>NC_071387.1:184251048-185541147 GCF_022682495.2 Desmodus rotundus | reverse complement strand
AACTTCAGTGTCATTGACATTCAGGTCGGACAGGTCCTTGCTGTGGTGGTGACCTATGCATCTGAAGACATTTAGCATCATTCCTGGTCTCTAACCACTAGATGTCAGTAGCATACCCATCCCAACAGTCCTGACAACCAAAAATGTCTCCATTCCTTACCAGAAGTCCTTGCGGGGGTTGGGAGGGATTGTGGCAAATAGCTCTGGTTGAAAACCACTGTTGTAGTGTTACAGAGCAAGGCAGGGGGTGGTTCACGATAAATTATTACAGAAAGGACTCCCCCTTTCTGTCTCTGGAGGTTCCTCCCCCCACGCCCACCTGCTAGGTTCGCAATGCCCGCCGCCAGAGGAAAGACGTCTCTCAATGCCAGAGACTGGTGAAAAGGAAAGGAATTGTTTATTTAAAAGTTACACAGACTTAGAGTAATGACTTAATGCCTTCAATAAGATACTAAAGTCCTCTAGAACACCCACAGATGCACACAGTCCTTCCCTCTCCCTGTGCCCAGTCCGGAGTACCGTGTCTCAGGAAAAGAAGTAGAAGTCCGTGATTCAGGCTCCCAGCACCATAAGCTGGGTGGCTGCTGCAATTTCCAGTTAATCCAAAGCCATGTGGCACCTTCTCATGGCTCACCAGCAAGAGTCCTCTCTCCCCTTTCTCTATGGCTGCAAAGTCTCTTCTGCTGCCTAAGCTGTGTGGCAAAAAGTAGCACTCCAAAACCTCGTGGTCCTCTGTACTCTCCTTCAGAACCGTGTGGTCCTTCCTATTTACTCCAGATCCTCATGGCCCTCTCCCTTTTACTTCAGAACCTCATGGCCCTCTTCCTTTCCCCTCAGAACCTCATGGTTCTCTCTCTTCTATGGCTGCCGCCCCTGGGTTTAAATCCCAGCGCCCATCTTCCTTTGCAGCCCCATTTCCGAGTCCTCCTACAGTCAGCTACACCTGCCAGCATCCCGGTATTCTTCCAGCTTTACTGGGTTGCCATAGTAAGTCTGGGCAGGTGTGGCCCCATGGCTTGGAGCCAATCATCTCCAAGCTCTCACGCAGGCCCTGTAACCAGGGGGAGTTGCTTCCCAGACCCATCTTGGATGGAAGTCACTCCCATCCCCCTGGCTCAAAGCAGGGCCACAGCTATTTAACATATCTATGAAACCAGTTAAAGGTTATAGATATGTTAAATGACTGTGCCAGGGGTTAGCTGCAAAGCTCTTGCCACCCAAAACAGCTCTGAATGGCCCTGTTCCATGTGCCCCATCCCCCCTGGCTCAGGCTTGTGGGGGTGAGGACATCCTACATACATTTTTCTAATATTTCCTGGACACCTTGAGTTCTGGACCCCATTACAGATCCCTTCTTGGGGCCCTCCTCTTGGCTGCACCCTGCTTCAGTAGGGCTAAAGAGCAAACTCCTCAGCAAAACTCTAGGTCCTTGCATTATCTAATCCCTGCCTTGGCTCATTAAATGTATTGGATGCCACACCCCTGCTTTTCCCACTCTGGCCTCTGTGCTGTTTCTCAGCATACCAGTCTTTACATCCTAGAAGGTGGCCTTAAACTGTTTCCTTCATCTGGAAACACTCTCCCAGTCCCATTCCATTTGTCCTAGTTAATTCATGCATTTCCTTCACATTACACTCCCAACATGACCTTCTCAAAAACAAAACAACAGAAGTTTTTCTAACCTCCCAGAGTAAGTTATGTGATCAAGTCATACTCTTTTGTTAGCCTGGAAATCGTATTTAAGAGTATTCACCACAATTAAATTAAATAATTAATGTATAGCTGTATCACTTCTATCTTCCACACAAAAAAATGCAAGAAAAATTTGCATAAAGGGGTCCATTTGCCTGTGTGCATGAAAGCCCAATAAGACATGAACAGGAGTTTGCAGCAAAGAAAGTTGAGGGTTTATTTTCAGGAAGTGGCCACCCAGAGACAGGTTAGCTAGCACTCAGAGACCTGGTTCCCTAATGGCTTTCAGAGGATGGATTATAAAGGGGAAAAATCATTAATCATGGTGACTGATAGAGTTAGGGTCATTGTCAGGGTCGTGTTCTCCACTGATTGGTTGCTTGCCAGGGGTAGTTGATCAGTGCATCTGGCACTGATGTCATACAGGGCGTCTTTTGGTCTGGTTTCCCTGCTTTTCAGGGCCTGGGGCTTAAACACTACAGAGGCCTAGATGTTATCTCTAGTTTGACTGAAACTCTGTGGTCAACAGACCCTAGGCTTTGTTCCTAAGATTATCTGATACTGATCAGAATCTCTTTGCCTTGAGGGCTTGACGATTCAGGAAGTAGTCCTTTAAGGAAGGAGGCAGGTGAGTCAGGGTGCTAGGTGAGCCGTTTGAATCCAAAGGAAAGAAAGGAGAGCCCTAGCTGGTGTGGCTCAGTTGGTTGGCCGTGGTCCTGCAAACCAAAAGGTCACTGATTTGATTCCTGGTCAGGGCACATGCCTAGGTTGTGTCCCTGGTCTGGGCAAGTATGGAAGGCAACTGATGTTTCTCTCTCACATCGCTGTTTCCCTCTCTTTCTCCCTCCTTCCTCCTCTCTCTAAAGAAAAGTAAATAAATACATTTTTAAAAAAAACAGGAGAAAAGGTCATATGAAATGAAGCTTCTATGCCACTATACCATGAAGCATGCCCTGCTCTTTTCATCCAGTGCCCAGAGCGGGTCGTGTTATGAGTATTACTCAGTAGAACCAACAAATCATTATCAAGTGTGGTTGGCTGAATAATGAGCCCCCCACCCCCTATGATATCCATAGCCTAAAC
This sequence comes from Desmodus rotundus, assembly GCF_022682495.2. Lineage (NCBI taxonomy): Eukaryota > Metazoa > Chordata > Mammalia > Chiroptera > Phyllostomidae > Desmodus > Desmodus rotundus. The sequence goes on along the minus strand of NC_071387.1, from coordinate 185,538,372 downwards.
CTTAGAACGATGAATGTTACCTTACAGGGAAAAAGAACTTTGACAGTTTAATTAAGGATATTGAGATGAGAGGTTATCTGGGATTATCTGGATTATCATAAAGTGTGCTTATGAGAGGGAGGCAGGGAGAGATTGGACTACAAAGGAAGGCAGTGTAGCATTGCAAGAAGATGTTACACCGTGGGCTATAAAGATGGAGGAAGTTGTCCACAAGCCAAGAAAAGCAGGCAACCTTTAGAAACCAGAAGAGACAGGGAAGCCTCCTTTAAAACCTCCAGAGAGAACCATTCCTGCTCATACTTTGACATTGGTTCAGTGAGGCTGACTTTGGATTTATGACCTGCAGAACTTGTCATGTACTAGACCACTAAGTCCATGGTAATTTCTTACAGCAGCAATAGCAACTAATAGAACAAGCAAGCAAAGCTCTAGTGGTGACAGAATTGATGGAGTTAAGATAGTTTTTGACATTAAAGACTTCAATAAGTTAAAAAATGCACATAATTATAGAACAAGATAAATGTGTCATAACTGAGGTACAGACAATATGCCTTCTGGTAGTACAAAGGAAGGAAGGTCAAGGTGACCTTCCTGATAGAAAGGTCAAAAAGTGCTAGACTTGTTAGGACATTTACAATTTAAGGGGATGCAGAAGGACACATCTGATGCTCAGGGATGAAGTGAGGGACAGTTAGGCAAGAGAAACAGCTTTCATGGGAAAAGGAGGACAGGAAATATGAAGTGCATTTAGAAAAAGTCCAGTTTACCTTGAGTGTTGGATAGGGTAGATGACAAAGGATCTTGACTGACAGGTGTCCAGTTATTCACATTGTTCAGTAGCCTCTGAGAAACCAGGGAAGTTTTTGATCAGTGGATGAGATAATGAAGCTCTGCTTTAGAAAGGAAACCTCGAAGGGTTAGACAGTGTGCACTTGGTTAGAGACAGGCTGGAGGCAGGAAAACAAGGCAGGTGTCCTATCGGTCTAGGTTAAAGATAACTAGAGGGAATAAAAACCAAAGGGATATCTTGAGAGAACATTAGGAGAACCCAGTGTAATGGAAAATGAGAGGAACAAATAGACTGGTATCACCAAATAGGGATTTCCATGTGAGAAATGAGGATGTCAGAGGGAAGTTTGAAGTATGATGGTTGGTATTGAGTGAATTTGGCTTATGCATGGGACATGAGGGTTCAGATATTCAGTTGTAAGTAAGCAAGGCTGACTTCTGTTCTGAGAACCACAGCCTGGAAATCCTACACCCAGAAGGTTAATAAGTGAAACCCTGGAAGATAGGTGAGATTGCCAAGGGGGCAGGACTGAGAAAAGAAGCAGTAATTAGCAGCCATATGGATTTAGGGCAAGTTACAGGATGCTTTAGGTTGCAAAAGACAAAAAATCTCACCTCAAAGTGGCTTAAACAACAAGACCATGAATTATTCCCCAAAGAAGTATAGAGATAGGTTGGAGCCCAAGCCTTGCTTCTCCATTGTTCTTTTAGCGCTGTTCTTCTCCGTTCCTAGACTCAGTATTCAGCTGGGTGGAAAGCAGGCTGTCTTGCATCCAGATGTGACAATTTCTAAACAGTTAAGGGCCTGGGTCTTCCGAAGCCTTTTTATTAGCATCGAGACAACATCACAGAAGCACCACACACTCCTCACATATCTGCCCTCTGGTTTCAAACTGGTACATCCCTGGACCAGGCACTGTCAATGTGACCAGAATGACCATGGTCTTCTTGGTAAACCCTCCTCTACCTTCCTGGCTATTCCTTTCAACACTCACTAAGTGGAGAGGTGGACTGCTGGCCAACATCCTGTTCCTGGGGAGGAATAGGCAACTAACAGTGTCTGCTCAAAGCATGGCAATATTTAGGAAATGGGTGAAGGAAGAGGAATAAATAAAGGGAGTATGGAAAGAAAAGTCAGCTAAGAATAATACAAAGACATTCATTCATCAAAAAGATGATAAAGTAAAGTTTTAAAAAGCTGTTCATCAGTACCAAATGCCACAGAAATGGTGCAAGATAGGTAGTAGGAAGGCTACTAGTGACATTAGAGGAGAAATTTGAATGAATAGGTGGGAAAAAGAAATCATGTTAGAGAGAGGCAAGGTCTTGAAAACAATGAACATTCACTGTTGGTTCAAGATGTTTGACAATAAAAGATGAGACTGAAAGCAACATAGCACTAGCTTAAGAAGTACTTATGGGGTTGGTTTCCCTATTTGTTGGCATGTTTAAGGCGGTGGGATGTCTTGAGGAGATTCCTGCACATATCTGGGTACAGAAAGTTCAGATGCTGATGAGTGTGGGGGAAAAAAGGGACCACAGAACTAGCCTATTCGGTCGCAGCCAATAAAACAATTATTTCAGTCTAGCCCTAAAGCTGTGGGTTGTGGTTAAAGTTCTTAGTACCTGAGAGAGTGATATCCAGCCTGGATGAAAACTCCTTGACTTTGATACAGACTCGATTTCGGCAATACCTGCTAACAATATGATCCAACATAATGAACTGAAAGATGGTATGAAAAGAGCCTTCAATTAATTGCAGTACTTTGTGGTAGGAATGGAGAGAAACATCAGTTTCAGTCCCCTGTTTCCAGTTTTGTAAGGCTCAGCACAAGGCCTGGCCCATAGCAGGTACTCAGTAAACACTACTTGAGTGGACTGAGAAAATAATGTGTCTGTAGTAGACATACGATGTGTGTACAGCCTTTTGATTTCGAACACTACTCATTCCATGTGGTTTTATTGGGGTGGTTGGTTTTAGTGCTAAAGGATGGGGATGTGACTTACGACTGGCAAGTCCAGAACCTGATCTCCCTGATGAGTGACTGGATCTTCTTGAAGGGGCATCATTTCAGAAAACACCAATCAGAATTCCTCCATGGAATATGGATATAAGGACACTTGGAAACCACAGTCCCTCTGCTGCAGACTGAATGTTTGTGTCCTCCCCCAAATTTGTGTGTTGACACCTAATCCTCAATGAGATTACATTTGGAGACAGTGTCTTTGGGTAGTGATTGGGCCATGAGGGTAGAGCCCTCGTGAATGGGGTTAATGTCCTTATAAAGAGACAGCAGAGAGATCCCTCACCCCTTACCATGTAAGGACAATGTGAAGACTGCGATCTCTGACCTAGGAAGCAGTCTTTACCAGGCACCGAATCTGTCAGCCCCTTGACCCTGGACATGCCAGCCCCCAGTGCTGCAAGAAGTGTATTTGTTTTGTTTAAAACCACCCAGGCTGTGGTATTTAGTATAGCAGTGTGCACAGATGGAGATATCCCCTGTTTCTCTGGGATCTCACACTTTTAGGATGATGTCACCCCAAACCATTCGTGCCCATCTTGCTATCATGTGGAATATGTGTATTTGTCAAGGGACCAAGCACAGGGCAGGCAAGAAAAGAATGACAGTGAGGCTTGGGCGGGAGGAGGATCACGCATACCTCTCTCCTTGGTTCCTGGAGGCAGCTGTGCCAGAAAATCACAGACTCTGGGCTTCTCAGTTGATAAACCCGCATATTGTAACTTTTTCCTGAAATTAAGTTGTAATGTGCCATAGTCTTAACACGTACATTAAAATAGTGTTTATTATTTTTTACTAAATGAGGAAGAGCCTTACTTTGCTCATGATATGCATTAGTTTAGGCTGATTACTTTGTGTGTTAATGCAAAGGATGCAGAACCTCAAATTAAACTTAATCCCCTGCTCCTGTCAGTGGCGAACGGTGCTGGGGGGCTTTGCCTTACTAACATTTCATTTCCGAGCTGAGGCTGATGTTCATCACAGTTTAACTAATTCTCCTAATTTCATTTGAAATCTTTCAAAGCCTCTGCCGTCTGCATGGTGGCCGCCTGAGCTGTCCAGATGAAGGATGGCTGGGTGGGGAGTTTTAATTTAACTCTTGACTCAGCAGGTTTATAGCTCTGGCCACTCAGTTAATGTAAAACCTGAAGTTCTGAAGTCGCCCTCAGGAATCCCAGTCTCTTCTTGTTAAGCTGCAGCTGTTTGATGGATAAATGAAAGCATGTTTCTATCAATGTAAGAGGTAACTCCAGGTTGGCACCCACAGGATTGATCTGATACATTAGTTCTCCAAAACGCCTATCCAGATTATTTGAAAGGAATTCTGACATTTTATACTCGTATACGCTTATTGTGAGGGCCAGGTAATGGTGAACTGCTTATTGTCAAAGTTCTCGTTTGGTGTTTTTTTTTCTCCAAAGGTCTGTGGTAGAGTAGATGTTTTTCTAGCTATGATGAAGGAATATTTCCGCACTTTTTTTTTTCTGTTCACCACCTATTTATGGGATATTAGACCAGAATAATATTTTGAAAGGGAAGAAAATAAGGACAGAAAAGCATTTCCAACATTATTAAGACCACTGCAGTATTCTGCTCAGAAGCTCCTGGATCAGATTAACTTGACCTTTGCCACAAATCCGGACTTCCTGTTAGAAATGTCAGTGATGTCACTGGATAAGCACAGATGAAAGTAGGTGTGTTGTGAGAAAGCTACATACACCTATGGTCAAAAGAGAATCCACTTGTGTGTTCCCTTCCATGTTGTTAAAACAACAGCAACTGGAAAAATACAAACTTGAATATAAGGGTTTGTATTAGACCATACGAACATTTTTGAATTGCCCACATTTCTGAAAGGCACTATTATATGCCAGAGATTTAAATATTTCTACTCAAAGCCATTTCCTTTTCTGCCTCTTAATATGTCTTCATAATAACCTGTTTCTAGGGAATGGCAATCACTATACTGGTCTGTCTAGTATCACTTTACTGGAAAATGACTTCGAGCCAAAAAGTAAGCCTAGAATCAATTCGGCAAGCCAGTAGAGAAATGAAATTTGGTTTACAATGGAATCAACTAATTGAGAACTAAGTTTTGTATTATCTTCTGGAGAGAATGAGACAATTTTGAGACAATGAAATATTTCATGTACTTAATATCATTTACTGGTACTATGTTAACTTAAACAAAAGGGAAACAGAATCAATATTAATCAAAGTAGTGTATTACCTAAGAAACATTTTGGAATTAAGAATCAGAAGCCAAGAAAAATAGCAGAAACCTCAATAGAATGTAAAGTGTAATTTGTCTGCACCAGAGAATGGCCCAATAGCCTTCTGAGCTTGAGATGAAAACTCTAGGAAGGAATGATAAATATGACACAAGATCATTGGAGATTGAAAGCTTTCCTTCAAGTATGGAAATAAATGAGTAGCGCTGAGAGATTGGGAAGGTGCCCGTCTTGTTTTCTTTCACCCTTGTGAGCATCCAAAGACTATATAGCCAGTTTAATATTTTCTAATTGCCGTTCTAAAACTTGGGAGAGCTACGTCGCTCACGAATGCTCATCCCTCTTCCATTTCTGAGCTCGCTCCTCCTGCATTTCATCACTGAATTTCACTCCCTATCCTCCTCCTTAACCCCTCTCCCCATAAATTGGGCTCTAAACGCCCAGGATTGACAGTGTTGAAGTTTGGCACAGCGTTTATTTCACTGCGGTGTTTTATGACCCTCTAAGAATTTCTCACCCCTTTTCTCAGTAATTGTGACCCAGTTGAGAGTAACAAAACAGCGGTGACAATATTAAGCTGTGATGTAGAATTTCTTACCACATCTAATAAGGCCCATCTCTTTAGAAAGCAAGGTGCCAAATAAAGCTTTCTTTACACCTGAGAGGCAATAGAGAAAGAAAAGAGAAATTCTATGTAAGCAATTGAAAAATGTTATATTTGCGACTTCCATTCTTTTAAAAAGTTATATTCAGTGAATGTATGAGTGTTTCACTCACAAGGAAAAGTTTTGATTGTCACTACATTAAATATAGTTTTGAAGGTCACCTATGAATTGAAGTCTTGACAAAGGCAAAGTGCAGGGGAAGAAAGGAGGAAAAGAAGGCAAAGAGATCAAAATTGAAGATGGGCGTGGTTACACAAGGGTGGAGAGAGAAGGTGGGGATGTGAGAAGAATGAGCGCTGGCCCTCTCCGCTTTCTCTGTGGTCACTCACATTTCCACCCCTCCTTCCCAGGGCCCTTCCTGTTCCTACCCAGCAGCACCCATCTCCACCTGGGTTCAAAACTTTGGTACTCACCGGGTGAACACAGGTTGTATTTAGATAAATCTCTGTTGGCCATGTCAGTGGAGGTTTCAGAAATGGGCTAACAAAGGTTACAGTTTACCCTGATTGCCTTATTTCCCATTTCAGGTAGGTGTATGGCTGATCCAGGGCTCTCTTCTTCTCCCAGTTCTTCTCCTCCCCTGCCTCCTCTTCCTCCCACTTGCTCGTTTTTTTAGCAAGAGATATACTTTCTTCAGTACTATGTCTTGCAGAACAGTTTCGTCTGCAGTATTATATTACTCTGAATATTTGAAGCAACTAAAAAATTCTGCCTTCCCTAAGTAGCATATGAAGCACTGAATGAAAGTTGGTACCTGTTGTATCAAATAGACTCTTATACTCACTATCATTTTGAAAACCAGTGGATAATTTCATTAAGAAAAGCTCTGTAGATAGCATTTCCCTTTAACATCTGCTGTGTATCTTGTATCTGACATTCAAAAGACAAAGAGTCTACATCTAAACTAATATGGTATAGTTGTTTGGGACCCCAAAATTTACTACATGTACTTATTTTAATGCTCAGATAACTTTTTCTGGTAATTAAATACTTATATCTATTTCCTAACCTCTGTGAATAAATACGGCTCCTCTTTTGAAATGCGGGTGAGTGTGCCTAGGTCTGGTCAATATGGTTTAAACGGAATTGGCCTTTCCTGCATCGTGCACTTCTCCGGCCCTCCCTGCAGGCTGGGGGAGACGCACAAATCAAGAGCCTCAGCCTGAGCCCGCGCCTGAGACGCTCTACTGCCCCTTTTTGTGGTTCTGTTTAGAGCTTGTGTTGATCAGTGACAGCCTTCAGCTAACATCAAATTACATATATTTTTTCAGTGTTTGTATTCCATTTTCTCTCTTACCTGGAGTTATGAGTAAAGTCCTGCCTAAAAGTATCACTTCACTTTGTGTAAAAATCAGCTAACTTTCTAATATTAAATAAGTAAATCAGCATGCTAATACCATCTTCAGAATAAAATTTTAAAATATGAGAAAAGGATTAGACTGAATAATCAAACATAAAGCAACAACATCTCAAGTGAATTTTAACTCATAAAAACCAAAGCATCTGCATAATTATTTACTATAATTTGAAATAAATCTTTGCTTAATATTTAAAGCAGCATATATATATATATGTATAAATATATAAAGATTATAAAATCCATAAACATGCATTTGTATTACAGTAGAATTTATTTCTGTATCTATGTATATAGCAAGAGCTCTTTCTATAAATATATGGAGAAATAATATAGAGAGATAACTACAGGCAGTAAAAAATCAGCAGCAAATAGCTTCTTTCCTCCTGCTGCTTCCTACTTGGGTGGGAAAATTATAGTGATGTCATCTAAGTTCCAGATTTTCTGGAAAATTTAGAAGGAGCGGTATGTTCCCCAAATGGAGGTCCTGAATTCTGTGATTGTATAATCTGTCGGTATTGAAGTAATCAGAAAAAAATAGTAGGGGAGATTCAGCATCATCTGCACCCCAAATCTGTGAAATTCGTATGAGCTTCACGGAAGTCAGATTCTCCCTCTGCCAAGTGAAGAGGAAACCGTTCGCTTCATGTTGCAGAAGCGTGGTGAAGAGCCTCCAGGGCCTCGCGCTTTGGAGCAGCACTGAAGCGGGCTGTGTGACCAGCTCTGCCTCCACCACCCGTGCAACAGAGAACAATCCCAGTGATGAGGCACAATTAGTTCCATTTCATGTTCACATTACAGTGTACTTTTATTTTTATCCAGACATATTCCTCCAACTTAATCTTGGGGAAACTTTTTTTTAATTTTGTAATTTCTGACTATTGAAATGATCCCATCTATGAAAATTCTTTGTAAAACTTCCTCTCTGAAGGGTGTTGATCTTTCCAGGCAAAAGCAATACTTTCTACATAGTCTTTGTCCTCTTCTTAAAGTACTTGTTTCACTCTGGGTTTGTAAGGTTTGGCCTCCCCTCTGAGCTGATGCAAACCCGCTGTCTTCAGAGGGTCCTGCTAGGAAGATGTGGTAGCCCAGGGTGCAAAGCTTAGCCAGGGTAGTGAGCATCACATTTCAACCTCTGAGGACCTCCCCCACCATTTGCTCTTCGGGACGCCCACCAGCTGCGCCACTGGGCCTGGAAGCTCTGATTTTATCTCAGGTTACAAATTGTCTACATGCTTTTATCCCCCTAAAGCTTATTTTTGAGACTTCAGTCTCATCTTTCTTTTCCATCCTTCTATAGTACAAATTCAGTTGGTTTGAAGTAAATATCTGAGCGTATGGTTATATGCTCGGATATTTGGATATTTTTTATATTTCCTTGTTCATAATACATATGATTCCCAAGTGGTAATTATCTAACAAAATATGCTGCATTTTGCTTTCTTCTGACATGTTTCAGCTGTCACATCTTAAGCATGTCACCGTGCTTGTGGTCCATTTGGAAAGATGAAAGCGGAGAGACTCACACAAGGTGAGACGGGAAAGCTGAGGGCAGCAACTGCTGAGAGTCCTCACTTGTCATTTAGCTGGTGCCTGAATGCACAGCTTAGTCCTCGATTCTACATCAGTATTAAGACAGAAAAAAAGAAGAGGAAGTTGATACCTCTTTAATATGTGTGTAATTATGTAAATCTGCCACTATAGAATGTTAAAACTAACCAGGAAATAGCCATGCTGGATGCAATATCCATATAGCATTAAAATGTAAAAACAAATTATACCACCTGAAAAGAGAGAAAGCCCTTTTGTCCCTTAGTCTATTTTCCTTGCAAGTGAAATCCCTAAAGCCAGCAACATTGTGTTTGAGGAAATGTAGTAAGAATTACACACAGGTCTCAGGAGTTCTGCTTTACTAAGTAACTGGCTTTATGCTAGGAGTAGATGCTGTGCAGAGCAATTTGTATCAACCTAGACAACAGTTCTGTAATACAGGTGTCATTTCCCCTGTTCTAGCAATGAAACAACCGGTTGGAAAACCTTGCTCCCTATCTCATAGCTGCTAAGTAGCAGAGCTGAGATTCACGGGCAGAGTTCCCAGCAGGCCTGTGCACTCAACATCGTATCTGTGAGCTACACATTTCACTATTGAGCTCTAGACGGACATACATTCTGCACCATGGGAAATATGTGCCACCCAGGACTATAAACTCACACAGGACTTTAGTTTTTCAGAGGAAATCCATTTGCGGGAAATTAACTTCCAATGTATCCTCACACTTAACACCTAAAGAGAACCAGCACCTTCAATACTAGAAAACCAGATATACCAAATGTAACCATTTCAGTGATTTCTCATTCAAAGGAACCATTCCTTTAACTGGGGTTCTTCCTTCAAAACAATGATTTCACAGTGCAATTAATTTGCTTTCATTCTATAATTACATACTTCATACTTCATTCCCTGAACAAGATCTATTGGAGCAGTTCATTCAGTGGAGAATGGAAAACTAAGTCGTCAATTCCAGCTTTCCCCAATGGGTGTTCATGGGGGAGGTAGACAGTCAAATGAATTAGAGCTGATAATTTGGAGGAAAATAATCTCAGCCATCTGAGACTCAGGAAATGAGCAAATGTTTTCCTGTGATGAATTTCCTATGTTAATGCATTCATAAGTTGATACTACAAAATTTAAAGGAAGGTTCTATTTTGATTTTTAAAGTCTCCTTAATACAATCAGGCCTGGATTTATTATTTTTTTTAATGTTTCTCAAAGTATGATGAAGAAACAATTTTCTTTGAAAATGCTGTTTTGATAATAATATGGTATATGCACAAGTATTTGATAGACATATGAAATTTTGAATGAAGATATCAATGTTGGCAACCAATTTCTATTATTATGGAACAGCATTTTCATTAGCAGCTTCAACTGAGGCATTCAGATATGAATGAATTGCAAGACTAAACCTTTTTAATTGACTCCTCTGTAGCCCTGAAACATGTTGGCAGCTAATGGAATTTGAAGATGGAGTAGCATCTGGTCTTGAGATGGTTTCTATCGCCTTGGCTCACTAAGAAATGCCCCTTTGGAGTGCTGCCAATCAAATCCCTTCTACCATCATTAAAATTAATTTCACAAGCTAATATAATTCAAGGACATAATAACTTAAGTTACTTAATGCTATTAGCCATAAAAATAAGCAGTATCTTTAAATAGTGTTATTATGCATGTCTAACATTGTATAATTATTATCTAATTCTTCCTAGGTCAAATTTTGACTCCCTTCTGGATTTTTATTAGAAATAATCTTGTATTTGCATCATCTTTGAATTGAATACACATGTTTTAAGACTGTGTACAAGTTTAAAATTTGGCTTTTTTAGTCTCCCATTTCTACGACCGCACTAAAATATAGTATTTTTAACTGGTAACTAATCAAGAAGAATTGTTCTTCTGTGTTAATTGAAAACACATATTTAATATACACGTATAATACTAATTTATGGTTAGGTATACCTCATAGTTCATGGTGTTTCTAGTTGTTATTATAAAGAAAAAGACCATTTGATTTGCCAGCAATAGATGTCTTTTCTTCCAGGAATATCTCCATGCTACTCATTAATCACGTTAATAATTTGACTCTATTTTCCATTGCATATTTTGATAAGTTGGGTATATATAATATTAAAATATTGATTGCAGATAGGAATGGAAACTCAAGTTCATGTTTGACTGTTTCCTCTTTAATGGGAAATGTGATTCTCTTTTCACTACAGATCAATATGTAGACAAGTAAACAACATTAGGATAATCTAATTTTTATTAGAAGTTTGTATTTCAAATCAGTTATGCAGCTACGTTTTCAACAAAGCCATGGTCATTTTATCCCCACGAAGCCCAAATGCCACCCAAATGACTTGGCGGGTGCTGTATTTGAGCCTTGCCTTTTTTCCGACCCAGATTTAAAACATTTATTTCGTTGACGTGAAAATTTTAAAAATAGCTAGAACAATTTGCTGTCTTCCTCACTTCCATAACTTCCTTTAACTCATCACTTAAGACAATTCTAGTTTTTACATAATTCTCCAGTGTTTTTTTTCTCAAGTTAGTGCAGCCTGGAAATGTTTTGGCTGCTTTATTTATTTGCTGGAGGCTTTTGTCTGAGCAGTTGTCTAGTAATTGTGTTTCAGTTTGTAGGATGAGTTAAAATAGAAGCCTTATTTTGCTTTTCCCATTATCTAGATCAATTAGGACTCACTCTTTACTTTGAACTTATTTCTGTCTCCAAAAAGTAATAAGGTAAAGAAAAAGTATTTCCCTCTCTGAGTCAGAAATCTAAACTTTTTTTCTTATTTGGTCTTTCCAATCCGAAAGAAGTAATTGCTTTCTAAAAAGGAGGAAAATAGCTGTCTTTCCATTTTTAGTATCCACAGTGGCTCTCTCAATGGCCTAGCAGAGATAAAGTTTGCCAGAAGCTTTAGATATGTACTTTTATGAAACTGTTTCTCTACATATTTTTAACATCACATAAGAATAATTTCAAGGTGATTTAGTCAGGATTTGGAAAAGCAAAATTTGAGAAATAAAAGTTTCTGAAGAGATAACATTAAAGAAATTCACGCGATTAAAAAAGGTTGACATTTCGAGCGTCTTCATTTAACAAAACAGGAACTAAGTTCTAAAGGATTCAAGAGGCGGGTAGTGAAAAGTGAGAACTGTGGTTCCGGTTCTGCTACTTTGTTCAGTGCAAACTTTTGCAAATTTGTTTCCCTTTCTGAACCTGAGATTTTCATCTCTAGCATGAGCAATCTCTAAGATGTCTTCCAAGTAATATTTTAGGCTTTTTGTGGCAAAACAGAAAGCTTCTTGCCCTTGTCTAGTACTCTTTTCACATCTAGAGATTCCTGCTCATGTCTGACTCCTTACTCTAATTAAAATACATCTTTTAAAATATCATTGATTTTTCTAGTAACTTTTGTAACAACTGCTTTCTTTGGGTTTGGTAAAGCAGCAACCAAAAACCAATCACCCATACTTTTGTATTTCAGTCCCTAAGAGCTTATTTTTCAGATAAACTTGACTGACATTTTTTAATGCTTTCTTCTTATTTTATATATTTCATGGTAAAAAAAAGTTGTCATTGTTAAAAGTAAGTGTTATTTGAATAATTCTCTAATCTAGAAGTTGGCTACACTTGTTTCAGATAATTAGCCACATTTTCAACTGCCACTAATGTTCTTCCTTTAAATTTTCCATTTGTTTATATTTTCAAATTAAATTTTATCCTTAATGATATTAATCCTGCATAGATTTGTGTGATTTAATTTTATTTTACTTTATTTCACCTGGATAATTTTGTGTTGTTACAACCAAAACAGTTTTAAGATTTACTATATCAGCTTGGGACACACACACACGTACAAACATTCAAACTAGATTAATATTTTAAATATGCAAATGTTTAATAGTCCCAGACAATGTATGAATAATAGAAACAATGTACATATGGCCATCTTGTATTTCCAAGTTTGGGTTTTTCCCCAAATTCTGTCATGTGCTAACAACCCATTTTCCCCCCTTGAATAACTCACTCATCCCCTGCATACATACAAATATTCTCAAACTTCTGTGAGGAACTTGACTCTGCCTGGAGGCTCTAGACCCATATTTTCATGTGTCTACTAGTCATTTCCATCTGGGTATCTCCTCTTTCAACATGCCTTATCTTAGCAGCCCTCACACATAAAACAATAGACTGATATAATTGCTCCTGAAATCAGTTACTGTTCTCTAAATCCCTTATTTCTAGTAATTGTACTTCCCTCTACTTGCAAATCAGGAGGCTGCAAATCTTTGATTGTTCTTTGACTTGTCCTTTCCTTGCACCACACTAATCCAGCAGTAGACCTTCCTAACATAACTCGCCCCATCCTTGTATTAAATTCCTCGCTGCCTCCATCCTCCTTTATGACCCCGGCTCCTCAGGTGCAGCGTCTTGCTGGTCTCTGTACGTAGGGGTCATCCCATTCCAGTTACTTGCCCAATTAAACTTCCTCAAGTACAAACTGCTGATCCCATCTCATCAGCTCAAAGTTCTTCCATTTCCCCTTTGCCAGTCTCATAAAGGTTCTTTATTGGCAGCTAAGAAAGTCCAAAATCTGATTCCATTTATCTTTTCTCTACCTCGGTACGAGTACCCAGTATTCTAACCTGTTTAGTACTTACCGTTCAGCTGAAAGTATATATTAATGATAGTTAGATACTATTACTACAACAGTAACAGTTATTCTCAACTTGTATTTGACTGGGATTCTGTTTCTGGCCATAAAGAAATAACTGGTAGAAGAGGGACACTTACGACATAAACAACTATGACACTGAATCCATCTATGAGGCGTGTGTTTTCAGGCTTTGGAAAACAGCTTGTGCGGGCCTTGCTTCTTGATAGAAAAGAAGGACACAAGGAGTCTAGCTTTCTGCCAACCCTGGCACATGGCGGGGAAGTGGAGGTCTCCATAAATTAAGGAACAGGTAGAGCGTGGTGCTGAAGAGACTAGAATTTGAAGACCAGGGTATCAGAGAAGAGGAAAATGTAAAATTTGCATGGGGCAGTCCCTTGGGTTTTTGGCTGAGGGATGGGTGCACATGCACAAGAATGAGTCACCAAAAGTCTCAGGTGGGACAACTCACAGAAATCAGAAAAACACTTGACTTAGTGTTACTGGTTCACCAAAATGGATACAACTCAGGAGCAGCCAAGTGGAAGAGACGTATGGGGGAAGAGGTGTGCACAGAGCTCCCCAGCCTCCTCCGCGCACACCACTCTCCCAGCCCCTCAGTGTGTTCGCCATCTGGGAAGCTCTCTGAACCCCAGCTTTGAAGGTTTTATGGAGGTTACAATGCATAGACAACATTAAATCAATGGCTGCTGGTGATTAACTCAATCTTCAGCACCTCTTCCTCCTCCCAACCTCAGCTGGAGCTAAAATTCCAAGCTTCTAATAAAAGCTTGATCTTTCTAACAAGCAGCACCCATCCTTGTTTCCAGAACAATCAAAACTACTCTGTAGTTACAGAAAGCAGATAACAGTTGGGCTCTGACTACAAAAGGGTGTAAGACAGGTGATGGAAATGTTCTGTACCTTGATTCAAGTGTGAATTTCCTGATTGCGTATGTAGAGAGGGATTAATCAAATTATGTACTTGTGTGTATTTCACTCCAGGCACATTTTTATCTTAAACTTTCAAAAAAATTAACTATTTCAATAAATTCAGTTTGAACTGGAAAAGAAAACAAAGAATGAGAAAAAAATATATCTCTAAATGTCACCTCTTCTGCTTCTGTTTACTTTATTCTTTTAATTTATTTTCTTCTCTTTAAATCTTACCAGTCTCCCAACCCATTTCAGATGGCTTCTTGAGGAATCGCCCTAAAGATGCATGTATATAGCAACTACCAGAAAATATTGTGCCTTATAGCTATTTGTGTAAATGATACATCTATAGATATAAATGTACACTGCCTAAGGCAAACATAATAATATACCTGTTCATTCAGGAAAATAAATGATTGAACCAGACATTGGGCTGTAAAACCTAAGAAGAAAGGATATGCTCTTGGACTTCAAGACTATTTTTGCTTTGAATTATTTTGTTCACTGAATGAATCTATTGTTAGAATTTAATCCCCAACATTCACTTCGCAAATAGGGAAGTATTACCTATGACACTCACTAAAATGTTGCCAGCCATTGCGAATAACAATGATGTCCAATCAGTCGTGGTTCATGACTTAGAGGATCCCACCAATAATGTCCAAACCAAACTAAATAAGTAACTCATAAATATTCAGAGAAGTACCAAATGCTACATAAGGCTAAAAGAAGCAGCCTAAGCGAATGCCCTGGAGGGAGGGAAATTTAACTAGAGACTTGAAGAGAGAATATTAGGTTCCACCTTACAACCTTACGATATTGCTGAGATTCCACCATTTTTGACCTGCAGAAATGGCAGTTACATACAGCTCAAGCTCATATCTATAAGGGCAATGTTTTTGGCAAGAAGAGGAGATGTGGAAAGGCCCCAAAGGAAAATCCAGTGTGATGTATTCAAAGAGCTGAACAATTTAGTTCAGGTCCTGGAAGGCTAATCCCTAACGTGAGAGTTGAAACTGGAGCACCATAAAGGTAAAAATTATAGAATCAGACGCCCATTATTTCACCTTGGGGGTGGGGTACAAAGAGAGACAGACGGACAGCACTCACACAAGAAATGGTGGCTGTGGTCAAAGTTGCGTTTGGTCTTCACACTCCTAAGCTTGGTATGTCGGAGGGGCCACTACATCCGTGTGGGGACGATCCACTTCACAGGCATCACACGTCTGTGTTCCTGTTTTCACTGTCTAAATCCTGGCTGTAGAGCTGTTTTCCAGCTGGTACCCTTGCATAATGTACCTGCTAACTCTGGAAAGCTGTAATGCCCTGGAAAATAGGAGACTTATGCTTGGATACGTATATTCCACACCTAAGTTTATTCTTCTGGAGGAATTAAGGGTTGATTCTAAATAGCATATACTGTATTAAGAATAGTTGCAAGACACAGCCTACTATTTATGCACAATCAACTGAAATGAATTTTTTAACTTTTTATTAAAATATTAAATGATTCCTAAAGGCCATCTGATTATACTCACCATTTTATTATAGATATCTAGATTCTTTTCACTTACTCGTACGCTAAATAAAAGCGTGATATTTTACACAGATCCTCAGTATATAAAATTTCCAGTTCTGTAACTCTTTTTGAAACACGTTTTAATAGCCAATAATGCTCATTGTCAGGAAATGCATCCATATAGCGCGGTGTAAATTTTTAATTCACTCATTTGTCACTTCCTCCCATCAGCACTTCCCTGTCATTTATGGAGAGCTTGCATGCTGAGTGCTCGGAGCCAGAGGGCTTAAGGGACTTCAAGACATTAACTGTGCTGTGTTTAGGGCCTTGACAAAGATGAGGGATGTCAGGTTCTCAGTTTAGTGAGTTACCCACTGCATGCAGCAATCCAGAGGAGCATGGGGAGACAGGAAATAAAGGCTTTTCAATAATGGATCCTGTTTATTTGCTGGTTGTCACTAATTTAACTTGACTCCTGATCCGCTCTCGATTGGCAGATGAACTCAGAATGCACCACTACCGTCAAACAGCTGTAATGTTCCTGGTGCTCAGAATGATTTTCCTTCATGCATATTTATTTATTTATTTTCTTTGCTTTTGGTCTTGATGCGAGCCTCCAGTGATTATATTCTCTGTCATCTATGGAAGGTTAGTTGGACCAAGCTCATGTAGTGGCGACATGTGTCCATATACACACATATCCATATACACAAGATGTTTTCAGTAAATGTGTGTTATTCTCATGAGGTAAAAAAATGTAATAACCCAAGTTTTATAATCTTTATAAAACCTGAAGAAGAAGTTTACTATAATTTGTGGATATAGACATTCAGAAAATATTAATTGTGGAGCTAATAAATAAAAATAGGTGAATGTAGTAGGTCTTGAAAAATTAAAATTTACTTTAGTGAAAAAAATAAACAATGTTCTCCTAAGTGATGATATTGAGGACATGATTTTTAGTTACATTAAAGACAGTTATACAAATTTATATGACAAAAGTCATAGAGCTAGGAAACAATCCCAGTTTTTGTCATTTAAAATATATGGCATTAATAAAATATAAGGCTTTAAATTTATGAGTATTTGAAAGTTATGTGAAATAAGCTTATCAAAATGATGTTTTAAAATATTTTGATTAGTGTGGCAATTAAAGGCATTCAAAATGTACTTGTAAAAATATATTTGAAATCTGAAAAATTGCTTTTGTATTCATTCTTTAGACTAGTTGTCACTAAATGGTGACTAAATATCAGAATCACTATCACCTTTTAAATTATTGCCATATTTCATAAATTCTAAGACATGTTTAAGTTAACACACACCATTATTTAATTACCACTAAGAGAAAGGACAGAAGGATGAGAAGAAGAAACAGAGGAGGGAAGAGGGGAAGGGAGGGAGAAGAAGAAGGAGGGAGGAGAAAAGGAGACAGGAATGAAGAGGGGAAAGAGAAGGGAGGAGGTAGGGAAGGTCGAAAAAGCAAGGGAGTAACTAGAGGGGATACAAAGCTTTTATTGTTACTTAAAATTTTCATTTTCTACCTATTGGGAAAAGTTCTTTCAAACTCATACAGATAAAAATTTTAATTATATATTATTATCGTACCTTCTTAAAAATGAAAATACAAGTTTATTAAATTGGTTAAGTAGTTCCAAAACTTTTCCACGTGAAACACTTTTCTCAAACTTTTGTTCCAATTCCCTTTTGATGCTATTGTCAGCACCTCAGTGTTTCACGCACTGTCATCCCTGGTGACATCAGAGTGGTGAGGGCACAGCACAATTATAAAACGTGTTTCACAGTTTCCTCTGTGTCTTTCCAACAGTTGTGTGACACATTCTACAAGTTTTGTTTTCTTGATTTCACCAGAATATGTCACTGGAAAGTTTTCAGACAACTCCCAGAACTGACATTCCTTCCTCATAGTCCTTCACGAGTTTTTTGTGCCCAATCACCCAAAGTCAGAACATCTTCTGTCACCATACATTTGGCCCCGTTTGCCCTCTACTGCCCCTTCCTTGTGTGGTGGAGGCACAATGCAGTATACAGAACGTGTATCACAGAAATATGCACTTGAAGCTTGTGTAATTTTATTAAGCAATGGATTGATCTTGATGATAATTATCATGCCAAATTCTCGCTGTGGTGACTCTGTAGATGGATAAGAAAACCAGAAAGCGTAGAACCTGGAGTTCTAGATATTCTGAAAAACCCAGGAGTATAAAAGTGGGTATGAAACTTTGACTTCCTTCAGATAACATCATGGTTTCTGTTAAATAAAGAGCCTTATTCCTGAAAAGTGGAACAGAATAGAAAGGAGATGCAAAGAGAAGAAAGAGGCTTAGCTGTCCCTGTGAAGTTGATACGGAGCAGTGATTTCCCAAGTATGGTCCTCAGACCAGCAGTAGCAGGAGCTCCCAAGAATTTGTTAGGGATGCAAATTCTCTGGCCCCATCACCAGCTTTCTGAATCAAAATCTTTGGCATGAGGCCCACAATTTGGGAATTAACTGCTCCTCTAGGCAATTTGATACATGCAGAATGGGGAGAAACACTGGTATAGAAAATATACACTAATCATTCTTTAGGTTAAAAATCCACCCTTGTTGGTGTTTTATTAATATGGAACTGAAATACAAATTCAGGGCACAAAAGAAATTGCAAAACACAGAAGCAAGAAAAGTAGAACAGACACACAGAGCACAGTGTTAGTTCTAAGGATTACACAAAGGGTCATGGAGGTTGCTTGGCACTTCACATGGTGAATCTTAGTATTTTTTTTTTACATTGTCATCCTTTTCTAGGCATCATACAGAATAAAATAACAATTGAATCGATAAGTTTAAGTTCATCTTACAATGTGTCTATGAGACTGATCCAATATACAGATGACATATTATGAAATTGTATACTTGAAACCCATGTAATTTTATTGACCAGTGCCACCCCAATAAATTTGATAACGTTTTTGAAAAGGAACAAAAAGGAGTTGTTTGAATGAAGCACAGAGGGAGCAGTTTCCTACATGTGTGGGGGCTTGAGAATTGTGACATGACCGCCATCAGCCTGAAAGGGACTGTAGGAAGCTGGTTTTAGAGGTGGTAAAATGTGAAAAAGTGTGCATCTCAGAATTATTGAATACCCTATTGTATTGTTCACTTCTTTGCCATTATTGAACTTGTGCAGGTAATTCAAAGATAGCCATTGTTTATCTTATTGCGGGGGGGGGCTCTGCTTTAAAGCTCATCAGGTAGTTCAGAGCTTGAGGGCTTTGCTTAGTGTGGGTGTCCACTTTTCACAGGTCAGTCAGTAGGAACAAAAGGTATCTTTTGAATTGTTTTGGGTTTCTTTGGATATATTCTCGAAGTGGGATCACCCGCTCAAAAGGCAGACCTGTTTTTCATTTTTTGAGGAAACTCCAATACTGCTTTCCACAGTGGCTGCACCGGTCTGCGTTTCCACCAACAGTGCAAAAGGGCTCCCTTTTCTCCCCATCCTTGTTTGTGCTCACCTGTTTGTGGGTTTACTGATGATGACCATTCTGACAGGTGTGAGGTGATACCTCATTGTGGTTTTAATTGCATTTTTTCTGATGATTAGTGATGCTGAGCATCTTTTCATATATGTCTTCCTTGGAGAAGTATCTCTTCAGGTCCTTTGCCCATTTTTTTAATTGGATTTTTTTGTTGATGTTGAGTTTTATAAGTTCTTTATAAATTTTTGATATTGACCCTTTATCAGATATATTGGCGAACATATTCTTCCATTCTGAGGGTTGTCTTTTTATTTTGTTGATGATCTCCTTTGCTGTACAAAAACTTTTTAGTTTAATGTAGTCCTATTTGTTTATTTTTTATTTTGTTCCCTTGCCTGGGGAAATATCTCAAATAAAATATTGCTATGAGCAATGTCCAAGATTTTACTGCCTATGTTTTCTTCTAGAACATAAGCACCCCTAGTCCATTGCAGCATTATTTACCATTGTCAAAATATGGAAGCAGCCCAAGTGTCCATCAGTAGATGAGTGAATAAAACCACTATGGGAAATTTATACAATGGAATACTACTTGGCTGTAAAAAAGAAGAAAATTTTACTCTTTGCAACAGTATGAATGGACCTGGAGAACATTATGCTAAGTGAAATAAGCCAGTCAGAGAAAGACAAATACCATATGATTTCACTCATATATGGAATCTAATGAACAAACTGAACTAACAAGCAAAGTAGAAATAGATGTATAGATAGAGAGCAGGATGACAGCTATTCATCTGCTGGGGGGGAGGTTAGGGGGGATCGAGTAAAAAGGAAAAAGGACTCATGGACATGGACAACAGTGTGGTGATTGTTGGGGAGAGAAGGATATAAAAGGAGTAAATGGTAATGGAAAAATACAATAAAAATTTTAAAAATTACAAATAAAAGTTGTAGTAAAATATACATAATATAAAACTTTTTTTAAAAAGTCACTTCTTGAGACGGAGAGCCGATGTCTTTGTTGTTGACAGCATGGTGTAGGTTGGAATAATCTGGGTGGTGGCGATTGGAACAGACAATGTGGACAACAAAGAACCTTCAACAAATACTCCGAAGACCAAAGATGTGGCTGTATAATCTCTCCAGTCCACATTAATATGGAATATTTCTCTGGCCATGCTCAGCAGAGAATATAGAGCAGAGATCAAAGTTAGGGAAGTTTTATAGAGAAAGCTTTGAAGGAAGGTCTCCAAAGGGCCACCCTGCTCTTACTTTCTTGAGCGTTGTATAAGATCATTGCCAAGGGTGACACTGCAAACAGAATTATGCAAAGAGCAGAGATGTATCGATTTTATTTCTGCATAATGCATATGGGAATTAAACCTGAAAAAAATATATATACGCATACATAGAGATGAATATGATCCAGATTCACCTTGCTTGTATGTTGGTTTTTTCTGACTGTAGTTTATACTCATGTGCCAATTTGTGGGTGTTCATCTTCTGTGTAATTACATGAGTTCTAAAATCCTTAAAAAGACTTAGACTGGAATTATTTAGAGCTATTTTTAAGCTTAAATGATTTATTTTTAACTAAATTAAAGAGTAACCTGCTGCAAGTACAGCCTTCACCATTCTCTTAGGGAAATAAGTCGGAGATCGTTGACTCGGTGCCTGTGTACCTCCCGTAGGAACAGCCAAAGGACTGCATGTCATCGTCATTAAAAAAAGTGGGGACCTTGGAGTCACATTAGTGGTCATTTCAATTAGTGAAACCACAAGTATGTGTAATGTGTACTTCCTGGGTATGAAAGCTACTCAGAGTTGCTTCTAGTCCATTTGGGTTGATCTCATTTAATTCCTAAGCCCTAGACGAAAATAACCAATGCATATTGCAGAGCTTTCTGCCATTTGCATTGTGACCTAGTTCAGTAAACACCATGTGACTCTGAGCTGAACAATGCATGTCTTCCTTAATACTCTGTTAATATAAACTTATCCATAAAGTGAACTTGGAAGGATTAATCAGGACAGGTATAAGAGGAATAAATATCTTTTCTCATGCTTCTCCTTTTTATTTACAAATAGTAGTGGTATATCCCCATTGTGGAAAGCAGAGTTCTACTGGGTAGTGCCCATTCTTAACTGAATGTGTGTAGCCTGTTTTGCAGGATGTCAGAAAGCTCTGGCACCTTTTAATAATAAAATATCCAGAAAATTATAATCAGTAACTCACTGATTGAGTGTCAAAATCTCCAAGGCCAGTGTTTCCTTAAGAGGTTAGATAGTACCCACCTGACAAAAACAAATAGCAGAAGCTCTCTTACTAGTGAAAAACTAGAGGCATTCTCACTCTAAGTTAATATGGGACGCATGTGTCTAATGCAAGATACATTTATTTTAAATTGTGCAGAAAGCCCTGGCTGGTGTGGCTCAGTCAATTGAGTGCCAGTCTGTGACCCAGAGGGTCTCTGGTTTGATTCCTAGTCAGGGCACATGCCTGGGTTGTGGACGTGGTCCCCAGTAGGGGCATGTGAGAGGCAGCCACAAATCGATGTTTCTCTTCCTCTCTTTCTCCCTCCCTTCCCCTCCCTCTAAAAGTAAATAAATAAAATCTTTACAAAAATAAATAAAATTGTTCACAGAGTGCTAACCAAAACATTTTTTAAAAGAATATAAAATGATAAATTTTGGGCTTTGAGAAACAAAACCTATATTTAGTCTGATGACCTCTCATCATTTATTTGTAAATAACCCAGGATAATTGACAAATAAATAATTGGCATTTTAACAGGGTAGTGAGATAGTGTACAGAAATGCTCTCCTGTATACTAGCAATAACAAGACAGAAAAAGAGTGAAAGCTTCTCGTGCACAAATACAATATCAGTAATATATGAATAGGTAGAAATATACTTTCTCCATGATTTGAGACATAGTATGAGAGCTTAGTGATCAAATGTCATGGGTTCTGAAGCCAAGACAGTGAATAAAAATACAAGCCTTGCCACTCATTGGCTATGTGATATGAAGTCATCTGAAATTTAAAGACATCTCTTCACCTTGTTTTTTTGTGAAATGAATGTAATAATGTCAATGTCATAGGGTCATGGTGAGAATTAATTAATATTTGTAAAGCTTTAAACAATGCCCATAATGTAGTTATCTATAAATATTAGTATACTAACAATATAATATTTTAAAGAACATAAGTAAATAATTGAATAAAGAATAATCATAATACACAGGAAGGCTTAGTATTCATCATTCTCAATTCTCCCCAAATAAATA
This sequence comes from Desmodus rotundus, assembly GCF_022682495.2. NCBI lineage: Eukaryota > Metazoa > Chordata > Mammalia > Chiroptera > Phyllostomidae > Desmodus > Desmodus rotundus. Next base: position 185,515,865 of record NC_071387.1, on the reverse strand, counting down.
TGTAGATTTAGTTCAAATCTGAGCCCAGTGTCAACAAGAGGTTTTTTCCCTGATGAACATGATATATTATAATCATATTAATCATATTGGGTACAAGTTTCAGAATCAGAAAACCTGGGTCCCTTCTTTAATGGTTCCCATATTTGTTCTCCTAACCTTATATGATTAAATTAGATTATTCATGTTTATAAAGCTTTTAACATCATCCCTGACCTATAGAAAGGGATCTTTAAATAATAGTTGGCTATTGCTATTAATATTTTGGGGGGAAAGAGTTTTACTAAAGAAATAATTGCACAGAAATAGCAAAATGATTATTAAAAATAAGGGGACAGGGGTGGGGTGGTGAGAGCAGGGGTGACAGCTCAGGGATTACCCTCCACCGTGTGGAAGTATGTCGCCCTCTGCAGCACTTGGCACAGTGTGGCGCAGCTTCCACAGTGAAAGGGGAAGGGAGCTGAAGGTATCGTAGGAACACAGATGCCAGTGGTGGTACACAAGAGCACAGAGGGTCTGTTTTAGATCTCTGCTCCTTTAAGCATTTTGCATAGAAATTAACCATAACCTGGAGAGAGAGTGACTGTGGTTACCCTGCATTACAGAGGCACAGTTACTTAGATGAACATCAAGAACAAGAAATTTTTATTGTTCTGTTTTTAAAAAGGAAAGAACGACAAGTTCATAGTAATACAGAAAATGTGTCTGTAAATACTTTTTATAAACTATTGCATCAAAAGGGAGTCCCACTTTGTTGAAAGATGGTAATAATTATTGACATCTTCAGATATCTCAATAAAGAATTGCTAATTTTTTAATTTTATTTGGCACAAGTGACTACTACAGACAATTATTTTAATGTCTCTTCTTTTAAAAAGTGCTATAAAGATGAGCAAAGTTTCTGGGATATAGTATTGTTATATACACATGTTTCATATTCTTTTGGCTCATATATAATACAATGAATATGTGGGAGGAATCAGTATAGCTTGATGTTTGTGTACCAGAAAAAATTAATAGTTTGCTTCTTGATGGTTTTAGAACACAACTACTAGGTTTCTACCATACAACTAAATTACCTCTCTCAAGATATTTTCCAGTGATGTATCCAATAAAGGGTTAATATCCAAAATTTATAAAGAACACATATAACTCAAACCAAAAAATACTAACAATCCAACAAAAATGGGCAGAGGACCTGAATAGACATTCTCCAAAGAGTAAACATAAAAAGATGCTCACCATCACTAATCTTCGGAGAAATGCAAATTAAAACCACAATGAGATATCACATCCCACTCTTCAGAATGACTGTCTTCAGTAATTCAAGAAAAAAGTATTGGCAAGGATGTGGAGAAAAGGGGACACTTGTGCATTGTTGGTGGGGATGCAGACTGGTGCAGTCACTATGGAAAACATAAGTATGTTCATCAGAAAATTAAAAATGGAACTGCCTTATGACCCAGTGATTCCATTTCTGGGTATATCTCTGAAGAACTCAAAACACTAATCGAAAGAATTTATGCACCTTTATAATCACTGTAGCGTTATTTACTATAGTCAAGATACGGAAGCAACCCAAGATACAGACGAGTGGGTGAAAACGCTGTGGTACCCTTACATGATGGAGTATTACTTGGCCATAAAAAGTGACACCTACCATTTGTGACGGAATGGATGGACCTAGAGGGTATTGTGCTCAATGAAATGAATCAGACAAAGACAAACACCATATGCTTTCACTAATACGTGGATCTAAAGGACAAAATAAATGGAAAAAAATAGAAACAGACTCATAGATGCAGAAAACAGACTGATAGCAGAGGCTGGGGAACTGTGTGAGGAAAGTGAAGGGATTGAGAAGTACAAATTGGTAGTTACAAAATAGTCACAGGGCTGTAAAGTAAAGCATTGGGAATATAGTGAATAATAGTGTAACAACTGTGCATGAGCAGCTGGGTACTTGAAATACTGGGAGCCACACTTTATAACGTATGCCATTGTCTAACCACTATGCTGTACACCTGAAACTAATGCAAAACAATCCTGGAAATAAATAAACATAAACTTCTGTCACGTCTCTGCTTGATAAAATGTATCCATTGAGACCAGTTTGTTTTAGTGTGCATCCTCACTCTGGTTTGTATGTGACAGGCATCGCTTGTCTAGTCGTGTGCATGAAGGTGCCAACACAGCGACCACATGATGGACAGTAATGACCAATTTTCCTTTTTGTTACGTTTTTATAAAACAAGAAGAGTTTTTAAAAAAACACTTCTGGCTATTATCTTCACAATTTAATTGTCACTGATGTTAGAAGTAACGATTACAGTTGTTTGCCTAATACATGTTGTAGGAGTTGGAAACAAAAAAATAAATTTATTGCCATACAAATTACACACAGTGACACTTCCACATCTGTGCTCTATATCTGGCATGACATGTTCCTGTCAGCCTTTCAAATCCTATTATCTAGGTGGTTTTCACTTTTTCTTGCTGATCCATTTATTGATTCAATTATTAATGAAACTTTCCCACTGTGGAGAAGAATGGCCCAAGTAGTAAAGTCAGCCTCTGGACGAAGCAACTTGATTGTGCTCCGTGCACTGAATATTTGAGAAACAGAATCAAGGGGTCGCCTGACCACTGGCCCCCCTCGTATATTTGACAGCTGGAGTGGGTCACTTTGTAACAGTCCCTCTTCTATACGAAGAGTTATCCTCAAAAACAATTATGAAGTAGAGTAACAATAATGACCTCCAGAAAAGGTGAAAATGAAATTTGATCAATACTTCGTATGTGTAGTCAAGCTCATAAAGACAGACAAACATATTACAGTATAAAAAATAGAAGTAAGTAATGGCTTAATAGTTCCTAGTACATTTGTGCATTTTGGGGGACCAATTAGAAAAAAATTTACTTTCCAGTGTCTCACAGTAATGAGTAATAACAGTTTAAAAAGAAGTTATAAAAGATGAATAACAATGAAAACAATTATCCTGAAGTTATCATTGAAAACAAGTACAATTTTACGTGTATGGACCAAAATTTGCATGCACATGCACATTAATTCTCAACATGACCCTATGACATGCACAGTGCAGCTTATGGTTTGCAATCTCCTTTGCTGTTTCAAATTTGAAGTGCAAATGAAAAGCCATGTGCTTACATAGATCTGTTTCTATATGTTGTAATCACTGCACTACCTTGACATTGAAATTGAAGGCAGGACTCTAGTTCCACAAGGGTTTGGAGACAGAAATGGCAGGTTCAAACAAGCTGGACCATTGCACACTTGCTCTTGAAATGTCTGCAGGTTTTGTGGGTTGACTGTATAGCAGGAAGTTATATATATTACAAACAATTATAATTTCACAGGAACCGTAGCAATTAATTAGAACTTAAACCAACAGAAACTTTAGGAGTCAAGGAGTGTTTTACCTGTGACATGACTTAGAGTTGCTGAACATTGTGTGGAAGATAAGCAGAGGGGTTTCCACTTGATTATCATTAAAATTAACTTCTCCACGGACAAAGTGTACCTTTATTGCCAGCACCCAGGCACTCTGCTCTCATTTCCCCACCTGTGGGCATGCACCCTGCTTCCTCTTCCTCGAATAATACCTGGCAGTGACAGCTGGTCTCCTTTTGCACCCAGCCCTCTGTCACTTTCCCCATCGGCACCTTCTGGCTGGGCACACTGTGTACCCCATGCACACCTGTTCTGTTCCACCTCAGGGCCTTTGCGTTCCTCCTTCCTCTGCCTCTACAGCTCATCGCTCAGAAGTCCACACCTCCTCACCTCCTCCAACTCTTTGCTCAGTGTCCCCTTTTCAGGGATGCATACTTTGACGATGCTCCTTCCATTTGCAGCCTTCTTATCCCTTGCATTTTATTATTCTTTTTTAAAATACATGATTACCAGCTTCCAACAGAATGTATAATTTTTAGATATATTCTAATAATCATGGCTTCCTGCCTTCTGCTGCTGGGATCTAAGGCCCATGAGGACAGGGCTCTCCATGTGTCCTCATCACTGAAACGGTCCAGACTCCTGGGCAGTACCCAACACGGTACTGGTGCTCAGTCAACATTTGTTGGAGAGCTACACCTAGATTTTTGCCCTGTGCCATTGGGGTACAAAGTTTTCAAGACTTTGTGTATTTTTTCACATTTAGAAAACAATTTCCCTGATTCTCCTTGTCAAGCTTGTGTGATTTAATATTCACAGAGAACAACAAACAATTACGCTAAGCCTTGTGGGAGATGTATGATTATGTTATACACCATAAAGAAAAGGCTATTGGGAATGTAATGGAACCAATGAACAGCTTTATCATTTTTAAACATAAATTATTTTATATTACCTAAATGAATTCTTTCAATAACCTTGTGAGTGAGGCAGAAAAAAAATTTACTCTTGTTCTGAGAAGGAAATAGATGCTAAAATAGATTGTGACTTTTCCAGTGGGACAAGAGTAGGACTAGGAGAATGGAGGTTGGAGTGCTCCTGGGCCAGTGAGTGACGTTTCCAGGGCACACACTCAACTTTTGCAGTGCACACGTGAGAACCAAATATCTGAGTGAATTAAAACGTACCTACTTGATGTTTTTAAATTGTCAAAAAAACAAACCTGCTTGCTGATTTTTTACATGGAATTCACAAAAGGGGAGGATGGCCCACCATTTCTGAAACCCTGCTCTTACAGAGGGGCCTTGAATATGCACAGCAGCCTTTAGAAAAACTTCTTTCCAACACCTTGAACTCATCGTGCGTCTCATAGTAAACCACTGATTTATTTTTTTCTGAATGAATGCTACACTCAAAAAAAATAGAAATATTATTAAGGTATACTCTTAATGTATGTGGCTCTGGCATTTATCATTTCATTGATCAGCAGAATTGATTGGGCCCATTATTCCTTTATCACATCATCGACTGGCAGAGGTTATTGGGCTCTTTATTCCTGCAGAAGCTCTGTCCAGAGAACAGCTTAGATAAACTGAAATGACTGTTTTCACCCAACGATGTGTGCATTAGGTCAGCGGCCTTCGAAAAGTAGATATTAAATGTAACAATAGCGGTTGCTGACGGAGTGATGGCTCATGTGCCAGACCCTCTGTCTGCTTTTCCCGTATCACGTAGCACATTCTGCACGAGTGTTTGAAGAGGAAGGTGCAGCCAGCCCTTTCCTTTATGTTGCTGGGGATGCTGGACATGGAGAATTTGTGGCCTTAATAAGGGGAGCTGTGTGAGGTTTGAACCCAGATATGTGTGACTTCCAATCATGTCCCTAATTAATAATCACAGTTTTAAAGGTACACATTTTCCCCATTGATAGTATAACACTATATATGTAGATGTCTAGAAATCAAAATTAAATGCCAGGAATTTGAACTCAGTCTGTGGCAACCCTAAGGAATTGTTAATTGCTGAGGAAATGCTCAAGGGTTGCAAAGCTGTCCACTTCATGGCAATTCTATTCAGTAAGGGAACCTTAAATAACCCTCAATATGATTAGCCATGAAAAGAGACAGTGTGTGGCTCCAAATAATGTATGTGCATAATAAAGTCACCATTGGCATTGAATTATTTTTCCTTCTGTTTTGCAATTTTCTCTCAAGAGTTGCTTATTAAATTATTTTTTCTTTTACTTATGGAAGAAACTGTGACATCACTAAAGCAGTAAGATAATGTGAGGAAAGCATATGTCTTTCATGATTTCTCAATGAGGATTTCTGAGAATTCGTCCCCAGGCCTGCACTTGGTTTATCATTTCAACATGCTCTGGTACCCGAGAGATTTTTCTGTATTTTTGTATGTAAGAAATTCCGTCTGCAAGATTCTACTTGGGCATGGACTCGGTAAAGCTTTTCTCTTCTTGAGGCTCTACAGGGTTTTCAGTGGACTTTCGTTGTCAACATAGGCCTTGGGTTTTGTATTTTGTTGAAGCAACCTGTATCTTAGATAATAACTCATTCACGACTATTGAGAGAGGTTTGAACTTTAACCAGTTCTTCTTTAGTTTCCATGCTGAGAAAGGGAAAGTGTGTTCCGTGGAACCTTGGGTCTATTAAATAATCTAAGGAAAAATAGATCCTATAGTTAAATAATTTGTGAAAATGGTACATATAATAGCCCTTCCTGGGAGGTTCTGAAGGTGCATTAGCCTGTTCATGGTCCCAAGGCATTTAAGTTTGCCCAACCAGGAGTTTCCATATTATCGAGCAATGAATTTTTTTGTACGTAACAAGTACAAACATGCAGCAGAACTCGTGGTCATAATGGTGACATTCCATTAGAGACAGGATGCTGCAACACGGAACCTGCTCTTTAAGGTGAGAGCGTTCTTTTGGGCTATAAAACAGCTGATCTTTTAGAACACTTGGTTAAGGATTGCCTAAGTGTTGGATAAACTTGACTGCCCACGTGAATCACTTGGCCATTGTGCTAATACAGATTGATTCCGTAGGTTTGTAATGGGCTCATGTTTCTGACAAGCTCTCCGAGAAGGCCACAGCTGCCAGGAAGAAGACAGCACTCTGAGGAACAAGAATTTAGGTCAGGGTTCTCGCCCTTGGCACTGCTGACACTTCGTGCTGGATAATTCTTTGGTGCGTGTGATGCCCTGTGCATTGAAGGATGTTCAGGTACCTTGCTGGCCTCCACCCACTAGATGACTATATGGCACTAGGTAGCACCTCCTCACCCCAGTTTTGACTACCAAAAATGCATCCAATTTTGCCAGATGTCCCTGGGAGGCAGAACCACTCTCTGGTGAAAACCACTGATTAAAATAGTTTGTACCGAGATGGCCTGTCTCTTTGGTTTCTGAAGTATTTCTTCTTATTCTTTCTCAGTTCCAATGGAAATGAGTGGCCAAAACCAGGAGGATGTTTAATTTGTCACAAATCACAGGGTTTTTTTTTCTTAAGAAGCAATAATAAAATAGCTTTTCTCAAAATTGGGGTTACTGGAAAGAAAGCAGTGGTTCTTTCCATGGGTCTATTTAATTTATAGGGATAGTTAGTGTGCACTTACTGACTGTTTTCCAGGGAACCTATTTTTGGTTCAAAGGGACTTTCTAGGACCAGAGAGTGAAATGGGTATCAGAAAACTTAAGGGCTCGTGCAGAACTAAGAAGGAAATTAAGACATCCAGTCTGTTACTGGAATACCAGTTATTTCTTAGACTCTCACCAATGATTCTTGCTATTCTTTTAAGTAAAAGTAGAATTAAGGCATAAAAAAGATTAGAAAACATACAATAAAATAACAAAAGTGACTATTGCTAGCTTTCCGAGGAGCTGGGAGTTCCCTAGTGAGAGAGCTGGGGCAGGGTGTTTGGGAATGGAGCTCTCAGTCTGGAGGCGGGGGCATTACAGCTCAGAAAATGAGGGAGGAGCTTCAGGCTGGCCTGGACAGAGCCATAGCTCTCCTGGAGGGGTGGCTGGTAGCAGGAAACCTCCACCCCTCAGCTGGCTCAAGGAATCTAAAGTTCAAAGAATGTATTAACAAAACTTTAATGAATCTGAACCCAGAATTTTTTTGACTTTTAAAAATAGGCTATTATCTTTTCTCACTAAACACAAAGACTTTGGAGATGAGTTCTTTACATTAAATTCTACATTTGACTTGTAATAAGGTATTACTTTTCTTAAGCAGATTAAACACACATCCAATGTATATTACTTCCCCGGGCCCCAGTGACTTTACGTATAAAGTGAAGGTTTTGGATTAGATGATCACTGTGCTCTCCTTCAAGTTCCTGATGGTGTGCTTCACTAATTCTATAACAGGTTTTGATGGGATGGAGGAGAAACCAAAGCGGGTTTGAAAAAGAATCGTAAAGAATAATTTAAAAAACTTAAATGTGTATATTTTACTGTTATTTTTTGGTGACCAGATTGATGGGCTGGCTTTTAAGGTATAACTTTTTTTTATTTTATTAAATGAGATTATAAGGATTTATTTTTTTTTTATTGTATTGTTGTTCAATTATAGTTGTCCTTGTTTTACCCCATTACTCTTCCCTGCCCTACCCACCCTCTGCCTCCCACATTCAATCCGCCCCCTCACCTCCCCTGTTCTCCTTGCCCATGTGTCCTTTATACGTGTTCCTTGCCTTGACCCTTCCCCTTCTTTCTCCCCTTATCCCCTTTGCCCCTCCCCTCTGGTCACTGTCTGTTCTTTATTTCCTTGTCTTTGGTTCTATTTTGCTCACTTGTTTGTTTTGTTGATAGGTTCCACTTAAGGCATAGGTGGCAAATACAAGGCCCAGGGCTGAATCCGGCCCTCCACCTTGTTTTATCCTGCCTGGCACCTGGTTTCTACCTGGAAGCAGTGCCTGAGCTCCTTGGTCCTAATTAAGGAGTAGTTACATTTATACAGTCCTAAAATTACATTTGGCCCTTTGAAGGCAACATTGAGGCTGATGTGGCTCCCAGTGAAAATGAGTTTGACACCTCTGATTTAAGGTGTAACTATTTTTATGTTAGCAAAAATACAGAGTTCATTATCATAATTTTCAAAATGAGGACTGAGACATTTTGTGTTACAAATTGATACTGCAGAATGCTGTGTGTCAGTTCAATTTTTAGTAGCATTGTTCTGAGGCTAAAGAAGTAGAATTTTGTACTGGGACATATTGATAAATAAGAAGCAATTCAAATAAGAGTAACTTGTCACGTAAATTTTTTTAAGAAAAGGAATTGGGAGAAAATTAACTACAAGGTATATTGATTTGCAAATTCTCCAGATGGAAATATTTTTAAAGTACATTGTGTTTGAGCAAAAGCCAACTTCTCAGCTGGTTTTGGGCATTTGTTCTTGCTTTTCTTTCAAGGGAGCTGTTAGCAAGACAGTCTTTTAATACATCTCTGTGCCCCCGAGTTGTGTGTTCTGTTAAAATGGTTCATGGGCAAGACTCAATCTACTTGGGAATACACACTTCTCCTCTATTATTTAAAAAAAACTCAGAGGGCATTTAGAAATAGAAAACATTAGGTAAATATCTTCCAAGAATCATGATTGTATTATGAAGGTAGTGATTTTCTTTTAAAATTTTACAGCTATTAGAAGAAATTATTATTTTGTCACTCAGAAATTGACATCTATTACATCTATTTGTGGTAGTAACTCCTTTTTCTTCAGGTAACCTTTTTTTTTTTCCATGCTTTTCTGGATCACGATATTATTTATTCCTGCTACAATCCACCTGCACCTTGGAACCCAGAGAAATAAATTCTAAATCATAAAAGCCCGTGTGAGGAATTGCCTTCAACTTCCAAAGGAAGGTCATTGCTTAATATTTATGTGGTCTCCACTGCTCTTTTTCCATGCTCCGTTCAACACCAATGTGCAGGTCTTAGGCTTGCTCTCTGCGTGTGTTGATAAATAGATCTGCTCCAAATGGTTGCGCTCCAGCTGGTTGTCAGGATGACACACTTTATAGTGTTTTAGAAGCATCTTCCAAACTTGAGCATTGGACCTGATTTCCTTTGATTAACAGTGTTCCACTTTTTCAGGGCATCGGTGGAGGTGGCTAGTTTGCCAGGTAGTACTGGAGGTTGGGAAATCATCAAGGGGGATGCAGATACTCAGTGAAGGTGGTCTGCACTATTTTAACTACCTGTTATTAGTATATACTAGTCATTTGTGTGACTTCCTGCACCCCAAGTCTGCATTTTGTTTGTAGTAAAAGTTTTATTCCACAATTACTAAGGACACGAAGTCTCTGCGATCGCTAGGACTTGGATGGATATTGTAAAGCACTATATATACTGCTTCACAAAATTACTTCCTAATTTAATAGATATTCTATTCCAGGAAGGGAAAAAAGGGAAGATAAGCTGGTGTTTCCTGTAGAATGATCCTGGCACAAGAATAGATTTGGGATTGGCTGTAGTTACAGGTATAAAATATTCTGCAGCAAACTTACAAACAGTTTCTGTGTGTGTGTTTCATTTCTGTTCGGAGTATGATGTACGTGCTAAATGGGATATGTTGCAAAGCATCGTTTGTGGTGCTCATTCAAGGGGCAGGTTGTCCTCATTTTTCTTTCGCCCCCTGTAAAATTGCACTAAAGGGATGGTAGAATTATGAATGAGCATGAATTAAATGATTGATACTGGAGGGCCTAAGAACATGAAGAATTGGAACTCATTTCTACAAGACTACAAATTAATGGAAGAGCTTTGATTTACAATGCAGAGTAAATGGATGAGACATTCAGAATCCTTTTGCGGAAAGAAGATGGTGTGAAGGAGCACAGTGATGGGAGCTGATCTGCTGGCAGAACCACAGAGGCCGCAGGTCCAGGCCAGTGGGTCTGCAAGGCAAGCCTGGAAAAGTGACTGCAAAAAGGGGTGAAAACAATAGCCTATCTACATTATAAGAAACACAGGATACTCTTTCCTCTGAGAAATGCAGGACACTGATTTGCTAAAGTACAGGTATAAAAACAAAAAATGAATGTTAGAAATAAGATGTGCAGAATATTGAGATGTGGTTGAGATATCGTGGTGATTCTGGAAAACAATGCGTAGCCATTTGGAGATCTCTAGAAGTTAGTAATAGAACTGTGTTATCCCTAGCATCCCTCAGAAATTATGAATTTCTGTCCTTTCCAGTCTCAACTGATTTCTTCGAGCTCCTGTAACATTCCTGGGGAGCTCCGTTTCTCTCCCTTTATATCTCAGGGTTTTTTTGTGGTTGTTGTTTTCATGCTTAGGAGCTGACCTTCAGCCTCCACTCTCTCATTCGTCTGTCCAATCATTACCTCTGTCGTAGGGAGGGTGCCTTTTCTTTCTAAAGATAACGTTTAACCACACTCACCCACCCTCTTCTGTTTCATATTCTTCTGAATCTTACTTCTTAACTTACTCTTTTTCTCAAGTTTTTAACTCTTCCTGCTGTTCCATATTCTTGGCCTAAAAACATGTTCAAATCATTCCCTTCATTTTAAATTTACAGAGAGAGAAATCATTGCCTTACTTTTTTCCCTTTTTCAAGCTATCCTTCCCCTGCTGCACCACCAAATGTCTACAAAGGGTGCTGTATACTCTGTGTGTCCAATTCCTCATCTTCTGTTTATCTATCAACCCGTTGACTATATCTTCTGCCCCCAATAGACATTAAAATTGCTCTAAAGGCTTGTAATCTCCATGCTGCCAAAATAATAACCTCCTTTCCCCGCTTAATCTGCTCTGCGTATTCACAGTATCTAGCAGTGTGGGCTGTCCCCATGGGAAACTGGTGTTCACCCCGAACTGTCCAGTGCCACTGTTCTTGTTCTCTCTCTTTTCTAAGATTCTTCTCATTTCCATCACTGGCTCATTTTCTTCTATCTTTCCCTTAAATACAATACTAAAGTGCCCCATAATTCTACCTTGAACCTTATCACTCTTCACATAATTTTCTTGGCCGTTTTACCTTATCTTGTGGTCAACTACCATTTATTGAAAACAGTAAAATATTCAACTTTCCTGATCTGCCTTCCAAATTCAGTGAGAGATTGCACAGAAGCAGACACCTACTGAGGACCCAGACTCTCTTATGAAAGACCCCGATTTGTCATCTCTCCTTCCCCCAGAGGAGGAAGAGCTAGATGAAAAAGCACACAGATAGTACAAAAACAGGGGGGGGGGGATTGAGAAGAAAGACAGGAAAATATCCATGTCCTTCTTATCCCCATGGAACTGATGGGAAAGGTCTTTATCTGTGTTCTGCTCCCCAAGTTTCAAAATGTGAATTCTCAAGAAAATCAATCTTGAAGTTCATGGTGCCTTTAAGAAGGGGAGACAGCCACCCTGCTCCATGGCTGTGCGTATAAGAGCCCATGGACCTGCTCCAATTCCACTGGGGCTAAAAGAGAATATTAGAAAAATATGATGCTCCTTGCAACCAAATAAATGAAAGGTAAAATTCTCTCCATCTAGTGAGTGTAGTAAAGATTGGAGCATTTGTGGTCAAAGGCCCAAGAGTTGGGAAAAGGAGGATAGATGAGATTGCGGACTTCCAAAGCACAGGACAAAGAGTTTCATGTAGCAGAAGCGTGAGCCTGGTTCTATCAGCTGGGTGTTGGACTAAGAACGTAACCAGATTTCACGAGGCACTCCCAGTGGGTGCTGCCTGGCACCACGTCCTTTATGAGCACTCATTCTCTACCAACTGGCACAGATGTTTGTCAAGGTGCTGGCTGTGCCATGGTGACCAGCCCAAGGGACATGTCTGTGTCTATCCATCTTTCCACTACCGTGGTGCAATTTTCCCTGGGTTTGCAAATAATCACCCACTTTCAGTGATAATCACATAAAGGAACATCGCTCCACCATCCTGGTCAATACCCAAGAGCAAAGATTAGGCATAAAAGGTAGACTACACTCCTGTCTACACAAAATGACTGGACCCTCAAATCTAGCCTTTGTTAGAGGAGGAAGTTATTTGATTCCAAATGAAAGTCTTCAAAAAATGGGTAGAATAAAGTCTTAAGCTGAAAGGCACAGTTTTTAATACCTAACGTAACTAGAAAGTTATGGAACCAGACAGAAATTCTTCAAGAAAGTTTGTATTTAACAGAAGAGAGGGTTATAAAGAATTCCAGTACTCACCATACATGGAAAGATTTATTTCTAGATTTTTAAGTCTATTCCCCCAATCTATATTTCTATCATGTTACTCCATTCATTACTGTAAATGGGGTATTGAAAGTTCCAACTGATGTTGTTGAATTAACTGTCCCTCTTCGATTAATTTTTGTTCTGTGCATTTGGGAGCTCCATAGTTACTTGCATGTATATTCAGAAATTTCATATCTTCCAGGTGGATTGATCCTTCTATCACTAAAAAGTGTTCCTTTTTATATCTAGTAACATTTGTTGTATAAAGTCTATTATGTCTGACATTAGAATAGTCACCAAAGATATATATATATTTTTTTTTTTGCTGTTCACACAGTATATCTTTTCCCATCCATTTGCTTTCAATCTGTGTATGTCTTGAATCCAAAATTGGTCTCCTCTAGACAGCATATGGTTTGACCTGTGGTTTTTGTTTTTGTTTTGTTTTATATCATGTATGTCAATTTCTTCCTTTTGACTAGATTGTTTAATTCATATACATTCACTGTTTGTTACAGTTGAATTAATCTCTACTAATTTTCCTTTTTGTTTTCTGTGTTTCTTGTCCTTTTCTGCTCTTCTATACATCTTTTCTGTTGTTTCTTGCAGTAAGTGAATACTTTCTAGTATAACATTTTAATTCATACTATATATTTTTAAAAATACAGGCACATTGTACTTCCATACAGAGGAATATTTCTGTATAAATCAACCCTATAATTGGGAATAGCTACTCACACACGTTTGAAATTCATCATTTAGCCCCCAAGAAAAAAAGTCCTCTTATGGTGTTTAACTCACGTGACTAGCTTCATCACCTGTCCTTTTCCATAGTAGTTTCTCTTCATAGCTCATGCTTTTCATCTTTTACCACATTTTTAAAGAAATTATTTTCCCAGTGGTTACTTTAGGGCATAAAAATGCATATTAATGTATCAAATCTATACTAAATTCTTGTGAGCTAGAGAAAAGTTACTCTGATCCAGCTCATTTCCCTCTTCCCATTTTTGTGCCGTTATTATTAGCAAAACCAATGATATAGTGTTATGAATACACTTTATATAATTTTGTCTTTAAAAGAAACTTAGAAAAGAAAGTAGAGCAAGCATATATTTACATAATTTGTTATATTAACTTTTTTTTTTAACGACATCTAATTCTCTTAACTTGTTTCTACATGTTCTGTTTGCCATCCGGTGTCGTGACTTATCTAACGGTGCTTTCCTCCCATCTAGTTTCTTGGTTCTGTTTTTGTCAAAAATATTATATTTATATATGCTATAGGAGCAGTATTACAATGATATACATATTGTTTGATGCAATTGCTTTTCCAATGAATTAAGAGAGGGGAAGAATTATGCATTTACAGTCTTTTATAAGTACATAATTACCTTGCTTGGTGTTCTTTTTTTTTTTATGTTGATTTGAATTAATGTCTGTTGTCACATACTTTCAGCCTGAAGAACTTTCCTTAGTATTTCTTGTAAAATGGATGTAACTAGCAATAAACCTCTCAGTTTTTCTTTGAGAGTATATTTATTTTACCTTCAGTTTTGTAAGATGGGTTTGATGAGTATAAGGTTTTTGGTTGAAAGTTTATTTCTCTTTTAGTACTTTGAATATTGCATCCCACTTTACCTCTTGCTTGCATTGTTTCTGGTGAGAAGTCAACTGTTAGTTATTGATGTTCCCATGAAAATAAAGAGTCATTTTTCTCCTGCTGCTTCCAAGATTTCTCCTTGTCTTTTCTTTTAACATGTTAATTATGATGTAGCTGGATGTGAATCTCTTTGTGTTTATCCTACTTGAAGTTTATTGAACTTCTGGGATGTGTAGATTAGTGTTTTCCATTAAACTTGGAAAGTTTACAACCATCATATATTTGACAGGTTTTCCGTTTCTTTCTCCCTCTCCTGTGCTTCTGTCACTCCCTCTCTAGGTGTAATGGGATGGATAATGGCGCTCCACATTTCTCTGGGGCTCTGTTGGATTTTCTTCATTCTTTTTTCTCTCTAATCATCAGGTTGTATAATCACTATTGGTCTATCTGTAAGTTCATTGCATCTTTCTTCTGCCAGATCAGGCCTACTATGGGTCCTCTCTGGTGATTTTTTTTTAATTTCAGTTACTGTGCTTTTCAACTCCAGGATTGTCATTTGGTTCTTTTGGATAAATTCTGTCTATTGATATTCTCTTTTTGATTAGTCATTGTTCATACATGGCGTTTATTCTTTACGCATGGTTTTTGTTTTAGTTCTTTGAACGTATGTACTATAGCTGCTCTGAAATCTAAATCTGCCATCTGGGCCCTATATGGCAGTTTCTAATTTGGGCTTTCTTCTTTGTCCTTTGTATGGGGTACACTTGCTTTTCCATCTTTTTGTATGTCTAATCATTTTTTTTGTTGAAAACTTGACATTTTAGATAATACATTGCAGTAAATCTGGACACTGATCTCTACTCCCACACACACACCTGAGCTTGTGGTTGCTTTTGTTGCATATTTATTTCTCTAGCAACTTGGCTGGGCTAGTTCAGGGAAGTTTGTTTTCCCTGTATAACGTCAGAGGATGCACCCTTTGGCATGTGCAGGGTCTCCCTAAATGCCTTTCTTCTTCCCATGGTTGACTTTGCCAGGCTCTCTTTCATTGTCTTTTTCTTTGATGCCTCCATTTTTCTATTTGCTTTAATTTCCAGAGCTCTCTTCCTAGCGGTCTCTTTTCTGGACTCTCTCTGGTAAACTTCTAGCTAGTCTACCATTTCATTTATTCCTACTATGGAGCTGCTAGCCTTCTCTTAATTACTCCACAAAGTTGTTTTCAGTAAACCCTTGGGCTTGAACTTCCTCATACTCTGTTTTAAATATAGTCAATCCCATTAGGGAGAGCGCGGGAGCTGTGTTCTTTCATCTTGCCTCTGCCCATGGGTAGACCTCTGCATGACTGTTCTGGAGATGAAGGCCAGTGCAATGACCCTCCTCTTTTGGAGGGACACTCCTGGTCTATGAGCAAGGCACTGGGCTGGAATGGCAACTCCTGGTCTTATCAGCTGGCATCTCTCAGCATGGCACCACCGCCTTTCAAGCAAGCTGGCGCAAAGCCATCCAGAGCCAAACATTGTCAGCTTGCTGCGGCTGGGATGGAGCTTCCAACCTGTGAAGAGGGCTGGGTGAAAGAAGAGTGCCTCAGACCTCTCAGCCACATTTGCCTGAAATCAGGCTCCTTCCATGTGGAGTGGCGAGGGCAAAGTAATGCTGCTGGTTTGTCCCTCTTGAAAAGAAATTATAGCCCTAGACTTGTAGGTGGTGATATGGGAACCCTATCTTCCTGTCCTGGCCAGTCGGGATAGAGCTGCTATCACATTTATCAGGAAAGAGGGGAGTGTGCTACAGTTAAATGCCACCGACTCTCATCTTACTGAGATTTAGTCAGTTATCTTGAGTAAATGTTTCTTCACATGCTATATGCCTTTCAGACCACTTCCAGAGACTTTCAAGGGTTGTTGTTTAATAATTCTTAACAGTTATATTTACTTTATTGGGGTAGTGCTTCCCTACCACAATCCTGCTTTAGTATCTGCATTACCCTGAAAAGTTCTCTCATGCCCTGTTTCATTTAATCCCTGATATCAACTTCAGCTTTAGGCAACTACTAATCTGCTTTCTCACTCTATAGTTGTGCCTTTTCTAAACATTTCATAAAAATAACATCATACAATATATAAATTTTGCCTCTGATTTCTCCCATTTATCATAATATTTTGGAGAGTCGTCATGTTTTAACGTGCATCAGTAGTTCATTCCTTTTCATTGCTGAATAGTAGTCCGTTGTTTAACTATCCCACTTTTTTTTTTTAACCATTCACCCATGGGTGAACATTTGTATTGTTTTTAGGTTTGGGCTACCAGGAGTAACGCTTCTTTGAACCTTTGCATGCACGTCTTTGTGTGCACATAAATTTTCATTTTTCATGTGTAGGTGCATAGGAGTATATTTCTGTGTAGTGTGAGTTTATGTTTAACTTTTAAGCAACTGCCAAACTGTTTCCCAAAGTGGATACATGTGTCATTTTACATTTCCACTGGCAAAGTATAAATGCTAGTTTTCCCATGTCCTAGACTCCGTTTGTCATTATTTGTTTTTATTACGGACACTTTGAGGACTGTGTAATGTTGTCTCATTTTAAAATTCTGATAAGGAAACAGTTATTTTAATGCCCCTAGGTAAAATATTTTATATTTTTCAAAATTATACTAGATTTTCTCTAAAATATATGAAGAAACTCTATTTTGTCCAAAAGGAAACTGATATAAGTTACTGGTGTTATCATTAAGTGTAATTACATATAATATTATTGAAATAATGAGATCTCACAAAGAAAAATTTCAATAACGTGTTCAATAATGTTGAGACCTTGGAGGGTGTCTTTTCATACCTACACAAAATTGATTCTTAAGGACATGTGTGGATAATACCACTTTAGATATATTGATTTTATTGCACTTCTATTCCTTTCAGCGTATATTTATTAAGTTGCTCATCTTCAGTACTGAAGCATGTTACCTTCCTAGGTATTAAGTTAACATAAAATTTCATTGTTCTGAGTTGCTTTTGCTATTTAATTTTCAAGTAACCTACCTGGAAACAAAGGATGCTTCCACATCCTCAGCTGGTATACGTGCGATCTTACGTTTACTACAAGGCATGAAGGTGAATGCACAATTAAAGTCTGCCTTCCAGGAAGCTTGGCCAGAGATAGAGACGTGGCAATTGCCTTTTTTTCACTGAACTTCTATTTGGGTGGTTTTTATAGGCTCCTAAAAAGTTTTAGGACTTAAACAGACCTTCAACGTTATCTTGTCCATTCATTTTATTGTAGAAATTAGAAAACTATGACTTGGCATAAGATTTTAGTTGTAGAAAACCTTGAACATTAAACAGCCTTGCCTTCTATTACAAATAAATGTGTATTCTTAGGAGTAAATACGGTGAAGAGAGTCTTCGTTCATGGCAAAATGTGGATGTGTTGGGGGTAACTTCACAATGTGTCCTTTAATCTTTAGTTTGAATATTATTAGTCACTTAATGTATTCTATGTCATAAAATACAGAATGGAATGCTTTTTAAATTAATTTTCTTATCTTCAACATATATTTAAAATAGTAAGGCCTGTCTTTGCCAAATAATAACAATCATTTCATCGTAATAAAATCTGTGTGTTCTTGTTCAGGAAGAAAGAAACAGACCCAAATGCAGAGGAGTCCAGAAAGATTTCCCAAGAAATATGTGGCCTTGATATGTGATAAAAGTAGTGTAACTTGCAAGGAATCTTAGTTTACTGTGGGAAGAACAAATAAAACTTCTGATATTTTAAAGACTTAAGTGTGAAGATAATCCTATAAAGTGTATAGAATAAAATGTTGCAGTATATATTAATGACATAAGGGTAGGAAAAGCTTTCATGAAAAAGTTTTTTTCCCCCTAAAAAGCCAGAATCATAAGGAAAAACCATGTACATTGTAAGTCTGTATCAGAACTAATATTTCTATTAAGGGGAGGCCAACATGGAGACAATAAAGAGCTGTGTGAAACAGGTGGCTGGGAGAAGACGTGTGGACTCACCAGCAGAGAATTAATACTGAAACACATAAGGAAACAATATAAAGAAAATTAAAAAGGAAGAACCTATTCTACTAGAAAAATGGGCAAAGCACGTAACTGGACAAGTTGTGGAAGTAGAAACGAGAAACCCATCTTAGTAAATTGTGCATGAAATTGAAGAAAAAGACAACCTCTTTATACCAGTAAACTTGGCAAAAGTGTTGAATAGATTCTGTCAAGTGCTGTTCAGAATAGAATGGTGTGGAAACAGCATCCCGCGCATGCTGCTGGTTGGTGTGAGTACTTCCAGCCGATATGCAGGCTAGGGGTACTAATTGCATGAAATTCAGCCTGCGTGTTGCCCAGTGGCCTGCAGTGCACCCTTGCGTGCATTACTGGAGACATTCTTCTAGCTCCCAAAGAGATGTGTGTGGCAGGCACGCAGCACAGCGTTGTTTGGTGGCAGAGAGTAGCAAAGCTCTCTGGAGGGATGGATAAGCAAAGTGTGGCACGTGGAGAACTCTGCATCAGCCCAAATTAATAAATTGAGTTTCTAAACAGGCACAGGGACTCAGAAGCATGGATGAAAGAAGGCACAATATATACTTAATATATACTTTTCAAAGGTAAACATATAAGGAGATAACCATATGGAGATGGGATTGGAAGAACATGTATTAAATATACTTGGGTGCGTTACCATGGGGACTGGATTAAGAATAGAAGATGAAGAGGATGATGACCAAAACAAATCAAAACAAATGTTAAAACAAGTGACCTTCCATAGACCAATAGTAAGGGTTACAATGGGAGGAAAATACACAGATTTCTATTCTTTTTCCTATTAAAAAAATGAGATACTTTAACTTAAAATTAATTATAACTAGTTTTTCACATAGCAACATATTTTATCCTGTTTGATTTGAGTGAATAACTCTATTTTAAAATAGAAACTGAACAAGTATTCAGATTTAAATAATGTGTGCCTACAAATAAAATACACAACATATAACTCTATAAATGGGCAAAAGCGGTCAGTGGTGTCAACTCGGTGCTGGTTCACGATGTCATGATCTTCCGTAACTGCTGGTACTTTTTATTTGATACATTCAAAATGCTCTGTTTCAGAAGTGGAAATATTTGTATTTTCTAAACAAATACCATTATTACTGATCTGAGAACTCCGGAGAATTTTAATAAGATGCCAGGGATTCCTGGGCAACCTGGAGAACAGCTGTTGTATTGTTCGCCAAACAGATCTGGCCGATCCCCCTCTGTCTGCATTGACGTCAGGCTGATTGACCATCATAGGAAGTTTTGGGGGGTTTTTTGTTTCTGTTTTTGTTTTTAACTCTTCCAGATTAGGCAATGCGAGTATAGCTAATGTTCAGTAATTCAAAAAGATGCTTAATATTTCTTTAAAATATGACATGGAATTTAGTTTTTGAGTCCTAATTTTAACATTTTCATGCTAACTAGGTCACGATAAATATAGAATTATAGCTACTTAGAGTGGGAAAGTAACTTTGTGGTCACCTGGTCAAATCTGATGTCTTGGACCAACTCCCTGAACTCACATCATCCACCCTCCAAAAAATAAATTAATTAATGTTCTCCTGCATAAAGGAACTTCCCATCTCAGAAATTAGCCTGTTTTATTTTTGGACACTTGCAATTGTTAAGTAGTTTTTCCCATCAGCCTTGCCCCACTTTCTGGAGTCATGCCAAAAAGTAAAATTCAGTTTGCAAATGACAGTTTTCCAGACATTTCAAAATGGCAGTTGTGTCCTTCCAAGTCTTCTCAAAAGTCATAAGCACTCATTCTTTATCAATCCTTTACCATCCTAAAGATGTAATTTGAACAACTGTACATTTATAAAAAGTAGAAAAAGTGGTGAAGAACAATTAGGCCCTGTAGTCTGGACAGCATATCTACCCAGGCAGCATAAAGGCTTACTGGCATTTTAAGGAACCAAGTCACACCTATACCTCCTTGAGAATCAGTGTACTATGTTGGTCAGGAGCATGGCTGCAGACCCACATAGCCCAGGATCTGACAAATACATATTATTTGTATGACCTTAGGTGGGCTACTTAAGCCATCCAGGTTATCGATGGCCTCATCTTTTTCTTGGAGATTTGGATATCACTACTTTGTAGTGTTATGAGGATTGAACTAACTGGTACTTAATAAAATGCTTTGCACTTAAACTAATGCAGAACAAATAGTCAATAAACATTTCCTATTAATTTTTGCTCTTCTGTCCATGTTATATTATTAAGCTTCAGTGTGTTCATCCCACACTATAAAACACTTCTACCTGAAATTAGGACTTTTTTTATTTTTCCTGTTTAAATTTTATTTTTTTAGGATTTAATTCGTTGTTCCAGAGTGGTGAAAACTCATTGAATTCCTCTGTCATCCAAATAATAGCTATCCCTATCTGAATATCAAATTTAATAAGTCAGTTGGGTTCTATAAGATAACACCCCTTCATTTGAAATAGTAAATACTATTTTCATGTTGTCATTACATAATTACCTATTTCTACTGTTACCCATAGTGAATTTTTCTCATTTTGTCTGCAGTACTTCCTTCACAGCTTTCCTCAAATATTTGTTGATATTTTAATGCAGGCGAACATTCTGTGATATTAAGGATCACACTTAGGCAGAGGCGGGTGGTGTTAAAACGAGTTGCTGGAAGCACTCTGATGCACACCTAACAAAATGGCACGATGAAGCAAATCTGTCCTCTGGAATACTGAACAGCGGCTGGTCACTCTACCTGGATTAACTAGGGTCTCCTTTGCGGAGCTGGTGACATCTGGATAGGTCTCGGAGAACGAACAGATATGATGAAACTTAGAAGGGTGTTCCAGGATACAGTAGTACCCCCTTCTGCTCAGGTTTACTTTTCGCACTTTCATTTTCCCTTGGTTAACTGTGGTCTAACCTGTCAAATGGAAAATCCCATAAATAAACAGTTTGTAAGTTCTAAATTGTGTACCATTCTGAGTAGCGTGGTGAAATCTTGAGCCATCCCCCGCCTTTCCTCTCGGGACCTGAATCATCGAGTTGTGAAGTGTTTATGCTATGCGTTCTACCTGCCCATTAGTCACTTATTAGCCGTCTCAGTTAGCAGACTGACTGTCTTGGTATCACAGTGCTTGTGTTCAAGTAGCCCTTATATTACTTAATAATGGCCCCAAAGTGTGGCAGTAGTGATGCTGGCAGTTTGGATATGCCAAAGAGAAGTGTAAAGTATATGTGTGTGTAGGAAAGCATGATATATAATATATAGAGTTCAGTAGTATCTGCAACTTCAGGCATCTACTGGGGGGCTTGAAAAGTATCCCCAATGGATAAGGGGGGATGACTGTACTAGGAACAGGCTTCTCAGATGCTTGACTCAAAGTCAGAAGCATTGTTTTCACAGAATTTCCTAGTTCTCCCAGTGCTAACAAATCTATCAAAAAGACAAAAGATTTGTCTTGTGGAAATTGATCTCAATAACCCAATTTCAGAGCCTAGTGGTCATCAGTAATTTTTCAAATGCTTTCCAAACATCTCTGCAGATTAATTCAAATTTTATTCAGCACCTGTCCTCTACATGGCAGCTCAAATGGGTGGACCAAGTGTAGCAGAAAGAGTGGAAGAGCTCCCAGCACACCAAGTGAAGGAAAAGAAACACACTTTTGCAAAAGTTTTAAAACTTGGATTTAGATACCAATGTATTGGTTCTCCAGTGTTTTGTGTGTGTGAGTTTGTGTTTCTGTTTGTGTGTGTGTAAAACTCTTCCCACACTTTTACTTTCCTACTTGCATGTAAAGCTTAATGTATAGTCTGGAGTACGTATTTCATTTTGTGGGAAGCATAACCCAGTGTATTTTGGTGGGTAGGATATGGGCGTCATAGCTTCCTAGGTCTGAGGTAGTGGTGAACTTGCTGTCTTAGCTCTGCTAAAGAGAGAACATTAATTAGCCAGTGGCAACCACCAGAGGCAAAGTCAGAGGGTTTAGCAAAATGGAAAACACATTCCAAGACCCAACCACTTAACGACTTAAGTGACTTAAACACCCCAACGCCTCAATTTGTGATGGTTGAATATAATTTTGTAATTAGCAGTGTGTATATTTCTAACATGGTAGTGTTTTATATAATTTCAATGAATTATGTAAATGTCTTACCTGGAAGCTTATATTTTCGTTTTTACCTCATTACTAAAAAAGCACACATGCCATAGTGTTCGCTTGTGAGACAATGCAATTAAAAACCTTAAATGAGGTAATTAGGGGGTGACACCAAGCAGTCAGTCTAAAACATGCAATCAGATGAAATAAGATGTAAACATGGATGAGTGTTTGGGGGGACGGGGACAAGATGGTGTCACCATGTGGGTGAAAGAAACATGTCCTTTTGCTGAGCTTGCAAAGAAAAACTCCATAACCAATGCGTTCTTAGATTTTAGTTGGGTTGTATTTCCACTGTGTCTCAAAGTTTATTTCGCATCAGGTATCTGATGTATAGCAGTTCCCTGTTATCTGTGTGAGATGTTATAGGACCCCCACCCCCAGTGTATGGCCTGAAACCACAGATAGTGCCGAACGCTGTATCATCTATCATCTATCTATCTACCTACCTACCTACCTACCTACCTACCTACCTACCTATCTACTTATCTACATGTCTTTCTTTCCTCTGCATACGTATACTTTATGGCTTCTTCCTGGCATATCTGAATTACCGGCATCACTACTCTTATACTTTGGGGTCATTATTAAATAATACAAGGGTAACTTGAACGTAAGTACTGCCACACCGGGGCAGTTGACCTGATAACTAAGGTGACTACTGAGCCACAAATGGGTGGGTAGCATCTACGTGGAGTTGCTAGACACACGTCCCAGGCGTGACCGAGTGGGAGAGCAAGAGCTTCCATCACAGTGCTCAGAATGGTACGTAATTGAAAATTTATGAATTGTTTATTTCTGAAACTTTTTATTTAATACTTTTGGACTGAAGTTGACCTCAGGTAACTGTAGCTACAGAAAGGGAAGCAGCAGATAAGGGGACTATTTTATCTAGTAATTTGTGCTCAGTTTTTGAAAGAAGAAGATATACCAACAAAATAATGCCCTTCTGTGCTGGTTAGCAGATTTATTAAAATTTAATCATCATCTGGCTTCATGTTGCTTCTGTATTACTAGGTTTTGGCTTTACATTTATATACTTTTATGACTTCTTGATAAAACCCATCACTCTATGCTATAAGTGTCACTTGAGGCATCTTTGTAAGGCTGGTCTGAAGTGACTGATGTTCTTGGATTTGTGTTTGTAACAGAAGTTGTGTATGGTGGTAGGGGTGTGTCATGGACTGATCCCAGGGTTACATGCCATTCATGGTCAGATTTTTGTGAGGTCCATTTTGACCACTTGGCAGTTATATGCTGTATCTAGGATATTATTAAGTGTCATTCAAAGCAGTGGGCTGGCAGCAGAAATCCTCAGATGGAATTAGTTTACCTTATTTCAAAAGTTACATGGGATGGCTGGTTGATTCCTGTAGTGGAAGTTCGCTCAAATGAAGAAGGCTGGAGGCAGACAGACTGACTGTTCCCAGCTCATGGGAGAACGGTTTTTCCTGCCCTGGTGTCATAAGCAAGACCTTGAACTCTAAAGACTGACACTTAGACATGCCTGTTTTTCAGGCAGACCTATTAAGAGCTGGACACCAACATCAGAGACTGGAAAGTCCTTTCGTAACGTTTTAAAACATCTTATTCCTGAGGTTATCTTACCAGTCTCCTCACCATCCTCATTGTGTGACCCCTCCTTCCACATAATCACAGACTTCGAGACCCTTCCACGTCCTCACCGGTGACCCTGTGTCGCTCTGCGTGGAGGTGGATCTCGTCGGCCCCCAGGTGGCCAGCATACTCATTTTCATCTCGTTCTCTGCTTTGGCTGAACTGTCAACCTGAGGCTCCATACTTTGAGAGGACCAGTTCCTAGTCCCCCTGATATTTGTACTTCTTTCCCAGCACTGTATGTTGCTGAAAGAAGTTGCATTAACTCTTCATATTGCCTTCTTCGTTTGCAGTAGCTAACTGACTAGAAGACACATGCACCAAGGAGAATTTAGACGATTGTGCTTGTGTTCACGCAAATGACAGTATTGCACTCAGAATGCGTTACACCAGCGGTGCGAACCTCATTACACCGGGGGCCACATCAGCCTCGCAGTTGCCTTCAAAGGGCCGAATGTAATTTCAGCTCCTTAACAGTCAAGGAGTAGTTACATTTATACAGTCCTAAAATTATTTCAGCCCTTTGAAGGCAACTGCGAGGCTGATGTGACCCCCGGTGACCATGCCTTTGACACCCCTGAATTATACTAAACTCCTTCTACACCTCTGAAATATGTATTTGGAGAGAAAAGAATATGCTTGTAATGTTAAAGTTTAATTTATACTTTGTATCTAAACTCTGTAGCAAACACCAGTGCTATTAAAATTTTTATGGCTTTATTTAGGTATAATTTATAAATCATATAGTATCACTTTTGAGGGTATAATTCAATGAGTTTGATAGATGTAGCCAGTCATGTAACCACCACCACAGTCCCCCAGGACAACCCCCCCCCCCCCCCCCCCCCGTCACCTGGGAAAGTTCTCTGGTGCCCCTTTGAGATCAGTGCCTTCTGCCCTACACTCCCTAACCTCTGGCAACCATCGGTCTGTTTTCAGTCACTGTAGTTGTGATTTTTTTAGAATTTCATAGAAACAGAGTATTTAGTCTTTTCTATCTAATTTCTTTTAGTTAGCATAATACTTTTGAGATTCATCATGTTATTTAGGGTATCAGTGTATTACTTTTTAATTTTTTTATTTTCACCAGTTATTTCTACTTGTGTGATTACAAATAAAGCTGTTAGGAACATTCAAGTACAAGTCTTAGTATGGGAATATTTTCATCCTCTGACTAGACACCCAGAGGTAGAATTGCTAGGCCATATGCCAAGGGTATGTGTTTCTAAGGAAGCCCCCGCACTTTTCTCTGAAGTGCCTCTCCCCTTTGCTTTACCCCTGGCAGGGTGGAGCTTCACTTGCTTCACAGCCTCACCAATTGGTGGTATCAATCTTTCTCCATTTTAGCATTTCTGGGAGTTGTATCTCATTGTGGTTTTAATTGTCATTTCTCCAGTGACAAAATGGTCTGTGAGTCTATTTACATGGATATTTTATTATCTATATATCTCACTTTTTGAAGCGCTCATTTAAATCATTTGCCCATCTGTTTGAGTTGCCTCCTTCTTCATCGTCATAATCATCATTATTATTATTAGTTCTCTATAAGATTTTCATATATTCTGGAGATAGGCATCAGATGTATTTTTTGCAAATATATTTTTCTAGTTTATGGCCTCTCCTTTTCATTTTTTAACAGTGTCTTTTGAAGAGCAGATGTTTGTAATTTTGACTCAATACATGCATATTTTATTGGGTAGTTCATGAGGATATGCCACTTTAAAGAAACCTTTGTCTAACTCGTAATCACAAAGATTTTCTCATATTCTCTTGTAGAAGTTGTACAGTTCTATATTTAAGTCTATGATAGATTCAAAGGTAATTTTTTGAAATGGTGTGAAATAAAGGGTCAGGTAGAAATGTACTACCTTTTATTTCTCATTTTTGTGTATAGTTCCCTAATTGTTTCAGCACCACTTGTTGAAAACTTTATTTTTTCCCCATTGAATTGGGGTGACTGTCCCTGTGTTGAAAATCAGTTGACCGTGTACATGTAGCACTCTATTACTAGCTCCAGACATAATGTTTCCCTCTCATGAGTCTAACAAGAAAGTGGGTGGAATGCACTTTTGAGGACCAATTCCTGTCCCTATGAAGACTAAAACAAGAAACAAAGGACATACCGACCCATGGCTATTTTGTGAAATGTCGCTGATTAAACAGCCTCCCCTCCCTTTTTGGTCTAACACTTTCAGCCATGGGTTCATTTTTCTGTGTGCTATTTACAATGCATCTTGTTGACATTTACTGTAATGTGGGGGGTTTTGTGGTTGCTGTTATCACTGGATTTCTGCGTTACTGAATGCTGCTTCTAAAATAAAAACCACAACTTGCAGTAGACTTCGTGCAGCATACAGTGGACTCTAAATAATTATCTGTTAAATGGATGCACCATTGGCATATGCAATTTAACAGTGGTAGTTATAGCATTGCGTTTTATTTGGGAATTGGTTTTTTGTAAAAATTTGAAACCCCAGCAGTTAGGGGGAGGGAAATGAGCTATCGTTATGAAAGCATCTAAAGTTCAATTTCCTTAACTGGAGAAGAATCGTTTTGTTATTGGCCCAAATTACAAAAACCACTTTTTAAAATAAATTACTCCTAATAAATATACTTTCGAATACTACTGCTCCGTTTCTGTCAAGTCGTCTTTTAATTTAGTACTTGCAATTACATCTGTTTAATAAAGTCACATCTGAAATTACATCTGTTTAATAAAATACAACCTACAGATTGTGTCTAGGCTGATTATTGCCATGACAGCATTGTCTCAGTCTTAACAAGAACTCCATGTTATGCAGATGAAACAATAGGGTTATTTGATATTTTTACTCATCTGTAGAGCTGTGTTTCACTTTTGTGCCTTTTTTTTTTAACAAGTCTGTCGATGTGAGCTATTTCTTTAGAATAAAGGAAATGGCCTGAGAGTTTTCATATTTCTAAGTGTTCAGTCTTAGGCAAGAAATAATCATTTTCTTATTTTAAGTATTGCAAATGTAGTATTCCTTTGTATTATTCCTACCTAATTTACCAGATGATTATATTCCAAATATATTCATATACATTTATGTTGCTTATTATATTTTCTTTCACTGTCCTGAACACCAAGGGTTTTGTTTGTTTGTTTGACTTCATTACTGAACCAAATTCCTATTAAAATCTCTACATATTATTCACACATGCACACACACGTAAGAGTGAACACAGTTCTATAGCGAGAGAAGTCATCCAGTTCTAAACGGCTGGGAATCAGCCAACATATTTGCCTTCTGTCAGCTTACGTGCTCACTCTTCAAACGACTTGGAGACTAGATCTTTCAGTTCTAGGTCACAGCGACTTAAAGACTATCTCCGCGCAGTTATTCAAATGCGTAATTTTAAAACTGTATTTAATTATTTTCTCTCTCTTCTAATAACGTGTCAGCTTCAATGAGGCAGGGACCATTTCTTTCTTGTTTTATATGCCCTTCACATAGAATTCTGCCAAGCACATTGTAGAGACTTTAAAAGGTATTAATTAATTAAAGAGTTTTAAAAGAAGACCAAACTTTCTGGCCTCTTGAATCTTTGTCTGGAAAACAGAGTGAACAATAGATGTTCACTCTGAGCATCCAATCAGATCTCTTCTAACGCCCTTAGCACGCAGTAACAGACTGTATCCCTTATTTTCCACTTCTGTCTGGAGGTTACAAGTCTCGTATATTGTATGGTAGAGGGAGTATTTCCATGGAAAACTTTTAATGACCAGCAGGGCAATTTTAAGTATCTTATTGTTATCCAGTGGGAGCAGTTTGCCAGTGAATGTTCTTATGGTGCCAAAGAGAAGCCTGTCATTTCATTAATGTTACTTTGAAGGACATACTCTTAGACTAAGAATATCAACATTGAACAAAAAGGTTTTAAGAAGTGGAAATCTTCCATATTGTGGAGTATAATGGCTGTTTTAATCATGCTGACGGTAATGTGAAGGATAGTAGTGTTACTTGTTAGTTTGCTTTTTATCCCTTTAGGGATCTTTTTCTCCCTTGATATAACTGTCTCCCTCCAGTTTGAAGTAGACGGGATGTAAATAAAAGCTTAAGAAGACATTGTTGTATGAAGGTGGGAAAGCCTTTGTGGGTACACTGTGCCTCTGTCAAGGGCATGTTTTTCTAGAAAGCGATACACAGAACTGTAGTCGCTGTGTTCGTTTTAGCCATTTTTACTGCTTGGTCAGTCTAATCAACTGTATTTTTAGGATAGCTGAAATAAAACCAAATCAACAAAAACTATTCAATTCGTGAGCCAACATGAATACAAACAGCTATGATCTTTATTTTTGACAGGAGCTCTTTACAAGAAAATAGTCAAAACCGCCTTATATATTATTATTGTGTTTACTGCAAAATTCCTTCAATGTATTTGCTTTCTATTGATGTTTTATATTAAGCCAGCTAGTGTTTTATCTCCAATCGATAGCATATTCATCATGTTTTATGTTGGTAAGAAAATAAGTTCATTTAATATTTGGTCTTCATTTGAAGTAAATCTTTGCTTTGGAAATAGAATCTAGTCAATATAAATTCCTATAAAAATCATAATTTTAAAGTATATTGAGAGATTGTGGAACAAGTTACATGATTCCTTACCAAAATTTTATGTGAGGTAATTATCGGCAGATCCGCAAGAAGGCACAGGTGGTGTTCTGTTCTCTAAGTGAGCATCACGTTTTAAACTCTGTTTGGGGCCCAGTTAGTCATATTTAGAGGCTATTGGATTTTGAATGACCCACTGAACAAATTTAAATTTAGTTTTATTTTGAAATGAGGATGAATATTTTATTTTAAAAATAGTTCCTATTTTTTCTGTAGATTCATGTGCAAGTCACAGAGGCTTTAGGGTAAGGAAAGGGAAGGTGCTTATCGGCTGTTTATGGAACATGTCAGCTGTGGAAGGAAGCTTTCATATGTTTATGGAAGCGATGCTTACTTTTAGGAAGTAGCCTAGACACGTGGGGGATGGAAAACATCACAGAGCAATCATGGTGGAATTTTTCGTACATCAGAGAAAGGGCGGCAATCTCGCTACGTCCTGTTCTGAGTCAGCCTTTCTGCTGTGACTCTCCGGTCGCAGGGAGGAGCTGGGTGTGTGTTGATACATCGTCTCTACACATCTAAATTGAATAAGCTGTACCATATTATGTTTGAAAGATATGCGTCATGTTTCTACATCGTTGAAGCATATTTATACAAACTACAAAGGTGTGCTATTTGCAGGTTTTTCCCCTCAACAAAAAGATACAAATTCCAAATTCAGTGAAATCTATTATCTAACAAAAATCTCTAAAACATCTGGAATATATTCTTCTTTAATTCCCAATAGTAAAATCAGAAAGCAGGCTACTGGAAAAGTAAAATATTTACATTTGGCTTGTAATTGTAACCTCCGTTAAGAAAAATGTAATGCTTAATATAATCAACAAGAAATTTGTATTTAAAAGATTTTTTATGTATATGTATCATTTTGTTCTATATGTGTGTGTATACACACATATATATATCAAACAAAATTATTTCTAAGTACAAATATGGTATTTCAAAATCTGATACTTATCTGACACAGCTTGCAACATACTGATTTTACATGTTTACATATAGTAGAATTGTTTTGACAGATATATGTGAGTGTACATGTGTGTATATGAGTGTGTGTCTGCATTTACACATGCAGGCACTCAGCTGTGGAACTGGAGAATAAATAGTGATGAGCCGAGACCTAAAGCTGAACTTGATCTCTGTCATGAGAGTGTCAGGCAGGCCCAATGCTGGCTTAAAGGCCATTTCCTATAGCCGTCAGCAGCTGCATCGGAGCCCCGTTGGGGTGAGTACACCGTGAGCACCAAATAGACCACTCAGTCATGTGGTGTCAGGAAGTGTTGGGAGCAGGTATCAGAGGCACTGGGCTGAGTGTCGGGTAGCACTTGTGCCTGGGACTAGGAAGACCTCCAGGCTCCAGGTTTAGAGGGGCCAGAGAAGTCACAGGTTACAGATATAGGGACTTAGAAGTAGATATTAAGGCCTGGGACTAGTGACCTATTGTTTTCAAATGTTGGTTTTAGTATTATTCAGGCATGTGAGGCCAACTGGTCAGGAGATGGTTGTCACTGGAAGATAGTACTCAGAGTTCCGGAGAGGTAGGGTGTGCCACACCATGCAGGGCCTTACAAGGAAAGGCCGTGGTCAGTTAGGAGGCAGAGGGAGCAAGGAGGTAACTGTGGGCGAGAACCTTTGTTGTGGTTCCCTGTCAAGGAACAGGTGAGGCAGGGTAAGCAGGTGAGGATTGGCTAGCTTCTAGAAAGCATCTAGAATAATATCCATGGACACTGGGGAATAGGGACTACTGGCCCTGAATGTGAGAGCCTAACAGAGGAAGTGGTGGGGTGTGGGGGCTTGGGGGCTCTACATTGATTAGTTAGCATATTAAAGGGTGATAATGAGAGAATCATTTACTGTCTGGGAATCAGCTGGCCCTGGTAGGGGCTGTCTCTCCAGGGTCAGCAAGACCCCAAGATGTCAAAGCATCAGAATTACGGAAACTATGAAGGAATGATTAATACACCCATGAAATATAACACTCTTGAGAAGAATAACAAATATAATGATAGGAGCTACTATTTACAAAGTATTTATTTAAGATTTATGAGATTTTTAAAATATAGAAAATGCAAAATATTGATTAACATCTCATTTCTGTTAATGTAGAAATGCATTTGATACATTATCGTAAACATTTTTTGAAGCATATTAAAAAACAAACGTAAAGCCCAATGTTTGGCTTCAAATCTAACTTAATATAAACTGTAAATGAGCCTTGCCAACAAGGCTCATACAGTGCACCAACAAGAAATGAGTCACGCTTTGTAAGACAATAGATATGTGTGAAAATGGATAAGTATTGTATAAATAGGACAGTAACTTCAAAATTCAAATAATAACATGAGTCGTGATTTCTCTTCCGTGAAATCTCCAAACACCCTCCAGTCTGCCTGCCCATTCCTTATGGGCCAACAGATGGCACCAGTAGTTAATGGAGAAGGGCCCTGACGCGCTGGGATGTGAGAGGGGAGGGGATCAGAGACCCTGGCTACTTGTGCAGCCTTCCGAAACTGGGGTGTTTTGTAAATGTCGTTTTGCTGTACTGGCCTAAGCCAAAATGCTTGCACCTTCACTTTGGAATATTTATCTCAACACTGCTGTCATGGAAATTAGTTCAGAACATTAAAATATCTTAATGATGTCTCATGTCCAGGTTGCAGCCAAGTTCTGATCAGCAGAACCTCTAGCACCTGTGGTTAAAAAAGGCTAAATAATGAATAACTCACCAAGACCACAAATCAACTGTACTTTCAGACCACACACAAGGCAGGGCAAAGAAAGAAACTATGCTGAGAATGTATTTTGAGTTGATTTATATGTAAGATTCTTCAGTTTGTAGTGCTTATAAATAAAAGTCATATACTTAGAAAATCCTACAAAGAAGGTATTGACTTTTTAAAATGATTGTCTATTAATTGTACAAAATTCTTACTTAGATTCATACATCTCCTAATATTATATAATTGACTAAAAATGGAAGGAAACATAGTTTTCAGTTAGTACTATGTTTACTAAAATTTATTTTATTTTCAGCAAAAAAAAAAGAAAAGAACTTTTGGAAGAGGAAATACTGTACTGATCAAATGAGGATGCAGATGATGTCAAATGGACGTCATGGCTCATCTAGTCCCTAGAAGGCTGTTTGGATGGTGGTCATAATTTCTTTTAAACTGGAAAAGGCCATACTGATTTGATGATAAAAGATCTATTTGTTGTTAGTTGTGCAACTAAATGAGAATTAGTTCTTGTTAATAGATCAGAGAGTCCGAAGTATGGAAGAGATGAGAGGCTTAAGTAGTATTTATTGCCAAGTACAGTTACTGTCATTTAACTGCATAACCTATGGTGTGTGTGTGTAGATTTGGTGAATGTTGTGTTGCCGAGATGTTTTTTAGGGAAATTAGCAGTGTATTGTCGGCAACGTGCTAACAACAGGAGTGACCGAAAGCTTTTTGCTTGGGAATCTAAACCTGACCCAAACTAACATGAGGCTATGTGTGGTACTGTTAATCTCACTGAATGTGAATAACTGCATGTATTTTTGTAGACCCTGTAATGTGTTGATTTTGGTGTTTCTCCTGACGCCACAGTGTATGTATAGTAATAGTTATATTTTAAAATTCTGCATTCAAAAACACGTCTACATCTAAGCATTTTGTATAAGGGACTGTGGACCTGTAATTGGAGAAGCACACATTGACATTTTTCAAATGATATGAAATGAACATCAAAACTCAAGCAACTGGTATGGTCAGATATGGAAGGGCTTAAGCAGAGAGGGGCAGGAAGGAAGGTCAGCATATAGAGAAGATTGTCAAAGTGCTAAATATGTGCAGAATAAAAGAAAAAATGTTTAGCAATTTAGAAGGGATTATATTAGCCATAATTTTGTAGTCTATTATAATAATTATTTAAGTTCTACTGACATCAGTTTCCCCATCCATGAAATGGGGGCAGGGATGCTACTTTACCACTCTGATTTGTTACCATGTGCCAAGGGTCAGAAACATTTTTCTGGTGTAATAAGTTAATGGTTCTATATCCCTCCTTTCCTTCTGGAAATTTACAGTGTCTGTGAGTGTATCAGTGGATCTAAGAATCATGAAGTAAAGATGCTTGTTTAACTTTGACCTGTAGTATGCCAGAATTGTTTTTCCATGACACTTATGGAGATATTGTTCCCTAGAAGACTTTTTTATAAATGGCTCATATTTTTTCAGCATACCAATATTACACAGGAATGAAGGTCATGAGCCATATTTTATTTACATTCATACTAATGTGTTCCGGACTTAACAAAAACCTAGAATAACAGCTGCTCAGTAAATGTTTGTTGAGTGGTTACATAAAAAATTCTTACCGAAGTAGGTACTCTATGCATACTCCATAAGCGATGAATGAATAGTGGATGAGCTAAAAAATGGTAACATAGAACGCAGAACATGAATCAAGTTTAGGGACTATGATATCAAGTGCCTGTGGGTGTTAGATGACAGGAGAATGAAATGGTACCAGGGACAGTGCTACTGAGAAATGCCCAGGAATTTCTCTCCAGAGTAGAGAAATAATGAATTGAAGATGGTGTCACTAGAGGTAAATAAGGATCATATTTGACAGACACTCTTGAACTTGGAAATAAATGCCGGAGGCAAATCAACAAGAACAGTGGGAGCTAACATCATGGTTTTGAGACTGGATGACAGGAAGAATATAACGTTATGAACCAAGATGAGGAATCTAAACATAGGAGCATAGGTGTAAGGGAGAAAAATATTGTTATAAACATGATTTTAGTAACCCCTTGCCCATCCATGGAAGTAATGCACACTTGGAAATGCATTTTTCCTGGGATTGTTTTTTTTTTAATTCGGGACAACAGACGGCTGGAAGGCTAATCCATCATATCTATGAGTGTTTGTGTGTGCATGATGCTATCACTGCAGAGCCACCCTGCGTACACAGGTCCTGAGGTGGTTGAGGTATCCACTTCATCTTTTTTGTGTTCAAGAAGACCTTTATCATTGCATCCTGATAAATGCCGTGTAGGCTGAAACACAAAGACTCCATAATTAAGGGCAGAAAAACAATGATGGTCCTAAATCTTGCTTCAAGTGAAATGCTTGTAAATTCTACTTGTAGAATGAACAGGTTTTGCTGTTAGAATTTTTCTACCAACTTAGACCTTAGATTTGTATCCAAACTTTTGGTTCCAAATTACAGTTTACCTCTAATCTGTTAGCCTTAGGTAGAGTGTCTTCTCATTGCAGTAGACAAGAACTTCCTGTGATAGCTTGAAATAGTATTTCTTTGAGAACCAAGATGGCGGCGTAGGTAGACACACTGCGCCTCCTCGCACAACCAGAACTGACAGAGAATCGAACAGCAAGGGGGACCGACACCAAGGAAATAGAAAATAAACATTCATCCAGACTGGTAGGAGGGGCGGAGACGGGCACTGGGGTGGAGAGGACTTGTGTGGCTGTGGCGGGACTGAGACTGGCGGAGTGTGGGACAAATGGCGCAGGCAGTCTGAGCACTAGCAGACCCTGCGGCCCCACATTTGCGCAGATAAACTGAGAGGGCCGGACTCAGAGTGGCGGAGAACGGGGCAGGCAGAGCAGCGGGTGACACCCCGTGGCGCCACATTCGCCCACGGATGGACCGGACGAACGGTGGGGAGCTGGGCGGACCACGCAACCCAGTGCTCCAGCTGGGGGGGGGGGGGGGTGGTGAAGCCTCAAACCTATGATTGAAAGCGCCCGTGGGGGTTGGGGCGGCAGCGGGGGAGACTCCCAGCCTCACAGGAGAGGTTGTTGGAGAGACCCACGGGGGCCTGGAGTGTGCACGGGCCCACCTGCTTGGGATCCAGCACCAGAGTGGCCCAGTTTGATTGTGGGTATCGGAGTGAAAGATTGAAAGCCAGAGGAGAGTGAGGCGGGCGCCATTGCTCCCACTCGGCCCCTCCCCCACGTACAGCGTCACAGCACTGCGACCAGCATTATCCCGCCCCGGTGAACACTTAAGGCTCCGCCCCTTAAAGTAACAAACACGCCAAGACAAAAAAAAAAAAAAAAAAAAAAAAAAAAAAGGCCCAAATGACAGAACACTTCAAAGCTCCAGAAAAAATACAACTAAGCGACGAAGAGATAGCCAACCTATCGGATGCACAGTTCAAAGCACTGGTTATCAATATGCTCACAGACTTGGTTGAATCTATTCGAAAAACAGATGAAAAAATGAAGCCTATGCTAAGAGAAACAAAGGAAAATGTACAGGGAACCAATAGTGATGAGAAGGAAACTGGGACTCAAATCAATGGTGTGGACCAGAAGGAAGAAACAAACATCCAACCAGAAAAGAATGAAGAAACAAGAACTTGGAAAAATGAGGAGAGGCTTAGGAACCTCCAGGACACCTTGAAACGTTCCAACATCCGAATTATAGGGGTGCCAGAAGGAGAAGAGGAAGAACAAAAAATTGAAAACTTATTTGAACAAATAATGAAGGAGAACTTCCCTAATCTGGCAAAGGAAATAGACTTCTGGGAAGTCCAGGAAGCTCAGAGAGTCCCAAAGAAGCTGGACCCAAGGAGGAACACAACAAGGCACATCATAATTACATTACCCAAGATGAAACGCAAGGACCTACATCCAAGATTACTGTATCCAGCAAAGCTATCATTTAGAATGGAAGGGAAGATAAAGTGCTTCTCAGATAAGGTCAAGTTAAAGAAGTTCATCATCACCAAGCCCTTATTATATGAAATGTTAAAGGGAGTTACCTAAGAAAAAGAAGATCAAAAATAGGAACAGTAAAAATGACAGCAAACTCACAGTTATTAACAGCCACACATAAAACAAAAACGAGAGCAAACTAGGCAAACAACTAGAACATGAGGGTTGTCATTAAGGGAGTGGGAGGGGGAGAGGGGGTAAGGTACAGAGAATAAGTAGCATAGATGATAGGTGGAAAATAGACAGGGGGAGGGTAAAAATAGTGTAGGAAAAGTAGAAGCCAAAGAACTTATAAGTATGACCTATGGACATGAACTATAGGGGGGGAATGTGGGAGGGAGAGGGGGTGTGCAGGATGGAGTGGAGTGGGGGGGGAAATGGGACAACTGTAATAGCATAATCAATAAATATATTTAAAAAAAAAAGAAATAGTGTTTCTTTGCTAAACACATACGCAGCTAAGGTTCAACAGTGTGGCCACGTATGTAGTAAGTCATTCATGTTAGAAATATGAAATTGTCACATTTTTGAGAACTCTGAATGATATGTTTGGATCAACATATTTTTGCTATGATGAATAGAACATTCATGATAATGAATGTTCTTAAAAGTTATGGACCATCAGCTAGAACCCAAATGGTTTGCTTTTATAAGCACAGGAAGAAAAGTGGTTTGTTGGAAGGTGGGTACCCTGGGTGAGAGTAAAATTCAAGGCAGCCCTCTGGCATTAACATTTAGTTGTTTAGAAACCTGGGAAACTCAGGTCTCCTCTCTGGGTCTCAGACTCTCAGCTCTGAAATGGGAATACTATTGTTCTCCTGTATGCTTTTAGGGGTTGTGGTGAATATCACAACACATTATCACAGGCTTATCTTTTAAAATATTTTGAGATATTCAGCTATTTTTGTAAATAAAGTCTTTAACAACTTTTCGACTGAACAGTTTGAAATCTTTAGCATTTTAAAATACAATATACAAAAGAAAATGAAGATTTTGAATGTCACTTCCTTGATGGTACAAACCAAATGTTTGTCCTTCCCAGTCTAACAAGGTTGCCTTATTTTTCTCTGGATCCATTCATGAAGGCATTGCTTCCCTCCAGGCTGGC
Organism: Desmodus rotundus; assembly: GCF_022682495.2. NCBI lineage: Eukaryota > Metazoa > Chordata > Mammalia > Chiroptera > Phyllostomidae > Desmodus > Desmodus rotundus. The sequence continues at coordinate 185,479,362 of NC_071387.1, read as the reverse complement.
TGGGCATCACAGCACTCCCTTCCAGTGCACTGGCCCGGGCACTGTCCTCGGCCATTTAGAGGCAACTCAGTGTATGGAGAGCTAAAGCCAAACGTCGTGTCTGGATGTAGTCATAAAACTCTTTGTCATGGACACTTACATTGTTATCATAAATCAACATAGCAAATACTAGGACTCAAACCAAATTGCTGTCAAATAAATCAGTTCTAAATTTCTTCTCATGTTTAAAGGAGGTCATTGTGTAGGTTAAAAGAATCTCAGTGTGGTGTTGTTGGGAAGAAACTATAATGATAATGTGAAGAAAGCTTATCATGACTGAATTCTGAGGTCATAATCCCAACCTTGGGTGTGAATACAGGGGACTCTTGTGTTCAAGCCTCTTGTTGGGATGTGGCCTCAAACCTAAGGACATCTGGGCTCAGACCAGGCTTTGTGTGTATAACACAATCAGATTGACAGACAAGGCATTCATCTCTTTTTCTTATATCACTGATCAGTGTTTGACATATCAGTCACTACTAGACTAAAAAATAACTTTGGAAACTGTCCATTATTGATATTATAAAATATATTATTCTTCTATTAAAAGGTCAAAAAATGCCATTCTTCTGTTAATGGTGAACAGCGCCGGATGTTAGACCTTGGTCCTTGAGGTCTGGCCGAGAAAGAATTCAGATAGAGTCAAGACTCAAATACAAGCAGAAGTTTATTTAGAAAGTCACAGAGGTAGAAGGAGTGGGCTGTAGCAGAAGGGAGCCAGCTGGGCTGAGTGAACAAAGGAAGCAAGTCACAGAGGCAAAAAAAGGACCCTTGCAGCTTAGGAGAAAGAAAGGAAAACAAAACTTGCCTGAGGGAAGGAGAGGGGGAAAGATGTGGCAAGGGAGAGGGAGGAGGAGAAGGAAAGGCAGAGAGAGAGAGAGAGAGTGCTGCAATGGGCCCTTCACTGCTTTTATCTGGAGTTCTTAGGGGAGGACCTCAGGAGAATATTCATCAGCTTTAAAGGTATGTCTCATCAGGGTCATGGCCTCCACTGATTGGTTAGTACCAGGGTAAGGGGTCATTAGTCACCATAGCTGGTCCTGATGTCAGCCATGTCATCACCCAAATGGCCTTGCTGCTTTTCTGGACCTGGAGCCGAAACACAACTGAGGCCTAGATGCTATCTCTACTTTGACCAAAACTGTCTCTGTGGTCAACAGACCTGAGGCTTAGTTCCTAAAGTATTTCATGTGGGTCAGAACCTCATTGTCTTGAGGGCTCAATACTGAAGGGAGTGGTCATGCAAGGCTTTGTATGGTAGTCATATGAGGCTTTTCACCAGCCTCCTTATTCTTCTTTTAAGGGGGTCTACCACATGACTAGCAACATGCCAGGGGAGGAAAGGTCAGAGGAGGGTCCAAACCTCATGACGAGCAATATGGAAGGTTAGGGGGTTTAAAATCCCATGACCAACTGTACGCTATGGGAGGGAAGGTCACTTTGGGGGTGAGGTTCCACCTTACAATTTCCTGTTGGCAGCCACCTGGGGCTTTCCTCCCTGACGATCTTCCGTACCTGGTTCATTGTTCCTACTCTGCTTGTGTCTTTCCAACTGCCTCCTATCTTCCATGAGGGCATCAGTGAGTAATTACTAATTCTGCCTCATTTAAGACTGACTGCCATCATGACTGAAGGTCACTAAAATCCACTGATTGGAAAGTAATCAGTACTCTTAACAAGCACAGATTTTCTGTGTTCGGTAGAAAAATACTACCTGTATCATAATTCATCAAGAAGAAAATAGCTTCGTGTTTTGTGGAAATTAAACAGAAATAGACCATACTGATTTATCAGGGAAGACCAAAGATAAATATGTAAGAAAAAGCAATAACCAAAGGTAAAAAAGAAATAAGAAATACACATAGTTTCAGGTAGTGGTGGGTGTAAGGAAGAAAATTAAATGACTGGGTTAATGAAATTGCGAGTGAGTGGGGGAGACTTTGGCAAGGTTAGGTGAGGGAAGGCTTCTCTGGATAAGCAACATAATGTGCTAAGACTCAATGAGAGAGCAGGAGGCAGCGGGGGAAGGGCTGTGGGAAGAATGGTCCAGGCCACAGGAATTGCTTCAGGGGTATGAGAAAAAAATGCCGTATGTTTGGAGCTTAGTCAAAGCGATAATGGTAAAAGCAAAATCAGAGAAGTAGACAGGAATCAAATGCAGGTACTCTATGGATGAGATGATGATGGTGGTGGTGGTAGTGATGATGATGATGGTTTCATGGGAAGCTTTTTGAATATTGTCAGCAAAGAAGTGAAATGATGTGATTAAAGTTAGAAAAACTCTCTGGCTGCTCTGTGGAAAATAAAGCCTCTGGAAGCAATGGGGTGGGGCAAGGAGGGGAACTGGGAAACCGAGTAAGATTCTGTTGCAGTAATTCAGAGTGGAAATGATGGACTAGTTGGCGTTAGTAAGCATGCTATAAAGGGGAGGAGTTCAGGGCATAATTTGCAGGAGAGCAGAGCCAACAGAAACTCACTGATATCTCTTCTGTGGGATATGGGAAAAGGTTGGTCCAGAATCCTTTCTGTGTTTTTGTCCCCAATGACTAGATGATGGTGGTTCCATTTACACAGATGAGGAAAGATTTGGAGTAATGGGATGGGAACAATGAGAGAAATTACAGATTCTCCTCTGGATATGCAAACTTACAGAAGCCTGGTAAATGAATACCCAGTGGAAAAGGGAAGTAGGTAGTTGCCTAGCTGGATCTAGAGCTCAGTGGAGAGGGCAGAGCTGGGATGAAAGCATTGGGAATCATCAGCATATAGAGGATGTTTAATGCCTTGGGCCTGGACCAGATAACACTGTATTTTCTCCTTTAGTTGTGTGTTTTCTGGGTTTCTATGAATCGTTGTTTTCCAGAATTTAACAGGACTCTTTATTGCTTCCATTACTCTGGGTGGGTTCACATTTCATTTATTTAGCATAATATAGTAAGTTGGCAGCTTCTGTTTTTAGGTGTGTTGCAAATTGTTGATAAAATTTATAAGTGCTATATTTTATGAGTATTTTTTCCTGAACCATTTTTTATGGTTGTGAATGAACTTGAGAGTCTGTTATAATGCACAGTATTAACTGTAATAACACATTTCTTGCATGGGACTAATTATGTACAGTATTTTTCCCTTATTGGGGGAGGGATATGTTTCAAGCCCCCCAGTGGATCCCTGAAACCGTGGATAGCATCAAACCCTATAAAAACTGTTCTTTCATGTACCTACATACCTGTGATAAAGTTTAATTTATAAATTAGGCATAGGAAGAAATTAACATAATAACTAATAGTAGAATAATTATAGTATATTGTAATAAAAGTTATGTGATTATGGCTTTTCTCTCTCTCTCAAAATATCTTATTGCACTAAATGTACAGCTTGAGTACAAGGGACGTAGGGATGATTCACATCCCAAGTAGGGTGGACTGGGATGGCTTGAGATTTCATCACATTATTCAGAACGGCATGCAATTTAAAACTTATGCATTGTTTATTTCTGGAATTTTCCATTTAATATTTTTAGATTGTGGCTTAAGATCAATAACTGAAACAAGAAAATGGGAACCATGGATAAAGACAGGACTACTTTTTAAAATTTTCTTTAGAGTAGAAGGCATGCACCTTTTGAAGTTGGAGAGTGTTATCAAACCTGCCTTGTTCATAGATATTCAACTCAAGTTCTGAGTTCCTTCCACTTCGAATGTTGATAATTTGACAGTTGTAGGAGGTCTAAGTTAAATAAGATAGTATTTGAATAAATTAAGGGAATGTCATAGAGAAGGGGTTTCATATCTATGACTGTTGAGCAACTTCCCTTAATTTTTAATGGATTAATATTCAAATAATAGTAATTTGAGTCCATTGAATTTGTTATTATTTATCATCTAATTAACTTTAACTCCTCAGTGACTTTATGCTTGATAATTAATGTACATGCTTTTTCTTAAAAAACTGAATAATTAAAATTATATGATTATAGTTGCAATTATTTTAAAAGATCATTTTTTCCTTGCCATAGGTTCATCTATTTTATTTATTTGAAGTGGCTGATAATAGTATATATGTCAGCTATGGAGACGATATTGCTCAAGATATTTCTGTGCACCTGCCTCAGTAGTCAGCATCACAGTATTATGCATGTGAATTGCGTGTGTGAATTAGTTATGGCCGCTGTAACAAAGTACCGCCAACGGGGTGGCTTAACCAACTCAACTCTATTGTTTCTCGGATCTGGAGGCTGGACCTCAAAGGTCCAGGTGTGGTTCCTTCTGAGACTGTGACAGAGAATCCGTCTGCTCTCCCCTAGCTTCCTGTGGCTTGCAGGCAGTCTTTGGTGTTCCTTGGCTTGTATCTCTGCCTTTGTCTTCAGTGATTTTTCTCTCTGCTTGTCTCTGTCCATATTCTCCTTTTTATAGGACACCAGTCATTTGGGATTAGGGACCCCATTTTAACCTGATGACGCCTCTAAAGACCCTGTCTCCCGTCACAGACACATTGACATCTTCTGGGAATTGGGGTGCCAGTGTGTCAGGAAGGGAGAATAGTTTCACCCATAAATGTGTGTAATCTCCTGTCCTTCCTAACATTTCTAAATTTCCATAAACATTATTAATGAGCAAATCCTGAGGATGTTCTCTCTTTATCTATGTCTGTTTGTAGAAGCACACATGTAGCCTGATTTATGTGTTTATGACACGTTTTTGAAGCTGATTTACATTTCCAGCCCTGACCACCCTTCTGAGCTTCACATTTATATTTCCACCTGCCTGTTTGTCACCTCCATGTGGAACAATGATAGACATCTCAAGCTTGACATGTCCAAAACAAATTTTTGTTTTCCATTTCCTTCCTCAAATGTTCATCCATCATTCTTTTCCATCTCAGTAAATGTTCCCTTTACTCCCCTAAATGCTCAAAAGAGCTGAGTCATGATGACCTGTCTTTTCACTTAGTCCCTTTTAATATCTATCCCACTGCTCTATTCATTTTGTATTGCTGCTGGAACAAATCACCACAACTCATGGCTTAAAACATTACAATTGATCTCACTACTTCCGAAGTTCGACCTCAGTCTCATTGGACTAAAATCAACGTGTCAGCAGGGCTACGTTCCTGTTTGGAGGCTCTGGGGAAGAATCTGCTTCCAAGTACATTCAGGTCGTTGGCCAAATTCAGTTCCATGCAGTCCTTGGGTTGAAATTTCCTTGTCTTTGCAGGCTGGCGTCTGTGAGCCATCTCAGCTTCCAGAGTTCACCTGTATTCCTTGGTGCATGGCTCCCTCTCTTCGTTTTCAAAATCTGCAATGGTGGCTTCGAATCTCTCTGACCTCCTCTCCTGTCTGTCTGTCTGGCTTGAACCAGAGAAAATTCTGAGCTTTTAAGAACTCATGTAACTAAAATGGGCTAATTTAGATAATCCAGGATAGCCTCCATATTTTTAGGTCAACTGATATGTAACCTTAAGTCTGTATTTAAAGCCCCTTCACAGTCAGACTTACCCAAATGTCTGATTGAATAAAGAGACACATCTTGCAAGTTCTTGCCACAAATCCTGTTATCATGCATGTCCTGTTTGCTTCATTTCAGGACAGTTTTGCTTTTCTTCCGCCACCACTACCACCGGATTGGCAGACCCCGTCACCACGTCCAGGCTGTTGCCTTGTCCTCCTCACTGAGCACTTGTGTGATTTCTGTGAATGATGGGTTTTCACATCCACACGGAACTATTTCATCATAGCTTATATTGTTCCAGATAGTTTCATGTTAAATTTGGCATAATATATTAAATTGATCTTTCTAAAAACAATCTCTGTCGGGTTGTATCACTTAGATCCCTCAATGGCCTTCTTTAAAAAAAAATACAAACCTTGAAATCACCCCACGGCTCCGCTGCCTACGATGAAGGTTTGATCACTTCACCAGGCTATTCTATGTTCATCATAACATGTTTCACCATGAGAAACCATCGTTTTCATTTAGCTTTGATGTTAATTGTCTGTGATGCTCCATTGGAATGTTTTCTTAGCTGTTTTCTTAGCATCAAATCTTCAGCTCTTATAACACATCCTTGTACATGTTTGTATTCCTGTAGAATTTAAATTGCTTTCTCATGTAGACATTTATTTCAGAGCATGGACCTGGCTGCTCTGAGGGTGTCACTGTGCTGGGTACCCCCCCAGACTGGTGAAAGGAACAGTTCCCGATGAAGAGTTCCTGTAGAAACAGCGAGGAGTATAAATATATATTAGACAAACCCTCAGTCCCCCAAAACTTGTAGCTTTAATAGTGTTGTATTTCTGTCACCTCTTACTGAAGTAGGCTGGCTGTATGAACGTTACTCTAATTTTTTAAAGGAAAGAACTTCTTTCACGACAAGGGTTCCCCAAGGAACCCTGCTGCTGTCACTAGAACTCAGAGGAGTTGTTCCTACTCCAGATTCCTTTCCGAATCACGCCAGCATTGTAATTTATCACACTGTTCTTGAAGCACAGGTAAATGAATGTACCCAGGTAGTCAGTACTTTTTTCCAAAAGTGGATATATATCATCATCATGTTATAGTTTAATGTCTTTTCTTTGTCATTTCTATTACTACCAAACATTCAGTTATATAGAAGATGCCTGAAAACCAGTGACAGCAAACTACTACACAAAAGGAAACCTTTCCAGGCCAAGAAAGAAGGAAGGTTAGAGAGGTGAGATGATCTGCTGAGGGGTCTGGGGTCACACCTAAGGCTGGCCATTCCTTCTCCAGTTCACCCGGGAACCCAAGAGCAAACAGACACATTTCTTTACCACTTGAGACCAAGCCTGCCTGTGGCTCCTAATTCCACATTACCTGTTTCTGAGTCCCCAGAGGAGGAAAGGCAACAGCAGGTCTCCAAACACTGAAATGAAAGCTGCCAAAAATGCCCATGAAAACCTCTCTCATTTCTCCATGGATGCTCTTGGGGTTATAGATGCTTCATTAGTTGCCCACTCAGTGTGATCAGACCTAAGTAACTTTTTAAAGAGGTACTTTCTGAGATCTTGGGACACCAGTGTTTAATTAGGGTCCAGATAATGTCAGAGCATTGGACAGACCTGGAGAAGACGAGCCCCAGACCTTCTAGGGGAGAGGAGAAGAACTAAGATGTGGAAAGCCAGAGAACACAAAAGCAGGGGGCCGGAGAATGAAGAGTGGATGCAAAGGAGGGGAAGGCACTTGCAAAAAGTGAGGTTAACATGCTGCAAGAGAAAGTTCGAATTTGCTCAGACCCACTCTCCATGATAGACTAGCTTGGTACTTGACACAGTGGCTCCCATTCTGGAGTCTCTCTCATCTTTATCAAAGGAAAATAATACTTTTTTTTTTTTGCAGTGGTGAGATTGGGTGCTGACTTAGGTAAAGAACTTTTCACAATGCCTAGATCATTGTTACTGTTCAATTCACAGTAACAGGTACAGTGTTTGTAAGTCTCCCAGGCTAACTAGATGGCAATGAAGACATGGGGGCGCAATTGGCCTTAGCAGAATGCTGCCAAAATGAAATACTGCCTTCGTTCCCAAATCTGAACCCCCATAGATCACATTCCAGCAACTGAGACTTCAAAGGTAAAAGGAGAAGCAGCCTATGAATATGCATGCTTGCCTCACATGCAATAGTGAGTTTCTGCAGTCTTATTTCCACCACTGTGTGTGAGAGTAAAGCCGCCATAAGTACCTTTGAAGTTTCAGAATATGCCCTAATACTATCCAGTTTTCAATTGCAAATGAAAATATCTAATCCATCTGTCAGGGCATGACTAAATGCTTACTATGTGCAAGTCACTGTAAGAATAAATAAACTGATTTGTTTAAAAGAGATAAAATTGAGTTTCTAGAAGAATCTGGACCAGATGTCACATATTGAGTATTTCTAAAATAAAGATGGACTGCAAGCTATGTGAAGGTGGGGCCACTTCTGTCTTTTTTACTGCCCTTCAGGGAAGTACCTGGAGAAAACAGGCATTTAGTAACTGTCAAATGGAGGGAAGGAAGGAAGGGAGGGAGGGAGGGAGGGAGGGAGGGAGGGAGGAAGGGAGGGAGGGAGGAAATGAAAACAAGAGACTTCTCAAAGTATTTAAGTCTGTTGTGCTATGCAGTTGACATCCGTGTAGTATGTATTATCCATCATGAACTCAGCTGCCGACCATCTACACTGACTTTTATTTTTAGAGGAAATCATCTTTCTGGCTGTTGCCTTTTACATTAAAATAATATTAGAGCCGCATACAGCACATCTGTAATTGGTCGTGTACCATGCATTCCTTCAGGGCCTCTGGTCTATTTCACTTTCAGAGAATACACCTGTGAGAGGGTAATCTTGGCTCCTTAAAACAGACAGGGTTTGTCAAAAGTCCTGATGAGAACACCAGCAAGGGACCCTAAAACTGGAAACCATCAGCGGCTGCCACTATGACACGTGAAACGATAATGTGCATTAACCAGTTATGTTTGTTGCATGGTGTGGTTCAGGTTCAATGGCTGTACTTAGAATGTATTTTGGAAACTAAAATCAACAACTTCCATATTTATTGCAGAAGTAGGTGGTCACCTTTTTAATATACTACATGCAGACGAAAGTGCGTTCAGTAGATTTATGAAGTTATGACATTTCTACTTATATTCTGAGGGTGAGTGCATACTGCTTTGTGGAGCTAGAGACGTAAAGGCTCAACAGTTTGTTTGGTGGGTAAGATATGTACTGTGAAGAACCCTCATCTAAATGCCTCTTTTCTCTGCAATAGTGTAGGGAAAAGCTCAAGGGGCATTTTAAATTTTAAATTACCAAATGATTAATATATGTTATATTTATCAAAGGAATTTAATAGATCCTCTCGCAGTGTTGCAATGTTCAGGATTTATCCTGTTACTGATTTTAGGCTACTATGGCATGGGAGAATTCTAGAACTAGGAGTGCTTCAATCTACCATTATACATCGGTGTTTTTAGCTTGGAAAATGAAATGCAGTATACCAGATTGCTGGGGATATTTTTTTTGTTAATATTTAAAGAGAAAGCAAAACTGGCTCTTGGTTTCTGCCTTTCTCAAACCTGAATGCTGTAAGGTTGTTCCATTAGTGCCCCCACTGGCTCAGTGAGTCCCTCTTCCATCTGGGCAGACACTGGATGAGACACTCTGATCGCCATGGCCAAAGGGCAGCGCCCTTGTTTCCTGCTGTGACGGCCAAGAAAGTGTTTGAACAGTGCTGTGTAATGTCACCATGCTTACTGTGCACACTGACACATGTCCACGGGGAACTTGCCTGGAAAGCAATATTCATTTGTGTTGCTTTGGCTTTTCATATCTTCCCAGATGACAAAAACCATAGAGCTATTGTTTGTACCAACAGTGAAAAAAGTTACTTCTAATTTTTCTCTAACTATAATTTTCTAATTATGATAATATTAATATTGAAGCAGAGATACTAATGTATTGTTCGGAGCCATTTACAATGTTAAAAATAAAATTATTACAGTGGCATATGTTACAATAGTGAAATAGATAAAAAAGAAACTACCAATTTCCATAACAAGAGAAATGGAATCTCACAGTGCCTCACATCCCTTTATTATTAAAGGGCCTTAATTACTGCACCCTTGGAGGAGTGTTCCTGCCTGCCTGAGCCTTGGCAACAAAGAATAATAGGAAAGGGTCACCTTTTCCCATTTGGCAAAACCTCCTAGAGAGTTGGGTAGGGAGAGCGGGATTAAAGGAGTTCAGGTGAACGTTTTGAAACATTGCACTAAGTGCTGTCTCTAATGGGTGTTATCTCTGTGTATTTTCACATTTGCCTGAGTATTTTTTGTAATGAGCTTGATAATTGAACTTCCCAAGTAAGAACTTTGATATAAATTAGCTCTCTGTTATTAAATTCATAATACATTTCCAGTTTTATATAATTAATATCTAATTAAACAATTATTAAGATCAAAAGTGATAATTTATGTAAAGTGTTTTCATAAACTATAAGACAACAGATATATTTGTGTGGTTATTATTATGATATATTCTCCTTTAGAGAAGTATAAGTTATTAAAATCTAAATGACTTATGAGAAGTGAACAATTAAGTATTAACAATTAAATCTAATGAAGTAATTTCCATAAACTCACAATGACCAAGGATGTTCAAACAGACCACATTAGAACTTAGAAATCTAAGTTTTATTTTTAATGACTTGAATTTAATCTGTTCCAATAATTTATGGTTTATTATGATGCTACTTTCATTCAGGGAATTTTCTGCACAAGGAAATAAGTTTCATATAGAGCAATATTTCATATCTGTAGCATTATAAAGAGTCTAAAAAACAGAGGGTGAGTAGTGAAATAATACCATTTCAATTAGGTCATAAACAGAAAATAGATGCAAATTATGCTATGAGAAAAGGAAGCCACGTATTTGTGAGACTAGCTTTCCTTTAGTTGTCATATGCGTTGCTCAGCTTTATGTACGTGTGAAATGTATGTATGTGTGGTCTTGTTCATACGAGTATCGATATAAGTACCCATTCACATAATTCACATTCTTTTCTTTCCGAGGTGAGATAGTCTAAAATATTTCTACATCCATGGATAGTATTACTGAAATAGAGTGTCACTCAGAATGTCCTTGCTGCTTGATGCAATTTGAATGACTTACCATAGTTGCAGATTAGAATTCTTTACAAGCTTTTTCTGTAGCTATTTATCTGTGAACTTTCCGTCTCCCCAGGAGACAGACCCTTGTGGACTCCTTCCCAATAGTGTCCCTCCTGCATGTTCATCACCGCTGCTCTTACTCCCTCCCACTTCTGTGCCTTTCCTGCTGGCTAACTGCCGCCGTGCTCTCCGGATCAAACCCGTCAGTACCAACATTGTCTGGAAGTGCTCTGCCCAATAAGTTTGAAATACGATTTCCTGGAATAGTCTTTACTTTAAAAGATATGCGTACACATACTGATTCAAGTGTTGACATATTTTTTTCAATTTGGAAAAATAAAATCTGTCATTGACTTAATATATTGGTAGAATATAATTGGTACCTATTAGATATAGATATTTTTAATAGTGTTGGGTTGATCCAAATATTGATTAGAATGTAAATATCAACAAATGCTTTTCACACACTGATAGAAAAAAATTGCTCACATATTGATACAGTAATGCAAATACATAATCCTCTTAGTAGATAAATATCTCACTTATTGTCTTAGACATCTAGCATCAATCAATTGATGATGCAGGGCAAGTGGAAGTTTCAGTCATGTGCTTTAATTGTGGGTCATTTTTGCTCAGTTTTGTATTTATATCTGTGCTTCAGAATTGGATAACAAACATTTATGCATTTATGATCCCAATATTTGGGATTTCCTGAAAGTAGGTACTCTGACGCATTTTTGAGCCACTTAATTTTGACATTCCTCAGCATGCAGTGTCAATTTGATGGCAATATAACACCCTCAGAATGTCGGAAGAAACTTGCATCTTTGAGGTTCCATGTTTCAGTAAGATCCTTAAGAAATTGAGAAATTTCCATGTGCCAGTTCTTATGAAAATAATAAACTGTGGCCTATGAACCCCAATGGAATGTCTAAACTTTATTTCATTAATCCCTTTTCTGTTGCCTTGATCCGTCACTGAATTGTACTGTAAGGCATAAATCTCACAGTTGATCCACACTGGCCTCATATACAAGCAGAGTTTCTAAACTTTTTGGATTTTAGGAACTAGCAAAAATAAAACATAAAGCAACAACAACAACAATAAAAACACTGAAATCTTTTGCCAGCCATGCATATCACATTTGGGGGAAAACTACTATATTTTATTAAAAAACTGGTGGCAAGTTAAAAATTTCATTCACAAGTGGAGTTAATGAAAAAAATTTCCAAAAATGCCATTAAATAGGTTTAGCTAAATATGTTGTTGAACTTCTACAAAAAAAAAAAGTTTTAAAAGACACAAGCTTCCAAAAGGATGTATTAGAAATAAACTCATTTGAGATAAAACTCGCTATGATAGTTAACTTTTTTCCTTTAACTCTGAGTTGTTTCAGTTTTCCAGAATTGCTGGAACTTTCTGATCTGTTAAAGCAGATTGATACATCCTTGTTGTTGTTACAGATGTGGTAGTTACTTTTGGTATTTATGAGCCAGTCCTTAGTGGATGTTAACTCTGATGAATATTGAAGTCTTACACTTACACTTACTGGTGAAATGTTTTACTTAAGTCCTATACTTTTTCATAAATTATTGTGGTGTCTGAAGATAGGCGTTTTCAGCTGCTGGTTTTCGCTCTATATATTGAAAGGTTGTAACAGTAATAGCTACTTCCTCTCTCCCCTCTACCTGCAAACCTTTAAGTAGGAGGTTTTGTGAAGAGGAAAGTGATTTTGTTTCCTTTGATTCAATGCAGTGCAACTAAATCATCCAGATGTAAGCAGATAAAGGATTTTTAAATTTCTACATACAATATGGACCTTAAATGACCTGTAAAATGATCAGCAAAACCGTAGTTGGTGAAGGGTTACTTAGTGGGTAGATTGGAAGGGGACAGTTTTGAGGTGCTGGCTGCCCTAGGAACCTGGCTGATTCGTAGGCTGGAACTACTCCTCATGGACCTTCCGTTCTTGGTCAGGGTAAAGGTGTAGACAACCTGATTTTTCATATTTGTGCAAACCCTGTAAGAATGTAATGTTACGATTTTTAGGCATGCCTCCTGAAAGACAAACTTTACACATAACGATGATAGGTCTTCCTCTTGGTTTAGAAGTCACTTCTGAAGTCAAACTTCTTAAGTTCAAATACAGGTTTTCCTACTTGCAATCTGTGCTGTTTGGGGCAAGTTATTTAATCCCTCTGAATCTCTTTCCCCATCTATAAATGTTATTAAAAACTTGTAGATGTGTGCAGAGACAATGATAAAATTCCACTCTACACTTAAGCTGCTTTTTTAGTACAACAGAAACGACACTCCTTATCACATAAAAGTCAGTTCAGGGGTGCGGTATGCAAGTTCCTATTATCCAGTGGTGAGTTACCTACCCAATATAATGCCACCTATTCTGATTGTCATTATTTTTAATATATTCAGATTCCAGGGTGCTTAATTGTAAATTGAGAAAAATCACATTATTGGCAGAGGTAAAATTGTGAACTTAGAAAAAGAAATAGTTAACATAGCATAAACCTACAGAGCTGAGTGTTACATTTTCATCCAATCCATCAGATGCCATGAAAAGCTGTGAAAATGCCAAGGAAACATTTCCAGGTGGGCTGCAGTTAGGAAGAGAGCAACCTCCTTATTTGGGAGATTTTAGGAGGCATAAGCGCAGCCTCTACGTATCCAAACACACACTAACTTCGCATGCAGCTTCCATTCCAGAACCAACTTAAGCTGTGTCGTAGAGACAAGGCGTCCCTCCGTCTTCTGGACGCCGTATCTGGGAAATGTTCAGAAATAGAGGTGTATTCCAAGCATCTTCCAGAAAATTTTTCAAAATTCTCAAAAAAGAATAAAACATTTTAACAAGTGATAAGACACTGAGCCTGCTGTGATTCACATCTGTTTAAAGTACAATGTTACAAAATCTGCAAGCGAAGTCATTTTATGAAAGATCAGTTTGGACTTATTTAAGCTCGCTCCTTACACATCCAACCCCAGCACAGGACAAAGAACAAACTTAGAGATTGTCCACAGGCATCCAAGAAGAAAGAGAGCAAATATACTATGGTTCATGAAAGATTGATGGCCAAATATTTACATACTGCTACCAGTTTTAAAAAACGTTGACAAACAAAAAGCATAAAGAGAGCAGTAGAGTCTAGAATTATAGGCATGCCAGCCATGTGGATTCTGTCCGTCCGTCTGTAATCCCCCTCTCCATGACAGAGTGCCAGCAGCCACAGTCCTTTGTAACTTGCTAACTCACTAGTTAAATCTTGAAAGTTAGAGGACAGAATGTTCCAGACTAAATGTTAGAAGTTGTGACACTACACAAGGATTTCATATCCTGCGGGGAATCATTATACCAAAATATTTATGTAGTTACAGTTGGTCACATTGAAATATGTCATGTTTTTAAGAATTTACTCATGTTTGTGAATTATACCCCTGTGATTTCATTGAACCTTAGTATTTTTTTTTTTTTTTGCAAAGAAAATACTTTTAAAGTATTCTCCTTGGCTAGTGGTTTAGCCAAACACATTGTGCGAAGAACTTAAAATGCTTAGTCATGTGCGTTTTCTTATTGGTATTCCTTAGGTGTCTCAGCCTAGGGCAATGACATAATACCTAAGTCCGGCCAAAGAAACAGGGCCCGCTCTGTTTTGACAGAGTATTATTCATGATCACCACTTTACATAAACGTGAAAGAATATCAAATAAAGATGAGCTAATTATGCAAAAAATTGAAACGAATGCTTCTCTTAATACTGTGAGATTTTAAAAAAATACTGTGAGATTAAGATGTAATATTCTTAGCAGCCAGATAAAATGAGTTATTTCTTGGAAGATAGTGTCTTCAATATGGGCTTGAGATACAGAAAAGGGTAAAATATGACAGACACTTTCCATCTGCGTTCTGCCATAAGTAAACTCTTCTTTGTAATTTAAAATTCTGCATTCTGCCAAGGCTTATGAGTGTGTGTGTGAGACAGAGAGAGAGAGTTTTAAAATGCATATCTGCATTTGTTATTGTTCATATGATTTGGGAAGTGCATGTATTCGTAGAAAACTGGCACATTGTGGTAGTTTAGGGGTGTTGCACAGGGCAGCTGTGTTTCAGGGTTTGGTTAAGTAATGCGTTTTATGAATCAAGTCCTAAATTCATTCTCTTGCAGTCATTGCAATCACATATTTGATACCTGGGGATTCCTGCCTTCAAATTTTGTTTACGCCAAAAATACAAATTCATATGAATTTCACGGATTGATCATTTACAGCATCGGAAAAGCCAAGGGGGTTGCTGAGCTGTTACTGCACGGTCAACTACACATCCTATGTAAGAAGTCAAGGGTGCTTTGAATGCAGTGAAATTAATTTCATGCTGGCTAGAGCACCCCCCCTGAAGTCCTCTGCTCTTCTTAATCTGTCATTGCATGGGCTTTAGTTTAAGGCATAGAGTGAATGAAAGTGTGTGACTTGCCCGGTGTAAAATGTCCCAAATCAGAATTTATAGCCTGATAGGGCAAATGATAACCCAGCCATATTTTATTAATGGGGTTTTGTATAACCTACACTCCTAGTGATGGGATTCAGATTTACACTGATTCAGGAGTAAGTGCTAATGTGTAATGTCATGTATTTGCAGCCTCTCAGTATCAAGTGTCCTATTTCTGAGTGTATCCAACACTGTGCCGTGTTTAGCAGCAGCAGGCAGCACAGGGGTTTCCGTTTTATCTGAGGAGCTGTCACTACCAGGGCCAGAGGCAAAAGTCCAGCATTGTTTGTTTGACTTCCTTCCTCCTGCTTTTCTCCTTTTCTTTCCTCTCCCACATCCTACAATCCATTCTCGCCATGGACAGCAGAGATAACTGCAGACTACAAATGAAAGGCTGAGCTGGCCCAGAAAATATTACTCCTTGCAGCTATTTAATTGCAAAAGAATCTTTGCGCTGGAGCTTCACTGTGCCCCCTTGGAAGGCAGATTTAGTAATCTGTCTGTCAATCATTTGTAATTTTATACCTTTGAGTATGGAGGGGCAATAAGATAGAATTAGAGAGTTTTACCCTGGAATGCTGATTCTTAGAAAATGAAAAGCCAGGATTTTAGGAGAGTCAAGTCTTTAACAAATGGCTTCTACAGATCAAGTTTTATTGAAATAGCAGAAGTAAACTCTTCACATTAAACTGATTTGGAAATCACTCCAAAGATGGTCACTTATTTATTATGTAATACTAACGCTTTCCTATATTAGTGCTGCTTATTCTTCTACCCTGCTGTCAGTTAGTAGATAAAAATGATCAGTACATTAAAATGCACTCTTTTCTTTCTTTTGTTTTAAACTTTGTCCTGATCAATGGGATTATTTGTCCAAAGGACCACACAACATAGTGAACTATTTTAGAATCAACGATGCCACACCAGATAGTGACTTCTTCATCCTTTAGTTCTACTTTTATTTTATAACAATTCAAAGTACATTATTTTTTAAAAACAGAATTGGTAAAGATATTGCTGAAAACCTCTGAAGTTAAAATATGTATTTTTAAATCAGGAACATTAATAGGTAAATAATGTTTCTGTTTTCATGCATGTCTGTTATGACTTCCAAAAATCTAGGATTGCAAGTAATTTAGGACTTTATTTTTTAGGTATACCATACCTACAGAAAGTCCATACATCGTCAGGTATATGGCTCACTCAAGATTGTGTGTGTAAAGACTCAGCCATAATACTGTATTTGGTTGATGGTTTGGTTTCTTTGCTGAATAGAATTTCATTTTGCACATGCACCGTACTATACCCATTGTTATCCCTGGGAATTTGTGTAGTGTCCCGTTGCAGCTGATAGGAATATTGCTGGTATGGATATGACAGTAGACTTCTTCTGGTCTGCTTACATGCACATTTCTGTTAAGTGTTTGTCTAGGAGGAGAATTGCGGAGACACGGTGTGCATATAAAGAGCTTTAAAAGAGATTGATAAACATGCAATTTCTTTTACTATTGTACATTCCCAGTCCCAGTTCATAAAAATCCCGATAACACCCTATTACTTGCTAATATTTGACATTTTTTCACCTATCTCACTCTTTTTTAAACCATTCTGATGGGTATACATTGACATCCCAGGGAGATTTAAATTTGCATATTATCTTATGAGTAATGAAGCTGATCATCTTTGTATTTATTTATTTGCTGTGTTGATATCCTGTTTTGTGAGGTGCTTGCTTAAATATTTTGACCTGTTTTCTATGGGTCGCCTACCATTGTTGCACATAGACCGCGCCCCATGCTTTTGCTGGTAAAAATGTAAAGCTGGAGATGATGCTACGGACGCACAAGCACGTGCGTGCACACAGAACGAGAATGTTGTCTTCCGCTGGTGCCCCTTCACTTTCTCAATTTCCCAGTTTTTAATATGGCCAAATGTAAATGTTTGAAAATTCCCTTAACGGTTAGCACTCTTCGTGTTTCCCTAAGAAAGCACTTACTGCTCTAGGGTCAGGCATATACTCTGTCTTTTACTCTAAGGCTTGATTGTTTCATCTTTCACATCTAGACTGGCACTCCACATGGAATGGATTTTCCTCTATTTTTTGAGTTGGGAATCTAGGTGCATTTCTTTTTTACCATCTAGATATCCTTCTCACTGTGAGGCAGTGTGATTCTCATAAATTAGGTATATTTTAGGCATAAATTAGGTGTCTGCATTCTCTCCTGTTCCACTGTTCTGTTCGTCTCTCCTTACATGGGCACCGCACCATCTTAATGGTACCTTCTTTAGAGCTTTGTAATGTGCCTTCTTCTCTGATTAAGTCATTCTTCCAGATTTGTTTCTTCCATTTAAGACTTGCTCTTCCTGGTCCTTCCCACTTTCACACACATTTATTGGATAGGAATTGTGTGAAAGCTATCAATCCAAGGAGACCAAAATCTTTATAATACTACACCTGCCGACCCATAAGCATGGCGTTTCTCTTCAGTGATTTAGGTCATCGTTATTTTCGGTTGCGTTGTGCACTGTCTGGTGAGGAGGTCTGACACCACCTGCAGAGATTCACTTCCAGGTACTGGATGGTTTTCTATGATATTTATACACATTATTGTTTTAATTTCTTCTTTGCAGATAAACAAAAGAAAATTGAGTTTTGTACCTTGGCTTTTTGTTTGTACTTTATCAGTGCACGTTAAATAGAAGTGTTGATAGCAGTGAGTGACATATTGATATTTGAAGAGAAGTCTTCAATATTTAACTTTGAGCGTAGTTTTAGGTAGCTTTTTTTTCCATTATCAAATTGAAGGGATCCCTCTCTGTGTCTCATTTGGAGAGATTGTTTTTTAAATGACTACTGACTATTGAGTTTAGTGAAAAATGTATATTTATGCCTCTTATGAGTTTAATATCCACTGTTATTATGGATGTCACACAATGTTCTGTTCCTTCTGCTTCTTTGCCAGAAACACTTAAATGAACCAAAAATACAAGAAATTAGAAATACAACTTTATTTACAATAATGCTAGGGATAGAATCAGACACAAACTCATAAAAATTAGGTATAGAGTTTGAACATCATTTTTCAGATATCATACAGTGTGCAGATTTTATTAAAACAAAAAGAAGGAAGGAGAGAAAATGGAAGGGAGAGAGGAAGGGCCATGACTCCCAGCCCCTCACTGCGTCACTGAGCTCCGAAGACCAGAGAAGACACAGGGGAGACAGGAGGCCCCGTGGAGGACAAGCTCCAACATGAGAAAGTAATGTCAAAGGGGTGTTACAAGAACTGCATTTTTAGTTTCCACTTCACACTCAGCACCCCTCGCTTCCTCAGTCTGTTATTAAGCAACAGCGAGGCCAAGATGAAGTTGTCATCAGTCAAAAATAACTGAAAGGTTTAAGTGTAAGACAGTGAGTTGACATATCAAAAAAAAGGAAGACACAAAGAAATCAGAAAAAGTAGAAAGTAACATAACAATAATATGCAAAAGGCAGAGACAGTGTAACTCCAGAAAAATAAAATTACCCCCAAATAACGAAAGAGGAAGTTAGCCATATACTTTTTTATAGCCTAAAGATATTCAAAATAATGAAAAAAGATGAATCAGAGAGACAAAGGAAGCATCAAAGGAATAACAATGAGCTGGCAATACTCGTGGGAAAAGAGGAACAGATAAAGCAATCACTGAAATAAAATCAGGAGCATGAAGAAGAATAGTTAATGCAGAAATGGAGAGGACTGTTACACGGAAGTAAGACAGAAGAGAGGGAAAAAGACAAAAACAACCGAAAAGAAGGCAGTAGATATAGATGAGAGAGAACGGATCTAACATATGGGTGGCGGTGGCTCTCACCTAGAAAGCAGTTTTTCTAAAGGAGTATTATCATACTGGCGTTTTAATTCTCCAGTTTCCAGTGTCAGAAGGGTCTGAACGATTTAGTCACAAATACTGCATAATCGTCTAAGCAGGGCCATGAGCCGTCCAACCCCAGGGTTGTCCTCACAGAAGATGAGGGTGGGCTGCTGTGTCTCTGGAGGCACCGTGAACACTCCCGTGCAGGTAAACAAAGTGGCCTGGGGTCATGGGACAGGGGTATTTTCCTGTCCTGCAGGCAACAGAAAATCTTATCAAATATGCATTGACAGGAAATATAGGCACCCATGTGTCTTTCTTGCATAATTGCCTTAAAAACGACATAGACTCACTTAGGACCGAGATCAAGGTGCAAGACTGAACTCTAGACATGGAACTGTATTAAAGGAGAGGTGGACCAGTGTTGGGAGCGTGTACAATAAGAACTACCCTTTACTTTTTAGCCGTGGCTGGCGTAGCTCAGTGGATTGAGCGCAGGCCTGCAAACCAAAGACTTGCCAGTTCAATTCCCAGTTAGGACAGATACCTGGGTTGTGGGCCAGGTCCCCAGTTGGGGGCACATGAGGGGCAACCACACACTGATGTTTCTCTCCCTCTCTTCCTCCTTCCCTTCCCCTCTGTCTAAAATATTAATAAATAAAATATTAAAAAAAGAACTACCCTTTACTTTATAAAGTATGTATTGTTTGAATTTTTAATAAAAGCTAGTATTGTTTTAAACACGATCAAAACCTAATTTTAAAAGTCTCCTTGTTCTTATTTGAACTAATACTAAATAGGCCACTTTCAAATGAGAACTAGTAATGTTTCTTTTCCACATCATTAAATATTATAAAGAAAATATTTCTTCGATAAGATATCATATTATTGATACTTACAATAACCTAATTACTTTGCAGGGTTATCTCTGTTTTAAATAACTTGCCCCAGGTCATCTAATTATGAAACATGGATCTGGGAAGCATTTGGTACACAGGTCAATAAAAAGTATCTAAAATACTTTGCTGGATATATGTTTTAGGAAGTCATGGTTAAGAGAGAGAATCAGGTAAAAGACTCACACAGGTTGTTTGAGGTAAATATAAGCATGTAACACTGAGCTTCAAAGTCAGCATCTAGAGAGTTTCTCTTTTCTGTGAGCCTTTTGGGTTGCTTAGATTTTATAATATTTTATACCTTTTTTTGAATTACAATGTCATTTCAAAAAACTGAAATGATTTTAATTGACTGGTATTTGTCACACTGTTTTTGAGATAAAAACTGGATTGGTTTTGAATATGAACTTCAAACAATTTTGAATCTATTTCTTGCCTTTGAGTTCAAGGAAAACAAAGTCTAGATTCAGTTTGAGACAAATTTTATAATTCTGTGGGATTTCTTTCTTTCTTTTTTTTATGTTGAGATTAAGAGAGTGAAGGATCCAGATACAAATTCAGGGCAAAGGAATGGAAGATTAGAAAACTAGAATTTGCTAGGCAAGCTACTGGGAGGGTCCTTTTGTGATGAAATGTTGCATAAATAATGCCAATGGGGGTCTAAATTCACTGTTGCCATGGAGACCTTTGTGCCTGGTTGCACTCAAATCTTTTCTCTTTTAAGACGGCAACCACTAGGCTTGTGGTATCTCTGATGTGTCTTGCTTTGCTTTCTCTTAAACTGTTTGCAAGTGAAAGTAGAAATTAAACTATGATAATTTGGCATCCTGACTTTTTCAAGGCTGTTCTTCCAGTCCATTCGTGATTTTTTAGCTCTTCTGGGGTCCTGCGAAGCCCTGGCGCAGGGAGGGAGGAGCAGGCGGAGAAGCCTGGAACACCCAGACCACTCTGCCTGGGCTGCAGGGAAAAAGTCACCCCTCATCTTCGTGACTGGTGGACTTGTTTTCCTAGACTACAGTTTTGAAGTATTTAAGGACCGTTTGTTTCCAAAGGTAAAAGAGAAGAAGTGAAAACTAAATGTATCTCTTTTTTTCAGTTCTTTTATTATTAATATTGTGTCTGTGATGTTTTTAGCTGAAGTTTTAAAGCTGCTGGTTGAGCGTTGTCTGTAGAAAACATGGGTAGGACTCGTTACTGGCCTCCCGCTTGTCAGTTTGTTCAGAGCGTTAACATTGAAATTGTAAATGTCAAGTAACCGAATTAAACAGAAAGCAGTTGTCAGGATCGGTGTGCCATTTCCTATCAACTAACTGTTATAACTGGTTAATAATTATTTTTAGTAAAACTTAGTTTTGTGGATATATCCTGTGGATTTTATGAAAGTTATGTATTCGTGTAAATAACCATTTATAATTAAGTGGGTATTGAGTAATTAAAAGATGATTTGGAAACTGTGGGCCTTTTTTCTCTTTTGGTACACAATTAAATGATTAATCTCATCAAGAAGGAAATTATTCAGAGACTAAATGCATAAAAATTCCCTGACCACTATCGCTACCGTAGTCACGGTAAAAATTCAATATTGGACAGCTAACTTGTTGCATTAACTTTCCTTTCTTACAGAAATTACTTGGTTTTCAATGATGAGCTTTATTATATTAGAAATAGAGTACAATAACTACATGTTTTGATCAGTCTAAATGGTGCAGGTGTAAAGGGGATGTACGCATATCATAATTACAGAAAACCTTCACCATACAAGTTTTTCTAGATTGCTTTTCCTCAAATAACTCATTGAGAGAATTGATCAAAATTTATGACTTCATAATATCAACTGTGTCGCCGCTAGAATTCACAATATTTGTGATGCTTGACAGATTTAAAAGATTGACTCGGAAAGCTGGAGATCTGAATATGAAAGCCCATGGGGGCTGTAGATTTACTGTTTATATTTGTAAGACAGGCAGCAGGCGTATATCGGAGGATTGTAGATAATATGGAATGCCTGGGAAGTCTTCAGGTTTTCATCTTTTCAGTATTTCCAAATGGATGACAAATGGCAGACAAAAATTTTCAACTTAATTATGAGAATCACAAGATAAATTTCCTACTTGATTAGTATGATTAGAAATTTGAATGATTCTGAAACTCATATAACTAAGTATAAATAATGACCATGTTTTAGTATGTTAATTGCCTAGTGTGGATATGATTTATTTTTAAAATACTAACAAAAGATCACTCATTTTCTGGGGGTACTTTTTAGTAAATGTTTCATTTCAATTAATTAGAAATTATAAGTTTACATGAATCCTATTAAAGCTCAGAGACCTTTTCATTTTTAGTGAATGAAAGTAAACCTCAACATATAGATTGAAAACAGTAAATTAAGAAAACTTTAACCTTTGAAAATGTTTTTCATGCACTGACTGTTATTTAGTAATACTGCCAAAATATAAAGGTGAAAACGGAGCTTCACTTTAGAAATGCAGTGCCTCTCACTCACACTTTGTGTAACGTCAATGTTTGAGACATTAAATATTCAAACTATAGGGTACGTTATGATGCATGCGATACACACAGTTTTCTAAATAAAAAGGTAACTAACCAGATAGCCTATTACTCCCACATTGCCGGACATAAATATATTTTATATGGGAAGAAAATTTAAACTATTTTCAAGGGTTTTTAAAAATCTTGATATGTATGTCATGAGGGTATGCCCAAAGGTTCTGCAGGTTGTATTCCAAAACATAAGCAGCGAGTCAAGCAAAATTTGACTTAAAAGATACATGCATTCTATGGATTTCCAAATGCCTTGTTGCAAAATCCCGTTTGAGCTATTTTACTCATGCGTTTTGTGCACACAATTAAGAAAAGTAGTTTCAATTGTTTAAAAAAGTATATTTACCCAGACGGTCTCAGATTGGGTTCAGCTTTGTTGCTCATGTCGGCAGGTTGCAGAATCCTGGCTGAAATGTCTACCCAGAAGTGCTGGTTGGCATGGGTTAGGTGCAAAGATTTGTGTTTGTGTTTCTGCATGTAGCTTACTAACGTGGGAATTCTGTTTCAGGGTTCTGTTTTATAGTTTTATAATTCTTGTATTTTGTAATACCTTATCTTCAGCAAATTTTGGTTGAGTCCCTCTTATGGGCCAAACATTGTATGAGTTCTGCGTACAAAAATGGGAAGAGGCATTCCCTCAGGTCTAAGAATTGAAGAGTCTGGTGGGAATGCAGATGTGAGAACTAGTAACTGTAATGCAGTAAAATAATTGCTGTAATGGAGGCATGGCCAAGGAGAGCATGCTATAGTTTATACAGTGCGTTAAAATACGTTTATATGCTCCTCCCAGCCTAACCAAGATGAAGAAATGGTAAGCGACTTGCATAAAATAACTATTAATGAATGACTGTAAGGGCTGTTTCCCTGTGGTAGCCAGAGAAGTCCACCGAAAATGTAAATCCTGTCTTGTTACTACTTCATGCAGAGGAAAAGTCAAAGCACATACCAGCCCTTTTGTGATCTGAAGCCGTGTCTATCCCACATCTCCAAGAGTCTTCCTTCCCTCTTGTTCCCTTTGCTCCAGCGTACAAAACACCTTGCTTCTGAACATGATCCCAGCATAGGGCCTTTGCGTTTGCCCTTTGCCCATGCATGAAACACTACCTGACCTTCCCCAAGCCCAGCCCAGACATACACATGCCTCTCCTTTATTTCCTTCTGATTTTGGCTCACGTGGCACCTTGTCAATGAGTTTATTCTCAATAATCCTACTTTAATTCCCTCTCTCATCTTCTTTTCCTGCATTGTTTTCCTTCATTTCTTTTACTTCGGATGGTACTCTCACTAGTCATTGGTCTACTTTGTTTAACATCTGTTTACTCCACTAAAATGTAAACTCCACGAGGGCAGGGATTTTTGCCTGATTTTTTTTTGGTGAAATACAAGTAGCAGGTTTACTCTTGCTTATATACCAACACTCTTAGCTCAGTCACCTGTACCATCACAGGATAGAAGTTGAGAATTTCCCTCTGTGGCACAATCTGTGACAACAGGTGTTCTCCTAGGGAGAAGACCCAGCATCTTCCCCCTCTTATCACTCTCTGGCTAGAGAAACTTGACCAGTGCTTCCGCTTCTGTAGCTGTTTATTGCCTCCACCACAAAAGGAGTGCCTGTTACTGTAATACCCCAACTCTCCCTAGGACTTCATGATTTCTCTGCATATTCTTTGAAGTATTTTATATAAAAAATACACAAAGAAGTATATCCAATCTCTAAAATATTATGTATTTCTATAATTTTTCAATGCCCGATATCATGATACAAATTATTCAGTGTTTGGATTATTTATGTGATCATATTCAGTAAGTAATTCTGTTCAATGTCATCTGAAAAAACAAAATACTTTCTTAGGATTCTAGGAATTACTGATAAATATTAGTCATGTCCATGGGGTATCTCCTATACTTTGGTTATATCGCAATGCCTACTTACCTAGAAATTTGCGGATGAGATCACTTGCCTCTATCCCATTAAGTTTATCCTATATTTGATGAGTTTAATTAAACTCAGCACATAGTTTTAAAAAGGAGGTGGAAGAGAGTATAAGGGGAGAAATGGTGATGGAAGGAGACTTGATTTGGGATGGTAAACATACAATATAGATGATGTATTGTGTACATGTGCTCCTGTAACCTGTATAATTTTGTTAACCAGTATCACCCCAATAAATTCAATAAAAAAGGAAAAGACATAAAATAAAAAAATAAAATAAAAAATAAAAATAAATGTCTTTCAGCAAGGTGGAAAACAAATAAAAAATTAAAAAATAAAAGTAAACTCTGCCAGCTTTAGGAGTTTAATAAATACTGTTATGTGGATAACTACATAGTGACACGTGTAAATATTTTTCCAAGCTGTAAGGGTCACTTCTAGGAACAAAAGTATGGAGTTAGCCTGCCGCTTCCAATGGCACTAGACTGTGTTGAAAGAAGAAGAAGTAATCTTCACTGTTGGTGAAGTGTCTGCTTCAGTATGAAGCCGAAAGGTCATCACAGCCTTTCTGCATCCCATAAGTCTCCTCCACCGTGTTACTTACAGTGTAACATTTGCACACACGCCTCTCCAGCGAGGGGAACTCCGAAACAATCACTTATTGCGTAGCCTCCACATTGTTCACGTGTCCATTCGTCATGAATTTCAGCTGCTAGAGCCTATTGCAAGCCCTCATGCCCTTCTGAACCAATTTCTGGTCATTTGCATCAACATTAATAGTTTCTGGGAGGGCTACTATATTCAGCATTGAATGTTAAAGGTAATCAAATGTTGGTGCCTAGGTTGGGGATTAATTGAACCCACATTATCATGGAGCACTTCTGCCAAAAATTTGAAACCATAAATACAGAGGCAAAGGTGAAAAAACCTTAAAGGGGGAAACTTTGGCTCAGCTGTGGGGCTCTGTCTGCCTATTCACAGGCCTGGGGTGTGTGGGGCTTTTTTGCCCTGCTGTCGTTTGCTGGTTTGTGTTCAGTGCAGGGAGCTGACCCGACGTTAGGTTACAGGCCCTGGCACATTCTGTCACATATTTAACAATTTTAGTGCAAACATATTGGCCAAATGGTATACATTTTCAGTATAGGGCATATGGAATTAAATAGAAACTTTGTGTTTTTCATTTAAAAACTTATAAATCTGACCCTTTTTTGTTATTGCTCTGAAATAATGATTGATACACTTATTGAGCAGATGCAGTATCATCCTGATTATTTACTTAAAACATCTCATTGAGTCTTAACAAAGTCCCTGTGTGTTAGACATTATCTTTGCACAATAGTTGAAAAACATTAAGCTGAGCAATTATTTCCTTAGGTGGTATGACTAAGGTTACAGAAATAAATTAGTGCAAGATTTAGAATCCATGGCTGTTTAACTCTGCAGCTCACTCACTCTCAGCCTTCTAACCGCAAGCACTGCCCCATTTAACCATCTCACTTAGATTTTGGAAAACTTAGCTTGAACAACTGTTAGAAATACAGCTTCCTTCTCTGTGTCTCAAAGGCTGCAGTTGGACATCTACATTTTTAATGGGTTCCCTAGAGGATTGCTAGACCCATGAGCATTTGAAAACCAACCGTGTGATTTTACAGATGCAGAAACTGGCTGCCCGGGAGGAGAGGAACAAGGTCAAGGGTGATCTGAGAGTTCTCTGCAGAGAAATGGCGGCTGGATAGAGATTGGAGCAGTCCTGTCTGCCACATTGGAGACTCATGCAGATGTCAGGTTCAAGGTGATAAGAGATTAAAGGGGTCAACGGCATGCAATTAATCTCAATCTTGTATTATTCCAGGCCTACTCTCTTCCATGCTGTATTTGTGCATGTACCCAGAAGGCAAAGAGAGAGGGAGATCAGTACACTGTTGGCCTGGATACAGGGATGGGCCATTTGGTGCTAAGGTGAATTCTAGACAGTTGGGTCAAGGCCTGATTTTACGATGTCCTCCCCATTCCTTAGTCCATTTCTTCATTCTCTCCACACTGCTTCCATTTGCAGCCAGTGCGGTGCTTGTTTTATTGTGCTGCCTTGCGCATGACTTCATCCTATGCAATAAGTCTATGGATGCTGATATTTCCAAAGCATCTCATAAGGATGTTTTAAAGTAAATGGTATAGCATAGTTATTATGACACCACAATTTACTGAGCTCCTGCCCAGTCCCTGTTCTAAAAGCCAGGAATAAAGAGACGTAATGACAGCCATCATGGAGCCATCGTTACAGTAAAGACCGGAAAATAAATCAGTGCCCGCTATTACTATCATTCCTCCCCCCAAACACCACCAGTCTAGGAGCAGAGTATGTTACAGTGACATAGAGGCTACCTGCATTCTAGTGACATCCAACAAATTTATCACTATCTATGTTCTTGAAGCTACACAACTTTCTTATCACCTTTGTTTACAGATAACATTGAGGTGTTGGGGAAACTTTGAGAATGTGTGCATTTTTATTGGAGACCAAATTCTTAGTGTATTTAACCAGGCATGAACTAGGCCCCTTAGCTGTGGTGTAGCAGGAAAAAAGAGAGACCTGGGAACATAGTTTTACATGTTCCCCGTGCAGTCCAATTGTAGGACACAAAGAAAATATGGACGTGCTTTGTGCATAACTTTCTTGCTGTAAGATCAAGGACATTCTTAACATTGTGGTTCAGGTGCAGTGTGATGTCATGTATAAAATGTATGGTAACTTCCTCTTTCATAGATAGAAGAGCATTTTACTAGATCAAGATGATGAGTATAGGATGTTCCTGTGTTGGAGACCTTTATTTTTTGGCACTGTGTTATTCACAGCAGAACAATGTGGATGTTCATTACTTCTGAAGGCAGAATTGTAAAGAGGCTTGAAGTTAGAGGATGACCGTGCTGCATGGGGAACTCAGCCAATGTTTAGAAAGTTCACTGCTGGTATTACTTCCGTGTGCTTCATTCTGTCACCAGAAATTTGGTCAATGTAAGGACGGTTCCAAAAGATGTAGTTAAGTGACTTTTGCCTCTTGCCTTCTAATACCTTCTTTTTCTTGTCTTTCTTTGTTGTTGTTTTTGGCTTTTTGTTTGCTTCTTTGTTTGTTTCCTTATTGGGGTAATATGTTTTGAGAAAGAGCAATGGAGTGCAATCAGATCCAGCTCTGGTATTAACTTTACTTCATTTCATTTTCTTTTCCCTCGGATGTCCCCAAAGAGGTTTGAAGCAGCTCAGTCTAGTCACTTAATCCCTCTGCGCCTCAGTTTCCGTACCTGCAAAATTAAAGGCTTCAACTCTGTGATCCCTTCCAAATGAAATGAATAGGATTTTATTATTTCTTCTGTAGTGGTTTCCCAGTGCGAGTTAGGGTACACTGTTTAGCTTTGGAGCAGAGCAGATTGGCTAAGGTGGGATCTCACCCAGGTCCCTTGCCTCGCCAGTGTGGGCCTTCCATCCAGGGATCTCCAGCCTTTGCGAATTTCACTTCTCAATCACTAAAAATCTTTTTAGCAAGAACATCCATTATGTGCTCATTTATTTGTACATGGTATAAATATACCACTGTACCAAAAGTTATCTTTTAGAAAATATAATGAAAATCTCATTTTTAATAGAACAGCAAATGTAAACATAAATCAAACATTGCTCCCCCTGCCCCAGCGGGTCATCTCGTGGACCCCACGAAGGTAACTGTTGCCCTGACCAACCTGCACAGCTCAGCACAGTGTTGGGATGGTAATGAATTCAAATTGGAACTCAAAACCTGTGAAATAGGTATGTTTGTTAAGCTTGCTCATCTGTCCTTGTGGGACTCTCTGTATTGAGTACAGCCAGATTTGGGGGTCACCGATAAGGGCAATCACATAATCATGAATGATTGTTCGTTGTTTGTAAAATGAGTGCATAATCAGCACCAGCCATTCTTATTAAGACAATAAGACAATGCTCACTTCATGGTGCCCTCCATCTAGTTAACAGATGACAAACCAAGGCTTATGCGGATCTTTGTATGCTGATGACATGTATTTGGCCTGTGTTTATATATCTCTTTTGATCCACTGTTCATGTTGTTATAAACATGCAAAAGAGTCTGTGGTAGAAAAACACTGACTAGGCACTTTTTATTTAAAACTTGCCTTGGAGTGGTAAACACACAATACAATTTACAGATGGTGTATTATAGAATTATACTGGAAACCTATGTAATGTTTTAAAATATTTTATTTATTTATTTTTAGAGAGAGGAGAAGGGAAGGAGAGAGGGAGAGAAGCATCAGTGTGTGGTTGCCTCTTACACACGCCCTACTGGGGACCTGGCCCACAACCCAGGCATGTGCCCTGACTGGGAATCGAATCAGTGACCCTTTGGTTCCCAGGCCCATGCTCAATCCACTGAGCTACACCAGCCAGGGGAAACCTATGTAATTTTATTAACCAATGTCACCACACTAAATTTAATAAAAAATAAATAAAACTGTAATCAAAGATTTAAGCTTATAGAATTTGCAGATTAACCAAAGCTAAAAAAATTATATGTGTGTGATAAAGGTTTAGGTTCCAAGCAAAACCTAAACAGATGAAAAAATAGGAAGTTAAAAATAAAAAGTTAAAAATTTGAGAACTACATCCAGCCTTGTCCATATGTTCAAAGGCATCAACTGCAAATGTGTATCATGTGTAGGTGTGTGGTTTGGCAGAAGTTTGGGGGAAAGGTGGCAGAGGTTTACTGGAATTTAAGTTAGCGGATGGACAAGGGTAAGAAAGCAAATCCAATCATAGATTGCTTTAATGGAAGTTCAGTTTCAATGTTACAAGTCATGCTTAAGTACGTGACACTTTTCAGACTGTGTTTGGAATAGTGTATGAAATGTTGGGTATTTTGAATTAAGGTTTGGGTGGGGAACATCAACAAATGAGAGGCGATGCAGAGGTGTGGCCAGAATGAGGAGACACCCCTGAAAACAATGCTGAGACCTCTGAACTGCCCCTGTTGAAATCACAAAAAAGATCTGATTTCAAATACTGGGTGGTGTATCTGATCATTGAAAACATCACTGTAATGCTTTCGTTGATCAGAAGGCAAAACTATACCAGAAGTCAGAGTCAGAATTATAAGATTTTCATAAGAAAGCTTATTATGGTTTTAAGGACCCAAGTGATCCTTCTGTGAAACGGTGGGCATCTGCCTTTGATGGCTGTCCCCAGTAGCTCTCAGGCAGGACCGTCAGCGAGGCAGAATCTTCAAGAAGGATGGATGATGAACTAAATGACCTTCCAGATCCCATCGACATATGAAATTACGTGATTTGGGGGCATTATAACTAGAGTTACTGGAACTAGTATAGTTTGGGTGTATAAAATCTAGAAATACAGGGTCTGGCAGAAGTTACACCTGCCCAAGTGTAGTTGGTAGGGTAATAATATGGGTGCAATAATTTACAGTTTTAATTTGAACATTTCACCTAGAATGTCATATGGCGTGCTTATATGGCATATGAGTGTGATGTTGTTATGTTATGGAATTACATGCTTATGGTTTTGTAATAAAAAGCGGGTGTCATTTGCGCCAGACCCTGCATAATCACGATATTGACAGCACCCGATTTTCTGCATGCTGAGGTTTCTAGAGGTAAGAGGAGGGGTTTTGATTTTGTAAACACTGCCAAGTGATTCACATGTATATGTACCTGTTGTTTAAGGTATAGAGTAAGAATAGAAACGTTGAATTATTTACATAAATATTTATTCATCCTGTACCCAAAACTCCATGGAAATAACCTTAAATTGCATATTGAATGTCTGTTCCTTTAACTTAGCAAGCAGTTAACCATGGTTAATCTATTCCTCTGTTTCCTCATATTTAAAACAGAAATAATAATTATAATAGTGATGTTATTAATATTATTATTTTCTGAATCCCTGTGGTATCCACTCCACCATGGGAAGAGAAGGAGGACATAGGGGAAAAATGGCCTAAGTTTAGTAAAATAGAAAGGTGCTGTATTCTGAGTTTAGTAGTATACAATTTAAGTCATTTAGCTTAAATACAAGTACGTACAAGTTCTACAATATTTATTAGTTATGCATGTCTTGTTGACTATTTAATTTCTGATTAGATTATTGCTTTTCTCACTTGAATAGCAAAGGGAAATTGTGTGCGAGAAAATTGGCCTAGTATGTACAAATCAGCTGCCGGGGTCCTGAGCAGCTTGCTGCCCAGCTATGCAAGCCAGAGGGGCTGATGTCGATCAGCTCTGCCCTCTCTAGCAGGTAAACCTGCAGCTGATGAAGATCACAGTCCCTCGTTTCATGGGACATGAGGATAATTTGGTTGCTCCTAAGAAGGCATAAACAAAATATTGGCTAAGCATAGACAGATGTTAAGGTTATACTCTGCACATGAATTCATGTACTAGAATTCACTTTAATGGAGTTGAGCTTATGGTGTAAGATCTTGGAGCTCATTATAACTAAGTTGTTATGGGCTGCTAATTTGCTAGAAGCTGCTGTATCATGAGCTAGGGTCTCCTGGTAGTTAATATGGATTAAATGTGAATCTTTTATTTTTTCCCCTGTGGTCTCACATAATGATATTAGCTTGTCTACAGTGTGACAAATTCAATGTACCAGAAACATCTGGTACACTATTCTTTATGAGCGAAAATAAGCCTGCAAACCTGATAATGCACATCCATTAAGACACTTCTATGTGTTGGGGAGATGTAGAAGGATGATGACAATAGAAGCAATTTGTTGGTCACAGTTCATTTTGCTTCAACATCCAGAAACTCTTTCCACAGTGGTGTATTCATCAGCGCTACATTCCAACAAGTTCTTGTGTGATTATCAGGACGCAAATATGGATATACGCCCTGTTAGGCTGTACGTAATTCATCCCCAGCAAAGAGATTTCAAAAAGGAAAAAAATAAATAAAAAGAAAGGAAACTAAAACCTTCACAGCTTGAAGATCGGTTTAAATTCAGCCTTTTGAAGTTGATCTGAGAATGGATCACTCTGAAATGTTAAATCATGAAGCTACTTTTGTGAAGACTGCATTTTTTAATTGAATGTGTAATGTTATAAGAAGTGAAAAGTGGAATCAAATCCTCTAGTCCCATTTGGATTTACAACAGTTGATGTAAGAATGTTTACGTTTTGAATGTGTTACTACCCAAGCAGTGGGGAAATATATTTCACAGATGAAACAACAGAGTTGACAGGAATATGCACATTTATATATTGTATCAAATAGGAAAGGTCACTGGGATGGCCCTCGCTGTGTTGTTGTCTGTACTGTACCGCTCGCTGAGTAATCTTGAATTATTCATATAACCTCTCTGATTACCAGTTTTCCCCTCTTTACACAAATGGATTATATTTTATATCCTAGATCTCCCATTGGGCCTTTGAAAATAGCACAGAGTAGCAATATAGCTGTTATTATACAAGTAGCAAAACCACTATACTCTTATATACCATTATATACTCTGAAGTCAACCCTATGGTAACCTCAGGTTCCTCAACAGTAGATGTGACAGTAGCAATTAAAAACTTCTCTTGAGGCAATGAGAAAGGGGAGCTCTGAAAGGTAAATGCACAAAACCCCCCAGAAAGGGATGTCAACAATATAAAAGAAGCAGAAGAGAAATGAGACTGTTTCTTTGGTTGTAGGAGCTGATAGCTGTCTGTGTCCACAGTGCCAGAAGACTTGACTCTGTTCAGCAAATTATGAAAAGCTCCAGAGTTGACCGAGACATTGAGGGACAGGCCAACGAATATCCTTGTAATGCAATATCTTCACAATGTAGTATAGGATCCAGGTTAACACTGTTGACCTTCAAATGTCAAAAAACAGTTAAGCTTTATTAACTGTTTTCTTGTCAATAAAACAAATGACAAAATTTCAAAGGGTTTCTTACTTGGAGGATAGAAATAGATGAGATGATGCATCACATTCAATAACGGAGGAAAATCAGGTCATTGTTGAATAGTAACCTTTTACTTAAGTCAAAACTTCCAATCTAATTTGCCTGATATTCAATCTGGCTCTACACTCCAATCAAATTGAATTCTAATTACTCTGTAAAACAACACATGCACACGTTCTGTATTTGCCTAATTCAGTGCCTTAACTCATGCTGTTTCTTCCATCTGTAGTGCTTTTCTCCACCCATTCACATGGTCAAATAGTAAACTCTCATTGTATGTCTCAGATGCTTCCTTGTGCATGTGCCATTGTGTCTGATTTCTTCCTTCTTCCCACCCCATTCTGTCGTCCCTAACTTGATGTTCTCTTTGAATTCATTTATGTCTCTCTTAGCACAGTTTTGCCTTTTACTTTGTATTATAGTTAACAGTCCACAGATTTTCACTCATTTACTACCATTAAATACTATCAACAAGATCTGTATTAGCCAGGGTTCTCTAGAGAAAAGGAAATAGGAGGGTATGTAGAGATCTATAGAAAGAGATTTATTTTGTGGGACTGTGTCAGGCAATTACAGAGGGTGAGAAGTTCTACAATCTGCCATCTGTAAGCTAGAGGCCCAGAAAGGCTGCTGGTGTAGTTCCAGACCAAACAGAAAGACCTGAGAACCGGGAGAGTCAATAGTGTAAGTCTTGATCCAAATTCGAAGTCACAAAGAACAATGAGTGCGAATGCCTAGTGGCAGGAGAAGATGGATGTCTCAGCTCAAGCAGGGAGAGCAATTTGCCTTTCCACCGTCTTTCCCTCTATTCAGGCCCTCCAGGAATTGGATGATTCCCACCTGCATTGCTGAGGGTGAACTTTTTCACTCAGTCTGCTGATTCAAATGCTAAACTCTTTCTGAGCCATTCTCATGGACATAGTGGGAAATGTTTTACCAGCTCTCTGAGTGTACCGTCAAGTTGACACATAAAATTAACCATCACAAGATTCATTCCTGAACTAACTTAGTACCATGTCTTTTCTATCTGACAATCAGCACCTTGCAGAATGCCTTGTGCTTAATATGTTGCCCTACTGTTATTCTATTCATTCATTCCCAAAATGTTTATGTGACACTTACTGTGTGGTGGGAACTACAGGTTCAGATGAAAAAGGTAGCATTGTTCTTGCCTTGGAATCAAACATAATAAATCCAAAAATAATTGTGCCTTATGATTTGCTACCAGGCAAGTAAGCATGGATGGCTCAATCTCCACCTATGGTTTCTGTTGGTGAAAATGTGGTATTCCTTTTTTGTTTCATTTGTGCATCAGAGAAACTTGATATTGTAGTACTGAAGAGCAGCAATTAAGCAGAAATGCCACCATTATGTTGGGGAATAATTTTGATTTCCAAGGATCTGATGAGAGAACAATCTGGGAATGTAGGGGACCCTGAAGAGATTTGAATCATTGTCCTGAAATACTGATAGATGCTCACCTCCCAAAGAGCTACCAGTAAAATGCATTAGCAAATTTTATGTGAGGAAGATGACAAATGGGAAAATTGATCATCCTGCCATTCAAACGATATATACATACATGTATAGGAAAATGTCACCTTTACAATTGAGTTTTTTTAAGATTTTATTTATTTAGACAGAGGGGAAGGGAGAGAGGAAGAGAGGGAGAGAAACATCAATGTGTGGTTGCCTCTCACACACCCCCTACTGGGGACCTGGCCTGCAACCCAGGCATGTGCCTTAGACTGGGAATCGAACCAGCCACCCTTTGATTCACAGGCCGGTGCTCAATCCACTGAGCCACACCAGCCAGGGCTGAAGGTGAGTTTTTAAATGTATTTTTAGTGGATTTTATGACCCTTGAGTTTTGGTACTTCCTCTTTCCAAATGCCTTCTTGTATAAATGCTTACCATATTGGATGTTGGAGCATAGCACCCCACCATCATCACTGCTTTCATTGGGTGTGCCTGAGTTTGGGAGTGGCCCTTAAAGTTAAGGATCATTAGCACAAAGGGATTTCAGTTAGAGTGCGAACTTGAACTGTATGATGAGTATAATTATTCCTATGATTAGATGTAATAGTTCCAGTGTTGTATTTATAGGAAGACAAGGAAAACAAAAGTAAGAATGTGTGAAGTAGTAAGCTGTAGTCATTCCTTATGAAGGAAATTTATGTTATTATTTAGCTGTAATTTTCCTGGTTCTGTAGCCTCTCTTAAAAGAATGGGATCCAATAGTCCTAGAGTTTTGAGGCAGTGGGGTTCTGAACAGTTAGTTTGAGTTAGACTTCCTAGTTTTAGTCCCAGCTAATCTTTTGGGGAAGCTCCTTAAACTCTTTCAATTTGAGATATCTTAGACAATAAAATGTCTACCTTATTGGGTCAGTGAGAAGAATGAATATGTTAATGCATTTAAAGCATTCAGAAGAGTATGATACATGTTAATTGCCATTATTATGTGTTATTGTATGAATGGTCATTCTCAAACAGGTATGGGCATAAACATCACAAGTAGAACTTATTTCATAATGTCTATATCAGGCCCCAATTCCCTATCAAATTTCATTCTGTAGTTCTGGGTTATGTACCAGGGATTAAAATAAGTTTGAGAGATTATCATAATGTAGTTAAGAACCACTAATATAATAGTATCACTAAATTTTTTTTATCGAACTTAATGGGTTTTTGCATCATCTTAAGCTGCCAGGAAATGTTGCCCACTTTATTTCATAGAATCTTTATTCCATTTAGATGAATTAAATAAACTATGGGAAACATGTTTTATTTGGATAACATGGCATTTGGCAAGATAAAATGGCAGAACAGTGCAGATGGAATCCTATAGCTTGAAGGACTGGGTCAGAAAGAGGTATTTTGTTATATTTTTATTCTTTTGAAATTGTTCTGGAAAGGGGACCATGATCCCGCTTCAGGGTGCTAATTCCTGTCATCCTGTGTCTTGCTAGGTGACCCAGGATGACACTGCGGTTGTTTAAAACATTGGTCTGTCAGTTTTGTGGACTTTCTCAGACAGCTCTTTGTCACTGTTTCTGACTCTGCACTGAGGTCTACAGAGTCGTACGGTTGACACTGATTTGTTGCATTCCATCTTGACATCATGGCTCCCGCTTTCCAGATTTGTCGGACACTTTGCTGAAGGCTTCCTGTCATTACCCTGTCATCTGCGCCGGCTCCCCTCACATTTGTCTTCACCATGCGTCTCCGTGGTACGAAATTACCACTGCCCGGAGTTCGTGGTTATGAAGTCAACTCGCTCATGCTAAATGGGTATAAAAAGTGTTGTGAGAAAAAAGATCACCCAGGATGAAACCCTTGATGAGTGCAGACATGAGGGACACCGGGGAGCAAATCCCATCTACACAGTGGAAAACTGGTCTTTCATCCTTTCTGTGGAGCCACCAGCCCGAGGACTCTGATCTTCTCCCAGGCAGGAGAACACCCGAGGGACAACGTTTACGCAGTGATACCAACCGTAGTTCATTTTTTAATAAAGTATATGTAAACACTCGAGCAGTTGTATGGTCCAGTAGTCTGATTTGCATCACTGCTTCCGCACTGCCCGAGAGAAACTCATACTGGTGGTCTTTGGCCACATAATTATTCTTTTATTTATATTCCAGCTTCTCTTTTCCCTTCTACCTTCGAAATCCAGATAACGTTCAAATATCTTTCTTCTCTCTTCTTCTCATCATTTTTTTTAAAGTCCCAACTTCACCAACTTAATTTAATACCATCTATTCGCTTAACAATTTTACCAACTAAGAAACCCAAGGAATTATTCAGTCCTGGGAGGTCTTCCCTTTCTCCAAACATCCCACTGAGTTACAACTGGAGAATTGTCCTCTCTCAACCCACCCCACAGTTTAACTATCCCCCATGGGACAGAAGCTCATTTCCTGTTGCAGTGATGCCCTGGATGATGCTATGGATGCCCTTAGGCCACAGGAGTGTTCCAAGTGTGAGAACCACAGTGCCAGCTCTTTGGTTCCCAAGTCTAAGGTCAGTTTTCCATTCCAAGCATAATATCATACCAGGATTCCAGCTCTATGATGTGGCAGAATCAGCCCTCCCTATAAGCCGGAGGCCCCTGGGTTGGGGGGAAGTAGGAAATGACTGTAATATGAGTGACAGTGTAGTAAGTCATTTCAGAACCTGGACTCTAGAGCTTATTTTTAAAAATTAAGTATTTTAGTATGAATTAATGAATTTCATAGTATATATTGGCATCATATGGCCTCTACATTAATGGACTGCTATTGTCTCTAAAAAGAATGGAAAGTAATAGGAATATTTAGTGCATCGAAAATGAATTAATTCTTTCAACGTCCCCCTTCTCTATGTCCAGATCTCCCGAAACACCATTTTTGATCGATTCCCTTTTCTGCTTTGAAAGAATTTCTTTCCTGGCCAAGACTAATGCTTTCACCTTAATTGTCCTAACATTTTCTGTAAAGTGAGAAAAAAAGTGAAACCCAGGTAATACAGGTTTTAAGATGTATACAAGGTAATACATGCAAAGCACTTAGTTCAGTGCACATACATTTATTTAATAGATACTGATTAAGCACCTACTATGTGCCGGTTTGACTTGAGAATCTAGAAACAGTAGCAACCCATCAGGAAACGTTTCTGCCTTGTATACCGTCCTAGTAATGAAGCACTCGATAGTCAGAATTCAGTAAGCTTTTTAGCCTCCAACTTTACTATGTCTTGTATTATTATATTAATAAAATAGAGGATTTCAGATGAAGAAGAGAAACTTACTTGCTCCTTAAGGACCTTGACATTTGTGTGTACTCCTTAGCGAAGCACAGAGGGCTAGTTCACTCAATTACTTGCTTGTTTCATACACACAATGACAAAGTAAGCATTTATTGAATGGGCACTTTAAAAAGGTAACACATTAGTTCAGTTCCCTTAATAAAGAAAATGTCAATTCAATTAAAAAGTCATCAGGCAAATAAAAGTAACAACCCAAAGGTAGCCTCTATTCTTCATACTGTAATAGTGAAAAACGTTTTTTCTTAAATGTGAAAATGTAAGTACTTAGCTGGTTACTCATTTGTTTGGTGTGAATTTTTAAATATGGTGGAAAATATGCATTTAAAATCAAGCATAGGGGAAAAATTGTTATTTTTAAAAAACCTTCCAGCTTTCATTAGATACAGTAACAGGATTTGGAAATACCTTCTACCTGAAAAAACAACAAAAAGCATACAGACAAAAAATATGAATGCAACACCAGTTTTCAAGACACCAAATTGTAGGCAGTGAAGGATGGTGATTCCTAAGAGGCATGAAGCAAGTAAGAGGAGCCCTGTGGTTGCCCCAGCTCACAGCAGTGAGGGAGTTTCCTCACGACGGTATGGACGGGGACTCAGACAGAGCCCAGACCACGCCCTGAGTTTGGGAGACAGCACCGAGAATCCAAGAAGTTAAAATGTGGCTGGAATTTGCCAGTCGAAATAGAAGAAAGGATATTGCTACTCAAACAGATAACCCTTGGGATCTGCAAAGGATCACCTTCTTCCATTCATTAGAGAACTGAGTGCCCATGTGTGTAAGGAAGCCACCTGGGGCAGGGAAAGAACCACCTGAAAAAGTGGAAGGAAATAGCAGCTGGTGCTCATGCCAGGTCCGAGATCTGTGTCTACACCCACCAGCCCAGCCGGGAAAGCCCACAATGTGCGGGACATGGAGTAGAGCACTCTGAAGGGTCTGCCTCGGCGGCGTAATTAGCCCTACGCTAAGCGCTGTTCTGTTGCCTCCAACAAATAAATACAAGACTCAAATATATCAAATTCTTTCCACACATCTGCGCCCCAGAACAGAGCTTAAGGTATTTGTAGGACTATGAAAATAACCATAATATAGCAACATAAAATTCAAAATGTTTTATGTTCAAAGATCTTCACGCATGAAAAGGAGCAGAAATAGGGTCCGTACTGAGGAGAAAAATTAGTCAGCTGAAACTGACACAGATGCTAGAATCAGGACATTTAAACAGTTTTTACATGTGTATTCCATATGTTCAAAAAGTTAAGTAGAGACATGGAAGATATAACAAATTCTCAGATGGAACTTCTGGAGATGTTTGATTCATCTGAAATAAAAATACACTCAATAAAATGGATGGTAGATTCAACATTGCAGAAGAAAGGCTTGGTTAATTCAGAAGCACTCATAGAAATTATCCAAAATGAAACACAAAGGGAGAGAAAAATAGTTTTTAAAATGGGAGAAGAACTCATAAGCCATGGGTCAATTCCAAGTGGTCTAACATACACTTAATTGTCACTGAAGAAGTGCAGATAATGGGTAAGAGAAAGAATTTTTTAAAGAAATAATGGCTGGAAACTTTTGAGATATGAGCGCAACTTTAAATCTGAACACTGAAGAAGCCCAATGAATCACAAGAAGAAGAAAATACCCCAAGGAACATGAAAATCAAGTTGTTCAGCACTGGTGATAATCATAAATGACCCTGAATAGTTGCAGCAATTTTGAGAAAGAAGAAAAAAGTAGGAGGGATCACAATACCTGACATCAAACTATATTAAAAGGCCATTGTAATCAAAACAGTCTGTTTCTGGCATAAGAACAGACATACAGATCAATGGAACAGAATAGAGAGCCCAGAAATAAACCCAAGTCTCTATGGTAAATTAATATTTGACAAAGGGGGCAGAAGCATAAAATGGAGTAAAAATAGCCTCTTCAACAAATGGTGTTGGGAGATCTGGACAGCTACATGCAAAAAAAATGAAACTCAACCACCAACTTACACCATACACAAAAATAAACTCAAGATGGATAAAAGTCTTAAATATAAGCCGTGACACCATAAAAATCCTAGAGAAAACCATAGACAGGAAATCTCAGATATTCCATGCAGCAATATTTTCACTGATATGTCCTCTAGAGCAAGGGACATAAAGGAAAGAATAAACAAATGGCTCATCAAATTAAATAGCTTCTGCACAGATAAAGAAATGAACAAATTAAATAGCTTCTGCACTGAAGTGAAAAGGGAACCAACCATATGGGAAAATATATTTGCCAATGATATCTCAAACAAGGGTTTGATCTCCAAAATATATTAAGAACTCACATGACTCCACTTCAGGAAGACAAACAACCCAATTAAAAAATGGGCAAAAGACCTGAACAGACACTTCTCCAAGGAGGACATACAGAGGGCCCAGAGACATATGAAAAGATGCTCAGCATCACTTGCCATCAGAGAGATGCAAATTAAAACCACAGTGAGACACCACTTCACACCAGTCAGAATGGTCATCATACCAAATCAACAAACAAGTGTTACAGAGGATGCGGAGAAAAGGGAACCCTAGTGCACTGTTGGTGGGAATGCAGACTGGTGCAGCCACTGTGGGAAAGAGTATGGAATTTTCTCAGAAAACTAAAGGTGGAAACTGCTTCTCAATCTAGTGATCCCACTGCTGGGATTATACCCTAAGAATCCTGAATCACCAATCTGAAAGAACCTATGCACCCCACTCTTCATGGCAGCACAATTTACAATAGCCAAATGCTGGAAACAGCCTATGTGCCCATCAGTAAATGAGTGTATTGAGAAACTGTGGTACATTTACACAATGGAATGCTACTCAGCAGAAAGAAGGAGTTCCTACCCTTTGCAACAGCATGGATGGAACTGGAGAGCATTATGCTAAATGAAGTAAGCCAGGCAGTGAAAGACAAATACCATCTGATCTCACCTATAAGTGGGAGCTAATCAACAAAACAAACAAGCAAGCAAAATAGAACCACAGACCTTGAAATAAAGAACAAACTGGCAGTAACCAGAGAGGAGGAGGGAGGAGGATAACAGGAGGAAAGAAGGGAAGGGATCATCAAGGATCATGTGTAAAAGACCCATGGACAAAGCCAAAGGTGGGAAGGATTGAGGGTGGGAGTTTGGGTGGAGGCTGGTGGGAAAAGTGGTGGCATGAAAATGGAGACAACTGTAATTGAACAACAATAAAATAATTTAAAAATTGAAAAAAAGGAAAATCTTAAAAGAAGTCAGAGAGAAAAAGACACCATGTAAAGAAGCAAACAAAGATAAATAATACCATAGTTGGGGAGTTTTGGGTCAGAAATAATACAAATGAGAGGACAGTAGAGCAAAAGTGTCTTTAAAAAAATGAGGACAGATAAAGACTCTTGTGGGCCATGTAAAGCTGGAAGAATTATCACCTAAAGAACCACATACAGGAAATATTAAGGGAAGTCTTTCAGACAGAAGGAAAATGAAGCCAGTTGGAAATACAGGTCTATACAAAGTGATGAGGAGCCCTGGAAATTGTGTCTATATTTGAAAGGCAGCTCACGAATGAAAAAGTGTCTCCTATCACCTCCCACCCATATGACTGAAGTGAAGAAAATATATAGTGAGGCCACCGCTTTGCGGAAGCACACCCAAGTATAGGGTGTGTCCTGCAGAATTCCCAGAAGGTTTATGAATCCTGACTCACAATGCTGCGCTGTCTCATTGTATTGAACTGCTTGTAAGATATGCAAACGTGCAGCAAATTTAAGTCCTTTATATAATACAGATGGATTTCCATCTACCTATGGGGAGTGCTCTATGGTCTTCAGGTTTTATGTTTTTAAGGTGTTATCAGTTCAAAGGTATAAGTTGGTTTCCTGCTATACAGAGGAATTTAAGATAATATATTATAAAAACTAGTAATGAAAAATCTCCTAGAACTTGCATATTTTTGAGGAAAGAAACACAAAGAAAGCAGAACTTGAAGGCAGAAGGGAAGCTTAGCTGCACAAAATACACTCAGCAGAAGTTTTGATACCCATTCTTTACAAATAATCTTTACTCTCCTTCAGAATATATGAGAATAAAACTTTGATCTCAAACAACAACATGCATCCCTAAAGGGAAAAGTGAAGCCGTCCCATGTGGAATGTCTCTTACACAGATCCCCTAAATAATGTCAACATTAAAAAATCTACTCTTATGGAAAAGAGGAAAGGTATTCTTAATTCATGTAGAGGACAAAATAGATCCTACTTTTTAAAGGCCTCGCCCAGGGGTGTCCCAGGGTAATAGGTAAAACTAACTCATCTTTTCTGGAAAGACAAATCCCTGCAGTGTTGGGAGTTTTCGTTTTCCAAAATTGACGGCAACCCTGTATTTCATTATTTTTCAGCATTCTTTTTTTTTATCACCAAAACATAACTGTGCAGATAGTTTATTTTTTTAAAGAAGTTAAATGTAACACAGTAAAGACATTTCTTGAAATGTTCAGTTAAAGCACATGATTTGCTGTAATTATATTTATTTAAAAACCTAAGTGTATGGGAAAGTAAAGTATAAAAACTAAAATATGGTACAAAGTCCAGTAGTTGTAATGGCTAAGATTCTTGGTGTACTGGCTAAGTCATTGTTCATTAGTTAATCCTTTAACAGTAGATTTTGGGGTCCTTTGTAGAACCATTCTTCATTGGTTTAATGGGCTATTTTTAAAAATGATATAGCAAAATTTCAAAGGTCATTCCCTTAGTCACTAGCCCATATAGAATCTACCGTTGCCATTCTGCTGAAGTTCAAAGCATAAGGAAGTATAGGTTTAAGCATTACTTTTCTTCAGTCTACAGTATGTAAGTAACGTGAGGATCAAATCAGTATTCTGAGGCAGCTGGAAGGCCAGCAGAGAATAAACACTGTCACTGCAAATGATAGAAAAATTAAATGTTTCACTTTCGGTGTCTGGGGTGGTGGGTCATCCGCCAAATAGAGCATAGGCTAATTTTTCGTGGACAGCGTCTCCTTTAGTCCTCATGTCAACCTTCTGAAATAAGTATTATAAACCCATTTTATAGATGATAAAATTGATATTTTGCTTAAATAACTTATTCAAGGCCCTGCAGCTAATGGGCCCCCAGACTGTGATACGAGCCTGGGTCTGTCTGAACCGTAAATTTTTCTTCGGTTCCACATCAGCACTCTCTATTTCTCAAATTTGACATCTTGGCAAATCAGATTGTTCCCCCTTAACCACCTGTCATTTGGGTCTGAATTCTACTTTTTACATAAATGATAGAATTCATGTTTTTGGTGGGTCTCTTTCAGGAATTACAGTTTGAAAGACTGACTCGAGAGCTGGAGGCGGAGCGCCAGATCGTGGCCAGCCAGCTGGAGCGATGCAAGCTGGGGTCGGAGACCGGCAGCATGAGCAGTATCAGGTACTGGGCGCCCCGCCCTCTGCGGCCTGTGCTTTGAGTTGCCCGTGAAAGTAAATTGTGGTGTTTATCTTCTCCTTACAAAGCTGGCAGTAGAATTGGCACATTCAGTCAGATGTTGGAAAGGGATTGTAACTGACCTGATTTAAGATGTTCAAAGGCTGTCTGAAATGGCCTTATTTGTCCTTGAAACTTTTAACAAAATTAGGCCCTGCCCTGAATGCAAATATGCATGATTTCACACAAATGACAGTTCTTCTTTAGGTCAACTTGCTTGAAGTCAGGAGATGCCGTACCACAGTCTCCCGGTGTGTTCGTCTTTTCTAAATGATCCAGACTTGCAGGTTCTGGACATGAGTATTCTGATCCTATATTGCTTGCTAATATATGATGCTAAACTACAAAATTGCTCCTTCCATGTCAACCACACATTCAATTGCCATGTGTAAAAATATTTCAAATTCATAAATAGAGTGATTATTCAACTAGGGTTGAGTTTGAGGTTATGAAATATGTAAAAACAAAACAAAATGTAGTCATTTGGCCGCAGAATAAATGATCCACCTTAGGACCTTGTTTTTCTATTTTAAAATGTGCGTGTGTGTCAGATATACATACATATAGCTCTATATGTCAACTTTCATTTCTCGGAAATGCACCGTACTTTTCTGTCATCTTGTTCTATGTTGTTTTTTACACTACGTTTTCAGGGAAGAGTCTTGATTAAGGGAACAATAGTTACTGTTGCAAATAAATTCCAACATTATAGTAACTTAAGACAGGAGCAGGTTGCTGCTCATTCATGCAACAGATAGAGGCAGGGGATACTGGTCAGGGAACTGCTTCCTTGCCTCCCCTCTGTATCATGAACAAGGACCCAACTTCCCTCTTGAGAACCTCTATGGTCTCATTGTCAAAAACATCACTGTACCCACAGCCCATTGGTGAGAACCAGTCACATGGCCTCTGACAGTTGGGAGTGGGGCAGGGATTCCTGGTCCTGGGCTCCCTACCCACTCTGCTGAGGAAGCAGGAGCTTGAGTTTGGTGAGCTCTTAGCTACCTGCTGCCGCAAAAGAATTAAAACATCATTATCCATTGCTCTAATACATTTACCATTGTGAGAGTAAATTTGCACTTTGGAGGCACCTGCCATTAGTCTTTTAGCATTATTCCTGTCTACATTGAACAGTGGTAAACCTTTAAATAGAAATCATCACAGCTCATATTGTTAGACTAGGTTACTTGAATGGATATCATTGTCAATTGCAAAGCCATATTTGGAGTATGTGGAAGCATATCCACTTCTGTAGCACCTTGTCGGCAAGAAGCAGCCAGTAGTACATTGTGATCTCTTAAACTCATCACAGACTTGTCTGAACTCCCAAGTTAATGGAAGGAGGATGGACAAGAAAAAGGAAAAGTAAGTTGTGTTCATTTGAAATTGTGTTTAGCAGGTTAACTGGTGGAAGGTGGTGAGTCTGAGGTAGAAGAAAAATAATATTTCTAAGAGTGTATTTCTATTACTACATGTACTTAAGAGCTTTTTTTTATTGCTGAACACCTTCTCAGAAGCTTATCTTGTTGGGTTTTTGGGTTCATAAACACCACCATATTAGCATCTATTTACCTTGAAAACCAGTTGTTTCCTTATTGGTCTGATTACCTGTGGAATTCATAGTCCTAATCTTTCTGTGTGATATTTTTACATACTGTGCATCTTTAACTTTGTTTCACCAATTCCAAGCCCCTGGGAAGAGGAGGTCTGGCGGACCATGTTGTATTCTGTGCCTCAATCCCCAGCCTCTGATTGGATCAGAAATGTATGTCTAAGCCCCGGGGAAGTCCCTCCAGTGACAGGCCTGTAAGAAATTAGGCTCTTGCTCATTCAAATGTAAAATAAGTGACCCCAAATCTGTGACATCCTGT
The DNA here is from genome assembly GCF_022682495.2 of Desmodus rotundus. Lineage (NCBI taxonomy): Eukaryota > Metazoa > Chordata > Mammalia > Chiroptera > Phyllostomidae > Desmodus > Desmodus rotundus. The sequence continues at coordinate 185,434,783 of NC_071387.1, read as the reverse complement.
GGTAAGTGCTGGGGGATGGTAGCCATGTGCTCTGGGTGTTCACGGAGGAGGCTGTGATGACAAAGGGCAGTTCAGCAGACACAGACCATGTGGTTCCTGAAAGGTAGAAAGACCAGTGTAGTTATCAGTAGGACTGGCGGCATTACAGAGGGTGTATCTATGATATTTCCTTTTAAATTCTTAAAAAATGTTCTCTCCTCGCATTTGACTTGACTGAGCCCATTTCTTTTCTCGTGTCCAACGTGTCTTGGATAGAACATGTCAGTGAGCTACCAAAGTAGAAATATTACTGATAGCAGTGTTTGCTTCTTCACGCTCCGTCCTGTATCCTTAGCTCGCAGCTCACAGTAGATCATCAGTAATTCTGTGTTAAATGTGCATTAAGTAATAGTGCCACTGCCTAGTTATTCCCCCACCATATGCCCCTATAATATTCAGTTTTCATCAAACTAAATTATTTTGTATTTTGGAAATGTCTAAGGTATGAATCCACATTTCAGGAGTACAAGCAATTTACGGATATTTCACTGGAGAAAACCCAGTATATCCCTGCCATGTTCTTTTTGCTCATAACATTGTTGTTTGCTCAGCTTCAGAAATGCACCTTTGGAAACTCAAGCCTTTATTAAGGGTGACAGGTGAACCTAGTTAGCACATCAAAAGGGATAGTTAAAAATAAAAATAGAATATAAACAACTTTTGAGAAAGGAGAACGGATAAAGAAGTCTGATAATTTAGATGTTTCATATTTCTTAAGGATAGAAGGAGGGGTAAGAGAGTTTCACACAAAAAATAAAACAGAATCAAATATTTTCAGACTTTTTATATAAATGTAAAAGTGACTGATAATTATAGTTTGGTTTTCCTCTGCCTTTACTAGTGATAGGAAATTGCTTCATCTGATTCTTAAAACCTCTTTTTGGTAGTCACACTGACAGTTTAAACTTACTGAAAAAATGTTGCTGGTATGCACTTGTGACAGTCAACTTTATACCAGTCAATCAAATCAAAAATGAAAGCACCGAAGGGTTGGAGGGGGAGAATCTAGGCTATCCATTGTTGCAGCCTATCAGCTTCTGCATTCAAGTATATAGGATAGAAGTAACTACAAATAGGACCGTTGTGCTCTCTTAAACTTTTCATAGACTTTTCTGAACACCCAAAAGCATATCATAACTTCCAAAATTCAGACAATTTAGTGGTTGTTTAAGTGTTATTCTTCCACAAAGAAATAATTGATGCTTCCCACTGCAGCTATTATTCTACCATTTCTTCCTATTTTGACTTTCCTCACTCTATTTTCAGGCCAAACTTTTCCAGGCTTTTGGAGTCTTCTCCCTTCCTACAACTAGTTTGGTTCCATACCTTCTCCCTGGTTCTTCAAAACCACCCAGATCTGAGACTACAAAATTATTTATACTCATGATGCCCTTTATTTAGGGTCATGATCAAATCCCTTTTGCTAGTAACCCATTCCCACCCTCTGGCCAGTTGGGATTCCTTGGCTCACACCTGTCCCTCAGGCAAAGGCTTGTCCATGAGGTCTCGGTCTAGCAGTGCTATGAGCCATTTATTTCCTCCCATGCAGGGGCCCCTGCATTGCTTCTCTAAGTCCGATTGTGTGAGGACCTGCCTGTGCCCATGCCCTTGTCATACTCTCCTCAGACCCCTGTGACAGCACTCTAACGTATCCCTCTTACTGTAGTCTGCACAGACCTATTTCCATGTGTATGAGTTTGATCTGTATGATCTACATAAATCAGAACCAGGTCTGAGAGGGACCTTTATTTCCCACTTCTGCAATTTCATAACTACACCATTCTTTCCCATCTCAGTGTCTGTGATTGAGTAATCCTCCCATCTAGAATTTCATCCCCCTTTTGCCTGGCCCCTTCCTCCTGTAGACTAGATGCTCGACCAAGGTCCTGTACCTTTCTGAATGCCTTCCCGACCAGTCCAAACAGGGCCAGGTGTCCCTTTCTTGGGAGTTACTAGAACTTAACAAAGTATTAGGGGTAAGACTCTGTTGAGCCTTCTAGAAGTTCCATGCCACAGAATAGTTTAACCTTCAGTCAAAAGATGTGTAGGGATTTCTCAATTGCTGTTGAAAGTTTAAGGACAACAAAATTGATGTCTATTCATATCCTTGATTCTAATGGACACTAAGATTGTAATGGGAGAGAAATAGGTTCATATCACACTTGGACCTGTCTTATAAACTCCTAAAGAAGACCTGACCCTTGGAAGACTGTAGATGAAGATGATGAGGAAGAGGATGACAGTGGTCTAGAGCTCACAGATGAAGGGAATCAGAGATTCAATGCTACAGAGATTTGACACATGATAAATTCTTCCTCGCTGGTGTGGATAGCAGTGCACATGGCTTCGAGAGGCTTAGGACACCCCCTGACTTACAGGCAAAAAAGAGGACCTCAGTCCTATAACCAAAAGGAATTGAGTTCATTTCAAACCCTGAGTGAATTTGGAAGTAGATTACTCCCCAGAACCTCCAGAAAGGACAGTAGCTCAGCAGAAACTTTGGTGATAACCTTGGAAGACCCTGAACAGAGAACCCAATTATGCCATAACTCAACTTTTAAAAACTTACAAAACTGTAAGCTAAAAAAAGTGGACATTGTTTTAAGTTTCTCAGTTGATAGTAATTTGTTATGCAGTAATAGAGAATGAATACAATGCTTTTCAATACTTTGTATTAGATATACAGGGTGAGGCAAAAGTAGGTTTACAGTTGTGAGTACAGGAAACAATTTATTCTTGTATAAATATTTACTAATTATTGTATTATTTTCCATACAAACAACTGTAAACCTACTTTTGCCTCGCCCTGCATATTATTATAGCAAGTTGAATTATGAAAGATTTTTTAGAGAAGATAAATTTCACTCTGTGACTGTCTGTATTGCATTCAGAAGTTTAACTTGTATATCCAGTGTTATTCTTCATGTATGTACACATGCATCTGGATTTACATATCGAAACAGTGTGCTGTTTTGATTCTAAGAAGTGGAGGTGTTTGAATGTGGAATAGAGTTATTTCATGTAGAATAAAGACAGCTAAATAAAGCAATCATTTAGTCTCATCATTTTTATAATGTAGATACCCAAGAATGATTGGAATTATATGTATGAGGTCTTTCCAGAAGGTATCCAGCCATGTAATATGAAAAATAGAGACATTTATTGAAGGAGATACAAGACACAAGAAATATTGTATGTACATAAAGCAATGAAGCCTCGGCCCCCTTCATAGTACGCACCTTGTAACCTCACACAGTTCTGCCAGTTGCTATCAGGTGCCCCATCATGTTTTCCTGAATCTCATCATAGGTCTGAAGTCTCTTCCCTTTCAAAGGTGATTTCAGTTTTGGGAAAAGCTACAAGTCACAGGGCACCAAATCTGGGCTGTAGGGGGTCTGAGTCACCTGGGTGATTTGATGTTTCACCAAAAAACTCTGCAGGAGATGTGATACATGAGTGGGTGTGTTGTCATGATGAAGCTGCCAATCACCAGTTGCCCATAGCTGCAGCCTTCTGAATCGTCCGAATAGTTTCTGTGGAGGAATGTTCAAGCTTAATGCAAATTTTGATGCAGACTCATTTCTTTGCTCACGCAGTCATTTTGAATGTAATGGTCCCACAGTACACATGCTCACTCAATAACATCTACCGCTCCCACTGACTAGTACAGTGAAGTCATCATTGTTCACACATGCGCGATCCAGTCCACTCTCCTTGGCTGCCAGGTTACATCGATGTCACACAAACCATTCTCATTATATCAACAATGGCTGGATTTTCCAGACAGACCTCCTATATTTAAAATGATCAAATGTTTCATATACATGAAACTGTCTTGCTCCACATAAGCCCATGCTCTATCTTTCCCTCAGATGAACTATTGAATTTCTTGCCAACATGTTTTCACAAAACTCTGCCATATTTTGGAAAGTGGAATACAGAAAGAATTCATGTTACAACTGTTATGAAAGGTCGTTCTCTTTATTAACTAACTTTTGTGAGCCCAAATGCCAACAGTTCTATAAATAGTGTTCAGATCTTTTTCATACCTACAAAGAAGCCATGCTTATTTTAGAGGAAAAGCTGATTTCTGGTTAGATTAGTTAGTGGTGAAGAAACACAAGTCAAGTGGTCACAGATGTTTATGGCAGAGTGAAATGTATGTATTTAAATGCATGCTCGCTGAGCTTTCTTAAGTAAATAAATCATATGAATATAATTGTTTCTCAAAGTCATACATTTTGTGCATTTTTATTTTTCCTATAAGATCTGATATTTAAACAAGTAGATACTGACATTTATTCTTTTTAAATAAAGAAGGAATGAAATATTTTTATTTAAAAAACCAGGTATCTTAGATAATGAAATAATTACTTCAACATTTTAGTTTTTAGAATTTTTTACTATGTTGCCATTTATACATATATACATGTTTCTAAACACAGTCATCCAGCCAAAGGTTAAAAAATTCACTCTTAGACAGAATTCTAGATTCTTACTACTAATAAATAGATGTTTGCCAGTTTTTAAAAAAATCACTTTCAATTGAATTATTTTATTTTTTTTCATTAAATACATTTTTAATTTTAAATTTAGAAAATAGCTGTTCGTTCCCATAATCATTTCTCATGTGGTTAAAATACTACTCTTCCAACAAAGTCATACTGATTTATTTAAATGAGACATTTAGTTTATTGAATTGGTAATCTAATTAACATTGCAGTGGTATTTGTGAAGTCAGTTAGAATGTCTGTTTCATTATAAAAACAGAGAAAAGAACAAAATATAAAGGCGTAGACATATTTTAGCGTTATCTACATTGCCAATATTATTATTTTATATTGTGTTTTCCTTGTTTCCTTCCATTCTAAATTCCAGAGCAGAAACCTTCCTCAAGAATATTCCTGAATATTCTGATTTGCTTAAGGCCCTTCATGAACCCCTGTTCTTCTTAACTTTTGTACATCCATCTTTCATTTATATATTTCAATTTCCTGGCCTCTTATAGCTTGTTTTTAATGCTGAGATTATTCTTTTAGGATTTCCTGTTACAGTTTTTTTTCCCCTCTTCCTACATAAATTAGGATGGATGTTCTAGAATACTTAAATATTTGCTAGGTTCTCAGGACTCACGTTCATGCTTCCCAGCACCATCACATTTCTGCCCAGGTCTCCACTCAGGCTGATCTCTTTCTCTTTCAGAAGGAGCCAGCACATTCACAGGTATTGCTTGTTTAACTGGGTTGTGCTGTTTCTCTAGTCTTCTTTATTTTTCTCAGTAGTCAGGCCTCTGAGCCTTTCCCAACCAGCCTAGAGTCCAAGGTCACTATGCTGAGCCGTCTCTATGGTACCTTAGAGTCCTTTGAACTCCTAATCCTGTAGCAAAATTTACAACCTGGATCAAAGCTGGTGCCTTCTCCTCACCAACAGGGAGAGACTGCTGAGCCTTCTCAACATCTACAAGCAGGTGCTGTGCCTCTTCTGTTTTCTCCACTGCTCTCCAACTCCTCAAGCACAGGGACGGAGTATATGCCCAAGAATAGCCAGCACATGCTACCTGTTTCATCAATGCCAACTGAATAAATGAATGAATAAGTATACAGTAACTTTATTACTGTTCTTATTCTCATTGCTGTTGTTTCAGAAAGCTTACCAGTTTTATTAATCTATAAATAGTTCTATCTATATTCTAGAATACATCTTTTATATGTGATACACATATAATATAATTCATATTATTATAATTCATAATTCATATCAAATATTATATACTGTTCTGACCAAGCCAGACCAGAATGATTATGTTTCACTTTCATTCTAGTCAGTTTTCTTGTTAAAATGGTGCCCTGGATTCCAGGACCTGTTGGTTTGATGTAGTCTAAGTGTGGAACTGTGGTTGACCTAGTCTCAAACTTTCACTCTGAACTTAAGGAGATGATGATAATAGTGATAACAATAGCAATATTAGTGGTAATTTTAGCAATTATAATGGCAGTATTTTTGAGCGATTTCCATAGACCAGGCACAGCCTTAACTGGCTTATGTAGATTGTGCCATTTCCTCCTAGTGAACCCTGTGCATGGTCTTGTTATTTAACATTGTGGATGAGAGCACTAAGACCCAGAGAGGCAAATTCGCTTTCCCAGCCTCAACCCCTAGTGGCCAGACACGGACTTTTGACCCCAGGTGTGTTTATTCCCCAAGTCCACATGTCAGCGTGCCTCACCACACAAGGCAGTTGTTCAGTCTTAATGGTGTCTTGAATTTAGATGGTTGTAAAACCATCTAAACTACTCCAGTCCTTTTTCACCCTGGGCATACAGACACATTTGGACTTACCTTGTGCTGCTTTTTCCTCCTCCACTCCCCATCCCAGTGATTATAGCTGTTTGGAAGTTCTTCATCTGAATATGTTTCTGAGATTTATTCTTACACAAATGAGGTAAAGGGGTGTTAATAGTATATGTTATCATTGCTTTTTAAATACATCCAGAGTAATTATTCAGTATTCCCTTGCAAGTTGCCAGTGGACAAATTACACTAATACTTATGTCTATAAAATGCTAATTATCCTGTTGTCTTAGTTCCTTGAGGCTGCTATAAGAAAGTACTGTAGATTGGGTGACTCATAACCAACATAAATTTACTTCTCACATTTCTGGCAGCAGGAAAGTCCAAGGTCACAGCACAGGCAAGTGTGATGCCTGCTGAGAGCCCACTTCCTAGTTCATAGATTGTGCCCTCCCAGAGTCAGCTGTCCTGAGAGTTTGATGTGGGTCTCCCAAAAGTTGAATGCTTAGGACTTATACTCACGTGATATATGTCTTATGTCAGCTACTCTATCAACACTTTTGCTTCAATTTTGAAGCGTGACTTTTCTTCTGAAATATATAAAAACTAATTAACTTTACATATAACAACCATGTACCAAATTTTCCTTAGAGGTTTTGCATTATAGAACAGATGTTTTAGGAAAACTAACTCTAATGTATTTTGAAATTTAATATTTGGGTTCACAAAGAACTGAACATTTATATACTTAATTAGGCTAGAAAATTCTTCATATTTTCTCTTATCCTTAGAGCATTTTTAACTTATAGTCTGAAAGGTGAAGTTTGCAGTTTCATAACACAGCTAAATATCATTATTGTGTTTTTATAGTATTGCCTAGCTTTGCTAACTTCTCTGAATTTTATCTTTCTCATCCACTCAAACGGGAATAACGCTCCTCTGGAATTCAGTAGAGATTAAATGGGAAATGTAAGTAAAGCGTCTCACACACCATCTTGCACACTGGTACTAGCGAATCGTATCCAGTTTTTCTTTTTGAAGAATATACAGATAATCTTTTTGAAGTCTCCTTCCTAATTTTTCTACAGAAGATTATACAATGGCTCCTCTAACTAATCTAATGGGCTCAAATGACGTGTAGGATAGCACTGATTAGTCTCCTTTATAACATAGACTAAACTCCACACAGAAACCGACACCATGAAATGGAAGTTCAACTCAACTTGCCATTCACATGGTGCAATGTAACATGTCTCTGTACCCACTGCTGGAGCTGCAGGTGATACTTGTGACATTGCACCATTGTAAAAAGAAGAGCAATAGTGCAGGGGTAACACGTATGACAGGAAACGCTTAGTAAATTAAGATCCAGACATTGGTGACTCTTTCAGTAGATATTTTTCAGAGAACAGCAAGAGATGAATACATTGCTGAAAGATGCATGCTCATTGCTCTCTCTTGTGGTTTATGTGGACAGATATGGTGAAAAGTTGAAGTGCCTGTTGATGAAGGGATTTTTTATCCGTTATGTTTATTCTGCCTTTGCTCAGATGCTGTGGGTGCAGAAGCTTTTACTAAATTGCTTCATACAGGGTCCAGCAGAACTAAGGCCTATTTGGGTGTGGTTGATAGGGTAATAATGTGGGTAATAATTTATAGTTTTAATTTGAACATTTCACCTAAAATATCACATGGTGTGCTTGAGTGTGATATTCTTATGTTAGAATTACATGCTTATGATTTTGTAATAAAAAAGGGATGCTATTTGTGCTAAACCCTGTATTTGTTCGTTTGTGTTTATTTTAGAGAATTGCTAACCAGTGATATTTCAACTGACAAAGTAACAATATGCATTTGACTCACAAAGAAGAAAGAACTTAATTCATCAAAACTGGGATGATGACAGCTTGCTAAACACTATGAACATTGTGTGTTCAATCTCATAACAAGGAAAGGGCAGTGGGGCTATAGCAGGAAGAATGTTCTAGTACAGGTGCGGGGAACATGGTATTGGCACCAGCACACTCGAGGTGTGACTTGGGACAAGTCATTTGGGGTTTCTGGGCCTCCGTTTTCTCACCTTAAAATAGGAAAAGATGAGTATCTAGGTTTGTTCCAGCTCTACTTTGTGCTCTTCATCTCATTTAAACATTGCATTATAGGCAGTAAGTGACACCTGAATGTTTTAATAAGGGGACATTATTTGAACTTAAGGAACAAGTCTAAGTAAGTAGTGAGGATAGTAAGACGTTACCAAATAGAGTGCATGCTTCAGTGGAAGGCACATAGATGTCTATTATTGCGTGTAAATAGTTGTTTTCAATATGAGAATTTCCAGTTATGTCAAGACATGGACTTTATATTTGGGAAAACGCAGCCTTAAAGAAATGTATAAGTATGTTGTAAACTGCTTTAGAGGGTCTAGATGTGTTGCTAGTTTGGCTAAATCCTGGGGTACAGACAGGAAACTGGAACAGAGGGTTTCACCCTGAGAAATCCTTTGCAGTGGGCCTTTTAAGAAATAGTCATTAGTTCCATTAAAAAAAATTCTGAAGTACCTCTAAGGGTCCACCATGTTAGTAAGCATTCCTTGTGCTTCAGACATGAATATGATGCAGCTGCTGGCCTCCAGGGGGGTCACTGTCAAATACAGGGAGACATCTCAGCACAGAAAACATGATAAAATGCTTTGGCGCCATGAAGACCACAGGAAGTCATGCCAGGGATGGTTTTACAGAGGGATACTTGTGTGTCAACAATGGGACACATTAGCAGGGAATGGAATGGGGTAAAATCATTGCCCATAGAGAAAGTGGAAAGTCAGAAGCACAAGAGTGAATTTGGAATCAGTGTGGTTGGAATAGCGAGCCCAAGGGGTGCGTGGTGTTGGATAAAGGTACAGACAGACATAACCATTCTGTGAGCAGCTGTATAGGTCAGGCCAGAGACCTAGAGACTTCAGTTTTGTGGACTGGGTGGTAGAACGTGGAGGATGGCCTTATCCAAGGAAGTGATGACATCAGCTCTGCATCTGCCAGCTTTGTGGAGGATGGACTTCAGTCCACCCAGTATTCTCCAGCGTGGAGGCTGGGGACTGCAGCAGGAGTCAAAGATGGCAGCTCTTGTCAGGATTGGTCAGAAAACTGCCACCAAGGGCCTACGCATTTCCATTGGTTTCTGAGTTAGAGTTGGAAAGGTCTGGGGACACATTTGTATCACAACAGGCAGCATAGGAGTGCAAAAATTACTTCAAAACAAATTTTAAACATTTGGTAAGCTAGGCCAACACTGTGAGCTTAGCTTCTACCACAAGCATTGCCCGTTTTCAACAAGGAACCTTTGATTTTTTTATTTCATGTATGTGAATGCATTCTAATTCCCTTTTATCCAGGAGAAACTATCATTGAATTTTAAATTTAGGAGAGTGCTGTGTTAGCAGCAGGCAGCAAAGATGTTGCCTAATTTGTTGACAGTAAAGCTGTATTCATAAGCCCCAGCCTTGTCAAACATCTGTTTGTTTAGTACCTCAAGAGCTGAGGAAGTTTAAAAATCGTCACACGTTGTGGCTTAGTCTTCTACACTATTTGAGAATGTAACTCTCAGCAAGATTTTATTGGAAAGCTTTATCCAAGGGATTGGCTGCCAACTTGACTCAAAACTTAGCAATTACCCTCCTCTCTCTAATGTGTAATTGACGGCCTCCACCTGTGAAGGACTCACTGTCATTTTGACATTTCTCACTTAAGGTAAAGAGTTTCATTCTGTCTTTGGGGACACACATATTACCTGTCATATCATAAATGCCCAATAGCACGGGGTTCTGCTATTGGAGACAGTGAGGTTTGCAAACCTGTAAGTCTTGGTTTTGAATCACAGCTCTGCTTATTGCCGTCTGGGTGACAGCGGGGAGGAGATACACCGGTCCTCCAGAAATCCCCTTTATCTGTCTGTAAATTGTGGAGAATAATGCCTACCTTACAAGTTTATTGTAAGAATTAAGTGTGAAAATGTGTTCAAAACAAATAACGTAGTGTTTGTTGCCGAGAAAATATTCAACATATGTGGGTTGGTCCTCTTCCTAATTAATTAATTAATGGCCGTGACTATTTCAGTTCTGACTCATCACATGCACAACTAGGTAGCAAATGCTCCCGTCTTCACAGAGAGATACAGCTTATTTATACCGTCTCTTCTTTTTCCTTTTATTTCCTGGGTGGTTACGATGAAATCAAGTTAACTGAAGACCGAGTAGTCTTAACTGTTGGCATTCTCTGCCAGGGAATGCCACGGTAAAGAGGTGTTCTGAAACTAGTGGGTGAACAATGTGTGCGGAATAATACAGCCATGGTTCACCGAAGCATCACACTGTCTAGGACATGGTCTCATCGTGGCAAAAATTGTATCTGCCCTCAAGTGGATAGTACCTCAAGGTCACTGTAATTTTGAGTGTCTGCGTCCCACTGTTAGTAAGTTTTATTTAATGCCTTTGTAACCTGGTACTAGAAAAGAATTTTGCCAAAGAGATGAAGGAGGACATAGAGAAATTCCTCAATATTACCTAAACATTGGAATTGTTAGCATTTATTGTAAAGCCTTGCGGTCTTTGACAGATTGTGGAAGCTAAGGGCTTCCCTCTGGAACTTGTATCTAAGAGCTGAAGTCTGCCAGGCTGGTCCCTAATTTAGAGAAGCATTGCCTAAGGTCATGTGCATAGGTTTCTGGAGTCAACAAAACAAGAAAAAGTCTATAGGAACATGGATATGTGCATTTCCTCCCTTTTGACAGGGAGGAGTGCACGATCTCATTAATCTACCTATTTATTCATTCATTCATTTATTCATTCATTCCACGTGTAGGAGCGTTTATAAATCATGGGTCTACTCTGTGTGTGTAATAGATACTAGGAGTACAGCTCTGAAGGAGGAAAGCAAATTCCTTGTCCTCACGTAGCCTACGGTCTTAACACTGCCTTTAGGATATGCCTTTACTTAGTAGGAATGTGAGCAGGATCTTTGCCTTGTTAAAACTTCTCTCCCTAGTGTCTATAACAAAACGTTGTAGTCAAGTTAAAGTTCATGTGCATGATTGACCACTTAATACTCAGAGGACACAGCAAATGCAGGGTCAAAACTCGAGAGAGAGAATTAAATTAGCTCAATTCTATTTAATCTATCCTTTGGGGTAGGACACAAGTGTGTATTTTAAGCTTAAATCTGGCCATTTTATATACTTATTATATTTGGCTAATGAACTAACATTCCAGAGGGAAAACATCAATCAGAACTTAGTTTCATGGGCAACTCATGGAATCAGAACAAAGGAATTATAAACTAATGAAGAAATGAAGTTCCTAAGAAAGTTTGAAAGTTTTTAAAGGATATTAAAACCTTCAAAATAGGGGGATTTTAGGAAATAAGTTATAAAGGAGATGGCAGTGTGTTTGCCAGCGGATTGGAGTCGGCATTTTTCTCGGAAGATTTAACTTGCATTATTATTCCCAGGGAGAAGTCTTTCATTTTCAGTGAGAAAAGTACAAAACCAAATAAAACTCTGAGATGCTATTTGAACACAATGATAAAATAAAATACTTTCAAATAAAAGTAGTCCATTAAAATGGACTGATGGTCTGTTTTTAAAATGCTATCATTTATTAATAGGACTTTAGTAATGAAGTAAAAAAATTAAGATTCTACTATATGAAAGTTTTTAGAAACAAATCTTTTATTTTAAGATAGTGGCATATAGAGTATTACAAAGTCGACAGTATATACAGCAGAGAATCAGTGATATTTTTTATGTGTAGTTTTAAAAATGCCATCACCCTGCTGAGGAATAGAACTTGATCAGTAATGGGAGGCTCCTCCCTGCCCTTCTCTCATATCTCTAAGTCGGAGGCAAACACTCGACCGAATTTTGTGTTTATTCTTTCCCTTGGATTTCTTTGTTTCCCCACATGTATGCATCCAAATATGCAAAATATTATTTGGTTTGCCACTGATGAATCATTGATATGCTTATGTTACATATTTTTTACAACATGCTTTTTAAAAACTCAGCTGTAATGTTTTTTGGATTTTTTTTTCCTATTGATTTGGGTGCTTGTAGATTATGACTTATTTTTAACTGATGCCTCCCAGTTCAGCTTGTGAATATGACAAATGCATGTATGCTGTCCCCTGAGAGGAACATGGGCAGAGTTTGCAGGTTTGCCTTTAGAAACAGATGCCTTGGGACATTATCATGTAGGACTCCTCGTGAGGGTGTGCGTGGGCCTCTCTTGGGCGTGCACAGCAAAGCGCTAGCGTCTGGTAGGATTTGAACATCTTCAGTTTCTCCATCACGCCAGAGAACTTTCAAATGCCACTGTGCAAACCCACATTCCCATCAGCAATGAGTACTCTGTTGCTCCATTTACTCCCCAAAACTTGCTCTTTTCAAAATATCCATTGGTGCTATTGTTGCAAATCTGATGGGCTTGAAGGTTGCATCTCCCTGACTTCTGCACTAATGGCACTTTTTATACGTTTCTTAAATATTCATTTTTATTCTTTCATTAAATGCCTATCTGTGCCTTTTGTACACTTCTCAATTGGTGTTTTTTTTTTGTTTTTCAACTAATTTTAATTTTCAATATAATTGGGTACTGATCTTTTGTTTGCTGAATGTTATCACCATCTTCTCACAATTCGTTTTTCATTTTCTTATCACATCCTCCGGTGAAAGAAAGTGTTAATTTTAGTGTTGTTTAGTTGATCAGTCTGTTTTCTTTAGGATTTATGGTTTTGGAATCTTGTTTAAGAAATCTTACCTGCTAAAACAACATTAAAGCCATTTCCGATGTTTAAATAATTGCAAAGTTATACCTATTTACATTAAATTCTTTAGTTCATGTGTAATTGGCTGTTTTTTAACCTAGCAAAAGGTAGAGTTTCAGTTTCCCTCTTTTCCGCCTAAATAAGAGATCGACCCGATGCCAGCCCTTGAATAGACTGCACTTGTGCCCTGAGCGGCTAGGCCATCTCTGTCTGTCATGTGTCACGTTTTCCCGTGTGTGGGCTCTACTTCTGGGAAGTTGGGGAGAAGTACACCTTTATTATTTTGAGTCTTCCTATTAATAAACTCAATGTCAGTCCACTTTTTTAAATGTCTTTTGATGAAGGGTATGCATTTCGTCTTCACGGCTTTGCACTGTTCTTCATTTTATTCTTTCCCAGGCTCCTTGGAGTTTTGTGTTGCGCATGGAAATGTTATCTTTTCTATGTAGTGCATTTGCTAAGAGATCCTGTTTTATATAAAAATGCAATTGATTTTTATATATTGATCTGATAACAGGAAAAATGTGGCTAAACTCTCTCATTACTTCTATAATTCGTTCATAGAATTTGATAGGGTTTTTATTTAAGTAATCTGTGAAGACCATGGTATTATGTCTTTTTAAAAAATCATTTAATTTCATTTTGTTTTGTTGTACTGGTAAAAGTGGGGTATAGTAGGCAACCTTTTTTATTTAATGGAATTTCTTTAATCTTTAGCACCAGAAGAACTGCTACAGGGTTATTTTTAACACCTTTATTGGGATATAATTCACATAGCATTCAATTCACTTATTTAAAACTCAACAGTTAATGGTTTTTAGTATAGTTATATAGTCTTGCACTCATCACCACAGTCAAATTTAGAACATTTTTATCACTCCAAAAAGAAGCCTCATACCCGTCCCAGCCTTTTCTGGGCATTTCATGTGAATGAAATTACACAATATGAGATGTTTCATGATTGGCTTCTTTTACACATCATGTTTTCAAAGTTCATCCATTTTAAACCATGTATCAATGCTGCTTTTCTTTTTATTTCCTAATAATATTTTTGTATGGCTATGCCACAGTTTATCCATTAATCAGTTGTTGGACACTAGGTTGCTTTCCATTTTGGATTATTAGGAATAGCGCTGCTTTGAAAATTCATGTGCACATTTTTACATGCATACAGTTTACTTTTGTTGGGTATATAGCTACAAGTGGGACTGCTGGGTCACTCTGCTTAATGTAGTTTTTTATAGATTCATTTTATCTAGTTAAGGTAATTTCTTTTAATTGCTAGTTTGCTAAGTGTTTCATTGCAAAGAACTATTAAATGTTTGTTGTTACAGGTTTCAATAGCTCATTGCCTTTTGTGACTGAATAGTATTCCCTTGTATGGATGTAGCACCATTTGTGCATTTAATTCAATGAAGTAGTGACACACCACAAAATCAAGCCAAACCAGCCAACAAAAACCTTCAAACTATCTAGTTCTTACAAACATGTATTGTACAAGTAATACAAACATGTATTATTTTGCCTCAAACCCCATTATCCTGCTACAACTTCCTTAGATCATGGAACGCCTACATATAGGGAGAACAATTACCTTGAGTGGACCGCACAGCTCATTCCTTTTCTGATCAGTTCCTGTTATATTTCAACATTTAGAAACATTTTTACAGCCTAGAATGTTTGCAGACTTAATCTACATAGAAGATGATAAGAGGACCTGCCCATTTTGGCTGTCTCTGAATAGTTTTCAAAGTTAGACCCGAGAAGAATTCAGTGATTTTTAACTACAGCTGATTGAGCAGACTCATAGGCAAACTTTCATGCTACTTACTCCCAATACCTGCTTGTGACCCCAGAGCAGTTAGAGGAAGTATATGTGCATTTATTGAGTTCCACAGATGCCCAACAATTGCATACCTTGCTTATCCTATGATTTTTATGTGAAGACCTAATGTTAATATGAGAGTACTAGAATTCAGCAACGAAGTTCAGGGAGAGCCTGTGGCCCTACCACAAATATTTAGCCCCTCTTTCCCATTGCTATAGGTTTTGCAGGACCCACATAAATCAGAAGTAGCGTGATGCTTTATTAAGGCTTTGTAATATTCCAGAAGAGGAGTGGGGTTTTCATTCACACACAAAGAGTAAAAATGGAAGGCACTCTCTTTTGTATGTTTACTGAGAAACCACTTGAGTTATATAGCAAACTTTTCATTTCTATCAGAAGTTTAATTTCAATAACTTGACTGGATTATATGACTTCTTAAGTTTCTTATTAAATTCACAATCCTTTCACCACCTTATCATTATTTAAATAATACATGTAAAAGAATTTTTAAATGGTAAAGTATGATATAAATGAAAGTTGCGGATATTAGTAAAATATTTTTGCATTACTAGCTGCTATATATTACCAACTTATGTTGGCAGCTGTAGCCATCACATCATTTATTTTAACACCAAACAATGTTAATACTCAGAAGTATCATCCTGAGAGTTTCCTAAGAAAATAAACAGAAAAATCTTGAATGTTAAAAGATACTTAGAGTAAGGAATAAATGGAGTCAGACTTTAATTTTCACCTGCAGTATGTCTCTGCAGAGGGCAAGAGTTTAGGATTTGATGCAGTTTGTTATTTTTTTTTAATTTAGAGAGACAGGTATCTATTTGCTGGTCCACTTATTTAATACATTCATTGGCTGACTCTTATATGTGCCCTGACTGTAGATCAAACCCGCAACCTTGGTGTATTGGGACAATGTTCTAACCATCTGGGCTACCCGGCCTGGGCAACATAATTCTTTGTTGATTGTGAGTCTTTACTGATTCTAAGATTCCAGAGTATCCTCTGGAGTTTCCTCTGCAGCAACCCCTCCCACACAGCTCAGGCTCTGGGCTGATAGAGCCATTTAAGGTGTAACAAGCATTTTCAACAGGAGGAGTGAGGTCCCCAAGGGAGCAAAGCTTGTTTTTTGTTGAGAAGGGCAAAAAGAACCCCTAAGATATTAGAGTAGTTGGTGAACCTCCAAAGACCACAGGATATACACAGATATGCAGTATATCTGTGCTGTTTAAAGTGTATAGGGGGTATGATTTGGCGGGGGGTGGGGGGGTTGTCTAAAAAGACTCCTTTAGGGAGCCAATAGTGGGATAAAAGGTAGAAAAACATGACTCGGAGGATATGGAGATTTGTCTCCAACTGCTTGGGGTCTGATATGCATTTGGATTCAGGTGCTCTGAGAAAAGTTCATTGGAGTCGAATAATAGAACCATTTTAATGTAGATATAATAGTCAAACGTTCCCTGATCAAAGGTAAGACTATTTCCTGTCCTTACCTATAGCCCTTCATAGGAAACTGCCAGCATGTTTGTAATTCTCTTTAAGACTAAAAGCTCAGTTATGCTTTTTCCCTGATCCCTAAACTCTTGTCACTAAATTTTATTTGGGAAGTGTGTTCTATTTTTTGATGCCCTTTCATGGTGGCGGCCACAGTGTGAAAATATCAAAGTAACAGAAATGGCGAGCTTTTTCTAATTGGGGTGTGGCAACTCTGGAATAGAACTTTTAGTTATTGTTATGTACCATTATCCCAGAAACTAGCATCAAAGTACTACAAGTAATAGTTAAGTGTGGCCCAGAGTGTTTTGCATTGGAGGTTTTCAAGCCTGGCTGTGCTGTTAGAATCACCTGGGACACAAAAACACTGATGCCTGGGCCCCGACCTTGCAGAGTCTGATTTCACTAGTCTGAGGACCCTAGGGACCCATAGGTTTTAAGACACTCCAGGTGACACCCCCATGCAGCCAGGGGCCTTGGCGCCTGCTCTGAGTTCTCGAACAGTCTCTCTCCTTCATCAAAGATGGCCAGTGCTGTACACACTGGGCTTTGGGTCAGTCTAGTCCTCGATCTCTCTATGGGAGGACTGGACTGTGAGTTTGTAAGAGACTTGCTTGTACCATTTGTCATTTTGAAATAATAATAATAATAACAACAGCTGATAGCCATTGAACCTTTGCCTGAGAAGGTAACTTTTTTAATTCTCATACCAAATTATAAGGTAAGAATAAATTGTTATTCTTTTTCATTTTCAGGTAGGGGTAAACCAGTGGGAAAGAATTACCTTGGGATTTGAACATGGGCTTCATGACCACAGGTTTGGATAATAACCATTTTCTCCGTCTTCTCTGGCATTCTCAATGACTCTTGCAAATAATTATAAAGCACTTACAAGGAGCAAGGGGATCTGTGAGATACAAAGATGAAGGGAACAGGCACAGCCCTCAAGAGGGCCTGTCCTCAACAGCCTAATGGCAAGGCACGTGTCACAAAGAGCCGTGCTGGCAATTTGAAAGTGCCCTGAAGAGGGACTTTGGAGGACACAGAGACTTCTTGCAGCTAAAATGAGCAGCAAGATCACATGTGTAAATGCAGTTCATTTTAAACTGGAGCCTTGAGATATAGGGTGTAGATTTATAGAAATATTAGGTTAAGTGTCTGTCCGAAATTTAGAATAACCGACCATTCAGTCTATAGCTCTAGCAATTTCATATGGTTCAGCCTATGAGACAGGGCAATTCCAGTGCAGAGATGAGCATATGACAGTGCCACGAATGTCCCTGTGGATACTGATGACATAGCATTGGCTGGAGAAGGGCTGTGAATTCCACTGGCTGTTGGAGTCATCCATGACCTGCTAATTCCACCAGTATTATGCAGAGCTAATTCTTGCAACTGAAGAGCTTTCTCATCTAGACCATGGGCCTGCACTAATGATTCCTCAAACAGCAGCAGCATGAAGTGATTCCAGCATCACTAAGCCACTTGTGAATGGGAAGTTAAAACAGGTGATTAGAAGGCAGGTTCAGATGTGCTTTGTTTGGACTGAGACCATCTAGCGTCAAGGGTGTGGGAAAAACTTAGTGAACTGACCAGTGTGGTAGACCAAGGGCTAGGCCCTAGGTCTCAAAGACAGCTGAGTTCTCCCAAAGGCACCCATCACTGGAAAGGGTACGAACTCAAATGCGGATGCACCCTATAGTCAGCTGGAGGACCTTCTAAGTCAAAGAACAATCTTCACACATTCACAATGTTTGGGGGATCCCATGTCCCACATCTGCCATGGGAGGCACTTGGAGAGCAGCAGCCCTGACATGTCCATCTTCAAATCCCCCCCAATCTGGACAGAGGACACCAGGACACATTTTACACTTACAAGCTGAATTTCCCTGACATATATGCCACACATATAGCAAGCAACACATTAATGTTAATAGCAATACTTTTAATTAATCTTAATAACAATAATTTTGGGGTTTAAAAATTGAGTGTACATGATACGCATCATTTTTATAAAAATTATTTATGGGTTTTGTGAGTGCCATTGAACTGTTGTTGTAGACAGCCAGGTGAAAAGTCTTAATAGCCTACTGGAAAACTATGTAGAATTGTTTATAAGACCTTTGTCATTAAAAATAGCATCCTGCAAGTTGTTGGAGAGCCCTACAAGACAGAAAGCATCAGCCTAAGTGTTCCCAGCTAGTCTGATTAGAAAAGAGCTCTCCACAAAAAGTAACGAACAAGCCACCAAGACCTGGATCACTTCCATTTCTCTTTACTAAAAATCTGTATCTCAAGTAGAGAGGATGTCAGTGAGTAATGATGGAACATACAGAATAAAGTTGTTCAGCTGCCATGTTACTGGGTTTCTTAGCATCCAGAAAGCACTACGAAATTAGCATAAGCAGCAGCATTAGTGGAAGGGATTAATCTTGGAAATTAAGGTCAGGGAGAAAATTGTTATAATAAATAAAGCCCTTTGCCCCGATTATACAGCATCCCTTACTTTGATGTTGCAAGAATACTCTTAAGGATAGTAGCCCTTGGTTCAGTGAGAAAACTATTAGGTTGATAAAAGCGTGGAAATGAGTACAAGGTACAGCTGTGCTTCCTTCTGATGAGCAGAGTTTGTTGGCAGAAAATAGTACGCAGTTGCCATAAATTTGTGTGCTTCACTGAGTGTCTGCAAAAATCCATAATTTTTCTTCCTTTCTCCCATCTTCTGTTAGATGAAAACCCTGACATCTAAACTATTCCAAAAAATTGGAAACTGACCCTATGTAATTTTTACGGAATTCCAGTCGTTGTTTGACCTGCTAGTCCCAGGGAAGAGCCGGTTTACGGGCACGCCGCTACTTTGCTGTGTGGGATACACCAGTACGAGCGTGGATGTAACCTGCTCCAAAGCGCTGCTCGTGCAGAAGAAGTTTCTTCAGGTTTAGTCAGATTTAATCCCCGAACAGCAGATGGGTTCTGCAGTTCCTTCACGATATTCTAGGAATATTGTGGGGGAATGTAGAGCATCTGAAGTTGGTGATTAATGAGCTCAAAAGTAGCACTCCCTGTTCAACACCATGTAATATTATTTTACCAGAGAACATAATTACACAAGTTTATGAATGTGTGTTTTAAACAGCTTCCTTTTACTTCATTTTTATAAAGGATGTTAAAATATGCTTTTCATAACCCTAGTTACTAAAGCTAATACCACCCTTTAAGGCTATATCCCACCCTTCTTCTTGCTCCTGGAAAGAGTAGCCCTGCTGAACCCCAGCAAGAGTTCCCATCCCCCCAACCTAAGCGTGAGTATCTTCATCATTTGGTCATTTCTCTCCTTGTATACCTCAAAACAGAATAAAAAGGAAACAACATTTTTAAAGTAACTATTTATTCTGTAGGATACTAATGCCCAATTCAAAATATTCATAAGATACCTGAGAATGAGTAGATTTGCAAAAGTATGAGCGGTTCAGTGTATATAAATTCTACTCAATCTCCTAATTTATGTTTGAAGTATTTAATGTTAATATTTGCACTTAATTTTGAATCAAGTTATATCATAACAAAACAGGTGATTTTTACGTTATTTTACAGATATTATTTTATTAACCCGAGGACACATTTGGCTTCAGAACACTGGCGTGTCATAAAGACCATGAACTCATGTTGATACCTGCGTCATCTCTAAGTAGTGCTTCACCAACCGTTCCCTCACACTGCCAATTAATCCATGCATAAGACAAAACCAGACCCCCCTGGGATGCTTATCGATACAAACAGTCAATGGTACCTTCTGTCTTTATTACAGCGGTTTGCAGACTTGAGCCTGCATCCCCGTGACCAGGAGAGCTCATTATAGACTAACTGCTGTCCCGTCTCTGCCCTCCCTTCCAGCTTCTGATTCTGCTGGTCTCAGATCAGGGCCAGGAATCTGTATTTCGGAGTTCCCAGTGATGCTGACACAGCGAGTCCAGGGCCCGCACTTTGAGAAGCACTGTTCTAAACTATTGAATGCATTTCAAATGATAAAAGCTAGTGTTTATTGAGTGCTGACTCTGGATCAAGGGTAAACACTTAAGCATTTAACTGTAGAATTGTATTTAGTTATTACAACAAGCCCATGAGGGAGATTCTGGGTTGCACCCTGTTTTACAGTTGGGGACAGAGCTCAGGATACTCTTCTGTCACCCAACCAGTAAGGGGTGGACCTGGGGTCTGAACCCAGGAGTGAAGGTCCAGAGCTGATGCTTGTCACATCAGGAGAAAAATGCCTTTGTCAGTCAACGCTTTCATAAATTTTACTAGGTGTATAGTTTTCCCACTCTACTTGGTTTGTGGAAATACCGTATTTTTATAACATTTTGTGATATTAAAGATGCAGCGATGCTTTTAGTTTCCTTCAATCCATAAGTACTCAAGGAATAAACAAAGAAAAAGCTGCCTCCTACAAGATTACTCGTAAAAATACTCAAGTTAGAATGGAGAGGAAAGAAAGCAGGGCAAGAAATTTCACAGTCAGCATGATGCTACCTATGAGAAAAATTATATGTATGAAACAAACAAATTTGAGATCGAAATACGGCGTAACGCCAACATAGGCACAAGAGAATGTTCTGCATGGGTACTTTGAAGCACACTTTACACCATGTTGCCGGCTGTTTCTTTGACAAGGTACTGTAGTTGAGTAAAATGAGAAAGTGAATCATTTTATTAGAATTCCTGTTGCATTTTAAATTAGTGCAGATTAATTAATACTCCATAAGAATAAATGTTGTTGTTTGTATATTTTCAGTGTTTTAATAACAAAGAGCGGGACGAGTGGGTTGTCAGAAAAGTCTTTGAGAGAAAGCTAGCTTATGCGTTTCTCAGACTATTTAGCTCACAAACAGGTCCCCATGCTTCAGTGCATTTTATTCAGCTAACGACTCTGTAAACGGGGTGGCACCACTCCCTGTTTTAGACAGAGATCCTGACTCCCAGATATAAATGCCTGTGGGCAGACCCCTGGGCGGAGTCTCAGCGAGGACCTCTGCCTCCCACCCCTACCAGCTACACTGTTCCCCGAGTTTCCTTCCAGGAAGTGGGACTCTGGTGCCTACAACAACCCGGGAAGCTGTGGGAGTCCACAGTTTAACACAACCACCTTGGGGTTTTCAATTTTACCGCAGGATGTTCCTACTCATCAATTTAATTACAGAAGGTGAAATCGTTTTCAGAATAGAAACAATGAGCAAAAGGAGAAAAAGGACTCAACGACAGGGACAGCACTGTGGTGACTGCGGTGGGGCGGGGGGTGGGTAGAAGTGGAAAAGGGCATAAGTGGGGGTAAATGGTAATGAAAAACATACAATAAAATAAAAAATAAACTATTTTTAAAACACCTGGTTAAAAAGTGGCGTGGGAAAAGCTGTTTTTGTATTCCTGCCATTTGCAGGAAGGAAAGGACAGGTTGGGTATTGATTTTTGAGGTGGGTGGGTGCTAAGAGAGGGAACTGTTTGCCTAAGATGGTCCTGTAAGTCACTTCTCTCCAGAAGCTGTTGCTATGAATGCATTTATCCTGGCAAATGGGGAACACAGGAGCTCTCAGCAATGATGTGCAAGCTTCTCCTCCTTCCAGTCTAGAGCCCTAGGCTCTGGCTTCCCCCAGAGGGGTTCCGGGCCCAGGAACATCCTCACCAGGCAGCTTGTTTGACATGCAGCACCTCAAGACCCTGGGGTAATTTGGATACCCCTCAGGATTTGAGAGAAGCTGTCCTGAGTGCCCCTCTAATTGTAATCCTTGCCTCTGCAGGTAGGCAAAGAGATGGAGCTGCCTTAGGACAGGGTATTGATGTGCAAAGGGAGGCCTTTACCCAGAAAGGAAGTTCGTGAACCACCAGGCTGAATGGCTTGTGCTGGATACTAGGACTTAGCTGGGGCCAGATTACCTGGCTCGCTGTGGTGTGGTCAAGGCCAAAGGGTGCTCACTGTCCAAGGTCTGGGCGACTTTTGCTCATGATTCCCAGTGGAGTCTGCTGGGAAAACATTTTCTCCCTGGGACAGCTAAGGGCTACCAAGTTTCACTCCAGGGGGAAGGAATAAAGAAGGCCCCATAGGACTTCAAGGAACCATTCTTGAGTATGATGTATTTAGTGAAGCTGTTGAAGGCCATTAACTGAGGACTCAGAAATACAAGCATAACCTATTATATCATTTCCTATTAAAATGCTTATCTATGTAGGCAAAGTCTCTTTTCAATGCAAGAATTAATGTGCATTCAGTGTTTTCAGAGAAGATGGCTGACCTCTTCTGCATGTGGACACGAGCTCTTCTTGACTCCTCTTGGCTCAGAGTGTCTCTGTGAACTTGCATTTCCACCCTTCCCCTCCTCAGCCCCCTGGGGCTGCCACTTCATGTGAAGCAGTGCCTTATCATTTTTATAAAGAGGCATTAATTGCTCACATAATTTCCTCTTTTCCTGTGAATCTCAGACTCTTTTTATGCAAAGTGACGACTTGAAGTGCTTTCCTACTCCCCCTTTTTTTCCTGTCTATCGCAGAGCAGGCGCACCTTGGATGGAGTAAGAAATCTTGCTTCAGCATCTAATGTAAAAACGTATTCCATCAAATGTTGCTTAAAGTTTATTTCCTGAGGTAGCAGATGACAATTTTCTCCAATCCCCATTTTGATTTTTTTGATCCTATAGAAATAATTATAAATCGTAGTACAAAATACTTTAAGACACAGGGTTTTTCTTACTTTCCACTAATTTTACCGATTTCATACCATATTTTACATAGTTCTGTTCTCTGTAGACGGCTGGCCCCAACTCACATGTGTACATACAACACTCATAGTATACCACACATCACACACCCAGGATGCACACATGTAGACACACTCATCAGTATTCCCCAGAGAATTCACAGATCAAGGAATATGCATCAAGGACACGCCTGTTTTAATCATGTATTTTCAGCCCCTGGCAAGGTCGACGTCCTACAGTAGATGCTCCATGGCTTAATAAAAATTTGTTTTACAGTTTAAAGATCTTTACATCCTTTTTGACTAAGAATATTTAAAAATTTTGAAATTGAAATTGTCTTGTAAAATGCTGTCTCAAAAACAGTTGGAGGTTAAATATCTTTTTTTTTTCTAACATATGCTAGATTTTAGGTCAGGTTACCCAGAAAGCCAACTCTGATGTGAAGAGTAGCACACACGATATTTTGGGGGTGCTTCTGGAGTGGACGCTAAGGGAGGAAGCAAGACTGGGCTGAGGGAGAAGGTGGACTGTGGAGTCGTCCCAACAAAGGCCCCAGTTGACCTACAGGGCAGCTGTAGGGATTGCTTGGGGCAAGGGGACTGAGCCTATACATTTCCAAAGTCAGCTGGTGATGGGATGTAGGCTGCTCCAGGAAGGGGGAGTGAGTCTTCAGCCGGGTCACTCCACCAGGGGGCTGATGATTGGGGGTGGTCCGGTGGCTGTTCTTCTAGCTGCTTGGTAATAGGTGCTTTCTCCTCAGGGGGACCTGGGCAGAGGATCACAGCGCCCACCACAGTCAGCATGTCCTGTAATAATGTTACTGGACTTTATTTAGCAGACAAGTTGAATCAGTGAACAAAATAATTGTTAAATGGCACATAGTGTAAAATTTGGGGAAAACAGCAGAATATAAATATCTAAGCTCAGTACATTGACTGTGTAACATATTCATAGACAGGAAACCTAGAAAAGCATATATCAAAATGGTGAGTGTTATCTTTTGGTGGTTTTATTTTATTCTTTTTTTTGAGTTGTCCTATTTTTATAGTTAATATTAACCACCTTATGGTAATAATCCTCATGGCATTGGCTCTCCCTAACGCTTTGAGTTGACGCCAGGGGCCACGATCCCCTGCTGGCCCCACTTCCTTATCTGTCCTCAACATAGTTTTGACTAATTTATTTAGTCCCCTCTTGTCTGCTTTTGTTGCAACAGTTGACATATTGCCATGGCCCTGTTCCCATTTTCCAGGGCTAGCCTTGCACTTACGGAGACAGCTGTCCCATCCACACTAGCCTGGAACCCTTTTGTAAGTTAGTTCAGAAGTCTCAGCTCTGATAAGGCATTGACATTTTCTTTCACTCCTCTCCCACCAGTGGTGTAAGCACGACTAATGGTTGTATCTGCAGGATATCGTTATTATCGTTCTTACTGTTTGCAGGAGAGAAAAAGCTTGTGTTATGTTGCTCATGAGTAGTGTATTACACAGATACTTCTGTGTTAATAGGGTGCTTATATGTGCGTGTCTGCAAGTTAACATCATTTTTCACCCTAAGGATGGATAGTAAGCAGTTGAGAACCTGAATTAGGAGTCCATAATCTAGTACTGATCACTGAGCCCTTGAAAAAGGTACCGAGACCCATCCCAGGAGGTTTGGTCAGTCTGAAGGAAGGACATGTAGTCGTGGATGAGATAAGCGATGTCAAGACATAGTCATTGGAAGTGTTGCAAGGCCCGGCTAGTATGATGGCAGGTTCTGGAACGTCCTGCACTCTAGGAGTTGAGGGCAGTGCTCGGGGCGTGAGGTCTGAAGGCCCGTGGGCCCGCTCCTCCGCACCTCCAGAGGACTCCGTCTTGGAGATTGGCCATTTCTGCCAGGGAAATGCTGCTGTGCCAGTTTTGGAGTGAACCTTCCTCTCTCCTGGAAAGGCCTGGCCCCAGGACCTGAAAGCAGAGGGCGGGGCGGGGGGCGCTCCCCTAAGCCACAAACATAGGCTGTGTGACTTTTGTGCCTACTTAGCCAAATAGGGTCTAAAACTGTATTCTTTTAAACCACGTGATGGTTGTAGGGACAGGAATATTCATCTGCCACCCATTTCTAATCAGCCACGTTGCTATTTACCAAGAGCAGCGCTCAGTTGGTGTATTCATTATTTGCTTGGAGCCGTTCTGGAATCCTCGTCTCGCACTGGCTTTCCAGATGGAATTGTGCTGACGGCTTTGATGATGAAGACTTTCAGGTGGGTGCTTAGGGAGTTAAAAGCAGAGGAGCTGTGGTACTCAAGGAAAACCTAGGATGCCCATTTGATAGGAACATTTTGGTATCCAAAACTAAGCTGATTACACGGTACAGTGTAGCTTAAAGCTCAGAAAAAAATACAGCTTAAAAAGGTAATCTTATGGCATATAGTATGTAATTTTCAAGATAAATTGCTATTTCTAAGTAATAGAAGAATGATGGAGTTATCAGTACAAAAGGATTTTGATAATTCTCTTCCAGATACCTAAGTGCATATTGTTCTGAGCAATTTTAAAGATGATAAACCAAAGAAAGATCTTTCAAATCCATGATTTTAGATTGTTTAAAAATACCATTAATCTCTTTCTAGCCATTTTTTATGAAAATATTTCTAAATCTGTTTGAAATTTTGATCTGAACAAAGCTTAAACTAGCTGCATAATCTTGGGTTCACTCCGAAGTCCTCATTCATATTCACGGTTTTGCTGAAGATTTAGTAAACCCGTTGTGTGCTTCGTATTCAGGAGACTACGGAAACAGTTTGCAAACAAAGCTTTATTTGATTATGCTCCAGTGAGGATATTGCTTTTTATTTTATTTATTTATTTTTTTTTTACTTTTTGACATTGGTTTTTATTGAATCCTTTTTTCCCTGTGAGTTTCTCTTGAGCACCAAAGCAGAGTTAAAAATAGATCAGAGCTGGCTTGAGTTATGTAGAACCATAGTATGTATTTCTTATTTATGATTATAGAAGAATTTTCTTTTTTGTCTTTTCTGAATATCTATAAATAACATAGTTCATGGAAAGAAGGCTCTGATGGTATACAGCATTTGATTTTTTAACAGAAATAAAATAAATCAGCTTACTAGAATTCTCAAACATAATATTTCCATTTAAAAAATCTATGCTTTTTGCAAATGGATAGAACATTTGGGCTAAGCATTGTTCCTTCATTTGGCAGTGGGCTCATAGTTACCATTCCCACTGTCCCTTGGGGAGAATACTTAGTAGAATGGAAACACACTGCCTTTGGGTCAAGCCTTGATTTCCATCCCCTTTGGTCAAGGGGAAGCCAGGCTTACCTGCCCAGCTCTCTCAGCCAGTGAACACCTAGCTTCCTTGTCTTCAGCTTTGCCATTTACTGCAAGTACCCATCTGCCCAGGTCAGCACAGTATAATCCTTGGGTTTCTCTTCTCAAATATTTTCGTCACACCATGGATGTCAGACACACATGCCTTCTGATGTCTCTCAGAGAATCAGAAACTTGGATGTGTCCCCTGAAGACAAAGACATAAACAGCCAACCCCAGAAAGCTCTGCTCAGTCCCAGCAGCAGCTGACGCCACCTTCCTTCTGATGGTGACAAGCAGCCTTATGTCCCCCAACGAAATCAAGACAGATAGCGATTAATTCAAAGGGATCCTGGCCATACCTGTCTGCCTTCTGTTCAGAAGGTATGTCAGTGGCCATTTCTTCGGTGGTCCTGGCCCAGACTGGCCCCGATATCCAGCTGACAATGGACAGCATATTTAGTTCTCCTTGGCCATCTTCCCTGAGATTGGGCAGGGTTTGGCATCTGTGTGTAGTGGACATTAGGAACAGGGCTCCATGAGGACTCAGGAGTGCCTGTCACCAGCTCTAGATCCTGCACCTCCCTTTTGGTGGTTTCATCGACACCTTGTTCCCCATTCCAGTCAGGGCTGTCCAAATCTTTCTGCTATATTTCAATTGCTTTGACTTTCTAAAATCTCCAGTAAGAGGGAGGTCTAACTCGCAAATACATGTAATAAGAAATTTCATTTTGAAGTGATCCTTTGGGAACAGAAATTATTTCCCAGGTTGCTGTGTTTTACCTGATGAACCCAAAATAAGTATGCAAATGAAAGGCTAGCCAGTCATTCTTTAAGAGCATGGTTTTGAGGTTCGGAGACTAGAGTGTTCCAAGAACCTCTGTGCATACAGTTTAAGGCAGGCTTGGCTTGAATTTACTATGCCGCCTTCTTGATGGATGATGTTGTCATTTGACACCAAGTACAATTGCAGGAGTAACAATGTGTTCATTCTTTCTGAACCTTGTATGAGTTGTCTGGGCTTAGAGACCGATTGTGAAAGTGACATTGATTGATAAGTCCTCTGGGAGCTTTTAAATATGCCTCTCTTTATATGTATGCTTAGACTGCATGAGGTTTTTTTTTTTTTAAATTGAACCTGTTAATATTGTTGTTATATTATTCTAGTTTATTTACATTTCTAGAGAAATCTGTTCATATCTATTTAGAAAAACACCCTGGAACCGTAATGCATCTTGGTGTCCAAGTCATAAACTTTTGCCATTATATAGATGACACCTTAGGGTACCAATTAGGATGACATTCATCACACAAATGTTTATGGTGAGTCTCTGCATCTGTTGTTCCCTGTTAAGTGCTGAGGGAAAAATAAA
Source organism: Desmodus rotundus (assembly GCF_022682495.2). Taxonomy (NCBI): domain Eukaryota; kingdom Metazoa; phylum Chordata; class Mammalia; order Chiroptera; family Phyllostomidae; genus Desmodus; species Desmodus rotundus. The sequence continues at coordinate 185,406,869 of NC_071387.1, read as the reverse complement.
GCCTAAGATCACCCTCTCTTCTTTAAGACTATCCTGTAAAATTTAGAAGACAAGTTTATATGAAATGTTACATATAGTGACATAGTAGCTTAGAAGAATGCCATGCGGTGCGAGTTCTTGGTGAGAAACTATCACTAGAAGAGCAGATAATAAAAAGTCCCAGAGATACATTCTAGAATGTCTGTGGAGGAGATGTCGGTGGGACGGCCATCGACTCCATCTGTGCTTCTGTTGATCCAAAGTGAAACACTCAGGAAATCAGAAGGGTGATGTGTCGAACCTGGAGACAAAGGGAGTGGGTGTGGGGGAAGGGCTGAGGTAGAGCCAGTGCAGGGAGGCACAGGGTCTGATCCACACCTGGAGGTACATTGGATGGAAGGTGAAAGCCATGGACGGACTTGCAGATGGCCTTGGCGAGGTCTAGTGGAGGCGTGGCGGGTGTGTCCTTGTGCATTGTAGTTGGCCCCGATGTGGCTTGTGCATGAAAATCTTAATCCATTCATACAGCTAGCACAGGTGGCAGATCTGGGTGCAGGTGTGTGAGTCCCACTGGCCCATAGCTGAGAGTGTGGCCTCGGTACCGGACTGCCTGAGCCCCAGCCAGGTGGCCAGACCCTGCTATTGACCAGCTCAGTGATTTGGAGCATGACATTTCTACTTCTTTGCCTCTTCAAGGTTTTCTCTTTTATATATATTTTTACTGTGATAAAATACAGTTAACAAAATGTATTATTTTTAAGTGTACAATTCAGTGTCATTAAGTACAGTCACAGTGTTTGCACTATTCACTACTCTTCACTTCTAGAACATTTTTTCTTCAAAAACTGAAAATCCGGGCCAACAGTCACCCCCCCCAGCCCCTCTCCTCCTGGTCTCCACTGTCCATCTCTATGAATTTGACTCTTTCGCAGACTGCATGCAAGTGCAATTCTGTAATAATCTTCCTTCTGTGTCTGACTTCCCGTAGCATACTGTCTTCAAGGTTCATCCATGTTGTAGCACACATCAGAATTTTACTCCTTTTTAATATTCCACTGTGTGGCTAGACCTCGTATCATTTATCCACTCATCCATCAGTGGATACTTTGGTTGATTCCACCTTTTGGCTACTGTAAATAATGCTCTTGTGAACGTGGGTGTACAAGTATCAGTTTCAGTCCCTGCTTTCAGTTCTTTTGGGAATGTATCTGGAAGAGGAAATTGCTGGTTCAAATGGTATTTCTGTGTTTAATACCTTAGTTTCCTTATATATGAACAGAGGATAATGATAGTTCCTAATGAACAGGGCTGTTGTGAGGATTAAATGTTAGTGTATATGAAGCGCTTAGACATGTTTAGAGGAGAGCTGGTGTATGGTGAGCTGGCGAATTTCACTTAGAGACACAGCCTTGTGCAGCCTGTAACACAAGCACCTGGAGGTGGGGTCTGAGCGTGGGCACTTTTACCCACAAGGCGGTGGGCCACTGCTGGCAGTGTTGGTGCATCCTTTCCAGACGCGTGCAGTTCATGTCACTACTGTTCTTCCTCCAGCTCTTGCTATGTGTCGTGTCTCACAGGTAGGGGGTGAGTATTGAGAGCTTAAATGAAAATGTTTAAATAGGACCTCTTCCTAAATTCTTCAGAAAATCAAATGTGATTCATAGTATAAAAAGACAGTGTAGCCGTCCTTTTATGCAGTTTATAAGGTTAACTTGGAAACATTGTGTTTGTTGGCTAAAGCCCCCTGGTGAAGGGGGTTATTCAGAGATGCTTTTCCTGTGGTACCTCAACGATTATTGATAACTGACCATTCAATAACCAGTTCTTGTTGCTAATTGTTCTCTGAGTGCTATGAGTTGGGCCGAGGATGAAAACTCTCCTTAGCCATGTACCCCCAGCGTGGACGCTTGGCCACACTAAAGAGCACAAAAGCTCTGGTCAGGGTACTTCTCATGCGAATGTTAGAACTATGGCTGTGTTGGCTCACTTTCACTGGGGAAAGGTCATATTATAATAAACACAAAAATCACTTTCATCTTCTAGGGCCAACCTGCTTTTCTAAATCAGTTAAAATTAAATATTCTGTTTAAAGTCCTATGTCAAATAACGTCATACAAACCATCTTGGGCCCTGACTGATGTGGCTTAGTGGGTTGGACATCATCATGCAAAGCGAAAGGTCACTGGTTCGATTCCTGGTCAGGGCACACGCCTGGGTTGTGGGTTCAGTCCCCGGTCAGGGTGGTGTGAGAGGCAAATGATCGATGTTTCTCTTGCACACTGATGTTTCTCTGTCGCTCTTTCTCCCTCCCTTCCCCTCTCTCTAAGAATAAATAAATAAATAATTTTTACAAAAACATCTTGAGAATGTGAGTAAACTACGGATCGATGAGCAGTGCATCTGAAGGATTCAGGTAAAAGGACAACATTATAGTCTTTTCTTTTTTAAATCTCTGCTTCCTTCACATGATGGGAAACAAAGCACATTTTGCAAGATGAATTGATCATACAAATAATTTGATGTATGACACAAGTTCTCGTGTATGTTGCACTGGAGAACTTCACACTTCATTTATTTTGTCACAGGCAATGACTTTATGGACGTGTGGAGGTGCTTTGGTGAAAAAAGAAAAGACAGACTTTTTAGAGGGAGAAACTTGTGAAGCAACAGACAGAAGCTATTCACCCTTAATTGTCCTCTATCACCAGTCTTCAAATTGCCTGAGGTCCTTGCAGAGAGGGCTTTGCTGGGAAAAGAAAACGTGCTCACACAGGCTTCTCCGTGCATGACATGTCACTGTTGGTGCCCTCTCTGGGCCCACCATTAAAGCAACAAGGACTTGAGTGCCCCTTCACTGGTCCTTGTAGACCTGAAACAATAAAAGTCTCCTGTTCACTGATGCTTTAAATTATGTCAGCTAAAGAACAAAAGCTTTTCATTCTGCAACTTACAGCAAGAATACTTTCAGTTGAGTGTTTTAATGTGTTTGTGTTGGAATCAGGGTGTAATAGGTCAAAGAAACCATTAAAATGGCTGTTTTGTTAGGAGGTGAAAGGGCAGGCGTTGTGACTGAGTGCTGAATTGAAGAGGGTGTCAGGCAGAGAGGCCATGGGAACGTGGAGACCAGGGGTGGGTACTGAAGGGGTGGGATGCCAGGGCAGAGAAGGGATTGGAGATGCCAGCACAGGGCTTTACAGCTTCTCTTGTCTGTGGTCTTAACTTCAGCTGAGACAGTGCCAAAAGGAACGGTCCATTAAGGGTTTTTTTCCTGAGCAAGCATTTCTGCCCATCATGATTTATGAGGATCACTTTTTAAACATGGTTGAACTTGTATAACCAGGAGATTAATTAGCTAAAGAATCACTGTGACAATAATACAGATAAGACACCGGGACCCAGGGCCGTGGGTAGAGGCCTGGCTTTTACGGTGCATGGTGCCTGGTGAGAGGGGAACTCGAGATACAGGCAACCTGTTTCCCGTTACAGCAAAGAGAGGTCTTCAGCACTGACCGTGTTCTAAAGGGGCTGATCAAGATCGGCCATAAGTGGACCTGGCCAAGAACGCTGGGCAGGATTTGGATATATTTAGAGAAAGGATTTCAGCCAGAGAGCGGAGACGGAGAAAGAGAGAGAGACATACAGACAGACAGAGAGAAAGGATCTTTTCAGACACCAGTGAACGGACCAGTCCATTCTTCTCAGAGTGTTCCACTTGATGATAACCTGGGGTTGTCAGGATTGTGGGACAGAGTTATAAAATACAAATATAGTATTAAAGGTTTTCATTCTGTATATTGATGTCAGTATGATAATTAATTGTGAAGGGACTTGCTGGTTTGCAACTCTATGCATTTATGTCTACTGGAAAATTATTTTTTAAAGGCGTGGAAACAAGTCCAAATGAGAAACCATAAGAATTTTAAAATAAAATCTTATGTGATTTGAAAATACCAGTATTACACACCAACATATTACTATAGATATTGTAGAATGATTTGCTTTAGAGCTAGAACAAGTTTTGGAGAAAATGTAATTGTTATTCTTCATAATTGTATTGTATTGAACAGGGGTATTGTGGATCAAATGTGAAATTAGTGCCTGTTATGGACTCTTAAAAATACACATATTCCATAACAAACGACATGGGGAAGCCAGGCCATGGCATGTAATCATGCCAGATCTCCACTATAACTTTTTCCTATCATGAACATTGGGCAGTATATGCTGAAAATGTCCTAGGTTCCTCCAGAAACTTAATTTTAAAAGTAATTAAAATGTATGCATGTTTCTATACAAAAATATATGTGTATGTGTAGTTTATAGAGAGAGTATTTAACATGTTAAGCTTTTCTTCTGTTCAGAAACAACTTCTTTTTTTTGATTAGGTAACTTATTTATTTTTCATTGTATTTTTTCCATAACCATTTAGTCCCCTTTCCCCCCATCCCCTACACTCCACAATCACCACACTGTTGTCCATGTCCATGAGTCCTTTTTCCTTTTTGCTCAATCCCTTCACCCCCTACCTCCTGCCCACCAGCTGTCATCCTGCTCTCCATCTGTGAGTCTGCCCCCACTTTCCTTGTTAGTTCAGTGTATTCATTAGATCCCACATATGTGTGAAATCATACGATATTTGTCTTTCTCTGACTGGCTTATTTCACTTAGCATTATGTTCTCCATATCCACCTAAAATGTTTCAAAGGGTAAAACTTTCTTCTTTTTTTATTGCTGAGTAGAGTTCCATTGTGTAAATGTCCCATAGTTGTTTTATATACTCATCTGTTGATGCACACGAGCTGCTTCCATATCATGGCAATTGTAAATAATGCTGCAATGAACATAGGGGTGCTTATGTTCTCTCAAATTAGTGTTTTGGGGTCCTTCAGATATATTCCAAGAAGTGGTATAGTTAAGTCAAAAGGCAGATCCATTTTTAACTTTTGAGGTATCTCCATACTGCTTTCCACAGTGGCTGCACCAGTCTGCATTCCCACCGGCAGTGCAAAAGGGTTCCCCTCTCTCCACATCCTTGCCAGCACTTGTTGTTTGTTATTTATTTGATGATGGCCATTCTGACTGGTGTGAGATGATATCTCATTGTGATTTTAATTTGCATTTCTCAAAACCATACCTTTACAGTCAATTAATATTTGACAGAGGAAGCAAGCACATACAATGGGTTAAAGATAGTTTATTCAATAAATGGTACTGGGAAAACTGGACAGATATGTGCAGAAAAATGAAACTGGACCACCTTTTTACACCATATACAAGAATAAATGAAAATGGATTAAAGACCTCAAAGTTTGACCCAAAACCATAAAAGTCATAAAAGAAAATATAGACAGCAAAAATCTCAGACATTGCTCTTAGCAACATTTCATCATATATATATCTCCCCAGGTAAGAAAAAGAAAAAAAATAAACAAATGGGACTACATCAAACTAAAAAGTTTTGAACAGCAAAGGAAAACATCATCAAAATAAAAAGGCAACACAGAAAATGGGAAAACATATTCACCAACACATCTGATAAGGGGTTAATATCCAAAATTTATAAAGAACTTACAAAACTCAACACCAAAAACATCAAACAACCCAATTAGAAAATGGGCAAAGGACCTGACTAGACACTCCTCCAAAGAGGACATACAGATGGCCATAGAGATATGAAAAGTTGCTCAATGTCTTCTTTTTCAATTATCCAAGAATGGTGCCTGTGTCTATTTGGAATAACAGGATTTAATTAGTCTTGAGTAATGTGATCTGATACCTGTTAAGGCCCTGTCTGCCCTCTTGTCATGAGCAGGGTGGGATTAGAATGAGCAGGACATACTAGTTTTCAATGTCTTTGGACTGCGTGAGAGATTCTTATCACGTGGAGGAGTAGCTGGCTGGCTGCAATAAGTCTGCATTGTGAGTGTTGATTGGATATTATCTCTCTGAGATAGAACTGGGATAGAATGTTGACTTCTACCATGTAGAGTTGATTGGAGTCTGTGGCACTGCTTCCACAAGGTGATACTAAGAAAACACCAGATCGTGATGATGAGGTTATATTATTGGAAACTTAGTGTTATACAACTAGAAGAGAACTGACATGTTTCAGAGGAAAACTAAGTCCTGGATATAAGGTGACTTATCCAAAATCACAAAGTCAGGACTACACAGTGAGAATTTGGGGACTTCCAGTCTAGGGCTCTTTCCACTCAACCACACAGTATAGAGATTGAATAATCAGTTGTACCTCCATCGTGTCAAGCGTGCAAAATTTATGATCTTTATTCCAACATGTACAGACTTACAGATCTTTATAAGTGACAATATTCAGTAGATTATCCTGTAGTTAACATTTTACCTATTTGCTATTTATTTATTTTCTTAAATCTTACATTCTTCAATACCAGACTTAATAGCTAATAATCAGGCAGTGTGCCCACTGGATCTGAGATGGATCTCTTTCTTCACTGTACTGTATCATAACCATGGGAAACTGGTCTCATCCAGGTGGACAGACTGTCTAGGTTACAGCATGTATTCTTCATACATGTAATTGATTATCAATGAAGAGCAAAAAAAAGGAGATTTTAAATTATTCTCATTGGGAGTAGATTTAGTGTTGCTTGTCATTGTAATGAACATGTAGCCCTCTGCATCACCTAACAGCTTGTCCATGATCAGCTGTGCACCATTCGGTCAAGGAGCATCCCTTGTGTTTGCTGTCTCTAACACTATGTTCAGCCTAGCAGGGATGCAACATGATCTTTGCCTGACTGGAACTAGAAAAGGAGAGAACATGTGACCAACACTCAATATACATTTGCTGAAATCTTAATTTCTGCCCCATACTGTGTTGGGACCAGAATACTAATAATGTGTGGCAGACTATTTTGAGAATGTTAACAAAATTCAAAGTGTTGATTATACATTTGTTTCATGGTGGTAGTACTGAGTATGATGATCCACAGACATGCACTGAGCTAACTATGGGGTGAGCATTGTGTCAAATATTTTACCTGGATTATTTCATTCAGTCTTCAGAACAACTCTTTTTTTTTTCTTTTAAATATATTTTATTGATTATGCTATTACAGTTCCAATTTTTTCCCCTTTGTCCCCTTCCACCCAGTACCCCCCATTCCCTCCAGCAATCCTCCCTCTTAGTTCATATCCATGGGTCATGCATATAAGTTCTTTGGCTACTTCATTACATATACTGTTCTTAACATCCCTCTATTTTGTACCTACCAATTTATGCTTCTTAATTAATTTATTTATTTTTATTTAGTTACAATTGTCTGCATTTTCTCCCCATCCCTCCACCCCACCCCAGCCAGTCCCACCTCCCTCCCCCACCTCTACCCTCCCCCTTGATTTTGTCCTTGTGTCCTTTATAGTAGCTCCTATAGACTCCTCTCCCCACTATCCCCTCCCCACTCCCCTCTGGCTATTGTTACAATGTTCTTAATTTCAATGTCTCTGGTTATATTTTGGTTATGGTACATTTACACAATGGAATTCTATGCAGCAGAGAGAAAGAAGGAGCTTATACCCTTTGCAATGGCATAGATGGAACTGGAGAGCATTATGCTAAGTGAAATAAGCCAGGCAGTGAGGGACAAATACCATATGATCTCACCTTTAAGTGGAACATAATCAACAAAAGAAAAAAGCGAACAAAATATAACCAGAACAATTCTTTAAGAAAGACTTATTATTCCTTTGTGAGGACAATAAGGATATAGAGGCTTAAATAGATTAAGTGATTACTCAAGAATAATCAAAGAATGCTCGGTTAGAGAGAAGAATTCTTTGACATGTCCTTTGATGATAAGATATGATTCACTTGACATTACAGTTGCTAAGAGAGGGGACAAAATTAATAGATTTACTAAAAGGTAAATTGCATTTAAACATGCATGGACACTTAATTGAAAAAAAAATCTTGAGTATGTCATTTTTCTGGAATGCCAATGCCCAGTATTCCTTCAATGTTAATGTTTATTTCTAAGTAGTAGTAAGTACATCACTGCTTGAATATTCAAATTACTCCTATATCTCCATGAGTTAAAATAGAAAATATAGAAAATAGGAAGACAATGAAAATTGCATTAAACAAACTCTGAACCAAATACACAAAGTAATAATTTACTTTCATTTGTTTCTTTAGGTTCATATAATCACACTTTCCCATTGTGAAATACTGTTACCATCATTAGCATTTCTTCTGAACAGAAATCCTGGCTGCATTAAGTCTGTTTATTGCAGATTGCTAGGCGCTGAGCTCTGGCATATGGTACATCAAATAACACAGATTCCCCACGAAAGCTGCTGAGGATCAGCTGGAGATTGAGATTGGGGGCTGCCCATCTGACTGGGGAGAGCAGGAGGCATGGTGGCTGATGAGTTGTCACTGGACGAAGGCAGTATAAACTAGGAGGGCCACACTTTAAGGTCAGTCTACTGTAAACAGCATTAGAACTCAGAGGAAATTAAATATGGCCGTGGAAAGTCCTAGAGGTGAGAGCTTGCTGTGACTGAATTCAGGCCTAATGTTAAACTGTAGGCTTCTCGGAAACACCTGTAAAAGGAATCCTGCTACTACCAGCTTAATCACTTAGGCCTAGTATACATTCCTGTTTGCCAAAAAGGTAGGGGCTCTGTGGCTGTAAAGAGGATGTTTATAAAAGCAGCTTTGTCGAGATTAAGTTCCCATGCAATAAAATGCGCACTTTAAAATGTACACTTCAGTGAGCTTTAGTGCATTCACAAAGTTGTGCAGTTTTCCCCACTATCTAATGTTAGAACATTTCCATTAACCGCACCCCCACCAAAAAATCCTACACCTATTATCTATAGTTCCCTGGTCTCCTCTCCTCCTATCCCCACCAGCCTCGATCTACTTTTTGTCTCTATGTATTTGCCTATTCTAGACACTTCATATAAGTGAAGTCATACAATGTGTGACCTGTGTAATTGGCTTATTTAACTTAGCATAATGTTTACAAGATTCATTGATTTTGAAACATATTTGTACTTCATTCCTGTTTATGCCTGAATAACATTCCATTGCATGAATATACCATATAATATTTATCCTATCATCAGTTGATGGGCAGTTGATTTGTTTCCACTCTTTGGCTATGATGATAATGCTACAAGATTATTTACATAAAAGTTTTTAGGTGGAGTTATGCTTTCATTATCAGGAGTACATACCTAGAAGTGGAATTGCCGGGTCCCCTGGTGAATCTAAGGAACTGCAAGATTGTCTTCCAGGATAATAGCACCATTATACATTCCCAGCAGCGATGAATGAGGGTTCAGATTTCTCAGCATTCATGCCAACACTTGTTAGTGTCTGTTTTTCATTTTATTTTAGCCATCCAAGTAGGTGTGAAGCAGTATCTCACTATGATTTTGATTGGCGTTTCCCAAAGACTAATGACATTGAGGAGTTTTTCATATGCTTATTGGCCAATTTTATATTTTCTTTGTAGAAATGTCCATTCAGATCTTGTGCCCATTTTTAAATTGGGTTATCTTCATATTGTTAAGTTGCAAATATTTCCTTTCATTCTGTGGTTGCCATTTCTTTGAAGCACAAATGTTTTTAATGTTTGATACAGTTTAATTTATCTAAATTTCTTTTGTTGCGTATGTGTTTTATGTCATATCTAAGGACCCATCAGCTCACCCAAGGTCATTAAGATTTATTCCTGTGTTTACTTCTAAGAGTTTTATAGTTTTAGCTCTTATATGTAGGTCTAGGATATATTTTGAGTTAACTTTTGTATACATTGTGAGGTTAGATGTTCAATTTTATTATGTTGCTTGTAGATACCCAGTTGTTGAAAAGAGTGTTATTTACCTCACTGAGCTGTCTTTTCGCCATTGGAGAAGTCATTTGTCTTTAGTCGAAGGATTGCTTTCTGGACTCCCAGTTCTATTCCCATAATCTGTATGTGCACACCGACCCCTGTGTCAGTGCGGCATGTTGTGAACACTGCAGCTTTCTAGTAAGTTTTGACATGGGAAAGCGTAAGTTTTCCACACTTATTCTTTCTTTTCCATATGATTCCACTATTCTATGTCCTTGTACTTTCATATGAAATTTAGGATTAGCTTGTCAATTTCTACAAAAAAGAAAAGAAAAAAACAGCTGAGATTCTGATAGAAATTATGTTACATCTATAAACTAATTTGAGTATTGCCATTTTAATAATATTAAAATTTCAAATTCGTGATGATGGAGTGTCTTTAGATTTATTTAGATACTTTTTGTTTTCTTTCAATAATTGGTTTTCCTTTTCATGATGTAAGGTTTGCATTTTTTTGTTAAATGTATTCCTAAGTAACTTATTTTTGATCTCTTCTAAATGAAATTTTTTTCTTAATTTCATTTTCAGATTATCTGTTGGTAATGTGTAGAAATGCAAATGATTTTGCATAATGATCCTGAGTCCTGTAACTCTGATGAACTTTATTATGGGTTTAAAAATTGTTTTATGAATTTGTTTCTTAAGATTTTCTTTTTGCAAGATCAAACCATCTGTGAACAGAGAAAGTTTTATTTCTTCCTTTCCAATCTAAATGCCTTTCATTCCTTTTTCTTACTTAATTGCCTTGGCCAGGATCTCCATTTCAATGTTGAGTAGAAATGGTGAAAATGGACATCTTTATCTTCTTCCTAATTTTAGGAATTATAATTTAAGATATGATTACTTATAATTGGATAGGTTAGCAATGACTCTGAAAATTCAGTTTTTCTTATTCACTTATTTAATAACAATGAAATTATTTTATTAATAAGTTAATATTTTACCTGAATTGAACCGTTAACAAGTTTTCTATTAACTATTTATAATGATTTTATTATAGATTCTATAACTATTTTAGAGCTTTTTAGCAAAACTCTGCCTTTGAATATTTGAACTTTTCTTATAATTAAAATATGCACTTCTGCTGAAATTCAAACATAAATTTGTTATTTTAAAGCCCAATGTGGTGCTATGTTCATAAAAAGACATACTTTGTAGTGTTGTAAAAATTATATAATTACGTGTTTGTGGTTTGCTTTTGTGTGTCGGATTATGAGTTACAAAGAAGTTCAAGGGTACACTATGGTATAGAATATGGTCTACCTTAACTTCGTTCACCCCTTGAGTATAACAGTCTGAAGCCTCTTAACCATAAATTAAATAACTAGATGCATCTTATGTGTTATCTAGTTAAATGGAGCTCCTGCTAGTTAAGCTACATAGTAAACTGAATCTCATCTGAGCCTCTAATCCTCTCAAAAATTTTCACGTTGCATCGCTGTGGGCTTGTGAGCAGAAAGAGGCTAGTAGCCTCATTTTGTCTGCAGGGTTTCACGTCATTAACCTTCCAGTGTCACTTTCATCAGACGAGGAGAACAAGTGGACTAATGTTTGAGGAAGATCACTGTGGTATTCCCCGTGCTGAGAAAACGCGCTTTCAGAGTGTGATGGCCGTGATGCTTCCTCAAAGAAAAGCACCCTCTTTCCTTAGGGAATTGGTTTTGTGGATGTGGATTAACGGATGTGGTTTTTCTTTGCTTGTTTGTTTTCCCTGCCTTTAAGGAAGTTTGAGTGATTTTACATGTCCATTCTGGGACACAGATGTTAGAGCACATTCTTTTCATTACAGCAATGCAAAAAGTATGTGAATATACAGATATATTACTGCATGTGATTCCTTGGGGGGGGGTGCATAGGTGTTTGTATCTTAGGCAGAAGTAAGGCCAGAGTGTAAGCAAATGGGCACTTCAGAGGTTTATCTTAATACTTCCTGTGCGCATGCCTGAAGCACCAGCTCCTGTGTGTGACTGTCACTGCCATTCATGCAGCGTTGCTGCTTGAGGTCAGACTGTGACATTTAAAGATGAGAAAATTTTTATGCTGTAGACAGTTTAAAGGACAGTAAATGAAGCTTGTCAGCTGGTCATCCTTGAAACGTATTGTACATTTATATAGAGGAAAATCATTTTGAAATATTTATATTATATTCATACTCCTAAACATATTAGCAACTCAAATTCATCATGTGAATATAGACGGCTATCAGGGGGAGAACATAACTAACTTCTTTTTAGAACAAAAATACTTATACGACATCAATTTATAATACTGGATTATCTTGCCTATATAGTCAGGTAGCAGGTTTTATCTCAAATCTTTTAATACATATTGGGCAAAAGTAGGTGTACAGTTCATATGGAAAAAGACGCACAGATTACATAAATAATGCAAGAGTAACCTTTGTGTTTCGCATCCTCACAACTATAGACCTCGTTTTGCTGACCCCTGTATATACGATCAAAACGTTTAGTAAATACCAGTTCATTCTTCAGTGGTTTCTTTATTATAAATGCATGGAAATAGAATGGCTACACCAAAGGCACATTTTACTTTAGTGCACTTGATGCTTATACATACTCTATGTTGTCTTACAACGCAGCTGTTACTAACAACGCATCTCTCTCCTTCTTGATTATTGGATTATGTATCTCTGGCTCAAGCATTATAGATAGTACAGACTTAATAAACGTCTGTTATATGAGTGGTTCAACTTATAATTAGGCACAGGTGGAAATTAAGACATACTTGAAGAGATTCGTAAAACTATAAAACTGCATTGCTAGAAAATCAAATTCAAAAAGATAGTTAAACCATTTACACATATTTGGTGATCTTGAATTACACATTTTCACCCATGTTCTGTCTTTTCTTTAATAGAGATGATTTTTAACTTAATAGTGAAAACCACAATTTTTAAAGGGAAATGCTGAGATACATAAAAGTCGCATGAAGTTAAGTGAGAACAGGAACACACGAATACAAGGAAACGGTAGTCTTTTCTCTGTCACATGGACCAAACATTTTGCAACTGATCTGATGAAATAGATCTGAGAGGATTCAGAAACAGCAGGCGTGGCCCCTGCCGCCCAGGCTTTCACTGTTTAGTTGTTGGGACCAGTTTGCAGAACAAGTGTGGTGTCAGGTCATGCCTTCAGGGGCATGTATTCAGGTCCCTTGTTTCTTACAGAGAGCAAAGGAAAAGGAGAGGGAATTCTGGCAGTTGAACGCTACAGCCCATTGGAGGGATGAGGTGAGCCCCGAGTCAGGCACAGAGCCAAGTGTAACCTAGTGCAGCTAGACTCCCCTGGACACAAGTCTGCATGTGTCCCTTACACCCAATCCTGGGTGCTTGGCAGTGGGGGTTCCTGTGCAGGTTAATGGCTTTGCGTAGAAAAACAGCCGTGGAAATGCAGCAGGCCATGATTAGAAGTGGGTACGTTAGTGCCACCTTCAGGAAGATTCGTGGAGTAAAGTCTGGGGGAGGCCTGTGCTGCAGAGAAGGAATGAAGCCAAGAAAGGAATGATTTGGGATTTGTATGAAAATGCTACCTTGGACCTGTGCCCTTGAGAGAACATGTAGTTTGAGAGTATGTTTTTTCTCCTGCTGATTTTAGTCAACGCCAGTGTAATTAATTACACGCCCAAGTTGCCTCACCCGTTCTTGTCTCCAGCCTTGCATTCAAAAGGAGTCATGGATTGGAGGAGTTCTCCTCATTTCCTTGGAGCCCTGTGTGATTCAGCTGGCAATCACTTCCTGTGCCTACTGGAAGAGGGTGATGAAAGGTGAACACCACATTACTAAAATGGAGTCTTGAAGGACGAGTGGAGTGTGTCAAACAGAAAAAGGAGGAGGTGCCTTCAGGCCTACGTGGTAGTGACACAAATACGTGACGTCTGGGGTGGGAGGCAGGCACCCTGTGGGAAGGGGTAAATGCACAGGGGAGTTTATGCTGCTGAATTACCTGCAGCCAAAGCCCAAGGACACTTGTTTTAATTATATCCTTCAGGGAACTGATCGCAGAATTTTTGCCTTAAAAAATAATTTAATGGAGGCACTAACTGCCTAACTTTGATTTAGGAAAATGATTCCAGCAGCAGGGACAGATTACAAAGAGGGAGTGGGGCACTAAAAGCAGAATTTAAAGGGTTTGGGGACTGGACGAATCATATAAATCGCAGGGATCAATTCAAAATAAAAATGTGGGGACTTTTGTTAAAAAATTGTTAAGAATTTTAAGGTAGCAACAGCAGAGCATTAAACCAAGCACAGGCTGCTTCTAAGTGCGAGGCTGGATGCAACTGCACAGGTCATGTGCCCGTGAAGCCGGCCCTGAGTGGGGAGTAGGTGGGAGAAGAGATAAATCCAGCTCATTTGGGGTTTATATTTGAATGAACGCAAGTGCCATTGTCCTAATGAATGAAAATGGAATTCAAGAAGGAAATGTGCTTCATGAGAATGCAAAGTAGATTTGTCCTAACGATATTGAGCTGACTTCAAAAAATTTTTGGTAATGTCCAGGGGAAGTCAGAAATATGAATCTGGGGCTCAAGAAGTGAAGTGAAATCTTGAATAAAGAGCTGAATATTAGCAATATGGAGGTGGTGTATGACACCCTCAGAAAAACTATGTAGAACGAGGTGCACATGACCTAGAATTCCATGGGGACACCAGAATTCAAAATGGGGGAGGATTTCTTAAAATGTGTTTTCTTCTCAGTATTCTACTCTCAAGCTCAGTGCTTGGCATGTAAAGGGAAAATTAATGGGCAGGAGAATAATGAGAGATGAAATAGTTATTTGAGATAACATGAGAATTTTTACTACATTACTAGAAATTAGATGGTCCATCTACCAGATGTCCCCACATGGGTTTGTTCATCACCCTCTAAATGTGGGGAAAACTGAGTGGAGTGGGGAGTCCTGGAAGCTAGGGCTCCTCCGCCAGCTGCTCTTCCTTCTTGAAACAACCTTGGTCCTGGCGTAGGGTTTCTGCCATCTCTAATCTTCCCTGCAGCTGTGGCTCTGGATCAATTATTCTAATTTCCTGACACATCCTGGGTTAAAACTTTGGTTTTGATCTTTGACTACTACAGATAGGAACCAAATAGAATGATACGTCTGTGACTCATTAAATGTTAGTTACTTTTTCTTAGAAAAGTGAAGTGACCTTTAACATTTTTTGAGAAAACACAATGGAAATGCTGAGAATAATGATTCTTTGAAAGAATATCTCCAATATCAGCTCTCAGCAGGACAACGTGAAATGCCAGAGGGCTTTTCCTTTTACTGTGCAAGGCCTTGTTACCAGAAAGTTCAAATTCTGGGACATGGGAACATGTTATCAAAGTTTCTGGTTTTATCATGTAGACACTGTGCTGTGTGTTCCTTCGTCATGATATGCTGATGAATGCGGGAGACAGAATTTCCACTCAAATGCACTTTAATGAGTATATTTACTTTATTATTACTTTAGCTAACATAATGTTGATGCCAGTCACAGATATGTGCAATTAGAGAGTGTCCTAGTAATAATTAATAAAACAAAAGTACAAATTTAGGTGATTCAATTACACAAATGTAACCACAAAGTAAAGTTGTCGTAAATGAGACCGAAACCAACTCCATTTTTCTTCTCTAACAGTTATTTAGATGAGTGCTTCTTAAACTAATGACCATAGCTTTGGAGGAGCTTGCTAAATGCTGTTTTGGCCTGAGCCATTTGAGGATGGGGCCTGAGATTCAGCAGTTTTAACAAGCTCCTAGGTGAGTCCCATATTGCTGGGATCAAAGGCCATACTTAGGTAGCAAAGATTTTCTTCCTAGGGCAAAGTGCAGCCCTTTTTTTTTTTTTTTAAATTTTCCATTTCCTACCTTGTGAAGCTTTGATTCTGTTTCAAAGTTACACCAAGGATTTCTGCCCAGGGAGGGAAACCCTCACTAGAGGAAGTGAGAAATTTAAACACACTCCCCAGTAACATCTATTTGGAACAGCTGTGTCCGTGCTAAACTTTAAATGCATTTTTGCCTAAAGAAAGGTAAAGGGACCACAAGATCTACTTTCAAGACTTCACCTACCTCAGAGCTTCTACATGAGTTGTACATTTTAAAAAATTATTTTACTGTTGTTCAATTACAGTTGTCTGCATTTAACCCCCACCACTCCCCCCAACCCCAGCCATCCCTACCTTCTTCCCTTGCTTCCACCCCTCCTTGGTTTTGTCCATGTGTCCTTTATAGTTGTTCCTGAAAACCCTTCCTCCTTCCCCCATTATCCCCTCCCACCTCCCCTCTGGTTACTGTAAGATTATTCTTAATTTCAATGTCTCTGGTTATATTTTGCTTGCTTGTTTGTTTTGTTGATTAGGTTCCACTTATAGGTGAAATCATATGGTATTTGCCCCTCACTGCCTGGCTTATTTCACTTAGCATAATGCTCTCCAGTTCCATCCAAAATAAAGAAAACACTCATTTCTTATGTATTTACCATTTATATCATTTTGAAACCTTTGTGGCCCCTTTCTCTCTCCTATAAATAGTCTATAAATAGACTATAAATAGTCTCCTGCTTTACAGCTCCTCCTGTATGACCCATTTTTTAACCCTCATCTTTTTCTTACTTTTTTCTGTTATTTACCTTCTTTTCTATCCACCTCGCACCCCAAGTCTATTAGATGGGAAAATCAGGGTAAATGTAAAGCTGTTTTGTATTAGGTAAATGTTAGAAAGCCATCTATGGGATGGCTTTTTAAGTAGTTTTTTTTTTTTTTACAGTTCCATGTGTGTAATTTCTGGCACTCTCTATCTGTTTTATAAGCACCTTTTATAAGCATAAATGCCTGTATTCACAGAGAATTGTTCCCTTTAGCCAGTAAAACTCAAATCTGTTCACCGATGCAATGCCTCAGGGAAACCAACAGAATGCCAGACTGGAATTACTGTGAATGTGCTCTTTTTTATTCACGCTTCGTTATTTGATCTTTGCAGTACTCTTGTATTTTAAAGCAGTTGATGGGTTTTTGTCTTAAAAGCATCAAAAGGTAGCAATAAGTTACCTATGTCAAAGGCAAGTCATAAAAATATCATATTAAAGTTATCCCAACTTTGTGATATTTCTAAGCAATTCTCTTCAATTCTCACATTAATATTACCTATTCTGTAGTTTTATGACAACTTGGAAACTGTGCTGTGTCCTGGGGACTATTTTTATGTTGCATTAATTTTTTTCTAACTCTAAGCATTTTTTATTTCCACATGAATATTAAAACTTTTTCAGGATGCATCGTAAAAGAGATTACTTCACTTGATAATGCATTGATCTATGGCGTTTGGGGCTCCATAAAGAAAACCAATTTTCTCTTTTGCATTATCATATCAGAAGCAGAAGGGAAAGACTTCCTCTCTATCACTACATCTGTTGTTTCAACCTGAAGTCTCAGGAACAAGGTAATTGTTTGCCTAGCAGACCATCAACATAAATGCAAGCAAAAAAGTCAGGTCCTGCTTTGGCCTAAAGCTTCACATTTAAATGCCTGTATGGAAAAGACAAGTTTGGCTACAAAATAGACCCCTAATTTCATCCCTAAGAAAAGCAAATAAGTAAAATTCTCCTGATCTGAGGAGACACCAGCTATTACCAGTAGCTGAATTACTGTCTTAGGATACCTCCTCAGAGATAGTAGAATATTATTTTATATGCTTAAACTAAATCTGAATCCTAACAGCCATAACATAAGGATGTGAAGACAGAGACATGTAGTAAACAATGTCACCTTCCTTAGTATCAATGCTGACAGAATAAAATTCCACTTCTTTATATACCCAGTGCATCCTGGTGTGAGACTTACCTCTCCTTCTTTGCTGGAGGTCAGCCCACTCAGAGTTACCCTGAGTCTTTCTGAGCTTTGCATGTGGGACTCCAGGCCAGGGCTGTGGAATGTGTACTCCATTACTTGTGACTGGGAGAAAAAAATTCCCTCTACCCTTCTAGGTTCTTCTGGCCCTTCTATAATTAACATAAAACAGATTAACAGGAGAAAATCAAATTTAACTGTGTATGAAGGAGGCTCCACAAAGACCGTGACACCATGGACAACCCAGGCACTTGAGGCTTACATGCCATCTTGAGCTAAGGAATGGGATGAAGCCTGAGCTTCAAAGGAGATGAGGTTATTCACAGGACAATAAAATAGATGTATAGCAATTAGATGCTTGTCCTGCCATACATGTAGGTCATTTATATAAAAGTTATCTCTTGGTAATAGCTCTCTCTCTGGGCCAGGCCCCTATCTAAACTTTTTAAGGTAGTTAAGGGAGAGGTAAAAGTTTTTCTTCATTCTCATGGGTCTTGATCACATCATGCTCAAAATAGTTTGGCAGTCTAATCTGTAATGTGGGACCAAACTCGGTCCAATTTCTAGTGATAGATTTTCCTTTAATGGGAGTTCAGGAGAGCAGCAGACCACCCCTGGTACCTACGCTCCCCCTCCCCACCTGAGAACTGTTTGGAGTAATTGTGGGCATCTTTTAGACGCAGACGTGGCGTGTTTTCATACTTCTGGATAGTCATAATTTGGCTAAAAATACACCCAATGCAAATTACCGAGCAACACTTAAAGTCCTGGGGTGAAGCCCCTGCTGGGCTTGTATGTACCAGCTGTGTGATCCAAAGGGCTCCCTAAAGTAACATCATCACCCAAGAGGGAAGCCTACTTACTGTAAAGTCAGATTCCATTTGTCAGTACAAAATGCAGGATCTGCACTACTTAAAATAGCACCATTCTGGCTTCAAAATCCCAAGATCCTTTTTCCAACAGAATCCCCAACATGATGGAACCAGAACACCATGATTAGCTCAAGATATTAGTCAACCATGGCAGGAAAATGACTGTATTTTCCAAAGATACCTAATTTGTCCCCCAAATACAAATTAGCCATTTGAGGGTTCTGAAACTATTTGGGGGACAAAGAATAAACAGTTATTTTCCAACCTAAAGTATAGTCATTTAGATAGAATCCAACCCTCATTCTTTCAAGCAGTCATTCAACAAATATTTATGGGGGATTTTAATAGCAGTAGAAGACAGACATAGTTAGCATAAAAACAGTTTCTCTCCTCTAAGCACTCAAATGTCCTAGAGGGAGAGTCAAATGTTTAATGCATAAGGAGGTGATAAACACTTTGAAAAGGCGTGAATGAAGCATGGTGAAAGTTGGAGATGGCCTTGGAAAGACGGCCATCTCAATGAGCGCTGAAAGGCAGACGTTCTCCAGGTACCACCGTGCTGACTTCATCGGTCTGCATAAAGGGAACTGGTAGAGACGGACAATCGAACATCATACACATCCCTGTGTTCTAGAGAGGTATTGGATGCTGATTGAAACTTGGACACAAATGATAGACCGTTCTTCTGCAGGGTCTCTTTTTAATGAGACTTTGGATGCCTCTTGTCTACGTCGCCTTTGGTAAGCGATCTAAACATTGCTTATTTTTGTCTTCTCAGAGTGGCTGTCTAATATGATTAGCCCTTGTCACACATGGAAGGGACATTGTTCCATAACACTGTGCTCTTACATCTCTCCAGACTGCCAGAGACTGCTGTCAGGTTAACAGGTGGGAAGGAAATGATACCGAGTTCCAGGAGAGAATTTGGTCTCTGGGAATTCGGGTCAGCATGGGGTACGTGTAAAGGAAGAGTCAAATACCAGTGTAGGTGCGGATAACAATTCTGTCACCAGAACGTGCCCCTGAGGCAAATGGAGAGAGGAGGAAGCTCTCAGAGACAGAGAGTGGTCAGAGTGGAGAGGCGGGCGACGCAGAACAATTATCTGGTAGGCACCTGATTTCTGCCCTCTGACGGGAATACGTAAATAATCTAGCACAGAGTGAAACTAAGTCATACACATTTGAAATTGAAACCAGAAAAGACACCGGCGTTCGGGCTGCCTGTCACTACCCAACCCAATAAGCAGTGACAGCAATTGAATCTTTATGGGCGCTTTATTCAGTTGGCCAGGGATCTGAGAAAATGGTGGGTTCATACCCTAACAGACCATCGTGTCTTCTTTTTACAGGCCAGACTTTTTATAACGGGGAATAAACGAAGTGCGGTGAGGGCTTTGAGATTCAGGGAGGATTGGGGGAAAGAAGCTGCAACATTCCTGTCCTGGGCACTTAGCTGTTCCCAGGGGCACGTGGTCATCTGTCTCTCCCTGGAACACAAAGGCCAGGATGCCTCCAGTTGTCCCCAGGCTGGAATCTTTAGCTGTGCACCCTGAGGTCAGCTGTTTTCCCAGGAGCCAGGACAGGCCTTATCTGTAGTTTCTGAAACAAAAGCTTTAACATATACATTACTTGCTAGACTTACAACTTTCTACCTTAAGCTGAAATTTCCAACTCTTGAGTCCCCTATCAAAATCTGATCTTGATTTTTCAAACATGAAGTTTTTCTAGATTGTGACAAATTTATAATAGGTAATAAATAAGCCAGTGTTGCCTAACAACTTTTGGGGCTGATTTTATTTGACTTGGAAAAATTTGTGTTTCCTGCCATATATTTCACAACACATTTCAAAGTACCATTACACATAATTAGATTTCTGTATAGTAGAATACATTCATGCGTTTATTCATTTATTTTTCAACCCATCCACCACTGAATTAAGGAAAGTCAGGATAAGTAAAACCCTCAATAAATATGCCATCTATTTGAAGAGGCAGATGCTAGGTAAATATAGATATCAACAGATACATATCTGTATGTACAAATTATTAAATGAGGTAAAATATGTATTTTATGGCAGTTTTGAAGAAATAGAATGAAAAGATGGAGAAAGCTACTCTTAATGCCAAAAGCAGAAAGTTTACTAAGGAGCACCTCAGGTAGTGATGCGTCTTGAAACAGAGGTAGGACGTTCATGGTCAGAAAGGAGAGCAGGTGCAAGGACTGGCTGCTGGAAATGAGAAAAGTGCTGAGAACTAGGGATCACAGGTACCTGCCTGCCCGCCCAGCTGCAGCTGGGTGAGGAGATTGGTGAGGTGGGTTGAGGTCAGATCATTCAGTGCTTAGAAGCCTGGATTGATTCTTCAGGTAGTGAAGAGCCATTGTAAGTTTCTGAGCCGTTTAAAGACATTATTATTAGGAAGGTAATTGGCAATCATATAAGGGTGTTTCAGAAGCAAAGGGGAACTATTATGGTGTGGCACTCTGCGAGGCAATCCGTGTACAATATCCCGGTGAGGAGCTTGCTGTGAGGGTCTGGATGAAAGACCACGAGGGCTTGACGTAGGCAGGAGGGCCTGACGTAGGCAGGAGGGCCTGACGTAGGCTGGCGACTGTGAAAAGCGAGAGCTTGACTCAGCTTCAAGAATTAATTTGGATCCACTCGTTTGCTGATGGGCACTTAGGAGGTAAGGGGAGAAAAGGCATACAACTGTAATTGAATAACAATAAAAAATAAATTTTAAAAAAACATTAATAAATAAATAAATAAATAAATAAAAGAATTAATTTGGAGCTTTGGGGTGTGGGGCTGGAAGGATTTGGTAACTGATTGAATGTGAGGGTTAAGGAGGATGTAAAAATGACTCAGAAATTGATTACTGGTCTAGGTGTCTAAAGTTGTGGTAATTTTGTTACTGAATTTGGGCAGAGAGCGGGAGAAACACACTTTGAATTTAAGGTCATGGATTAAGTTTTGGACAAACTTGAGGTGACAGCGGTACATCCATGTCTGGCAAGCAGTTGAAGCTCCCATTCACTCAGGGCTTGCTGTATTTTGGACGCTTTGGTAAGCCCTGGATGTGCATCATATTCTTTATAATATAATGTTTATCATTTTAATATGGTTGCTGATATTTTATTTCCACTTCTGTAACTCAAATAAAGGAAACTAGTCTCAATGAAGTAACATTATCAAAGTCACACGACTTCCTAGCATTGGAGACAAAGTCAGACCATGTGCCCCTCCCTTCTGGTCACCTCCCTGGTATAGTCCTGGAGTCTGGGAGAAGTCAAGGGTAACAATGTAGCTTGGGAACTTGGTCATTTATTCACAGCTTTTACTGAACGCCTGCCCATGGCCAACTACAGTGCTCTGAGGGGTTGGGGGGGCAGGTACCATCAGCAACACCGTAGAGCTGTGAGTGGAAATAATGGGCTAGAATCAAGGAGTTGTGAGCCAAAGAAAGAGAATTCACTACAGGACAGAAACGTGGGGTGGGCCAAGGCACATATTGTGGAAGAACAGGAAAAATAAGTAGTCTGAGTAATAGGAAGAAAACCGAACCCAGTTAGCGCAGGAACCAAGGAAAAAGAGTGTGTGTCAGTACTCCAGAAAATAACTCGATGAGAGAAGATTGTTAGGAGCTGTTGACTTTTATAATTCAGGCAGAATTTTCTCCCTGGGAGAGAATTCATGTCACGCTGCTCTCTGAATGGCTCCTGCTCCCAAGATGAAAAATTGGAGGCCTCAGGAGAATATACTTAGATTTAGATACTTTTTCTGCCTCCCATTCACTATACATTCTTATCTGTTCCATGAAGAATCATCATATGGCATATATGGGCATTGCAGAGGGTACAAGCATGTACAAGCCTGTTTACAAAACAGAAAAATAACGCTCACTCTAATCTTAAAATACGTAAATACCCTTAACCCTGTCTGGCTTGCCTAGAGTTTGGGTGCTTTTCGAGTTTGCACCCTCTTAACTAAACCTGTCTTTGTGGGAGGTTAATAAGCCAGCACAGACCAGCTGCTTTTGAAAACAATGTCTTCATCTACCTCCTTACACCATGTGAATCCTTAGCAAAGTTGCATTTATTTAACTATTTACTTCCTGAAAACATATGATCACAGTTTATGAAATTTGTCTAAAATAAAAGCTAAAAGCAAAAGTTGAAAGTCATATATAATGAAAAACTCAAAGAAGTCACCTTGGGTATTTGGGGGCCACCTAGGCTACTAATCTTTCAGTTGAGGTCAGTATTCCCAAGCTCAGTATCATAGCCCAGAAGAAGGCTTATAGTCATGGTGTGTTATCAGGGTAATGTATGCCAAGAAACTCAGACTTGAAATTCTTATTTGTCATGAAAATACACCCTCGCCTCATGCAGACACCTGTTAGAGCAGGAGCTGTGGCCAGCTGTGTTCTTCCTGAGTGACGTGTGCACTCGCAGGCTGTCTGTGTGTGACTGCTGGTGGGGCAGGGACCTGCTGACCCCTACGAGGTCATAAATACTGTGCTCCCTTGCTGCAATTTTTAGGCCTGTTTTGGTTGCTAGACACAGTTTCACTCACTGATTAAGACTGTTTCCAGTGTAAATGTAATAATCTAGATGATAGTTAAATGTTCATACACCAACTACAGGCATTATTAAAACTTTCACTAGAGCTCATATTTGATGTTAAAATACAGATCACACACTTACACATGTATGTGCATGTCCAGTTCTCTAGTCGCTGTATTTCCTTGGTGTGAAATACACGTTGCCTCAATTTCTGACCGTAAAATTTCAATCTGTATTTCCAGGTCCTGTCTTTCATGGTAATTTCTTCAATGCCTTGCTTTGGGATTGAGAGCCTCCTCCTCCATCTTTTTGTGAAGACACAGTAGAAGAGAACAGCGTAGAAAGGTTTCAGGAGTTGGAGAGGGAGGAAGATGGACTTAGACGAGAGGCTGTCTAAACCCTGTGAGGATGATGGCCTAGGAGCAGATGGGGCCCAAGGTTCCTGGGGCTTTTGTGGTGACTGATGTGAACAGGGATAAAAAGCACATAGAGGTTACCCCTAAGGGTTCTCAAGATACAATAGATCAGGGTGGTGAGGAAGGCAGGGCTACAGTGGATGAGGTGAGGAAGGCAAGGATGGAAGTTGTTTCTTTTTTTTTGAGAGCCCCATGGTATACACATATAATATATTTATATATCATACGTGCTAGATGTATAAGGAATGTAGTCGTGAGTGGTCTTCACCACTTGCCACAGTAGCTAAGTAGCTAGCTGAACCATTGCTTAGATCCCACAACCAGCACAGCTGAGATTAAACCCCTTGCCCAGTCTTTAAGCTTGAATTCAAAGCCAACACCAGCTAGAGTTGATCATGCATTTGTGTTTACAAGATTCTGTTCCCCTGTGAGATGGCTTGAGTTTTTAGTTTCTTTAGAGAAGGGTATCAGTTTGTTCAGCGCTGCATGGCCAGTTCTAGGAAAAAAAATGCCTGGCACAGCATAGTTGCATAGTAATTATTTGTTGAATTGGATGGAACCTATGAGTGTAACGGTGAATTTCAAATTGTGTTAGAGGGCCCTGTCTGTGTTTAGAGACAGGGCTTCAGTGGCTTCTGATTTTGGCATGCTTGGGTGGTCTTCCGCCAGGAAAGACCCAACAGTCTCTTTCCATTGACAATGGGTGAGGGCTTTTGCCAGGAGCACAGAGTTCTAGAGCGTCGTTCTCATTCTGGGTGTGTAGGGACCGTATCTGGTAAGAGTCCATTTTGGAGGCTCCTGCCTTCTTGGAACACAGGAAGCTCTGGGGCTCCCTGTCAGCTCTCAGGAATGGGTCCACGAGGGGTTCCAAGAAGCAAGTCTGTTGAGGACAAGAGTGGTGTTTCTTTCATCCTTTTCTTTAGTGTTAGCTGAACTTGTAACCACGTGCTTTAACGAGTTGCTTAATGACAGAATGAATGATCAGATAGCCCCCGCCCTTCCGTAAGTGAGTCTGCTAGCATCCGTCATCTGCTTTCTAGGAGTTTCAAAAATACGCTTGAGAAGCACAAAAAGTTAAACAGCAGGAAAATTCAATGACAGAGATATTACAGGCACTTGTTGATTAATTGCAAATTAAGAGGTAGTGACAGCTGACATGCTCATGTTCTGCCAAACGCAATCCTTATATTAGGGTTCATTGGGTTTTGTCTATGTAAGTAATAATAACAATCCTTCATTTTCTCTGAGTAGCAGATTTGGACTCTACCTGAAAGTGTAAAAAAAATCCACCCTATTTATGTTCTTCTGATAAGATCATAGTCTCCTCTGACATGCATTTAACACTGCATACTTCACAGCCTGATGCTCAATGTATTTCTTTGAATATGGAGGTAGTGGAATAATGAGCTGGTCAATATGTACAGGGACAGGCTGGTGATAATTACCTGTAGTGCCCATTTTTCTTGCAGGCATAAGATGGGAACTGAGGAAGGTATTTATTTCACCTCCCCAAATTGTATTCTGAGTCTTCAGCCCTTTGACTGGCTATTTTTGATATTGTCATCTGTTTTTAATGATCAGATTTTGAGTACCAGATAATCATACAGTTCCCCAGAAGCTGACAATTGTTTGTGACAGTGAAGAGGCAGTAGTATTCTTACTCCTTTTCCAATTCAGAGAATCTCTTGGTTTCTATTGTGGTGAGTTGTAGAAGCTTTTGTTTACCTCAATCCAGAAACCGATTATCTATTTTAATAACTTATATACAGTTATTTTAAGTGGTGAATGAGGTTTATTTTGATTCAGCTTCAACCAACATCTGAGACCTTGCCATTTGTTAGAGATTTTGCCAGATGCTTCCATGCATATGGGCTCAGGGTAAGATTTGGAACGTGCTTTATTATAATTTACCTGCTCTTCTAAACTGGAACAAATGCAAGGAGAGTCCCTTTATAGGAGGAAAGGCCTGTTCCTTAGAATAGAAGTAACTCCATGAAACAATGAAAGAGCACATCTTACAGAAGAGATGAGGGAAGTCTGGGCTGAAAGAGAACAATATGTTTTCCATTGACCCCGCTCTTTGTACAGTGAGGAGGTGCTCATAGGCTCTTGCTGCCCCTTCACACTAAACATAGGAGAGCGAAAGAGAAAGACCACCTACCTCTGATTTCTAGGTTTTAGGGCATCACAGGGCAAAAGAGGAAATTCAATGATAAGTAACAGGAAGTTACTGGCCAGATTCAGAATGTGGGAGTTTCCTTAAAAAAATTTTTTTTAAAACAAGTCAATAAAAAGAGAGTTCAGGAAGGGACTATTAAATGGAAGAGCTTAAGAGATATAACAAGCAAGTTAAATACGTGAATATTTTGCATTCTGATTTGAACAAGCCAATGTTAAAAAAAATCTTAAAGATGAGAAATTTAATATGAATTTGGCGGATGATATGAGGGATCTTTATCAATGGGCCTGGAAATTTCTACTAATTGGTATAATGGCATGTCTTTGTCATTTAAGGATGCACATTGCTGTTTTCATGGATGAAACAATAGGATGCCTTGGATTTGTTTTAAAATACTTCAGCCCAAAAAGTAATAAGGCAGAATAGACAACACAGGGTGACCAAAATATTGATAGTTATTGAAGTTCAGTGGCAGATACAGGGTGTGGGGCAAAAGTAGGTTTATAGTTGTTCACCTGGAAAATAATACAATAATTAATAAATAATAATACAAGAATAAACTTCATTTTGCATACTTTTCAAACTACTTTTGCCCCACCCTGTACTGAAGCTCATTAAATGTCTTCCAAAATACTTAAGATTTGAAATAAACCAGAAGCAACTTGATAAACAGTAACCAGCAATAGCCCAGCTTCTCACTGTGCTTTCTCCTTCCACTGAGGCTGTAGGCAATAAGAATAGGAATGGATAGGACAGCAATAATGATTCTCATCTAGAATGGGAACAAGATCAGAGCTCTTACTCTGGAGACCATGAACTCATAGGTATTCATAGATGGATTTCCAAATGATCCCAATGGTCTCAACTCCCTTTATGTGTCTACAAAAATTCAAATTTCTATTTGAATTTTTTGGGGTGAGGTATTACAAAGGTTTTACCAGATCCTCAAAGGCATTCATGACCC
This sequence comes from Desmodus rotundus, assembly GCF_022682495.2. NCBI lineage: Eukaryota > Metazoa > Chordata > Mammalia > Chiroptera > Phyllostomidae > Desmodus > Desmodus rotundus. The sequence continues at coordinate 185,380,161 of NC_071387.1, read as the reverse complement.
CAAAAAATTGAGTTAGACTAGATTACAGGAGTTCTGAAGTCTATTTCAGCTCTAAAATTCTATAAACCCATATGTCTAAGAACAAGAAATTTAATTGCCCTATTTTAAGAACTCCCTGCACAGTGGGAAAGTCTCTAGATTTCATGAACTCTGCATTCTAATGTATTTAAATTCTTAGGATATGAGAATGTTTAAGAGCCATCAGATACAAAAAGTCACATTTAGATCTTAGACTGGTTTCGCCATTAACACAATGGCCAAGTACATCAATGTGATTTTCTGCCTTTTACATGCCTTTCAGGGTCATCCCGGAGTCTCTGCAGTGAAATCTCACTATCAAATGGCCTGCTTCAGAATAGAAATAGACTCATAGATAGAGAACATTGTGATGGTTGCCAGATGGGAGGGGGCTTGGAGGTCGGGTGAGAGAGGTGAAGGGATTAGGAAGTACAAATGTGTTATTGCAGAACAGTCATGGGGGTGTAAAGGGCAGCGTAGGGAAGATAGTCAATAATATTACAATAATTATGTGTGGTGTCAGATGGGTATGAGATTTATCAGGATAATCACTTAGGAAGTTATATAATGTCTACTCACTAGGGTGGCATCTGAAACTAATATAATATTGTATGTCAACTATAACTGAAAAATTTTTAAATGATTTTTAAAAACTGTAAAGAAAGTACTGCTTCATTAAAAAAAAAAAAAAACCTTAAGAAGTGGGAGGCATTACAGCAACAGAAAAATCCCCTGGCTGTACACAAGGAAGCAAGGTAATAGCTTTAAGTGCCAGCATCTGATTGTCTGTCAAGAAAGAAACATTCGAGCAAGAACCCAACGTGTCCCTAAGCTGGAAACTGAGGTCATGTATTTGCCAGCTGCTCAAGGCGGTTCTTTTGTGCCATTACATTTTACTGCTATCCTAGCTTCGTTTTGAGTACAATAGTTTTGCAGACAATCTGAGATATTTTTTATAATGCCTTTGTAATTAAGCCCAGAGCAGTGCAGTCAGCAGTGTAAACCTGGTTTAGTTCCATCACAGAGTCGTAGCCAAGCTCACCATCATCGAATGCTGTTGGAGTTAAGACTTGGGTTCACAGGATGCTTCATGTCCTAGCCATCATTTCCCTGTTTCTTCTTCTGCTGTCAAGTCTGGCGATGAGCCACAGCATGGCAAGTGCATGTGAGTGAGTGTGTGTTTGCTGTGTGTGTGTGCATATGGGAAGTGAGTAATGAGGGCCATCTTTAATGTGTTAGCTCTTGCTGCAACACAGTTGCGTAGTAAGTCACCCCACCACTCAGTGGCCTGTAATGCCAAGCATTTATTTGAACACTCAATATTGTGCACAGCGCTAAGGAACTAGAGTGTGTCTGTTCTTCACTACAAGATTCACACATTTTTCTGGCTGAGGCTGGCCTTGCCTCCAGGCAGCAGGCAAGGTTTAGATAGTCTGATGTGCAGTCATTCTGGGCCCAGGATGAAGGCACCTGTGCTTCTCCCAGTGGGTGGCCAGAACCTCTGACGCTCACATCCCACACTCTCCCGTCTCATTGACTGAACCAAGTCACCTGGCCAAGCCAATTGCACTACATTGGGAAGGGGAAGAATAGAGATTTGCTGGAAGATAACCCAATTTATCCAAAACCATTTCCTTACAATATTATACAAGAATGTCATTAATTTTTCTTGCCTAATTTAGGGTAAATTCTGATGTAAAAACACCCAATCTATGGGTGACTCACACATACTAATCAACGTCCACTCCCTAAAGCTCCCAGATCCAGTGTGGGTCACCTGTCTTCTACTTCCTAATATAAATTTCTTCAGCCCTTTCAAAATATTCCTCATCTCACCCATGTCTATTTTTACAAAGACTCCCTTAGTCACACTCTCATTCTTTACTTCCAGCAGGCTTTATTTAGTTCTGTAAAATGCACCACGTTCTTCTGTGCCTCAGGGACTTTGCACAGCCTGCCCCCGCTACTCTACCCATCATCCTTTTCATCACAGATGTCTACTTTTCCTCCCCATCTCAGCTTAAGAGTTACTCCCACTGTGGTCTTCGCTAGCCACCTAATTTGATATAACCCCCATTATGCTCCAAGCGCCCTGCCCCTTTTTACATATCCCATCATAATTCCTACTTATATAATTCTTTATGTAATCCCATCCACCTGTCACATTAGACCAAAAATAACCTTGATGTAGAAATGACATCTTTGTTTTCCTTTGCACTGGCAGCACTCAGCCTGGTATTCAAAAAGATGGTAGAGTGAGTGAAAATAGTTAGAACCTTGACAGGGAATTTTCTCCTTTGAAATGTACCAAGTTTGTAAGTTTGAAGACACACAGACAGACAAGCATGGCCTTGAGCCCCAGCTCTAGTGGTTAGCTAGGCCTCCTCCTTCCCCAAGTGGCCTGACTTTCCTGTGCTCACCCCCGACACACACCCTCGCTCTGACCGCCTGTTTGAGGAGTGGCAAGAGAGGCGATGCAAAGTTCCTGGCCCATTGCAGGCACCTTCAGGAGTCCAGGGTAGATGCTCTCTTTCTCCTCCCCAGAGTGTGGGGCCACTCCCACTCACATCCTGAAGCAGTGACGTTTCAGAGCCCTTGTCACACTCTTTGACTCTTAGTCCGAAGTGTACGCTTAGTTGCTATGGCAAAGTAATTTGATGAATGGAATGTGGAACTAATGATCATGTGAAACACTATTTCTATGGTAAAATGAATTTGGAATTCAAAACAACTGGCTGACTAAGGGCTGTTGGAATATACTACATAAATAAAGGCTTCTATTCCTGGAGTTCTCTTTATTGACAATAATGAGGGAATTCCATGCCTCCCAATTACATAGCACTCCCCCAAGTTCATCATGTAGATGTGTAGTATTTTATCCAAGTTCCTAACTTGGGGGGCGGGAGGTAGAGGGCTCTGAAAACCCTGAATGCATTTTGTAAAGGAATGACAAATAGCCAGCGCTGCTTTCCCAGAAGAGCCCTATTTTGTACCGCCTGGGCCTGATGAACAACTCTACTGTACTGGCCCCACAAAGGAATCTTGCCATCTAACTGATGACCGAATCACTCGTAAGATAGAAACCAAATGTATTCTCAATGTGATAGAACTGATGCCAACTGCTTGATAATTGGGGGTGCCTGCTACTTACCCAACAGAGAAACAAGACAGCTGACCCTGGCCTACTTGTTCTGAAACCTATTTGTTCCTGATGGTCCTGAAGTTAACACACACACTTTCATGGCCCCCACTATTTTTCATGCCTTACAACAGCAATAATAGATAACTAAACTTAAAAAATAGCCTTGGCGGGATATCCATGGTGCTATTTTATCCAGATAAGGGGAGACAAATGAGGAGGCATTCAGGGGATTGTTTAATGTAGCACTCTTACTTCTGAATAATCACGATAAAGGATGCTGAGAATGGGAGTTAATTAGCAGGGGCCATGAGGCAGGATAAAGGATGAGGACAGCAGAGGAATTGCAATAATATTATAGGAAATAGCTTGCAGCACTGGTCAACACACAGTTTCTTTTGGGGAAAGCATCTTTGGTCCATTGGGTTGAGGTAATGTGCCGTGGGTATGTGTTGGTGGGGGCAGTCAGAAGAGGCATAGGTGGAACTGGGGAGTGGCTCTGTATGCCCCTGCCCTCTTCAGTCCTCTGCAGGGGAGGCTGGTGTCTGAACTTGGGTGAGTTTCTGTTGCAAAAGTCACTTAAGGGCTGAGCTTTATGACTTGTTCTGCAAGGGATGGGAGAGAGGCGGCAGCAGGAAGACAGAAACCCAAGAGCTATGGATGTAAGTTCTGCCCTGTCTCCTGCAGTATGCAGTATCCAGTGTGGGCCTGGGGCGTTCACCCACCCATGGGCAATGAAAGGCCCCAAGGTACTATGTTGTAGACCTCAGGGGACAGTGGTGGTTTCACTTACATCTAGATTTTACACTGAGGGGTGGCTCAAGGCTAATGCTAGTATTAAAACCTAGGTTAAATCCCAGTTTCCTTGAGTCCTTTGGACTTAGTCCATGGCTCACTTAGTGGGCCACTATTACTTAGGTTGTGGGTGCATTTTAGAAAGCCTTTAAATTTTTGGCACGTAGAGTCACTCATTTGAATAAGTAATTATTTTAAAGGGATGGAAGTAATACTGTAAATATCAGCAATACTAGTGAATTTCTTGAGACAATTGTCTGGTTTTTAAAGTATTAAATAATTGGCATTTAGTATTCCCTGATTAATATTTCAGTTTGCCTAAAATACCTTGGTGAGCAATAAAGATAACCATTTGACTCAAAAAAGGTTTCCAATTTTAAGTTAGTTAAATAAAGACATTAAATATTATACAGTCTACTCTTATATAATTATTGATCAGACAGCAACTGCAGGAACTATGGCAGGTAAACTATTTTCTTAGGGGCATCTGTTCCTTCAACTGCAATGTAAATTATATTCTTCAAGATGAAAGAAATTTCAAAGAACTTATAAGAAAAGCAGAAAAGAGAAACTTGATTCCTACTATATTTAGAGAATGGGATTAATAAAAAATATTCACAAATATGAGAAATGATCAATGATAAAATGAGACATGCAGTCTAAAATGATGATAACAGAATATGTAAGTGATCTTTTTTGCCTTTTATTCAATACAATAAATATTACACTTTATTGCCTCGATTGGTATCATAGGCATAGCATTAAATATGTCTGACCTCAATAAAATATGGAACAGTTCTCCATTTCTGAAATGGATCTTTTCTATTGCTATATTAACATTTGGAAAAATCACTTCATATCACTGAGTCTTTCTGAAACCTATCAAAAATAGTGGGAACCGTCTAAATAAAGATACTGTACTACATAATGGAATTGCCTACAATTCCGATATGTTCACAGGCATTTCACTGAGCAGTTCTCATGACTTTGCAGGTTTCCGGAAATGAGTGTGTGCTTCACAGGAGAGCAACCGAAAGGTGGCAGCATCTCTTTGAAAATTATTTATATTTATTTCATGTGAATATTTTTAAAATACCACTAACACATAGTTGAACCACATTATAATAGGCATTTAAAGATCAGAAAGCCCCTTTCTTTGCAGATGGGATCAATGGAGTGATAGGTTTGAGCTTTTTGCTTCCATGAAGAACGGAACTTGTCCTTCTCTTTAGCCAAGTGGTCCGTCAAGTTTGGTGATGTAGAAACAGACCCACTCATCCTGCAGAGTCAAAAATATTCATAGAGTCACCTAATCATTATCAATGACTAATCATCCCTGGGAAGTTTAAAATCTTGCTTGTGAGGATATTATGAGACCTAATATATTCTTGAGGACCACAAAGAGATCTTTTTTTCCAGAGGGATGCAAATTGAATTAATAATCTTTTGAACTTAAAAATGTTAAGCATAAATTCTACCAAATTATTACAAAAAAGTTTTAATCACTCTGATATTTGATACCTCTTTAATATTATATATGTTAAAATTGTTTTTAAACTATTTCAGACATTCATAAATCTAACTTATTTCATCTACCAATCTACATTTTTCTGAGAGTAACATTTTTGAGAGTAACATTTTTGAGATCCTTAAACTTTTTCATAAACTGACGATTTATAAACAAAGTCAGTAAAGCCAAATACAAAATTTTTCCTAAAATAATAGTTTCTTCTTCTGAAAAAAAATTACATAAAACCTCAGATATTGACTCAGATAAAATAAAGTCTGAAGATTGGCGTTCTCTTTAATGAAATTTCATTTCGTTGAGCACTTGTAGTTAACCTAAGTTAAGTTCAGTAAGGCAACTGCTTGAGTCAGTCTTGCTTTGATATATAAATATATCTGTATATATTTTTTCATATAAATTTTGGGTAGATATAAGCGACTTTTAGACAATTAGATTGTCAGCTCCATTGAAGCAGCCATAGGACACTTTTCTGTATTCTGCACAGATGCATAGCTAGTGGGGAGGCCATGAAAGACTGCAATAAATTTTAACCTCAATGTGTCTCTTTGGGGAATTAAATGACAAGAATATACAGCTATAAGCAGCCTTAGAGATCAGAGGTTTCACATGTGTTCAAAGATCAGAGATTTTCACATATGTTTTGATCTCAGATTTCTAGTGAAATCTTCCTCAGAAGTTCAGTCTGTAACTCAGCCCAGATGGAGAGAGTTTTAAGTCATTTAGTGGGTGTGAAGCCTAGAATCTCACCTCTTTTCCTGTGTACCCCACTCACCCTAGAGACTCGAAACCTCAGGGTGCTGCAGACCCTAGCTAGGCCAAAAGGCACTGCTGTAGCTCGACATCTTAACCCTTTGGTTTTCAAATGGCAAGTCAGGATAAGACCATCTAAATGAAGGGTTCAACACCATGGAGGTCATTAAATCAAACCCAATAATTACATGAATAATTGTATCACTAAAAATATGTATTTCCTTTCAGTATGCGTTAGTCCATTTTTCCACAAAAGCAAAACAAAACAGAAAATAAACCCTCTGGTAGAAGAAAGAGGAAGTCTAGGTCTAGACATAAGTATTGATACATAGACATAGATACAGGTATCTGAAAATCAATTCACAGAAATCACATGCAGGCAGACATATATATGCATACAGACATTTTCTGATATTTCTACATACTTATACATATGTGTGAGACACACCCACACTATTGAACCACACCGTCCTGGCACTGAGACATCAAGAAAAGAAGAATGGACAGTCTTCTGTAAAGGGAAGAATCCGAGACTACAAGTTAATGCATCACATGTTAGAAACACTGGAATAGCTTTCAAAGCTCTTGGAGTCTTGAAGTCCTTTCCTGAGACAAAGCAAGTAAAATACCTAAATTGCATGGCAGCTGTGCAGAGCCTGTGAAATAACACTTGCAAGTGTGTTTTGATAACATAAAGCGAAAGATAGAGGGGTGTGCGCAAGATGGTATTATGTGTTGTGGGATTTGAGGTAAGTATCCAAGCGTTATACCCGCTCTCCATTTCACACTTAAAGATATCCAGCAGCTTATTTTGTGATTCAAAGGTCATAATCATTTTCTGACAGCTGCCCTTGTTCTTTTGCAAATATTGTTGCTAAGCAAGTTCTCCAGCATGAACTAGCAGTGTTTTGGTGACAGCAGAGTGTCTAGAGAGAACCAAATGTTCGATGGTAATTAGAACGAATTTGCCATGAGTGGTTGCTGAGTCACTGGGTTCTGTCTAAATATATTATTTAAATGAGTTGGTATCTGCTTGGAAATCAGACTTGTCACTTTAGTGTCTTTCCATTTTGGCATCTGCAACTGCTTCACTGGTCCCCCACTCTGACAGGGAACCAGAAAGCTTGCAAAGAGGGGTTGTTATGGGATGACTGTTAAGGGATGTGCTCAGTCTTTCCAGAGTGTTCATGTAGAACTGGCACCAATTCTTAGGAGGATGCTCTGTATCTCTGTCCTAGGAGGCGGGGTGGGGTTAAGATTGTGGACTCTGGAGCCAGACTGCCCAGGGTGGAATCTCAGCTCTGCTTCTTCCTAGCACTGGGAACCTGAATAAACTGTCCAACTTCTCTGTGCCTTAGTTTGCTCATCCATATATTGGGGATGGCATTAATAAATGTGCCTACCTCTTGATGTGGTTGAGAGCACTGATGGAAATCATGTTTGGAAAGCACTTAGAATAGTACCTGGTGTCCTGTAAGTGCAATTTAACTGTTTGCACTTATATAACAAGGGTCCACCCCATTACCCATTTCAAAGCGGAGGCCTCACCCAAGAACCTAGACGTGGCGGTGCATCCCCGGGGAAGCTGCACAGGGCCAGGACAAGTGGCTCCCAGGTAGTAATCATGGTCATAATTGTGTGGAATTTAAAAAGCTGCAGGCCTTCTAAAAATCCATTCTCTCTACCTTTAAAAAAATCTGGATATTAATAGTCATATTCATCTTTCTAATTTCTTCATAATGGCTACAATCTCCATTACAAGCAGTCTTTCATGTTTTTATTTTAATGTGTCTGCTTTCACATATTTTATTTCAAGGAGGGAGTTGACTAGAAATTATTCAACACTTGGGATTGCTTGTTGCCATGCATCCCAATATATTTATTAACATTGACAAATGTGAGGTTGCAGATTACCTAAGCAACGAAAAAACAAAATGGAAATACAGTGTGCATGTTCACACACACATATGTTTTGTTTTGTTTCTTAAAACCAACATTTGCTGTCAGGCATAAAAATTGGAATATAAAATTCAGAATGAAAGGGCTTGAGATATGTAAGTAATCCTCATTAAATGTTTCTGACACTTTTGGATCTCTTTCAAATCTTTTCGTTAGTGCCTAGGCCCTGTTTGCCCAAGAGAAAATGTGTGAGAACTGTGTATTTAATGTACAAAGCAATGAATGCATTGAAAGTTTTGAAGCCTAAATTTATATTTTTAAATGTTTATGTTTTATAAATAACACATAAAGGATGAAACTCAACATATTTCTCAAAATGTGTTATTATTCAAATACGTAAAAAACACAATTGTGAACCATTTTTCCTTTCTTTGTTAATATCTAGTTTCAAAACTGCATGCATCATTATTTTTTTCATATGGAAATTTTGAAAATCTCATAGACTGGAGTTTTAAAAATTGTTGCAAGGTCTCTGTAGCAAACAGTCTACTGTTAACACAATAAAGATGCAAAGGGAGACTGAGCGGAGGTTTCGGTTTTTTCTTTCTTTTGAGGATTATTTCACGTCGGGGGTACTACGCACCTTCAGTGTGGGCGGAGGCTGGTGCTGGACTGGCTGGGAAGCACTTTCTAGAATAGGAATCTGAGCCATTACTAGGGCAGGTGGAGCCAGAAGGCATGGGAATGAACACTAAACCTAGAACAAAATTTGCAGAAACTGCCTTTTACGTATTCACTAAATTATTTCACACACAGCTGTGCCGGCAGATCATAAAAAATGCTTTCCTAATAACAAATCTAGCTTTTACAAAAACTATAAGTAAAACGAATAACAACTGAACGTGTGTTAGGACACTTCAGAGAACAAGCACAGAGAGTAAAATGTGAATGTAAAAGTTCCGTGCGCAGCTGCTTGCCAGTCGCTGACTGCGTTATTGCTCATTAACTTTGTTCTCCTTTGCATATTTGGTTACATTATCCGGAGTGCGTCTCCCAATTCATTCTGTCTCATTTCACTTGTAGGAAGTAGAACTGTGTGTTGAAAAGCTCCTTTTTCACATGTTTATCTCTATTCAGTGATTTCCAGAGCACTCTTATTGAGTTTATAAACAGAAAATGGTTTGTCAGCATAAAAAACTCAAATGGATTGCCTAATCCAGCCATATTTTTATAGCCTATACATTTTATCTAGAAAAGTGACGAAGAAGTATCTCTGTAGTTTACAATGAAAAGAGTATATGGAGGATGTGAACACACATTTCACAAAAGAGGGGGGTAGCAAATAAGCACTTGGAAAGATGTCCAACATCATGAACTGTTGGGGGAATGCAAGTGAACAGCATCAGGAGCTACCTCTGCACACTTATCCAAATGGCTAAAATTCCATAAGAAACACATTTTTACAGCCTTGACAATACCAGGTTCTGGCGAGGGTGCACAGGAACTAGAACTCTTACACATTACTGGAAGGAACACAAAACACTAGACTCCAAAAAGAGTTTGGCAGTTTCTTAAAAGTTAAATGTTAAAATAACAGGTTGTAATATATAGAATTATGATGACCTAGAACATGGAATTTCCTCAGTAGAGTAGGGGGTAGTGATTAAGAGCATACAGTCTGGAGTCAGACCCGGGTTTAAGTTTCAGGTCCGCCATTGCCTCCCTGGTTGACCCGGACAGTTTCCCTGGTCTCTCTAAGTCACTGTTTCGTGGTCTCTGGAGGGAAGATAATAATAATATCTAATTTCTGACTTGCTCTCACATATCTTTTTGTTAATACAGCCTCAAACTTATAACCTCCAGAGGAGGCATGCAATATATTGTCTGCTTAATTGAATTTCAGAACTTTCTTACTCTGTTTCTTCACTTCCTTTTCTGGTTGTGGTTAAATTTTCTGGTATAGTTAATTTTATTCATTTGTTAAACTTCAGGAGACTGTGGTGAACTCTACTACTGTCCAAAACCAAAATACTAATTTTAAGCCATAGGAAAAAAATATCTTAACTGCCTTTTAGAAATAGAGAGTGCATTAGTCACCAAATAATTTTTCTCAAAGGTGATCATTTTACAGTGTCTGGTATAAGAAGTTAAATTAACATTCAAAAGATTGCTTTGTGAACATAAAATTTAGAAACCAAACCAAACCAAACACGGGGGCAAGAGATAATTAGTCTTAGGTGACATATCCCAGCATGGGAAGGACCCATGGAATATGGGTCCCATACACCTATGCAGGGTATAGGTGTTACCTTTCCTAGAGAGTATGTGTCGCCTCCCTTTGGATACAGCCATTCCCTTTCTTGTTTGTCCGCTCTCTGTTTTTAGACCCTGTGCTACCTCAAATGCAACGCACATTCGCTTGTTCTTACGTAAGCATTGCGCCTGTACACAGTATTCTGTATATACTTTGGTGTATGTGAGCCAAATGCTGATTCAGACCTGAGGTGAACTCTGCTCAAGAGCGTGTGACTGATTCTAAAGTTCGTGTGCAGTAGTGACAGGAGATGTCAGAGAAGCAAAACTCTTGGTGAGAGCTTTGGGTATTGAATGAGTCCACAGGTTGCACAGTAAAGAGCATGGAGAAGAGCACAGTCAAAACCAAGGTGTGAAAGATCCCAGTGCCTTTGTGGGATGTGGAGTCATCCTCAGCTTGGCTCCTAGAACACGGCAAGTGTTGCTGAGATGCCTCTGGACAGAGCCTGGCTGGGGAGAGCCAGCTGGTGATGCCAGCAAATTTGTGCTGCTGAGTTGACACAGGCTGATTCTGATTTCTAGTTCTATGACTGTTTCTAATTGCTGTTCTCATGTTCTCCCTCTGAGTCACTTGTATTAACACCTAGTTTTTCTTCCCTGAGCTTCTCAAATATGAAAGTTTCACCCTGACACATTTCTTCTTCTGAATCTGTTTCCTGCCCCACTTTGTAATCTTCCAATAGACTCCAGGAATTGACTTCCCTTGAACTTTTGTTGGGCACTTTGTTTTCTATACCAAACTCATTCATTTGTTTGCCACATATTTACTGAGAATTGCCACAGTGCCAACAACATGCACTACTCAACCGTTAAGAACAAGATCCCTTCTCTTAGGGGGAACCTCAGACCCCATTATCCATGAATGAAGCAGGACAGCTACAAGGCAAGCAGAGAGAGTGAGTGATGGCCAGTGTAGAAAATCAGAATTTACATGCTCCATCTAACAGCATACAAATTCCCTCTTTTAAAACACTGATCAGCACAATGAACCAAGCCTGCCAGTTGGGCCCACTCCAGCTTTAAATGCCATCTGTTCTCTGCCAACTGCCAAATATCTATCTCCAGCTCAGAATTCTCCCTTGAACTCCAAACAGCTCAGTATTCTCTCTGGAACTCAAAATTCCTTAAACTCCAAGCTCCTACCTCTCATGACTGCTTGGATGCCTAACAGGCCCCTCACACTCACCATGCCCAAAAGTGAACTTTCAATCTCACCCATCCCAAATCTGTTCTTTCTGCACCCTCTTCTTCAAGGCAGAAAATAGCAATTCCATACTTCCAGCTGTTCAGATATGAAAGCTCAGGGGTCGTCTTTGACTCTTACTTTTTATCACATCAAGTATCTAATTCATTAGACCCATTGGCTCTAACTTAAAAATTACCCAGAATTCAGACAATTCTGTTTGCTCATCAGCAGCTGCCTCTGTCCCAGCCACCACTGTCCTCCACCTATTTCCAACTTTGTTCCCCTGCAAATGCATTTCAATAGCAGGTAGAGGGAGCCCATGAACCTAAGTCAGACCTCTTCGGCCCACATCTCTCTGTGGTTTCACATCTCAGAGAAAAGCCACGTACCTTACAGTGGCCTTAAAGACTACATACACAGTCTGCTTTCTCCCTCCTTCACATTACCCCTTTCCTTCTACCCCATCCCCACCTACTGCACCCCCTCCCCACCTTTTGTTCCAGCTCTTTGGTCTGCTGACTGACAATGAGTCTTTTGGGCAAGCTTCAGCATCAGAGACTTAATATGCATTAGAACTTCCCCCCTACCCACCAGTTATCCATCCACTGCCTCACCTCCTTCAAGTCTTTATCCAAATGGTACCTTCTCAGACATTTTTTTGTAGCCTAATGACATCCATTCATCCCAGGCAGTCTCTATCCCCATCCCTGCTTCATTTTTCTCTCCAGCACACTTCCCTGACTCACTACCTATTTTACTTATGTGTCTGCTTACGGGTAACCTCTTCCCTGGAATGTTAGCACCTTGAGGGCAGCGATTTTTGATCCTTTCACCCACTGCTTCGTTCTCAGCATGTAAAACAGTGGCACATAAAAAGCACTCAATAATTTCCTGTTTAATAAAATTATCAACATTCAGGAAGGTTTCTATTCACTGAATCTTGAATATTCCTGAGGCCAGTGCTCAGAATATTTATCACTCAAATGTTGTGTAGGAGAAAGGAAACATTTCTCAAAGGGGCCTTGCTCTCAAGGCCTTTATCCATGAAGACCTAATGTACTGGGGATACAAACCCCAAACTGAGGAGCTACAGAGAGATGTGATGTACAAAAGTATGCAGAGGAAGGGCCCTGGGAAACCACACAGCACCAGTTCCTCCTGTATCAGGGTCAGTGCTGTGGAGGCCAGACCACAACTGTGTTCATGTATGAATGTGGGCCTCAGTGACGGGACAAGGTTAGACTTCACAATACCTTTTGAATTGGTGCAAAGACCTATTATTCCTCAGACCCAAGGAAGCAACGGCAGGGGGTCAGGCACTTCCCTCACCCCCTGAAGCTGTGTACTGTTCTCTACCCCTTATAGTCAAAGACTGCATAGGAATTCAGAAAGAAACAGCATCATTTAAAACATTCCAAGCAGTGCATTCTGAGGCTTGCGCGGACTGCTGAGGTTAGCGATTCCTGCGTCTGGTTTTGGTCTCCCTCAGCCAGTGACTTGCCAGCTTGTCTGTCTGTGGCTGCATAAAGGAACGCACTTCATAACCCAGCCTTGTTCACACAAATATGACTGGTAAAACTAAATGAGACTTAAGCTCCTTATGTTTGAGGCACCCAGAGAATTCCCATTTTGTTCCTTTTTATTTTATGATTACTGTTGTCTTAATGCTGGTTGACAGAGTAAGGCAGGTGAGGAGCTCCCCAAAGCCTTGAAACTTAAAGGGAAGCCAAATTCACAGTTAATCAAGACTAATACTATATTTAGGCAGTATTTTTAAAAATTCAAATTAAGGTAAACAACACATGATGGATAAGATATGGAGATTTTTTTAATTGATTTTTTTTTTTAGAGATAGAGGGAGGGAGGGTGGGAGAGAGGGAGGGGAAGGGAGAGAGGGAGACATCTATTTGTTCTTCCAATTATTTATGCTTTTATTGGCTGATTCTTATATTTGCTCTGACCAGGGATTGACCCCACTACCTTGGCACATCAGGACAATGCCTAAACCAAATGAGCTTCCCGGTCTGGGCTTGGAGATCTTAAATAGAGACAGGCAGTTGTGTGTTTTATGGCTCTGCATTAACATGGACCTGTAGGTTACCGTGTTCTTTACCGTTGGCCACACTGGTTGCCTGGTGGGTTCCTGAGGGTTGACAATGACGTGCAAAAGATCAGGCAGTGTAGGGCTTTATAGTCATGCAGCTTGATTGTAGAGCCTTGACTCACTTTTTCCACTGGTTCAAATACGAGAGCATATCTTGCCTGGGCTCTAACATGAATCAACAGCGTACTGCTGGTTGACTGTCCACTACCCTTATTTCCCACACTACTGGTTGGGAAAAAACAGCCCTAGTTCCTGATCTGCCTTCCTAGGGCCTCTGGATCCTGCCTATGGGGAGTTCCCCTGACGGCAACCCCTTCTCCTCCGCCCATGTCCTAGAAAACCCACCCTACGCACCATTAAACTAACTGACCCCATGGGGCTCTGAGTGACTTTCTTTTCCTAGTTTTTTGAAATATAATTAACCTTCCTAACTGTATGTACATATAAACACACATGCATACACACATATTTTTGAGTCATACAAAAGGCACAATTGTATTGTAGGTTCAGTTAACAAAACATGTCTAAATAGTTTAGTCACAATGGAGAACTATTACTGAACCAGCATCAGGCATAATACTGGGAGTCTGCAGGGAGTTTTCACTGTTCCTCATCTAAACCCCTAACTTATGTCATGGCAGTAGCTTATGGGAGAAGAAACTTCAATAATCAGTTGCTTAAAATTTAGCATGGGAGATACAAGCCTAATGCTGTGCTTTGCTGGTGGAAATCTTAAATCCGGAAGAGCTGGTTATGCCGCCTGAGGTCGCTCAGAGTGGCGTCGGTGAGTTCAGATTCCAAGTTTGTTTCCCTCTCTGGTGTTTGGTGTTGTAGAAGATCCTCCAGGAGTTTTTAAATGCTGTTATTGTTTCACTTGGTATGGCCATGGTGAGGTTTTCAGTCAGGTGAACATGGAGCATAGTGTCGCCACCGAACCTCTCCTAACCTTAGATCCAATCATGCGTGCATTTTTTGTGTGTGTGTTCAGATTTAAGCTTAGCAGATCGACTGTGTTAAGCAGTTCCAAGTTCACAATTAATTGCAGTGGTAATGACTAGCGCTGCTGTCATGGGGCAGGAATGCTTAAAGACCAGTACAGATTTCAAAGGACTGTAGAATAAAAGGCATAATTAGCATAGGCCAATGGTGAGTTCAGCTCCTCAAGGGGAACAATGGCATATACCTTTAGGAAGTAATCAAGCAGCAGCAATATGCTTGATTTAAGAACATCATAAAAGAAGAGGTGTTTTCTCGGGTTCAAGTAAATGAACAGATGTGGCTGGTGTGATGTGTTTTGACAAAGTGCTCCAAAGACACGGTGTTTAAAAGACTGAAAAGCCACCATTCCAGCAATTGCCGTCTTCTAAGAGCTACACTGCCAAATTCCACAGGTCTCACGCAGGAAATGAAAGCAGTTCATGAAAGTGCCAGGGACGGGCAATCTCAGTGCCACAGGTAAAAAGCAGGGTTTTACATCCGATCAGCTGTGTTACAAAAACTGCTTTTTGAGAAATAGATATCAATATCAGAGGTCCCCCAAGCATAGCAAAAGCAGTGGGCCCGTGACAAAATGGGAAAAAGTTGATAAAATAGGGTGGGAGGAAGTTCAAATAAATTTCAGTCATCTATAAAATAGAAGAAAAATATGCACACACGTGTTTATATCTCTCTCCATCCGTACATATGAAAGAAGAAAATCTAGTTGAGAGTCTAGTAAAGGCAGATAATGAAAAATAATTCCAGTGGACTTGTGGGCAGCAGACAGGTTAATTTTTACCAAGGTCATATTGTCTTTTTGACTAAGTAAGTGTGAGATAAAACTATCCCCCCAAACTGGTTGATTTAGGGTAACATCTCATAACTTGACATTGGTCACATTCATTTGCTTGACCTTAAATCCCTAACTCTCAGGCAGGCAGCACAAGAATACGAGAATTAAGTGCCAGCAGTTCACCATTTATGCAATGGTTTCCTCTTTGTCCCCACCCAAATGCTCTAAGGAAAAGTGAAAGCTGTGACCCAATGAGAAGAAGACGCTTCTCCTGGACCATTGTAACCAGAGTGGAAAGATAAACTTGTGAGCTGGGTTTTTGTGGTAGCATCAAGATAGGCAACGCGCATTCAACTCAGACACACTTTTCCTTGGGTTGAGTCTACCTCCCTACCAGGTGTATGTCTACTCTCTCCAAGTTTACCCTCATACAGGTAAGTTGTTAGAAGAAAGTAAAAAATGAAAAACATGCCTTTCCAAAAAGAGGTCCTATAGAGTTGAGAGTTAATGGTTTGTGACAGTTAATTACCATGATGATATGATCACAGTATAAATCACAACTGCTAACAAAACAATGAGACACAAAAGTTTGCTTATAAAGTTGTGAGAGTGAATTCATAAAATAGTCATTCAGCATGTTTCAGTCGTCCTGCCACTCAATGTATTCCAGCCAAAGGAGAAAAGAAAACATTACTGAGGACCAACTGTTCCCTTAGTCAAATATTTTTGAGTGTGAGCCTCACAATGTTAAAACGAGACCCTTACATAAAAAGGGGGACGTTTCGTCACAGGCTCTTCAGCACTGACCAGGACCCATGTCGTCCCTGCACAGTATTAGAACGTGGAAGGACAAGGCAAGCACAGGCACAACTAATAACACAACTCTGACTTCATCAGTGCACCACTGTGTGCTATCATTTTTAACTTTAAAGAGTGTGAAAACCTTACATTTATGTAGCTCTTTATATTTTAATGTGTTTTGGGCTATCCATTAATTTAATTCTAATAATAATCATGTGAGTTGAGTAGATATCTCTTGTTCTACCCAGAAATAACACCTTCTTGGTATACCCCGATTACTGGATAGGACACGAATGTTATTATTTACAGAAAAAAAAACTTGTGGGAGGCTGTTAGGGGGAAGTTTGCTGGCTGTGCAGGTGTGTGGAGTTTTTAATATGTGTAAGCGCTGTAGAATCAGCCATGTTTGTGCTCCGTTCTGCCTCCACCCGACAGTGGGGTCCCTGGGAGGTGTCCTCACCCATCTGAGCCCTCCACTACTCACATAAAAAACCTAAATAATAATACCTATCTAGCACTAGTATTGAGAAGTTTGAGTGAATTTGCATGTAACTCACATCTCACTTTGCCTGGTACCTAGTAAATTGTCCAAGTAATAAGTCTTATTGGCAATTATAGCTGAGCACAGAATGGTCAAGTGGGAATTTAAAGACATTCAAAAATTCTGAAAAGTCATTAATAATGTAAGACTATTGATGGAGTTACAAGTCCTTAAGTGGATTTTCCAAGTTAATTAGTTTTTCGAATCATCTGGTTTGAGTCCAGTCAGGCTTAACAACATAATCTATTTCTTTTCTTTATGTGAACACAGGACATAAGATGCCCAAACCAGCCCTGAATTTAAATATGGAAGATAGAAGAATGGAAAGGTTTCATTGGGCCAGCCTCCACCTTTTGAATGTCGGTTGACTCTGCTCACCATTACAATGTCCACTATTAGCGTTTTGTGTCTCAGGTTCTCAGTTCGCCTCACTGGCACTGGCAGTCTTAACACATCGAAGTTGGAACTTTCCTTCTGTCTTGAATTGAGTTTACTTTTTATGTGTAAGACTTCCCTAAATTCCCTGAGAGCAAGAGTCTAACAAAGTGTTTTACACACCAGCATTAGGCACACGATCTATACTGAACACAAACCGATTCAAAATGATGTACTGTGTAAAAAACGGAATTTTTTATACCGTTAGTTGTTCACTTTTAGGATCTCGGGTGGATAGACGGGAACAAGAGTTAGTCATTCACTGTTCCTTGAGTGACTGGAATCCTGCATTTAATTTCTCACAATATGGCTGCTTGAGCAAGATGACAAGCCATTGAACCTCTTGGTCTTACTAAACAAAATATTGTAAACAAAAAACTCATCAATTCTACATTCTTGTACTTTCTGCCTCTCTTCAGTACCACTCACTGGCTATACATGTGAAATAAAGTTTGTGAGCCAAATTGTTTTGTTCACAGTGTGAAGAGAGAAAGGTGGTAATACCTGAGACTTGCTTAGTTCATAACCTCTATCTTAAAGCCTTTCCATCAAAGTTGGGTTGAGGTTCAGAAAATTCTCCCTGTGGAAGCAGCATAACTTTGCTGATCATCCCTCCGCTTTGCTAGGCAAATACAACCAGATGTCACAGGACTGTGTCTCTGACATACACAGCCAGTGAGGGACAGGTGTACACAATGTCGGCACTGTAGACACTTCAGAGGCACCGTGGAAGGTAATTTTTGATAACAGGGACGAGAGCTGAGAAACAGACACAGGCTACTTGCTGAACTAATGGGACTCAATCTAAGGGGTTTGGTTTGAATGATATAATGACTTCAAGTCCAAGAAACTGCAGTTATCGTGGTCTTTTAAGACACTTTAAAAGAAAAAAAAATGTCCCATCCGATATTCCCAATGGTGCTTCAAGCCAAACCATGACTTTTTAGCAGACTCACGCCATGGCCACTTCTCTCTTGGTGCTGTCTCACTAACTTGTCCTCCAAGGAAACTTTTAGTCCCCTCTTCTGTCTGTAGAAAGCTACCCAGGGTTCAAGGCCAAGGTTAAATACTGCTTCCTTGAGGTGCTTTTTTTATTCTCATGTCTTCACTGATTTCTGTCTTAGTCTGTTTGGGCTGCTTAACAACAACAAACATAGACTGGGTGGCTTAGAAACAACATAAGTTTGTCTCACACAGTTCTGGAGGCTACAAGTCCACATTCAGGGTGACAGCATGGTCAGATTGCGGTGGGGGCTGTCTTCAGGGCTGCAGACTGCTGATGCATGGCAGAAAGCAGAGAGAGAAAGCCCACTCTCTCTCTCACCCACTCTAAGACTCATAAGGGCACTAATTCCACTCATGAGGGCTCCACCCTTGTGACTTCATCTAGTCACAGTGACCTCCAAAGGCCCACTAGTTTTCTCTTTTTTGTATTATAATATTTGGATGAGTGCATGTTCCCTTTAAATAGATTGGAAGGACCTTAATAAGTTCTGCTTATTTGGGGGAAAGGAGGATGCAGTACCTTCCCCAATACACAGAGTAGGGGTTAATAATTAATGGAATTGTTGAATAATTATCTAAGTTAATACTTCATTGAAGTCTTATCCATACATACCATGTTGTATTTTTCTGATTTCATATAGCCAGAGTGCAAACATCAGCAGTGCTCAGGGATCGGAGACTTTTCTCTATGTAAACCAAATGATCACATACAGGTTCCTCTCATCTGTGCCCCTGCTCCAAACAGCATGTATGCTATCCCCACGGCTGTACTTTGCTACTTACCAAGGAAGAAAGGGCCTGTATTTCCAGCTGAACAGGAACTTAAAAATATTAGACAGGTCAGGGGTACATTCAGACTTGTCACCAGTTTCCCTCGGACTGGTGCTACCCCTTTGTGCTCTGAGGGCTATGCTCAGCATCGCAGTGGGAAGAGCAGTGGGTCCTACGGAAACTCATTAAATATTCTGATCTAAGACTTTGTCCTATACTCTCCCCAATCCTGCTTTGCTGACTTTCCTCTCAGTTCCTCGCCTCCTCCTTGGTGTTCTCACAGTACCGTGACTGTGCAGTCATCTGCCGCATCTGTTCCTTAGAGCTCTAGGAACGATTTTTAACTGTCTCCTTAGGGTGACATCTTTCCCTAAGATGGGGAAGAGCTTGGTGGAGGAGCCATTTCTCCATGTTCTTGAGCATGCCAGTGAGTTCTTCTCCTTGGCAGTGAGAGCAAACCTTCTTGGGCTCCCTTCCTCCTGTTCTGGAAGCCACTGGCAATGTGGCCCATCCAGACTCTGTGTCCCATTGTCCACTGAGTGGATGCCAGGTGTTACCTATATCTTTATTACTTAGTAGAGGGAAAGCTTATTACTTTCAATAAACCACATGGATAGTTAATGCCAGGACTAGGCTAAGAGATGCTACAGTCACAGTTGCTTCTTATTGATTTTGCATTTGCTGTCCTTCCCCTTCCCCATCATTGGCTTACCTCTGTTGGGTGCCATACAATATTTGAGAATATAACTGTCATTCATTCTCCTTAAGTCTGGTACTCAAAGATCTGGGTATAAAAGGAATCCCATTACTTTAGCTCTTGAGGTCTGGCCATTCCTTTTCCATTTTCTGCTGACTATTTGGACCTGCCACTGAATTTGGATTATAAGTGACACTGCTAAAATTTAATCAGTAAAGGTCCCTCTTCATAGATGAGACTAGGACGCATTTTGTTTTATCCATTTCACTCTCGGTACCGAACTTGGTATCACTTAATTCCTGGTCAGTCTAATACTTTCATACTGTACATCTTCCCAAATTAGAAAAGATAGTATAATATAAAGATCAATAGCAATTCTAACTATCTGTACACATGTTTTAGAAAATGTAACAATACTAGACCTCAAATTTGTAGCAGCAAAACTATAACATTCTTGGAAATTATCTCAACCAAAAATGCTTGTAATGTAATTGCAGAAACACAGAAATGATAAAAGTATATTCAGTTGAGACTTCATATAAACACTGACCATTGAAATGATGTAAGCCCTTCCAAAATACACTTATAGATTGAATAAAATTTCATTTAAAAGCAGTTTATTACAGATAAGGCAAGACTAAAGTAAAGAAAAATTAATCTAAGGTTTATCTGGAAAAATCAATGGGTGAAGCTAAAAAAATTAAGGAAAAAAGTAAGGAGAGGTAAATTTCCCCTCCAATTATAAAAGCAAAAACTAAAAATAATTAGCTCCACACTGTACCAGTGCTAAGCATATGAGTCAAAGCAATGGCAAAGCAGGAGAGAATTCTACTGAAGATACTGCTGGTTATCCCGTAAGTTGTAAAGTAAGAACATGTTAGCAAGGGTTCTGTTCAGTTCAGTATTTTTCAGCAATCGTAATGATTAAATGAGACTCTACCCTAAAAAATCAGGATGATTAAAACATATAAAATGAAAGCCGAACATGGCAACATATTTTGCTTCCTCAGAAAGTAATTAAAAGCAAGAAAGTAAGTTTGAGGAGTATCTTTGGATATTATAATGTTATCTCCTGAAAATAAATGAAAGGCTGAACTGTTTTACATATGGTAATGGGAAGGATAAGTGGCCTTGCCAGTCTGTATTATGAACAAAATGGAATCAGACATAGATTTACTCACCTTAACATTTTAAATATGTAAATAGAACCAAATCCCAGTGCCTTGTGGCTTGACTTTGGGAACTATGTTGAATTCCACCTACTTCCTATTCTTCCTGACAGTGATATTTTTTCTCTTAGGCCTTGCTAATTCCTACTTTGAAATTAAGTCTTTATAATGATAGGAAGTACCCATGTCAATTTTTCTCAGAATGATTTTGGCACAATGATTAATGGACCAGCTTCTGGCCTTTAGAGAATTATCTCTCTGAGCTTTTAAAAGTCACAGTCGATGTGTGTCTGTCAGATCGAGAGGGACACACTATTGGTAGCATGTACCCCCAACATGTTTACCATCTACTGTTGGTAAATACCTTTACCTAAAGCAATATTTTCTTCCTGGAATTTGATATTTACAGACATTGATAACATCACTAACTCTGCTTCAAAGACGGTAGGAAACAATACATTCTGATTATAATCAGCCCTTGTTTCTCCAAGTTAAAGGAAAAAAATGGAAAACCCTTTTCCTTTTAGCAGAAAATATTCAAATGTGTTAAATTTGGTTTCTTAGACTAGAAAATATATATTAAAATGGTGTAAAGGGAAAATAAAAATCTAAACTAAAAGCTAGAAATACATTAAATACATTAAAATTATAGACTTTGTACCAAATAGTAGTTGGAATAGTTGGATTCGGAGGCTGAGAAAGGGGCTGAAGCCCAGCCCTGCCCCTCTTCGTTGTGTGGCCTGGGGAGGTGTTTGAGCCCGACAAATCACAGTTATCGGGAATGTGAGCATCTACCACATCAGCATGTTACGAGCATTAAATGAGTTAAAGAATCCAAGTGCTTAGCATAGGCCCTTGCAAAAAATATCAGCCCATAGTACCAGGGAACTGCTATTTTTTAATGCTTTTATTCAGATAAAGTCAATGAATTTCCTATTTCTCCTGTTGAATGTTCCATCTATACTGTCACAAAGTCACCGGACAAGCTGAGGCTATGAGATATGAGTTCAGGAGTTGGACAAATAAGAGTTACTGATCAATGAAGTAGCCATTTCATAGACGCACCTCCTCTCTCCCTGTCGTCCCAATAAGGGGTTGTAGCATGGCAGTAGGCATGCAAGTTTTATCTCAGTACATTCTGGGTTCAAATTCCTACCCTGCAACTTGTTTAGTAGCTGTGAAAGTTTGAACAAGCTTCAGTTTTTTGTTTATGAAATGAAGGTAATGATCTGGGCTACTTCCCAGGGCTACATTGAGGATGTGCAATAAATATTAGTTAATCCTGTTGTTTCCTTTTGCCCTGTAAGCAGAAGACACCATGGCTCCGATGGGCTCCATAACGTGCCAGTGGCCGTGCCATGGCAACAGATTTACCCAGATGTCAGATCAGGGTCCTTGCCCGATTCTCTCTGCTTTGCTGCCTCTCCTGGGTTCAGTGTTGTAGGGGGCAGAAGATGCTTGAGTATGCAGTGAATTAAACAAGTTAAAGTAGGTAATTGGAAAGAATCCACAGAGATGATGGATTTTGAAAGACAGGTAAAGTATGGATAAAGGGACAGGGGAAATCATAAGCCCATTTAACTATGACTTATATAATTGTGGTTTCTATTAGGGCCTGCATTGAGTCTAATGAATATTCATGAGTGATTAGACAAATAACCCAGCAAACAGACTAGAGTCTGATCTCAGACTGGGGTTCTTAAGGGACTTTAGTAATCTTGGTGTTATAAATCACAGGTTAGAGGAAAAGAGTTTAGTGCACGATGTTGAAAATTGGCCGCCTACATGGAGAAAAATTAGTTTTCTCTCAATGTAAAGTTGTATAATTTCATAATCTAGAACAGTATACTGGTGACTATGAGAAAAAGAAATATTTTTTAAACAAAATACCCAAAGACCAAAGCATAAATGGAGAAGTTGATGTATTTGACTACATCAGAACACAAGGCTGCTCATTTAAGTAAGGACATCATAAAGGTGAAAGCTGGGACAAGGTCATTGCAACGTGAAAAACTGACAAAAGATTCATATTCAGGGTACACGAAGCAGTTTGGCATGCTCACTAGGATGGCAAAAAACCAAAGTACAAAGTTTAAACAGATGAACAAAGGATGTGATTAGGCAGTTCACAGTAAAGCAAATGCCAAGACCAGTAAAGTAAGTTAGAACTTGCTAGTCATGATGGTTAATTTCAGTGGGTCCCCTTGGCTGACCATCCGGTGAGAGAAGCCTGACGAGTACACTCGTAATCAAAAATGCACATTAAAACAATGAGGATGTAATTCTTTTTACCCATCCATGTAGAGATTATCTGAAAGTGAAATAATAGTAAATTCTGGCTAGGGCGTGGGCAGAGAGGCACGCATGTCCCATGTGACCAGGTGCAGCCACTCCGCAGTCCAATTGCAGCTAGGCCAGCACCCACATTTGCACCCACGGATATATATTGGGTTGGCCAAAAAGTCCATTTAGCTTTTTCCATAAAACAAGAGACACATTGTTCATTTTCCCCAATGACTTTATTGGTTTGGATATTTTGGGTACGGCAGCTCTCTCCCACCTGGCACGTTGTTGATTGTCTTCAATTAGTGTCTTGGGTGGATCGCTGTCAACCTCAACTGCTACCCGACTGCGGAGCATCGTCCAGCATGGAAACTTCACAAACCACTTTTGACACATTTGATCAGTCACAGCACTTTCTCCATACACTGCACAGATCTTTTCTTTTGAGTTTCAGTTGTGTTTTTACCTTTCTTGAAATAATAAAGCATAATATGCCAAAAAGGTTGCATATTTTCTTCCCTCTTCAATATGTAAATGGCTACACAAAAATTCACCAATTTTGATAAATTTTTTCTAAATGCAAGTTGATATGACATCTGTAACAACACAATCTAACACAATTATTTAAAACAAAGTTAAAGACAACAAGTGCTAGTAGAGCCGTCTTACAAAAAAACCCAAAAAACTTCTTGGCCAACCCAATACAAGAGAGAACTTGTACGACAGTACCATAAAAAACTCATCTCAGGTGTCAGCTCCAGCATTTGGTGTGGACACAGGGGCTAGAAGCATTTCAGTTTCTACCATTTGAGTCATGGGTAAAAGAAAATGTGCTTGATGTACCCAGAGGACGATTGAGCAGCAGTCAGTAGTAATGGGCTGGTTCTCCAATACATAATGTTATTTTTTTTAAAAAGGTATTAGAACATGAATGTGTATATAAAATTATACATGCTAAAATACATTTTATCTAATAAACTTAAGAAGGGTAGATAGGGCAGTTACATATTTAGCAGAGAGGCTCTGCTGAGGTCGTTGTGGTGGGGCCGCGTAGGCTAGGCGTGGTGATGAGAGGGTGCAGGGAAAACAGGAAAGTTGAACAAAAGAGTGAGCTTGCAGACAGCCTTCTTACGCATGCCCCGTGCCACGTTTGACCAGCAGAAGTCAGTGCACTTGAAGTCCTGGCAGAGGGAGAAACCTGACAAACACCACCTCAGCCGGTGGTCAAGGTCATTGTCAATGGGGAAGTCATGTTGATAGTAGTATGTAGCCTTGTTATGATGTAATGCAGTTGTCACTTCACTTCTGTGGTCTCTCCTCCCAAAGGAGTAATCACAATCTTATCATGAGACAAAAATAAGACAAATTCCAATAATGGGACATTCCACAAAACATCTGACCAGCAGTCAGCAAAACTGCCAAGGTCGTTCAAAACAAGATGGATCAGAGGAACAGTCACAGCAAGAGGAGCCTGAGGAGACACAGCAGTAAATGTAATGTGGAGTCCTGGTGGATGGGTTCCTGGGACCAAGAAGGACATTAGATAAAAACTAAGACAATCTGAATAAACTATGGGCTTTAGTTACTGATACTGTGCCAATATTGGTTTAATAATTGGGATAAATAAGCCTTACTAATATAAAATATTAATAATAAGGGGAAAAGTGGATGTGGGGTATATGGGAACTCTCTATACTATTTTCTCAATTTTTCTGTAAAGCTAAAACTATTCTAAAATATATAGCCTAATAAATAAGTGGGGGCAGGGGTGGGGTAAGGTAACAGCATTATTATATGCTGTATGGAATCTATTTTCATAGTTTTTGGGGAGCCTCTGAAGGATCGAGTTGTAAGTCTAGGAGCCCTGTGAAGGCTCATGTGCACAAGGAGCAGCAGATCAGGGGACTTTAAGAAGCCAGTGAAGACAAGGCTGAGTCCCTGAGCCACGGCAATAATAGTAAGAATGAATAGGAGGCAGGAGGCAAGTGGATGGATAAAGCCTTGAGATTAATGGCACTTAATCCCTGATTAAACAGAGTGAGGTGGTGCGAGGGAGGAAAGTCTACCTTGGTAGTTTTCAAGACGAAAATGGAGTGTTGGCACAAGTCTACAAAGGAA
Organism: Desmodus rotundus; assembly: GCF_022682495.2. Lineage (NCBI taxonomy): Eukaryota > Metazoa > Chordata > Mammalia > Chiroptera > Phyllostomidae > Desmodus > Desmodus rotundus. Next base: position 185,354,838 of record NC_071387.1, on the reverse strand, counting down.
AGGAAAATGATCTAATTAAGTATTTAAAACACTAAGAAAAAAATCTGTGAGAAAGTCATGAGTGGAAATCTACAAAGGTAGAGAAGTTTCCAAGGAGCCGGCCTTAATCGTGTGGCTGCGGGGTCTGTGGTCTCCAGACAGCACTTTGAGGCTGTCATTTGTCGGCCGCTGTGATGTGAGAATTTATGTCCGTAAGGAGCAGTGTCAGTTCACTGACTGACTGCTCTGAACGTGAATCCAGGTTTCAGTGCTCTGTTGCTCCAATAAATGCAGCAGCTTTACACCTTTCTGGCTGGAAGTGAATTAACAGGATCCTCAGTTTAATGTGCTTCCTTAAATATTGATTTATTCGACTTCCAGCAACATGGCTGACTGGGCTGGCGCTGGCTGGTCTTCCTGCTGCATATGATAAACTGTTAGAAGTCATCAATAAAACATAACCCCAAAATACCTAATACGTAGCTTATCTTCAGGGGGAAAAAGGGAGATCTTCAGGCATCAGAAATGGAGAAATCAAAGGATGCAACTTAAACTCAAGGCTTTAAGGCCCAGATATAATCCAAGAGGAAAGAGGACCAGATGCCAAAGTCCTACTGCTATAGACTCAATGCTTGTGTCCCCCCCCAAATTCATATTCTTAAAAAAGCCCAACCCCTAATAGAGTGGTATGTGGGGGTGGAGACTTTGGGAAGTGATTAGGTCATGAGAGTGGAACCCTCATGAATAGGCTTGTTGCTCTTATAATTAAGGTCCCAGAGAGCCCCCTCACTTCTCTGCCACGTGACGGTACACAGAGAACCAGCCCTCTACAAGCCAGAAAGAGGCCCTCACGTATGCCGACCATGCTGGCCCCTAGATCCAGCCTCCAGGCCTGTGAGAAATAAGTTGCTGTTGTTCATAAGCTACCCAGGATATGACGCTTTGTTAGAGCTCTGAACAGACGTAGACATTACTAAGGAAGGAGCTGGAAGTGGGTGTTTGTACAATGCCTGGCGACCGGAAGGGCAGCCCCAGCTGTGGAAGGAGCTGGGAACTCCAGACTGATGGTGGGGGATCAGCAGAGCAGTTTGCCCGTGCAGGACCTTGGGTGAAGACAGTGTTGTCCCTGAAGAAACCCAGACAGCGTTGAAGGTAGGGTCTGAATGTACACCATGGATGCTGTGCAGAAACTTGAGCCGAAAAGATCCAACTGAAGACTTGTCTAAACTGAGGACCCCAGCATAGGCAAAGGCCACACTTCTGTAGAGGGGCCTTCCACACAGCAGATCATACAAGAATTCCACAGAATGGAGAGAAAACTCCACAGAACATGAGCGCAGAGTTAGAAATGTCAAGTGACAAGAGGAATGAAGGAGTCGCCATTTTCAACAAATGGATAATTAGTGACAAGGTTTTTGAGTTATTAGAGCAAACTGAGAGACACAAGAAATTAAGAGGCTATAAAATTTGAACGAGGACCAAATAGAATTTGTAGAAATGAAAGAGTATAACCACAAGAATTAAAGCCTTATGGGAATGTTTGGGTAGCCCTTAGACATTTCAGAGAGTGGTCAAGAGCCTGGTAAGCTTCTTGGATACTGTGTCCAGCGGGCAGCCTGAAAACTTGCTGTTCTTCCGCTGGCTTATCACTTCCTGTGATTTGCCTCACAGAACCACTGAGATGGCTTCATTCTCTCCTACATTAGAGAGATGTAGGGAGGCCTTCTGCCTGAGCTCTTTGCGTGGCCTCTGAGTGAGTTTGTTTTGTCTGAAAAAAGTACTTCATAACCCCCCTTTTTTACACCAAAAGTGTCATAATGGATTTATTGTTCACCTTAGTGATTTTCTATTTTATGATCACACAATGAAGAAAATCACTTTTCTCCACTCCCCTTCATCTCCAGTGGCCAGAAGACCTGATTGATACTTAGGGACTTTGATTCCAAAGCATCGTGGTGCCTATCAGGATGCTCAATTCCCTCTTCATGGGCTTGGGACCCCCTTGACCCCAGGATATCTGCTACCGTAGAAATATCACAACAGAACAGTCTTCTGTGAATGTTAATTGTGCCCCCGGTTTCATTCTTCCTGCTGGCTTTGCCATTTCTTGGTGTAGATTTGAGTAATGATTCCAGCTTGGCATTTTACAATGAAACATTTTTAACTCCCTAATTTGAATTAATAAAAGAAGAAAAAAGGAAGAAGGAACTTATAAATACTTTAGTTAAAACAGGAAGACTAGCACAGTATCACTAAAAGTTAACACATTATTTCATCCTATTCTTTTTATAAACTGAATTTAAAAGACAGGAAATTTTTCTTATTTATCTCTTTGCCGCATAAAAGTGGTGTGTATGTATTAGCTGTTAAGGACACTTCTTAAAGGTTTTAAGTACTTCTGCACATCTAAACAAATGGGATGTTAGTGGCACAACACAACTAATCCATCAGAACTCACTGGGACTAAATCCCCAATATTTGCTGCTTATATAACAACAGAATTTCTGTAAGTACAAAGATACCCCCAGAGCTGTAGAACTTTTTTTCAAAAGTCTAGTCAAAATGTACTTGTTTGTTCTCCTACTTATTTATCTTTATACACACATGCATGTACAGAGGTGGCGAACCAAATTACATTTTAAAGCCAGAACACGTTACAGATTATTTACCATCATGATAGGAATCCAGCCCCAGCCCGCCATGGAGAGCAGGAACTGACAAAGTTGTCACTCAGCCCAGAGACCCTCACAGGTGTCAGGACCCCCCTCAGCCTTGGCCATGCACTTGCACTAGGACATGGCCCCAACAACAGAGAAGGCGAGAGGAGCCTCTCAGGACCAGATCTTCGCAAATAAAGCCAGGACAAGGGGAAACCACACAGGAAGAGGAAGGTGGGGAGTGAAGGAGGAAGTGATCACATGTTCTAGCCAGCCTGTGGTGTCCAGGTCAGGGACAGGCAAGACTGGGTAGCCCAGCTCTCCTCACCCCGTGGATGGAGCCTATGCTGGCTCCACAGGCACTTCTTGCACATCTGGGCCACACTGAGGACTGGGCTTCTGCCTGTGCTCTTTGCGTGGCTTCAGTGAGTAACCTGTGATCAATATCACCCTGGGCCCTGGGCCTCTGACCCTGTCGTGGGCTCTGTGCCTTCTCTGTGTCCAGCCCTTTCTCCCTTCTTGACCACACTCAGCAGACCTTGTAGCCTGAAGAGATGGGCACAGCACAGTTTTCTTTCATCGTTAGTTCTACCTGGATAACATCACTGCTAGAGTACGAGTGTGTGTGGAAACCTGGCCATCACGGAGAACATTATTTCCTTCGAAACTGAGTTTGTCCCACGGAACTGATAGGGTGGTGGGGGGAGGGCGCCCATCACTGTTACACAGATTCTTACAGAATCAGCGTGTACAGGGCCTTGGAAATGCTGGCACCTCGTCAGTGTCTCGGGAGTCTACGGGTAGGTATGCTCTTGAACAAGTCATTTATCGATAGTCATTTTTTAGAGCCATGATTTTTTTTAAGTGCTTCAAATCAGACTGGTGAAGGGTAGCTGACAATATCTAACACTTTGGAAAAATGAAGAGAAAAGATCCACCTTTCTTATTGTTCTTAGTATTTTTTTAGCATTAAAATCTGTAGACTTTTCCCTAAATGGGATGTGTCATAATCTAGTGTTGATTTGACTGTAAAATGTGGACGATACTAGCTAGTCCATTTGGTCATATTCCTTCAATCATTTTCCCGAGACAATAGAACTGAAGGGACTCATGAGTAAACTGACAGCTGGGGGTCGGGTACTGATAAAAGGTCTAAACTCAAGGGTAATCAGTAGCTCTTCCAAATGAGGTATATAGCTGTACATGCCTCCAACCGTCTCTTTTTAAAAACTTTTATCTTTTTAAATTAAAAAAGAAATCCCATAATCCATCATTAGCAGTACCCCTAGTCTGTTTCCTTGAAGCCTGGGAATGGTTATTGCAAAGTGGCCGTCTGCACTTGTGGACTGAAGTTGGCGACTGACTTCAGCCTCATTCTGCTGTGAATAAGCCACCATAAGCTGTGGCAGCGCTCACATTTTTATAATGAAATTCCAAGAAATAACAACAAACCCCAGATGGATTTGGTCATCTTCTTGCCAGTATTTTTGGAGAGGCTAAACCAGCCCAGCCTGCTAAATTTATTTAATTGCCTTAATTGGTTTTAATATTTTCAGGGTCTGAACAATTTTGGAAGGAGAAGCAGATGTTGTGTAATAGCTATGAGCTTTTCAGGAGCTGCTGCTGAAATAATTGCAAATCAGGAACCACACAGTCAAAGGTGAACCTCACTTAAGTCAGTTCAGCAAAAATAAAGGTGACTGGAAAGCTGTCTCACTTTTGCTTGTCTGCTTAATCCTCACATTTCAAAATGGGACACAGATCACATGAGGATGCCCAGGTGCACAGTTGCTGCATTTATTATGTTTCAGATTTTCTCCATGTGCTTATCCGTCCACAGTAATGGAGAGCACCCCAATAACTGTACTCACTTTGGGAAAGTAACCACACCGACTGGAAGAGAATGCAAACAACAGGCTAGCTGTGGATGCTTTATACTATTTCAAGAAAAACTCTGAATGAGCATGTGTAATGAGAGACTGAGTTTTTTCCAGAAAATTTGTAATATAGCTCGATGGGAAAAGTGATGGAGAATAATAACACTGTGAACAGTGACTGCGAAATTATAGAATAGTTTTAGTAATTTTAACATAATAAGAAAAATACATTCTCAGGAAGACAAATAGTGACAATGATTATGAAGTCTAAAAAAAGTATTTTGGGGGTAAGAAGAGAAAAATATCTTTTCAACCAGCAGTAACAAAGCACATAAAGAGAGATCATTTGGGGATCTCCACCTGTACTCAAGTTAACTGAAAAAGGTATACCCTCTTTCGTGTTGTTAGAAATTGTTAGTAAATATTGTCAAAATTACTGAACATCTACATCAAATTTATGATTGAACTTTCCTAGAATTTTAGTTAATCAAGTATCTGAATCAATTTCGGCTGTTTTTATCTCTCAAACCCACATTCTACCCAATTGCCAGTCCTGTTACCCGACCCTAATCTAGCCAGGATCAAGCGCCATTCACCACCTCAGGGTCTGCCTAGTCCACTGCCCTGTCGAACCCGAATAGTTGCCTTGGCCCCATCACTGGCCTTTTCAGGTTGAGTTCCCCAGCAGTCTGTTCTCAACAAGAGTCAGCGTGATCTTTACAAGCATCAGTCAGCATTTCACTCCCTAGTTCACGTACTTCGTGTGGCCTTTCAGGATACACAGGGTGAATTTCAGAGTCTCATCCTCTGATGCTCGGCCCCTCCCTGGGCTGCAGGTGCACTGCTCTCGGGGTGTGCTCTCCCCTCCCCTCCAGGACATTGAAGATGCTCTTCCAGCTGCCTGGGATTCTCTGCTCACATTTTATCACCTGCTTGCTCTCATCATCTGCTCAGTGAAGACCTCCCTCCACTGTATTTAGAACTGAATCTTTGACACTATCTTGTTTTCATTTTTATTACCTTCTCGAGTGATAATTGAAGGAATTTTTTGATTGTTTGGTTAACTGTTGAGTTGAATTTACCAATGCCTGTAGGAGCCTAGGCATGTTGTAGGGAATCAGTGAATATCTGATGAATGACTGAATGAATGAAAAATCCAACATGTTTGCAATTTAGTTTCTTAATCATTTACTTAGATATATCAAAAGTGAATTTTAGTTGCCACCACTAGCTAAGAAAATTACCTGAAAATAGTTAATTAAAATGGCTTCTAAACTAACATTAATTTTGCCAGTCTCTGTAGAGCTTGCCTCACCAGTCAGTTGAGAATGGTAAAGAAAACTGAAAATCTGTCTCTCATTTACTTATAAAATCAGATATATAAGGTACACTTTCTTGGTAGCCAAAGCCGAGCTGGACCTGTAATTCATAAACACCTGCCTCCTTTACCTAGTACTTTCCAGTACTAGGAAAGTACATGTTGTCTCCGGGCTAGTCCACCCCAGGAAAAAGTCAGTCACAGAGCTCCTGAAGCGAGACCACCTAGAGACACACCTGGCTCCACGAGCTGAGAGGTTCAGAGCAGTCTCCGACTCTGAATGTCCTTGGGCCTTATAAAAAAAATAAAACAACAAGAAGAAGGAAATTGAGTCAGTGCTTGCTTTTTGCATGACAAAGGGGAAAAAGTATTTCTAAAACTCACGTATGCTTTCTTGAGTACTAGGACAGCTATGGCAAGAGGTCTGTGCTCCGAGTTAATCCGGTAGAAAGTAAGGCAGAAGTTGGGAGAGTGGAGAACAATGCTGGGGCGTGCTTTCCTCTCTAACTTACTGGGATTGAAGAACTACAAGTGATTCCTCAAAAAACGTAACTGGGAACCACACACCTGATTACAAGGTTGAACAAGCCAATGGCGGAGGTCCTTGTGTCAATTTATTACTAAAAACCCAAGTATGAGATAGAAAAGTGGTTGTACAAAAAGCCAAAACAGCCAAAGCATAAATGATTGGTCCCTTTATGAATTTATGGATATGTATATAACTGCACGATTTAAGGAATAGATAGATTCCCTTATACGTACATTTTATTTTTAAGTTCTGGGCATAATTAACATGAGGAATAGCCATGTTAGTGTACCATATACCGAAAATAAGATTATTATTTGAATGTGTTTTCTAACTTGGCCAGAAGCAATACAATGTAATTACAGTACACTTGAAATGAAACGTTAAAGTGGGAGCATTTAAATTGGCAAAGCTATTATGTCGGACTTGGACTTGTGTGATTAATCTTTGAGAGGAATGGCAAACAGATTTTTAATGAGGTGGAAATGTAGGACTAAGATTGATGGATAGTCCACACTTGGTTTCAAGACTGAGGAGTCTGCCAGTGCCAGGATGGAGAGCACCCACGCAGGGTCCTCATGGCACAGAGGCAGAGTCTCCGGATGTTTAACTTTGTTGTCTTTTGGCTTGTTTTCTTACACTGTGATCGTTTATTTGCTGCAGAGCAGAGTTAAGAAGCACATAGATTGCAATTGTAGCAGCTCATTTCTTTGTTGACATCTGTAATTATTTAAACGAAACACTGCCTAATATAAAAGTTAGTTGCTTTCCAAGATCCCATTAATGGAATTTATTTCCCATTTATATTTCTTACTTTGTATTTTAAATTTTTTGCTTCAGTTTTTTGTTGACATTTTTCTACTCATAGCCTATTTCAATATCCTTATTATCCTGAAAAAATTAAATATAATATTTGTTTCATAAAGGCACCTGTCATATCATAAGATGAGAGCCTGGTCACAGATAGTGAACATGTCCACCGTCGCTCAAGGAAATGGGCAGTGAAGAACAGGGAAGCCAGGAGGCAGCAAGGCCAGCAGTCAAGTTAAGAGGACATCCCTGGTAGATATCAGTGCTTTCCATTTGATCAAATCCAAAGTGAGTGCTAAGAAGCCAGGCCATGCCTGAAGGAAAGGAAGCAGACCAACTAAGTCCTCTGCCTGAGGGGGGAAAAAAGCAAAAAACCCTAGACTTTAACATTAGAACTGTGATCTCTCTATTCCACAGCTCTTGAGTGTTGGTCAGAATGTATGTCCTCTGGTACAAGTGGGCACAGCGTACAGAAGTATGTTTAGATAGGAGTGGATTATAGTGAGGAGAGAGGCCACTGTTTCTCAGTGAGGACACATCTCAGTGACCCTCTGTGGAGGCCTTGGAACCACCTGCTGTGGTTGGAGTGTTTGTGTCTGCCTCCCCACTGTTCGTATGTTAAAATCCTAACCCCCTATGTGATGGTACATGTGAGGAAGTGGGGTCTTTGGGAGATGCTGAGGTCGTAAGGGTGGAGCTCTCATGAATGAGATGAGTGCTTTTATAAAAGACACCCCAGAGCTCCCTCACCCCTATCACCCTGGGAGAATAAAATGCGAAAGTCTGAGACCCAGAAAAGGTTCCCCAATCCCAGACTTCTAGCCTCCAGAAATGTGAGAAATAAATTTGTATTGTTTTTAAGTTATATTATCTATTTATAGTAGTCAGAATGAACTAAGACACCACCACCATGCCCTGGTCACCACCTGGAATGTCAGTCACCTCCTACCCTTGTTTTCATCTGTCCCCTTTTGTTAATTTAATTCAGACTACGAGATCCGTATAAACTGGGTATCAAATAACAGTGATGCAGCCATACTAATATCACTTTATTCCTGTGTAAAATTTTAAGCTTTACCCAGAATTTATGTAGATATTACACAGTATCTCTCAGAAGCGATGACTCAATTCTTATTTCTTTCTAATCTAAAATTATTTCTTGGAAAATAATTTCTCCAAACCTTGAGTACAAAAGTTTGAATTTTTACAAATATCACTCAGTTTTTTCCTCATTCATAAGGAGTATTGTCCCACGTATGAAAAAATTAATTTTAGCTTTGAAACTCAGTGATTTTATAATACTTGCTCATTACAGCTAGAACATGCTCAGAATGAGTTAGGTCAAGCACTTTGAGAGGACAGTGGTCACAGCTTCCACAGTGACCTGGGCATGTTGTCTCCAGGCTAGTCCACCCCAGGAAAAAGTCAGTCACAGAGCTCCTGAAGCGAGACCACCTAGAGACACACCTGGCTCCACGAGCTGAGAGGTTCAGAGCAGTCTCAGACTCTGAATGTCAGTGGGCCTACTCCCACCTGGCCCCCTTGGGTTTATTTCTGCATTTAGTCTCAGGTGCTTGTAAAAGGGTTGGGTTTGGACCCAGTTGGGGACTATTGTGCCTTCTGCCCTCTCTATGTATATTCAAGTTCACATGCAGATGTGATTTCACTTGTTTATTTGTGCATATTCACCCAACACATACTTATTGAGTGATATTTTTATTCCATAAACTTCTAGGGGCTTGAGTTTCAGCAGTAAACAAAGTTTATAAAGTCTCTGCCTTTACGAAGTTCACCCCTAGTAGGAGGAGAAGGGAAATGAAGAAGCATAAAGAACAATGAAGAAGAGCAAGGCGGGGGAGAGAGAAGGGAGGGGCGCCATTGTATAGGGAAGAGTCAGCTAAGGTAACTGGGTGTTTGAGCAGAACCCTACAGAAAGAAGAGAGGGTGTGAGCAAGGCTTGTCTGAAGGAAAAGTACTGGGAGTAGCAAATGGAAAGGCCCTGAGGAACTTGCCTGGAATAATGGCCTGAGCGAGGCCAGATCCAGGAACAAGTAGAAAAACCCAGAGGGGCCACCTTTGGGGGTAGAACATTAATCAGTTAATAAGGACAGCATAGTAGGTAACAGTAGAAAGTGTATGTTTTGGGTTTTTATATACAAACATGTTTCTCAATATTAAAATGCAAGTGAAATATAGCATCGCAACATTGACGTTATTCCAGTGTAAATTAAATTTAGGAATAGGCCGGACAATTGAAGAAACAGACAGTGAAGCTTTATTCTGTGCATTTCTTCTGCTAAATTGCTTTCTTAGGTCATCCATTCTTTATTCCTTCTTAGATGATTGTTTCCTGAGAAAACGTTTACTCTGAGTGAGGTGGGAACCTCTCAGCGGGCTGTGGGTGAGGACTGCCATGGTCTCACCTGCCCGAAGAAGCCTTCTGACTGTACTTGTGGAATGCACTGTTGGGGGGGCAGAATGTGCTAGAAGCAAGACCATTAAATCTGTTTTCAAAAAGGCTCAGAGTTCTGCCCATTTCAGTTGAGTGATCTTGTCAAAATGGTGGTAAATATTATTGTTTGAGAAAAGTTCACCCTCATCAAAATCCTAAGCATGAACTTTACAATATAGGAATGTCGTTTTATCAGATTTCTTGAGATATTAACCATCAGGCCCTTTTCCTGTACACAGACCACAAGGTTTGTGAGAAGGAAGGAAAAGAATGATGTAGAATCTGAATACATTTGTAGGTAATTGCAACAGGAGTTGACCTAAACATATGTGTAGAGTCGTCAAATACCAAACAGGAGCACAACACTGACTAAACGCCCTCTGGCAAGTGTACGCACGGCCCCTTCCATGTAGGTTTGAAGTGATATTAGAAAGCATTTATTTTGCATTTTTAAATGATCTTTTGATATCTTTCTGTAAGTTCTGGTATTTGTGATATGTGGAGAAGAGGTGCCTTTCTTGTCTTGTGGAGAAGTAGAACCATCTGGAAACGTTTTCCACCTGGAGAGCAGGGGTCGTCAGCAGTGTATGCTCAGGAAGCGCATGGAAGTTGGGCCCCTTGAAGTCTAACGCCTTCTTGTTTCTCCTCTGGGCTTTCTTAAAAGTACAAGGAAAAAAAAGATAAAGACCTTTATCTTTGAAAATATCTTTAATAAGACAAAGCACTGATTTGCCAAGAGGAACATTGTATGATGTGGTTTTGTATTTAGGCTGCTACTTATTTTTCTACATAAAGTGACAAATGAAGACGGACACATTGTTTACAGAGACAAGATTTCAATGAAAATCAAGGACTCTGGTCCTATTGTCACGACAGTGTTCTCTTGATCACCAGCAGCCTTTATTTCTTCCTTATGACAAACCTGTGAGTTAGACCAGCACTGCCGTCTCTACTGTACAGGTAGGTGGATAGAGCGAGTTGGAGCAATGAGGGCTCATCCCCTAGTCCTTTGGGCGAAGAGCTAGTTCTTGGAATCTAGAAACCCAGTGTTTTCCACTATGTGCACGAATCAGGAAATCCAAATGATCTTTGCAAAATTGAAGTTCTTGGAATCGTGCTAATATTTTAGTGTGGTCTTATATCACATACTATATTCTCTCCACAATGAGAATCTTAGATCTGATCTCCTGGATTTAGGTGTAAGTAAAATAAAAATACGATAAGTACAAGTTAGGAACAGGAGAACCAGCATTCAAAAAAGTTAAACCCGCTGGTTTACAGCAGGAGTTCTAAGAAACATCTATATGTTAATGTGCTCGTGATTCTCCAAGAAGAAAGTGGGGCCTGTACCTTGTTCCCCACGCACTTGGCCGTGTCAGGGAGCAACTGCTAATGTCCTGCAGAAATTTCTTTCCCTGGTCCCAGTCAGAGAAGTCATGAACTAAGAGGCAGGATTTGCTCTCTTCGGTTGCCTTCCCAGGCTTTCACCTGTCTCTGCTCAGATACTGAATTTGTTATTAAGGGAATCCCATATCCACAGATCTGCCCAGAAGCCTCCCATCTGTGACGCTTCTGTGGAAAGGCTTTAGGACAACTCATCCCTGGTTATTTTTTCTGGGCGGCAGTGTTTCCAGTTTTCTCATGTCACTCAGAATCCAACAGCTATGCAGGGCTTCACTCCTAGCACAGGATATATAAACTCTAGCATCCGCGCTTCCATCCATACATCCGTGTTGGGTTACAGAACGGCTCTCATGAAGCTTACCCAGTAGGTTTCCGCAAAGATGCTCTCCTTCTCCTGTAGACCCACAGTCACTTTTTTGAGCTTTGAGGTCAGAAAATTCTCAGGGATTTCCCTGAGTATACACGTTGGTAAAGACTGGAGAGAAGGAAGGGTCAAAGGTTGAAGGGCTTAATAAAATGCTATTTATTAACCACTAACTTGATAATACCAGACTTTTTGGCTCTTCACATGTATTTACTCATTTAATCTTAACAGCTCTTTTAAGTACATATTCTTATCATGACATAAAAACTTGCTCAGCTAGTAAATCACACAACTGGAATGGGGTTGAAGTCCAGGGATTAGATTCCAGAGACCACACAAGTAGCACAGGGCTGTTTTGCCTCTCGTCAGTTACATGATTGTTAAGTTTCTAAGGGAGACGGGAGACAGGAACATGAGGGTTACAATCAGAGAGATGACAATGGACTCCAGTAGGCTGCTGAAATAGGATGGAAGCAGACATCCCAGCAGTGGAGATAGGAAAGGAATGAAAGGGCCATGTTTTGGGGTCTTGGAGTCATCCACAATGAGGGCGAGAATCTGCTCTGAGGGATGTTATGAAGTATAACAAGTGCATAAATAGAGGGATGGCCCAAAATGCCTGTATTTGGGAATAATAAAGTAGGACTACTTAGGAGTTCCAAATGCACTCTCTCTTCTTTATCAATGAAAAATCAATGAGCGTTTTGATTTATTAAGAAGATAAAGTGTAAAGAGTCCCAACTGTGGAATCTACAGTCCTAACACCATCACTAACTAGTTCTATGACCTGTAACAAAGGATGTTACCCATTTTGATCTTAAAAATGTGGATAATGCTATGTAGGATGTCATACAAATTAATGTGATGATATTTCAATTATCATGCAAATAGAATGTGGTGAATTAATATTGTTACTGCATTGTGGGCTGATATATATAGCAATTCTGCTTCTAGAAAATGTTAAGTTTTGAGATTATCTATACAAAAATAGTATCTAGACCCTTACTTTGGATAACAGCTTTGGAAAATATAATTTATGATAAAATTTTAATCAATAGACTGTATTTAAGACTGCCCCCTCCAGGTGTTGGGGTCGAAATGTTGAAGTATGCTACCAAGGGCACATGAAGAATTTTCTCTACTCATCTGTTTTATAGCATTCTGCCAGGTCATCACACCTGTGCCTAGACCCTGGTGTCAGATTATAAATCTATGTAACTCCCAGTGTCTATGAATTGACTATCAAGTAAAGCAGGAAGGTTTTCCTAAAGTGAGTGTCTGTTACATACTCACCACACCCTGTGTTGCCCAGCACACGGGGCCAGTATATTTTTATATGGCTAAAACCAACACTGTCTCCTTGAATCAGGGAGAAAAACCAAACACAATCCTTCTTCCCTGGGGACACATCAAGAAGTAGCAGAACCCATTAAAATCTATTGCCCAGATGATTGAATTAGAATCTAAATGAGTGATGGTAATAAGTGTGCCTTTCCCCAAGTGGGTAAAGACTAAAATACATTTTGCTGCCTTGTGGATGCTGTACTGTGCAAAGACTAATTTCATAAGAGTGGATAAGAAGTCCTATTGTCTTTAATTGTGTTAATTTAGTAGCATTCATTCTCCTGGTATATGAGAGGTTTTATTTTTCCAAAATAAATAAATAGATAACTAGATAAATAAATAAAAATTTCCCATTGCCAGTGGGAAAGATTTATGCTGACAGATCTAATAGCGGAAGTAATCTCGTGCTGTTTCTGAAAGGCGCCTGAGCAAGCAGTCTTGGTTCGGATGGAAAGCAAAATGCTAAACTCCTATTATATATGATCACTTTAATTCTGAGCAGAACAAACCTTCCTTGATAAGCATTAGTTACCATTATTTAAAGTATAAAGTCATCTTTTCTCATGCCCTTATTTTCTCTCCTGTTAGAAATGTATGATCACTTCTTGAATGACAAAATGATTGATTTTTTCAAGCAGCACATCAAAAACTGAAAGGCAAAAAGGAGGAAGGAAGGAGGGGGTAATGATTCCCACAGAACTTTCTAAGTTGTCTCCGGAAAGAGACTTTAAAGGTCACCTCTTGCTATTTAATTTGAAATTCCCAGTGGATTCCTGGAAATCTAAATTAAGATCAGTCTCATCATGAGAGAGTAGTGCAGGCCACCTCTGCAACAGGCAGTGTGCGTCACAAAAATACACGTATTTTGGATAAGTTATTCCCACTAACAATGGGAGGACCGTGGTCAGGGTGTGTGTACCCTGTGGTAGAGTAAGCAAGAAAAAAATGAGAAGGGAACCAAAACCAGTATTATCCTCACTATACCTGGCAAAATAAACAGGATTCTTTGCACCAGCTTCACCTTGGGAACCAACAAAGAACATAATACTGATTTTCCCTTCCTTCTCTTCTGCATCTGAAGAAAGCAGCTTTTAAATCCACTAAAGTTCATTTTTCAGTGCTCCAACTGGCTTTTTTTTACTACCAATGTTTGAATAGTTTAAAGGACCTGCACCATGTGTTTCTACTAACTCTACCAAAAAAAGCAGAAATCGAAGCCTACCCCGTCCAGCTTCAGTCTTGTCCAAGGTCAGTTGGTCCAGCCTCAATGCCATCATGAAAGAAGAACCCAAATTGTTTACCAGCACTCGGTTCCCAAACACTCAGAAAATTTCTCCCATTCGGAGGAAAGAATCTCAAAGATTGCTCTTCTCAAAAAAAGAAAAAACACCCCAGCTCTCTTTCATAGGTATTCTATTACATTATATCTGAGGAGTGTAGAGTTTGGAGATATCAGATTTCTTTAAGCAGAGAATGCATTTGATTTGAATATATATGAATTGATTTAGAGTATGTAAAAGAAAGTAAATATTATGTTAATCACATTTTATTTATTATATTTTTCTAAGCAGAGTCTGAATGTCATCGAAGAAGTGTTTTAGAGAATATGGAGAGGAACAGATTAAGTAATGCACTTCCAAACAGTTCATTCTATAGCTCCTTTTAAATATATATTAAAGCCTATTACTTCTGAATGCCGATAAGGTAAATTTTTATTTATAACAGTATTTCATAGGAAAATGGGTCTCAATTCTCCATAAAACTATTTTACTTCTATTTAGTAAAAAGTTACATTTCATCAGGTATTAAATGACTTTCAATCAAAGTACTATGAATCTGGCAAAAACAAGTGATCTTCAAAAGGGAGAGAGCGAGTGTGTGGTTACAGAGAGCGAGTGTGTGGAAGAGAAAAAAGGAGCCATGTTATCTTTTTACCTAAAGTAAAACAAGGTGCTTCAAACTGCACATGACTTACCGTAAGCCATGCCATTCCCAGAGCTTAGAGCATTGCAGGACACTCGGAAAGAAGTTGTGATTAGGTCTCAGTGAATCTGGAAATGATATAGTTTCACATCCGTATAGTGTCCTTTCTCCAAAGGGAGTTAAAATGTTTTGCAAAATATTGGGGTAGGGCTGTGGCTGCGGATGGCATGGTTTTCAGGGTTAGGCATCAGCTGTGGTATTAGCTATCACTGATCCGATGTTGGCACATTAACTCGTGATGGTGTAGAAGATTTCATAGTAGGGCAGGTGTGTCTGAGTAAGAAGCCATGTTTTAGGAGGAGGCATAGTAGACAGGGCACAGGATTTCAGGTCACTCAGATCAGGGTTTAAACTTCAGCTTTCTTTGGAACTGTCTAGCTCCATGGCGAGTCACTTCAGTTCCCTACCATGTAAAGTGGAGCTGATGACACCGGCCTCTCAGGGTGGTTGGCAGAGTCCCTGTTGTTTATGTAAAGTACTTGAAGTGCACAGGGACTCATCATTGGTAGCTGTCCATGAGTGGGATGTAAGGTTTTCTCCAGGAATTTCTTCAGCCTAAAGTTGATCAGTGTAACATACACATATTATGATGAACTTTAAACATATGCACTTCAAACAAATATATACACATATTCTATGTGTTTCCAACTATAAAATACTTTAAATTTGCACTTATATAAACTATTTCAAAAGAAGCTTAGGTTTTATGTCTGAGCATTTTTTTCTTCCTGCAATTAGCCAATATTGTATAAATTACTGGATACAGATCAAAATGTTTGTTGGTCTAACAAGATATAGAGAATAAATGGGTAGAAAGAACAAACTCCAAATAATCTCATGTCAGTCAGCATATACCTATGTTTTGCTTTTTTTGAAAAATATACATTCAATAGATATTGTTGTCTTATGGCATTCACTACTAAAATTAAGTGTTAGCTGATTTGAACTGTAGAAGGTGAATTTCCTGTGAAAGGGAACAACTTTACAACAATTTCTCAGCTACTCCCTATCTATCAGTGTCTCCATTCACAGGTTTTTTTGTGAGTTCTCTAGTAAAATTGTTTAAATCACATGACCTAAACTATTTGCATTTCTCAAAAACTTGAGATTTCCTAGCATTTCAAAAGGTTTAAATCATATTAGTTTAGGGAGGAGGAATTTATCTTAGAAAACCCATAGAATTTTTATTTTTATTTTGGGGTATATTTTTCCATAGCAGCTCCATTTCCCTTGGTACAACATGAAGTGCCTTTCTATTTACCAGTATATTCTCTTCATTAATTCAAAGGCTTGCAATAAAACGGTAGCAGCCATAATAGTTGAAAGAGTAGGATACAAAAAGCAAATATTGAATTCCATTTGCTCTTTTTATTGATGTCCTGTAGCCTGGCTTTTCATCCTGTTATGCCAGCGCAGGGCACTTAGCCCAAGGGTATATAGCATGTAAAATCATTAAAATAAGCTAATCCATTCATTTTAAGGTTTCTTCCTGAAGCATGTTTGGCCTTAACATGTACAGTTGTCACCATGGAAAGCATCACTGCTGGGGCAGGCAGCAGGGGAAAGCCATCTTTGGAATGCTGTGGTTGCCAGTTATATTTATTTGGGTATAAATGACTAAAGGATAATGCGAAGGAGAAGGATATACCAGTATGTTTATTTTTTAAATGAAAGAATGTGTTATTCACATGTGTTGTTCAGTCTGAATAAGACTTAATCAGTTTTCTATTTTGAATTTAAGATAGGCATATTATAGGATTTATGCAAACAGTAAAGCTTTAATGTGTGAAGCTTATAAATAAAAATAATGTTGAAAATTACTTCCATAATAAATAATGTACCATTAGGATTTGGTATTTTAGTCAGATGTTGTTATAATATTATGAGTCCTAAGATAATTATGATAGAAAATGTTCACAGAATACAAGGCCTGTATGAGTCTTTGGTACATATGGTATGGGGAGAAGAGTACTGTACTTTATAGTACAGTACTGTTCTAAAGTACAGTAAAGATACTTTAGCTCCTTGTTCTAGGTAGTTGCTCTGCAGCTAAATTAGGGTGATGTTGGGGAATAAAGTGCCTCTAGACTTCAACTTTTATTTTAAATATGGCTTTGCATTAGATGAGTTATAAAACCCTTTTTCTCTCTTCGGGAGTAAGGGAGGGGGAAAGATTTTTTAAATAAATTTACTGGGACAACAATGATTAATAAGATTAAATAGGTTTCACGTTTACAATCCTATGATACATTGTATGCATATTGCATTGCGTGCCCACCCCCAAAGTCAAATCGTCTTCATTGACCAGAATACGAACTTACATACTTCAAGATTGTCATCACTATACTTGGTTCAAGTATTATGCAGCCCTTTTTAGTGTGATTATGTAGGAAAACTCCAAACAATAATGTTAATAGACAGCACCACATATACCAATTAAGAGAAAGACCCTAAAAATTGGAATTTATTAATGAAAAATTGTGTGCTTATTCTTACATGGTTAAACTGCAGTCACCGTCAAAGTATTCACCATTTGATGCAATACGCCTATCGAGACATTTTTTCCACTGCTTAAAAGTTTTTGAACTCATCGATTTTGATGCCTTTTACTTTTTCTGCCATTTTTTGTTTCACCTCTTCCACATTGGCAAAATGTTTCCCTTTGAGGACTTTCTTCATCCAGACAAACAAAAAAAAGTCACTCAAGGACAGGTAGGGTAAATAAGGAGGGTGGGGCACAGAGGTCATGCCATTTTTGGTTCAGAACTGCTGGACACTCGGTGCAGTGTGAGCAGGTGCGCTCGTAAATCACCCATCATGAAACATGTTGAGTCTTCAAAATAAATTCACTGAAGCAGGATGCAGCCTCTCACAACAAGGCCAGCTGGTACACTGATATAGGTAGGTTCCTAGAACACTCACCTAGCAGGGGAAGTCTCTACTACAAGGGGCCTGCCCTCCAGAAGATAATTCCAGTTTTGAGGGAGTCCCCTTCATATAATAGACACATGAAATATTTCTGATT
The DNA here is from genome assembly GCF_022682495.2 of Desmodus rotundus. Classification (NCBI taxonomy): domain Eukaryota; kingdom Metazoa; phylum Chordata; class Mammalia; order Chiroptera; family Phyllostomidae; genus Desmodus; species Desmodus rotundus. Next base: position 185,337,099 of record NC_071387.1, on the reverse strand, counting down.
AAGTTGTATATTAATATAATGTTACATTTATATCTCTTGTTATAGATTGTGCCCAATTTTCATCTTAAAGATAAACTATTATTCCTAAAATTTCAATGATACAAGTATAGATTTGATCATCTGAAAAAAGGAAACCATCTGAACAAAATTCACTCTCTAATATTGATAAATGGATCAACATATTATTTTTGTCCCCAAACATAAGTAAACCTGTCCATAAAATGGCTCCATTAAAACTTTTTTAAGTTTAAAATCACTCTTTCTTCAGAAACTCATGTGTTTATTGAAGCTTTGATAACACAGGGCCCTGTGAAGAAGCCTGCTGTGGGCTGGACATTAATGGAGCAAACCTGGGGACCCGCTGGCTTCGCTTCCCTGTGCCGACATATTGGATGAATGGATGTGATAATTGACCACACAACTCTCTCCAACAGTGTTAGTCATCTTTAAGGGCTTCAAATTTTACCCATTGACACCATCACTGGAGGCAGGACTGTTCCATGGCAGAGCACAACACTCTAGTCCTAGAAATGTGTAGGTTGACCTATGGAATGTTATCTTCTATGGATGTTATGATAGAACTGGCCAACAGCACCTTGGACTTACACAGGTTGGACATGTATAAGAAAGAGTCTTGCTAGTGAGATTTATAACACATGTCACAGTAATGTAAAAAGCAACCCATGTCCTAAAAACGATGCCTCGTTTAGGAGAGCTGTTGAAGCCCTGGTCTGCAGAAAGCAAGGCGTGTGGGCACGAGAAGATGTAAAGTTCATTACAGACAAACCAGCGCTTTGCTGAGTCTGTGAAGCGCTTTTTTGTAAATCACTGAGCTTATGCTAATTTTATAAAAGGAAAGCCTCTTTCCAAATTTGTCCAAATAAAACTGTAGCAGATCATCCTATCTGGCAACTGTAAAGATGGTGAATTCCTTAGAAAGACATTGTAGTCAGTGCATCCAACGGAAACTACCTTACGTTATGTCATCCTTTACCGAGCGTCTGTGTGCCATGCGTTCGGTCACCCTTTACCGAGCGTCTGTGTGCCATGTGTTCAGTCACCCTTTACAGAGCGTCTGTGTGCCATGTGTTCGGTCACCCTTTACCGAGCGTCTGTGTGCCAAACTGACAGAAGTGAACGGGACAGAAACTACCTTCCCTCTCGAGGAGAGTCTATTCTAGTGAGACAGCTCATAGGTCACTAGCAATACATAATATAATTTCATATAGAACTAATGGACAGCTAAAATGAATAATGATACCATATCAGTTAGGAAGCTTTCAGATGTAACTGAGAAACCAACACAATGAATTAATTTAGTACCTCATTTCTCTTGAAGTGACCATCAGGGCAGGTTGTCACTCAGCAGAGTCAATGGGGACCAGATGCTTGCAGAGGTGGCTTTGCTGTGCTTCCTGTTGTCTTCATCCTGTGCATGTGCAGCCCCCGCCTTCACTATGTGATCCTCAGGTGGCTCAGGCCTCTAGAAGTCCACGGGCTATTTGTCCACGGTAAATGAGAGACTCTAGCGTGTTAGTGAAGGGCCGATACAAATCTCATTGGCATCACAATGCTCAGTAACCAAGTGGTGTTTGGCTGGGATAATGAGGTCTCATGTTTACTGACAAAGCCTAAAGATGCTGAATTCTTCCAGGAATTCACTATTCATTTGAAACAGTTGATCAATTAATTTACTTTCAAATACAGCACAATGAAATGTTAGTGAGACAAAGCATAGGTTCCTGTTACAAACAATCGGTAAGCTTTTTCTAGTTGCTCTTTCTAAACTGAGTTAAAGCCAATATTCACACGACTGATGGAGAGTAATTAATCACTTTATTTTTCCGTATGTGTACATGAAACGGTGCCATTGTCTAGCAGCCAATAAACAGTTGGTGTCAGTGGGGAATAAATGGATTAAGTGGAAGGAAACTGATGTTTATCCAGTGCATATTTTTGTTATGCCCACCCAGTCAGGTTGATATTATTATTATTATTAATGCTGCCTTGGAAAGGAAAACTGAAACTCACAGGGTATTTGAAAACCTCAAGCTTAGGCTGTTAAAAAAGAACAGATTGAATTTGAACCTGGGTTAATGTGGTTTCCAAATGAAAAATATTTCCTCTATTAGTACCGTTTTCTTATTGTTTAGAGTACTGGTAAATATCATGTTTGGTGTAGTGTTTTTTTTTTTAAAGAGTAACAGTATATAACTTGCGGGAGCGTAAAGACAAGAAAATAGAACCTCAAAATAGAGAGGAAAAGAGAGATACATATTTGGAAGAGATCTTTTTAACTAATAGAATTTTAATGAGTCTATAGCTATCTGCACATGGTTATATAGAGGTGTGTGTGTATTTGGAGGATAAAGACTCAAAGTCTGGACTTGCTGGGATAAAATAAAAGTGTCCTGCATTGTACACCAATGCCGTAGTTCCAGTGAGTTTTCACTGGGTCACACCAGTGGCTTTGCTTCGGGTGTACTTGTGGCGAAGTGCAGCTAGAAACCAACAGGCGTTGGGTCATTTACTTCCTAGTGTGTATCATGGCTGTGATTGCACGAGATGGAATGTGTTTTCCCCTCACTATCCCGCTGATTTAAGGCCCTTTATATATTGAAACTTTAGAAATGATTTAGGCTCAAAACCAAAACACAATGCATCTGGATTTACCCTGTGTTCACCCTTGAGCACTGAGAAAGCCGTTTGCAAATCAAAACACATTTCCCCAAACTACTCAATATTCACAATAAGGAAATCTAGAAGTTGTGTCTAACAAACTCGTCTTTCTTCTACCCAAGGTGTATCAATAATTATTTTTTTTAGTTATCTTGTCAAATATTTCCAATCAGCATCAACACAGTCGATTTTCTGAGCTTACTTGTTCAGCATCAATGATAGCTGTTTTCATCTTTGGAGACTCTAAGCCAAATCCATGGCAAACTAATTAGACACTATGTGTAGGCACAAGGAATTCTAATGTGCAGTCTACCCAGTATATTTCTGTATCTGTTTGTACAGAGTTTTTAATACAAAAAATGAGTTAGTGAAAAAGTATCAATACACTGTTTTAATAACATACAAATGTTCTGTTTCTACATTCTATTAAAACAGGAGTACTATTGCCTATAAAGAATGTACCGGTTTGGTAGATATATAATACCTTTTTCTGGGTTATTTCTTAGAGGATATACTAGAGTATTGCATAGATATCTCTTCATTAAAATAAAGAAAATTTGAGCTATTATTAAATAAAAGGTGAGATTGATGAGGTTTTTACACTTTCAAAATGTAGATACGCATTTGAGATACTAAAATTATAAAAACATAAAAGACTTAATTAGTGGCACTATGTCAAATGGTCACCTGTAAGCATTATTATAAAGAAGGACAATGATCCACTGAATAAGCTGGTTGCTCTATCTTGGTAAACTAAGTTGAAATTGACAAGAACCAAATAAATTAACTCATACATAAATGTGTAGAGTTTTAATAACTAGAAGAATTGCTTTTATAGTTCTGTTGAGGAAAATGAAGATAACAAAAAGTAGAATATTATGTGTTTTATAAAGGGCAGGATGTTTTTTTCAATTTTCTAAACTGTTTAGAATCAATCTGTGTATAGCTTATGGACCTTAAATATGTGTATATTCTCTGCAATTAGGAAATTGATTTACTGAAAATTTCCAGTTTGCCTTTGACTGAGTAATTAAATCTTACAATAAATTCAAATGTTTTTTAAACCCTTATATTATACTTGAACTTTTGGCAGACTAACTATAAACAGCATTTTTAGAAAAGAATTTGTAAAATTAACCAGGGATACTAACATAGTTTCATTGTTTGTCCCCACGATGCCACCTGTAGAAATCCGTTCAAAGAAAACAACCAGTTTTGTAAAGATATGTATTATAGCAATATATACACTCATACATATTTCCTAATATATGTAGAATTTATTTAAATAAATAGGTAGCCAAAAGAAATTGAAAGCAAACTAAATGATTAAAATTAAGGTAACTAGTAAAATATTGTATAGTATGTCCATAGTGGCCTGGTGCGTAGCTGTTATGAATTATTTTTTCAAGGAATGAAAGACTGGAAGAAATGCTTACAAAACAGTGGCAAGTGCAAAAGGAGTAGGACTTTAATTTTCTAAATTAATAAAATTTAACAATAAATATGTTCATAAGTAAAATTTACAGTGATTATTTCTTATTTATAGGATTAAAAGTAATTTTAATTTTCAAATTTTACTGAATTTCTAAATTTTCACCATAAATATGAATCACTTTTATTTTTAAAAGATCTTAAGAAGTGATCAAGAGAAAATAGATTAGAAGGCACATAAAAGAATGTCATCCTGGACAAGTTTGGGAAAAAAACTAGATTAGAAAGCCACACAGGCCTATTTGCTACTGCAATTTTTATGTCAGATATTTAAAGATGAAAAAGGCATAAGGCAATTAGGGCCTAGAATTATGCTAATGGAAGCACATACTGGAGAAAGTATCTGGTTAACAGTCGCATTAACTGATGATGAAGGCAGAGGACGTCTGACTGATGCCTGTTCCCCAGACACAGCGGCAGAGCTGAGCGGCGGCCCAGCAGCCACCCCGAGTGCAGTCACAGAGGGCCCCCCTACCTGTCGGAGACGTGAACAGTTGTTTTTAATTGTGAATATAATGAGCTCAGTAAAATGCTAGATAAGCAGTTTTTGCATGTATGTCCACTCAGCCCTATGCACATGGAATTAACACATTGCAAGGTTATACATACTTGTAAGAAAAATTCTAAAGTGTCGCTAGTTTATTTGTTACTAATGCTATGACACATTTCAGTGAAAACAAAACTGATTACCAAACAGGATCCTGATGTAGTATTTTTAACTTTGCCTCACAGCCACTTTATCATCTTTAAAAAAAATTAATATAATTGAAATGTTATATTTTCAGCTCTTTAGATGAACAACAATATACTCTAAATCCAGAACTCTGGCAATGCATATTTTTCTATATAGTTTATATTTTTTCCAAGAAAGACAGTCATGCATTAAGAAACATATATTCTCCCTCTGCATGATTATATTCACATTATATTTAGTTTGTATATGAATGTGTTCAGCATATAAGGGCTAAAATATAGTTTGGCAAGTTCATACATGATAGAGCATCATGAATAACTTTTATCCTTGCTTTCTGGAAGTTAACTTTTCATTTTGAGAGGGAGTATATGTGTTTATAATTACATTTTTCCAAAATATACTTAATCATAATAAAAATGTACATATTGACACCTTAATGTATTCTAGCATTGAGTATCTGTGCTCAACCTTTTACAATACCGGTATTGTGAGCGTTCCTCACCAGTAGTTGCAAGTCGAAATGAACTTCAGTCTTCTCAATTTCTGACTATAAAGCTAGATTACTTCCTAGTATTTCTCATTCAGGAATTCTCTGAAGTCAACATGTTCTCATCCAATAATAGCACATAAGAATTTGGAAATATATCTTATTTGCTTAGAGATTTTCATAGGAATTCCAATATATTCAAGGTAAATTGCCTGTCTTATTAAATAGTTTTTCAAAACCCACACGCCAGGATCATAACATATCACCGGTAAAGCCCTATGCTGCCAGTTGACTAGGAAAGTAGAAATTAAGTTACAGGAAAATAAAAACCTACATAGTTTTTTTTAATGTGTGAGATCAAATGAAGCATCAATCACAGAGAATTTTGATGCAGTGAACTAAGCTATTCCATGGACTAGAATAGTTGGAACGACACTATTGAGCTTACATTAAAGTGACTGGCAAAATAGGTGCAGATGAAGGAAAATATTTTAGATTGAACAAAGAATCATGCAAATAATGTTTTTATTTGAATATTAACAATGGCATCTTTGAATTTTTGGTTAATTACAGGGAAGAGACCCCATCCCTGGATTGTCCAGAGCAGCCTAGTTTATGTCGGCTGTTTGGGTATTAATAGACCCCCCCCCTTAATTGCCTCTTTAAAAAATTGTCCTAATAAATCAAACTATTCAGTGGGTACTATTCATGTGTATTAATCCCATCTTCTTCCACAGAGTCAGTCCACTAATAAGAAATTAAAGGAATCAAAGGGAAAGAATGTTTGACTCACTTTTTGCTAATGAGGGTGCCACAGAGCTTCTGGATAACTTATGGACAGATGACCCGCTCTTTGTGACTAGGGGGACTCTCTCTACCACTCCCACCATGCACAAGTTATCTGTGCAGTCTAGGCCTTTCCCTGAGAATGATTGGATGCCGATACAAGCGTCCTGAACAGTGACTGTGAGAAACATTGTGTGGCTTGACCTTGTAGTTCAACAGTGTGAATGTGGGGCAGGCGGCAGAGACCCGAGAAACCCACGCTGTGGGCCCCAGCCTTGGCTAGACAAGAACTGGGACCTCATTATTAAGCTAGCTGCCCTCTCTGACAGGCAAAGAAGAATTCCTTATGGAGAAGTAAGCGTGCCTGATGCTAATTGTGTGTACGTGCGCCAGTCGTGGTGGCGTGATTTACATCTCAAAATCAACACTAGATTGTCCATTCAAAGCTATGTTAAGTCATTGAACACGTACAACTTTCAGATGTGACCTCTTTTTAGCAGTTATGCTCACTCGCTCCAGGGCAAGGAATAAAGGATAAAAAGAAGAATTACATGTATATTAGACTTTTCATAAAAGAAGCAAGTCCCTTAATCAGGGCTATGAACTGTATCTCTTACAAAGATAAAAGTGCAGCATGTCTTTTGGAAAGAACTAAATCATGTTTTTCTTTTTTCTCTAAATACTGATTAAAGCATCTAATCTCAACTGGACTACGTAATAAGGACATCGGTGATAATACAAAGAAATTGTTTATCTTCTATGTGAGACCATCCAAATATTCTCCCTTGATAAACCATAGATCACTAAAATTAACTATTATGTTCATTTTTAGTAATTTGCTGCTTCTTACACTGCTTAAATCTTATAACTTAGAACCCTTTATCAAGGGTAACTGTGAAATTAGGTATAGATTTTTAATACAGGACCATATACTTTTATCAGTACCATGTGTAACTCATGTAGTAGATCTCAGAAATGCTCTGACTCCTCCTGGAACCTTCCCCAGACAGCTCACCCTGTACATCCATGTGGATTCTGCGTTCACAGCGGCACCACCCTGTATGTGCACCATTGAATCCTCAGCCTCCAAAAGAGTTCTCGGACCATTGTAGACGCTCAAACACATTTGATGAGTGAATGAAATGAAATCAAACATAGGGAAGGTACTTTCGTAGTTGCGTATTCTCTGTGCGATTGCCTTTACCATACTGGAAGTGCTCTGCAGGTGAAGATCTGGTTTATACACCCAGCCCAACAGTAAGCAGGTGGCTATTTTGTGTCCCTTTGAGATCCTCAGTGTTCTTCCTAAACATAGACTCTTATCGGCGTCAGTTATGGTCAGGCTGTGAGGGCCTCTTCTGTGTTGTTGTACACACTGCACACACTCCCCGAGACTGCCGCGTGAGATACCACGTAAAAGCCTATACTGAGCTTGTGGGGAACCACAGGTGACCTCAGCAGAGGCCCCGCCAGCCCTGAGCTTGTGATGTTTATGTGAAGGTGCTTTTGGGAAATTCTTCCCACCACCTTCTTTAATCAGGCCATTCTATTGATCAGAAAATCCCAGTGGCCCCCAAGTCCCTTCAGGATAAATGGCAAGTATTGATATTTGGGGTCCTTGCAGACTAGCCCCAATTTATCAGCTGAGACCATCTCCTCCTACACCCCTTCATTTCCTTCTTGAAGGTACCTCCTTTGCTTCAGGCATACAGGGATATTGTCTGTGCCCCAAATGTACCCTTCAGTTTCACACACGTGTCTTTATTCAGACCACCAAGGTCTTTCATCCACTGCACCCAGTCCCAGCTATAACTACATTCCCACTATTTGTTTGTAAAAAATTCCCCCAACCTGTATAGCCCGCTCCCACACCACCTCTCCTTTAACATTTCTGCCATTTCCTTCGTCACATGCAACCCTTCCCAACACTGCTTCTGCTGCTGTCATACGTTAGGCTTGCTTCCCCCACCAGCTGTCCTCGCTGCTGAGCCCTGCACACAGGGAGGGCTGGCGTGCTGTGTGTTACCTTGTCCCTTCAGTTTCTGGCCCAGTGGTAGGCACTGACTGGGCACATTAAGATGACGCTTGATGATCTGAACTCTTATTTGTTCCCTCTTTGGAAAATACTCTTTCAAGGGAAAGGTGTAAATCTTAAATCCAACTTGATTACTTGTACAAGGAATTGAGAATTGCTGTCATAAATTCACAGGTAGGAGTGTAATTGACTCGGTCTCGAAAGGGCTAAGATGCACACTACCAATTTAGTTCATTTACCCTTGCACTGATTGTCAAATGCATTACTGGGTTTTCTCAGTGCTTCGGTATTTCCAGTTGCTACACCACACCGTTTCTTACAAAGTGATGAATTTCTTTCAAAATATTAGGAAAATGTATGGCTTCAAACTTGCATGAATGAAACTAGTTGAATGTACTATCTGCAACCAATATGCACATTATAAAAACTGTAAGACCTGTGATGTGAAATTGCAGAATAATTCAATTATGAATAGTCTTCAAATACATAGAAAAGGAGTTGGCAAAATACAGCCCAATGCATTTCCCTGACGGCCAATGATAGCGAGCATTTTTATTCTATAGTAGATTATTTAACCTAGGTGCATGGTAGAACTGCTAGCATGGCAGTGTTAGAATAGAACTCCTAGGAAAAACTTGATGTGGGGAAAATATACACCTTGTTTGTTTCATAGCAGTTTTGCCTATACAATTTCATTGCATAGCTAATTTCAACTTTCTTCCAGAGACACCTATTTGCTGCTGCAAAATATGTGCTCAGACACCCACATCCACACACACACACACACACACAGAGTAATACCGTATTTTTCCATGTATAATGTGTACTTTTTTTGCCCAAATTTTTGAGGGGAAAGTAAGGATGCACATTATACCTGGGTAGTACTAATTTTGTATCTGTATAAATATTTTTAATTCTTTTATATATGCTTATGCATTAAAAGTGTAACTCTAGAAAGCAGTAACAATATATGTATGGAAAATAATAATCTGGAATATAATAATTGCCTTTGTTTCTAAATAAAAATAAATAAATTGAATTAAAAAATTAAAACAAAAGATTTTTATCCTGAAAGTTTAGGCCACAAATGCAGGTGCACATTATACATGGCAAAATACGGTAAGTCTAAATAAAGCAAGGTGTCTCTGAAGCACTTCCCCACTACTTTCTGGGGGTTTTTATTTTTTTGCTGTTAGGTTGGTTGGTGGTTTTGCTTTTGTTTGGGTTTTGCTTATCATTTTATTCAGTTTATTCTCTCTCAATCTCCTTTTGATCTAACACAAATATCACTGCTTAGTTGAAATTGCCACTCACTACCCTTATACTTCCCTTTTACCCACCACAATAGCATTGGGAGAAATATTGCTCAGGATGAATTACACTCTTCAGAGCTTAGCAAGGGTGCTGTCTAGACATGTTAAACTGACTTAAATAAGTTATTTATTTTTCTTTTTTTTTATCTTTAGCTCATATTAGAAATCTGCCAGGTCCGTATTTGTGTGGAATTCCCCTCTATTGTACTGTCCAATTTTACCCCATCTTTTCTTTCAAGATCTGGTTCAAACCACATTTCTGCCCAGAAATCTTCCTGGTGAAGTTCACTTTTTTTTTTAGTTCGTATTATTATATGCCCAGTTTATGCAAACTCGTAATATTTTTTAAGTAACCCAATATTAATTTATAGTTTTATACACCATTTCCATTTCAAACTATTTTTCTCAAGGTAATAGGCCATAAGCACTTTACTTTTTAAAAATTATCTCAACCCCAGAAACTTATAATATGGAGTATATCCAGTGTGTTCATTTTAATTCATTGAAGAATTCAATAAAATAGAAGATTAATTTACTCAGGATATTAGGAAGAAGATAGTTAAATGTTTAACCCTGTGTTTCTGTAAGTGTCTTTCCTTTCAAAATAAAATGCAAAAATACATTATCCCTTGTAAATTGAAAGTCAATCATGAGGGTCAGTTTCTTCTACAATTGTTGGCTGCCAAGGGGTGTTCCATGCTATGCACACTGTAGTGGTTACTTATCACCTTCAGTGAGCCAGGCCAGACCCTAGCGGCTTTAACAGCAACGATTCGCTTGCTCAGGTTCCTATGGCTTGAGAATGGAGGCAGGGTTCATCTGGCAGGTCGGTTGCCTGTGGCGTTAATTTTGGTCATCTACCCTACTGGCTGGGCTCGGAAGGAAGGTCTAAGGAGACTTCACTCCTGTGTCTGGCACCACAGTGTCCCCTTATGTGGCCCTTCACCCTCCACGTGGCGAGTTCGAGCTTCCTCACGGCATGGTATCACCCACTAGTTAGACGTCTTACATAGAGACTGGCTTCCCACAAGGATTATTCTGTCGTGAAGGTATCTTATGGCTGTAGATCTCTTGAGGCCCAGTCTTAAGATGTTACAAAGTTCCAAACAAAGCACCACTTCTGCTGCATTTTAATGAGCTAATAGGTCATGGCCAAGCCAGATTCACTGAATCTGGGAGGGAGACAGACAGCACTTCTCAATGACTAAAGTGGCAAAAATTTGTGAATAACTTTAATTTATCACACACATTTCTGACATGTGTGCCTAGTTTAACTGGCTGGACTAGCCAGGGTTAGCTGCTGCATTGGAGCTGGTGGGTATTAGTCCAAAAGCTACCAGTTGATTTGTGATGTCTCTGTGGATTTATTGTGGTTTCAGCTGAGTTTCCCTCCAAGAGCTCTTTGTCACCTTTCAGTTCAATTTACAGACACAGGCTCAAAGGAGGCAAGTACTGCAACGCCTTGCACCAAAAGGCTCAGGAAAAAGAAGAAATTCCATAGCAATTCTCTACTAAATGGCATAACCTCAGTAAAGAATGACTGCTTAATATTACTTTATTTTATATATAGGTATTTCTACGGGCCTATTCTCAATAGGTAGTATATGTTTATTTTTTCAAATTGTGATGGTAATTTTTAAGGACCAGGCACATTAAACTACTTAATCTACTTAAAAACACACAGCCCAGATTTACAGCACAACAGGCTAGGGTTCTTCATTGAATCTCTGCAAGGAGAGAGATTAAATACAACCCTTATGCTTAATGTACACAAAAATTATATTTTCCTTATATGAACTCTAAGGCTAAATGCTGGACATTTATGTTCTCTTTGTATCCCCTGACACAAAATGCTGTCCCAATTTTCAAATTAGGGCAAAAAGAATATTTTGCTATTGGTGGTGGTGGCATGGTGGGGAGGGGGCATGTGTGTGTACTGTGTTTGTATGCGCACATGCAACGTGGTCTGCCTAGATAATAGCAAAATAATGAAACACATATTTTCATCAATTAAGCAAATTGACATTCTGTGTCTAGCTTGTCCCACCACTATGGGGAAAATCAAGTTATTTCAAGGATAGTACATTAACTATCCTTGTTTTGACTTTATGCTTTTTAAAAAATTAAAATTGTCCTTACCAACACTGTTATTTTTAAAGTATTAGCCATTTATACAATAGCACAAGAGAAGCATGCCTTCCCCGACTTTATTTATTTTATTTTAAGCCCCATTTCAACATTTTACTCTTTTTCAAGAGAATATGTCTGGGTCTGTGTGTGGTTTAATATTAACTCATAACAGTAAAACAAATCACTTTATTTTTCTTTAAAGAAAATGCAGCTCAACCCCACCACTTATAAGTAAAACAAAGCCAAAATTACCTTTGTTTTCCTGGTTTCCTCTTTCTGAATAAGAAAAAAATTGAAGAAAATCTCTCCTCCAGTTAGTATCATTTTCTCCTTGGCCGAAAATGACCTGTGATTTCAGGGGTGTGATAACCCACTTTCTAGAGACTCTTTAATCATTTCACTTTTTTGATGTTTTTGGAAAATCTATACAAATGGCCAAGTCTAGTTTCCATGGTGAATTTTCCATGTGAAGGGCTCATTAGAGTAATTTATCCTCTGATTGTGTGACTTAGAAATGGGTCCAATAGGAACTAAACCAACACCAGCAACTCATTTCATTTAGACCATTAAGCACATTAGGTGATGAGGATTTTTTTCAGTTCCTCTCTAGCCAAATTAAACCAACAAATTAAAAATGAAGGATGCCCTTGCTGCCTGAGAAATTCCTGAGCTTCTTCATCAGAGCTCCCTCTGGGGTCTTGCTTTGCCCTATTGCCTTAAACCAACATGTACTCAGTAGATCAGGGACATGCTAGTAACAACTGCCACTGATGAGTTCTGATTTATCTTCATGTAATTGTCTTCAATCAGAAGCCACTAGGAACACATCATGGAACATTTATAAGTGAAAATAATGTTTCATTTAACAGGGAGCTTGAGTGAACGGGCCTAATTAAGGGGAGGAAAAGTAGTTTGTTCAAGTCTATAGAATGAGTAGAATTTAACATGTGAAAAAAGAGTTTACTATATATTGGCGTAATATGCAGGATGAATTTGCCTTACACGTGGTACCACGTGATTGTCTAACCTCTATGCCACACACCTGAAACTAATACAAAATAATATTGAATGTAAAAAATAGATCTGTTCCCATGCTGAATTGAAAAAATACCATATTGTTCTTTTTGTCATAGTGCAAATTCGAAGGAAGACAAAATTCAGCAAAATAAATAAAAATTGCACTTAAAATGTGAACTGCAAGTCCTGCTTTGTGCTAACTGCATTGATCTTTGTTTCTTAGCAGAGTTATAAGAGTACTAGGATGATAAGAAAGATGAACCCTAGTTAGTCTCTGTCCCCCAGGAGCTCACAGTCTGGCAAAGACAAACATTTAAAAAACAAACCACCATAGCATGTTTTGATGAACTGTAAAGCTGCTGTGGGGTCCGAGAGGATGCAGAGCCTCAGTCTGCCTAAACCTCTAAGGCAGGCAGCTAAGACTGACCCTTCAAGGCGGGACAAGGAGGTCCTCGCAGACCAAGCATACTCCGCAAAGAAGCTTGGGTTTGATCTCACAGGCAATGGCAAACCACTGAAGAGTTTTGAACTAGGGATTTGCATGATAAGGTTTCTGCTTTAGGATGTGGATTTCAATGACGTGGAGGATCATTGATTGGGGCAAGAAAAGACTACAGTCAAGAAGAATAGGAGGGAGGCTGCTGGGTGGACTGAATCAGGGAGAAGTAGAGAAAGACTGGTTGATACAGTGCCTGGGACCTTCATCTATCATATCATTTGCATCTATCTCATCATTTAATCCCCAAAATGGCCATCTGAGGTAGCTCATGTTTAGAGCCAGCAACAAAATCTGCAATACCCAGTGCAAACTGAGAATATGAACTTGTTCATAAAACAGGGGTGGGGAAAATGCCATTAAAAGTACTAAAAAGATATTAAAGCTTCTTTCTTTCTTCCATGGTCTCTCTCTCTCTCTCTCGACTTGTCATGATGTATTTTATTTACTATAAAATGCCATTCTAAGTAAATAAAAAATTAAAATTTTAATTGGCATGAATATTACCATTTACCTTTATGTTGTGCAATGCCAGATTTAAATGTAAATATAGGAGCATTTGCTTCTACACAGAATCATTGAAATTAGGTGGCGCACATTCCATAGCCCATACATGCATACGTATCTCCTTCTCACCAGAGCAGTGAAAACGTTGCACAAACTACCTCCCTGTCTCTATTTCACTTCCCAACATGCACATACTCTACCGACATTCCCTTACTGAAGATAAGAAAGGACTAAAAGGAAATAGAACTGTGGGTTCCCATGTCTTTCCCTCTCCTTCCAGGTCATGACTTCCAGCATAAGTAGTGGGCCAACATAAGGAAGCCACATGAGTAAGAAAAGATATGAGAGAATATCATTCATGTTTTTTAGACCATCATTGATTTCTCCGCTTGAAACAAATTCTGGTTTGAAGGGAAAGCATAGCCTTTGTTGTCTGTCAGTCCCCCTGCATAACTCCGTCATAAACACAGCATGCCTACCTTGAACTCGCCTTGAGTCTTGCTCAACTGCCACAGTACACCATGGGTCCTGCAGGGTGTCGCAAATGCTATATGGGATTGAGGCACAAGGAACAGAGAACATGCATGTTGTGCATATCTTCACTCATGCACATGTTCCATTGTCCCACTGCATTTCACTTGCAAAAGTAGTTCAAAATTAGAATTATTGGGTTCCAAGATGGTAACAGTAGAGCATTATAGCAAGCCTGGGGCCCTCTGAGTGTAGGGCAGTTTTAATTTGGGGCAACCACAGGTCTCACTCCCATGGAGCCCACCCTGATAATGTTATTTCAGTACATGTGAGGGGACTGAGGATAGAGAGGGTGTGTCCATGTCCCTCTCAGGTGGTGGGGAAGCTGTGATGGTGTTAAAGAATGATTCAGTGACACTTGTTGAAGAATAGCAAAGCAGACTTTACTCAAGAGGGGCCACTACAATGTGGTTTAGTAGTAGGGGAGAGAGATCGAGCTCAGCTACAAATACAACAAGGAAAAGTGGGAATCTGTAGCCAAGGAGCAGGATAGGGATCAGCGAGTGGGGAATTACTAAGAGGAGGCATCAGGAAAAAGGGAGGATCCTGGCAAAACCAACCTAACAGAGTTCTTGCTGAAGAGAGGCCAGGGTGGTTAGACACCTCCCGGGAAATGGTGGGGGGTGAAGAACCTGGTCAGCTATATAGGGTTATCAGATATGGAGTAGTGGGGGGTTTCTGGTTACACCGACTTAGAAAGATTTTTGCTAAAACTGGACTCTACAGGGAAGGACATGGGAGCCCAAGATTGGACCTAGTCAAAAAGAAACCTCAGAAGAGTCTAATGAAAATTTATCAAGGAGGGAATCTTTGGCACAGAGCTTTTTCTATCTCCAGGCAAGAGAAAACAAAGTTCCAACTATGTCACTTAAGGAGAGTAGGTTTCAAAGGACATTTACAAGGGAGAATGGATGGGAAGTGCTTACGATCTCAAAAGCGATTTGAAGAACTACATGCTTTTAAATATCTTAAGACCATTAGTAGATATTTCAATTCATGGTTTTTTTAATGGTTTTATATATTTGGGTGCCAGTATAATCGTTTAGTGAGTCTTCGCGCTCGAATCTTCATTCTTTCATAAAAGGAGAACTTCAGGACAAACACATTTGCCATGCGGTGGTAAGATGGGGAGAACCTGAGGCTGATCCAGCTTTTCAGTGTCAAATATCAGATATCAAGTGTTGGAAAGAAAGTGATATTTTTAGTGTAATATTTTTTCCACCACAATAAATAGGAAAAGAAACAGACAGGTGTGACCAAGTAGACCAGTTTCCAGGATTCAGGATAGTGGGGAAGGGGTCATGGAAACAGACTGACATGGCCGTAGCTGCCTGCAGTGAGTGGCAGGGGCAGGAGCGGATCTGCCTGGCAAGAGCATAACTTTAATGAACATGCTTCCAGAGAGCCAGTGTATATTGTATGAGGTCTCCTGGATGCATGTGGACTGCATTAAACTTGTACTTGTACTTTGATCTGGTACTGTAGGCCAAAATACCATTTTTAATTTTCCCTGTAAACATATGGCAATGCAAGTGCATTCAGGGGTCTGATGAGCTTAGATACAATGGATGAGTTTTCATTCAGAAGCAGTACAGGTTCTTTTATCTGATTGGCATTATGTTCCAGGGCTAATGCCTTCATTCACAGAACAAAGCAGCCATGGGCCCAGGTGGTGTCACCTGAGCTCTGGCTGCTAAGACTGGAGAACAAAAAGGATAATCAGAAGGGAGTGCTGGTTTCTTTTTTTCCCTTTCCTTCATTCCTTCCCTTCTTTTTATCCCAATCTTTTAAAATTCTAGTTTAATTATTACTGGGAAATAATTAAGCATATTGCATATAGAAAAAACCAGTTCAGGGAAAAGAAAGCAAAGCATACCAAACCATACCTTCTTATTTTATCAGGTTTTTATTTGGAAATGATTATAGATTCTTAGGAAGTTGCCAAATGAAGCACTTGGAGAAGTCCTATAACCTCCTGTCACTTGCCTCAGCTCTCACAGTGGAATATCAGGCACAACTACATAGTATCATGGTAAAAGCGGGAAATGGACATCGGTACAATCCACAGACTTCTATATACTCGTTTGTGTCTGTGTGTGTGTGTGTGTTTCTATACAATTTTATCGCGTCGGTAGCTTTGTGCAACCACCGCCAGAATCAGCATGCAGGACTGCTCCACCACCACAGCACACTTGTGTGGCCCCTTCAGAACCACACCCACACTCCCAAAGCCCTGGCAGCCACTAACCTATTTTCCATGTGTATAATTTTGTTATTTCAAGAATGTTATTTATCTTTCGCAGTGAGCGTAATTCCCTTGAGATCCCTCCAAGTTGCCGCACATATAGCAATAATCCATTTCTTTTTATTGCTGCATACGTCTTCCTTGTGTGGATATATGAGCCTGTTTATCCATTCACCTGTTGGAAGACATTGGTTGTTTCTAGTTTCTGGCAATTAGGACTAT
Source organism: Desmodus rotundus (assembly GCF_022682495.2). Classification (NCBI taxonomy): domain Eukaryota; kingdom Metazoa; phylum Chordata; class Mammalia; order Chiroptera; family Phyllostomidae; genus Desmodus; species Desmodus rotundus. Next base: position 185,320,466 of record NC_071387.1, on the reverse strand, counting down.
ACTGCCATGAACATTTGGGCATCCATCAAATTGTTTAAAAACCACTACTGCTCATAAGGAAGTGAAGATCTATAATACCATGAGAGTTGTTTACGAATATTGCATGATTTCTGCTCTACAAGGGCACTAAAGTTGAAATTTATTTTGAAAATCATCTGCTGGTATTCCAAGTCACAAAACAGAAGGTCAGTTTTCTCTTTACCGTGAAACAGGCAATGTTAGTTGCATAAATTTCCATTAAATGTCTAAGAGGTATTAGTTTCACTTATATTAATACAATCATATCAATTTCAGTCAAATTCAATACTGTTAATAGACAACACACGAAATAACAGCAGGTAAAAGAAAAGCTCTGAGCAAATCGGTGTGTTTCAGAGGAACAGATGAGCGAGGTACACACACATACACATTTATAGACACATGCACACACTTCTCACACACACACATAATCACAAGATGCTAAAAAAACATACACTTGACATCTCTTTTTAGCTTGAAGATGGCTCCAAGGTTAAGGAGCTCCCCTCACAGATAGAACCATAGGAACAGGAACAATGCTGGGATATTAAGTACAGAGAACTTAAACTTGGAACAGCTGAAAGCCTTCACATAGGCGCCACCACTCTCAGCACACACACCAACTACTCTTCTCCTGACTAAGAAATCGGTTCTGAATGGTCAAACCGCAACATACAATGAGTTCTCCTTCCACCTCAGGATCAGTGAATGAAGCGGTCAGGTTAATCAAAGGCCTCACCGTGAGGTGCACTGAGCATCAGTGGAAATCATTAATATAACAGAATGTAATGCATTTGGCACATAAACCACAGCAGCTATACTATTTTTGATCGTTTGAAGGCATTTCAGAAAATTATAAGAGCTCAGAGTCAATTGATAAGTAGTACCCCTGGTCACCTGCAATCGTAACTGGCCACACTCCATTTTATGGAGTGCTCACAGACAATGCCGGTATTACGGCATTTGTTGTCTAATGCGGCTGGCTCTCAGAAACATCGCTTCAACTACGGTGAAATTCTGGGGTGCTGTGTAAGCAGTTAAAGAAATACTTGGCCTGTGCATGAGAAATCTCCCAGAAAGCTACAGGGGGAGATAAAATATGAGAATTTTCTAATTTATAATTCACCATTTGTTCCTTCTTCTGATGTTAAATTCTATATACAACGTGTCTCTTGTTATGTAAGTACAGTCAACTCCAAAACAATCAAAGCCCTTGAAGAAGAGAAACCTGGATGCGTGTCTTTCCCACAGTAAGAGCTTGGCTTTGTGTAGCTACATTCTGAGTGAGCGAGCCTAGGGCTGATTCTTTGTGCTTGCTGGAAACTGGAGTATGTATTTCGAAGGAATGAAAACAAAATGAAATTCATGTTAATTCTCCCTTGTTTAGCTCCAGCTGGCCAGCTCGCAAGCCTGACAGTGCGGTGTGTTCTGTGACAAACATTGGAACCGTGAGTGTTTAGGCTACTGCGTGCGAGCCGATACCTCTCTGCACTGTCAGTTGCCTAGACTATTTGTCCAACTCCTACAAAACTAGTGTACAATATGAATTTGCTCTGCCTCACACTAAAAAGAAAATTCATGATAGCATTTCCAGTCTGATTTATTTTCTTCCAAGGTTTTGAAAATAGTAAGTGGCCTTCCAGGTTCTCCTAAGGTAAGACCAGTAGCAGGTGCCAGAAGGATCATCTTGTGCAGGACTGACTGGAAACTGTCGTTTAAAAGAAAATCATCTTTCTTTGAAAATCACAGCCAGCCTTTCCCCCGCTAGTTTTTCATCCCCAGTTTAGTGTAGAAAAGTAGATAAACAATTTCAATTCTGCAAAGCCTGTAACATATTTCGTGATAATATTTACTGGCCCCCAAACACAGACATGCTGACTTCCATACTGTTGACCGACTGGACTTTCAGCCCACGATCTGGCTGTACTCTCCCAGGCCTCTGTTCCTCTATATGCAGAACAATGGCTTACGTTTATCCTTTAAAGCCTCATATGTTCCCAGTACTGCTGTTTGGGTTTTACATACATTATGCACTTAGCTTTCACATGATTACTAGGGGGGAAATCCTAGTAATACCCTCATTTTACACGTGGGGAAATTGCGGCTTAGAGTAAGTGATGTTCTCAAGGTCCCATGGTGCGGTGTGCACTAATACCTTGAACACACCTCTTCCTGCCCTGATCCTCCAGTTCTGTGCCTTCTTACCCATGCCCCTGCTGGACTGCACAGTCACGGGCAGCTGGCTCTGCGCCTCTCTGCTATGTATGTGAAAAGCCACAGGGAGCTGTCACCAAGAGTTTGTGGTGACTTGGTCCTACCATTTTCTCTAAGCTTGGTTTTTACCAGCTGCCTAGCCATAGATCCCACTATGCCTGGGTACTTTCTCCATGTCCACTGTTCCCTATGTCTGTCCCCTTTCTGACCTGCCCACAATGGCCTGGAATGTACTCCAAGCAATGAAATAGATTAGATAAGCCATAATTTATAAGCCATATAAACCATTTCAACAATATATTATAAAACAGGTAGCAATTCCATACTTGGTCAGAATGTACCAGGCCCCAGTCACCTGATAAGTCACTTTGTATAAATTAATTTATTTAATCCTCCAAAAGTCTTCATTTAAGACTAGACAATTCAAGTAACTTTCTTAAAGGGTCCCAGATTAGAAGAAGTAGAGCTGGTCTCCAGCCTCAGGGTCTGGCTTTCGAGCCCACACGCTTCCCCACTGTGCACATGGTCTCCTGGTTTTGGTGCTTTGTGCTGTGGTGATCCATTGTCGCCTTGTAAACATTGGTATAATAGCTGTAAAATTATATTTTTGATGGAAATAGTTGAGTCAGAAAGATGTGTGATTTGAGGAAGAAATAAATGGTCTGATTTTGTGGCAGAAATAGTACAACATTAATTTAAAAATGTATCACAGGTAGGCATGGAGACCACAGGCAGTAGAGGGCAGTTCTGGAGGAAGCAGGGTTCCCACCGACCCGCACTGGCAAGACCTGAATACCGCGCGCTCACACACAAGGACAACAGCCTAAAGCAAAGCTCCACAGCACACCACTTCCCACCATTTTTGCTGAATGCTGTATTCCCACAGTAGTTAGGACTTTTGACCAAGGTCATTTTTATTCTGTAACCAGCGCCTATTCTTGTGGTGTGGCTATGTGCTGAGCCATATACTAAAAAATACTTTGTGTCAGCATACAACTTGGGGTCATGTGGGCATGATAAATATTGGGCTCTTTGTTCCTGTGGGCTAGAATCAAATGTCAGTTCAGAACCACGTTACTTCCAAATATTTCTCTGGCTTGTGTTTTAGGTACACTGCCTAACTGAAAAGCAAACTAACAAAAAACTCAAGATTTCCTTATCTTGATTTCATTTTGAAAGATTTTGTGAGCAATAGTACACCACATGACACAGTGTGGGGATTGATGCTTTGGGCATCAAAAAGTTGAAAGGGGAAATAGAATATATTTGAGCAGTTTCATAACAAATAGCTACAATAATTTTATGCTTTGTGTCTTCTCTTGACCTTAAGAAACTCTCTGAACTCTCCTCTATGTATTTTTATTAAAAATGGGCTGGAGGTGGGTGAGGAGACTATCATGCTGGAAATGATGAGGGTGAAAACCACATCTCAAGGAATTCAAAGGTTATCCTTTGGTTTAAAGTAAACGCCCGCCACCTGCCCCTCATCATGCTCTCAGAACTTTAAAGTTATTGGTGGCTTACTTAAAATGTTCAAGGTATGTTAAACTTGAAACATAGTGAAAATAATACTGTCATTTTTCTCACATACAGAATAGAGGAAAATAATTATATATCTAAATGATATATGTATATATATAAAAGTTATATATTTCAAAATTCTTTTGCATCATTTTAATTTCAACTATGATAATAACAATGATGAGAATATTATGTAAGACTGAATCACAGGGATTTATCTATGCATTTAACTTAAAATGTTTTAAGTATAAGAATAATGATTTTTTTATTCCAATTATCAAAGGTATTCTTAAATTAATGTTTATATCTTGTCCTCATTTTTTATTAAATTTCCTGGGGTGACCTTGGTTAATACGATTATATAGGTCTCAAGTATGTAATTTTATTTATCATCCTCACTTTGCATAGTAGATAATATAGTGAAATCTCCTCTTTACCCCGCTTCACACTCATTTCTCCTTTTCTCCTTCAGAGGCCACCACTATCATGAGTATTAATGCATCTATTTAATCCATAAGTTTATATCCCCTCTCTGTAGCTTTATCTCTCTCTCTCTTTATATATATGTTTGCATATAATATTTAGTGTTTTAAAGTTCCCATCATTGGGATCAGGCAGTACATTTCTTATGTGCATTTGCTACTCTATACTTTGTTTTTGAGAACTACCCACGTTGATCCATATGTATTATCTGGCTCATTTTCTTTAACTGACAAATAGTGTTTAATCTATATGGGTGTCATATGGGATGTGTAATAATGTTACTGTATTTTCCCTTCCCCTATTGCTGATCACTTAGGTTGTTTCCATTATTTGTTTGTGTGTTTGTTTGTTTTGTTTTGTTTTTTACTGTGGACATGAAGGCATGAACAGGCCTGTGCAGTCTCCTGGGCACAGGGGCATGGTTTCCCTGGAGGCTCCACCTAGCAGCAGAACTGCTGGGTGGTTGGCTATTTGCCTATAAAACATCACCAGCTATTGCCTCATAGCTCACCCAAGTGTTCCAATAAATTGCTCCCCCACATACAATGTATGACAATTCTTATTTCCCTCTCTCCTCCCCAACACTGGATAACGTCAGACTTTCTAATTGTTTCACAGCCTGTGACGTATAAAGAGGAATCTTGTGCCTACTTTTTAGTCCTTCAATCCCTAATAGGGTTGGATATCTTTTAATGTGTTCAGTAGCTTACATTCCTGATTTTTCTACTGTGCCTCAGTTGTACATATATTTGTTGACCTCTCTTCTATTTACTCTTTTAATTTCTATCTCATCAATTTGTAGCAGTTATTGGTATGTTCTGGAAACTAACCCTTTGTAAGTTGCAGGCATTGCAAATATCTTCTTCTAGGATGTGGCTTCTTTTGTAATTTAGTTTCTGGTGTTTATGTTTTAGTTTGTATTACATAGGAGTTTAATTTTGATGCAGCCAAATGTGTGCAGCCAAATGCAGCCAGAATGTGGCCTCTCGCACCGCATGGCCAGAGTCATGGTCCTCTCTGCTGCTTGCTGTCTGTATTGCCTCCAGCAAGTTCCTTACCTTCTTTCTACCTCAGCTTCATTATCTGTAAAATGAGAAAACAGTACTTCTCTTAAAAATTTTGGCATGAAGATCATCTATAAATCAGAATATTTCCTGGTACAAAGTGGGAGCTATCTAAGTGTTAGCTATGAAAATCAGTCCCTCTTAACATATTGTTTTAAAAACTCTTTCCTAACATCACTGATTTATGTCCATATTTAAGTATATGTTTAAAGGTTAAATGTTACTTATGATAGTCTTTGTTATACAGTTTTCTCACAATATTTGGATTTCGGAACTTATATATCATTATGGTTAAGTACATTTGGAATGTTCTAAATCACAGCTATATTTTCCTTATAGTGATTTCTATTTTAAAAAATAGTAGTTTGGTAATGAAAGCCAACTTTATCTCCTGAAATTGAACATGCATGTAGTTACAGCAGCTTAAATATGACTTTTATGTTATATTAAATTGAATTATATTATTGGGAGAAAGTTCACGATGAGTAATTCCTAAACACCTGAAATAACAGTGCCAGAGACACAGGCATAATCCATGTTTGTTGAGTGAAAAAATAGTCTGTTTGCTTTTTAAAAAGTCGTCCACCTTACAGCAATTTTTAAGAGAAGGAATTAATGCATAAAATTTGTAATTGTGGTGAATACCCTAACAGACAGAGTAAATGTACATTCAGAGGAAATAAAATCCAAACTAGATTTTCTTGGGATTCTCACTTTCTGTGATCATTCACACTTTTAATGCATTTTTAACTGTGCAAAAGGAATCAGGAAACCATTTAAGTGATGAATGCTCTGTGCCCCAAAGGAAGGCAGTTCTGCTTTGAGAGGATAGTTTCATAGTCACTGCCAACGGTAATTTTCTATTATAGTTTAAAAAAAATGACTCTTCTTGCTTCCGTTGCATCATAAAATAGAAACATTTTTAATAGAAATGAACAAAAAGTAAACATTATGTAACTGTGGGAAGTGTGGTCTGTACGTGAAATCAGCCACTCTTGTAGGTTAGGCTAAATCCCAAAGGATGAGGACAGCTGTGGTGTCTCCTGATTTGTGCTGGAGGGACCAATACATCTTCCAGCTTTGTGTGTGGAAATGAAGATAAAGAAGCAGGAAATGCCTTCTGAACTCAAATAATGGCACATTTCTGTGTTACTCAGTGTGACATTTATTCTGCAGAAACAACCCTCCAACATCAAAGTTCCAGCTCAACACTGGCTCCTTACTTGTGCTTTGTCTAGTCAGGGTTGGCAGAAATCTTTCTTTCACGTGGTTACTGGGGGACCCATCAACCCACGGCTTAGCAAGAAGTGAGAGAGAGCATGAAGATCTCATCCCCACCCTTCATTGGTTGGGGCAGGAGGTGGCACTTGTCCTTTCTTCTCACAGACTTTCACAGGACCCTCTCTCTGTGCAAGGGGATGGGGAAGTGTGCCTGTGAGGAGAGAAGTGTGGGACTTTGATGAGCCCTGGCAGAAGCTTCCAGTGACTTGCTGACTCTCAGCGCCTTGGGTAGGAAGTAACCTTAGTGTGTTTCTCTCTATAGCTTTAGATAGGAGTTAGGAGTATGAGCTTTGGAGTTGAACAGATTAGTTTAAACCCCTGCTGAGTCCCTTATGACCCGTGCGGTCAAGTTATTTACCATCAATAAGGCTGTTACTCGCCATCTACCAAAATAAATGTGTGACTGTTGTGAATTAGCAAGAGCCCTGGTATACAGTAAGTACTTAGTAAAGGGCTGTGCTGGTAAAAGGAACGTAGTAGTAAATCCTGGAGGTTATAATAGAACATTTTTATTGTATCAGAAAAATAGTGTGTCAGTTTCCTGGGGCTGCCATAACAAATCACCACAACTGAGTGGCCTAAGAAAAAGAGATTTATTCTCTCGCAGTTTGGAGGGCCAGAAGTTTAAATTCCAGGTGTGTCGACAGGACTGTGAATGCTGTGAAGGCTCCACGGATGGATCTTTTCTTACCTCTTCAAGGTTCCCACGGCCCCAGGCATTCCTTGGTTTGTGGAGGCGTAACTCCAACCTCCGCTTCCATCTCTCCACGGCTTTCACCTCTAATCCGCCCCTCTTCTAACTCTCCTAGGGACATTTAATGTTGAACTTAGGACCCTCTCATCTGAAATTTTTTAATTATATGTACAAACACCCTTTTTTCAATAATGATTCTCAATTCCAGGCATTTGATGTGGACATATATTTTGGGGGAGAGGGCCACCATTCCACCAGCTACAAATGTGAAAGTATTTTCTACTTCTAGATTAACACCATTTACTAAATGAAAATGCTCTGCGCTTTTTAAAATACTGATTATAGGATTACATTTCCGTATTAAGTGTTAAACTTTGTAGTTACTGCTGTATAATGCTACATCTTTTTGATGCAAGAAAAAGTTGCATTGGACTGAATTTGTAACGTTATTATTTCATGTATCTACTGTCTGTAGCTCTCATCATTGTAAAGCCATTTTCAAGTTCCTCAAATGCACTGGCTGCAGAACATGATATACCCTATAAAAGTCGCATGTCTCTTAAGGGACTACTCCTGTATTCATTTATATCAATCATGGCTTTTCTGAACACTGATTTATACCAGAATTCCCTTTCCCCCTATAAATGTATTCAGAAGTTATTTCCAAGGTAGAGATTAGAGTTCTAAAACCCACTTGCTGTTGTGAAACTGATGAGCTTTTCATAGAAGCTACTTGATCAGAGTAAAAGACGCAGTGAAATCAGTGTAGAAAATCATTCTGAAAGTGATGCCTGTCAGTAATTGGCATCTAGATTTCTCAATTATTGACATATTAAAAGGAGCATGTCAGAAGTATTATCATACATGATGAAAATTGTTTACGTTTAGAAATTTTAATTTTATTTATAGTTTTCGATAAATCATTCAAAGTGAATCTCTGTTGCCTACACAGATGTACTACTCTGTACAATCTTTAGCATATCGTGTATATGAGCTAGCCTTTCTACTGGGGTTATTTTATAAGTTGCATGTATAAAGTGAGAATCTGGGAACTGTATAATCAACTAGTGATACAGAGCTGTAATTGTTAAATTACTTAATTTAAGCTATAATAATCACCTGAAAGGAATAGCTCATCTGATATGTCTAGAAGAAGGTATAGGTTTATTTTATCTTCTTTATAATGAAAAAGGGGAAAGTGGTTTCTTTCTTAGACTACTTCACTAAGTCTACATGAAACTATTCACATGTATTTTTAAAGAACTAAACATGGGTAGAACTGCATGTATGTAAAAACCATTACAAGGAACAAGTATAAAAGGCAAGGCTCTGTAAAAAATTGAGCTGGTCTTCTGCAAATGACTGGATATGTGCATTTATAACATGCGAACACCTGTGAATCAGAAGCTGTATGGGTTGAAGTTGAGACTGTATCACAATGGGATCTCTTTTCTCAGTAAGAAATTAAAGGAAGAGCCATGGAGCCACCTTTACCGCCATAATGTGCCTTTGTGTCTTGTGGTCTAGGGTCCTTTCTTTTCTAATGGATGCATTACACCTGTGCGTTCTCTTTTTTTTACAGTTCGGCAGAAGAGCAGTTTCACTGGCAATCACAAGGTAAAGTATGGCTTCTTGATGAACACTTACTGTGTGTATATGTACAAATGAATTTCCTTGTGAACTTTAGAAAGAGGCATATAAAGATGAATATGATGACACCATGGCACTAAAAATAAATAAAGTTGTTGTGATAGCTCCCAGTTTCATGGGAGTTAAGTTCTCACAATTCCCTGGACACTTCCTGTTCTTCATGGATGCTAGAAGTGGCTGGCCTTAGCTTTTAATACTGGTTGATTTAAGATTGCAATTTAAGATTACAGGGAACTTTGTATTTCCATACCTGTGGTTGTATTTTGTTTATTAGTTTATTTTATTCATTAGATTCCTCTCATAGGTGAGATCATATGGTATTTGTCTTTCATCACCTGGTTTATTTCACTTAACATGGTATTCTCCAGTTCCATCCATGCTGTCGCAAAGGGTAGGAGCTTCCTCTTTCTTTCTGCTGTGTAGTATTCCATTGTGTAAATGTACCACAGTTTTTTGATCCACTCATTTACTGATGGGCACTTAGGCTGTTTTCAGCACTTGGCTATTGTAAATAGCGCTACTATGAACATAAGGGTGCATAAGTCATTTTGAATTGGTGATTAGGGATCCTTAGGGTATTTTCCCAGAAGCAAAATCACTGGGTCGAAAGACAATGCCTTTTTTTGTGTTTTTAAGGAAATTCCATACTGTTTTCCACACTGGCTGCACCGCTGCATTCCCTAGTGCACTGCTGGTTCTCTAGGGTTTCCTTTTCTCCGCATGCTTGCCAGCACTTGTTTGTTGATTTGCTAATGGTGGCCATTCTGACAGGTGTGAGGTGATATCTCATTTTGGTTTTAATTTGCATCTCTCTGATGGCTAATGATGCTGAGCATCTTTTCCTATGTCTCTGAGTCCTCTGTATGTCCTCCTTGGAGAAGTGTCTATTTAGACCCTTTGCCCATTTTTTAATTGGATTGTTTGTCTTCCTGATGTTCAGTCATATGAGTTCTTTATATATTTTGGAGATCCAACCCTTGTCCATTGTATCATTGGCAAGTGTGTTCTCCCATATAGTCAGTTCCCTTTTCACTTTTATGATGGTTTCTTTAGCTGCACAGAAGCTTTTTAGTTTGATGTAATCGCATTTGTTTATTTTTTCCTTTATTTCCCTTGCCCTAGGAGATACATCAGCAAAAATATTGCTACGTGGGGTATCTGAAATGTTACTGCCTATGTTTTCCTCTAAGACTTTTATGGTGTCACAAAAGGGGACTTTTATGCCCCCTTTCTCAAATATTAATTGACCATAGAGACTTGGGTTTATTTCTGGACTCTCTGTTCTGTTCCATTGGTCTATGTGCCTGTTTTTATGCCATTACCAGACTGTTTTGATTACAGTAACCTGGTAATATATTTTAATATCAGATATCATGATCCCTCATACTTTATTCTTCTTTCTCAAGATTGCTAAGTCTATTCCAGGTCCCTTTTGGTTCCATATAAATTTTTGAAATATTTTTTCTAGATCTGTGAAATATGCCACTGGTATTTTAATAGGAATTGTGTTGAATCTATAGATTGCTTTGAATAGTGTGGACATTTAATGATATTAATTCTTCCAATCCACGAACATGGTATATGCTTCCATTTATTTGTATCTTACTTATTTCTTTTTTCAGTGTTCTGTAGTTCTCTCAGTACAGGTCTTTTACCTTCTTGGTTAGAGGTATTTCTAAGTGCTTTATTTTTCTTGTTGCTGTAGTAAATGAGATTTTTTTCCTAATTTCTCTTTATGATATTTCATTACTGAAAGTGACAGAGGGGATGGGAGGAGATAACGGTGGACAGAAGTGGAAGGGACTAGACAAAGTACATGTATGAATGGCCATGGACGTGGACAACAGTGTGGGAATTGACTGTGGGAGTGGGGAGTGGGATGGGTGGAGGAGGGCAAAGGGGGGGAAATTGGGACAACTGTAATAGAATACCAACAAAATAAGTAATTCAATAAAATTAAGAAAAAAAGATTTAATAAAATTGTTAATATTTATTGCATTATTGAAGTCTTTCTTAAGTGCAAAAAATAAAGAGAGCTTCATAGAGGTCTTAGGTTGGTATACTCTTGATTTTTAAATGATTGCTTTAAGCTTTAATAGTGACGTGTTTGTTTATCACTTTAAAATATTGTAATTTCAGATGGTCAAAAAGATATTGAAGATGAACTCACAACAGGTCTTGAGCTGGTGGACTCCTGTATTAGGTCCCTGCAGGAATCAGGAATACTTGACCCACAGGATTATTCAGCAACTGAAAGTAAGTCAAGTGAGAATTCTACTTGAAGACAGTTGAGAGTATCATGCCATTATTCTTCTAATATAATTAATATCATGAGACACAGCTAATAGCACTTCTAGAAATATTTGTACTTGTGTTGTCCATTTGCTCCACCCTCATCTACTTCCTTCCCACAGTACCCCTCCCCAACTGACATTAGATTGTAAACCTTCTAAGTCAGTAATTGGCATCTAAATTTTTCACCCATTACTGATGTAGTGGTGATTCTCACCAATTCTCTAATACGCTTTTTGGTGTATAGACCAGCACATTGTATGAACACATCATATATGTATTTAATCAACACAGTGTCTGCTTTAAAATTAATTGACAATGCTTTCTTATATAGGTAATCGTCGGTAAAGATTTTAAACAGTAAAATGATTATAACAAAATAGAAAAATTGACTTAATATGTGCAGTACTATTCAGAGCTCTGCTATAGTACTATGCATAACTTTCTGTACTTCTATATGTAGCAATTGTATATTGCTATATTAACTTCAATAGAGTATTTAAAGATTTCTTTACCTCCACTTAATTACATATTTTTCACCCAAAGTGGCTGAGACTTAGAATAAAAGGGCTGAGTTGAAATGAGCCTCATTTTAATAAATCATGAAATACTCTTGACTTATTTCAATAAAATCCCATAAAAAGCTAAAAATTAAGTCATTAAAACATACATTATCTTGATAATTTCTACATTAGAGATCAGTGGAGTATTTTATTCTTTAACTTACAAAAATAGAATTTCCTTAAATACTCATTGAGGCTTGGTGTAGAAATGGAAGATATAAGAATTAAATGGTATACTGACCTTGAAATCATTTAATTTACATATAAGCTTATTTTCTCTATAATCTTTATAATACCACTGCTCTTACAGCAATGTCATCATGACTATCCAGATTTGTTTAAATCTATGTGCATCCCCTCTGGAAAACTCCTAAAGGAAGATGTGTGATTTGTGGTATCCTTGTTCTATCTATTTTATATGTTAAAATGCAGGATCGTTACCTCTTCTCTTTGAGTCAATAAATATATTTCTCTTGTAGGGTAGTTGTACTTAGAACTATATTTAATTTATATCTGATGTACCTGTATTCAGCCTTCCCTTTATTAGAGAGTAAGAAAAGCAGGGATAAAATACTGTGTCTTGAGAGGGAGATGATATTGGGTATCTTATTTTTTGACATGATAATAAGCATTTGATTATAAGTTTAAGTGACAGGATAACTTTTAATACATGGAATTTTAGAAAAAAAGAAGGAAGAATAAAATAAGTCAAATTTAAAAGTAGAGATAAATCAACTGTATCAATCTAGTTCAACATGTAAGCACAGTGGATTCTTTTTTGAAAAGAATAAAAATTCACATTTATACTAAACAAAGATAAAATAGTGATGTGATGTTCAATGGGACACTAATTAATGAAATAAATGTTGAGATTAAAGGAACAGACACACTAGTAACAGCAAATACAATGAACACAAGAGTGGGATTGAGAAGAAAATGTGAGAGGAAGTGGAATTGCATGCAGAAGCACTAAGCAGGATGAAAGAGGAATATATAATGAAAATAACTCATAAAGATGTATGAACTCATACTATAATCTAGTGAACATGTATGCACCAAACAATATAGCATCTGAATATTAAATCAAAAAATACTTAAAATGATAAAAACATTAATGAAAACTATTGTGAATATTTCAATGCATGTTTATCAGAATCAGACTGAATAGTAGAAGAAAAAGCCACAGAAATCTGGAATTGATAATTACAAACAAATGTATTAAGTAAACTTTAAAACATATTTGTTGAATGATAATGCATATTTGTTATATATGTCCAAGAAATACATACAAAGATTGACCTGCTCCTGAATAGTAAAGACAATCCTAAGAATTGAAAAGTATAGAAAAGCCACATTTGTTAATAATAATCCAGTAAAATTAAAAGTAAACAATAAAAATAAGCAAAAATGTAATCATATTAAAATTTAAAAGCAGGCGTTTGGATCTACTGAATCGAAATTGGTAAATGCTGAAATTTTTCTTTTTCAGAAAGATTAGTTGTGTTATCATGAACTGAGCTACCTGTCTGAAGACTCCTAAGATTTTAGCTGATTGTTCCTTTTATAAGCCTATGCTTCCTTTGAAGATAGGACAGAAAAAGCAAAACCAACAACAATAACAACAATTAAGAAAACAAAACAAGTGATGGTTGTGCCACCTAAAAATTTATGCCAAGGGATCTGAACCACAGTGAAAAGTAAAATGTTGTTCTTAAGAAATACTTGTTCTTGCTGTGGTTGCCATAGCTCAGTGGATTGAGTGTAGGCCTGAGAACCAAAGGGTTTCATTCCCAGTCAGGGCACATGCCTGGATTGCAGGCCAGGTCCCCAGGACAGGGCACATGAGAGGCAACCACACATTGATGTTTCTCTCCCTCTCTTTCTCCTTCCCTTCCCCCTCTCTAAAAATAAATAAATAAAATCTTTAAAAAAATTAGAAAACAAAGAAATATTTGTTCTTAACATTTCCAGAGTCCGTTTGAGAAGAATGAACTGAGTAAAATTTAGGAAATTAATTTTAAATTACTGAGTAGGTAACTAACATTTGGGGGATTAATTATTGCCCATTTTAAATGTAATTAACTACTGCTAATAAAATAAAAGCCCCAGTTGTTGCTTGTATCTGTATCAGGGTTTCAGATGGAAATAGAGTCTACTCAAAGGACTGAACTGACGAGAATTTAATTCAGGTCCTGTTTGCAAAGGAGCGGACAAGATGAGGGGAACAAACAAGGCCTGCGAGGCACTCGGGGAGCTGCAAGGACAGAAGCCCTATCCGCCCCTAGTCCCGAAGGGAAAGTACAGGGACCAGTAGCTGCAGACTCAAGACACGTGGAAGGAGTCTTTCCTGACTGAGGCTTCCGGTCATTAGCATCTCACACGGTGTGCAGTTTGACCCACACTGCTGTGGCATAAATATCCGAACCTCCCTCTCCTCCCACCGTCTCAAGTCCTTCTGGTGCCTCCCTGTGGCCAAACCCAATCATAAAACAAATACCAGAGACCCCTGTGGTACGGTCTATATGAGGAAGAGGGCAGAGAATGAATCTGGGGAGCAAATACAATAATCAGCATAACATTCTACTAAATACTAGAGCAAGATACCATGTTTATATTCTTGATGTATAAATTTAACACACAGACATATAGTGGCTCTTTGACACATTTCTTCTAATTACTACACGCCCATCAGATTCTGCTAGTCCCTTGATTTTGTGATTATTCAATCAATGGGTTCATTAGCTAGAAGAGACATGAAATAGCTAATGGGAAATTGGGCCTGGCACGCTGCCCCTGAGAGCAGCCTCTCAGTCCTAACTCAAAAGAGACAACACGAAATGCAGCCTAAAACCAGGCTGGAAGAGTTCCAAACAGGAACCAGTCTCAACCCCTACGGACACAGTACTTACGTGGTCATGTTTAGAAGCTTTTGTTATTTTTCTTCCCAAGGTCTGATTAAAATAAAATTTGGGTCTTTGTAAACCTATCTTCTTGACCCTTAGACTGGCAATAACGTATCTACTGCACCGACTATAGACTCATACGGTTACCAGTGGTTTCCAACCCGTGATTTTTTTTAGAAGTGCCATCCTAAGCAGTATATAAATCATGTGTACATCCTTTGCCACCCGACACTATTTTGTGGCTGCCGGCTGTGTAATTTCAATTCTCTAGCAAATACGCTTCACAGAGTCACTAGGGGAATTGCCATTGCTTTGCTTGGGGAAAAAGTTACTGACTGAAGCTTAGGGCCCTTAGCATCTCACTTGATACACAGTGTGACCCAAACTGCTCTCGACGAAGTATCCTATTTAATCCACGCTTTCTTGGAGAAATAAACTCAGAGATAAGGGTGATTTATTTCTTAGCCCAAAATTAACAAAACTATGTCAGTCAAAATCAGAAATACAATGAACAACTTGGGAGAAAAGGACTTATGTTTATTGAGATTGCTAACTTGTTTAAATATTATATTTTAAATAGTACTTCTTTCTCTCTGTAGCATATTGACAACTTGAAGCTTCCCCATATTCTAGAAAATACCAGCATTCAGAAGCAAGGATATTTAGGAATTTAATGTATTCTGAATGTGATGGCAAAGAAAGGAATGTTATTCTGAGTTTTCAAATCAGAATGTATTTAAAAACCCAAGAATCAATCACATGAGGTACCATTCTGCAGGTAAAATCCAAATATAACAATCGTATGTAGTTTGGCAAAGGTGAATATATTATTTACTCTTGATTTACAGTCATTTTCATTTAGCGACTGTGATACTTAATTCTGTGTGATAGGAGAATTGTTGACAGAGCAGGTTATTAAAATGCTTTAAAATATAATTTTAAGTATTCTTATGTAATAACAACAAAAGTGAGAGACACCTCGTGAAGTGACTATTTTCATAGTTCCTAGGAAGCACTGCACTAAAGGATGCAGAAGCGGCTTAGGAATGTAAGGTTTTCATAATAATTAAGCAAATCAAAATTAGAAATATATGAATCGTGTGACTCACAATATTGATACCACGCTCGGGGAAGAGGACTGACGTGTTTGATTTTCTATTATCAAACCGCAGCTCGGCCCTTAGTTAGACCTGACAGGGTGGAGAGCTGCAGGGGGTGGGGTACTAGGTAACCTACACTTCCCTTGGAGCCGGAAGGCTCGGATTCAACCCTGCTGCTCCCTTTACCTCACCGGTGGCTGAGGACCGCCACCTGGCCTCTGGGGACTCTGAGTCATTTCCTGGAACCATTCATTCAAGTCAGTTCAGTTCATCCCCAGATTGTTCATCCCTGTAAAGTCACTTCTTCGTACGCCTCTTGGTTCAAGTTTTGAAATACAGATGAGCCAGTCTCCTTGCCAGAAGCATGTTAGTGTTGTTAGTGTATATTGCCTTTAGATTCCAAGTGAACCCAAATGTCTTTACATACCAAGTTCGTTCAATGCACTTCTGCCACCACCTTTGGTGTTCTGGAGCCGCTGGGAAGTTTCAGTGGCAGAAATGGAAGGTGTGAGCAAAAGTCAAGGAAAAGCGCCCAGCTGTCACACAGCATGTCTTCTGTCCTCCAGGGAGCTATAATTATCTTTCCTTCCAGGTACTGTCACTACCTATTTCTCAGCTAATGTTCAATTTCTTTTTCTTTGATTTCTTCTACCACATAGATGTTTAAGAAACATGTTATACCTTCTTCAAAGAGGCCACCAACTCAGAGGCAAACCTAGGAATCAAAGGGATAGGCAAAGACACACACTCCCAAATGCTTCTTGTCTATTCCCTAAGCAAGAGACGGCGATGCATAGTTTTCACTAAAAACATCACTCTCACATGAGTTATCAGGGTCTTCTGGGACCAAGCACAAGGTTAGAGCCTGGTGGAAATTTCAAATGAAAATATGATTGGGTTTTGAACTGTCAAGGCACTGTAGGTGGCCAAAACTTTAATGTGAGAGCTAAGTGCAAGCTGGTGAAAGTGAGGACAGCGTCAGAACGGGCATGAGCGTGAGAAAAAGCACAGGCTGGAAGCCCTCATGAGAAAATCAGAGTAAGCAGCCTTCTCCCTGGGGACAGGTGACGTCTCCTGGTAATACCATATGGCGATGTGTGGTGGGATTACCCTGGAAGTCCAGACATTAGAACTGTCTCTGATCAAATAATAAGTCACTTCCACAGCAACTGATAGAATCAAATCTTAATACATATACTTGGGTTTTATCATATCATTACAGGCATAGGTAGGTGTGATCGTCATTCATTTTTTAAATAATAGGCATTAAGTACTTCGTAACAGTAGCACGGAGAGTCTCTCTGCATTGTGGCATTTATATTCTAGTCAGAAAAGTCTGAACTCGAGCAATCTAAGTACTCACGAGTTCAGATGGATAATGGCTACAAGCGAAGGCAAAGCCGGTGAGGGGGAGAATGGGCTTCTCCAAGTCACTTGAGAGTCCAGAGGGTCCCCACCAAGACCCTTTCAGGGGCTCCGAATAAGGTGCCAGTTTTCCCAGGAATCCTACAGTGTTATTTGCCTTCCCAAGCTCATCCTCACAGTGAGAGTGAGCATGGGAGTGAGGCTCTCACAGGGTGAGGGTTCCGTGGAACTTTCCGAAGGCATCGTGGAGCTGATGGTGTCATGGTCATCGCTCTGATGGCTCACGGAAGGGGCTCGATGTGTCCTCGTGTTTTAAATACTTCCCAGTTGTAATGCAGTAAATAGCGTCTTACATCTCCCATAGAAATAAGCTCTTTGGGGTCTTCAGTGGCTTTTAAGAGTATGAAAGTGTATGAGACCAGAAATCTTTGAGAACCTCTCTGGTTTTGAGAGAGTGACCAAGAGCCAGGAAGTCCCCCACCGTGAGAAGTATTTCATCTGGGACCTGAGTGGGATGCGCAAGGGAGCCATGCCAGCATCTAAGGAGAAGGCCGTGGTTTCTGGCAAATCAAAAGCTGGCCGTTTATGCTCGTATAACTCCAGGTCAATTATAGTGTTTTCAGGAGGTAGCTTTTAAATTTAGCTTTTTTCTAAATTTATGTGTGTTCATATTCATTTCTTGTCACAATTATTGATAACGAGAAATATGAACCTATTATTGTTTGTCTATTAATTTACAAAGAAATGTATACAATGCTTTTCCTCTCTTTGTGCTTCATTTGTTTTTTTAACTGGTAAATAACCTGAATGTAAACCTTTATAAGGAAATACTTAGAGATTGGAGTGAACTATAATATATATCATTCTATGATTATATATCATGTCAAATCCTGTGCACAAAAGCGTTCTTGAACTATACATTTTAATTAAAGTTGTACATTTCAAATTTTAGTTTTTGCTCATATCCTTCCATTGTGCACAGATGTAAAGAACTAAATTATTGCATAGTATGAATGCTTTACCAAAGCTCAATTTTCCTTTTACACTCAAACTTGGAAAAGCAAACTAATTAAGCCAGTAACTTTGGTTGAATCTAAATCAGTTTAAAAAACTAAATGAGTACTTCTGTATTCCTGGGACCATTACAGTTTTAATTTTCACATAAAGCATTATGCATTGAAAGTGGCTGACCAGATGAAACCGATATTCTGGAAATAGACTCAGAAATGAAGTTTAAAAGCACACCTGCCCATAGAACAACCACGTCACCGAGTTTCCTTGCATAACGAGCTGTTTCCCTCAGTTAATTTTAGGGATGGTAGATGGTTCAACCACTATTTTCAGGGAACTCCTCAGCAAGATTCATGCATATGAGCTTTTTACATTACTAGTGAAGATTAGAAGAAAGGAATCAGTTAATCACCACTAGCTATTCTTTTTAAAAATTATTTATTTATTTGTATTGTAATTTCCATTACCATTTATCCCCCTCATAACCACTTCCATCTCCACCCTCACCACCTTACATCCCCTACAACCACCACACTGTTGTCCATGTCCATGAGTTCTTTTTATCTTTTTAAGGTTTTATTTATTTTTAGAGAGAGGGGAAAGGAAGGAGAAAGAGAGGGAGAGAAGCATCAATGTGTGGTTGCCTCTCATGTGGCCCCCACTGGCGACCTGGCCCACAACCCAGGCATGTGCCCTGACCGGGAATCGAACTGGCGACCCTTTAGTTCACAGCCTGTGCTCAGTCCACTAAGCTACACCAGCCAGAACTATTTTTATTTTTTACTCAACCCCTCCACTCCCTAACCACCCTCCATAGTTGTCATCCTGCTCTCTATGAGTTTCTCAATTTTGCTTGTTAGTTCAGTTTGTTCATTAGATTCCAACATGAGTGAAATCATATCGTATTTGTCTTTCCTGATGAGCTTATATCACTTAGCGTAATGTCTGCCAGGTCCATCCATGCTGTCACAAAGGGTAAAATTTTCTTCTTTTTTTTGCAGCTGAGTAGTATTTCCTTGCGTAAATGTACCATAGTAGTTTTATCCACTCAACCACTGACGGACATTTGGGCTGCTTCCAAATCTTGGCAACTGTGTATAACGCTGCAATAAACATGGGGATGCTCAGATAGCCTTTTGAACTAGTGTTTCAGGTTTCTTCAAATAAATTCCCAGAAGTGGAATCACTGTCATAAGGCAGTTCCGCTTTTAATTTTTTGAAGAAACTCCATGCTGCTTTCCACAGTGGCTGCACCAGTCTGCATTCCCACCAACAGTGCAAAAGGATCCCCTTTCTCCACATCCTCAGCAGCAGTTGTGGTTTGTTGATTTATTGATGACAGCCATTCTGACTGGTGTGAGGTGGTATCTCATTGTGGACCACTAGCTATTCTTATTCCAAGTAAGTTCATAAATTGACAGGTTCATCCAGAACCCGTAAAGAAGAAACTGCTGCTATAAATGCAACTTATTGGTAGGACAATTTAAACAGAAGTCAATATTTTTACTCTATAGAATTAAATTGTAGTTAGATATGACTACAGCACTTTGAGCTTGATTTAAATCAATTTGATAATCTTACAAAGAATTGACAGTTTTTCTCATTGATTTTGTAATTTATAACAGCTCCTTGTGTTATATATGTAATTTTCGTCTCCCCTTTTCTTTATTCTCACTTACTACTTTCTATAAAAAAGATTTCCCCTTTCCCTTTGTTTGATCTTACTCTAACAGTTTACTCTAATTTAAAATAAAGTAACAACCTCCAAATCATTCTTAACCTTCCACAAAAATTGGATAGCAAGAGGGTAAAATGCACACAAATTCTCTGTCAATTACCAGTATGTGTGAATCTAGTTGGCATTATTTTTCAAGGGCTACATAAAGATTTTATATCATTTTGAAAGAAGCAATTTAACCTAAGAGTAATTAAAGAATGTTATTAAACTTCCTGACAAAGATAAATCTAAACAAAGCTGCCGGTCAGGTGTCCACTGTTCAACATGTCTACCCCAGTTTGTAGGTTTATTACTGTTCTTCTGAGTGTCCTGATTTAACAGACTCACAAAACACTCATGAGCACTGATTCCAGACATTGCCTAGTTCTCTGTTTATTTCAGTGCATTCTTGTTAATAACACTTTTCATTTAATGGTAAAACAATCCTTTGGAATTTACATATAATCAAACTTTGATCTTGGAAATCAGACATCAAGGTAGGCTGCATGGAGGAAGTAACATTTAAACAGCACTTTAGTAATGAGTTTTGAGGTCAACAGAGAATGGATTTTCAGGCCGAGAGAACAGAGAGAATTTGGTCTTTCTTATCTCCTGGCCCTGTCACTAGGTTTTGCTAGGTTTTGCTTTTAATTTCAAGCAGACCACTTTAATGATCTACCCTTGACTGCCTCATTTGTAAAACGAAAGCTCACAGGGTATTGAAAGAAAGCAGTAGGTGATATATGGGACAGTGCTGTCATACGGTTTTCAGGACAAACAAATTCCAATCGAGACTTTATTATTACCAGACCATGTGGCTATGTAATTAGATAATTAGATAATAATACTAATAGCTGACATTTGTACAGCAGTTTATATTTTTTTAAGCACTTGTACATCTATTATCTCATTAGGTGCTCAAATTTGCCGAAATTAAATTTGTAGAGACAGAATGATGAAGTGTGGTTATGAACAGACACTCAAGCCAGACTGCCTTGCTGGCACCAAGACCCACCACCAACTCATCAGTCTCCGCTAGTGGCACCCCCAGGTCTGCCGACATACGCGGGGATGACAGTACCTTCCTCGATGCAGTCTTGTTACGATGCAGTGGGCGAATAGACGCGAAGTGCCAGGGCAGTCCCTGGGACTCGGGAAGTGCTCGGGAAAGCTTATGTGGCATTACTGGCATCGTCATCGTCATCACCGTCTGTGCTTTCACAGCCCTGAAGGTGGACGAGAGCCCAGGACTGATGAGTTCCAGCCCTGGGTTTTTTCCCAACGCACACCCCGCAACTCCATCGGCATGATTGTGACCTGAATGACGACTTGGAAATGCCACATTGTAGGCCTCTGGCCTTTTCTGTATTATTATAAAGAGTGTAGTTTAGTTAAGGTTTCTTGTATTCTGGGACTGGTGTTCAGCTAACAGGCAAGAAGGGGTAATTTCAGATGAAGTCTCTTTAAAACTGTGCAAACAGAATGAGTACACGTGATCCTGAAAACACTAAATATCTAGTTCATTTGAGAAGAAACTGTCTATACGTTAGTGTTTGTGTTCATACAAACACTATAACGTTCTCACAGACATTGTTCTAACAAACGTTATGATGTATAACATAAATGAGTGTGCACTTTTACACAGAAAGTTATCTCGGCAGTCTTTCCATGTGTTGAGGTTAACCTCGGTGCCACTGAAGGTGGAGAGCAAGTTCCCCCCAGTCTCCACCTGGAACCTCTAAGGAGAGGTTCTTTGGAAAGTCCCACAACCCGAGATGTGAAGATTTCTCCTGCAAACAAACCGACTTCTATGTAGGGATGAACTTTTCAACCTTAAAATGTTGATGTGTGTATATGACCTAAAAAGTGCTTCAGTGTTAAAGGATAACAAATCCTGGACTTGAAACAGAAGACAAGGACCCAAGTCTCCTCTTCGTTTTCCCAAGTGTGGGACATGGGCTGACCTCTGAAGCCCTCCACACTTTGAATTATACTTCTGAGAGTAAGGAAAAAGATACAAGGGCAATTTTCTCCAGGTGCTGTGTGGCCTGTGGTCAGTTCGTATATTTGAATACATAATGAGCTGTGGGTGCTACCTTCAAGACGCTTTGCTCCAGGGGTCTTTCTAGGCTCAGTGGCAGATTCTTTGTCCCTCATCTCTGCAGTTCCCTCAAAATGTCTTCCTCTGTCCAGTAGGGACTACTGTGTCTTGATCAGAACAAGGACACACACTCCCTTGAGTCTTACCAATTTATCAGAAAATAGTTTCACTTCCCCGTCCTGGCCCGAGGGCCTGAGACACTATGAGCAGATGCCTGAGCTTAGTAGTCTTGTCTCATGATGGGGAAGGTTCAGGGCGGTCAAAGAAGTCACTGTGACCCTTCCGTGTCCTGGAGGCCTACGTACCGGAGTGCGACTTCTGCTTTCTGTGACCGAGGAAGACATTGTGATCCGCTGTGCCTCACAGTTGAAGTTGCTTCTGGAGCAGTTACTGCATTGAAGGTGAGATTCCATTTTCCTAGCTGGAATTTCAAGTCTCAGTCTCATCTCCTCCCCTCATCGCCTGCGTCGCCCAGCGGATGTGCATGATGTCCTGAGGACTGAAGCCTAACTCACCACTAGCCCAAGGGAGGCCTGATGGAAAGTCCTAAGTGTTGGAGGGGAAAAAATTCATAAGTTAAAGCCCCAAACAATAAATGCTTTTAAAATCTCTGGAAAATTGGTATTTTCTACCTCACTGCACAGTAATGTTGGTAAAGCTAATCAAGTGCTAGTTAATACAAATTTTACTCCTATTATAAAGTAATTAATAATTGTTCTATAATATTAACTTTTCCTGTATTCTCATAGATCTCTGCTCTCTAAAATTGGAATGAGTAGAATGCTCTTGATCTGAGACCTAGTGAGTGATTGAAAAACCATTCTAAAGCGCTGCAGTGTTTCGTCTCTTGTCCTGGCTGCTGCGTGTCTGCCAGGTGATGCGCCGTTGCTGTGACATTATGACTTGCGGCTCATTGTTGCAGTTACCTTTGGCGGGGACATCTGGGGTTTATGCTTGAGATGTGTGAACAAAGTCATGAGACGGAGAATTTGGGCTTTTTTATTGAGTATCGATCAAATATACGACTGATTGTGAAAGATGAGCACATCTGATGATTTCACATGTAAATTTTAGGAGCGCTTAAATCATATTTTTAATTGAAATCCCTCTTAAAAAAGAGTTGCAATTGTCACTTTCAGATCCTACATGGAAAACTTTTGTAGGTTTGTGGAGCTAATTTTATGAATCTATTCAGAATTTATAAAATTGTTTAACTTGCTAACTCTATAATAAAGTTCATCAGAGTAAAGTCACACTCACTAAGTCACAAAGGAGTTATTTGTCCTTTTTAAAAGGCAAATAACCAAGAATGCAACTCTTTTGCTTCATAAATCATGTTAAATTTATACATGAGATTAAAGATGTTATTTAATTCCAAAGGTCTGTGCACCATTGTATCTATTTTAACTTGGCTTGTCCTGGAGGTGCTTTATCATGGGGGAGGGGGCGCGGCAGGGCTGGGCAGAGTGCCCTGAGAGAAACAGCCAAAGAAAATCTCAGTGGGAAGCTACCCCCCCCCCAGCCCCCTATTGTCAGAAGAAATGGTGCCCACTAGCCTTAAGGGCCTTAGCTCTGCCACCATAGCTTACTCTCTCCCATTGAGTTGCCCTTTGGGAGGATAGTGACCAAGGAGAAAACCCTTGGCCACAATTTGTCACTGTCCTCCCAGTACCTATCTCTTCCTCCTCCTCCTTGTACTTAGTCCTCATCCACCTCTGCCCCCTTCAGTGGTGCCCCTTTCCCTCCCATAGGCTCTCCTGAATCTCAGCCTGCCCATCCCCCAGCCTCAGGGACCCCCGTTGGCTCTGTCTCCCTGCCTGACAGTTTCCACATCAGCAGTGGGGACAGTGTGTTCCTGGCATCCAGAATGAAGCTCTCAGAATGCGCACTCCCCACAGAGGCATCCTGTAGCTGGTGATGAGACCTCTAATACTATCAGAATGGATTAAATGACTTTTTGCAGGCTATTGCAAACTTCACCATCTGGTATATAGTGTTTTCTTGGGACTCTATTTTCTAAATTAAAAGAAAAAGGATTACAATTGTACTTTTGTTATGCCCTTCATGATGAAATTGGGCCTGCATAGAAAGGTTTTTATTTTCTTGCTTGACATTTTTCCAAAACTGTAGAGCTTCCAAAATACCAAGCCTTTACCCATGTTAGTTAATTGGCTACTTATTCAATATCTAATGATGAAAAAGTATTTTTGCATTGTTTCGAACTTCCATCAGGATATCAGAGGGAAAGGGGAAGGTCTTAGATGGCAAAAATTACATGAGCCAATATTTTTAAAGGGCAGACACATTATTTTACACAAAATAAGATTTGTTTAGCCTCAGATCTGCAGTCTCAGTTGAAATATAAAGCCATGTTCTATTCTTAAAAAGAAAGAAATGAGGATCTTGAAGTTTGCTCACACTTCATGGAAAGGATACCATTATCTAAGACAACCAAAGAGAGAGATGCAGGATGGGGCAGGGATTATGCCATAGTCTACGTGGGTAGAATTAGCTTCCATCCCAAAAGATGTGACTCTGTCCAGCGGGTAAGACAACATGGGAAAACTCATGTCACCAAGTCCTTCTCCCCCCACTCTCCCTAGTTACTCCAGTCCTCCCTCAAACACACACAGTAGAAAATGGCAAGTACATTTCCACTCCTCTCTACTTCTTTTAATTCCCAAAGCGAATATGAAATGTGACTGAAGAAATTTTTCTTAAAGAGAAAATGAGCAAACTCTTACAAGAATCCCATTTATATGAAATGCGAGAAAATAAAGCACCGTTTCTTTTGCGAAGTATAATTACACGATAAAGCCAGACGCTTATTCCCACTTCTCCATCACTTGCACTGTCAGCCACGTTAACACCGCCAATTGTAACACTGTGTCCTGTCTTTGTTCTCCTGCTGCGCGCAGCTGTGATGGCAAAGATTACGAGCCGTCAGAGATCCTGTGAATCGGGGTGAATTCCACATTGTAGGAAGAGCTATTAATATTTTAAACACTGTCAACCCTTCAGGGGCTGAGGTATTACATCACTATTTATACAATAGAATTTGTTACTGATTGGAAGGTTTCGAGGGTTTCAGCAGCCTGATAATTAAGTAGGAGATATAATTATATTAACGCAATTAACATGTACTAAAAAGTGGACTTTTAAATGTTTCTGATATTGTCTGATCCCAAAATAACTACTTGATTAACTAATTTGTCTCATAAGAAGTGTCTCTATGTAGGTCAGGGTGAGATCATTTGAAAAAAAACTACTCTTTTGAGAACTTCGAAACCTCCAAAAAAAAAAAAATCTCATTTAAGAGCTGGAGTCAAATTATATGGTCATTTTAGTTCTCAGAATTCAAAGCCTAGATGGCTGGAATCATGCGCGTGTGATAATTCTAGGCTACTCTCAATAAATAATACATGTCATTTCTGCTTCACTGAGGCTGTCACTTACTTCTCTAAATGACTTTCAACGCAGGGCCCAGCCTGCTCTCCCAGAGTGCACTTCAGCTCAATTCCAAACCTGAAGGGTCCTTCCAGTATCCAGCCAGCTACCATAGCAACCAGACCCTGGCCCTGGGTGAGACAGCCCCATCGCAGCTCCCTGCCCGCAGCACCCAGGCCCGAGGTGCTGGCCAGACCTTCAGCCAGGTATGTGTGGGAACAGGGCCCTCTACTGTGTCGGTTGGGGGCTCCCAGGGAACGGGCCAGGAGCAGGGCTGTGTCAGGCCTCAGTGGTCCCTCCTGCCTTTCTGTGCCTGTCCCGCAACTCACTAAAGATGCCTTTGGTGCTGGGAGTGAAAAAAGTAAATAATAAAATACCATTATAGAGCAACACTGAATTGTAAAGGTGTTTTGTTTCGGAATATCTGGGAGGTGCTCATGCTGTATTTATACTGCATATATTTTTACCTGTGAGAATATGTGAATGTGTGTCGTTGCTATTTCTGTGTCTTGTGAGATATAAATAGGGCATGCATTCTGATTTGTGCATGCACCTGGAACCGTGGTGTTTTCCTCCTAAAAAAAAGCATGAAGTTATTTTATGGGGTTATTTATATAAAGATACATAATATAAATGCATAATAAAGTATGTAGATGTATTACAGATGTATTAGCTTCCATTGAAACCAGCTCCAGATTAGTAGCCGTTGGACGTGGCTACTAATCTGAAATTTTTTTTTCACAGAAGATGTAAATGTTGTGATAGATTGACAGATGGGTGGATGGATGGATGGATAGATAATTTTTGTTTTGATAACTTTAGAGTTTAAGCTATATTTGATCAACTTAGCAGAATTAATATAGTGGAGGTCTATCTTGTCTTAAGCTATTTTAAACTTATTTTCAGTGACATAGGCTATTTTAATTTCTTGCTCCTGGAACAAATAACCTGCAGCTCCAAAAGCAACCTCTTTAGCTGATGAGATTAATTTCACCCTTTCTGCATTTATTGGGCAGTACATCTGCCGTGGTACCCACCACTGGCTCCTGTAACAACCAAACCCATCTTTTCACCAGTTTATTGTCGTCATCCATCCATGAGTCTTTCCAACTAAACTGAAAGCCACTTGAGGGCAGGGTCATTTTCATCTTAATCAGAAGCTCCTCGCCATCCACGTGACTCCCAAGAAATGTCTGCAGAGAGACATCTGCAGGAAGCAAGGTGAGGTAGAGCGTCATAGTATAGCCCCTGCGAGATGCCCATCTTAGGTGACGTGGACATAAATGAAGCAAAAGCTGAGAAGTACCAGTTCACTTCATTTACTAAGTTATTGCCCAGTAACATATTAAAGATATGGTTGTGTTCTTTCAGCAACACCCTTGTCCATCATTGGCTTTGTGACTTTTACCTTGTGAGGCTGAGTTCTAGGATCTATGGATAAAATGGAGAGGGAAATAAAGGTTTCACTGAGAAAAAAGACCTGCCCCTCGTCGGGGCTCAGTGTGTGACCACAGTTCAGGACCTTCCTCTGTGTGGATGGAGAAATGGAGGGGTGCAGTGCTTTAGAGGGGCAGGGCCTCCGAGGCCAGGCTTTATGGGAGGGATGCAGAGGCTCTCACAGAGACATCTGGGACATGCCAGAGGATCTCAGCCCTTTAAAGCGCTGGTCTGTTCTGTCTCCCTCACAGAACTGTGAAAGACACATGAGGGAATGTCTAAAATGGGTATTAATTTATTAGAAAAAGTATATTATATATGCAAATATACATTTATGTATCATATACAAAAATAGACACTATTTTATTACATATGAACTTTATATAACATTAAAATGTCAGATGATATTATATAGAAAATATTAGAATTTTTAAAATATAATTTTGTTTTATTCAAAAATGCATTGGAAGCCATATTATCTCTGTTTCTAGGTACAGATTTTATGCACATATTTTAATTCTTTGGAAGCAAAAAAGTGGGCTACCACTGGTAAGGGTCCATTCTTTTGGACCCTTATACCCAGCCATACTTCTAGGTCTAAGAGGCTGCATTCAGAAATATGGTACATTTTTATACTCAAATTAACCTCCGAAAGCTCTGAACTTCCCTTTCTAAGACATGTAACTAGTAAAACAATAACGTTCTACCTTATTTTATTTTTATCTTGAGCTCATTTATTACTTATGCTGGGCTTTTTCTCTTAAATATCTAAGACCCCCATAATTCAAGTTGAAAACATTGAGTCAACTAAAAAAAAATCAGTATTTCCATATAGTTGAGCATCATGGGAAAGGGAAACATCAATATAAAATGGAAAATCAGTTAACTCATCAACTTATTGTGGGCATTTACATAGAGCTATGCGATAACTAGCTGTTAAATCAAAGCTTTCTTGTAAAATTGATACCACTCATTGAGCTCCTAGCAACAATATGTTTTATACACATCCTCTTATTTAATCCCCCCAAAAGGGTATATTACTGCCTACATTTTTAAGGCCTGGAAGCTCAAGGTCACTGCATTTAGAGTTGTCCCACACCATCTTCCGGCAGCATCAGTAAGAATAGGAACAGAATCTTGACTGAATTGAAATCTGATCATTCTAGGAGAGTGTTTCATAGGTTTATTTTATATATTTCCCATTCAGTTGAATAAATCTAGAGTTTGAACCTCTTAAGAGGTGTATAAATGTGGACGAGCAATGCGGTGATGTGTGTACTTCCATGTTGCAAAGCTTTCCCTCGTCAGAGTCGATTCTGTCATCCACTAAATGCTGTGGGAGTAAAACAGTAGAAGCTTTCAAATGACCAGATCGGGCCTCACATTCAAAGTCTGCTTTAAAGTTTAATCTGTAAGTGCAGCTAAGTTGTAAACACATCAGAGCACTGTATTCAAAGTCATCCGGGTTCTAGTTCGGAGGCATCGATAAATGTGTTCAAGGTGATAAGTCGTAGGCAGAGGCTATTGGCAATGCTCACTTACCTGGTGGACGGGTAGGATAAAATCTGAGTCCTCACACCAGTGGGGCGTTCTGATTCACTGCGTTAACAGGAATGAGGCTGTTGGTGACTCTCTGAATCCTGTTTATTTTAGCTTAGTGGTGGATATTGGTCCCATGACTTACTTTCAGCGTTAGTGCATTGCGGTATGAAAGGCATGTTGTATGGAGCACCCCACAGGACCTGGGACTTCAAAATTGTCAGAGAAATGCTGAACCAGTAAAGCAATATTTGCACTCAGCACTTAGCATTTTACCTCGAAGGCAGGGGGGCCCATTCCCATTCTCATAGCAACTCCTTCGTCAGGTTTTCTTGGGAATCACTCTATTCTAGTGGTTCTGACTGGTGTTAAAACCAATTCCTTCAACGCTAGGTTAATATTTAGAATATCCTGTAGTCAAAAGAGTTCCAAAAAGGGCTGCTAATGTTCAAATTATATCTGTAGAGTCCAGACCAAGTTAATAAGGTCAATGATCAACAGAAAAACATTTCATTTTTTGGTCTTAAAGAGAATGTGTAATTGTAAAACAAAGCAAGTGATTTTCTATCTCAGTGATTTTCTATCTCCTTCATAAATCACTTTGGAATGCAATTTCAAAGCAATATCACAAATGTTCAAATTGCCTAATTTCAATTTTTGAAAGTCTAGCCTATTTACCATAATCAATGTTCGAGTGCTCAACACCCATCGCTACGCCCAAGCTCTGGTGATACGTACACAGCCCGCATTGCCCACTGTTCCAGTCTTAATGAACCTGTGGGTCACCACAGTTGTCATAAAATAGTAGCTGTCTTGCATTTCCCTAACTCAAGCCCTGCAAGTCATTCTCCCGAGACCCTAGGATGAGTTTGTGGGGCTGGACCGGAGGTGAGAGAGTGCAAGGTTCTTCCCAAGGACCCCAAGGCCGTTCTGGGAAGCGACAGGAGTCCATGTCTAGTTACTCCCTTTTCTGGCCACAGCACTCCACTCAACTACCCTGCAGGCTCTCTGGCCCAGCCTCTGACACTCTGTAGGTTACCCCTTCATCTTTCCCTTCCTCCTCTAAGCCAGTCTCGGCCTTTGTGTGGCTGTTTTGAGGTACCCCAATCAAAATAGAGCTATTCTTTCATTTACATTTGTGTATCTCTGGGTTATTCTGTAAAGCATTCAAGATGTTTATTGTGTGCCTGCTGTATGCCATGAGCTGATGTATCTGCTTGAGATTGAATAATACAGAAAATAGGTCCCTGTCCTGAAGGAACTATTCTAGAATCAGTCATAGGGACTCAGAAAATCAACACAGTGAGTCCATTGCATAGGTTGTTAGAAGGTGATGATTTCTAGGAGGCAATGAATGCAGAACAGAGTAAGTGGGATTCAAAGTGTGGAGTGGGGTGTGGCGTATGAGGTCTGTGGAGAAGGTGACACCTCGCCAAAGACAGGAATGAGGAGAGGGAGGCAGCTGTGCAGCTGCTGGGGGACAGCAAATGCATGGCTCCTGATGAGGCGGCCTGGCATGTCGACAGAACGGCAAGGAGGTCAAGGTTGTTAGAATGGGGTACAGGAATCATGAGGGGATGGCAGACCCAGTCATTCATTGCATGGATCTTGTCTTTTACTCAGATTGAAAGGAGGAGCCAGTAGAGAATATTAAGCAGATGCACAACATGACCTGACGCATATGTTGACATTTCCATTGTTCTGTCACATCACATATAATAATACCCTACAGTGAGTTGCATGTAAGTCTGTTTCTTCCCATCAGATTGCCTAGCTGCAAGAGAGGAAACCTACAAAATTAATCTCCACTCCCCAAGTAACTTGTCCAGAGTTCACCAAATGTTCATCAGGTTCCTCCAACCCCAGTTTTATTCTTTATAATCATGCTGCCAAGGTCTGTGGGTGGTGAGACACTAAAGGAGTTTGCTCTCCTCCAGGCTCTGTCTGCTCTGCTGCCACTCACATGCAATTTCCTAAGGATTATATGAAATGCGGAATGTAAAACTTCTGGCACAGAGGAGTCCCTCTAAAAATTCCGGTTTCTCCCCACGTCCCAACATCAAGTAGCCTCACCAGGCATTTTGTCCTTTAAAGAAACAAAATGTGAAAGGTATAAGAAAGTAGTACAGAAACCTAAAGATTTTAGAACAACTTTCGTGTTCTCCAGCAGAACTGAAGTAAGCGTGTGCGCATTCACAATCCTAGGGAAGTGGCTGCGCGCTGCTGCAGGAAATTAAGAATTCTGTGATAGTTCTGTAAAATAAAACTGAACCAGAGTGGAGCCTCTAGAAAAGCAATAAGCTTTTCAAGGAGCAAAATTGTCACTTCTTTTTGATCCAGCCTATCTAAATACTTAATGTTACACTGACTTCTATGTCTTAGAAGTTCTCATTTATGCTAAAGCATAATTATATAGACATGCTGTCTGCCCACTTCTGCCTGAGGCTGATATGTCCGTTGAGTTTGGAATATTGCTGATTGGTGCACTCTCACATCGGGCAGATATGAAGGTCAAGGGAATGGAGAACTCTGTGGGTGGAGAGACACAGACCCACACAGTGCAAAGGAGGAGCAAATCCACAGTAAACACCGACTTATTGATCGTGGAATGATAGGGGTTATACAGACAACTAGGGTGACATCTCTCCAGTTTGCTTAATTATGACAGAAGTTGTTGACTTGTAAAGAGAAAAATCGCTAATGAACTTGGAAGACACAAAATTGAAGAGATACGTTTACTATACAATGTGTACCTTCTGCAGCATTTACAGGAGAAATCATGTCACTTTGTATACTTCCCTTGGCATATTTGGGGGAAATCGGAAGTTTACTTGTTTTTAACAGAGCGTTCAGAAGACTACCCATTGGAAATCCTTCTTTATTGTTCTGCTTTAAAATCTTCCCTCTCCATTTTTCTCTTTCCAGTAGAAACATATTTAATCTGGCTTTAATAATTGAAACCTTTCTCATGGCAGGGAGGGTTGTGTGTATATTTTACTATAACATTTCCTGTTCTGAGCAAATATTGACTTACTGAAGTCATAGTAAATGAGCATCTTGCTGAAGTAAAAGTTTTATGTAATGTAGTTTTGCCAAAGCTCATGTTTTTTAGAAGGAGTTGCCATCAAGAAATCCCTCATATATTCTTAGAGATCAATTTATTTAAGACACTTATGGCATTGTTTTATTTTTTCTTCTAAATGTTCTTTCCACTGGAAGACCCTATTAATGGCCATACATAATGCTTTTCAGAATATTTATTCGTAAGTATCCTTGTTATACTTTTAATAAAGGAAAGTCACAGGGAAGGGAAAGCCAGTACGCAGGATGACTTATTGGCCCTGGGAAAGTTGATATGCTACTACTTTCATTTAGTGCAGTGACGGGGGCAGTGTGGTCTGCAAGGTCTCCCTCATACACGCTGTGCCCCTCTTTCATGATGTTGGGACTGTCACGTGAGAGAAAGCACTGAGGCTGGTCTCCCTTATCATTTCTAAGATTATAGCTCTCATGGTCTTTTGAATTGAGATGTTCTCATCAGAGGAAGGAATTTCTTCCAGGTGCCTTGGTTTTTCAGTCACTCATGTTTACGTCGCTCTGGGCACTCTCAATGTCCGTACAGTGTCACCACCAGGTAAGCCCAGCCCTTCTTTCCTCATCCCAGCAGCAGTGACTCCAGGGACAGTGTGTGAACTGTGCACAGAAGCTGCCTTTTTACTTTGTTTCATATTAGTTTTTACCAAAGCTAGCACTCCACGAGGGTATTGCTAGACAAGGCCCTTGATGATTTTCCTTGCCTATTTCCAAAATCAAACATTTCTCACAGTACCAGGAATTATTTTAAAGAGTGGCATTCCTCCTGAAGGCAATTTCAAAAAAGAAGTAAAATTTGGGGAGAAATGATAGTAGTGTTGAAGCACATTTATTTCATCCCAGGGAGTAAGTTCAAGGGCACAAAACCTATGTGGGGATGTAGATTCACTTTAATTGCACCATATTAACAGGATATTTCATATAATGTCTAAGTGAGACAGTATACATTGTGGAATTGGTGATTCCTCATTTCCAAGTTGTGAGAGTAAATGTCTTTTTTCCAATTTCATGGGCAAGCCTAATGCCTATGCAATCTTTGCCTAAGAAAGCTCAGCAAATGCTCAGACGTTTTAGTCAGCATGCGTAGCTGATATTGCTAAGTCGCGTTACCAGTTCTGGTTTAGAAGTGGATTTCCTCAAAGGTGGCATCTTAAAGCCATGTGCTATTTTTTAAGTATGTAAAAGGTATTCAGGCCTTTTAACTCATGGAAAGAATAGCCTTCAGTCCTTGTTTTGATTTTCCCACTGTCCCATCAGCACTTATCCCCTCTGCCTTTGCGTTCCCTCAAGCACCTAGCCCCATTCCTTCCTCGCCAAATCCAATGCCTTGTTGGCATGTTGTGGCTCTTCTGTGGCCCGGGCCCTGTAGTTCTCCCTGTCTTTGAGATGTGTTCACCAGTTTTGCCTCCTAGGATGCGATTTTCCCAGAACCACTATTCACGGCAGTGACTTCAGTCACCACAACCAGAACTGTCTACAAAGGGAAGACACTGGGAATAACTAGGTTGGCTGATCTCATAGTAATTCCAAAAAATGACAAGTGATGAATATGGCTGATGGGGAACAAACTGTGTACCCCAAGTCATTAAGCTCCCCTCAGGGAAGCCACAGGGACTCTGGGTCCCCATTCCTGACACTGTGGGCCTGGCTGCCTAGCACTCTGGGCAAATATCCTTCTGACCCAGAGTTAGGGGCCTGGCTGACTATTCCAGGAACCTTGGCAGGTCTAAATGCATCTTCACAAGGATTGATGGTAAATCATGGGCCTGCTTTCTAAAATGCAGTGACACGGCGTATGCATGATTGGAAGTCAAGATTCCTCAGAGTCCAGCCTGTCGAGCCTCTTGTTAACTCGCTGCAAACAGTGGAGTTTTTTTATTTGTTTCTTTGTTTGTTTGTGTTCTGCACTGCCAAATCCCCAAAGAATGAGGATTACATAAGATTTCAAGCTCAGAGAATATTTTCCATCACCCCACGCCATATCTACCCCCTTTACAAAAGAAACAACATGAAGGGATCTGGAAACAGCTCAGCCCTGTGTGGAAGCTGATGCCGCATCCTGATCCAAGAGTGCCAACATTGCAGGGGCCCAAACTCTCAGAAAAAACCAATGTCACAAGCGTGAGCCAGATAGTTTTCTGTACAAACAAGAACACAACGATGACAGATCTCCGAGGTAATGCCGAGGTGAAACACTCCATGTAAGAGAATTACAGAGAGACCGTCATAAACATCTCCTTCTTTGTACATGGAATATAGTAGGCTCTTATTAACGGTTTATTGACTTAATGAGTGAATTAATGCAGGGAAGTTGAGAGCTGTTAGTTAATAGGAATAACGTAAATATTGCCTGAAGTTCCATTTCAGTGTTTTTTCCACTACACTTTGAAAAACATCTCCCCTTAAACACTTTTATAAAATAAGTATAAGTGCATTCCACAGTTACACAGGAGGACTCAGGGTACCTACTAGGGACATGCAAACATATAATATAAAAATCACAACTGTAGTGTATCCTAAATCTGATCTGAAACTTGCATGTAAACTGTAATGCAGATGAAATACTTAATTTATCAGTGTTTTGTGGAGTTATGTATACTGCTCATGTCTCATTAAAACACAATTCCTACATTTTTTTAAAATTTGAAGTATAATCTCTATAAGGCATCCATAGAAATTGGAAGTAATATTTTTCATTTTTGTCCTGATGAATTTCCCATAATGGGAAGCAAGAAAGGAATGACATTTAATGTGCACAAAACTCTGCCAATAAGGGGCTCTTCAGTCAGAGCATCCACCCGACAGTGTTCTGCTTGTCAATTTTCCATAGATGGACCCCCACTCTGGAGAGGTAGGTCCGACAAACAAAGCAGCCCTTCAAACAGCTGAAAATAAAAACTCCTCCAACAGGAGCTGTTCCTGCCAGTAGCCCATCCTGAGATCCAGGACAGTATCAGGGCCCAATCTTCTCCAAATAGATTGAAAATTTTTTATTATTTTTCTTTGAAAGTTGTCATCATCATTGAAAATATTATTTCAATTGTCATTGTTTGTACACACACATTTCCAAATATTCTTAGGGAAGAAGGGTGTGGTAGTCTGTTTTTTTAAAGTGAAGTTTTGCAATTCTAACTTTAAAATCGGATTTACAGTTGTATAGTATTAACATACTTTTAAGGTAGAACTGAGCTTCCATGACAGTAAAATGGATGAAATTCTGTGTATGTTGAAATGAGTTTACATTGTTTTTGGTCCATTGGCCTAGGTAGTAAGAAACCATACAATGAATTGTGCAGTAGGCTTAAGATGCAGCCTCTTGTGTCCCTAAATGGCAGAGAATTGTTAAATGAAATTATACATTGGAAAAAAACATAAACACAAGAATGGAAACAGGCTCCCAAAAGACTACTGGTTTTGTTTAATTGATGCTAAAAACATATTTCTCAGTTTAGCCCAAGAACCATTTTAGACACTTATTACCCCATAGGGCATCAAATGGAGTATGATTCCCCCGGATTGTTTATTGTAAATTGCAGAAGGCCTCATATGGCTATTCAGTCCAGTAAGGTGGCCACTAGCCATGTTTGCCTATTTAAAATCACCTTAATTCAAATTGGGTAAGGTCCAGTCGGGTGTGTTAAAATCCAGTGCCCATTTCAAGTGCCCAACAGGCCACCGTGTCTGCTGGCTACTATGTTAGACAGTGAGGATTTTAAACACTTCCCCATGGACAATATCATTCTGAAAGACTACATAAAAATTCATTGGTTATGTGTTTCTTTTTTCATGTAAAACATTATTGGTAAAATTTCACCAACATGTTACAATATATAGAAATATATTCGATTGGTTGATGTTGCCTGTCAAAATATCTGGAGCTAGGGTGGCAGTTCTCAAAACTTTGGCAGATTTGGGGCCATTTAACAAACCTTATTAGACAATAGAACTCAGCAGAGTTAGCATTCCTGAGACTTGAAGTTCCAACATATTAAAAGAAAAGCATTTGCAAAATTTATTCAAGGCTTCCCTAGGATCCATGTCATTCTAACTTTTAAATTTAAATATTAAAATATTATATAATATTGGTATACTTTAGTACTTATCTTTAGTACTTCAGCATTTATTTTATTAGAAATTATACTACTTGGTAATTGCATCATTAATGTCTTCTAGGGTTATTATTAATATCACATATGCAAACCATAAGAAAAACTGTTTGTCCTCTTGTAAGCAGGGGGCTCTCCTTATACCCTCTGGGATTCTTTCTCCTTGTGCTCCTGAGAGAAGACTTTACAGAAATTCCCATCTGAGGCTTTTCTGTCTTGTGCCAGCTGGGTTCTGCGCTGGTTAATGTTGCTCGGATCCCAGGAGAGCTGCAAAGGAAAAGTGAAGGAAGGAGGTGACTGTTGCACTTTAGCAAGTGGTTCTCACAGAGGCAGCATCTGCCTTCCCCAGAGACTGTTAGAAATGCAGATACTCAGGCCCACCCCAGGCCCCTGAGTCTCAGTCTCTTCTAGGTCAGTGGCTTGCAGACTTTAGGGAGCCCCAGAAATCCCCGGGCCCCTCCCTCAGAGTTCCTGACTCAGTAAAGGTGGGGTGATGCTGGTGCTGGTCCGAATGCTACCTGCTGGAACAACCGGCCACATTTGGAAAACCACTGCTCTAGGGATAACTTGTTCTCACATTCGTTTGCACATTGGAATCACCTAGTGAGCTTCCAAAAGCCTGACGGTCAAGTCCCACCTCCAGAGATTCTGAGTCAACTGGCTAATGTACAGCACGGGTACTGAGACTTTTTCAAAAGCTCCCCTGGTGATTATAACATGTAGCCAGTTTGAGAAGCCCAGTTTGTACATTTCATGCTCAGAACTTCTATCAGGAGGAAAGCAAAATTGGATCTAAGCACTCCCAGGACTCTGGATGCTGCTGGGATATATCTCTGGAGTTCAGGGTAAGCTTAGCTGTTCTGCACATTTTCTCCACCATTCTCTCCACCATTCTCCACGCATGCGCGCGCACACACACAAACAACCCTCATTGCCAAAGCCTTGGGACCAGCTTTATTAACAATTTTTTTCATTCATTCTATAAACATTCGTGGCATCCCTGCTATGAATCAGGCTTTGCTTTAGATTCTGGAGGCACATCATTGAATAAATCGTGGAACTTACATTTACTTTCCCTCCCACTATTAAAGTCAAAACAATTGCTCTTTGGTGTTAGAGGAGAAGTAGAACCGAACAGTGAACTGGTAAATACAGATTTTATTCAGAAATTAACTATTGCAGTAGGAGGAAAAGAGACCTCGGTGTAGAGTGCGCTCAATTCCAAATACAACAACAAAAAGTGGAAATTTAGAGCTGAAGGCTCTAGGGTGGGGTCAGTGGGCAAAACATTATTAAGAGGAGGCATCAGGGGGAAGGGGTCCTGGCTACAGTGACCTATCAGAACTCTTGCTGAAGGCAGGCCTAGTGATGAGATCTCAGCAGGGGCGGGCGGGATGGTGGTGGATGAGGAACTCCATCAGATACAGAGGGTGATTAGACCTGGGGGGGGAGGTGCGTGGGGGGGTGGGGTGGGGGGGCAGAATCTGGCTGAATGCATCTGGCAGGAGGAGTCTTGCTTAAACAGGACAATCCGGAGATAAGCACAGAAGTCCAAAAATCAGGGCCTAGTTCAACACAGTTCAGAGGGGCCTGACCAGAGTTTGGTCAAGGAGAGAATCTTTGGGGGGGCAGGAGTGGCGAAGAGAGAGAAAGGAGGAGAGGGAGAGATAGTTACACACATGCATGCAAATATATAAAATAGGTACATTACATATAAATAAATATACACACACCCCTCACATGGAGAATGTCTTTCCACAGTTTGAGCCCCTGTCTTTCCAGGCTGCTCTGAGCAGAGGATTGTGATATTACTCAATTAACTCCCTCAGATTTTCACATGAACCTGACTCCCAGATAAAATTTGGAATGCTGTGGGTGTGCGAATGAAAGTGCCCAGTCTGTTATTTGCCAATTGCCATTCTAAAACGGGTGGAGAGGCATAATTGAAACTTTTAATGGATAGTATCTGTTCAGTCTCTCTCCCCCTTCCCTTCATCTCATCAGCTTCCTCCTCCCCACCCAATTCCCATCCCCAATCTCCAAACCTTCCTTCCCCACTTCTCTCTTTCTGTGTCTAACCCTACCCCTTTTCACATCAGCCTGCTCTCAAATACCTTTCTGCTCCTCTGGGAAAGCCTGGAAGATCCCAGATCTCCTTCCCAGAAGTGGTTGACAATGTAGTGTTTTCACTGGAATGCAAATTTGTCTCTGGATAAGATTCAAGGGAAGTGCTTCCCGCTCCAACCGTCTCCACCCCAGCCCTTGTTGTCTTTTGTGTTCTTGTAAATAAATGAGAGGCTACTGGCTTTCAATTGGAAGACACAGCTGCAGGGGGCTCTTAAAAGCCAGCTAAAGGAGGAGAGAGATGCTGGAAGATTTGGAGCCCAGCATTAAAATCTAGAAGAGGGAGGCTTTTTTAGTCTTTTCACTTACAACTGCTCTGATTCCCTCTAGAAATGCGTTTTAAAAGAATAACACCGAAAGATGAAGTGTATTTATTCCAAAGCGATATTTTCCCTTCCTTTTCACTTTTCTTGTCCAAAAAGAAGAATCAACTCGACAATAGCACAGAATAAACTCTAGGAAGTATGTTAATGCTTGATGTTCTTCAGATAAGTATGCAGCTTGGTCAGTTTGGAAGGTAGAAACTGTATCCAGCGAAATGACTGGGGGTGGAGGGGGAAGATTTAATATCTGGATTTCTTATTAAAACTAGCAGATCGTGATTGCCGTCAAGTAGATCAAGGTGGCCCTGGCGGGTGGCCTTTTAAAATCTTTCTGTGACTAATGCGATGCCTCAGCTATTCCAGAAACATCTTAGCAATGTAAGCAGAATACTGTCCCATTTGCCAGACGTAATGCCCATCCCACTGTCAGCCGGCCTTTGCTAGTTGGTTTTTTTTTCTTTCTGAGAAACACCTGCCTGAGAAGCTGGAGGGGCATCTCCGTCTGGATCCCACGCGCCGTTGCGCTCTCCGGCAGCAGAGCGCCCAGTTTCCCTCCCTCGCCCGGCGGGGGCCGAGCTGGGCGGGCGGGGCGCTGTGCTTACCCCGGTTAAACGCGAGTGTTCTCTGCTCTCCCGCGCACAGGGCACCACCAGCCGCGCGGGGCACCTGCCGGGGCCCGAGCCCGCGCCTCCGCCACCGCCGCCGCCGCGGGAGCCGTTCGCGCCCAGCCTGGGCAGCGCCTTCCACCTACCCGACGCGCCGCCCGCTGCCGCCGCTGCTGCGCTCTACTACTCAAGCTCCACGCTGCCCGCGCCGCCACGCGGGGGCTCCCCGCTGGCTGCCTCGCAGGGCGGCTCGCCCACCAAGCTGCAGCGCGGAGGCTCGGCCCCCGAGGGCGCCGCCTATGCCGCTCCGCGTGGCTCCTCGCCCAAGCAGTCACCCAGCCGCCTGGCCAAGTCCTACAGCACCAGCTCGCCCATCAACATCGTTGTGTCCTCGGCCGGCCTGTCCCCGATCCGCGTGACCTCGCCCCCCACCGTGCAGTCCACCATCTCCTCCTCGCCCATCCACCAGCTGAGCTCCACCATCGGCACGTACGCCACCCTGTCGCCCACCAAGCGCCTGGTCCACGCTTCCGAGCAGTACAGCAAGCATTCGCAGGAGCTGTATGCAACCGCCACCCTCCAGAGGCCGGGCAGCCTGGCAGGTAAACGGCTCGCTGCCCACCTTCCCTGGCTCCACCACGGGGGGGCACCTGGGTGCATTATGGGGGGGCTGGCTGCAGGATGGAGGCAACAGCTGGGCTTGAGGAAAAGTCGAGCTGGGCTTGTCTGTGGGCCAGGGTCCAGCATCTGCAGGACATGGAGAGAGCCAGGGTGTCCCTAGGCTATGTTGCTGTCTAAACTAAAATACGCTGCATCTTTCTTAAAAGTAATGCAGTCCCTCAAACTCTAATTCCTCCCCCATCAGAAGACTGACATTAGTAAAATTAAGTCAAATTTAATAAAGAATCACATAGACCTGTTGACTGTGGCCGGAAAAAAGACCAAAGCAAGTAAAACTCGTAATATTTATATGATTACCTATAGTTAACCATACTTAGTTGTAGAAGAAAGTAATGGATTTTCCCCCAAGCAGACATTCAATTTAGAAAGATTTCAATAGTAGTGGAAAAAGTAGCCAATGATGAATTGCCTTGAAATTTTACTACTTTGTTATGGCTGGAATTTATTGTATTTTGTCTAAATTTAGTTAATGAGAAAAGTAAAGGACTCCTCACACCTGTCATTGATTTTACATAGATTCCAACAATGAGGGAAACGTAACAATAATGAAGTCCCTTGGATCTGTTACCTGCTTATTACGGAGAGGCTGGGCTGGACTGGGGCTGGGGGAAGAAACCTGCTTTTATCTGCAATACATTGGAGGTGACATGTCTGTGGTGGGTCATTGGTCCATCAAAAACCGGGCTGAGCTGGTGACTCTCTTGGTAGTACCATACGTTCAGCTAAACAATACACAATGATTGAAAGACTAATATGTTGTCAGGTGTCTCCTAAAACACCTGACAACTATCCTGGATTTATTGGCAACGTTTTTCTTCTTATGAAAGTATTAGGTCATTGTGACGTTCTAGTAGCAGATGCCATGCTCATAGCTTTCCTTTCTTGACGTAAATAGATGACTGTGAAGATAAGTGGAATAAAAAATGGAACTTGTTGCACATTCGAGGCAAGGGTTCAAGGGCATGTTTCATTCAACACAGTATTTGCTGGAGAGAACCGGCCTGACATGAAGGGGTGCAGGCTGGCACTCCATTGCTCCCAAATTATGCTAGGTATGTTTACTGAAACGAACACAGTATTCTCTCTCACTCACTCCTTCTCTCTCTTTTTAAGAGAATCTTGGAGATAGATCATAAGTAATGCCAACCTGGTACCAGTACCAAAGTATCTGTAAGGCAGGGACTGGGAAGCCCTCTGGTTGCAAGAGAGGGCCAGCAGACATGTAGGGAAACTTTGTTTGATAAGTTTATAAATTACTAGATCATGTCAAAGAATGAGGAACTAATGGAGCTTGTGGGAGAATAAAGCACCATGACACTCTTCCCAGCCACTGCAGGGAAAAGGAAACTGAACCCAGAGAGTCCAGGTGGCTTGCTAAATGTTATTTTGTCACCTACACAGACCTGGGGAAAGAACCAGGAGTCTCAGCTTCCAGCTCTTTGTCCCACTGATTATACATGCTAAACTTGTGCATGTTCCACTGCATCACTTTAGTAAAACTCAAGAGTGTGGGTCTGGGGGAGAGGTCGGAATGTGCCGATGGAGCTGAGATAGAACCCCATAGCTCCTTATAACACTGAATTTAGGAAGATGTTGTAAAAGTAGATAGATATGTTGTGGAAACTGCTTGCACTCTAGTATCTGGAATGGATGTTTCTAAGGGTTTGATGTGATGTGTGTGTGTATGCGTGTTGGGGGAGGGGGATGTAGACGGCTTTGGCCAGAAAGAGAACCACAGTTGGTCAGCACAGTCCCTTCTGCCTTCGCTTTGATCCCTGTGTCCATCTGTTCTTCAAATTCTCTGACCATATTTCATTTTTTTGCCATTGAATATTTTTAATTTTAGAGCAACAATGAACACTTTTAATATTTGAATTTCTTTGTTTAAAATGCATGCTTTCAAATATTCATTTAAAGATTCTTTTCATGCAGATTGCTGCTGGCAGTTTTTGAGTTGAAAATTCCAGGGTGGGGAAAGGTAGTTTTACAGTTGCGAGGACCTGAAACAGTTTATTCTTGTATTATTATTATTAATTATTGTATTATTTCCCATATGAACAACTGTAAACCTACTTTTTCTCCCACCCTTTATTTTATAACTCCATATAAATATTTCATATGCATTTAGAAATGAGAAAACTATGGCCCGGGGGGTGTGGGGACAGACGTTAGTGTTTGTGAGAGATCAGGAAGATTGGAGCTCCTGGGCTCTCTACCTAAATCTGGGTGCCTGATACCATTCCAGGCGTCATCCACTTTGGAGCCACCTGGTTTACTAATTGAAGATACGGTAAAAGTCAAGAATGAAAAATAGCTTTTGGATTTTCATGGTTGTGATTTTGGAGATTTGTCTCTGATAAGTAGGGTATGTGAATACAGGATAGGTAGTGACATTCACTTTTAAATGAATTAATTCATTTAATAATTGTTGATTAAGCACCTCTGATTTACTGGCACTGATTTAGAGCTTAGGGATACAGTAGCAATCAATATCAACCAGTATCTCTGGCCTCATTTCAAATGGAGAAGACAGAAAATCATCAGATAAATACTTTTGATAGAGTGGCCAGGGGAAGCTCTAACTGGGAGGTAACTTTGGAGTCAGTCATCAGGGAGGTCAGGGAGCTGGCCACATGGACATCTAGGGAAAGGCCTTCTGAACCGAAGGAATCGCAAGTGCAAGGCTGGTAAGCAGGATATATCTGATATGTTCGCAGAACTGCAAGGACATCATTGCGGGTGAATCAGAGAGAAGGAGGAAAAAGAAATGACGCGAGGTCAGTGAAGTGACCAGTGAGGGAGGGTCTTGTAAATCTTGATGAGGACTTGGGGACACTGGCTGTGCCAAATCTATGGGAGCCATTGAAGATTTCAGCAGAGGAGTGATGTAATCTGACTTAACTTCTAACAGCCTTGGCCTGGGTGCTGTGTGGAGAAACACTGTAGGGGGTCAAGGGCAAACCATGATTAACATCAGTTGGAAGGTTATTGCCGTAATCTAAGATAGAGATGACTTATGGCATGGGCCAGGACGGTGGCATGGCAGGTTATGAAAGGTAGTGTAATTCTGGACGTATGTATATGGTAGAGCTGACTGCATTTTATCGGGGACTGGGTGATGATGATAAGACAAAGAGGACTCAAGGATGTCACCGACCCGACATCCAGGAGAATGGAGTCATCACTGACTGATATGGGGTGTGTGGAAAGGAATCCGGTTGGGTTTGGGGACAATGATAAATATTAAGATCTTGTTTTTGGACATGTGATATCTGTCACATCAAAGTGCACATGTGAAATACACAGCTGGATATACAAGTCAGAGTTCAGGGGAGAACCTCAGACTGGAGATAAAAATTAGGAAGTCATCACCAGGCAGGAGGTATTTAAGTGCACGAGTCTAGAAGAAATTACCTAGGAAGTAAGTATTGAGAGAAGATCTCCATACACTGAGCCCTGGTGCCTCCCACAAATGTGGAAGCCTGGGAGTTGAGAAGGCACCAGCCCAAGAAAGAGATAAGCCAGGAGCATAGGTCAGTGTCGTTTCTGAGAAGTCAAGAGAACAGCTTGCACTAAGGTAGATCAATAAATTATGTTCAGTACAATTAAAAAGTCAAGACAAAGGAAGACTGTTTGATGGCGTTGGTTTAGCAGAGAGCACTCGCTGGCGACATCGAAATAGTTTCAGTGGAGGTTAGTGGTAAAACCTTACTGGAAGGGAGGATCCAAGAGAGAATGGAAAAAAAAGTAGAGACCATAAACATGCACCTTTTCAAGAAGCGGTTGTTGTTTAGCTACAAATATTCCCAAACTTTTTAAAGTTCTGTATGAGGATATTAGGTCATCAGTTGTGCGGGCACTTGGGGAGGAGCAAGTCTAAAGTCGGGCCGGATATCTGAGTCCCACCTCTCTGGGAAAACACCACGCCTTGGGTGATACCTACAACAGTATAATTTCTTAGATGTTAAGTCATCAGAGTCCAAAGATTTCTTAGAATGTTATATTTCTTTTTTTAATTGTGTCTCTTTTCACTGGATCATGGTGCCTGAGTGGAACCCCAGCTCTCCTTGTTGGAGGTCCCTAACTTGTCTGCGTGAAGTTGTTTCCTCATCTAGATTTTCACAATAATACTGATCTACTCTCATAATTTCAGACATGAATAAGGAAATGTATATAAAATGTTAGTACATTGGCTGGCTCAGTAATAATACCTATCACACTAACTTGGATGTGTGAGGAAGTCATTTGTTTTGACTTCAGACACAAAGTGTGTCCTTTGAGTCCCAAACCATGCCAATTCCTGGGTTGGGCACACAAAGAGGAGTGAGGGGCGATCCTTGCCCTCAAGAGACCTCACTGGTGACAGATAGGAGGATGGACAGTGTGCAGCCCAGTGCCCGCGTGAGACAGGTTGGTTACTATGGGAGCTACAAGAGGGGCATGTAGCAGTGGGGATCAGCTGTGTGCTGTGAATGCTTCCTAAATGCAGTGGCTCCACCAGAGCTAAGCAGTACAGATGGAACCCGTAAGAAATGGGAGCTGAAACAAAGTCAAAGAGTAAAGCAGGGGTGTGGTGAAATGGGGTGTGGTGAGACGGGGTGTGGGCAGGGGTACAGACGAACAACACATCAGGCTTTCTTGAGGCAGAAATGAGTGATGGAGTGGGGGTGCAGCTAAGGGAGGAGAGGAGTGGCAAAGAGCTTGTACTTTCTTCATTCCAGCTGAGGGCTCACCTGATGATACTGGCATGCTGGAAACTTCATTCTGGGAGGCCGTGTGGAGGAAGGGATTTCAGTGAAAAAATAGGCAGAGAAACACCTAGGAAGTCACTGGAAAAGTCCTTGCCTGCTCCCAGACCTAGTTATTAAAACTTTCACCCACTTATTTTAAAATGAGACAATTCAAAAATGATCGCTCGTAAGTAATACAGGAAGAAGAAGGCTAAATAAATGATATAAGTAGTTTTGACATTTTTCTCCTGACAGATAGGTTGCTTAATTTTATTTTTTATAATTTAAAAGTTAAATGTGTTCATTTTATTCCTGATGAATATGATGAGGTTTAAAAATAGTATATTGTGATATAAA
This sequence comes from Desmodus rotundus, assembly GCF_022682495.2. Lineage (NCBI taxonomy): Eukaryota > Metazoa > Chordata > Mammalia > Chiroptera > Phyllostomidae > Desmodus > Desmodus rotundus. The sequence continues at coordinate 185,276,047 of NC_071387.1, read as the reverse complement.
GCATTTGCACATGCCAGGCACTGTGCCTGACACTTGGCAAACCATATCTCTTCTTCTCCAGCAACTTACTGCGTTAGGTACAGTGTTCACCCCCGTGCCGTAGATTCAGAAACGGAGGCTTGTCAATGATAAGTTTCTTGCCCAAAGTCACATGGCCAGAATGACAGAGATGTGATCTGAATGTAGATTACTTTGCGTTCAGTTTCTCTAGACTCTTAAATATATACCATATGTGGGTAGAGGTAGCATGTTTTTATGCCACTGAAGAAAAACACCAATAATATGAAAAGGAGATCTAAGTTTTCAACTTTTGTAAATGACTAGTGATTTTAAAGAAAGCAAGAATGTCTCAAAAACTTGTCAACATTCTATTGAATGACTTTACAGTACCAATTGTTCACTTTTGTAAGGATAACGACATGATCCTTTCATTTCCTGTTTTTGAGCAAAATTAATCCTGTTAAAAATAGAAACCTGAGTTGTAAATGTTAAAAATAGAAACCTGAGTTGTAAATATCTATTAAAGTTAAGTTGAACATCACAAGCATATTTTGAGGCAAAAGTGAAATGGATTAAATGTAGATTCTTAACCAAAAATTGCAACAAAAAAATTGACTAACATGGAGAGGAATTTAGTCAAGGCATGTCCGCCTTGTCCCCCTGCCAGATGGACATAAAACCCAGTATTTTCAGTGGATCACATACTATAAACCCCACATTTCACATATTTGGAGAATTCCAATCCATTCTCTGACGTGCTAATGCTTCCAGGTGCACTTGCTGTAAGAAAGAAAAAGAAAAAAAGCCTAATCCTAGATAAAAGCTTTCTGATCTCTGCGGTCAGGTTCTCAAAGGAAACAGGAACCCTCCTCAGATAACGAACCAGTTTGTTTAATACCCCGCACTTGAGATATAGTCACCATGCAACAGATCGCCTGACCGCCTGCTCCTTTACACTGTGCTTCCTGAAGGTGACCTTTGCCTGCAGAGGACAAACACTTGATCAGTTCCTGTGAACCTCCTGGTCATCCATAAGTAAACAAAAGAAAAAAAGAAAATAATTCCTAGTTTAGGTTTACTAATTAGAATGTGATCAGCCTGTGAAATCAATCAACACTTTAATTTCAAAAGTTGGTGAAGTTCACTTTCCACCTGAATTCCCAGGGTTTTTTGAAGCTACACCCCTCCCTCGACCACAGAAGCTCTATGGCATTCCACACTGGCTGGGCCCCTCAGCCCCAGTGCCCTCCTCAGATGCGCTCTCTCTATGATCCCGGTCCAGGCCAATTTCTAGTCAACAAGCTTGCAGGCTGATTCCCATACGTTGACCCTGTCCTGCTTTCACCACGTGACTGTTCCGCCCTGGCCAGCTGGCACATTGGTTGGAGCATTGGCCCATACAGCTAACGGTTGCAGGTTTGATCCCTGGTCAGGTTCCTACCAGGTCTGGGGTTCAGTCCTCTGGTTGGAGTATGCATGGGAGGCAACAGATCGATACTTCTCTCTCTTTCTCCCTCCCTCTCTCCCTAAAATCATTAAAACATATCCTCAGGTGAGGATTTTTTTAAAAGTGACTATTCCTTCAGCCTTTTACCCCCTGGGGTTGTGGGACCCCATATCATAATGGAGAACCCTCATCCGAGTGGCCCCGTGGATGCCCCTGGTCCCCAGGCTCTGCCTCCAAGAGGGTGGATACCAAAATCTCGTCAGCACACCTCCGCTCCACTAGCTGACCCCTGTCTGACAGCCTCCATCTGCTTAGGGACCCAGAACTCCCAGAAATGGCCATCAGGCATTCCTTTGCAACCTCGCTTTGTACAGCATCTCATCACACTTATATTGGTATCTGATTTCTCTCCATTTGTGTCGGGGTCAGACTAGCAGTGAGAGGCTGTTTTAACATCCCATTTCTGTAAGCTGGTGGCTGGTTCTGAAACTCAGTATCTGGGATTCTAGGTAGCCCCAAAGGCCTTCCTGATGTCTTTCTTTTTTCAGTGATTCACAAAAATTAGTCCCTTCCCTACCTACGACATGGCAACCTTGCTAATTAAAATGGAATGAACAGGTTTTTGTTTTGTTTTAGTAGGAAAGTGGCATCTTTATGTAGAATTCGCTCAAAACTTTTGTGATGTTATTGATGCTTATATGATTTTGATCATGCTTAACTAGGAAATGTAAATTTAAAATATGAAACTCTATCTTGGACAAGAGTTTAAAGATGGCATACTCTGACCACTCATTTGCCACCCCTATGTCTCAGACCCCTTGAAAAATCACGTACAGAACTACAATAGCAAATGACGTCACAATAGAGACCAGAACACAGAGGCTAGAGGCCAGTGGGTGGGTGTCACTAACAAGTAAGCCTTTTTAGGAATTTTCTAGAAAGTAAAGTAGATAGGAACAATAAGCAATTAAAATGTAAAAGTTTCTCCCAAGAATCTGCTCTGTCAGCACTGCGGAGGTGGACTGGCTGTCTTCAGTGAATTCTTGGACAGGCTCAAGGGTCAGAGTTGAGCTGAGGAGCTGGGGGGAGAGAGAGGCCTAAAGATGAAGGGACCCATTGAAAGTCGGGGCTTGAGGCATTTCTAAGTTGGCTGCCTCCTCCCACTCACATCCCCTCTCCTACCAAGATGTTACCACATAGCCAGTGCCTCCTCCAAGCTGAAGAACAGGAGCTGAAGAAACTGAACCAACTGAAATTGGGCTTGGGTTATGGCTGCCTGTGGCCTAGATACAGTTTAGTTCATACAGGCCTGTGGGGCAGGGAGCTGGCAGGGGCTCAGGGCTCCCCCAGACCTTGTCTCCCTGAAGGAAAATACCAGCCTGGATGCCCCGCCCTCCCCTCACAGAGTCTTATGCAGGGACACATAGTGGGGAAGACTTCTGTGTAGATGGTAGCAGGAGTTGGTGCTGGGTTTTCTTTCTCAAGATGATAAATTAACAATGATTACTGAAGAATTGGGGAGAATTAGAAGCATAAAAAATAGAAAGTGAACTGTCTCTCAGCAGAAACAGATAATTTACAGAAGAAAAGAGATGAAAAGAAACAAGCAATAACTTCTGGTTAAGTTCTAAAAAGATTTAAGAAGATCTTATGGTTATTAAGTAAAAACTGTATGATATGTGAACAGATCAAAGAACAGGAAAATGTTTCTAGGCCACAAAAGTATGACTACCCAATATAACTACCCAAATTAAAGATTTGATAGGATGACTGAGTAATAGACAAGGAAATCACTGGGAAAGGAGAACAAAGGCGGGAAAGACAGAAAACCTCAAAACAGTGCAGTAAGAGCCTTGAAGGACAAATCCAGGGCATCTAACTATTACTAGAGTCCGGGAAAGAGATTGGAGAGAAGCAAGTTATCAGTGAAGTAATACAGAAAAATTCCTCGGGGCTGAGGGACCTGTGCCATCATAGGAAATACCCTATTCTTGGAATCAACAATAATTCGTATTGTGCATCATGAAATTTTAAAGTGCCAACATAGAAAGAACCTAATGCCCCTGGGGAGAAATAAAGCAGATGCCACCTGACTTGTGGTAGTGATATTGGATGAAAAAGAACAATCCAGTGATGCTCTCAGAGTTCTGGGGTAATGTTCGACCTAAAATCTGTATGTAGCCAAATTATCCATCATCATAAAGGGAGGGCCACATATTTTCAAACTTCCAAATACTCATAAAAATCTATCTCCTGTGCACTCTTCCCTGGAAAGTTACAACACTTGAGGATGTATTCAGCTAAGTAAGGGCATAAAATAAAAGAAACATGATACCCAGATCACAATGGACACAGCTAGAATGAAGTCCCAGGACAATGAGAAGTCCCAGGTACGCGCAGGAGGAGGGTGGTGGGTAGAGAGCTGGGCAGCAGGCTAGCCAGCAAGGAAAGGGGGGACTCAACATGAAAAGTCCACAGTCATGAGTGTAGGTGCAAAGCCCAAAGATTCTAGGTATTTTTAGTGTCTCAGGACAGAGCAAGTCATAGGATGAGTAAGAATAATTAAGGGGGGAGGGAGCCTTGTGCATATCTGGGGAAGAATGTCCCAGGTAGAGGGAATAGCCAGTGCAAAGCCCTAAGCTGATCATTCTTTGCCTCTTTGGGAAACAAAATAGGGCTTCTCTGAGATTGTCTGTGTATATTCCAGTGGGGATAACAATTACATAGAGTCATGACAAAGATCATATGAGACTGAGATCATGCCTACCTATTTTTATTATTGTGCCTACACATTAAAAGGGCCCAATAAATTATAATTATTGTTACTATGGAGACTCATATCAGCCAGCGCTATTGGGAATTCAGAGAAGATGGAAGCCGTGACTCCAGGGGTCTTGCTGGATTGGAAGGAGGATGGGAGAGACAACGGTTCAGAAGTGGCTGTAATACCGTGTAGTTAGGATATGAGCTATGAGAGGGGACCAAGGGCTGGGGGAGGTACATCCAGGTAGGAGGCTGAGGGACAGATTCTTAACAGAGGCAGCATTTGAGGCTGGTTTGAACTAAGTGCGAACGTGGCAGGTGCAAAGAGGAGAAGAAGAGTATAGGTCAGGAGGAACGGATTCCATATTAGTGATGAGTAAGTGACCTTTGGTGCCATCAGTCCTGGGGACATGGGAACGTACAGGAGATGAAGACTGCGTGTGGTCTGAGGGATGCTCTCCTGAACTGACTCGGAAGAGGTGTGACCACATTCAGGATGCACTGCAGAGACAGTGATGGTTTTCCTGAGTAGAGATTTGAATTCATTTTTTTTTTTTTAGTAAGGGACAATGAGATTTTTCTTTGAAAGAATAACTCCTCTAGAAGGCCCTTATGCTTCTTTTCAGTTGGGATTAGAATCCCAGGTATATGTAAAAGAATATTTGAGACAGTAGAGCCTGGAGGCGGGATGAGGGTGTGTGACAAGTGTGAAGAGAAACAAATTAATACGGACCAGTTCTGGGTCCCCGTGAATGAACCAACTCACAGGCTATTCCCTTTACGTCATTGAGAAATAGGCCAGGTAATATGCAGCCCATCGATTTTCTGGTAGTGAACTCTGAGGATCTGTCATCTTTCTACAGTGCTGCAGGCCAGACGGATGACTGGTAGAAGTAGGACTCTACGGGAGACTGCCTTTAGGTGTAATATTGCATCAGAGAAGGAAATGACAGGCTGGGAAGAGAGAGACATGGAGACATGTGCGGCCCTGTGTTCCTTGGCCACCCGGACTGTGGCTTCCGGGCTGGGTCCTCAGCACCTATCAGTGGAGAAAACCTGGCTGATGTCTGACCCCACGGTGTGTGTTTCTCACATCTCTAGCCCCTGTGCCTCTGAACTTCAGGTCAATGGAGTGTTGGGGCGAAGGTCCCTGGGTCTCTTGTCACTGCCTCTGCATTTGAGATCATAGGTGTTAGGTGAGTTAAGTTGGGCAAACAGGCCTCCATGCTAGCTACTCACTTTAAGTGTTAACATCAGTCCCATGATTATAGTTAAGTAGTATTTCTGTTGTAATACTAATGAGGCTTTTAAATGTTTAAATTACTTTTTCAGTTACAGTTTGCATTCAGTGTTCTTTTGTATTAGTTTCAGATGTACAGCGTAGCGGTTAGGCAATCATGCACTTGACAGAGTGCCCACCCAATACTTCAAGTACTCACCTGGCCCCACACATAGTTATTGCGATATCATTGACCATATGCTGTGCTCTACATCTCTGTGACTGTTCTGTAACTTCCCAGTTCGTGTCTTTTAATCCCTTCGCCTTTTTGCTCAGTCGCCCAATACCCCTTCCCTCAGTCAACCATCACTCTGTTGTCTGTGTCTATGACTCTGTCTTTATTTTGTTTGTTTATTTTGTTGTTTAGATTCCACATGTAAGTGAAATCATATGGTATGTGTCTTTATCTGTCTGAGGCATTTCACTTAGCATTATACCCTGTAGGTCCAGCCGTGATAGAGCAAAAGGTATTCATTCATTCCTTTCATGGCTGAGTAGTATTCCATTGCGTACATGTACCACAGCTTTTTTATCCATTCGTCTATTGGTGGGCTCCCATAGCATAGCTATTGTAAAAAAATGCTGCAGCGAACATGGGAATGGATATAATCTTTTGAATTAGTGTTTTGGGTTTGGGTTTTTTTTTGACATATTCTCAGATGTGGAATCACTGGGTCATAAGGCAGTTCCATCTTTAATTTTTTGAGGAACTTCCAACTGTTTTCCACAGTGGCTGCGCCAGTCTGCATTCCCACCAGCAGTATACTAGGGTCCCCTTTTCTCCACATCCCGACCAATACTTGTTGTTTGGTGACTTATTGATGATGGCCTTTCTGACAGCTGTGAAGTGGTATCTCATTCTAGTTTTGATCTCTCTGATGATTAGTGACATTGAGCATCTTTTCATATGTCTGCTGGCCATCTGTATGTCCTCTTTGGAGAAGTGTCTGTTCAGGTCTTCTGCCCACTTTTTAATTGGGTGGTTTGTTTTTCTGGGGTTGAGTTTTCTGAGTTTTAAAAAAATTTTAGATATTAACCCCTTATCAGATGTAGTAGTATCATTGGCGAACATCTCCCAGTCAGTCGGTTGTCTTTTCATTTTTTTTATTGTTTTCCTTGCTGTGCAAAAGAAAAAAGAAAAAAAAACTTTTTAGATTGATGTTGTCCCTTTTGTTTATTTTTATTTGTTTCCCTTATTCCAGAAAATGTGTCAGAAAAAAATATTGCTGAGATTTTACTACCTGTTTTCTTCTAGGAGTTTTACTATTTCAGGTCTTACATTTAATTCTTTAATTCATTTTGAGTTTATTCTTGTGTATGGCATAAGAAAGTGGTCTACTTTCATTTTTTGCTTGTATCTGTCCTATTTTCCCAGCACCATTTATTAAATAGACTGAGTTTGTCCCATTGTATGTTCTTATTCCCTTTGTTGTAGATTAACTGACCCCATAAGCATTGGTTTATTTCTGGGCTCTCTATTTACTCCCATTGATCTCTGTGTCTGTTTCTGTGCCGGCACCCTGCTGTTTTTAGTACTGTAGGTTTGTAGTGTAGTTTGATATCAAGTAATGTGATACCCCCACTTTGTGCTTATTTTTTAAGATTTCTGTTGCTATTCAGGGTCTTTTGTGTTTCTATACAAATTTTTGAGTTATGTATTCTAACTCTGTGAAATACACCATTGGTATTTTGATAGGAACTGCATTGAATCTATAGATTTCTTTAGGTAGTATAGATATTTTAATGATGTTAATTCTTCCTATCCATGGGCAGAGTGTATATTTCTATTTATTTGTATCTTCTTCAATTTCTTTCTACAGTGTCTCATAGTTTTCTGAATACAGGTCTTTTACCTCATGTGTTAAATTTATCCTTAGGTATTATTTTTGATTCAGTTGTAAATGGGATTTTTTCCTTAGTTTTCCTTTCTGATAGTTCATTATTGGTGTATAAAAATGCAACTGATTTTTTAATATTAATTTTGTATCCTGAGGCTTTTAAAAATTTTTTGAATTTTTATCAAGGTATCTGGGATTATGTGGAGACCAACTGTTTTAACAGATGTACAAATAACCTTAAATAATTAATAACTTAAAATTTATCAAAATGGAGCTAGTTTTCAGCCAAGCCTGCATTAGAATCCCTCCTTCTACTACATTTACCAAAGTGCATCTTGTAACTTTTATTACAAAATTACTTGTCATATATTTTGTCCACAGTATACAGAATGTATATATTTTATATTTATAATACCTATAATTTTTGTTTATTGCATATTCTAAATATATGACAAAAATTACACACATATCCATGTGTACGTATATACATACATGTATGTGTGCATATGAATACATACATACAGGGTGGAGGAAAGTAGGTTTATAGTTGTTCATATGGAAAATAATACAATAGATAATTAATAATAATACCAGAATAAACTCTGTGTTTCACATATTCACAATCGTAAACCTAATTTTGCCCTACCCTGTGTGTGTGTGTGTGTGTGTATAGATATAGAGAGAGAGTCTTTGTATTTGCTGTTGAATAAATAAAGTGAAAACTCTATTTATGGTGCTATGTATTATTACCAAAGCACTGTCTTTGATACAGAGAACACGGTATCCTGAATTTTCCTACAGTTGGAGGAAGCAGGGTATTTGAATAAGTGTGCACATAGACTCCCCAAGGGCAGCTGAGACCCCTGAGTATTTCAAAACTCATCACTTCTGCCCTAGCAGGTAGTCAATAAGTGGTTTTGACTGACTGTTGTAAAGTAGCTAGCTGGTGAAAGTGTTACGTCCCCATGGTAACCGGAAGTCACCTGTAGTACAGGGAAAAGCATGGACGCGGAGTTACCAGGCTCTCCCATAGTGACGGAAACACTAAAACAGTACCAACAGCTACCAGAAAGACTGGGCTCAGTGGGTATTGACGATTAAGTGTCTGCTCCCTCACACCTGCATTTCCCAATTCTTGGGAGAGTGGCTTCCTGGGTGTTTTAGGTCTCAACTGTAGTACTAACAGTCCTAGACAGCAGTCCTCGGGATGTCATAGGCTCACCTGCAGAAACGGCAGCTCTCCCCGTGGAGCTCTGGAGAGCATAAGAAATAGGTAAATTAGAGAACATGAAAACAGATGATGCCTGTTCTGTGGTATCCATATCCTGAGGACGTGTCCAGGTGCATTCAGGTAGAGACTTGGCAGCAAAGGGAACCCAAAGAAAACCACTAATGGTTTTGACCTAGCAGACCTGAGTGGCCCCGCACACTTCTGCTTGCTCTGTACAAGATCTTTCAACAGACTTGAGAGCGTTGACTTGTCTTGTTTGGCCTCCCAGACAGGACCTAGGCCCACAAGTGCTACATCAGTCATTACAGAGCGGGAGCCCACACTCAAACTCAAGTGAGTTCTGCATTTCCTGTTGTCTCTGGCTTCATCCTCTCCTCTCCTTGGATGGACTGGCAACATGCTAAAGAAGTCAGAACCTCTCTCAGAAGATAAGCCTCTTTTAGTAGTCAGTGTAGCAAAGGGAAGTCCGTAGGCATTTCTCTTTAGAATGAAAAACATACACACACTCACATGCTTACACACACACACAAGTGCCCATTCAGGTGTGATTCCCAGCTGGTTAGAAGCCTGTAGTGCACAGTTCCCTCCACGACTGAGTCAGTTAGCTGGTTGTTGTTGACATGGCCACAAACAGTCCTCTCCGTCTGGACAGCCTTCTAGCAAATATGTAGTGTTTGTTTCCCATTGGAAGAGTCAATGGAAATTGTTTTCTGTACTAGAAAAGCATCTCTAGCATCATTACCATACCATACCAATTGGTGGTTTTGCATAAAGACAACAGATGAAAAACGGGGTGGGCTAATTATAACTATGTATAGTCTCATTAGTGGTGCATTGCATGAAAAAAATTTGTTTTAGTAAATACAACTGGTATTCAAATTATTATTTATATACAATTCAGTTACTGAGTGCATTCTAAAATACACACACAAATATTAACTCTTTAAGCGGGAAAGGATTAAGTAAAAACTCTTGTCCTCCCAGAACTGTTAATTACGCAACATAATTCCTCTCTTTTCAACATTTTTTCACATGCCAAATATTATATTGAGTAAAATAATAAAAATTTAATACAGTGTTGATATAAAAGTGTATAAATTATAAATAGAATGACTAATCTGTGAAGCAGTTATTTGCCCTTTCTGCTATAAATTATGTTAAGGGTTAATGGTGTCTTTTTCTTCTGAAATTATCACCAAGGCCACTGGATGGGTGTTGGTGAAACATATAAAGCAGTGAAAAAAAAAAGATATAGGAGGAATACAATTTAAGTTTGCATTTTAAGCTAAATATCTACTCTTTAAAAAGAAATCTGTGTAAGCCTATCTACGATATATCTAATCCAATCTGAGTAAAAAGGCCTGTGTCTGAGATGCTGAGGTACAAAACATCTTAGTTCACATATATTTAGAAATATTTGAACCTATATGTGCAGAAATGGTTTTATCTGATAAAACCTTTCTCCTTGTCCAAACATCGAGAATATCATCTGTGCCCTTTGATGGGCAAAAACCACATACACAAAAATGAAAACTTAGCTTCAGCTCCCAGAGCAGTCGGCACTTCTAAACGCAGAATGGGGACTTCTGGTCCCTTGACGCTGAAGCCTCTCCGTGTGTCCTGCTTTGCATCTCAATATAAGAAGGAAAAGGTGGGCCCTGGCTGGTGTGGCTCAGTGGATTGAGTGCAAGCCTGTGAACCACAGGGTAACAGGTTCTATTCCCAGTCAGGACACATGCCTGGATTGCAGGCTGGGTCCCCAGTAGGGGGCATGCGAGAGGCAACCACACATTGACCTTTCTCTCCCTCTCTTTCTCCCTCCCTTCCCCTCTGTCTAAAAATAAATAAATAAAATCTTTACCAAAAAGAATGAAAAGATGGACCAGGAACACCTTTTTCTGGATGCATACCATGGAAATATCCATAATCACTCAGAGCAATTAGGTCTGGAAGCCAGACTCCAGATGCACTGTCCCTGTATTATACTGATGGAGCATGAGAAGCAGCTGTTGAAAAACAAAGTGACATTCACTGAATTTTATCCACCTTGTTAATAAAGGAGAGTATCTGTGTGAATATGAGACTGGCCATTAAAAACTCTGATAAGTGACTACTTAATAAAGCACCAATCATAGGTTGCTCTGCATCAGTAGTAAATTAGGACAATAGGAAAATCATAGTGAGCCAAGCTTCTGGTTCATTTTACCCAGGACACTGCTGCCAAAGCTGCTCCCAGGGAGGAGACAGGTTTCGGAGCAAATTTTAAATAGGAGGCCCCCTCCTGGGTAAAAACTAACACTCACAGATTAAACTTTTTTACAACTTCATGTCAAACGTTTTTAATTACAAGTCTAAAATCAAATGAGGTTGCCCATCTGTACAAAAAGCTATTACAATTCAAAATTTACCCCCTTCCAATTTCTTATTCTGCCCAGTATGAGCTGAGGATTTGGGGTATCTGGGTGAGTCTCTCTGGGGGTCTTTCAGCAGCTTCATCAGGACTGTCTCTCACTTGAATGGCTGTGGTCCCACCGAAGCTGTATTTAGAATGACTTCTAAGAGTTCACAGGACGCACAATTGTCGTTGCAATGACCCCAGCCCCTACTGACACAGAAAATCAGATACTGCCTAAAACCTTGTTAAAAACATAGAACCGCAGGCCCTGCCCCAAACCTACTGAGTCAGAACCTGAAGTTCACGGGGGAGACTCATACGCACATGGCATGCTGAGGAACGCTGGAATACATGGCTGGAACATCGGATGCTACTCTACACCCCGCCTCCCCGAGATAGGAAACCGAAAGCAGGTATCGGGGACAGGTGCCAAACCACCACGGTTTACCCACTGTACTTCGTCGCTATCACTACCATCTTAGACAGTTTCCACAGGCTCTTCTGTAACTTGAAGTTGTCTGTAGTCCATAAGTGAAAAGCCACATGACCTTTGACTGAAAATAAAAATGGAAATGGCCCATCTTAAGAATGCAAAGATAGCAGACTCCACAGAGCTCATTATACTCCATTACCACTGTCTCATTACTTTTCACATGCTTGCCTGTCACAAAAAGAGAATTGAACAAAAGAAGCCTGTTTTTCTAACAGCTTGGGGAGAAATGTTTGTGGTTAGGGAGAAAATGTAAGAACAAGGGGTGTATGCCTTTATAAAGGCTCAGGTCCCGTGGGCACACTTACTGCTGTGTACTGACCAGGGGTTTGGCTTTTTCAATTATTCTTAACTGGAAAGTATTTGACTCCCCAAAGATTACAGTATTCATTTGGTAAAAGGTATGGTGGGGCTTCATAATTACAGTAAATTATATTGGAAATGTCATCAAGAAAGTTACAGCAACAAATCCTCCTGTGTTTTGTAACTCGCCATAGACTGTGAGCATTCAGGTTACTTGTGGTCGCAGCAGAGCTGTGGTACCGGCTGCGCTACCTTAGTGTGGTGTCTGAAAGTCTGGGATCTGTAAAATAGGTGGAACAAGAGGGCATTTTTGGCCTTCCAAAACAAACTTACCAGAGATGATTTTTGTCATCAGATGGCCTGTTATATTGAAATTATTGGGCTTCAGTGCAGTTTTATTATTAAATGCATATGAATTAATGATCTCACTTATAAACGTCAGTCTGAAATATAGCTCCTAGCCTATATAGAAAATGTGTCCGTGTATTTTAACATTTATAACAACATGAGATAAGATGGCAAACTAATTCAATGAATTAATGATCACTTGCAAATGAAATTTAGTTTATGGGCTTGACTCAGGATACACAGGAAATATTTCAGATCGTTTAAAGAATAAAATTAATTTCTGAATTAGCATAGGAGTAGAAAGTAGATTTTGGAATTTTGATTTGAGTCAAAAGCAAAAATCAAGAATAAAACAAGTAAATCTTTATTGTGGTGAGGTATTCTCCAGATCTAAGATGTAATAGTTGCATGTCTCAGCAATTAGCACACATATATGATATAACAATGTTAACCAATATTGTTACATTTTGTATTTCTTAAAGTGCTTGTTTGTTGACATCATATTTTCCTCTCAAGTTTAATGATAACATATATCAAACCAGACTTTCTAAGAGGTTCAGAATCACAAAATAACTCTTTCAAAGCCATAAACATCACAGAGGAAAGGCTATTTAGCTGCATAGGTCTTAATGGTCAGGGAACATACCCCTGAAATCAGGAAGGGTGTTCAGTGAGCGGGGATTTGTGAGGGGAAAATATGCTTCTTTTCCAGGCTCCACACTTTTCTGTAAAAGTTCTATTTTGCCCTTTAAAGATATCATTTTGCTAATAAATGTCTGTACATAAATGTTGCACAGCTTTTTAAAAACCTAAATTCCTAGATTTTATTTTGGACTTTCATTCATAGCACAAGAAATGTGTAGCTCTTCTTCTGAAGACAGCTCTTTGTCTCAAAACGAGAGCGCTTTCCTCTGCCACCTGTTCACAAGCGTGAGTCTGCTTGCTCTGGCCAACTGACCCTGACCTCTATGTCATTTAGGCCCTTCTTCCATTTCTTTGCAAATAAGCTTTTGAAACTGGCTCCCACATTTGAAGTGAACAGATCAATGGCAGTTTGTCTTTAAGAAGCTAACACTGATATTGCCAAATGAAAGCATGCAAACACTTACCTTTGCATGCAAAGCAAGTGAATTTGCATTAAACTAGAGAGCCATAAACTATACAGTAGAGAAATAAAAGAATGTGAATGGGTCATAATAAAAAATGAATTTGTTTCTTTATATTTGGTAACGGCATAGCATGGTAGTAAATGATATTAATTGAAGAAAGTAAGAAATGATAAACTGAGGGCTGCAACACATTAGATCTTTCTTTCTCTCTTTTAAATATGCCTATATCCTCTCTCTCTGCTTTATTGGGGACAGGGTGGTTCTCATTTGGACCCCCGCTATAACGATAAGGCATGTGGGTACCCATTAAAAGCACAGTGCCACTCCCCACAGAGATGGACTGAGCCTAATTCGTTTGGAGGCTGTGTTCAGGAATCAGCATTTCCAAGAGTCCCCCAGAGGATTCTTTGTGGAATAAACAAAGATTTGAGAATTAATCATGTTTTAAGGAATGAAAATTCTAATGCAAATATACATGTATATTTGAGCTGAATCTTTAGTTTTGAAATTCTCATGAGTTTATGTGTGATCTGTTGAATATTTCAAATCATTTTGATAAAAATATAGTAACTGTATGAAATTTTAAATTAAAAAAGTATCTGTTTAGTTCTTGCAATAAACCTAGTATGAACTCATTTCTTTTAAAACATGGTATCAGAGGAAAAGGGGGCTCAGGGAGGTAGAAGAAGGTTCAGGGGGGATAAATAGTGACAGAAGGAGACTTGACCTGGAGTGGTGACCACACAATACAATATACAGATGATGCATTGTAGAACTGTACACCTGCAACCTGTGCGATTTTATTAACCAACGTCACCGCAATAAATTCAATTAAAAAACACAATGTGGATTAAATAGGTACTAATAAAATCACTTCTATAAATACTAGGAAATGAACCTCTAACAGACGGCCTTTTTTCTGGCTGCTAGTTCCCTGGGGCTGAGGAATAGGGGTCTTCCTGCTGTGACACCTTCTGGGCCTTATAGAAGTTCTCTGCTGAAATGTCAGATGCTCGGAAAGAACCTCTTGATGCCGCTCCTATCAAAACAATATACCCTCAACACTGTCTACTCTCTCCTACTCTACTTAATTTTTCTTCAGCCTTTATCTCCCTCTCTGTACCTGCCTGAGTGTGATCACCTACTTATTTTCAAGACCAGAGACCTGGTCTGTCTTAAGCACCATGGTGTCCCCAGCCCCTAGAAGTTGCCCAGCAGCTCCATAAATATGTGTTGAATGAATGAATATATTGAGCAATATGGATTAGCTGGTACATAAAAATGATACCTGTGCTTTCTAGCATGTAGACACTTATTTGCAAATCAGTCAAAAGATAAATGTTGCGTATTGCTGGTTGGATGAAAACAGCCTGTTGGATCCTTTGACCCGGTGAAAATGTGGGTTGAGGATGAGGCAGGGAAGGCAGTGAGGGACACGTCAACCCTTTCAGCTTCATAATTATTTTCCATGTCAACAATTTACTGCAAGTCTGTTGCTGGCTTCCTAAGAGATTAGCAAATGTTTGTTATCTCCCATTTGCAGGTTTCATTTATGCCATATCCATTTCTAAAAAGGATTCTACCTTTTCTTGGTTGTTTTAAATTTTCTTCCCCTTTTGGACTTAATTCATTCCTGCATTCTTTGCAATTATCCATTACAAAGCAACCCCATTTTTTAAGAAAATAAAAATAAACTGTAAGATTTACATTTTTCAGTATTTTGCAAGAGTATCAAAATTTTATCATTTATAATATTTCAAAATTAGATTTCTGTGTTTTCTTTAAATGTCTGATGGTTTTTGTTAAGACCTGTTTGTTTTTCTCCCAATCAAAAGAACAGGTTCATGAGTTAACGTAATTTGATTCTGAGACTGAATGACCTGAGAACACCTGTCATGGGCATACCCGTTCTCATACGCCGTCACTCTCATCTTGATCCTCCCACAATTTCGTGCCATAGATATGCATGTATTGCTATCTATATTTTGACACTTCAGGAAGCCATGGTTCGCAGAGACTCAGTGACTTCCCTTGGTTCATGCAAGCTGTTAGACACAGACGTAGGGCCCAAATCATGTCCTTTTATTGTAGGTTCTGTGAGCAAAATTGGCTCAAGAAACAGCAGTAGAATTGCTGCTTTAGATGCTACTTCTTTTGACTTCAACCTATTGAACATCATATAGCTGCACTCGTAAAGCCACCTCTTGTGCACAGAATTTGATGGTGAGCCGTGATCTCCGGCTTCTACAAAGGACTGGCTCATGTAAATCAGTGGTGGTGCTGGTGGGAAGCCACCTATACAGAAACAGGGGTACCAGAGGTCTGATGTTCTCTCCAGTGGTCCAGTCTGCCCACCTCTCAATGCCAGAGGACTGAAGCCTTTCCCCGGCTCCCCCACCTCCAATGCCGCAGCCCAGTGGCCAGCCGCAGGTTGGGTATGAGCCACCTGAGCATCCATTCAAGTCAGCCTTAGCAGCAGTGAGCAGGAGACTGACATTTGATGACTAATGGTAGCTCTTGTACAGCAGCTGTCTCAGGCCTGTTCCTGCATCAGTTTGCGGGGCTCTTGGAGGGGTGGCCCACACAGAGAACCCATGGGCTACTACAATACCCTCTGACACTCTTGAGTCTCAACCTCTCTTATCCTGTAAGCTGACCATTCGTGTTCTAGAGGTGAGTCTTCAAATGCCTTGATTTCAGAATCACATTACAGATAAAAATTGCCAATGGCTGCCCTCTGTAAACCCAAATGTTGTCTTGTGAGGAGGGGAAGTAGGAAAAGTAACACGATACGATGGCATTGAAAGGTTGACGTTGGATGATGGAAGTGTTGTTGAGGAAACTGGTCATACAGCGGTATGTAGACACAGGTATTGCACTTGCCTGGCCTCTGCCTGCAATGGTGGGGGACCGTTGCTGCAGTTGCTCTGGTCTGTGGGGTCTGCTTTCCCTTTCCTCTCCAGTGCTCTCATGTTTCCGTTGCAGTCCGTCACACTGCCATTCTGAACCCTCATCTTGGTCAAGGTGAGGCTCTCAGAATTTTTTGTCCTGGACATCTGTGGCATTTTGGACAAAGTCGGTTTCTCTGGCATTTTTTCTTGTTATGATTGATAACATCGTTCCAATTCCTGTGAAAGACGTAAATGCTTACTAATGGTATTCTGAGTCCAGTGTGATGCCGAGGACTCATTGGCAAATAGGCCACAATGGTGAAAGAAAATTACTACTAAAGAAAAGTATATTTTCTTTGAATCAGCAAATTCATAACACCTACTCATGAACTTTTGGAGCATATTCCCAGAAGAGGTTGTGTGAGAAATTTTTTCTTGATATTGCCCAAAATAAAATAGGTCTTATTAGCGTGGGTCTTTCCCGAGTACAAGGGGTATAAAGCATGAATTCCAGAACTTCCACTTCTAACCTTTTACTCCTTGTCTGTCTTCTTTCGTCTAGTTCTCTGTGTTTCTTGCCAATAACTCTGCCCACCCGTGCGCAATTCAAACCTGCCAGCGATGGATAAAAAGGAGTGTAAACAAGGCTCCTTTTAGAAAGCCTTATCTCATTCAGTTCTATGTATGATGCTAAAATATGCAAATGTATTTTGCACAAATGTTTCCACAGGGAAACACTATGAACTTACAGTTTTATCAAGAACATGCTAATTACAAAGTATGGTATGCTATTCAAGTATTTAATAATTCTACTATTATATTGTTCTTAATATCCGCACATAGTGTGACATCCACACAGGTAGACCTTATCTTTAGGTTCCTGTCCCCTGCCTAGGACCATTGGTCATTAATTTCTGATTCATGGTATACTAATAAAAATTTCCTAATACCCAGTAAATGCTAATAATAAGAGGATTTTTACACACGCCCTCAGATCATATCACCACCTAGAAGGTCAGCAGGTCACAGATACAGAAAATGTTTTGATGGTAGCCAGATGGAAGGGGAGCCTGAGGGATCAGATCAGCAAAAAAGGTGAAGGGAATAAGAAGTACAAATTGGTAGTTACAGGATAGCCACAGGGATGTAAAGCACAGCACAGGGAATAGAGTAGCCGAAGAACATATATGCACGATCCGTGGACATGGACAATGGTAAGAGGGTGGCCTGAGGGAGTGGGGGGTACTGGGTGGAGGGGCAAAGGGGGAGAATTGGGACAGCCGTAATAGCATAAACAATAAAATGTAATTTTTAAGAAAAGTTCAACAGGTCCTTTCATCCCTCATTGTTAGATGTTTTTAGAGTCTTAGAATCAAGAAATGATGATAAAATAACATCTCTAACTCTTCCTGTGGTGGATAACATTTGTTTCACTATAAAACATTTGGGTATACAATTAATCCCTACACAACACAGGTTTGAACTGTGCAGGCCCACTTATATGCAGATTTTTCATCTTGTGAACGGGCAACATAAAGTTATAGTGTTGATAAATATAGTACTGTGAATGTATTTTCTCTTACGATTTTCTTAATGACATTTTTTTCTCTAGCTTACTTACTTCATTATAAGAATACACTATATGAGGTTGGTCCAGAAAGTATTCAGCCATGTAATATGAAAAATAGAGACATTTATTAAAGATACAAGATACAAGAAACATTGTACATAGGACAATGATGCCTCAATCCCCTTCAGAGTAGGCACCTTGGGACCTCACACAGTTCTAATCATCATCAGCTACCCCTTCATATTTTCCTGAATCTCATAGACTGTCTGAAATCTCTTCCCTTCCAAAGGTGATTTTAGCCCTGGCTGGTGTGATTCAGTGGATTGAGTGCTGGCCTGAGAACCAAAGCATCACTGGTTCAATTCCCAGTCAGGCACATGCCTGGGTTGTGGGCCAGGTCCCTAGTAGGGGGCGCGCAAGAAGCAACCACACATTGATGTTTCTCTACCTCTCTTTCTCCCTCCCTTCCCTTTTCTCTAAAAATACATACATACATATATGCATACATACATACATAAAAATAAAACATCTTTAAAAAAAGAATTGCTTAAACAAAATTGATTTTAGTTTTAGGAAAGCCAGAAGTCACAGGGTGCCAAATCTGGGCTGTAAGGGGACTGAGTCACCTGGGTGACTTGATGTTTCACCAAAATTCTCTGCACGAGACATCATGCATGAGCAGGTACATTGTTGAGATGAAGCTGTCAATCACCAGTTGCCCATAGGTGCAGCCTTCTGCATCATCTGAATAGTTAACATGGAGGAACGTTCAAGATTAATGCAAAATTTGATGCAGATTTGTTGCTCTACTTGCTTAGGCATTTTGAATGCAATGGCCACACAGTACACATGCTCACTCAATGCCATCTATTGTCCCACTGACTAATACAGTGAAGTCATCATTGTTCACACATGTGCATTCCAGGCCACTCTCCTTGGCTGTCAGGTTACATCAATGTCATGCAAACCATTCTCACTGTATTAACAATGGCTGGGATCTTTCCAGACAGACCTCATATAGTACATGAAACATACAAAATATGTGCCAGTTGACTATTTATGTTATCAGTAAGGCTTCTAGTCAACAGTAGTTAAGCTGTCAGTAGTTAAGTTTTGGGAAGTCAGAAGTTACTCAGGGATTTTTAATTGTGTGAGGAGTTAATGCCCCTAACCCATGCGTTCAGTGGTCAATTGTAATGAATGTTTTCTTGCTTTTGAACTTGTAAGTTTTTTGGCAATATTATTAAAACCTCCAGAAGTAGGAAGAATTAACAGCAGGAACTCAAGGAATATCATACTTAAAATATATTCTTGGAAAATATGAATATGAGATAATATTCAGTGTGATATTGGCATGTGATCAATTGGATGCAATGAACATAATTATGCAAAGCAGTTATTTTGGACCTATCATTCATCTGAACACCATCTAAATCAGGATTGAATTAATTACTAGCAAAGGGAAAGGGTAAGGAATGTGCCTGCCCTATTCATTCCCTTTCCTCAAAACAGTCAGTGATTTTTATTAACATTGAATTCATAGAATGCTTGGTATTGCTCCAATCATTCAGAAATCCTCTGTTTTTTGCTTATTTTAATTTTAAGCATCCTGGGTAAAATATATCTGTAAAACATATATCTATTGGCAATTTCAAAGCTTTTGAATGGCTTTTTTCTCAAATATACTAGACAAGAATATTAAAATCCTTGTGGTTACATGATCCTGAAGAAGCAGCCTAGTCATTGAGCATTGAAGTTAATTGACTTTAAAGTGCCGCCCAGGAAGGACTTGAGCCAGCAGGACAGAGGTAAAGCTGTCCACAAAGACCACCAAAATTGAGGAATTCCCACATCCAGTTCTGTAGGCTGGAGCGGTGAGCTCAGATTTAGGGCTGTTCAAAGGCAGTTGACAGTTGAGTCCTAGTGTGCCATGTGGGCATTAGCTTTGGAGATTCAGCCAAAGGGTCTTTCCTGAAGTCAGCTGCAGCCAGATTTGGTTCTTGCATGTTCTCTACTCACCATCGTGAGATAACCATTTCTCCATGCTGCCCTGTGTCCTTCATTGTCCCTAGGTGTCCTGTACGCCGTCTGCCACAATGGAGATGGTTCTCCTGGCACTTCTGTTTCTGTGATTCTGTTTCTACCTCCAATGAGATGCTGGCTCTCAATTAGCATGTTTCTTTTCCTCATGTCAACTCAACCTCTTAGTCCCCATAAAACTTTATTTCCCCATGTTTGGAGGTTCTCTGGTTTGCTTCAAAGCCTCTTCCCCAACAATGTAACAAAATGAAACATACAGTGATTCACAACAACAGCAAGGCAAGTGATGTGTAGTCTCTGTTTATAAATTAAACCAGTTATTGACAAGCACTTGTGTCTTCTTCAGAGAAAGGTGCACTAACTGCAAATGCTTCAATTTGGAGGGTACGAGTAAAGCAAAATATAAAAACTTAAAAATCATTTTGAAAATATCTGCTTCTCTCAGGGACTTAGGCTGTTGTAAGTCTGAACATTTGGGCTCACTCACTGTCCAGGGAAAAACTGCTGATGAAAACAAGTTCTGGTTCACTTTTCAGAAACAGCATACAGATGGCTTGCTCTCATGGCCTATTCATTGGCTCATGACTTTAATAATTTCAGTTGCAAAATTTAAGGTGCAGGGACTAAGGGATGATGAGAGGTTTTTAGGTTGGACTGTCTGCGTGATCCCGTTAGTGAAGAAGCCAAGTGACACCCGTTAGACCGAGAAAAAAGGTGTTGCAGTACCCCCGTTCAGCGTGGGTTCCTCTCAGCATCATTGTCACCCTTACAGGGTGATCAGGTTTGAGAGCAAAGCAAAGCAGCTGGGTGATACCGATAAGCTAATTAGCTTGACATATTTCTACCATTTCATTTTATTCATTTGATTTTCTGCAGATTTCAACATTTTTTGTCAAAAAACAAAATACATCTCTGATGAAACAAATTCTGTTTGCACGTTGTTCGGGTCTTCACATCTCGGTTCTTCTGTTCCAGCTGGGTCCCGGGCCTCGTACAGCAGCCAGCATGGCCACCTGGGCCCGGAGCTGCGGGCCCTGCAGTCCCCGGAGCACCACATAGACCCCATCTATGAAGACCGCGTTTATCAGAAGCCCCCTATGAGGAGTCTCAGCCAGAGCCAGGGGGACCCTCTGCCGCCAGCACACACCGGCACCTACCGCACGAGCACAGGTGTGTATGCAGGGCCCCGGTCAGTGGTCTGTGCAAGGTGGGTGGGCATGCTTGGGAGCTTGCGTGACACTCCCTCGTGAGAGGGGTGTGTGCCTGTGTGTGTGTCCATGGGTCCTCTTTCCTTACAAGCATTATGAACTGCCTCTGCCGTCACCCTTTGTGACGATGATGATGGAAACCAAACCCGAGTCCAGTTTACCTCCCTGAGTATGCTATGAAGGAGAGACATGAAAGGGCCATGGGGGCGGTAAGCTTGTTTTGTCGGACAGGCAAATTGAAGGAAGCAGGACTGACTTTTTATTCATCGTTACTAATGCATTTAATGAATACAAGTACTCCAAGAAAGCACAGTCACTACATGGGATGTAAAAGGCATATGTTTAATGCTGGTAAGTGTTTTTCTAATGATGCAGTCTCCCTATTTAGCAAGCTTGGGAGAAAAATATATTTACTAAAAAGTAGCATACTCTGTAAGGCAAACTGAGAATTTATCATACACACTATTAGGTTGAATCATATTAAATTATTACTTAAACGTTGGCTATTGGCCATTGCATGTGGATCGATCAACGGTATAACTCTCCTGGATTAAACACATATTTTGAATTGAACACCGGCAGAGGCCGCATGAGAAAGGCACGTGTTTTCCCAGAACATGCAACCATTTGCAACACAACTGGTCAAATGTCATGATTAAATGTACCAGAGAACACTTATCTTAACTATAAAATAGATATAATTAAGATGTTGAGACTTGCTTTTATTATAAAGCCTCCCATTGCTAAGTAATCTTAGGAAATATTCTGTGGCTGATTTGCAGAGAGAAGCACTCTCTCCTTCCTCCCTAATGATACACATTTCCTGGTCAGGGGCTGGCTGAGGCGTGGGAAAGTGGAAGCTCTGGTCGGGAACTTGGCACACAGGCTTCTGCATCTTCAGACTATTGTAACGTCTAGTCACCGTGGAGTAGAGCATAGCAATTTTGTTAAACTGCATTATGATGCTAAATTACACGTTTGGAAATGCAGTCAAGCTAAGTTGCTTTTATAGTTGATTATTGATATTTACATTTCAGTATTTCACTGCATCATAGGAAAAAAGGTGCAGCATACTCTTCATTTTATTTTTGACATCGTAAATGCCATACAATGTTAGTTACACATATCTTGGTTTAGGTAGAAAAAAAAAAAACAACCATTTATTCTTCCGTCAGAACGTGTCTCACCTTCTGCCTGCTAAATCCATACCTGTCTGAGGTTGGGCTATTTCAACATTGAGTTGGTTGCATATTATTAACTTAGGTAATTTTTATTTTGATGCATCCCTTATAAAAGATGAAGATAACAAACTCAGTTATATTAAATATCTAATTTGAATAAAAACTGACAACAAAAGAAATTATGTTCATTCGCTGTTCCATATTCATATGCTTTTAGACTTATCTCATTAATATACTTCTCAAGGGGAGTAAATGAAAAAGTAGCTACAATAAGAAATAAATACTTCGTTCCTCTGTGTCATATTAAGGCAGGGAAGACCCTCACACTTTAAAAAAATAAACAAAACTGTAGAGTCTTTTCAAAGGCAGGGTTGGCAGCCTGGCTCCGGGTCCCCCTCCAGCTGGCCACCTGTTTCAGTAGCACTCGTAAGCTAAGCATGATTGTTACATTTTTAAGTGGTTTACAATCAAAATATGAAATCTATTTTGTGATATGAAAATGTGTATGAAATCCAAATTTGAGTGTTCATACATAAATTTACTGCAATACGGCCAGGCCCATTCATTGTCAGCTTTAGCTGCCTTCCCACTCCAGTGGCCGCATTGAGTACTTAACAGAGACCAGACAGTTAAGCTGAAAATCTTTACTTCCTGGCCCTTTACAGAAAGGGTTGCTGACCCCTGCTCTCAGCCATCAATGGAGAACCTCATGGAACGCATGAGCGAGGGTTCTTCTTTGGTCCCTCCCAGGAGGGAAGGCCGCAGTGTCTTCTATGGGCTCCCATGGGGAGAATCTGTTTGCCTGGGCTTTTCCCGGGAACGGTCATCTCTGCTCTGACAGAGATCTGCTGAGGTGGTGACATCCAGATGTCTAAGGTCCTATTCCAGCCTCACCTTGGAACTTGAGACACTGTTGAGGAAATATGCTGACTTAATGCAACACTAGGGAAGTTTCCAGAATTGCATGGGTAGTCTCTTGGGATGACAGGTGGGGAGGACCACTCCACTCCAGCTCCTAAACATAAAGCCACAAACTCTTAAATTTAAAAAAAAAAAAAAAGCTATAAGCTCTCACCCACCCCTTACACCTCCTCAGTTGACCCTGCAACTCCCTTAACCATCAGATACCACACATTTGAGAAAATGCCTGTAATATGGATATATATCTTTTATACAAATTAAATACATATGATGCAATATTAAAATTATAGCTGCTAAAGTCAAGATTAATAAAGAAACTTTTTAGGATTGCTTTCCCATGTCCAGGAGGACACCTTTCACGTCCCCATGTGGTACACACCTCACACTAGAGACACTGCTACAGACCTTTAAGAGGACCAGAGCAAATACTCCAAGTCACAGGTGGCAAACCCACAGCCCACAGGCCGAATCCGGCCCTCTACCTTGTTTTATTCCGCTCAGCACCTTGTTTCTACCCAGACGCAGCGCCGAGCTCCTTGCCCCTAGTTAAGGAGTAGTTACATTTGTACAGTCCTAAAAGTACATTCAGCTCTTTTGAAGGCAACCGCAAGGCTGATGTGGCCCCTGGTGAAAATGAGCTTGACACCCCTGCTCTAAGTCTTTGGGAGAAGAGGACGTGTTCTATGGAGCCTGTCAGACGTGAAGTGTTCAGGTTGGCTCTGATTGGTGGTCAAGTGACTTGAACAACCAGTCTTATCTCGCTGCCCTTAAGTATCAGGCCACTGGCTGGAGTTCCTCCAGTTTAATTCCTAACACATTTCCACATGATACTTCAGGGAGAACAGGGCAGGGGAATTGAAGGCCAGTTTCCCTCCTCAAGGAGTCAACACTTGGGATTGAAGACAAGTGTGTTTCCCTAAACAGTAGGGAATTGCTAGATGGTACCACAGTATCAAGCAGGTCAGGCAGGATGACAGAAGTAGATAGGATGTCACTACTTCTAGGTCCTGTTCTAAGTACTTTGAATATATTTAGGAATCCCCAGAACCACCCTATGAGGGAGGTGCAATTACAGTGCTCACTTTACAGATCAGAATACTCAGGCACAGAGATGCTGAGTTACCTGCCCAAGGTCATGCAGGTTGCAGAGAGCCAGTTTTTAAACCTCCACGCCCAGGCAGTTTTGCCCTAGAACCTGGGCTCTTAATAGTTATCTTGGTTAGCTGACCCTGCATTTGCAAAAATCATCCTTTCAAAACAAAATAGATACAGATTCATTTTCATCTAGAGCTTCGGGATTCCCTATATCCTGTTATTCAGATACCTGTGAGAGACATGTCATGTACTAGATGCCTTGGCAGATTCAAAGAAGCTTAAATCTATTCCTTGTCCTTGAGCATGTTCACTTTTGTATCATAGAAAGTCATAAAGATAGGAAAAATTAACTAGGTAATGGAAGATCGTATCTTAAGTACCAAATAAATAAATATTCCAAGCAAAATTAAAGACAAGGTATTAATAAAAACACTAGACAGCACGTGGTGTCTTTCTATCCTAGATAATATGTAAGTCCAGATTGTGCAAGACACAATCCCCCTCCCTCACTTATCCCAAGGCTGCCTTCCTCTACCCTGGGCACCCTTGTTACTCAGGGTTACAGCCATGCTCCCTACCAGCTCAGGTTCCAGGCATTTACTCTTGGCTCCGTGGCCACTCTCCTCTCCCTGCCCCACTCAGTCCTGGGCTGACCCCATCTCTGTGTGTCCTTTGCCCCAAACACCACAAAGACTTTCCTGAGTAATAGACTGTTCAAGAGCTGAGAGATACACAAGGAGATGGCTGCACAGAGAATACTAGGAAACAACTGCAGATATTGAAAAAATGTTAAGACTCCCTAAACTTCCCACCAAAGGGGATTTCTCAGCATTGCCCCTTAGGCTTAACCTCCCAGCATCTTTTTCCATCCATCCTCTCGGTCTTCCTTCTCCATCTCTCCTTCCGGCTGCCATGCTAAGCCACTCACCCCTGTGCCTTTATTACAGAGGCTAATGCAAATCTCAGACACTGACTCAGACAAGGAGCACAGTCTGCCTTTGGGTATTCAGAAAAGGTTCTCTAGGCTTTCCTAAATTAAATCTCCTCAGCCATCATGATGGTGTGTGTAAGGGAGACCTTACACATGTGTTTATATACATCTAAATATTACATGTTAAAGGGTCAGATGCGCAAACCCTACTTCCCTCCTCTCCTTCACTCCAGGCTTGTAGATGGTGAAACATATAAAGAAGTTCAGGATTCACACAAAGGTAGGCGTACTGGAGAGTGCGCTTGGATAATTCACAGCGTAGCTTAAATCTAAAGCACCTAGCTCACACCTAGGAGATTTCATGCAAAATGACCACTTTGAGCCATACTTAGCCCAAACCAAATTAAATACAACTATCAATCTTAAGTAAAATAAAACATTCATCACACAGGCAAAAGTATAGCAGATAGAAATTTTAATTGGCGCTATAGAGAAAGTACCATAAGGGAATAATGAAAGAGCAGACTAAAGCAATAAATAGCAAAGCTTACCTCTTCTACCTTTTGCATAATGATTTAACTGGAATAACTTAGCGAAGAGAACTTAAGTTAATCCCTCCGAACCACACGAGCTATTCATGAACAGCTTTACAGAGCAAACTCATCTATGTGGCAAAATAGTGAGAAGATTTATGGATAGAGGTGGTGAGCCTACCAAGCTTGTTGATAGCTGGTAATCCAGAAAAGGATCTTCATTCAAATTTAAACTTACCTAAAACATTCACAGTTTAATTGTGAGCTTAAATAATAATCTAAAAGGGTGCAGCCCTTTAGATGTAGGATACAACCTTTATTAGAGAGCAAGCATAAAAAGAAATCATAGTTGCCGAAAAGCAGCCAAGAAATGAAATAGGATTTTATTCAGCTGAGTGGGCACCGCCACCCCAGACCTAACTCTGACCCTTCAGGCTCAGGCACCACAGTCACAGCAAGACAAGGACCACAGACCTCTACCCCATCCAGGCCCAGCAGAAGAGAGTGGGCTCTCGGGGTGGCCTGCCTCCCTGGGCCTGGATGTGTGCTCTTAGTGGGGAGACAGAGAGAATATTCAGCAGCTGCCCACATGCCCCAGGACAGAGGTAAGCATCACAGCCCCAGAGATCTGCAACCCAAGAGCCAGTCAAAGCCATCTGATTCAAATAAAAAGCACTGAGTCAGCAGTGGCCTATGGTCAACAAGGCTCCATAAATATGACAGCCACTCCTTTCTTGTGAGGTCAGTATATGAAGGGAGAGAGAAAGAAAGAGAGAGACAGACCAGCTGCCATTTGCACTCTCTCCCTGGGCAGGGAGGCAGAATTGTGCAGACGCAGACGGCAGCAGGAAAAGCAGGCCAGTGAGTAGGACTGTGGTGTGAATACACCCACCTGCTTTAATGGGACAACCAGCCTAACATGTTGCATGATGAAAATTTGAAGAGGCATCCTCTTAACTTGGGTATATGTTTAAATAAAACATACCTTTCATCTGGGAAAAGGCCTCTCAAAACCAGAGTTTATACAATGAGTGCAGCCAGACAAGGAGAATGCGAACCTCATGGATTTGCTTATAGGGAAGTCCATTAAGCAAAAACTAAATAACAGGAATTTTTATTTCAAACGCAAGCACATCGATGGCTGCCAACTTAGCAGTCATTTGATTAACACAAACACTTGACTCTGACAACGCGCCCCCAACACATCTTTCTAAACTAGGGAAAATGGCCAACGTCTGCTGTGATGATAGACACGTGAATTTCCTTTTAGATCAATGTGATTCTAAGTGAGTGGAGAAAACAAGCTTTCTGTGATGAAAGTGTCAGCTGGTAATAAAGAATGAATTATCATAGATACATTGCAAGGAGAAAGCGTGCTGAATATCTTTATGTGGTTGACAAGTATTACAAACGTAGAAAGGAAGAAGAATGCGGGGAAAATGTTTGCTCATGTGGGCAAAGTATTTTTTAAAATCTTAATCTTCTGTAGTAATAGCTAGTGCTTAATAAAGTTACAGAAGGATGACGTAGAACCTTCATATTCTTAACATTCTATTACTGTTCTTCAATAACATAAATAACATTTTCAATTAAAATCATCACTTGAGTCCACAAAAGTGTGGATGATTAGCAGTTTATTACTTAAGCAGTGCTGTTACTTCAAACTAAAAACTATTGCTTCCCATTAGAGCAAGTCAAATTAGTTCCTTCATAACTTTGTTAGAATATTTACCCTTTTTTATCTAAAAAGACAGGGACACATTATTACCCAATTGGAGATGTTTAACAAGCCCAATGATAAATAGATCTTTTTTAAGTATATTTTATGTTATTACCTTTTCCCCCTATATCCCTCCTCTGCCCTGCACCCCCCAACCTTCCAGCATCCCTGCCCCCAGTTCATGTTCATGGGATATATATACAAGTTCTTTGAGTTCTCTGTTTCCTAGACCATTCTTAACCTCTCCCTGTCTATTTTATGTCTACCAACCATGCTTCGTATTCCCTGTACCTTCCCCCTCCATTCTTCCCCTCCCCTTCCCCACTGAAAACCTTCACATGATGTCCATATCTCTGGCTCTGTTCCTGTTCTAGTTGTTTGCTTAGTATTTGTTTTCATTGTCGTTTTAGGTTCAGTTGTTGATAGTTGTGAGTTTGCTGTCATTGTACTGTTCATAGCTTTTTATCTTCTTCAATTTCTTAGATAAGTCCCTTTAACATTTCATATAATAAGGACTTGGTGATGATGAACTCCTTTAGCTTGACCTTATCTGGGAAGGCAGGGATCTATATCCAAGATTACTCTATCCAGCAAAGCTTCGTTTAGAATGGAAGGGCAGATAAAGTGATAGATAGATCTTAAAGCCAGGAAGAACTTCCAGATGCTTACCTCTGTCAATTTACCTAATATGGTGTAAAGAAAAAATCTATTTACAGCTGAAGGAAAACAAGAGTGTTTGCTAGTAGAACAGTTCATGGTAAAATTCAGAAACATCAATTCCAATAATGATGATGCCATTATTACTAAAAATTATGCATTAAATACTACTCCCCACAAACATAATAATATCTAATGTTAAAAGATTATCTTAAATTTACCCTTGAATATTTTTCCATTGAGTTTAGCATGGATCAACCTGTGCATAGTACAGAAAATTGGTAGACCTTTACATTTGGGTTCTAAATAATAATACAGTTGGAAATACAGTGGATTGGGTGCTAATGGTCCCTCATCCCTAAAGCAATAGAATTGAACTCTCTTGAAGAGTGTGTAGGCCATGTTCTTGGACACTGCCACCTAAGCCATCTTTATTTTCCGGGCTTGAAGAGGGAATGCATATTATTTAATTAGCTTAGTGCATGCTTAATTTGTATTTATGTAATGTGTAAATGTTTACGTTTTCATATTTCTGTATATACAAATATACAAAAAAGACGAATAATACAAAAACAAAAATTTTCTTCTTCCTTTTGTTGAACCCTACTTTATATCCTCCATAATTTTCTTCACATGCAAGATTCTTGTATTTTATTGTTCTTTTTCCCACTGTCAGTAAGTAATGCATGTAACCATCTATCATCATCAACGTACCTGGAGAATGTTTGATTTTATTAAAAAGGATTCCTATTCCCTCTTTCAAATACAACCCATAACACATCTCTCTCTCTCTCTCTCCCCTTTTTCTTTGCAACCAGCCCTTTATTTGTGTAGCTCTATGGAAAACAGACAAGTTCATGAACAACGTAGATGTGGGGTGAAGTATCAAGTCACCTGCTGAAGAGGCTACTTCTAAAATCTACTCAAAGGGACCAGTATTGTGGGTCATTGAGTTCTGAGAGCTTATCGAGGGAGAAGGGGCTATTTGCAGGGCAGACGAGGAGTGTTTACAGACCTTCCACTCCAAATGTTTGCCACATGAAGTTTCAATTCAATAGCGTAATCCGACAAGGCAGGCAATTTGGTCAACTGAGCTCTAAAACTCAGCTAACAGAAAAATGTGTAACACAACAGGAATTAAGGGAAATGTTGTATTAAAAGAAGCCTTTTAATAGCATGACCAACATTCATTTTCCCATAATAGCAAGGAGCCATGATTTGCACAGGCCCCATTGGGGTCTGCACAGGCAGGGCAAAAGGGAGCATTTAACCTGCATGTGTTGAAGTCGTTGTTCCTGTTACGCTTGGCATTATAAGGTATTGCACTGCAACATTGCTGAGGGTTCGTTTGAGGTGTTAGATTCTCACACATTTTTCCCCGTGAGATCACGGAATCTGTTCTTCCTGTCGTATTTTTCTCTCCCCATTTGTATGGGTGTTTTACATTATCTTCACTGCATTGATCAGTCTCATTTATTTCCATTGGGAATTACCAACTTGAATTCTGATTTTATATTTTGAAATTCTCATCAGCTATCATATTTACTGTGACCTAACAAACATTTAACCTATGGATTCAGGAACGGTACTTCGAAAGGGCCACTTTTCAAGTGCCACAGATGTGATTGTGATTTTCTAATATGATCTTTCTCGAAGTTGTTTACTGATCTTAGATTTCATAGCCCACCCTCCTTTTTTTTAATATGGCAATATCATTGATTAAACTAAGACTCAAAACACCTTAAAATAAAATGAAGATAACTATATATATTGTCATCCATTGATTTTCATAGAAATGAACAGTTACATGTTTCTGCATAAAGATTTTTGTATATTTTCTGCATACCTTAATACATTCAATTTAATATGATATGGCATAAATTAGTTAACACTCATGTGTTAAATTTGTAATAAATTTTTTCTATATTCTAGTTTACTAATTTGTATTGTTAATCCATCTCTTCTCTATCCTTTTAGAAGAGATTTCACTTAATTTTAGGCCTCTGATCACTTTATAACTTTTTCACCATGTTAGGTAACTCAGTAATATGTATCTCTGAGGATTTAAAGCTCAATCCAGTTTGCAGCGGTGGTTTAAGCATAAACTCTGGAATCAAAGTGGAAGAGCTTGAATACCCTGTCTGCTAGATATGAGGCAAACTTGGGAAAGTGACATAATCACTCTGCGCCTGGGCTTCCCACCTGCAGAGTGCGAGTGAGGTGTGTGCTCCTCGGAGGGTTGTGGAGCAATGCGACCCCACAGAGATGAAGCACCTGCAGGGGCTGTAGTCCCATGCCGGGGGGAAGGACCTTTCACCCCAATGCAGTACGGCCCCTCCTCCTTTTTTATCCTTTTTTTACTTTATTGTTTTATTTTTCAATTAGAGTTGACATACAATATTGTATTAAATTCAGGTGTATAACCCAGTGATGAGACACTATATAACTTACTAAATGATTACTCTGATAAATCTAATACCCCTCTGGCACCATACATAGTTACTGCATTATTGACTGTATTCCCTAATGCTGTATTTTACATCCCCGTGACTATTCCGTAACTACCAATTTGTATGTTTTAATCCCTTCACCTTTTTCACCATCCCCCTAACCCCCTTCTATCCGGCAACTGTCAGAATGTTCTCTGTACCTATGAGTCTGTTTCAATCCTGCTTGTTTATTTTGTTTATTTAATTTTTAGATTCCACATATAAATGAAATCATATGGCATTTATCTTCCCGTCTGACGTATTTCACTTTGTTTTAAAGTCTCTTTCGTCTGCTCCAAGTATTGCTACCCCAGATTTAGTTTGTTTGTTTGCACTTTCATGACATACCCTTCTCCATCCTAGACTTCCGGTCTGTGTGTGTCTTCTTATCCGAAGTGGGTCTCTTGTAGACAGCATATGGAAGGGTCTAGTTTTGTTGTCCATTCAGCTTCCATGTCTTTTTTTTTTTTTTTTTGCAGCCACTTGGAATCTTTTATTCAAATAAGGATCATTGATGGATAATTGGTTAAGACAATTAGATGAATGGTTACTAGGGAACCAAATATTCACATGGATTCAAAGCACTCTACAGATTACTTATTAAATACATCAAACAAACTTAGTTTCTCCAGTGATGAGACAAACTGGTATTGTGTCATTCCTGATGCAACGGAGAAGTATACGGCATCATCTATAGGGTTGTATTGCCAAAGTGTTGTAACTTTAATTATGAGAAAACAAGCAGACAAAGGAGCATTTAATCCATTTTCTTTTAAAGTAATTGCTGATATCCCTTGCCAGGTGGCTTAGTTGGTTAGAGTGTTGTCCCATACACCAAAAGGTTGTGGGTTCAGTTCCTCATCAGGGCACATAACTAGGTTGTGGGTTTGATCCCTGGTCAGCATGTGTGTTGGAGGAAACCAATCGATGTTTCTTTCTCACACGATGACTTTCTCTCTATCTCTTTCTCCCTTCCTCTCTTTCTAAAATCAATAAACATATCCTTTGGGGGTTAGGATTCAAACAAAATAAAAAATAAAATAATTGTTGACAGGTATCTATTTTCATTTTTTTATTCATATTTTTTACCTTCTTTTTCCTCCTCCTTGTTAAAGAAGACACTTTAATATTTCTTGTAATACTGGTTTGGTGGTGATGAACTCGAGCTTTTTCTGGTCTGGGAAGCTCTTTATCTGCCCTTCCATTCTAAATGATAGCTTTGCTGGGTAGAGTAATCCAGGTTGTAGGACCTTGCTTTTCATCACATTGAAGACTTCATGCCAGTCCTTCTGACCTGCAAAGTTTCTGTTGAGAAACCAGCTGACACTCTTTTGGGAGCTCACTTGTATATGACTAACTGCCTTTCAGATCCTTTCTTTGTCTTTAAACTTTGGCATTTTAATGGTATGTCTTGGTGTGGACCTCTTTGGGTTCATCTTTTTGGGGACTATCTGTGCTTCCTGGACTTGGTATGTCTATTTCCATCACTAGGTTAGGGAAGTTCTCAATTATGATATTTTTCACATAGGTTTTCAATTCCTTGCTCTCTCTCTTCTCCTTCTGACACCTCCATAACACAAATGCTGGCATGCTTGAAGTTGTCCCAGAGCTCCTCGTACTATCCTCATTTTTTGGATTCTTCTTTCTTTTTGCCATTCTGAATTGGTGTTTCCTGCTTACTTATCTTCCAAATCTCTGATTTGTTCATCTGCTTCATCTATGGCAATGTTGATTCCCAGTAATGTATTCTTCATTTCAGTTAGTGTATTCTTCATTTCTGACTTGTTCTTTTTAATGTTCTTTCTCTCTAATTTTGCGTTTCCTATGGCTTTGTTCAAGTTCTCACTAAGTCCATCTACTCTTCCTCTAAGTTCCTTGAGCATCCTTATGGCCTGTGTTGTGAACTCTGCATCTAGTAGATTGCTTGTCTCCACTTTGTTCAGGTCTTTTTATGGAATTTTGTCCTTTTCATCATTTGGGACACACTTCTTTGTCTCTGCATTTTGGTTGTCTCCCTGTGTTTGTTTCTATGTATTAGGTAGAGCTCCTACATCTCTGGGTCTTGGTAAAATGGCCTTATGTAGTAGGCGTTCTGTGGGGTCCAGTGGCACAGCCTGCTTCATCACGCAAGTGGGGCATTCCAGGTGTGTCCCCCATGTGGGCTGTGTACACTTTTCTGTCGTAGTTGAGCCTTGATTTCTGTTAGCACCTCAATGGAAGGGATTTGCCCCAGGCTGACTGGCTGCGAGGACTGGCTGTAACCACTGTAGAAAATCAGCTGTGCAGGGGCCAACTCTATGGAGCAGTGCTTACTTCAGCAAGGCTGTGGTTGCTGCTGAGTCTGTACCTTGAGTGTGTCCCTTGTAGAAGAGGTTGGGTAGCACTTCAGCATGGTATGAGGCTGTCCACTGTCACCCCTGTTCTAATACCAGTTATTCTAAATGGTAATAATTGTAACTGCTCACTTACTTGTTTAACATTTTCTACATATTAGGTATTTAATGCTTTTCATGCATTTAAAGCAAACAACAGTCCCATGCTGCCATTTTGTTTTCTTCACTTTGCAATCAGGAAACTGAGCTTAGAGAGCTCTGTTAACTGGTACAATACCAGGAATTGACCAAAAGGCTGGGCGTGAGCCCCATTCTCTAACTTCAGCAGCCATGCTCTGAATAAGTTCCATGAAACTTTCTCCAGAAAAAGCTGAAGTAAAATACAAATATGAGCCTAATGATATTCATAAATTTCCTGTTACCTTTCCTTCCTCCTGATATTCTGAGATGTCGCCTTCCTCTTTCTGCTTAATTGACTGCATTTCACACTCTCTCTTTACATGCTGACCCAGTCTGCCTTCTAGTCTTCATCAGTTTTTGCCTGCTGCTCAGTGTGTTTTTCCTAAACTGCTCTCATTATATTCTTTTTTAATTTATTGTTCTTTGAGAGTTTTTGGCATGGCTAATCAGGTCTTCACCTTACATATCCTATTTTTTTTTAACAATTATGTTTCTTTAGATTTCAGTGTTATTTTCTGATCTCTGCCATTTTGTCTTCCGTCCTGTTAATCATTGTAATAGTTGCATTAGCGATGAATAATTTGGCATAGATTTCTTTTCTGATATCAGTAACCATTTGAGGCAGGTTTGGATGTAGATACTTCGTTTCCTGAATGAAAAAAAAAAGCATTTATCTGAAAAACGGCAGGCATACTTGGGTTTCCCTTTCCTTCCTTGATTTGGCTAGCTTATCGAAACTCTTAGAAAATAAAATTGTATTTATCTTTGTGTATTTGTTCTTCTAATTACAAGGTTATGCCTGGCCTAGATTTTAACCCCCTTCACCATCATATAGAGCACATTGTTCATAAATTTATAAAACATGTTTTAAATGACATTTTTGTAATATTTTGGAGAAAATATAAATCCTCCAGAAATTGCATGATGACATAAAATAGATTTTTCTGGCTATAAACTTAGTATTTATTAGTCTAATCTGATCCTTATGAAACAGTCCATCAGGGCAACCTCATCACTTCCAAAGACCGCTCCTCTAAGAATGTACACATTTTTTGTTTAGAAAGTTTTTCTTATATATTTTTCTTGTTTTCATCATGTCATGGTGCCTATTCCCATAATTTTGGTAATTATAAGATTAAAAACTCATTGGAAATGAGAAACACTAAAGTCTTAGTTAAAAATCAGTTCTCAGTATTAGAATGTGTTCCTTCAGCTCACTTTGCAACTATTTTTGTCTTTTCTACATAATTTCCTTAACTTCTTTTAACAGTTGTTTTCTGGATGTGACATAATCTCTTTTGTGTTTGATTTGGCATATCTCATTTAATGTAAGAAAGGATAAAATAAGCTCTATTATCATCCACTAAGAAGCTCAGGAAGTTAAAGTTATGGGGGGTGATTTATAGTTGGAACCTAATGTCATGTGGATCACCCATGGTAGAAATGGGCATACTATACGCTGGCTGTATTTTGGATATTTTCTGATCAACAAGGCCAGGAAGTAAATATCCTGTCTAAAATTGATCATGGCTAATAATTGTTGCAGTAGTTAATACCTGATCACATTCTATTAATGTGAAAGGTGCTGCTTTTATTGTATAGGTCAACTAAAACCTTACGTGTCAAATTTTTTGATCCAGAAAATCGCAAAAATTATGACACGAAATGAACTGAAAAGAATGGAGGAAGGAACCAATAAATTGAAATTCAGTTTGGGAATAGTCATACTGGTTTAAATAACTGGTATAAAATCTTCTCAAAATAATTTAGACACATGGAAAAGAGGCAAATACTCTGGGAAAGCCAAGTAAGCTCATTATTTTGTGTGGTTTACAGTTGGGTTGGTCTTCATCTTCTCCAGCTTGCCTGACTTTCTGCAGATACATTTGTTACTGTGACACTTTACATGGAAGGAGGCCCATGAAAACCTTCTGCATGTGACTTGACAGGAGGGAGGGCAGTCCTGCATTCACTGCTCTAGGACTGATTAGTGGAATACAAGCCCCGCCTCCTTCCAGCTCCACCCCACACATATGCATTCTGCTCCCCCTTTTCCTTATTTTTTAATTCAGGAAAATTAATTACATTACCAAGTTTGTTTTACACCCTTAATAAACATCACATGAATGAACACTTTAAGAATTTTTTCAACATGAATAATAACTAACTGTCCATGATTCCCTATAAAATATTCCCTATTTATCTTCCGGGTTTTGGTTTCGCACAGAGTTCACATCAGATTAACAAACCTTCTCTTGGAAGCTGGTAAGCAATAAATGGACAACAGATGCATTTTCCCTAGAGCTGAAAGTCTTATTTCTGAAATCGCGTGCCAATTATTATTTTACTGGACGACATGGAATATATTGGTTCAAATGTGACCAGTTACTTTTTTTTTATTCTTTCAAACCCTTGTTTTTTGTTTTTTTTTTTTTAATGTGTGTAATTTTTCCCCCTGCCTAGACCTGGTTAACCCTTTCTGTGAGCAGGTCCTCAATTTTTTACTTTGTCCCTACTTTCCTGTCCTAGCCCCATCTTCCCCTGGTGTCGACTCCGTCCCCTTGCAGCGCACAGGCAGCCAGCATGGCCCACCGACTGCCGCCACAGCCACCTTCCAGCGGGCCAGCTACGCCGCCGGCCCAGCCTCCAATTACGCGGACCCCTACCGACAGCTGCAGTATTGTCCCTCTGTTGAGTCTCCGTACAGCAAATCCGGCCCTACCCTCCCGCCCGAAGGCACCTTGGCCAGATCCCCGTCCATTGATAGCATTCAGAAAGATCCCAGGTGGGTACAAACATTTTCCTTTTCCCTACTTAATGTCCAGCGAGGTTTTCTGACCAGGCATTGTACAACACTATTTTTCCTACATCACATCGTTGCATTCATGTCGTGGGCTGAGTATCAAAGGGTTGACTTTGGTTGGGTTTTGTAATCTTTTGTCTGATTTGAAGTACGGTTATTGGTCATGGATCCCTAGTATCTAATGCAGGTCAACAGCAAATAATACAGATGATCTTTTGATCAGAACATCAGTAGGTGCTTGAGGTCCCAGCTATTGGACAAGACCTAGAACAGCTCTCTTTAAAGCAAAGGAAACTGAGGATTGGGGTGATCTCATTTGACGTCAGATATCACGGACTAGGTATTTTACGTTTCAGTGGACGTATGCTTTGTCACTGTGCATTGTTTCTATTTTTCAGCATATAAAGTGCTTCATGGACCAGGCTATCCTAAAAATTGAAAACTGAGAAAACCCATGTTACCTTTATTTTTCTGTGTCTGAAAGTGAACATAAGGTTGATGTTGTTTGGGCACTGATAAAACTTGAAAGGAATGTATTAAGGAAATTGTTACTTTGAGATGCGTCTTTTTTGGCTTCCCTTTTTCAACAGTGGCAAAGGGATTTAGTGATGCTCCACTTCTGAAGTTGGAATCGCATTCCTGAGGAGTTGAATGATGTTTTATTCATAGCCATTTGATTGATGCTGATAGAGTCTCATAAATATATATCTGCATCTGTGAATACCATAGATATGTCAGATTTCGGGGAGTTCTTTACGGCAGGGCCTGCAGCTTGACTCTGGTGGCATACTTGAAATTCATCTCCAAGAACTCTCTCTGGTAGAGCACACAAGTGCATATGTAGTGTGTTGAGCAGTTTGCATAAATTCGTTTGTAAAAAGATATCACGTCTACAAACATAAAGGCAGAATGGGATTCTTTTATGGTATTCTTTGAGATAGCTACTTCAGCACAATTCACCCCCAGCCCCGAGGATTCACAATAAATGTATTTGGTAGGACCTCCGTTGTGAAAGTGAGTTGTCGTAAATGTTCACTGTTAACGACTAGAAATCAGAAGTATATACTTCCATTGACACTGTGCGGCATCCTGCTTATTAAGGTTTTCAGTCTCCACAGCAGTCTACAGTCTTGGTCCTTTCATCTTCCAGTCCTGGGTGGAGAGAATGTGCTTCAGCTAACCATTCAACACTCTGTTTTTAAATAAATTTTCTTGACATGCAACTGAAAACATACAGAAATAGAATAATAGTAAGCTCTTAAGAAATGCTAAGTAGAATATTGAATTGGCATTGCTTTATTTAACATTGTACATTTAAATTAGGATAAATATTTTATCTCCAATGGGAAGGTTTTAAATTTTTATATTAGGGGAATTTGGCTTAATAAGGAACCAAATTTATGTTCCTCTAGCTACAGATAAGCTTCTTTATTTTCTACTGTGTGTTACATGCATTTTATTTTACTAAGTGGCATATCCTTTCCATTTTACATTACTGTCACTTTTATAGTCTTTTTTCCTCTTTCATTATATTGTCAAGGCTCTTATCAAGTTATGGATTATGTCAGTTACGTTTATTGAGTGCACACTATCAACCAAAAAAGAGAAACACCAATAAGAAGTGTTCCACTGAACAAGAGAATATTGGCCACTAATCCTTTGTTTGTGTAAAATTTTTATGCAGATTAGTGCTATATGAATTAGAGATTTACTCTGCTTTTTTCAAGAATGTTAGGCATTAGCCTTAAATATGTGTTCACCCTGAAAAAGAAAGTCA
This sequence comes from Desmodus rotundus, assembly GCF_022682495.2. NCBI lineage: Eukaryota > Metazoa > Chordata > Mammalia > Chiroptera > Phyllostomidae > Desmodus > Desmodus rotundus. The sequence continues at coordinate 185,238,515 of NC_071387.1, read as the reverse complement.
TGCCACCACTCTAAGCCCAGGTACACAAAAACAGACAGAACCGATTAAGAACCACAAGTGCATTGCTGAGACCCAACACCTACGGCACTAGTGACCTGGCATCGCACAAAACAGATAGAGTATAAAATACAATGAGGCCTTGCCGTAAAATAAAAGATAGTCGTAAAATAAAAGACTATATCACAGTGTTCAGATTTAATTGAGAGACATCCCAAATCTAAAATTTAAGTCCAAAGTCTAATAATTTTTATGACAAGAATTTTGCATCATCCTTCAAATAATGAATTTTTATTTTCCCCAAGTCACTATTATTAGAACTAGTATGTTTAACCTCTAGGGTTCAAAATGATTTTTTTTGGCATTATAGCTTATGATTTACACTTTTTCCGTCTTTAGACTTCTTTCAGCTCTTATATGTATGTTTTCAAAGAGTGTTAAAGTTTTTTTTACCATTAAATACCAGACCATTGAAGCCTCTTTACTATTACAAACATATCTTCATAGCACAATCTCAAAGCACTTTTATTATGTCTTTGATATAATTCTCCTTTGGCTAAGGGGAACTAATATCTCCAAATGCTATGCCTTAGTAAAAGAAGAATTGGAGTATGAGTGACTTATCGAAGATCACAGTGCTGGCACATGGGTATGCAGCTAAACGCCACACTTTCAGGGCATGGTGGCCCATATTGGCAGGAACATTTTTATTCTCTAATAAAAAGAAAAAGGAAAGGATATACTTACAGCTCTTACGATCTGTGCAGAGTGTAGTCCTACCAGGTATCTGGGTGTAGGGGTAGGGAGGAATGAAGGAAATGAAAACTGTCAGGGTAGATCTCTTCTCTCAGAAGATTGCTTATTGGATATATGGTCTTTCCTTTCCTTTCCTTTCCTTTTCTAACATCGGCCTTATTTCTCTTATTGCAGTCCAGTGTCTTTTCTCTATTAAAGAGTTTTAATATCATTCAATGAGAAGTTTTCAAAGTGTACATTTTAAAATAAGAAATTGACCATTTTACACGATGGAATTCTACGCAGCAGAGAGAAAGAAGGAGCTTATACCCTTTGCAACAGCATGGATGAAACTGGAGAGCATTATGCTAAGTGAAATAAGCCAGGCGGTGAGGGACAAATACCATATGATCTCACCTTTAACTGGAACATAATCAAAAAAAGAAAAAAGCAAACAAAATACAACCAGAGACATTGAGGTTGGGAACAGTCTAGCAGTGGCCAGGGGGGAGTGGGGTGGGGACAGTGGGAAGAGGGGATTGCAGGAACTATTATAAAGGACACATGGACAAAATCGGGGGGGATGGTGGGGGTGGGGGAGGGAGGTGGGTTCAGCCAGGGTGGGGGGAGGGAAGGGGAGAAAAGGCATACAACTAATTGAATAACAATAAAAAATAAATTTAAAATATATATTAAAAAAAATAAAAAAATAAAATAAGAAATTGAAATCAAGATAGTCCCAATTCAGTCCTTAGACTTGAGACCAGAGACGCCTTATTAGCTCCCAATTACTCTAAGCCCTAGCATCTAAAAGGGCCACTCTGAGGGCGGGAGTTCTCTAGCTGCTTGCCTCAGTCATGTAGATGTTGTTGCAAAACTTGGGTCCTTTCACCTTTCACTGCCCCCACTCTGTACTCCAACGAAAAGTGCCCAGAAACTTTTATATAAGAGATGTGAAGTCTAATTTCCTTTTAAAAGTCAGCAATTGCTTTAGAAATATTCATTCACACACACACACACACACACATACACACATATATATTACTTTACAGCCACATTTGCAGAGGAGGTTTTATTTGTTAATTGCATGTTATTCTTCCATAAAATGTGAATCTTTTAAGAATTGTTTTCATGGCTAATATATTTTTGATGCTATACCAAATAATTGTTTTATTTACTGTTGTTTTTAAGTCCATAGGTCAAACATAAATCTTAAAATTAAATTATGCTCAGTGATGTTGGGAGTGACATTATAGCGCTCTTATTTTGAAAATATGACTAGTGAAATAACTAGAGAAAAATAAAGCAAGACTGACACACCTGAGTGTACTAAAGTTACTATAAATGTTCTCGAGAAAAGAAGAAAAGTTTGGCTGGGATATTGACTGATGTAACTTAATGTATAAGTTATAGAAGGAATAGCATCTTTTAATCATGTTTGATTAATCCCTTCTCAAGCTATTGTAATCCTTGATGTACACTTTCTCAAAAACTGTTTGCTAAACATGCTTAATGAATCTAAATTATCATAAGCATGATTTACAATAAAACTATCTTTTTGTTGTTCAGTGTAATAGAGAAATAAATAAAACAGCACACCTTCCCTGCTGAATTTGGGCCCAGGTTAGCAACTGCATTTTTAGTTGGCTCTCAAACTTGTGCTGCATGTTTTGTTTCAAACCACAATATTTGGCCAATAGTAAAAAAAGGGGAATTTTTAAGGAATTATCTAGTACATTTCTAGTGCATAGTTTATCTGCTACTTATAAGATTAACAAAATTATTATCAGATATTATTAAATATTATTGTGATATTGCTTATAGATATCATTAGCTAAACCTATGTTAAGAATGCTTCCAAATGTTCCTTCTTCACTGTGAACCTGTCCAGTTAAAAAAAACACGTAGATAGGGTATAGTGAAATGAGTGTTCAGGAAACAAAATATACTACAAAAATGCTTTTTGAAAGATGATTTGAAAAATATTTTTTAAATCTTTATTCAAGTTTGAAGTACTATTATTATGTAACTTAAGTAACATGACTGAAGTGTTTACAATGAAACAATTATATGTTCCCAGTTTAGTTCCCTCGGGTGGTGAATCTCTGGGGAATTAATTTGCTTTTCACTTCAAACACCCTGTAATCACTTATTTAACTGGGGAGCTGTCAGAGGGGAGAATAAAGCTGCACAAGTTAAAAACCTTCAGAGTATGAAGAGCACTTGGAAGTCATTTATTCAGTTAGGCTAAAAGCAAGTCACACAAGTGGCTCTTCATTCTCTGCTTGAATGCTTCCAGCAATGGGCCGCTCACCATCTGTGGAAGAACTTTATTAATCCTTTGAATAACTCAAGCCTTGAAAACTAATTTATATTGATACAAAATCTGCATCCCTTGTACGTTCATTCCCTGACCTTAGAAATCACAGGAGAAACACCCATCCTTCTTCAAAGGACAGCCTTGAACACAGATATTAAACCTCCCATCATTTCCCAGGCCGCCCGTGTCCCTGCAAGCTGCAGTCCCCTCTGTGACTTGTCATTTCTCAGGCTCTTCTCTGGGAGGCCTGCAGTGGCCAGACTCCTTCCTAGTTCTGTCTCACACATCATGAGACGTGCAGGGAGAGGACAAGTGGTACCTCCGGGCATCCTGGGTTCATAGTAGATTTTCTTGATAGATAAGGTGACAAAAATGTCTATAATGATGATGCTGACAATGATAATTAAAATTACTTAAGTAACGTGTTCCGTGTTCAGCATTAAACTTTTTGTACTCATTATTTTCTTTAACCCTCCCTAAAACCCTTGGACACCCTGACGCGAATTTTTATGGTGCCCATTTTACATATGGGGGAGCTGAGGCAGAGAGAGTCAGAAATTGATCCTGTCTGTCTGACTTCTAATTCTATGTTTCTAGCTCCTGGAAGACTGATACAAGTGTTAATGCTACAGTCACATAAAATGCCAGGTCTTTCCACATGTGACTCTGCAAAGCTCTGAATCAATTATCTTTACCTTAAATTTTTAATTTCCTTTTCAACTTAATAAGGGACTTTACATTTACTTCTTGTTAGGTGATTCCAGTTCTTGATCCTACAGAAATATTTTCTTGGTCCCAGTTTTATCACCCAGTTCAGGGGTCCCCAATCCCCAGGCCACGGAGCAGTAGTGGTCCGTGCCTGTTAGGACTGGGCCACACAGTTGGAGGTGAGCTGGAATTATGCACTTGAATCATCCCAAAACCATACCCCCACCCTGGTGCATGGCAAAATTGTCTCCAACAAAACCAGTCAATCATCGCTACTGTTTTATTTTTGAAAATAAAACAGTAGCTGGGGACTGCTGATCCAGTGTGATTACTGTACCCACTGGTCCATGTCACTTGGAAATTTGAAAGGCATACACATCTTCAGCAAGGTTTTATCAAAACATAACCAGAGCTGGTTACCCAAGGACAGAGCTTTGTAGCCTTCATTCCCCTGGACTGCTCCCTCCAGGTCCATCTGAAGGCACCACATGTGTTCTAGGTGACTTTTCTTAGGAATATTCTATGGTGGGCTCTGCAGGGGTAATGGCAGCAAGAAAATAGCTTCATTCTTTAAGGGGCTTTAGAGTTATGCAAGAGAGAAAGACATATTCACAAAAGACTGTAATGCATTGGGTAAAGAAGACTGATGCATAAAGGAAGTACTGAGGGGGAACTGAGTATTTGGCACAAACTTTGGAGAGTAGATGACATTTACATGTGGAAAGATGGGAGAGAAAGCTTTCTAAGCAGAGGGAACAGTTCAAAAGAAAAGAAGGCTGGAAATGGAGGGAGCAGGGCCAGTTTGAGTCAGTCACTCCTGCCCAGTTCTGCTAGGATGTGGGGTACACAGAGGGCAGCCATCTCTGAACCTCCCTGGCTACCCCCCAATCCCAATAAAATGTTAGCTTGCACCCCCATATGTAGATATATTTTACTTATAAATTATAAACACAGTGTACTGATTTCTTAGGACTGCCATCACAAATTAGCACAAACTGGGTGGCTTAAACCAACAAAAATTTATTCTCTCATAGTTCTGGAAGCTAGAAGTTCAAAATCAAGATGTTGGTGCAGGGTCACATTGCTTCCAAAGGCTCTAGACGAGACTTCCTTCCCCGTCCTGCCCCTGGTTGCCCTGGCTGCAAGACTCTAGTCTCTGTCTTTATCTTCACGTGGTCTTCTCCTGTTTGTTTCTATGTTCTCTTCTTGTATGGACACCATTCATTGTATTTAGAATTCTTTCTAATCCAGTACGACCTTGTCTTAACTGTATCTACCAAGACCCTATTTCTAAATAAGGTCACTTTCTGAGCTTCTGAGTAGACATGAATTCTGGGGACGCACTATTCAGCCAACTCCACATGCTCTCGTGTCCTAAGATGCAATTTATTCTATATAATAAATGTACACAAAAGATAGAACTGAAAATAGAGGATTTTAAAGATTAAACAACATAATTTAAAGATTTTATTTCAGTTTACATTTTTAATCATAAAATGTTTTGTTTCAAAAGAGCAATATAGTTAAACATGTCAGACCTGAGCAGACTTTCATTGTTTCTGCTTTTTGAGAGGACTGGTGTTCATCGCTATGGACACAGACAGACGGGTGAGCTTGGCCATGTCTTGGCTTTTGGACATGTGAGAGTTGTTAGTGCTTTCTTGTTCAAATCATTAGGATTAGATCGCAGGGAGATAGCCTAAGCCATAATTTTACATGGACCAACGCACATGAGCAGCAGGAAGGAGCCCTAGGTGAGGAGCCCACGTGAGCAAAGGTGGCCTTTTCAACCTGCCATGTTGGAGCTTCCAATGAAAGACATGCCGTCCTCTGAAAGGCGGGCCCACTGAGAGGGCCGGTGCCAGTGCATAGAGTGCCTAGGACACTTCTTCATTCCTGATACACTTTAGGTAGGTAAATGAGTGGAGATTCAAATGTTCTCCTCTACCGCTCCCCCCAACCCGGTAGGTGATTTTGTTGAGCCCAGTGGTGCTTGTCCTCACCCCCATGGGAATAGGGAAGGCCTGGGCCATGGAGAGTGTCTAGTCCAAGGCAAAAGGGATTCTTAGCAAATGACGATTCTGGCCATGGTGCTCCTGTGCTCTGCCCTCAGTGTGCCTTCCTGTATGTAAATGGAAATAATAGAAGTGCCTTCCTCAGAGAGTTGTGGTAAAGATACAATATGTTAAGTCTTTGGACTGTTCCCTTGCATAGGGAAGGGCCCATGGTTAGCAGAGGTTAGTACCGCTGCCTTCCTGCCTCATCCACCATTCCAGCATCAGGAGCACCTGCAGACAGAGCCGGACTGAGAAAGGCATTTGGGAGTCAGAGACATGGAAGAAATGGGAGCAGGCCAAGAGGCCGGGAGCTGTGTGGTTGGAAAGACAGAGAAAGGCCCAGCAATAGATCCTGGGGCGTGCCCTGCTGGGAGGCCAGGAGGCTGGTGGTGGGAGGGGGTCTAGCAAGGCCAGAGCACAGGCCAGCAGGAAGCAGCTTGGGCTTCACTTTCAAGACAGAATTGTAAGATGGAAGGGAAGACTGCAGTACAAAAGGATTTTTGTTTGGTTTTACAAAAGCCTTTTTCAGGACTCCTTTTATCAGTTTAAAGCAATGTTCACACACAAAGCTTATCTGCTAATATTGATTTTGTGGTAGCCTGGAACACTCACTTTGCTTCCTGTCTTCAGAGTCACTTGTGGGAGCAAACACTTGCATTTCTAACCTAGTGGCTCATTCTAACACCACCCCCCACCTCGTTGATATTGAAGCATGTTCTGGCATAGAAGCCACCATGGCACTGCTCACTTAACAGTGATGGAACACAGGCAGTCATGACTGATGTGTAACAGTACCCAGCGTTCTAATTAGTTCATTAATCATTAGCAAATAGTCCATCAGATGAGATGGTGGGGATCTTTGCTTTGTGCTTTTCTTGTATACAGATGTTCCTACTGAGGACCAACCCCCTTTCTCCCCCTCAATCGATTTACTTTCAGGAAAAGACTTTTTTCCCAACTTTAGTAGCTCACACACAGCCCAAGAGCTCATCACCCATAGGTAGCCCCCACCCACTTGCCAGCCCTCCAGGTGTGCAGAAGAATCTGAGAAACCATGCCCAGTAGATTGGGTGCCGGCCTGCAAAGCAAGGGGTCGCTGGTTCAGGGCACATGCGCTGGTCCCAGTCAGGGCACGTGCCTGGGTTGTGAGCCAGGTCCCAGTAGGGCGTGCATGAGAGGCAACCACATACAACATTTATCTTGCTCTCTTTCTCTCTCCCTTCTCCTCTAAAAATAAATAAAATAAAGTCTTAAAAAAAAAAAAAAGAATCTGAGAAACCCAAGTCCCACATCTCAAAAGTGGGCTGCATTCGAAACTTTCCTACATGATCTGCGGCAAAAAGCTAAATCCAAGTTAGCTAGAGCCAACATATAGGAGCAAAAGCTATTGTACACCCTGTCCTTCTCAAAAGAGTCCCCTCCCTAACACCCCCAGTTTTCATTCCCCATTCATCCTCCAGAGGTGGCCATGGTGGTGTTAGGATTGGTCTCCATTATGAAGCCAGGAATATGGTGGGGGCAGGAGATAAGTTTACAGTTGTTTGTATGGAAAATAGTACTATAATGAATAAATAATCTAAGAATAAACTCTGTGTTCTGCATACTCACAGCTCTAAACCTACTTTTGCCCTGGCCTGTGTTTGTCCTTCATCACTTAGAGTTCCTAATGATTTATCAGTGTATCCATCATATGTCCTTACACAATCGGTCAAGAAGTTTAACCCTTCTACCTAAAGCCAGTCACACCGTGAGTCTCAGGGACAGAGGGGTTGTCTTTCCCCCAATTCAAAGCAACCGAGAAGTTCCATACAATAATGAAATTGTCATGAAATCTTTACCAGATAGTCTCATAGGAGAGACTGAATCTGTAGGCCCCATTCAGCACAGGGTATTTCAGATGCCTGGAAGTCAGAACTCTGTGGTCCATCACACATCTTTAATCTCAAGCTTCCCAATAATTAGTGCAGTGATAACACATAAAAATAAACGTGACTGATGGTTTCAGGGAATAGTGTCTTGAATTACAAAGTAAGACAATTATTTTGGAGTATAGTTTTTATGCTCTAAGTACATTCTTTCACTAGTGATTTATATCACTTCCTGCTTCATGGTTGCTCTCTGTTTTCTCGCTGATAACCAGGTTTATGTGGGTGAGGTGTGTCTGTTGTATTTAGACATTCTCATACTGAAGAGAGTGAGACCTTGCAGGAGAAGTCGCTCCTTGCACCAGTCACTTGGGATGACACAGAGCTCTGACACAGGAAGCTACAAATGAGGAAGGAAGAAGTCTCTCCATCTTCATTATGAAATGAACAATCAGCATTTTGGAAAGCACAGAAAAGTGTGAATATTAAAAGTGGTGTCCCTCGGAAATGAGCCAAGAACCAAAACGAGGGAGCTTCTTTCCCTGGAATCTCATGGAGAATGAGAGGCTTGCAGATTCGGACGGAAAGTCCCCCAGTTCAGCTGCTCCATGCTGGCGCATGGCTTTGAAGGAATCAAAACTAGGTTCTGTGCTTCAAAAGAAAGGACAGTTTTGTAGGCACAGATTCTGGTAAAAATAAGATGAACGAACATGGACAATAGCATTCCTCAAGGTTGGTTCCCATGAGTGGAAGCCCTCACCAGGAGCAGAGAAACCAAGAAAATGCAGAGTGACGGATCATACACTTGAAGTATATGTTTGTATGTACATATACATAAATAATCCACCTACTTGTTTATGGGCTTTGCACACATTTATCTGGAGATAATATCTATAAAACTTGCATAAGCACACCGTTATTAAGTTGACAAAAGATACAATATAACAAGATATTGATTCTCCTTCTTGCCTATTTTGTCAGTCTCCTTTCTCCACTCCTATGCTTTGCTTTTATTTTGTTTTACCACTTAAAAAAAAAGTCATTCTAAACAGTTTCCACTCTTTAAATCAATATCGATAGAGTGTTAAAAATAATAATATACATCCCCCAAATTAGAGAAATAGAAGATTTGTTTCCCAAATCCTGGAAACTTTGAACTTGGAATCTTGAACTTGGGAACTTTCAGAAACATGGCTCTGTCGCAGGAGCTGTGTGAACATTGAAAAGGATATTCTGGTTGCTTGTTTGTAAATTTTACAGGTATCCGCATAGCTTTTCTCAGTGTTTCACAATTATGTGCTCTTTAAAGTGCTCTGTGCTTCTCAGAAAACTTTACCAGTTCTTAATTAAGAGGACTTTCTTCAGTGTATGCTCCGTAACTATGGAAGGCCTGTTTGATTTTTCACGTAGCTCAGTTCATCCTCAGAGTCCTCCTGGTTTATTCCACCACAAGCACAAGTCTGAAATACCCTCTGGTCATCTTATGTGCAGTGCAGTTGTAACCTTTTTTGAGGTCATCTGACTCTGCACATTTAATAAAGGACAAAAATAGAGCATTCAGAACTTTTATTGTCTTACGTGGCAGGTGGTGGCTGACTGTCGTTTGTAACCAATGGAAATCCATCTCCATTGCATCTTGAGATGTTTTGCAGCTAATAATGCTCGTTAATTTGGAGGTATTGATAACTCTGGAGAGAAAATTAGTAATTTACAGTAAGGAAAAAGTTCATTTTAAACTAAAATTCCCATTGCTTATGATACATTACAGTTTGAGAAGTCTAGTAACTTAATTTTTTTCATCTGCTGAAGATTATGGTCAACTACCTTAACTGGGTTGCTGAGCCGAGTGTGTTCCAGAGCCCAGGTAATAATGTTAAGAAGAGTAAGGGTCTGAGGAGGAGGAAGAAAAGGAGGAGAGGAAGAGAAGAAGACATCAAGTGGGAAATTCAGCGGGAGAGGTTCCTACAATAGAGAATGTTTTTTGTACTTAAATGCATCAAGTGAGATGAAGCATGTGTCCTCACTTAAAATTTCACACTAGCCCACAGTCCACAAACCACCAGTTTTGGGGGACTCTTTAGGGGTGAAGTCACCACACCAAGAAAACTCTGATTGTGTTTGATTACTGGGCCATTTTCAGAGAACCCAGTAAGGATGAGAGCCTCAGTCTACCCTCAGCTGCTCCAGACTAAGGGACGCTGCAGGGCGACTCCGGGGTGGTTCCTGCTGCCTTTGAAACTCGGCACAGTGATTGCCAACATTTTGGGAATTCAAACACTTGTTACATTTCAAAAGACATACGGGGTGCCAACATAGAGTGGCCAGGCTTTTACTTTGTAAATGATCTCTTCCAACCACTTCTTAATACACAGGAAAGGCAGACATGAAATACCCTGGGATGTAGGACAGCCTTTTCAATTGCATCAAAGCGGCCTCATGAAAAAAGAAAAATTGGTTTCGGACAGATGTTTGGAAACCATTGGCTTAGAAGCCACAATGTGGCAGAAATCACTTCTCTGAACAAGTGAGTAATGCAGAATTAGCTTAAGATACTCACATAAATGTGAAAAAGACATCCCGGCGTTTTTATCTTATTTATTTTGCCTGCATACACTGTTTGAGTGTATTTGCTGAATGAATGACTTGAATTATAATTTTTCTTTTGAATGCTTCCATATATTTCAAAGCAGTAATAATATTCTAAAATCTTAATCATTTCTAAAAAATTTCCATGTAACTAGCTTACTCTGTGGAATTAACAGTAATAAGGTTGGTGGTAGCCAGCTTCCTATAACCTCAGTTTCCAGGTATTCACACCTTTGAGTGGTCCCCTTTCACAATGAATAAGGGCTGGCCTTGTGACCAGCAGAAGACTGCAGAACTGAGCGTGTGACTTCAGTAGGTGGGCAAGTCAGTTCCAAATCCTAAGGTGCTCCGGGAACCCCGTGGAGAGGCCCACATGGTGAGGCACCAACTTGCCCACCATGTGAGTGACCCACCTTCGAAGCAAGTCCTCCAGTGCCAGTCACAGCTTTGGGTCTTCCAGCTTTGATCCCAGACGTTGTAGAGCAACCAGTCCCTGCTGTTCTCTGTCTTAAATTCCTGCACAAAGAAACCATCAGATCATAAATGATGGCATTTGTCTCCAGCTACTGAGTTGTAGGATGGTGCGCTCTACCTCCTCAGACTGGCCATCTCACCAAGTTATCCACGTTCCTTCCTACATCTCCTGTGCAGGTCCCTTTTTCTTGTCTTATTTAAAGATAAAAGCTACAAATGCCAAACAACCCAAACATCCATCAACGGACAAGTGGATAAACAAAATGTGGTCTGCACAGACGATGGTGTTTTTATTAATACTTTGTCTTCAGTTATCCAACCTGAAAAAAGGACATTCTGACACATGCTACAACGTGGATGAAGCTTGAAGACATTGTGCTCAGTGAAAAAGCCAGACACAAACAAGGACAAATCCCGTATGATTCCATCCATATGAGGTGCTCAGAGTCATCACCGAAGGCACAGAGAGGGAGAAATTAGAATTGCGGTTACCAGGGGACAGGAGGACGGGGAATGAGAGCTAGTGTTTAATGGGTGCAGAGTTTCAGTTTGGGAAGATGAAAAAACTGTGCACAGAGATGGGGGTGATGGTTGCACGGCAATGCTAATGAACCCGATGCCAGTGAACTAGGCACTTAAAAATGATTAAAATGATAAATGTTATGTTAGGCATATATATGGGGCCACAGTGCAAAGGAAAGCAAAGAACGGGGAAAAGAACTGAGCCAGCTCAAGGCTGTTCAGGCCCTGCTCTTACAGACAGGAGCCAAGGTCAGATGGAGAGGCAGCAGGTGAGGATCACGGGGACAAAGAATGAGTGGAAATGGCTCTGTGGACCCTGAGTGCGACCCTTGGCAGTGCAGTGCCTTCTGCTACTTTGTGGGTGGCTCCAGAGCCCATTTTTTAAGGACAACAAGCACAGTGTCCTAGCCCATGTATTATTTGTCAAATATTACCTAAGTTCTGTAATCTCTTGCCCACATTTTCTTTTGATTAAATAAAAATAATACTATATTACCTAATATATTAGCTATTAGACTCAGTTAAAATAATGTGAAATGTTTTTTAAAGTTGATGACACAATATTAGTCTATAGATAATAAATATTTATTAACATTGTTTGAGAAATAGCACCTTATGGTGATCGGTTTTAAATATATTCATTCTTCTAATCAAATATTTTTTGAGTACTCAGAGCCACCAGGCACAGTTCTGGACACTAGAAACTTTTGGATAAGAGAGATGAAATAGGAATATTAACTAGGAAATAAGCTCATTTAAAATCATATAAACTTTAAAATAAATCAAATTCAAATTGAAACTATCTGTTACAGTTTTATTTAAAATTGCCCTTAGTAACTGATTATACCAGCTACCACATAATTCTGTTTTAATAACCTCAGAGGCTCCTGCTGTGATTTTTGCTTTTGGAGCCAAAGTTTCTGTTTTGTGACTTCTACAGGGTTAGTTCCACCTCACACTGAAGATAAAGGCAGCAACTCATCCCTCAGAGGCCCTCAGTCAGAAAGCTTTCAACCAACACACAGAAAGCAGACAGGAAAAAACACACCCCATTTCTGCCAGGAGCCAACAGAACTCCTATTCCTATCTCTTCGTGACAAAGAAGTCTGCTCTATTTCAAGCCGGACTATTTTATATTAGAAAAGAACTCATTAAGATAAGTGGCAATTAACATCTATACTGCAGTAAAAGTACTTGTGACATTAACAAAGAAAATATAAAAACATGGGCTCTTTTAGATAAACTGAAATGTTTCTGCAGGGGGCCTTCCCAGATACTGTACTTTGTTTTGGAGATGACTGACACATTAACAGTTTAAATTTACCATAAATCAGCCTGGAAGTAATAGGCAACATTGCTAATATTGTGGAAGTGGCCATTAGAAGCACAGATACTGGACTTGTCTGCTAAGCAGTGTGCATGCACAGGCATACACACACCTTACACACAGGCTAGGCCTTCTCTGTTTAAGTAACCTTGAACCCTCTATGACTACAAATTTTCCTTTGTATCCTTTAGAGAGGAAAAGAGTTTGATTTCCCTGCACGCCGCTGTAGTGAAAATGAAGGCAAAGTACGCAACGTGTAACAGGACCGCTATGTTCATCTGCATGGGAATGTGCATATCATTGAAGCCCATTCCATCTACCGAAGCACTTGTATGTAACATGTCCCATTAGCTCATTCCCTGTAAGAAGCACTTACAAATTGCTAGGAATAAAAACGCCCTCTGGTAGTCTCAGTCAATAGGAGCTTGTTGTAAGTTTCCAGAGGAGTATGAAAGAGACAGGAAGCTGCCACAGCAGCCTTGCCAGGCAGGTCTCATTGAAAACCACATCACGGTCCTGGATACAAAAGCTGCTTTGGGGCTGTGGCAGGAACTCTGAGCATGGCACTGAGAAGTGAGCGTTTGTGGTGTGGGGCCTCTCTGCCTCTGCCCCCTGCTTCCCCCTGACCTCCTTCTCCTCACCTCCTTCTTCTCCCTTGCCACTGACTGCCAGGGCCACTGTGGCCCCGGCTTCTGCCCTGTCCTCTCTCTCAACCTCTTCTATCACGTGTCACTCTACAGTACCTTGAATTTGCACTTGCTCGAGAGCTGCTAGGGCTCAGTTGTGTCTCCTCACATTCATGTGTTCGAGGCCTAATCTCAGTCCCTTAGAATGAAACTGCAGTTGGAGAAAGGTCTTTAAAGAGGTGATTAAGTTAAAGTGAGGCCATCGGGGTGACCCTAATCCAATGTGACTGGAGTCCTTAGAAGAGACCATGTGAAGACATGGCAGGAAGGCAGCCAAGGAGAGAGGCCTCAGGAGACACCAGACTGCTGGCACCTTGATCTTGAATGCCTAGCCTCCAGAACTGTGAGGAAATACATGTTCCAGCCTCTGGCATTCTGTTATGGCAGCCCTAGCAGACAATACAAGACACTGTGTTTGGAGCCTTGAGTCCGGGTATTGGGGGTGAAAGATGCTGGACAGAGCTCACGCAGCAGACTGCCTCCTCTCCACCCCTCTAGACAGATCTGCCTTTTTAACAATGGGAACCCCAAAGGCATTCAGCTGCTGCGGGGCTCTGCAATAAACTGTGCATCTGTATCCTCAAAGGAGGGCTTGTGGGGTGTGTTAGCCTCTCTCAGAAGGCCCAAAGTGAGGCAGTTTAGCTGGCCAGTCATTTTGCTACTGTAGATGCACCTTTGCTGAGGATGAACTTTGTATAGTGTTTAAAAAAATATAACATGCAAGTCAACATATATACTTTTATCCTCTCTAAATTTGAAAAAATTTGTGATATATGAGAAAGCACGGTTCTCTGGGGAAGACAATAATGCTGGGAAAAACTGAAGGCTGCAGGGAAACAGGAAGACCAGGTGTGAAGTGACTGACAACATGAAAGAAGCCACAGGCGTGAGTCACAGAAGCTGGGCAGGGCTGGTGAGGACGGGACAGTGTGGACAGCGTGCATTCACAGGGTCACCAGGAGCCAGAGCTGGCTCAATGGCAGGTCACAACAACAGGTTATAGAAAATGAGATTACAAAAAAATAAAGAGTATTTGTTATTAGTTTCACATGTAAATCATTAAATATGAGTAAATCAATGTAATACAATAAATCATTAGTACTTTGATAAATTGGATATACCCATGTATGAAAATGGAATGCTTTCTACAAAACAAGAGTCATTCTCTTTCATTTTATTCCTCTGGCTTTAAAATCACTGGAATAATGTCCTCAGTCTACCACATGTTGAATTTTACATCATCATACATCTTTGTACTTGAAAAGTTACAAACACTAGGATGACCAAAATTTAAGCTTTCTAGCACCTTCTCCTCTAGAGCCTTGCTGTACAAAGGGTGGTATGGGACATGGGTGCTGGCTGGAAGTGCACCGACTGCCTGAGAGTCTGCCCTGTACATGCCCCTAAGGGGGCTCTCTGCACATGGAAGCCTTCATCACTGATCCGTAGTCGGGACTTCTCTCCAGCGCTGCACCTGGTTTATTGAAGGAGTTAGAAACCAACATATGATATTAAGTTCTTCTCATATTTGGCGTCGAAAATGTGTTCTTTATTGTTATATGAGCAGTATTATGAAGCCTTAAGATCATTGGACTTTTGCAGTCTGAGAGTTCCCTTAGAGTCCTTAGAGTTTATGGTTTAGTAATCATACCTATGATGATAACTTATCCAAAAGAAAAAAAATTCTTACATCTATAAGGGAAATAAGGATATCTGCGTGTGTATGAATGAGTTTATATGCTGTTTCATTGAAATGCCAAGAAGCTGTCTTTGATCTCCTATATATGATTATTTTAAAGGGAAAAATCTGTGAAGGTTCCTTCAACAACTGAGATTGCTTCATACTCTAAATTTTATTGGGTCAAGCTCTGAGCCTTTTATTAAGACTGCAAAGGAAAATAAAACTTCTGAAGAGTTCCATTAGGCTTGACCTTTGAACTGGTTTCTCAGAAGTAAGAAAGGAAATGCAGAGTGTAGTTTCTGTTGACCAGTTCAGGCAAAAGGGGTTAGTTTTTGCGCTTCAGATTTCAATTTCCATTTAAGGCTTTCACTCTTTAGAAAAAAGGATAATGTGTTAGGTTGAAAGCTGGAAAAATTTAACTTGGCCTTGAGTTTTCTGAGAAATCAGCACCCGTTTTTTAGCAAGTTTCAGAAGCAAACTATTTTAGCCACCAAACAAATGGTTTCTTTCAATTAATACACAGCAAATGAGAATGTCTGGAGTCCCACTTGAACAATGGGCCAACTATACTTTTTCCCATCCTGCTACCCTCTCCGTGGTCAATGGCACACTGTCCGGCAATGGCAGGCTGCCCTCCGGCTGAGAAGCCTTGGGCGGTTCATCTTTTCAAGAAAGCCAGGATTATTTCCTGCCCATAACCTGATGTGCCCCCAACCCTGTTAGGAGAGACACCATGTAGTTTTTTCATCTTTGTAAGGAAAAGAGAAGGGAAATATTCTCAAATACTACCTAGTTGTTAATGCAAGTGGAGAGCACGCTTTCTTTCAACAATCATTGCAGTTGAGGGGAATGTCTCTTTGGTCAAGTTTCAGAGAGGAAAAAAAGAGAGTATTGATTCCTTTCAGATATGCGCCCTTTAAGGTTCTCCGCTTGGTTTCAACTGGTAACACTTGGAGAATATGTAGGCTGTGACTGAAAGAAGGTTCTGTGGCATGAAGGAGAAAATGCACGTTGGTATTATCAGCAGGATTTCAGTGTGACGGGACTATCACCTATAAACTGGCATGAGCATTATTCTTTATTGGGTTTTATTTTTTTGGATCATTTTGGTATTCGTCCTATGAACATAAGAAAAGAGTGCACTGCGCTTGTCCAGAGTCCCTTCTGCCCACACCAGCAGGTTTAGCACCCCCGCCTCTCACCCAGGCAGTGAATTCAACCCAGACTATAGTCAGAAAAGTTGAAGACAGTATCAGTCATGTTCCAAGAACCCAACATCAAGTTCAGTCTAGTCTGCCTGTCATGTAGGGCCTGGCCTTTTCTAGATTGCCAGTTTCCATCTCGTCCCCTACTTCCAGTGCCCTGGTGAGCGCATGCTTCCTTGGGTCCCCTTTTCAAAATACAGCACCTCAGCTCAATAACTCTAAGGCAAGGCACGTCCTCTGCTCCGATGATTCCTGTTCTTTCCTGTGCCCGGAATCCTGGCCTTGGGGAGGACCGTGCTCCTTGCTGGTCAGAATTCCCTGTGGCCATCTGCTTACCTGCTTATGCCCAACACCCAGGTTATATCCCCAAGGCAGGCTCTTCTCATGAAGGCCATATGCGCATCAATCGGATAATTGTTCTAGAAACTTCAGAAGCATTACACCTCCTCTCAAGACCCTAAGTCTCTTCTGCTTCTTTGAGTCTGTGCCCTGTGCAGCCTTCTACTTCTCAAACCAAAAGTCTTGACGGAGTCTTCACACCCATCTCCCCTTTACAAATCATGAAATTGTTCATGACTTTACCTCTGAAATATGCCACTCTAGACTTACTCCCCACCCCCTGCTTTTCCCTTAATGCAAACCCTTGTCACCACTTACCTAGAAAGATGCAAAGCCTCTCACCTGGACCCCAACTCTCTCAGTTCTGGGCATCCTCATCCCAGCCACCAAAAACACCATCTTCAAAACTAACTAGATCATTGCCATTGCCTTCTTAGTAGCTTCTGCTCCTGCTCTGTTGCCTATAGAATAAAACACAAATCCACAGTCTGAAATGAGAGGCTTCACCATTTTGCCCCCTCCCCTTGAGTCCCTGACCCCACCCCAGCCTCTCTGCTCCCCGGGACCCAGCTGCCCTTGTAGGAGCTGCAGCACCCTTGCCTGTGCCCCTCTTGTGCTCTTCGCTCAGCTGAAAGGCCCTTGCTCCTCACCCGTTCTGGAAAGTTCAAATCCTTCTTCCAGTTTCCAGTACCATCTCTTTTGCTTCTCTCTGTGCTCCCCCTAGAGGGTCTGCAGAAACCTGCAGGTCTGTAAAGCAGGGAAGGGAAGGGAGAAAGGGAAAGGAAAGGGAAGTGAAACAGAGCCCACATAATTCGAGAAATATTGAAGCGAAAAAGATGATTCAGAGGAGTGGAACCTTGGCAAATGCCCAATTTCCAAACACACACACACACACTCATACATGCACACACATGCACACACAGTTTGATTCCAGACACTGGAAACCGATATGCTAGAGATGTATCATTTAGGGAAAAATTTTGGGAAAATATTAAAGAAATTGTTTGTCAGCACATTGAAATGAAGGTAAGAACCATTAAATACCATCATATTTTTTTACTGAAATTGAGTAATGACAAGCAATGTCACTTAGGTTTTTAATGAAGTTATTAAGATACTAGGCGCTATTTGTAGATATGACATATTTATTGTTTTAAAAAGCCCTTGGAAAAGTTTCTTATGTTATTATAAAGAAGATGACATACTGGTTGATTACCAGTTAGGTAATTCAAGAGTTTATATCATATTCTTGCAATGACCACGGTCTCCTATAGGAATTTATTCTTGCCACTGAATCCCTTCACTCATGGTGCAAGTGATTTTATAGCTTCTTTATACTTTATTTTATTAACCTTTCATTTGAAAACATCCATAATTTTTAATAATAGAATAATGTAGAGGACGGCTGAATCTCTTCTCTGAATTAACCACGGTTTCCCAGGAGTGGGAAGTTTTAAAAGACTCTGAGGAAGGTCGTCTTGCGTCACATTTGACAAAAGAAACCTTTGTGACACTGTTACTTCTAGTAGAGAAGAAAAACCGAGTGATGATTTTAAAGTCTTTGAACCTAAAGAAGATTTTCTTTGTTGTCGAACATCTTTTAAAGCTATCCTAAAGATAAGGAAACAGTAAACGTAAAGCGTGATGTGTTGGATGAGCCGTGAAATGCAGGTGCAGACTGTGACCCTCGTTAGTCGCTCTCAGTTAGTTGTCAGGATGTGATGTTTCCTTTTCCCGCAGGAGAGTCACAAACCGGGGTGGGGGTGGGGGGTGGCGCAGGTTCTCTCCATTTCTTTTCAGAATGGGAGGGAAGGGCTGTGCAAAGTGACTCACCTGGTTGCCTGGGATGGTAGAGTGATTAGTGACTGGTCTCCACTAGTTTGTCTTCATAGATCGCGTGACTCACTGACTTTCCAGATGCTTGAATTCAAGAATTAGCCTGTGTGGGGAAAAAGGATCACAAATGTATCACATGCGCTGAAGTGATGTCTCCTGTCAGCGACATAAACTAACTGTGCTATAGACACAGTATTGACAAATGATCTTGTCTGCCTACAGAACTAAAGACCGTGTTACTTTTTGCTTTCTAAACTCTTAAGTTCACATGAGTTTCCTTCAAGAACATGCCCTGTAACCTTCCCCACAGTACGTGTGTCTCCATATACAGAGTAGGAACACATGAGCTTTCTGAATCTTATTTATTAAAAAGATACGTGGGTTTTGTTACCTTCCAAAGCAGACCGACCACCCATACCTTGAGAGAAACTTATTTTGACTTTGAATATGTTTTCTTCTAGACTGTATATATTTTAAGTCTCTTGTTTATAATAAAATATGTTTTTATCCTAAAGGTAGGTGTCAAAATAAAAAAGAGCTTACATTGCATGTGCATCCAAAGGCCACTGAAAAGACATATTATTGTGAAATTTCATAAAATATTGAAAACATAAATTATTTCAATCTAATTTTGCCACTGTACACACACATGTGTAAATGACACTTCAATGAAACTCTCACATGGAGTAGTGAATTTATGTCACTAACCTTTTTGGAGGCAATTCCTAAATGCTTATTGTGTGATGTTATGCAACTGTGCTTTCATTATGTTGACAGATTCTCGGCAGCAAATGTGATGACATTAAAATTCCAGAGACGAGTAAGACGTATCCACATCTTCACAAAACTTTGGGACATCTGTAGGACAGGGACAGTTTCAGTCCTGGGAAAATGCTAAGCTATTGGAGTCTGAGTAGAGCATTTAATGAGAATGAGAGGTGGGGAAGGCTTTCTAGAGCACACAGCTTGGAGAGGAGGCAGTTCCTAAGTCAAGTTCATGGTGATGAGAAAGGAAAAGGATAATGCATGCAGTGAGCAAAAGTTACCTGGGTTGGGAAATGTTGACATGTGGAGGGGAGGGCAGGACAGGACATGGCCAGGGGGCAGTGTGCAAGCTTCTGCATTGTTCTGAAGGGCTGGGAGCTGGGAGACAGCATGATTCGGTTTCTTTGTTGTGTTTTAAATCAAGGCCACAGGGCGGGGAAACAGGGACTAGATTTAGAATCAGACATGGGAGGATGGTGTCGTGTCAGTCTACTAAGTTCAAAAGTCTCTTGACAAACGACCGCATCTCAACAGGTTGCCCGTTCAGTGTGTATGGTCTATATTTCTCCAGTGTTTTTGAAACAAGACAATCTGTTCCCTTACATGTTTCCCATCTTTCTTTTTCAACTCTGTTCCTTGCCATTTTTAATGAACTTCTCAAAATTCTAACTTTACATTTTTATTACATCATTATCAAAATGTCTTATGTTGGTAAAGCCATAACATAGGATGGCTTTCACAGTGAAGACAGGACTTTCTGAAATGGCAACAGGGGCAGGCATGATGGAGATGGGTGTACTGTTAGCAGTAAATCAGAGCTATTTGTTCCTGGCTGGATGGCTGCCGCCGGAACCTCTAAACCTGCGCCCATTTACCACTGTCGCCTGGCACAGCACAGATAGGAAACCAGAGCGATGGGTCGGCACCCACAGTACAGAGCACAGCGAATGTCCTATGGAGCGGAGTACTGACCTGATACTTTAATCTTTGTTGTCATACACAACATCTACATGTGACAAAAATGGAAAAGAAAGTACCTTTTCAGTGCTTCAGTGCTAGAAAATCACTGTTTTGTAAAATATTATCCATTATTACGCCAATTTTTCTGATAGCTCAAACTGTTTAATTCTCTTTTGCTGGTGGTAGATCCATTTCCACTTTAGGTTTCTGTTACAGATACTAAAAAGACAATTAAGCTGGTTTTTGGAGTGCGTTGCAAAGTTCTGCATTTATATGAGCAAGAAAGGATAATGCACATGGCTGGGGAAACCCCGCCAACCTAGACCCCTGTGTACATCATGGAGCGGGAGCGCCGAGACGGAAGTTTTTAATAACAGAACTCCAGCATGTTCTGCAGAATTAATTAGCTCTCTGAATTCTTGAGAAGAAAAGTTGAAAAACTGTATTTCTATTACCCAGTTGTAAAAATCAATTGATCTCTGAATTTCCTCATATTTTTATACATGAAAGGCATTTTAAACAAAATACTAATCATAATTCCTCATTCTACAAGATTGTGCTAACAATGAGAATTCTAAAATAAAAATTGCCTTCATATCAGTTTTTATTACAAAAGTTACTGAAATGCAAAAAAGCAGTCAACAGTATAGAATTATTTACAATTGCTTTAATATTTTAGAAACATGGAGTATAAAATACTTTATGGTCTCCACTAATCTCTAAATTGTATCATCTTTAAAATTTAAAAAACATGACAGCAAAAAGTGGCACCCCTCTATTACATAAATTGAAATATGGAATTACCCTGTATCTGCTCTGCTTTTTCCAGATCAGTGTGCATAAATACAACCATAATTTTGAAAACTTTCATTTGATGTATTTCATTTCCGGTGAACCCTTGGCTACTAGCATTGCCTGTTTTATTTAGAGTTCTTATGGTGACTACAATCTAATGGAAGAGTAGGGAAATTCAAATTAATAATTATTTGTGTTAGTAAATTACAATATAGAACAACCAATTAAATTTAAATTTCAGGTAAGCAATCAATTATTTTTCAGTATCGTGGGACCCAGGCAATATATTGGATATACTTATACAAAAAATTTATCAACAGTTTATCTGAACTTCTAATTTAACTGGACATCCTATATTTTATCCAGCAACTCTCCCAGCCACACCTGGCTGCTTCCTTTTTGTGTTTCTTCAGCTGCGGGGGAAACTGAGAACCAGAAGATCTGGGCTCAGCTTTAAGTTCAAACAGACATTTTAAAATACGGCTATCCAAATTTTGGTATGCCAGCAAGCTTGTTTGATTTTCAAGAGCCGGGCTGCAATGTGGCCGGGGGAGGAAGACATGGGGGCCTGAAGCCACAGCTGAAAAGCTGCCCAAAGAACATATGAAAATCCAGAGCGAACACAAGGGCAGATTTCCTGAATTTTGGAAAGTAGTTAAAAGATCAAGCAGGAAAGACAAAATCAAGAAATTCAGAGGGAACAGGTCTGGAGTTACGGTTATGCTGCTGAGTGGGACCCCATTAAGGTAGTCAGCAGATCCCACCCCCTGAGATTCAGTCAGGAGGGTAGGAGCGGAGACATCAGGACCCCAGAGAGAGGTTGGTGGCTGCCTCCGTGTGGAATTTTGAGAGGATACATCTTTCTGGGAACTAGTACCAAGCAGTCGAGTAGGAAGCAACATGGCATAGTAGAGTCTTCACTTCTGCTCAGCCTGAGGATTCCAGGTGCTTCCACAGAGTCCCTGCAGAAGGGTTCAGCATATCAGGGACTCGGAAAGGGGTCTCAGGACTGGGAAGGCTGAGAAGGGTGTGGATCCTGTCTCTGGAGCCTTGGATGGCCCTTGACCTGAGCACAGTGGAGCTCAGGGGCCCTGCTTCTGGCCGATGACCCAGGTCTTTCCTGCTCAGGCAGAAGGCAGGGAAAGACACTGACCAATGTGAGGATATCCGCCTTGGTGACAGAATGGAAAAGCAGACATGTCTATAAGAGTTGACTCTGAGTGGAAAGGCACTATCTTCTGAGCAGGATGGAAGAAAGGGTCGGGCCCCGCAAACAGAAGCTCTGGCACAAATGAGGGTTGGGTTAGAGGGAAGAGAAGGCAGTCACATTCCTGAACCCAAGATTAGGCATGTTTAGATCTTAGCCCACTCCAGCAGCTTGTGATAAGGACCACAGGCACTATCAGGGCCTGCAATTCTCCACAGACAGAGTGGAAGCAAAATTGATTTTACCGGTGTTTTGAGACAGAGATAAGGAATTCTGGAAGGGTAAAACGCCCAAGCAAAAATTCATTTAGAAAATACACAGAGTATGTGATAAAAGCAAGCTGTCCGAGATAGTATGGGAGGCTCTGAGTGTGTATAAGTGTGTACATATGCACGTGCATGTATGTGTGCATGTTTGTCTGTCAGAGGGTAGAAGAGGGATGAGAGGAGAGCCTGCTGTGACAAGTCACAGGAGCATGTCAGAGAAAGAGGACAGGTAAATCTGGACCCCGTGGATGACTTCCACATGAAGAGCAGCCCAGCCTTTGCTTCTGAAAGTAAAGCACGACTCCCCAGGTGTTATGAACAAGGACTGACAGAATCAGAACTGAGTTGTGGGAACACTGAAGTGATTATAATGTGTAGGACGGAGTGAAGGGATGGATCCATGAGCTGTCACCAAAGATGACTTTGGGGTTTTAAACCTTAGAAAACAATATTATAAATAGAAGCGATGAAGGCAGAAGGAGAAATTAAGTGTGAGGGGAAGATAAGGATTCACTTTAGATGTGTCAAACGTGATACAGCATTTCAGTCAATCAACAAGCATGTCTTGAACTGGCCGGCACTGGAGTCGTAACGAACAAGGCACTGAAAACATTCAGAGTCCACAGCAGCGGGAGTCCTCTTAGGGGCTGGCTGAGTTTATTCTGCCTTGCACAGGACCTCACCCATTGGAAGGGTGCAGTATTTGTTAATGAATGAAAACAGGCACAAGCTGTGGTGCATCCAAACGGAAAGAACTGAGCAATTAAAAATGTTGCCTGGGTTTGCGTCAATATTAATTGCTTCAGTTCCTTTTGCCTTGAATGAAGCTAAATTTACGTTTCAAAATGAAAACAAAATGAACACATTTTAAAAATTGACATAGACTCCACATTGCATGTAGTCAATCACTAATTTGAAGTTTGTGATTAATGGAGCCTGGGGAGAATTGAACCTACATTTTCTAAGTCAGGATTGACTTAGACTTAAACTACAGCACACAGCCTGTTTTTTAAATAAAGTTTTATTGTAACACAGCCATATTTTTTTGTTTCCGTACTTACGTACTGGTTTTGCACTACAACAGAGGAGCTGGGTAATTGTGAGACTGTCTCGCAAAACCTAAGGTAGTTACTGTTTAGGCACTTTACAGACAAAGTTTGCTGACTCCTGCTTCTAAACCAATACGTGAAAACTTAAGAGTAGGTTTATAAATGCAATAGATTGACAGCTTGCTTCAAAAAAATATAATTGTAATCTAAGCAGAGGGTAATATGGCTTAGACGTGCAATTTAAAAAACTAATTATACAACATTTCTACATTTGGAATGAAAGCAAGGCTTTTAATAGGCAGCACTATGAGTCCAATGTAATGAATGTACTTAAAAGTGATAAATCTCCCTTATTCTGAAAAAACATTTTTTTTATAATTCATACTTTTTATGGAGTTAAACCAAACTACTAATGGTTTCTAATTGAACCATAATTTTTTTTTCCTGGAAAATACTTAGCACCAGTTAAAATGAGCATAAACTGATCTCATTAAATAATGAGTTAAGGTAATACAAATTATTGTCAGTGAGAACATATTTTTTTTTAACTTGGCCATGCTCAACCGTTGGCACTTCCCTTAGCCCATTAGCCCCCGGATTTTCTTTTAAACCATGTCCACACAGAAGCTGTCTCACACAGTCTGCCTGATACCAGAGTGAGGAGGCTCCCCGTCCACTACGCTGCCTCGGGCAATCAGGCCCTTTGCTCTGTGCTCCATGCCTCTAAACACGTGGGAACCCACATTTCCATACACTCAGCCACATGGGCACACACCTTTGTGATTTGGGTGTCATCTGAGGGGCAAAGACTTATGATCTGCCCTCACTTCATGCTTTTTCTCAAAAGCAGAGAAAGAAGGGAAAAAAGCACTTTTAAGTGTGAAAAGAATTACTCTCTCCATAAGAAACTAATTTGACCTTGGGGACTAATAAATGACTCTGGAGGCAATTCAGAGAAAAAGCGTTTAGATCACACTCTGAGCAAAGCAGCTCATTTAACTAGCACGTGGTCCCCTAAAGGGACCACTCTAAAGGACAGCTGAGCTGTCAGGTCAGTCGGTGTGTGTAGCTCAGAGCATTGGGTAGAACACTGCCTCCAGGCTGCAGAGCAGAGCCCTGCACTCGGGCCTCCAGCCTTCTGCTGGAGTGGCATACAAACGGGAACAGAGTTCGGGGAAGGCAAAGTGTGGGAGCCAAACTCGGGATAGAAGACTGGATTTTATGAATTTAAGATCAAACTTGGTTCTCTGTGTCTTTTCAGCTGAGCACAATACAAGCCAAAACTTTGAGGCATTTTGGCATTTTGATTCAGCAGCACAGTAAAAGATCAAAGCATCCAAAAGTCCTGTGCATACATGGATATGAAAGCAACCATACATTTTAAAGATAGCTGTGTCTTGTATAACAGGGCCCCAGGTGAACCTGTGCACTCCGAAAAGATAGCAGATCAAGAAAACTAATTTTTTTCTGTTTCCAAGGCAACAAAATGACAAATAGTTTCAGTCTTAATGCAATGGATGGTATGAGAATTCTGGCACATTTCAATTAGAAAATGGCTATAGGAAAACAGAAAGTCCTGGATCCATCCCTTACTTGCCGAAGGAGCCTATTTTCCTCGTAGTCTTTCTGAAAGATGCCCTAACAACATCGATGGAAGCAGCATTTAGCTTCAGATCTGTTGAGAAAAACAAAGGCAGAGAAATATAGAAATAATGTGATGACTATGTATAATACATTATCACACTCGTTGTGTGGGATTGGTTCCAATGCCTTACTAACCAGCTGATATGCTGTTGAGAAAATATGCTAAGGGAGTAGAAAGGAGAAGGAGTAATGTATTCACACTGGGGAATCAGAAAGGCTGTAAATCAGTCATTTCCACCAAGCCTGGAAAGATGAGTAGAACTAGAGGCAAAGAGGTAAGGATGTGATCCCACAAACCTGGAATGAGGAAGAGCAGTGGCGGCAGCAGAGGGTCCATTTGTGGAATGGTACATAGCTAGGGTGACTAGGTGCTGTGATGGGAAAGAGGGCGTGGAGGTGGGAGGAGACAGTTGAGGTTTGATGATTATCATCCTAGGAGATTTGGGTGTTACTTGAAGGCAGGGTGATATCGGTCTTAATTAGAGAAAGAAATCTAAGAGCAGAATGGATAAAAGAAAGAGGAGGTGAGGCACAGGGATGATTTATTTTTACCTCACATAGAAATATTTATTGGAGCAATGATTTGCTCAAATCTATGCTCCAACTCTATCTCAAGTCCATTCATCTTCAACTGCACCTGCTCGTCACTTCTCTAAGCTAACAGGACCCCCACCTGTGCTACTGTCACAGCCTCCTAATGTTACTGACTAGAAAGAGTCCGTCCACCAGGTGCTACCAGGCCCCTGAGAACTGTGATGAAGAAATATTGGCTATTTTATTATAATGGCACCATCCAAGAGAATGAGAAGCAAATACTCAAAAGCCTGAACTCTGATGGCAGAAGGTTAAGATTATATAGGGCAAAATCACAAGACTCCATGTGTTAAGGGTTTGGGGTCATGCTGGGAGCTGATGGGTCAGAGGTGAGTAAAGGTAATTAATCATTTCTTTAGGTCTGGGCGTCAGTTCCCGTGACCCTCTGTCTGGGAAAGTAGTCCAGGGTCATTCCACCTTAGGGTTCAGGAGCTGAACCAACTTAGGTGAAGATGTTATCTTTAGCCTGCCAGAGTGCAGACAGTGTGACTGTTAGTCAAGTCCAGGCCATGGCCTGCTGCCTTGGGGGCTGCTGATTATCTGGGGGGAAAAGGCTGGGTTTCTAAGGAATAGGTAAATGAGGGGGGCGGGGGGAGATGATTTCTAGAGCTGGGATTTAAAGCTAAATTTAATCAAAGTCATAAGGACCCTCAGTCTCACTTTCCAGCTTCTCTGCACTTCAGGTCTCACTCCCTCTCCTAATCTATTCTTCTCACAGCAGACAGAATATTAATTTTTCACTTATGGAAATCAGCATGCCACTCTCCTGCTCAAACCCTTCATTGTCTTCCCATTACATTAAAGATCAAATCTGAAGTCTTTTAAAAATATCTCAGTAGATTTAGCCTGCCTGGCTCACATCTCATCCTCAAGTCATATCCCCTTCACCCTGGACAGCGCAAACCAGCCTCACAGGTCTTCTTTTAATGCCTTGAACAGATCAGCCAGGTCCCCACCTTAAGGCCTCCTGACGGGCTCACCCCTCTGCCATGGACACACTCCACCTTTCTCACTTGGCCAACCCCATTCATCTCAGGTGTGCACCAGAGAAACGTATTCTGGACCCTCTCTACCACCTGTCCATGTAAATTGGATTCTTTCCTGAAAACTCTCCTCATACTCTTAACCTTCCCTTCTTGTCATTTAGCAAAGTTTGTAACGGTATCAGGTGTGTGTGCTCTTGTTGATGCAGAAAGGCCCACAGCATCTCTATCATGACCGCCCATACCTGGCACATGGGAGATACCGACAACATTTGTGGGAGAGAGGCTGCTGAGCCTGGAAAACAGGCATGAATAATTTAAGAGTCCAGTGGGTGTAATAAATGAGCCTGCATGGTAAATAACAAACAGGGCACATGGAACCCTGCCTGGGGAAGTGGCTGCAGTGAAGGTGTCAGGGGCCCACTGGAGAGGTGAATACAGTATTAGTCTGAATGCACCTAGGGCTCTAGAAGTGGGGAGGGAGCCAGGGATGGAGAAGGGGCCAAGCACAGGTCTTAAAAGGCAGGCCTAAGAACTAGGTGCAGCATTTGCATTCTGGCTCTGCTCCTTCCTGAGTGGTTCTGAGAAATCCACTTAAATGCTCTGTGCCCTGGGGTCCTGTCTGCCAACTGGAGCCGATGATGATAGTACCTGCCCCACTGGGCAGTTATGAAGATTGAAGGTGTTAGTGTTTGAAAAGAGCTCAGATCAGTGTAGCAAGATCTACGTCACCACCTCTGAAAGGGAGCAAGGAGGTGAGAAACAGAGGTGACCCAGAGAAGCAATCACAGCACCAGGGATGCTTCTAAGATGCTGACTGGTGGCTCCGTGGACAGGTTGCTGAAACTCATTCAGACATTCATTCATTCATTCATTCATTGGGCAAGCACCAGCCCAGCACACTTCAAGGAAAAGGGGATACAGGGTTCTAAACTCAGTTCTCATCCCCATTGAGTTTGGACCAGTGGGAACGCATGGAGATGTCCAGCAGGTGGACAGAATGACTGGTGCATGAAGCATGTCGAAAGAGAGGGAAGGATGTTGACTGATCTCTGACCTCCATGGACAGGAAGAGATAGACTCACCAACCAAGAGCAGAGTTGAAAAAGGACAGAGAGGGTTTGGAAGAAAAGCTGTGACATAACCACGTGGTGAATGGGCTACCTGATGGCCATGAATCCCCAGGCGTCGATTTAGAGCCCAAATGACCCCTCTCTTGCAGGAACCCTCCCTCTCACCACTGCTCCTTGTCACTGTTCTCACTTTAAATAAATGTCATTTAAAGAAACTAATTTTATATTGTAGTTTTATAATTTTCACAGATGGACCAAAATCATTCTGTAAGTTTCAGGTCCACCAAAACCTGCATTTATGTGGGCATGAGCGGAACTGCCGAGCAGCACCGAGGGACTTCACCTGCTGTGGAGAGAAGGTGGCAGTGTGTGTGACACACCTGTGTGTGCTTGTGCACATGCACACACACAGGAGAAAAACCAACTAACAATCTAATCAAGTTGCTTGTTGCTCAACATTTCACAAACTTTTAATAAAGTGCTAATCCTCAACAACCAGTAGGACCAATACATCATCCTCACTTTAGAACACTGATACTCGGAAGAACCAAGATGGCGGCGTAGGTAGACACACTGCGCCTCCTCGCACAACCAGAACTGACAGAAAATCGAATGGCAAGGGGGTCCGACACCAAGGAAATAAAAAATAAACATTCATCCAGACCGGTAGGAGGGGCGGAGAGGGGCAGCCGGGGCAGAGAGGACTCGGGTTGCCCTGGTGGGACCAAGACTGGCGGAGTGTGGGATGAACAAGGCAGGCAGTCTGACCACTGGCAGACCCTGCGGCCCCACATTCGCGCAGATAAACCGAGAGGGCCGGACTCAGAGTGGCGGAGAACGGGGCAGGCAGAGCGGCTGGTAGCACCCCGCAGCCCCACATTCGCACACAGATAAACCAGACAAACGGCGGGGAGCAAAGCAGACCGCGCAACCCAGGGCTCCAGCTCAGGGAAATAAAGCCTCAAACCTCTGTTTGAAAACGCCCATGGGGGTTGGGCCGGCAGCAGGAGAGACTCCCAGCCTCATGGGAGAGGTCCTTGGAGAGATCCACAGGGGCCTGGGGCATGCACAAGCCCACCCACTCAGGAACCAGCACCAGAGGGGCCCAGTTTGATTGTGGGTAGCAGTGTGAAAGACTGAAATCTGGTGGAGAGGGGAGCGGGCGCCATTGCCCCCTCTGGGACCCTCCCCCACGTACAGCATCACAGCGCAGCTACCAGCGTTACCCCGCCCCGGTGAACACCTAAGACTCTGCCCCTTAAAGTAACAGACACACCAAGACCAAAAAAAAAAAAAAAGGCCCAAATGACAGAACACTTCAAAGCTCCAGAGAAAATACAACTCAGCGAGGAAGAGATAGCCAACCTATTGGATGCACAGTTCAAAACACTGGTTATTAAGACGCTCACAGAATTGGTTGAATTTGTTCGAAAACTAGATGAAAAAATGAAGCCTATGCTAAGAGAAACAAAGGAAAATGTACAGGGAACCAATGGTGATGCGAAAGAAACTGGGACTCAAATCAATGGTGTGGATCAGAAGGAAGAAAGAAACATCCAACCAGAAAAGAATGAAGAAATAAGAATTTGGAAAAATGAGGAGAGGCTTAGGAACCTCCAGGACATCTTAAAACGTTCCAACATCCGAACTATAGGGGTGCCAGAAGGAGAAGAGGAAGAACAAAAAATTGAAAACTTATTTGAACAAATAATGAAGGAGAACTTCCCCAGTCTGGCAAAGGAAATAGACTTCCAGGAAGTCCAGGAAGCTCAGAGAGTCCCAAAGAAGCTGGACTCAAGGAGGAACACACCAAGGCACATCATAATTACATTACCTAAGATGAAACAGAAGGAGACAATCTTAGAAGCAGCAAGAGAAAAGGAGACAGTTACCTACAAAGGACTTCCCTACAAAAGACTGTCAGCTGATTTCTCCAAAGAGACCTTACAGGCAAGAAGGGGCTGACAATAAGTATTCCAAGTCATGAAAGGCAAGGGCCTACATCCAAGATTACTGTATCCAGCAAAGCTATCATTTAGAATGGAAGGGAAGATAAAGTGCTTCTCAGATAAGGTCAAGTTAAAGAAGCTCATCATCACCAAGCCCTTATTATATGAAATGTTAAAGGGAGTTACCTAAGAAAAAGAAGATAAAAAATAGGAACAGTAAAAATGACAGCAAACTCACAGTTATTAACGATCACACATAAAACAAAAACGAGAGCAAACTAGGCAAACAACTAGAACATGAGGGTTGGAATAAGTAGCATAGATGATAGGTGGAAAATAGACAGGGGGAGGGTAAGAATAGTGTAGGAAATGTAGAAGCCAAAGAACTTATAAGTATGACCCATGGACATGAACTATAGGGGGGGGGAATGTGGGAGGGAGGGGGTGGGCAGGATGGAGTGGAGTGAGGGGGGCGGGAAATGGGAAAACTGTAATAGCATAATCAATAAATATATTTTAAAAAATAAAAAATAAAATAAAAAAAGAACACTGATACTCAAGATACCCTGACTGACTCACCTGAGATTACCGTGCAAATGGGGAATCAACATGAAGTCAGGCTGATTTCCCTCTGCCACATACTTCCTCCTGGTGGAAATCAAGCAGCACCGAGAGCCAGGCTGGCTCGGAGCATGTTCCTGAGTGAAGAAGGAGTGGCCACCGCTGCAGTGTGGCCAGCAGATAAAAACTGGTGAAGACTTCCTGTGTGCCAGGCATCTCTTCCAGCAGTTTGCATCTGTTATATCACTATGTCCTCCCAACAAAAGAGTGATTCTATCATTGATGTTTTACAGAAGAAGGCTCCAGCTGATGGGTCCCTTGCCCAGGTCCACAAGGTCAGTGGGAAGAGCTCTGGAATTCAGCCAGGCCATCGGCTTCCTTAACCACCATGCTTGGCTGCCCCTCCTGGGTTCCAGGGACAAACCGTACCCATTATTTTTTAATAATTGGGAATTAATTGTATCCTGAGGTCAAGAGTAACAGTCTTCCTGCCTACCCAGGTATTAGTTTATATCTTCCACACCAAACTAAAGTTCAGTTCAGCTGTTTATTTGGTTTTGGGTTTTGGTTTGGGTTTGGTTTGGGTTTTGGTTTATATTGTTTTTTCTGAGCACCTACTCAATGCCAGATACTGGACTAAGCACTGCGCTGAAAAGAATGGAAGTTTCTGGTGCAGAAACTCCTCCATGGCTCGGAGGTGTTCACAGTCTTGAAGAAAAAAGACACATGAAACAGAACAGGATAACATGAGGTGCCATGTGCTGAAGACTGAGTGACTGAGGCAGCAAGTTCAACCAGGGCTCTACATCTAGTTGTTGCTGTCTTTGGGGCACGTTGGCAGAGAGGTAGAGGGACGGGGGTTTCTGGGAGTCTGAAATGGCTTTCCTACCTCTTCTCTACATTCGGGAAACCTGCCAGGTGATGCCTTATGAGCCATGTGGCATGTGCTAGACGCTTTTACATCCTCTAGCAGATCATTTCCCATTGTGTGCTATTAAGCATTCAAGCCAGCTATGCAGCACCAGGAAGCAGAGGCCCCATTGGTAATTGCACAGTGACGTCAGCACTGTGTCTTCTCCTTTAGCTGTCAGTGGAGAGCAGGTACAGTGTTATTACAGAACCTGGGGAGCCTTGTTTTCCTTTGCTGCCTTTCTCTTAGTTATCCCGGAGCTGCTGAGCTCACTTCCTGTCCCCACATTCACTATGTATGGGACATGTAGCATGCCTTCAGCATTGGCCTTATTAAGGGTGTGCACCGTTCCGTTCTCGCTCCCAAGGGCCCAGATAAATAAGTAGCACAAGGAGAGGACTGGGGGATAAGAGAACTTCCTTTGTTGAAACAAACATGCACACCTTCAAGACTTCAGGTAAGGGGATCCCAGGGTGAGACAACCGTATACAGGTTGGGGAAGGCTCTGTAGGAGCAGCACCCTCTCAGTCTCCCCTCATTGTGGGCTGTGCCTATTTTGTCTTCAGGTCAGGGGTGACCACATAGCCAGGCATAAGGAGAGCAATGCTTACCCTGAGGAATTCAGCCCCTCTTCCCGTTATCCCTCTCAGAACAGATGAGATGGGCCAAACTTTGGAGAAAGAATTTTATCCAAGATCAAGGAGCAGATACCAATTAATTACAAACCAAAGCCAGAGTGCCAGCCTAGGAAAGTAAATTCAGTGCAGGTGTCTGGTTTGAGGATAATCTAACTCCCACAGAGTTCCAGCTACAAGTGCTTGAGGGATCTGGCTCCCAGCCACTCTCACTCCTATGCTGGGTCTCCCATGCCCTTCTCTGATTTGCCCAGTTTTCCTGAGGACACACTCAGTCATTCAAGTAGAAATTAACCCAGAAATAAAACATGCACAATCAGTGAAGGGCCAGCCTAGTCCAGGGAGCTATCATTTCCATAGGAGAGGTAATAGGAAAGCCTAGAGCAATCGAGTTTCCAAAGGGTGGAATATTTGGAGTATTTGCATTTTTTCCTGTGGTAGGAAGTTAGCAAAAAGGAGTAAAGCTTCCAATA
This sequence comes from Desmodus rotundus, assembly GCF_022682495.2. NCBI lineage: Eukaryota > Metazoa > Chordata > Mammalia > Chiroptera > Phyllostomidae > Desmodus > Desmodus rotundus. The sequence goes on along the minus strand of NC_071387.1, from coordinate 185,206,313 downwards.
TTTGTGGTGAGCATGTATTGTGTGATATTAATATAAAAATGTACATTTTAGGATTAAAACAAAATTGTTTTAACCTACTACCTGTCAAGCTTGCAAAGTTTATTGTAGTGCTGAGCAAAGAGTGAGGATTTGAAAATATGGTGATTTCTACTCCTCAATGATGAATCTTCAGGAAAAACTACTATTTTATATTTTGGGAGAGGGTATTAGGAATAAAAAGAGGGAAAGATTGTAATGTTTGAGGAAGTAACACCACAGATGAGAATAAATTCAAAATGGATCAAAGCCTTAAATGTTAGACCCAAAACCATAAAAAGTGTAGAAGAAAACATAGGCAGCAAAATCTCAGACATTGCTCGTAGCAATATTTTATAGACACATCTCTCCAGGCTAGGGAAACGAAAGAAAAAATAAACAAATGGGACTACATCAAACTAAAAAGTTTTGCACAGCAAAGGAAATCATCATCAACAACAAAAAAACAACCCACAAATTGGGAGAACATATTCACCAATACAACTGATAAGGGGTTAATATCCAAAACTTATAAAGAACTTACAAAACTTAACAACAAAAAAGAAAAAACCAAACAACACAATTTAAAAAATGGGCAGAGAACCTAAATAGGCACTTCTCCAAAGAAGACATACAGATGGCCTATAGACATATGAAAAGATGCGCATTATCACTAATCATCAGAAAAGTGCAATTACAACCACAATGAGATATCATTTCATTGTCAGAATGGCTGTCATCAATAAATAACAAACAAGTGCTGGCGAGGATGTGGGGAGAGGGGAACCCTTTTGCGCTGTTGATGGGAATGCAGACTGATGCAGCCACTGTGGAAAGCAGTATGGAGATACCTCAAAAAATTAAAAATGGATCTGCCCATTTGACCCAGCCATTCCACTTCTGAGAATACATCTGAAGGAACCCAAAACACTAATTCAAAAGAACATAAGCACCCCTATGCTCATTGCAGCATTGTTTACAGTCGCCAGGATATGGAAGCAGCCCAAGTGTCCATCAGTAGATGAGTGGACAAAACAACTATGGGACATTTACACAGTGGAATACTACTTGGCCATAATAAAGAAGAAAATTTCACCCTTTGAGATAGCATGGATGGACCTGAAGAACATTATGCTAAGTGAAATAAGCCAGTCAGAGAAAGGCAAACACCATATGATTTCACTCATGTGTGGAGTCTAATGAACAAACTAACTAATAAGGAAAGTGGGGATGGGCTCACAGATGAAGAGCAGGCTGACAGCTTGGAGACAGGAAGTTAGGAAGTGAAGAAAAAAGAGGAAGTCCTTTAGAAACAAGCCCATAGTTGCCCATATTAAATTGTATAAATGATAGAAACCCTTTGTGGGCCACCCCACCCCAACCCACAGAGTCTTAGAATCTACACACCACAGCCTTTGGAATCCACTCTGTGAATCTATGTTATCTCCTAGTCCATTTTGGAGATACATCGGTGGTACTTAACCCTTGCCAGATCTCTCTCAGCAGTGATGATTTAAGGAACCAAGCTATCTGCAAATGCCAATGTCTCTTCCTGGCTGGCCAAGGCTCCCAGCATTCTGGCATCAATGGCTCTGCATTTGTCTCCCATGGTGGCCTTACTCTGGAAGCAGCCTCAGCCAGGAATCAGACACATCTCTGCAGAGGAAGGTTCGCAGAGGAAATAAAGGGAAAAACATGGCCATTAAACATGCTTCTACACTGGACAGCCCCCAGATCCTGCTAGTAGGTTGTGATGGCTTCTCTAGAAGATTCTGTCATGATGATGAGCACATAGAATAGAAACACCCGCAGAGGGGCCGTGAAAGGTTTCAATAGATGATTGTTGCTCTTCAGAAGTACTATCACAAACATGCTTCCTTGGCATGTGTAGAATCGGGAGTCAAAAAACTGGAGTTCTGTCTCGGCTCTGGTACTTTGAGCTTTGTGACTTCACCTTCCTAAGCCTTATTGTCTTCAACTGTAAAAGGGGAGTGACAGTATCGCGGTCTTGGCTTGTGGTGGTAAATATATGAAAACAGCTTGGCACATGCTTGTGTATGATAAATATGCAAAAGGTAGGTAAACCTTCACAAGTGTAACAGCAAAATGGTAAATTTGGACAAAACAATGCAGAATAGTCAGTTCAAACCACAGGAATTGGTAGGTATGCCAAATAGGTAGTCACTGAAGTTAGGAAAGAGACACGTGGGAAGACAATCTAAAGAGTTGACTGAGAGTTGACTGATATGCGTCACTATCATTTTATCCTCTAATAAAATATCCTCAACTCGTGTTGAGAGTGAGCATTTATACATTTGTACCAAAGAGTTTCTGGACACTGGTAAGAGATGACCCAAGTAAATCTGTTCATCAACTGTGTTATCATAAGTCACTTCCACACACTAGGCACTAAGTGTTTGCCAAATATAACTCATCTTGATTCTCACAAAACCCTGTGAGGTATTGTCATTTGCCCCATTTCATGATTGAGGAAGGGAGGCACAGACAAATATGTCAGCTGCTCAGGGCCATCCAGATTTTACGATGTTTCTTTGATGACCAGGTAAAAACTGCTACAGCTTGGCTGGGAAGTTCAGATTCATCCACCGTTCTCTCCAGTCGCTGCACCTTTGGATTTACATCTATTTCGGTCTTTACAAAATTCTCTTAATAGAAAAAAATTTCAATTCCCCAGAAGACTGCAACAGGTACCTGGAAGAGTTCTTTGTTCAAAGAGCTAAAATGTCTGGGGAAGATGGGATTATGAAGTTGCCTAAAAGGTGGCAGAAAGTAGTGGAACAAAACAATAAATACATTGTTCAATAAAGATGGACAAAAATGACACGTGTGCCTTTTATTTTTTACTTAATAAACGAACGAACATTTTGGCCAGCCCAATATATGTGGCGTTTGGGTTCATGGTTCTACCCAGGCCCTGGAGCACATTCAGTCAGTGCATAAGCAACTTAAAAATTCCCCGTAAGGAACATGTCTGTAGCTACCAAACACCAGAAACCAAGGCCAGAGAACTAATAGCTGGATGACAGACATAACTAAATGAGAGACAACCCAATTATTTAGACATTTTAAAAGCAAAGTACAAAGAGCGTAGGAGAAAAGATATTTTCCTCATCAGACTTACACATCGATTGCTGAGCTTCAGCATCTTCTTGTGAAACAAAAGATAGACGTTCATCTCCTGAGGACTTCCTTATCGTTTAAAGAATGCCACACCGTTGGAAAGGCATGGGGTTTTGGTCAGTGAAAGTGGTGACGGCAGCATGGTTCCATACATGAAGCTCACTAATGTTTGGAGAAAGTCAAGAAAGTGGACATTGTAAGGCTGTGCTCACCACCATTGCACCTCAGCAGCTAACTTGTCCCATGTGTAAGGTGCTGTTTGGTATTTTAACATAGAGATGATGGCATTTTCATTTTGTCTTCATTATCACTATGAATTTTGAGGTGAAAATAACTAAAACTCTGTTTCCTTGGAAATCTGTTAAATGACGGTAGGTGGCATAAGTTTCTGAATCCTGGGATAAAACCCAGATGCATGCATACTTTGGCATTTTGTTACATAGTCCCCACTCTTTCCTCTCAAGTCCTCTGGGACAGGTGTTCTCAAACTTTTTGATAGCCTGTCCTTCCTTTACATGCTTAAAAATCACAGAAAAACTCAAAGAGCTTTTGTCTCTGTAAGGTACATCTATTCATATTTACTATATCTGATATTGAGATAAATAATATTTAATATTTACTACATTCAATAAATATGCATTAATAATCAATGTGTTAGATGAATAATTTATTGAAAAATTTAAGGTCATAATAATAAACCCATTATATATCGATATAAATATTTTATGTAAAATAACTATATATTTTTCCAAGTATGGCATTTTTTTTATCATTTTGAGTCTCTCTTGTGTATGGCTTCCTAGAAGACAGATGTATTCTCAAATCTGCTACTTTATTCAGTCTGTTCAGTCTGTAATATATTTTATTTGAAGTTGAGGAAAATACCGCCTCACCCAAATGCATAGTTGGAAAAGGAATGAGTATTTTCATAGCTTTTTAGATCATTGTGAATATTCTTTGATACTATACCAAAACTCCGTAAGCTGTAGTTTCTCCAAATTTAGTTGAAAAAGGAATTTTAAAATATAGCAATGAACTTTTTGTACTGCGTTACTTAAAATCCATCACTCGGCCTTGAGTGGATCGTGAATGCTTTGAATGGATCGTTCACTTAAGTGTGGCATTGGCATATGTTACTTTGAGTTATGCAGATATTCTCCATGTTGATAGGTTCATCATGTGATTTGTTTGTATAGTGACTTTTCAATGTCACATGTGTTAGTGTTTCCAACACTCGCCACAGAAAGTCTTCAAGTACTGAAAAAAATTTAAATCAAAGTGACAGATTCAAGTTTTCTCATATTCTGATGTTTTCATGGAAGCTTGAACTTTATCATTGGCAGCAGATACTGTCAGTGAATTCCCCTGAGGTGAGAAGCTCTCTCTCTCCGTTGTTGTCCATGAGAAAATGCGTGCAAACCCCCAAGACTAAATAACTGCAGTTTGTCTATCCGTCTTTCCATCGAGTAAAATCTGTTTCCCATGATAAAGGCAGCTAGTTAGTTTCACAACTCTACACAGGGTAAGTGCTTTTCCGGGGGCAGACCATGATAAAGCAATCAAGGGTCAAGATTTAGTAAAAACTAATCCTCCTCACTGCTGCGTCACGTCACATCCTCACATTGCGTCCTCACCTCAGGGGCTTTCTTGATGGGAACTGGATTTTTTTTCCCTACAAGTGTGTGACAGTGAGGGATACAAGTTTGATGCCATTGTCTTAATTTCTGATATCGCACCTGCAGTTTTATCCCCCATTGCTTCTGCAGCTTCAGTGCAAATGTCAACAAACTTGAAAGGACAGCTACTGTCTTAATACCATTATGAAAATGGTCTTGACCTTGGAATGGCGAAAGGAGCCCAGGGGTTCCTGGCCCAGAGTAAGAATTGCTGCTCTAGATTAGCCCTGATCTGTGAGGTTTCAATGTCCGCTTCCAAAACAAGGAGAATTTTATAGAGCAACTCATGCCTCTGCCCTAGAATATACCTTTTTTTTTAAAAAAAGCATACATTTCTGAGTAGTGTTTATCTGTGGTTAATGCTTAAAGAAAGGCGGTTATGTTCTGTGTTCAGTGGTTTAGAAAATGCTTTGAAATAGCGAGTAATGTTTGGGTTGTTGATTGCTTTTACGTTTGGTTGCACACTGCTTATTAAGAGTAAATAAAAACTTTGAAATGTTTTCAGAATTTAATTTTCATTATTTATGCACAGAATGATGCTATGATTTTAATTTCTTTTAGCGGTAGTAATATTATGTTTGCATTATAAAAGAGATGGTAAAAAGTATGCAGCCAAGCATGTTAGATTTGTTGGAGTCATTTTATTTTAAATAATACATTTGATAAATTAGATAAAAATAATGTCCACTTTGTGACCTTTTTGTGGATATGCTCTTGTATAAAATAAAAGGAATTATTTTATTCAAGTGTATTTCTCCATGGAGACCTTAAGGAACGTCTCCAGTGAAAACTCCATTGTGGTGTCCTGGAATTATGTGAGGGCCACATGTGTGACCTTGTTCCAGCCTGAAAAGGTATCAGGGGAGGTCCTCCAGAGGCTTGGAGCAGAGTGATCATGAACTTGGGTTTTGGAATCACAGACACTTTGGTTTGCTCTTCTCTTTATTATCTGGGTGACCATGGCCTTTGTTTTCACAGCTATAAAACAGGGTAATGATTGTAAGAACCCCTAGCTCTAGATGACTCTGTGTCTACTATGATCATTCAGTGACTGTAGGTCTGAAAAGGGGTTGGCCTATTGGCCAGTACCTAGTGTATTAGTTTGCTAGGGCTGCCAAAGCAAAGTACCACAAACTGAGTGGATAAACAATAGAAAGCTATGGTCTCACAATTCTAGAGACTGCAAGTCTGAGGTCAAGGTGTTGGCGAAGTCATGCTGCTGCTTATGGTGCTAAGGGAAGACCTGCTCCTGTAGCTCCTGCTGGTTTCTTGGCTAGTGGCAGCATGACTGTCATCTTCACATGGCATTCTCCCCCTGTGCGTGTCTCTGTCCAAATTTCCCCTTCTTATAAGGACTCCAGCCACTCCTATGGGTTAAGGGACTTACTGTACTATTATACTCCAGAGTGACCTAATTTTAACTAATTTTGTCTGCAATTCTATTTCCAAATAAGGACATATTCTGAAGTCCTGGGGGTTAGGACTTCACAACGAATTTGGTAAGCCCTCAATAAACGTAAAGTTTTGTTGTTGTCGTCTTGTTTTTACACTGCAATAGACGTGGCAAACAATGGGTAGAGAAGTAGGAACTGCGGACAATTCTCAGGCTTCTGGCTTTGACAGCTGGGTGAATACACGGGCTGCCGTGAACTAAGACAGGAATTTAAAAGGAGGAGCAGGGTCTGGGGAGAGGGAAAGTTAAGTCAGGATGTGGATTAAAGAAAAAATTTATTTTAATTTAGGGAAATTTTGTTTATCTGGTTAGAACATCAAGTAAAAATTATAAATGCAAATCTGAAGAGAAATGTGGGTTGAAGATACAGTTTTGCCAGTCATCAGAAAATAAGCTTCCTTATTTTCTTCATCGACTTTCCTTCATTCCTCAGACATTTATCAACTGCCTCTCTTGTACCGGACTTGGGGTAATTTTCGTTCCATGTTATCGGGTATTTGGGAGATTTGGGAGCTGACAAGTCATTAAACTGGAGACAGGTTTGGAGAGAAACAGAGTAGTTTGACAACAGGCACAAGGGAATTCAAGAAATCCCTCTGAAGAGAGAGATTGGAGCCAGATAGAGGAAGACCAGACTTCTTTGCTTTAAGTTAATTTTTCTTTTTCCTAAAGGCAGTGGGGAACAACTGAGGGCTTTGAGCAGGAAACGGGCTTGTACAAGACTGTATCGGAGGAAATAATTGTGTAATGGATTGGAAGTGGTGGGCACCAGCGTGGCAAGCTCAGATGGTATTAGGTTCACCCACAGGAAATGGACCCAATTTGGGGCCAATAACTAGGAGAAAATCCTCAGAGGAAATTTTGATGGTAGTAGGAGATGGAATGTAAACAGTGAGAAGACAATCAAAATTGACTCCAAAACTTCTAGCCTAAGATAATGGAAAACTGTGGTATTACTGAAAAAATTAAGGGAGGTTCGGAGGGGAAATAGCTTTGTGGGGAGCATGGCACGCATGTCTGAATGGCGAGCTTCAGTGGATAGCAGCACATGCTGGGTGGGGGAGTCCTGCGCTGAGGGGTCCTGGGTCAGGAGCAGGTGCATTGCGATGTCAGTAAACTTGCCAATCCTTGAAAGTGATCGACACGTGATCACCTTCTCATAGCTTCTCTGCATGAGTCCAACTTCCTTCTCTTCTGTAGCTTACCTTCATCGGTCAAGACTAATACAAGCAAAATGCCCATTTTCTAAGACTCAGCTTATGTTGATAGTTTAATAAAACTTACAAAACCAGCTACCTTCACGTGTCTCTCATTGGAGTCCTGGTGTATCCTGCTTTACTGTATATATTAAGGTAAAGAAATGACTGAGGCTAGTCTCTGTTCAACCCAGTAGGGTCTTTCAAAAGACTCAAGACATTTGCAGGCATGTTTTTTAATGTGAAAGAGGAATCAGAGCATGAGCCTCAGGGCAGAGCACCAGGGTCAATGCCAGAGATCATGGAGAAGGACCACTAATGGGTGACACAGAAGTCCTCCATGAAACACAGCCTTCGATATGGTCCTTGTATAGTTTCCTAAAGGCCCACTCTGGAGGTCAGTGATGGTCGCATCCAGAATCATTTGTTCCTCTGACATCATGAAATTAGGGGTGTTTTTTCACAGGAGGTCATTCATATAGGGATACAATGTAATTCTCCATAGAGAAGCGACAGCTATGTAGAGAATCGCGATGTGGTGGAAGTAGGAAAGGTAGAAGACAATCAGTCATTTTGATTATGGAACGTGAAGGTGAGTGAGGAAGTCACTGTCATCAACTTTATGAGCAGCACATCGGAAGTACTGAGAAGACACCTTCGTGTGCTTAGTGTGGCTTTTCCTGAGCAATGAGCTTCTGGTCAGATACCTCATAGGTAGTTCTAAACAAAACCGAAAGCCCACTTTGTTTTCACATGGCTTAAAACCTAGTTTAAGAGGAGACAGGATGAAATTTTAAATTACTTAAGGAGACTTACAAGGTAAGAGTAGATCCTTGCTCATGAGTGGGGAGGAAACTGCTACAAGGTAACATCGTAAAACCATGTAAAAATGGTGGTATTCTCCAGGAGCGTGCAGTAGACATCTCTTAGCTTATGTGCTGAAATAGTAGCTCCTTTTTTTCAGGAAAATATGTTGCTTCATATTTTATCCATGTGGTTTCCAGAGGTGCCCGATCATAGTGCCCCACCTTCAGGGGCCAGCGTCCTCACGCAGGCAGAGCCCATGTGAGCCCTTCTCAGATTTTTGGACTTGGGACCAAAACGGGTGATCTGCATTTATCTCTGGTGGTGAAGAGCGAGGGACGAGCACCAAGAGTGGCCACTGAAGTGACCAGGTGCAACATGTGCAGTGAAGCAGTGGCAGGGACCCAGAGAGAGACCCTCGGGTCCCTCTGACCTGCATTTCCAAAGGTTGTGGCAGCCCGATGACAAGCTCCACCGGCAGAGAGAGCCCCTGCTGTGGCTCCCTTGTTGTTCCCCCGATGACAAGCTCCACCGGCCGAGAGAGCCCCTGCTGCAGCTCCCTTGTTGTTCCCCCGTTGCGTTGTTGTCACCTATGTCAAAGGATTCTGATCACTACAAAGGACGCTCGGGAACTGGGCCTGCAGAAGAACAAATCTGCGCGCATGATGCAGCACCAGACTGAGAGTGAGGGGTTGCTGTCTTGTGAGCAGACTGTGAGTGACTTTCCCAGTGCTCCACTGGTGTTCTTTTGGCCAAATTCAAGTTGATGAGAGAAGATGCCATACGCAGTCCAATTAGACGTTGCGGAATGTCTTCATTTGCACTATCAAATAGTTGTTTTTTCACTGGGAAATGATATCAGAGCCTGACATTAGGATATGGGCACCTCTGAGCATCTCACTGAAAGTTGAAAAGACACAATATACATTTGTTCTTATACTGAACAGTCAGTGATTCCTGCATCGTGTGGGGTACTGTATTGGGTGCTCTGAATACTCAAGAATAACACAGGTTCCCTGCTTGAAGTCAGAGCCACATAAATAAATGACAGCCCCTTGGATCTGATGAGACTTAGCTAGAGGTGTGCGGACAGTGGCATGGGGACATGGCCAGGAAGGAGAACAGGCTACAGGAGGCATACAGGTGAGGGGGACTTCAGAGCTGAGACTGGCAGGCTGCCTACAGCTAAAGGAGGGGACAGTAGAGTACCAAATTGTGGTGTTCTTTCCAGGGCAATTGAGTGAGGGAAAAAATGTGATGTAAGAAGCAGAACTGATGATTTTGGAGGGGGGGAAAAAAGCCTAGCGTATATAAAAGAGAAAGAGATTAAATTAAAGCTATATCCTTGTGACTATTTTATGACTTAATTTATATTCTAATTCTGAATATTAAAGTATAATATTACTAAAAGGATATGCAACATCTTAGTAAACATGTTTTCTGCAGAAAATGTGGCATGCCATAATTTTTTAGTTAAATTGGTGTCTTTTCACTACTAAAATTCATGGCAAATCAAGTGTCTGACCTGACATTTTATTATGAATTTGACATAGCATCATAAAATTCTTTGAAAGGCAGAAAGAGCTTCCATCATCATTTCATCTCCTCTCCATTATTTTACCAAATAAGACAGTGAGGCATAGATAAGGATGGTTTCTTCAAGTTCCTAGGAAGGCTAGTCTAGACAAGTAATTTTTAAACTACAACTTGTAACCTATTGGTAAGGGTTGTGAAATCAATTTTGTAAAACACATTGAGTGTTAAGAGACAAAGACAGAGATACAAATAAAGGGGGGGAGGAATATGACAGAATGGGAGATTTCAGGTTGCATGACACGTAGTAAGCATACAATTTTATGACCTTTTTGTTCACTTATATATTCAATAACTAATACAGATAGATATACATATGTCTGTGCACACGTGTGGGTACATGTGTTCTCACTGCTAAGCAAGATGTATTTCTAACCATAGATTGCAAGAAAACAGCAGGGAAACAATGGCAGTCTTGGCACTGTGACCAGGGTCCCAGGGGAAGTGAGGTCAGCTGTCCACGCTGCTGTTTGGGAAACGCCAAGATTCTCAGGAGTCCCAGCTGATGCTCAGGCCTCTCCTTACCACGCAGGCAATTGCTAACTTCCCCACCTCCCAGCTTCCCTCATGCTGCTTTCCTGGCTGGGTTTATTCCCCCTTCTGCTCTCTGACCACCCCCCTTTCACCCTGCAGCCTTGAGAACTGGGTTTGGTGATCTGTCTTCTCCAGCTCTGTCCTAAGATGGACCCCTAAAGGCAGAACTGAGACCAGAACTTGGGTGCAGGTTATGTATTTAGGAGGTGATCCCAGAAAGCAGAGAGTAGGGCAAGGCAGGGAAGGAGGGAAAAAACACCCAAAGGTCCATCATCAAGGTCACTGCCATAGGCACTGAGTGAGGAGTTCATCTGCCAATCCTTCTGAGAAGCATGCAGAATGCCTTCCCGAGTAGTCCAGAGAGGGGCAGCTGTTTATCTGTCAGCTGCCAGTGGTTGCAGGTTCCCTAGGGGCATTGACTTCCCTGTACTTAGAGGCTCTACATACCTGTAGCCAAGTGGGCAAGCATGGTTCTGGGGAGGGTCCTAGGCCAAAAGCTACACAACCATGGCAGGTACTCAGGTGTCAATTGAGCTCACAGGAAAATGTTCCCTGCAGTGTTGGCTGAAACTGGAGAGTCATGAGGCGCCCAAGAGCTGCTCCTGTGACACTGTGGCACTCATCATGACTGTCACACCATTTGGACCTGGGTTCTTTCCATCTGGTGATGGAACCAAGGCAGGAGTGGAATCGGATCCAGAGTCCTCACAGCCTGCTAATTCCACTGTCTCCCATTGCCACCACTGTAAATTTTAATTCAGAAACTTTCTGGCATGTTCTTCTTCTGCTAGAGTAATTTATCTGATATTCCCTCGAGTGTCCACGTTGTGTCGTGTAGAAAACTGTATTTACAAGTGAAAATTATTTGTTTTCTGCACAGAAAAGCCATTCTTTCGTTCTCATTTGAATTATTTATTTTTCTTTGAAGAACGCTGAACATAAAAGTTCATTTACATTCCCGGCATCTCATAACCGATCACTTCAGGAATACAGGAGGAGAGGCAGCCTGGAGATTGTGTGTGCTGATAAGAGGGAGGATGAATCACCAAGCTCTCCAGCCCCTCACACAGAAGAGGCCCGTGTTCGCATATATCAGGCTTGTCTGCCTGAAAATCAGGAGTGAAACACAAGTGTTTTCATAAGTGTAGAGAAGATTTAGTGCCTCAGAATCTTCCTCTGCTTTTGATTAGGTTTCAGCATTTTTTTTCTTCCCTGGATAGAATTTAGAAGTGGCGAAATCCTAATTATAGACTTTGCAGAATTATAAGCAAGTATGTGCCATGTGTAGATTTTCAGAGCTCACATTTTTAGACATAGATTGGCTCACGAATTGCACACGTATAAGGAGAAGCAGGGGAGTTTTCGTCATCCTAATTAACCTGCGTGTCTCCTGGGACTCGGCTCAAGCTGGCGTCTTGCGCTGATTTCTGCGGTGGACACAAAACTAAGGGCTTTTACCATCCAGTTGGATACCTGATCATCAAAATACAGGCTTGCTTTTGGAGGTGCCCTGCCCTCCTGCCATCCTGTCCTTTTCTGCTCCCCTGGGGATGACCACTTCAGAGTCTGGAACCAGACGTTACTTTTCCGTAACCTAAAAGCCTTCCCTGCCTTGCAAATTCACTTACAAATAAAAGAGAACTTTCAACATAAAATTTTCACTCTCTATGATGCCTTCAAGCCTAGTCAGAATCTTGTTCCTACTTCTCTTTCCAGCCTCCTTCTTATGAACAGTCCTTTCTACCCCAAGGTTAAGCTCCAGCCACAGAAAATGGATAAACCTCTTCCCCCAATTAACCTCTATCTCATTTAGGAGCTTTTAGGCATGCTGTGTCTCTATGTGAAATACCTCCTCACCCCCTAATTGTTAGTCCTCAGGATGGTTAGGGCTCTGCTCGAACACCATCTCTTCCGGAAAGCCGTCCTTGGTTCTTAGCCTGGATGAGATGCCCCATCATACCGCAACATACTCTGTATTTTACTTTCTGGTTTACCAGGCTCTGGTCCCTGCCAGGCAGCATACTACTTTAAGACAGAGTCTGTGTCTTGTTTAGTAAAGTACCCAAAACCTAGCCCACGGCTAGGCAGATATTACAGACTGACATGGAAATGTACATACTGGTTGTGCTAGGGTTTCCACATTTAGCAGCAATTAAAGTTACAATATCCTGCATACCCCCAAAGAACCATTATATCCTACAGAATAGAAGTTGCCGCAGTTTTCGTATATATTTTTCCTCGTACCAATCACATGTAATCAACTGGAAATATGATAACTAATATCCAAAGTGCCCTATCCACTCCCTGTGCCTTATTCCTTTAAAACTGCTAGTTCCTAACCTTCAGTTTCTTCCTGCCTTCTGGGTTCCTTTCTTCCCACAATGAGCATCCATACCTTACACCTGTGGCACCTTAAATACTAAGCAACGTGAATTAATTTGCCCAGTGCTTACAGCAGGCAGAGCTGGATGTATTGAAAGATCTGTGTACAGCCAAGCCCACTGTACAGATGCACAGTAAAGTTAGTGAGTATCTGATGATTGACAGCCTATATAATAATTAACACCCCCGTACACGCACACAACACCCAAAGAAAGACTGATTTACATCACAAGGATTTTAATTAGAATTTTTATTAACATAATTAACCTGGTGTTAAAATTAATTAGCAATTGTTTTTTCCCAAGTCCTCCTTAAAGAAATTCCTTGAAGGTATAGTGGAAAACATTCCACGAGCCATTTCCGTACAAAATGAAGAGCATGAATGTATGTAGATGAGTTTCTCTGTGACAGTGTCTTTTAGTGTTTGTGTTTCTTTAGGAATCATGATCTCACAGGACTTTAAATACACAGCAGGCGGCTCCCATGCCACATCGCCTTAAAATACTGGCGTCATAATTCATGCAAAAGGAAAAATACCCTGCAGCCACGGACCTGTCTACAGTAGTGTAATAGCCTAGAATGCATTGAGTTATTTAAATGTCACACCTGAGTGATGTCTAACATGGTCCAGGAGCTGGCACAGCATATTTTTCTCTAATTCATAATAAAAAACACATTGTAAATTATAATACACATCAGAATGTAAATTATTTTCTGTTACAAAATAAAAATAAGACACGACGGCACAGGAGAATGGGTAATATGTATTTATTGTGTCAGCTGAGTGATGTGGAGTTTTTATTCTGACATAACGCCTCCATAGAGTTTGCAGATCTGGTCCAGCAATTCAAATTAGAATCAAGGAAAATCAACTCATCTTCTTCTTAGGCTAGAAAATGAGGCATATCCATTTTCTTGAACAATAAAACTCACTTTAAATGCAGCTCTCGGAGTTGTCTGCCTCTCCGCACTTCCTACATGTAAACACGACTGTTTAAACCGTCAATTAGAGCTGCGCGCCCTTGAACGTGGGCACTGTTGTTTGTGAGGACTGAGAATTAAGCAGGCCACCACCTCGCACCGCCCGGGGACGTCATTCTCGTGTGTGTGTGTGTGTGTGCGTGTGTGTGTTCATAAACAGCTGTGCGTGGTGTAAACGTTTACGTCATCAGCATCTCTGTTTAGTCAGACGTTTCCAAAGGAGGAGAACCAACAGGATGTAGAGATAAAGAAGGAGAAGTTTCTTTCAGGAATTAGCTCAAGCAGTTGGGAAGTGTTGACAAGTCCAAAATCTGCAGGGTCAGCCCGCAGACTAGAGACTCAGGAAAAGCTGTGGTTTGCTTCCGAAGGCTGCCTGCTGCCAGTGTTCCCTCTTCTCTCCCAAACCTCCGTCGTCTTCTATTCAGACCTTTAGTTGATTCTATGCGACCTACCCACATTGTGGAGAGCAATCGGCTTTATTCAGAATCTACTCATTTAAATGTTAATCTCATCTAAAAAGTACCTTCACAGAAACATCTGCCATGTTATCTAAGTATCGAGGCCTAGGCAAGTTGGCACACAAGATTCACCACAACAGCTTCACACTACATGGAGATGGGTGTGGACTTGCGTACAGATGTGCATGTGGATACAGATCCAGCTGAAGCTTGCTTTTTAGGCTCAGTATTATTGTTGCAGTTTATCCACATGGACGCATGTGTGAACCTCATGAATTTCTCCTGCTCTGTAGTGTTTTCATTGCGTAAACAGACCACGATGTACTTATGGGTTCTCTGAGTGATAGATATCTAGATGGTTTCTGTGCTCTTCCTGGTGCACAGTCAGCACATAATGACTGTCCTGGTGTGTGTGTCCTTGCACTGGTGGGGAGCACGACAACTGCCGGCCCAGGGGAATGAGTGTCTTCATGTTTCAGAGTTACCTTTCTGGTGCTGTCTAAAATGGTTGTGCAGAGTTACACCCCCACTACCAGCCCCATAGGTGCCAACTGTTAGTATTGTCGGCCTTTTACGTCGTTGCCAATGTGATGGTTCTGTTGCTCCAACGAGCATCTCCTCAGTTGTCCCTGAAGTTTAACATGGGTGCAGATTTGTTAGTTGTCTGCGACTTGCCTTTTCAGGTCTTCTGCATTTCACTATTGAACTACAAATGAGGGTGCTGAGGCAAGGCTGCCTGGTGCGGAGGAACCCCCATGTACTGATCACGCCACCCTGTACACATTTAACCTTTAACACCTGTGGTTTCATTTACTCTTTAAAATAAGACTAATATGATTAGCTATCTTGTTAGAATTATTGTAAGTTCTTAAGAAGTTAACTGATGTACAGTACCTAGATAGAGTCAGTTCAGTAAGTGAAAGCCATTATTAATATGCAAAGGAGATATTTATACATTCTTCATATTATATAAATTCTAATATAGTCTCCCAGTCTATGACCAGTATCTTAACTTAATGTTTAACTTTTAAATTTTAATGTATTTAAATTTTGTTCTTTATATGTTCTGTTCAAGAAACCCATCACTATGCTAAGTTCATAGTATCATTTTCCTTAATATCCTCATTACAGTACGTAAGATTTAATTCTTCAGATTTGTGCCTTAATATACTTTGAACTTATCATTGTTTGTAGTGAGGTAGAGATGTAATTTTATATTTCCATAGGTATATTGGTTGCTGGGAAAACCCTTATATGAGGTGTGTCCGGAAAAAGTCCAGCCATTGTTAATATACAAAGAACGGTTTGTGCAACATCGATGTAACCTGGCAACCAAGGAGAGTGGCCTGGAATGTGCACACATGAACAATGACGACTTCACTGTACTAAGTGGGGGTGTTGGATGCCATTGAGTAGCATGTGTACTGTGTGGTCGTCACATTCAAAATGACTGAGCGAGAAGAGCAATGAATCGGCATCAAATTTTGCATTAAGCTTGAATATTCCTCTGCGGAAACTGTTTGGGTGATTCAGAAGGCCACAGCTATGGGCAGCTGATGATTGGCAGCTTTACCACCATACCTGCTCACTTATCTATCATGTCTTGTGGAGGATTTTTTCATGAACATTAAATCACGCAGGTGACTCAGCC
This sequence comes from Desmodus rotundus, assembly GCF_022682495.2. Classification (NCBI taxonomy): domain Eukaryota; kingdom Metazoa; phylum Chordata; class Mammalia; order Chiroptera; family Phyllostomidae; genus Desmodus; species Desmodus rotundus. Next base: position 185,190,429 of record NC_071387.1, on the reverse strand, counting down.
CCACTACAGCCCAGATTTGGTGCCCTGTGACTTCTGACTTTGCCCAAAACTAAAATCACCTTTGAAAGGGAGAAGATTTCAGACCATCAGTGAGATTCAGAAAAATATGACGGGGCAGCTGATGGTTATTGGGAGAACTGTGCGAGGTCCCAAGGTTCTGGGGGGACCTTCAAAGGTGACTGAGGTGTCATTGTCTTATGTACAATGTTTTTTGTATCTTGTATCTTCTTCAGTAAATGTCTCTATTTTTCATATTCCATGGCTGGACACCTTCTGGACAGACCACGTATTTCCAGCACCTTTGTCCCTCTGGTTGTAATACTGGCTCTGCCTTTATAACGTGGCATCGGTATTAATCTACATCCACCTGTGCTATGTTAAGCGCACATTGTAGTGTGTATTCTTAATGACTTTCCAAATCACATTGTCTTTAACACACTGGGTGGGGCACAAATAGATTTACAGTTTGTGTGGAAAATAATATACTAATTCATAAACGCTAATATAAGAATAAACTCTGTTTTGTGCACTCAGAACTGTAAGCCTACATTTGACTCACCCTGTATATGTACAGGCCCCCCTTCCCCACCCTACTCCCAGAAACATACCCTCCTTACCCTGAATTCTCAACTACCTTCCACACTCCTGTTGGTAGCAGGAAATTCCCAGGGCCTATAGGAGCCAAGAGAGCTCAGGTGGGAAGGGAAATGAGCAGAGGGCTGAGAGCAAGAGGAGGGACCCTCACCTCAGGCCCTCTGCCTAAAGGGCCCTCCTCTCATTCTGTTCACTGCTGTCATGCCAGGTTGGTGCAAGGTGGCCACCACTTTCCTCTCTGGAGGGAAAAGGGGGAAGTCCCCTTTTGGGGGGATCCCTAAACTTCAGGGGGCAGAAAATACGGATTTGTACCTTACACCAGCATCTTACACTCTTAGTATTCTCCTCTAGACTTTTCCAGAACTCTGCCCGGTCCAGAGGGACTTCTGGGCTCCCCCAGAATGATGGCAACGTGCATTCCTCTCAGCTCTGTGGCTCCCGGTAGCTTCTCTAAACCAGGCTGGTGTTTGTGTGTGAATTGCAAAGCCAAGTCTTTCTTCAGAACTACAAAGCTCTTCTTCCCAAGAATCCACTTGGCTCTCCCACTATCTGCACTTCAAAAATTGTCTTCTGAAACCCAAAGCAGGTTGTGAGCTTCTATTGCACAACAGGTATAAGGTATATTCCTCACTAATGCTCTTAAATACCTAATTTCCAATATTTCTTAAAGTTTCTAAATGCCTTAGTATTTCCATGATATTTTTAGCATTTCCTAAAATTCCAGGATGGCCAATGCAAATCATCCCAAAATTAAATAATAATGACACTCATAAGAATATAGTGCAAAGGGGGGAAAAAAGCAGACTAAACGAGCATTAAAAACAATGTACATTTTATTTAATAAAAGAATTAGACAAATCTGTAACATATTACATGGCTTTCCATTCTAATCGTTACAAACTACTTCTAAAAGTACTATCTTCTGATTTAATCCATAGGTACCAACAGCCACTTTTTATACCTCAGTAGTTATTTTTAGGCCCAATTTAACTCTTCTGCCACATGCATTAAAAACCAGTGAGAATAAGTAATTCCTTTTCAAAGGACTTTGGTGAAGCTCACGGGAGACAGGTGTGTGCAGCCTGTACCTGGAACACTGCTCACCGAGGAGAAGGCATTCCTCCCTAATTTGGGGGGTGGGTACAGGGAGGACCTACATGTGTGGGAGGTTAAAAGCATATGGCGAGACTGTAGTTAGGAGTCAGATGAACCGTGAGGTTTGGTCCTCCTGTGTTCTTGTTCAGGAAAACCTTTACACTTGGACCTGCAGAGAGAACCAGAGCAGAATGGTGGTTAAAGCAGTAAAAAGAGATTTTATTCGGGAACGATTGTGCTAGGAAAAAGCAGACCTCAGTGTAGGAGAGGGATCAGCTCTGAGTAGAGCAAAAGCAAGTGGGATTCATAGCCCAGGAACAGAGTTGAGGGGAGCAGTAGAGAGAAAATTACCAAGAGGAGACATGTAGGGTAGGAGGGCTTCTTACTAACTGCACTTGACAGGATCCCTGCTGAGGGCAGGCAGCGTGATCAGCCCTCACCTGGGGAGGCAGCGGAGGGTGAGGAATTTGGTCAGGTAGCCCAGGGTGGAGGTTCTCTCCAAACTGGCTTAGCAGTCTTGCCAAAACCGTGTTTTCAAGGGCAGGGGTCAAGACCTAGTTGAGAAGAGGGCTCAGGGAGCCCCCTTGACTAATGTTCGGTCAAGGAGAGCTTCTTTGTCAGGCTCAGCTGTTGAGACACAAAGGAAGCACATTTCTAGTGTGAGCTGTCCCCTTGTCTCAATTCTAGAGGAGCCACTGTAGGGAGAGGCAGGGTTCCGGCCGAGAGCACACCCAGCCTACAACAGCAAGCTCTCTGCCCTGAACGACCTTCACGGCCACCCATCCGCCACCCCACAACCTGCACCCCAGGACTAATAGCTCTGTGCTGGCCCTGGATTCCATCAAATTGTACAAAGGGCAAACTGTGCCAGGTGCTCCCCGTGGGGCTAAAGGCTCCCACACAACCACAATGCCTGACACGACCCCGGCGGACATTGCCCACGGGGCAGGCGGGGGACCCAGGCCCAGCTGCTCTGCGGCAGTGGGCACCTGCCCGGTTTCTTCTGGTGAAGTGGCCGCCTCCCTGTTAGAGGACCAGTTTTGTGGTGAAGGTTCCTAACACCCTGTGTTCTGAAAGCATCATTGCAAGCGCGTTGGGCGAGGAGAACATTTCCACACTGAGCAGAAGGGCAAGCAGATCTGAGGCCAGTGTGCAAACAATGGCCACAGTTTAATCTGTGGAATTCATTTTCCTTAATTTTATAGAAAGGGACTCAATACTTAATTTTTATGTGTGATTAAATTATTTCATATTTTCTAAAAATTTCTCAGTAATCTGAGATGTAATTCTTTAAATTGGCCTCTTTATGTTGAATTCCAAACTCATCCATCCCCTTCTCTCCTTTCGCGTTTACATGGCAGGGAAGCTGATACAGCTCTTTGATTTGATCGCACCCTAACATGTAGGCAACGCTCAAAATGTCCTTATTTGCACATTTGGCACGGGCAAGCCATTTCGATTCCAATACAGGAAGGAAACAAAATCCATATTTTATCTTACTAAAATCACAGGATTCTTCCAAAAGTTAACTGATGAATTAAGCAGTCTGGTTAAAAATTACTCAGAATTTCTCCAGTAAATATGGCAAAAAGCAGGGGCTATAAAGGGAACAGCATTTTCTGGAGGATTATAAGAGTAGGTGTTGAGGATTCAATCAGGGGAGCTTGCCGGGTTAATCTCAGGGCCCCAGTGTATCATTGTTTCATCTTATAAAGATCTGAGCAAGAGAGAGTGCTAGTTGGGGCAAGTTTTAACAAGATTTTCCTGAGTTATGAGTTCTCTGACCAAATACATTATTGTGTGGTTGGTACAGTAGCAGGGACATTAATTGTTCTTAGTTAAGGTTGTAGTTAAACCTATATAACAATTCAAGATAGCAAAATAATAATTCGTATGTATTAAATGTACTCATGGTTCATTATTCTGTAAATATTAAATGCAAGACTTAAATTTACTTACAAAAGCCTCATTTTTATTACTCTTAATAAGTTCAGAAAAGAGATGGAAATTATACCCACCTGGGCAACCTAAGTAAAATTAATTCCTGCAGGGCTACAGGCACAGTGAGTGCGTCTGTGTGCAGCTCGCAGTGGCTGCTGCTGGTCCTCGGGGAGCCGAGGCCGCGGCGTGCATCTGGATGGGCACGGGATGGGCTGTGTAAGAGCTACTTTTCACAAGATGCTTTTAAAAGGATGCTTTTTGAAAGGACACATGATCGCCTGTCTCATATCACCCCCAAAACAGATTTCTTTCTATGAGGGAGAGTATATCAATGCTCCACTCTCTTGAGTCTTCCTAGTAAGTACCTTCTTTAGCGTTTAAAACCCCGCACTCTCGGTGCAGTGAAAATACCTTGTATGACAGACACCCTGAAAAGGGACACCTGCCACTGTACATTTATGCACCCCCGTGGAAGGTACAGCACCAGGAGCAGACCCTGCTGTAAACTGCGACTTTGGGTGATGACGGGGTGTCAGTGCAGGTTCGTGCATTGCAACAAGTGTCCCCTCTGGTGGGGGATGTTGATGATGGGGAAGGCTGTGCATGTGTGGGGGCAGGGAGCATAGGGGGATCTGTGTACCTGCCTCTCAGCTTTGCTTTGAACCTAAAACTGCTGGAAAGAAGTTTATTAAATATGAAATTAGAGACAAAAAATGTACTGTACACATAGCATCTGCTTCATGCCAGTCACTCTCCTGGGTATTGGGGTGGAAAGGTGAGAAACACGGGCAGGAGGCTCTCACTGCCTCCTTGCGAGCACCCAGGAACGTGGGCTGATGACGCTGATGGGCCTTGAGCTCCCTATCCCACAACTCTCCACCCACACGGAGTGCTCGGCAGGCAGCCAGTCCCGCCAGCTTGCCAGCTGTGGTCATGAACCACCCTGAGGAGGACTCTCAAGCCCCAGCCCCGTCTTCCCACCTGCGGGGCAGAGACGAGCGGTCTCTGCTGAGCCCTCCCCAGATTACCCAGATTTGTGAGCACGATCAGTGAGTGCTGTTTCAAACTACTGAATCTGGGAGACTATATCAGGAACTGTATTATAACTGGGCTGAAATCTGTCACCCCAAAATTCCTGTTTGAAGACTTAACCCCTGTACCTCAGAATGTGACTATATCTGGACATAGGAACTTTAAAGGGGTGATTAAGTTTAAATAAGGTCGTAAGGGTGGGCCCTAATCCAATATGACCAGTGTCCTTATAACAAGAAGAAATTTGAACAGAGAAGACGCACCAGGGACTCTCGTGCGCAGAAGGAAGACCACGTGAGAACACAGTGAGAAGGTAGACCGACCATCTGCAAGGAGAGAAGCCTCAGAAGAAGCCAAGCCTGTCGACACCTTCATCTTGCGCCTCCAGCCTCCAGAACTGTGAGAAAACGAATAGCTATTGTTTAAGCTGCCCAGTGTGCGGTATTTTGGCAGCCCTCGCAAACTAACACACATAATAGGAAGTCAGATTCAGTCTCCAAGTGTTGATGTCATTCTGTACAGTCCTCCAGATTCCGCTCTTGCCATTCATTCCCTCTTGCTCCATGAACTGCGTTTTCCTGTGATTGTCTGATTTCGGTAGTGCTAACGCCTCTCCTGGAATAACAGTATTAGTCAGTGAAAGGTACCTTTTGCAAAAGTGGATAGATTTCATGAACTTCTAAAACATGGATTACCCAAACCTGTTTTAGTCAGCAATGTAAATATACATAACCTTTCCTTTCAGTCACTGAACTTATCTCCTGTGGAACTTATGGGGCTTGTGTAATTATTTCTGAAAGGTGAAGAAAACATTGCCTCCAGGAGCAAAGAGCTGCTATTAAAAAGCCAAAAAGATGAAATGTGTGATACAGTATTTTTTTGCCATCAACTAGCTACATATTCATTAATTCTGATTTATTTTGAGGATTTCTCATGTTGTAAACATATTACATACTATTTCAAAGAAGATAAACACTGGCTTGTTCTTCTTTTTCATTCTTTTGCCACTGTTCATGGGGCAATGCCAAGCTGTGGCACCTGCTCCCGCCTTGGTGACAAGTGAGCCTTTTCCCACCCACCACCACCCACATCTCTTCCCTCTTTGCTCAATACTGTATCCAGGGAGTTGAGACACCCAGTCGATGGGGGCCTGTAGGGGGAGGAGACTGAGCAGGTTAATAGAGTGTTTGGGGCTGGAGAAGGATGAAACTGGGTGGGGGGTGGGGTGAGTAAGGGGAAAGGAAGAGACCCTCGGGGCACAACTGAAAGCACTCCTTGATTGCAACAAAGTGTGTAAGAAAGAAACAGGCAAGTAAACAATTTAATCTACCACAACAGAATGAATTCAGTGTCCCCCAAAATTCATGTTGAAGTGCTAACCCCCCATGTGACTGTATTTGGAGATAGAGCCTTTAAAGATGTGATTAGGTTAAATGAGACCATGAGGGTGGAGCCTCAATCTGCTGGAACAGGTGTCCTTACTAAAGAGGAAGAGACACAGAGCACTCCCCTCTCACCGTGTGAGACGCAGACAGAAGGTGGCCGTCTGCGAGCCAGGAGCAGCTCTCACCAGAACGCAGTCGCGCTGGCTCCTTGATATGAGACTCACTTCCCAGCCTGCAGATCTGTAGCAGACTGTGGCTGTTGTTTAAGTCAGCGAATGCATGGTACTTTGTTGTGGCAGCCTGAGTAGACTAAGACATCTGTTATTCCACTACATGGATATCTGGTCTGCCTTTAGTAGATCATTACTATTACCCGCTGGCCTGTGTCCCTTTCCATTTGCGATAAGATATTGCTGGATTTTAAGTATTCTGAAGTTCACATTAAATGCTACTTGTGGAGATGAGGGGGAAGGAGGGAAAAATTACATAATTGGAGACACCAGGCTTTTAAATGGACTCTTCCTCTGAGGGAGATGAGGAGGCTTTGAAGGGGTTAAGCATGGGAGTAGCAGGATCTTCCTTAGCTCCGGGGTGAATTCTTCTGGCTGCTTTTTTGGAAGTAAACTCAAGAGGGTGAGATTCAAAGCAGGGAAACTAGCGAGGAGGCTGTCATAGGAATCTGGGATGGAGATGGCGGTGGCTTGGGCCACCGTGGCATAGGGCTGGGAGTAAGGAATGGTTGGGTTACAGGTATATTTTGAAAGGGGAAGAGACAGACTTTGCTGACATGTCAGTGTAAGTCCTAGACCCAGTCCACTGCGTAGTTGGAGTTGTCAGTTAGTGAGATGCCAAAGACGGTGAGAGGAACAGTTCTGGCAGTGATGTCACAGTCACAGCTTGTTCATGTTAATTCTGAAAGGTCACCTAGGCATCTGAGTGGAGAGTCACAGGCACAGGTAGCCAATCTGGAAGACAGAGGCGACTTCCGGACTGGCAGTCTGAGACCAGGAAGCATTTGTACAGAGTGGAATCAAGCATCCATACATTCTCATATGCCCAAGATGACCCACTGTATGCCCTTTTCCCTATTGTAATATTTATGTCAGCCCATCTCATTGTCAGAAGTGTCCCGGCTTGGACAACAAAGTATATTGTCACCTGAGTTGGCACCCAGATTTGATTGACATTGTGAGATGATGGGGGAGCTCTGTGAAAGCAGGTGGAGGTAAACCAGAGGGAAGGCCCGGGATGAGCCTGGGGCTGCCATCATTTGGAAGTCAAGCTAAGAGAGAGAACCAGCAAAGGACACAGAGAAAGGGGCTGTGACAGACATGGCAACCAGGGGAAGATGGGGCCCAGGAGCCACGTGAAGAGAGTGTATCAGGAAGGTAGGCTGATCAGTGCAGGTGTGACCCAGGCATGTCCTTGAGCCTCATCTCTGCCCATCTTCACCCATCTCCCTGGTGAGCTCTTCCAGACGCAAGGCTTTAATTACTGTCTGAATCGCATGACAGTGTCTGTGTGTCTTCGGCTTCCTAATGGGCCACCCTACTTCAACCCATGCCCCCTGCCTGTCTCCTCTCATGACATTTCTCAAATGTTACCTCCTTATCAGCGTCACCCCTGGATACCAGTTTTTACCGCACCCCTTTTCTCATTTAATTTCCCGGCTCATTCCCTTTAGGGCATGTACATTTGTGTCTTCCTTCCCACTCCCCCTCTCATAAAATGTAAGCTCCATGGAGGAAGGACTTTTTCTTTATTCTCATGCCTGCCATAAAACAGATGCTGCATGCATAATTGTTGAATAAATGAGTTAAAGGAAAGGACACAGGGCCTGTGAAGAAAGCCCAGTGGGCAGAGGCAGGAGGGAGACAAACATAGTTCAAAGGGAGACACTTGAGAGAGGCAAAGCTCATCAGTGTGGCAAGGAGCCTGAGTAGAATGAGGACGAGGAAGAGACACTGAATTTACCCATCCCCTGTGACCAGCGGTGCAGCTCTCCAGCAGAGTAGCACAAAGAGCACTGAGCCTGTGAGAGGGAAGGAGGACATCATAGCTGAAAGGACCATTGGAGGATGCGGGGCCTGTTTGAGAAGGCCCTGGAGCAGAATAGAAGGGGTTGGAGTGGAAGTGAGGTTGGTAAGAAAAGAGGTGAGCAGGTGAGATATAGAGAAGTGGGGACAGGAGACTCTGCAGCACAGGTACTGATGTGGGCATCAGTTAGAGGGGGAGGAGCCTGGTGAGCTTGGGTGTCTGGGAGGACAGCGCACTTGGAGCTGCTGTCTCCTAGGTGGACAGCATCGAAGCAGGTGGGGCCAGAGCGGCCGCATCATGGCTAAAGCAGCTCTTGGAAAGTGGCCCTTGCCATTTCTGGGACTAAAGATGTTCTACTCTTCTTTCTTCTTTTTTAATTGACAAATGAGTTCAAAATGGTTTCTTTTCTAAGTCCATTATTTCCTCTTTCTACCACGGAATTTATAAAATGAGAAAAAAGTTATTTTGTGGCGTTCTTAATAAAAACAATAATTTTAAACACATTTTCCTAATGTTATAGAACCAAAATTCCTATGGAGTTGTATGCCTAGACTATGCTTGTAGAATTGTTTTTAAAATGCTTTTTCTTGGTGCTCCAGGAAGAGCATAAAGGCAAGGGGGGCCTTTCAAGTTGCTGTATCAAGGAAGAGTGTTCTATTCCGTGCTTTGCTGTTCCTCTTCAAAACCATAGTGTATTAGTTTCCTAGGGCCGCCACGGCAAACTACCACAGAGTCCCTGGCTTAAGACAACAGAATTTTATTTCCTCACATTCTTCTAGAGGCCCAAATATGAAGTCAAGGTGTGCACAGGGCCATAGTCCCTCTGAAGGTTCTAGGGGAGTTTGCTTCCCATGTCTCTTAGCTTCCAGTGGATCCAAGTGTCCCTTTGCTTGTGGCCGCATCGATGCAATCTCCGCCCGTGTCTTCACATGGTTTCTCTGTGTCTTAAATCCTCCTCTGAGTTCTCCAATAAGAACACCAGTCATTGGACTGAGGGCCCAGGATCATCCAGGATGATTTTGTCTTGTGATTCTTAATTGAATTGAGTATACAGAAACACTATTTCAAATAAGTCATATTCACAGGAACTGGCGGTTAAGATTTCAACATATCTTTTCAGGGGCCATTTTACAGCCCACTATACATAGTTTTGTGATTTGAGATGTGATTTATATTTGTGTGCAATTTTTGTATTCACCATTATTTTCTGTTGTGAAAATCACATCACTTAGAATAATTTAAATACAGTAGTTTTGAGTTTCAAAGAAACAACTAAGACCATTCTTTAATTGTATTTTCTAGAGCATATGCAAGTAATGGGTGATTTGGGAATTAAAATCAAATATCCAGCAATCTACAAATTGTGCCGCTCTCTTGCTGACATTAAATGGATTAGAAAACACAATTAGTAAAATGTAGTCTGAAGAAAATACTAAGTTCACTGCATTCCCCACAGTTTGGCAGAAAGGAGAATCCCAATTAATTTGAAATCTTGTCAGTTGTAGTTGTTACAGTGCTTGTTTCTCTTAAATATAGAGTTGTAGGAGTTTATGAATAAGCGGGAAAGAGATAAAAGTTGAAGACGTGGTATAAGGAAGGGAAATGATGTTTATTGAGCATCTACTTGGTTAAAAATATGGAAAATCATTGGAATCAATGGAACCCCATTTATTACCAGAGCAACCAAGAAAGGTGGATCAGTTCTTACCTGCCTTATAGCTGAAGCTACTAAGAAGCAGGAGACATTCATAAAAGGGCCCACTACACACCTAGGAATTATCAGAGGCAGGATTTGAACTTGGTGCATCAGTTTTGTCCTGTCTCAGTGCGCTCTTCCCCTGGCCGGAGTGTCAAGATGGTTGGAGCAAGGCTCAGAGAACCAGGTTCCAGTCCTGACTTCACCACTAACCAGTGGTAGATCAAGAGACAGTGCTGATGGGGTCAGGAGCACCACCTCTGGCACAAGATGCCAGAGTTCGAATAGTCGCTAGCTATGAGAACTTGAGTCACTGACTCCTGTCTCTGTGCCTCAGTTTCCCACCTGTAAAGTGGGAATGGTATTAGCACCAGCCTCATAGGGTTGTTTGAGGCTTACACTGAGTGATTTATGCCTAGAGCACTTGGGATGGCACGCGGCACTCAGGAAGCCCTGTTGAGGACCCCTGTCTCCACGCTGTGCGTGTTCATCGGCTCTCCACCAACCAACCCTACGCCTCCATGAGACTGCAGAGGTGGGGAAACACCTGAAGGACACAGTGTCTGATAAGCCCAGAATGTACTGTTTTTTTCAATTGAAAGATTTTTAAAGTGTACATTAGCTGATGACAAAGAAATAGTTAATTTTTTTTTTTAGAACTTTCCTGTATCCATAGTTTTAAACCTGCCTCATTCTTTCTCCTTGAAAAACAACCATTTGTTTGACAAAAAACCTTTGCTTGTATGGAAACCATCATTTTCATCAGAAGCTTAAGAGCAATAACATAGCAAAAAGCTATGTTATAGCTTTATAACATATGACACAAGGGGAAGATAATCATTAATTATTAGACCTGATTATTTAAGTTTATAACTTATGTCCAGATAGATTATATTTAATTTAATCGATATAGCAAACCACGTTAAATAAACCTTGATGAAATCTCATCTAGGGAACTTTATAACACATTTTGCTTTTGTCATTTTTTGTCAGCTAGCTTTCTGTGGAAGTTGTTTTATTTGTTTCTGAGTGTCTGTTTTCTAATTACTCTCCAAACTGTGTTTTTAATTTGATATTGAACATCCATTTTCCTACCTTTGACTTGTCTAACATTTATACTGATGAGTCTCACTATGAAATGAGAATTTAATAAGACACTAGTTTCATAAGAAAATGCTACTAGTTATTGGTAAAACAGACATATGATCAACAAAATGTAATAAGGGCCCAAACTGCCATGCGTACATAAACCCAAAGGTCTTCAAAACAAGGCTTTGATTAATATACGTGATGTGAAAATTAAGATTTTCATCAAGTTGTAAAATATAGCCTATAGGGTAAGTAGCACCATCCGTGATTATAGCAGTAAAATATACCTTGGCTCATTCCCTAGTTAATATGAGAATGAGTAATGAATACTGATGGAAGTTGTTGTTTAAGGTTTTTCATTCAAAAGGAGGTATTTTTGTGGTGATGGAAGAGAGAGAGAATGAAGCAGGACAGGCAAGGTATAAAACCTGGTAAAAATTAAAAGCAGAAACTATTATCACTCCCCAGAAAATCTGTGTATTCATTCAAATTGTGTTTTTCCAGTGCTATATTTTAAAATCTTAATACCCAGTAGAGCAAAACATCTTTTTAGGGAAACTTACTATGCATTAGAATAGAGTAAAAAAAAAGTTTTTTCTATTGGAAAATATACACAGAGGGAACTATACCATGCTGCTTCATGTCAACCCCAAAACAAATTAGGATTTCGTAAATGTAATGAGCATGAGGTCGCTCAATGATACCATTCATCTGGGCCCATAAGTGGCAGTTTTTCAGAATGCAGTTGCTGTTGCAAGGAAGACAGGAACTACTCATTTTACTGGATGCTTATTAAGTAGAATGTCTCCCACGGTAGCTCTGTGCACCTTTCCATGACATTGTGGGAATTAAGTGAAAAGCACTTTCATTGAACCAAAAGCCCAATTTTCATTTGAGCTTATGGCTCTTAATAAAACAAAAGCAAAGTTATTTTTAACAAAGGCATCTGAGTTTCTTTGGCTGAAGAGAGGGACTCCTCAGAGAAACAGTATACCCTCGAATGAAGGGGACAATTTTGCACCTGGAGCCCAGGACAGGGCTCCTGCGTGTAGTCAGTCACACACCTGGTGCCTGTATCACCTGTGTGCCCACCTGGGCACCAGAGTGTGGTTCAAGTTGCAGCCAGATCACTGTCGGGGTGGACAGGTGTCTACATTAACATGATAACAGTGTAAAAATGACACTCTAATTAATGCATGGGTCAGCAGACTTTCTGTAAAGGATGAGATAGCATCTTAGGTTTGGTGGACCAAGAGGCAGAGCGAGAATATATCAATACTTGTATAACAGGAGAGGAAACAGATTCCCACAGAATTAATATTAATGAAATCCAAAGTATAATAAAATGTTAATAGTGTTTTGTAATACAGGTCTATCAGTAAGAACAGACTTATTTGGGGGAGATAACATTTTTGCCTAATTGGGGTTCAATGGTAGAGTTTCCTAACATCAGATCTATCGTAAATATTCATCAGTCAAAACTGGTTTTAGCTCATGGGCCATGTGAAAACAGACGGTGGCCCAGATTGGACCAGGCACTGAGTCTGCTCTAACATAGTATGGACTTCATGTGTTTACGGGTATAATGCTAGTATTCTTCTCTGAAATATAAAAGTAGATACTTTGCCCAAGTATGTTTTAGTAAAGTAGCCCTTCGAGTCTAAGTGATTCAAATTAATTTCTGTGATACTTTTATAAGATTGATGAACTTTATCCAAGATAGAATTCAGGAGTCCATGACCTAGTTGGATTAGAACAGTTTTTCTTTTCCAACTGGAGACCACCCATGAATGAGTAGAAAAAGCAGTATATAGGGGTTTGGCCAGCGTTTAAAAAATTGAGTAGAATAGAATAGATTACACTTCCCATAGTACAGAAAGTTTGTAGCGATTTAAAAGAGGAGGGCCAGTCCTGTGTGTACATAGTATACGCATGTGCAGGTCTGAGGTCTATTTTTATTATGGGTCTTGATGGAAAATACACGCAAAACACCGAGAAGGACAGTGTTTACCTTTTCCAAAATAACAATTTTTTAAGTCTCCTAGATGCTAACAGAAGCACAATGCTATCAAACATCTCCAGCTATTTAATGCTAATAAATCATGTTGTCATTGATGAGTATAAAATAGTTTGAGTGGGTAGAGTGTTGTCTTCCACAGTAGAGGGTGAGCGATCAGATCAATGACACAATTTTGTCAGGAAAATGTTCTCACATTGCTGTAGTTGTTTTCTAAATTAAGCTACAAATTTGAGTACAAAATAATCTAAACTCATTCTCTGTTTATTTGTCAGGAATTGCTATTTTAAAAATTATAGCTGCATATCATTATTAGAAAATGGAAATTATAGTTGCAGAGAAAGATATTTTTATAATATTTTAGTTCGCGTGCTGCAAACAACGCCAGCGTGGTGTTTTACACAATTTGTCTCCTTCCTGCTAAGAGTTGTTTTCTCTTCACGTGAAGTGGGATAGTTTGTATCTCATAGTGAAGCCTTTTCTCTGTCTTTTTATTTCAATCTCCCATTCACTCCTCACTCAGCCAGCCCTTGGTAGGCACGCACTGGGTTGTTGGAGCTGAATTTTCAGATGACGTGACGTACTCAAAAGGACAACATGATCTGTCCCTGTGGATCATCGAAACCCAGTGTTCCCTCTTCATCTGAATATAAACTATGTCATAAGGCCATTGGGGACCATCAGAGAATTGAGCTTAGTGTCTAAAAGGAAGTGCACAGTATTATCAGTGTCACCATCCTTCTCATCATCTGCATTAGTGTCTGAAAAGCCGTTCCCATTTATGTGTGGAGGAATGGAAGGGGGAAGATGCAGAGTAAACCAGGAATTTAAACAAAATTAAACTCATGAAGAAAAGCCCTTTTTGCCTCCATCTAATTTTAGCCTTTAAAGCTAAGTACTACCCAAATTGTCGAACAATTAATATGTCATATGTGATACCATATACGTGATGAGTGGGTATGCACAATTATCCAGCTCTCACATATTGACATACACAAATACACCTACACACACACACACACACACTCACTCTTGTATAGATATAAACTGCCAACTGCGACCCCTTAGTGGGTAGTAAAATACTTTTATTGTTCATGAACAGTGTTTTGAAAATAATTCAATGGAATAGAGCAGAGGAGACTGTGGAAGGACAGAAAAGAACCTATCAAAAATACACCTACCTTAGTAAGGACACTTTTTTCCATTATGCATTCATCTGTGTGTGTGGTTTGGTGTGTATAAACTGAGTTGCAGTGTAAATATTTCAGATTGTGGCTCATTGCTAAAAGATTTTTGAAAAATAGTGCTAAAGTCATAGCGACAACAATGATTAACATAGACCTTTTATTCTCCTACATGTTTTGTATTTTATTGCCAAGTGTCAATGCATAATAATTAGTAAATTACTTCCTGGAAATGCATAGTACAATTGAATTTAAATAAATATTTTAATGTTTGGTTCCACATGGCATTTACACAAACTAAATATTATTTGGTTAGCTTTTTCTATATGCTGGTCATCGTAGTTGTCTGATCTGCTATTTTAAGCTTTTTTTTAAAAATAATAAGGCTAATGATTGGGTTACAATAACCCAATAATGCCAACCAAATAATTAAGAGATGTAGTATGGAAATATAATGTTAAACACTGGGCCCTGGGACAGTGACCCTTGGCAGCTAATTAATTGTGCTGCGAAAGGCGGGGGCGGGGGGGGGGGGGGTGTGGGGGGGAAGCCTCTTAGGAGGAAGGAGGCGGGATGGCAGGTGGCCTTCTGAGTCGGAAGCCAAAGATCTTGGCTCTCTGAGTATAATGGGAGAAAAGAGCTTGACCCTCTCTGATACGGCTCCTAATGGCGCCATGTGTTGAAGCAGAGATCCTGTATTTTTTATGAGCATTACATAATCTATTGTCTCCCTGTCGAATAAAAACCAGTCCATCTAGAAATCTGACACTGCAGAAGCTCGAGACTTCTCAGTCCAAGCAGCACAGTGCCTGGATTCTTTTTTCTTACCATATCGTTTTGCTTTGAATGTGTACGAAGAATAGACTTACCGAAATACAATGTGTCTGACAGGTTGTGTGGTCCTTATGCATGATATTTCACCAGTTATTATTAGCCAATGCATATGAACTACATATAAGTGCATTACTTAAGGTGTGGGTCTCTGGGTGTGTAAATTAGGAGTTACTTGTTGGAACTTTAAAAATAATGTAGAGAAAATCATGCCATGCTTGCACTTCTTGTTTGGGAGCAAAATAAAAATAAAAACATCCCCTCATTGGGGCAGTTCTTCTAGCAGGAACAAATTCTAGTTGATTTCAACAATGGTGTAAAGTGAGCTTGAAATTTAGGGTTTAGATAGAAATTTCATGTAACTTTATCGTGAAGGTTTCGTTTACATCTTGGAATTCATAGGTGGTGAAATGTAATGTTTGTAAATGTTAATGGTTTATAAATATGGAAGTTTTTGAAAAATAATTGTTATGTGATTAATATTCCCAATGTTAACATACCATGCAATTCAAGGTTCCATGTTTTATCATTTTTAATCACTAGTATGGTTTAATTCTTGTATTCTGCAGTTTGTAAGTAGACATTTAACTTTCTGACATTTCTGCCTTTTAGTTTACATAATGTGAATGTGAATATTGATGATGTCCTGCTTTTCTGAGGGGGAGGGCTTACTCCTGTAACAATCATTCTGCAGGGTTCCAAAGTGCAAGTCTAGAGAGGAACTCTGGCAGCATTTGCATAAAGAGGCACCTTTTTTGTAAGTATTTACATTTATGCCAAACATATATTGTGAACTTCATGTACATGTAGTCTTTGTTGAGACCAGAGCCCTGGCTTCTTTATTGGAATAATCTAACTCTGTGTCAGTTCATTCGGCTCTATTACAGAATTACATGTTGAATATGTGCTCTTGTCCAGGTGAATATGAGGTATGGGTACAATATAGTTTTTTTGAATGCACATTGCTCACCATTAGGGAAATCCTAATTCAAAAAAAAGAAAAAGAAATATAGAAATAAATACAAATTTAAGTAACTGTTCACAGACACACGAGCTCTAAATGGTTGAAAAGTGACTATGAAAAAACACAGACTGTGATGACATAAATGAGCCTTAAATATATAACTTTAATTCTATTTAATGTAACCAGTGTGATGATGCTTTGTGTGCATTTGTTGTATTGTTTATCAGCTGGACTTTTGGTGATTGAGAAAGTGAATAGGTACCTTATTGAAAAGACTCTTTAAGCTCACTCAGGGTTTTTTTATAAAAACATTCACTAAGTTTCTAATGTACATCTGGAAAAGAAATGTGGAAATATTTGAGAGGGAGCAAGCACATATTCTGTGTCTCATTGGACTACCTGATTTTCCAGGAATGATGCTGATGTTGGACAGGCCTTTGCCCCCACTGCATGCAAAGTCCCTGCATCACACCTTCAGCCATGGGCACTTTTCAGCAGAAGCAGGGTTTTCTTGGGTTTCACCATTACGGTTTGCTCCATCTGCTTCCTTGATAGTTTTCTGATTTAAGTTTTTTCTGCACAAGAGCAATATTGGCTCACTCCCCTCAAGCCTCATCTTTTTGTCCCTTGTATGAAACGATCACCGTTTTTCAACATTGTGAACTCAGGGGAAGCAGAAGGTGCTTGGTTAAAATGTCAACACCAAAAAACATTGGCAAATGCTTTTTGGTGAAGTCATTTTAATAGTTAAATTGTTTGTGCAAAATATAATGACATACTAGAGCTGAAGATTTTTCCTTTCAATCCTACAATTTTATTATTATTAGGACAAATTTACAATAATTGCAAAATGTGTGCAGTCCCATTAAATCACACTGTAGGTATTTGCCATTTCGGTGCCAAACCAGTGAAGTGGCTCCTTCTTCTTGTTAATTGGTCTTCAGAGAGGGAGCTTTAGAGCAGGGACCAAGATGCTTAGTTTCTTCCAAGTTAATAAAAATCTCTTAAAGGTCTCATTTATCTGGGTCCCAGTTAAGACCTGATGGCATCTAGTTGAGGCACACAAATAGACATCCCCTGGGGATACAGATCCCAAGTAAAGTGTAGAGATGTTTTCACACGTCAGAGTAGACAGTTACAGACTAATGAAGTCAAACCCCAGCCCACGCAGCATAATCGACAAATCACTCATCGCCCAGCCCTGGGTAATCATGGAGGGTGAGCCCTGTGCTGCTCATACCCTCAGCAGATGGTGCTGGTTTGGGAGACTCCATCAGGTCCTGTCCTTGAGAGGCATGCTCTGTCTGAGACATTTCCCATTCACCGAAAGTAGGCTCCTGATCATCTCTGTGCATTTGTGGCAATTCAGGAGTAGGAGGCATTTGTCTCTACTTATGATGCTCCCTGGAAGAGTTCCACATTGGAAGCCAACCCGTAATGGCAGCTTCTTTATTAAAATATGTGCAGTGGAAATTATGCTAATTAAGCTTCAGTGTAATTATAGACTAGAAAGATTCTTTGCACTCTGAATTAAATTGTTGTAGATAAATGTGCATTAAGTTAATAGTTTGTAGCTAATTATGAAAGGTAAAGGAGAGGGAGAGAGGTAATCAGTTACACAGTGTTGCAGAGATGCTGCTGTCCCAGGCAAACCCTCCCATGACAGCCCAGAAAACCCTGCAATGATAATTCTTCTAGCATTTTTCTGATTTTCAATACTACAATTAAAATAGCCACTGGCGACCAATGAACCCATTTCACTCTTATTTGTCTATGGCATTTACTACAGCAGAGAGTTAAATGTGGTGACACTGTGCAGCTTTATGTCTTATCCCAACTATATTTGTGGAGTTAATTATTTATTCTTTACACTTTTGTGTGCATTTATGATAATTATGAAAATGAGGCGAGGCTCCATCATCCCAAAGTGATTTTGCCATGCTCAACTAAAACTGTATCCTGGGAAATAAATTCTTTTCACTAAGAATTTAAAAAGCTCAAGTGGTAGTCATATGCCTTTTGTTCCAAAGCTGTCAATTCAGAGGATCTGTGCAATACCATTATCATGCTGTGGTTACATGGGAAAAAAAGTTAGTTATTTAATTCTATCGGCTAAAGAGTTCTAAAATGTACCAGTAGGTGGGTGTTCATTGATCAAAGTCACGTGAACCAGCTAAATCAGAGGTGCCTTTTAAAAAAAAACATACAGAATACATACAGGAATGCTGAGTGATTTATCAACTAATTTCAGAAAATGTAATGTCTGCTTGTCCTCTGAGCAGAATGGCTTGACACCCAATTGAACAGTTCTGTAGAGGTCAGAAAAGTTCAGGCCCAGCAAAGCACGAGGTGTAAGAAGGACTGATGTAGAGAGGTCCTTTACAGAGCGGGTGGCAGTTTGGTAAAGGGAGAGGGCTTGTTTGTGGGACGTCGCAACTCACTTTCTTCTGCGTTTATGGCGAAATTTTATTGCTTTTTTTAGCTGGAAAACCAACAAAAAGTTTCACTTTTACCAATTCCTTTAAAGTTCTATCGTCTCTCTTCTCGATTTACCTTATTGCTACAGTCTTACATATAGATCATTTCAGACACTAACAATCAATAGCCCTGAATGTTAATTGGAATTTCTAAATCACTTTTGATGTATCTGTACGTTCTTTACATTTGTAGAAATTTCTCTTTTGACTTAATAAAATGCAGCATATTTTTGTTTTGCTTCTGACATGTCATTACATTTCTTTTGCCAAGGTAGTTTTGGCACAATATTTTTAATTTTCAGCCTCATTTCTCTCACCTGTCAATCAGTAGAAACATTATATTCTTTCTCAAAGGATTATAGCAAGGGTTAGCAAACTATAGCCCACAGCCAAATTCAGCCCACCGCGTATTTTTGTAAATAAAGTTTTATTAGAACACAGCCGCGCCCACTTGTGCTCTTCAGCTGTGCTGCTTTCAAGCTATAGCTGCAGAGTTGAGTAGTTAACACAGCCTGTGTGGCCATCAAACCCTGAAATGTTTATTTTCTGTCCCTTGACACAAAAGGTTTGCTGTTCCCTAGATAAGAATATTAAATCTGTATGTTTGGGTATAAAACATATAAGCACACGTGTGTGGAATATAAGGCTATCTATGTGTGTGTACATATCCATATGTAGCAGGATGTAAAGGTTTTAGCATAATGCTTGGCACATTGAAAGCATTCAATATATGTTGACAACTTTTAATGGTATTTTGTTAAATCCGGTTTTTACTTCGTTGTTAGAAAATTAGTTGTGAAGTGGACATTGATGAGTTACCGTTAAGCCCTCAAATTATTCACAATTAAAATATTTTTCTTCTAAGGTATTTTCTAAAGTAAAGGCTTTGTTAATAATTTAGGGAGATGTTGACTATAAGAAAATATGTCACGGCACTTGTCCTAGTGTATTAGTTTTCTAGAGCTGCCATTGAAAATAACCACCAACGTGGGTGGCTTAAAACAAAGGAAATTTGTTGTCTCAGAGTTCTGGAGTGTGGAAGTCTGAGGTCAAGGTCTCAGTGGAGCCATGCTTTCTTCAAAGGCTCTAGGGAGAGTCTCCCCTTGCCTTTTTCTAGCATCTGATGGTCGTAACCCTCTGTGCTCTTTTGCTCATGCATGCGTCACTCCAGTCCCGGCCTCTGAGTCACATAGTGTCTCCCTGTGTCTCTCTTCACCTGGTCTTTTCTCTGTACCTCTGTGTAAAGTGCACTCCTGTTATAAGGACACCAGTTGGTGTGACCTCATGACTGTGTCACTTCTGCAAGGACCCGATGTCCAAATGAGGACATACTCCAAATAGCGTTCTGGAGTTAAGGCCTCCAGGGACCTTATCAACATATCAATATACTTTGGTGGAAAACAATTCAACCCATAGTATCAAGTAACCATCCTTTGGAAAATTAATAATTCTCATTTTGTTTTATTATATATATTAGATCAAAACAAATTATATAAACAAATATTCCAGTCAGCTGTTTTGATGACTGACACTGAGAACAAGACTGACCAAAATGCTGTTAAAATGTTGACACAAAGGTAAACATGAGATTTCAGATGATGTGCCTCCAGAGGGAACATGATTTTAGACACACGGAGAGAAGGACCCAGTCCGGGTCCGGGGAGACCTCATCTCCTCCACCTGAGCGCTCACACCAGCACACCTGGGACCCTGTGTCCAGCCGTCAGCAGCTCCCGGAAGTGGCCTGTGCACAAACTGGAGCGTGTTCGGGGCGAGGACGACATTCTCCAAGTCAGGCCAGACTGGGAGTGTCTGGTATTGGATGAAAGCGTGTATGAAAACTGTGGAGCGGGTGAGAGGGCAGAGGCACACAGTCATCACAAAGGCCTGAACTCAAGGTTCATGTTGGAAAGTACAAAGAAGTATTGTCAAAGTGACCCACGATGGCACCATCCACGGCCCTCTTCTGGGGGTCATCTGTTCTCCCAGCCTTAGCTCCCTCTCCCTTAGTCCTCTCGTCCCTCCTCCCTCCCTCCCTTCGCTCCTCCCACCCCCGCCCGCCTACACACACACACACACACACACACACACACACACGATACACTTGTGCCCCTATCTCCTATATAGACGTGTATCTTGGTTTTTTAAATTGAACGTCCTTTTATGAACATTTTTCTGTTATTACATGTATTGTTTAGACATAATTTTAATGACTTTAAATATTCTGTGGCTATAGCATTCTTTAACCATTCTTCCTGATTGCTGTATATTAAATATAAAATGGGCCATCACAGAAAAAACATTTTAGATGTCTTGAAAGCCTTAGATGTCAGAAGTCAGGGGTGGAGCCAGACGGGCTGGGGCAGAGATGTGGGGCACTGTAGAAGGAAAATCTGGGGTTTATCCCCAACCGGCACAGAGCCAGGTGGAAGACGTACTCTCTCGCTGTCCCCACATACTTACAGTCACTTTACAACCTGAGTTCACACGCCAGGTGAAGCCTGGACCTCATGGACGCCGAGGTTCCTTTCACCGTTGAGATGTTAGGTTTTGTAAGAGCCGTTAGAAATTCCTTCTGGAGTGTGGCAGGTCAGGTGTCAACAAATTAAATGATTGACAGGGAAGGGTTTTTTCCTAGGAAAAGTTTTTGAAAAACCTATATTGTTGAGAGGAGGTGGAGGGATCGAGAAAATCAGCCTGTGAATGGAAAATGCACCTCTGCAATGCGTGACGTCTTTCACAGATGAAATGTGGTTTAAAAACTACCACACCATGACCTTTTGGTTAACTTCGACCTTTGACATAACATTTTCTACTTTACATAGTTATCTAACATTGTTGGTCTAGGTAGTCACTGACCTGCTTTATGGTGTATAATTTTAGTATTTCTACTTCAAATAGTCTTTCAGGAAAAAAAAATGTAAGCCCATTCACATGCAGATATAGCTCCATTAGATTCCTTGCCTTCTCCCCCCCACCCCCATTTATTAGTACTAGTTGTAGGTTGGAAAGACCACAGCCAGCATGCCTCAGGGTGGGTGGAGCCCAGGAGGGCTGGCCGTTGGAACATCTCACTCTCCAGAGCTGGAGAAGCAAATGGCCCGTGGTTAGTTCAGCAGGATCCTGAGAGGCCGCTCCAACGTCTGAGGCAGAGGCCAAGGAAAAATGCTAAGTGAGTCCATCCTTGGGACAGTTAGCTGCCTTGTCTGCTGGTGGGTTTTATAACTGGGTATTTGTTAGTCTCCACTGCCAGCCTCTGGGGAGGACACTGGGTAGCTCACCAGACCCTACACACAGTGTCAGCATGCAACAAGTAACAAAGTATTCTGTCAGCAGGTTCTGGAGGAAGGGGCTCCCCAAGTACAAACAGGCTCTAGCCTGCTCCCCTTCTCTTACTTTGGGGCAACACCAAGAGACATGGCCTGGATCCATGAAAGGCTGAGAGGGACCGTGCACGCCTGGGCCCTATTTCTAATGCTTAGTGGTCATTTTGCCTTCATAGTTAGACTTTTAATTTCCATTTGTATTAGAAGGGAGGAAATCATCCTAAATCTCCCTGGGCCAACATGAAGTACTTAAGTACAAACATGCACTCATATGGCTGTGGCGTGTATCATGCTGAAAATGTCAACCTCTGCCTGGATCAACCTGCCTGTGGAACCTGACCCATCCCTCCAACACGTGTGAGCTGATGTCACCTAAAATCTTAACATCCTGTTCTTGGGCTGCTCTAATTAAGGACAGGTCAGAATCAATTCAATAACCTTTGTATGGATTAATTCTTACCCACTAACTCATCTATTATGTGAAGTATGTCCAGAAAATACCCAGCCATGTAATAAGAAAAATAAAGACATTTATTGAAGAAGATACAAGATAAAAGGAACATTGTACATAGACAATGATGCCTCAGTCCCTTTCAAAGTAGGCACCTTGGGACCTCACACAGTTCTCCCAATCAACATCAGCTGCCCCTTCTTATTTTCCTGAATCTCAACGGCCTGAAATCTCTTCCCTTTCAAAGATGATTTTAGTTTTGGGAAAAGCCAGAAGTCACAGGGTGCCAAATCTGGGCCTGAGTCACCTAGGTGATCTGATGTTTCACCAAAATACTTTGCATGAGAAGTGGTCCACGAGTGGGCACATTGTCATGATGAAGCTGTCAATCACCAGTTGCCCATAGCCATGGCCTTCTGAATCATCTGAATAGTTTCTGCAGAGGAATGTTCAAACTTAAAGCAAAATTTGATGCAGGTTCGTTGTTCTGCTCACTCAGTCATTTTGAATGCTGTGGCCACACAGTGCACCTGCTCACTCAGCGGCGTCTACCACCCCCACTGACTAGTACAGTGAAGTCATCATTGTTCACATATGCACATTCCAGTCCACTCTCCTTGGCTGCCAGGTTACAAAGATGTTGCCCAAACTGTTCTCATTATATTAACAATGGCTGGACCTTTTCCAGTCAGACCTCATACTTCCCAAGAACACTAAATTTAATGTTACTTCCTTAATGGTTGTCAGTAACATTATCAACTGTATTTCTCACCTTTTTTTTTTAGGTCATTGTCCTCCTTTTACACATTAAAATTCCAAATTACATGACACCTAAAATTATTTTTATGTTATAATAAATTAATTGTTTTGTATTCTCATTTGATTTTCACTTGAGACCTTGTGTTTTTTTTAAGCCCCTTTTTTAGTGTGTAAATTAAACTCATTAGGAGATATAACAATTTGAAAGTACATGCCATTACTTTATAAATTACAATGATAGTTTGGTTTTTAATAGCATTTTATGAGCCAGACTTTCCAAAGAGGTCTGACCGCCAGAAAGTATCATTTTGTACTTTTAACCTCTCTGCATAGGTGAGGGTTTGTCTACTTAAAATACATTTGTATACCTACCTGCTCAGCTTCTTTCTCTTCTTCATTTTCTGCTCCTCACTCGTAGCTACAGCACGTGGAACAGTAAACATTAGGATGCATCACTCAAGGAAGGCCCATCTCAGCTTGTAACAGAACAGCCTGGTGCAGCAAAGTGCCATAGAGAGTGTCACAGATGGGTTGGAGAAGTTAGGTTTTTAAAATAATCTCCATTTTAGGACAATTTCCAGGTAGCTGAAATGAATGTGTCTTGTATTCTTTTATGAGATGTTCAGTCATGTGTGACCACAGGAGGAGACAGGAGAGGCTCAGGAAAACGAAGTTTATGATACTCACAAGCCCTAGGGACAAGAGGCCTGGAACACCACATGGCCACATGGCAGACTCCAAAGTGGTCAGAAGGTGGGAAGAGCAAGTTAGCACTTAGGAGAAGGCCTTTATTAGGGTCTCTGTGGGGAAGGCAAGGCTGGATGGGGTGTACAATTTAGGATTGGCTAGCGTGAATAATTTCACCGGGCTCTAAACTGTGTGAATGGTTCCCAGTTGCTTGACCCCCAGCCCTGGAATGATTCAGGTAGAAGAGTATTGTCTTAATATCAACGTTCTGTGGTGTAGGGAAGATAGAGGAGGAGAGGCCCTGGATGGGCTACTTTACATATCAAATGCATGCTCCAGCTGGGCCCTTTGTTATCTCTAAGATTTGGCTAGCCTCTTCTTAGAGGGATTTGGGCAGTCTCTCCCCAGCCACAAAGGGGTTTTTTAAGAATTGCAAAATACAGAAAATTAAAAATATAATATGATGTGTTTGCCCCTTTAAAAATATTAGTGGAAAAGCATAGGAAATGAACTTCTCTCTAGGCCCACAGTCTTGATGCAGGCGAGCTAAATTCATTCAGCTCTGTCTTCGGGGTTCTCAACAATAGATTTACATTCTTTCTAGACCTTTTATTTGTATCTGGTGGGAAAAAATTTTAACAAAATTAAGGTACTGTTTGGACACATTACATTCTCTTCTACATGGTTTCAAAATTCTTGTTGGGTGGGTGGGTGTTTACCTTTTGTAATATAAGAAGTGTCCTTGGTTGAAGCTGTCAATGTAAGAAATGTCTAAACCTGTAGAAAATGTCTACAAGAGTTTGAGTTTATTTGAGTCAAATATGCGGAGAAGCGAGATCTGAAATACTCTGGCACATGACAGTTTTGTCGCTGTTTTTATACGTGGTAATTAGGAAGGGAGAGAAGGAAGATTACTGAGAGAAAGCAAGGTGGGGAAATCTCTACGACTGGATTACAGGGTAGTTAACAAGATTATGAGCTCTTCTGAGCTGGCTACACATCCCAGGGGTCTGGAAAAAGAGGATTACTCTCGACATTTCAAAGGTATGTGAATCTAAATGCATTCACAAGAACAATGGACAGAGCTTGCTTAAGAAAGAGATAAACGTTTCAGAGGCTCCTGGGCTTGTCTGCCCACTATGACCTTCTCAGTTAGGAATTTATGACCAGATGACCCTTCGAGGTTACTGTCAGGCAGACTGTTATACACAGCCCCCTTTTCCCAAACAAACACGTCCGAAATGCCTTAAGTGCAGTGTAACAAAAGCTATTTCTACGTGCTGGAGTTACCTATTTTCCACATAACAAACCACCTCAACGCTTAGTTCCTTAAAACAACGACAGACTGTAACATCCTATTCTCTGGGTACATTGGGATTAGCTGGGAGATTCTCACTTGAGTATTGTGGGAGAGGAAAGTTTTTTCTCCCCTTTTGGTTCTTTCAATGGGTCTAATAATTAAATCCACATGAGACAGATTAACAAGAGAAAATAACCCAATTTAATTACATATGTTTGTATGGGAACCCCACATATATGAGAAAGTTACAGACCCCCCCCCACACACACACAAGAGGTAAAATGAGGCATGTGTGACAGCCTGAGCTAAGGAATGTGCTAAGGGGTGGACGCTTCAGAGGGGAGGAGAGTCATACACAGGTCAGTAAGAAGAACAGATGCTTAGTAATGAGATGTTTGCCCTGTCATGTCCATAAATAGGTCGTAAAGGTTATCTCTGGTGGTAACTCTTGTTAGAGTGAGGCCCCTAATTTAAATTCTTCTAGGTCGTTAAGAGAGGGTCAGAAGCTCTCTTGAGCCCTCAGGGTCTCCACTGCCTTCAGCTCAAAATAATCTACATGCCCAAGAAGCACCTATTGGGGAGGCCTGTTTGCACCCTTCAGCATCCGCATCAGGATGTGGTGAGAGGTTGGTGGGCTGTAGTCATATAACAGCTTCTCAGGGCTGCACGTTATAGGGGAATAAACGTAATGTCCCCCATCCCTTCTTAATTGTTGGCTAAGGCACTCCCCCACCATAATAAAAGAGATTAACAAGAAAAAAAACAAGTTTATTAACATGTATACCTCACATATGCATGGAAGACACCCAGAAAAATGAGTAACTTCTTGAAAATGCCCCAAGACACCACTTAAATACTGTCTTCAGCTAAAGACAAAAATGATGGTGGGGGGAGAGGGTCCAGGGAGAGGGTAACCAATTATGGGACTAGCAGGAAACATGGTATATAAGGGTAAAGCTTGTTATGCAGATTTAAGTCCATGCCTTCTCTGCTGCTGAGATTCTACTAGTTAGGGTCATCCTATGCTTCCTAATACAGCAGGGAGAGACCTTACACATGGAGATTTCCTTTATAAATGTACATTTCCCTTACAAAAGGGTGACTTCTCCATTTTCAGAGCTAGTCCTATCTGTAGTTTCTCAAAAATAATAAGTTCAAAATAATCTGAATGCCAAAGAGGCATATTATGGGGTGGCACATTCTGGTACCCTTCAACATCCAAGGTGGCACACTGTCACTCAGGCAGTTGATGCCAGTCACCCACTGGGAGCTCAGCTGGGGCAGTTGACCAGAACACCTAGTCCACGTGGCTAGGATCCAAGAGGGAGTGTCTAGGAGTGCACATCCCAATGGCTGATGTGGAAGCTACCAGGCTTCTTATGACCTGGCCTCAGAGTCACATTCTGTTAGTGCAGGCAAACCGCTTAGCCCAGCTAGAGTCCTGGGGAGGGACCCCACCTCCTGAGGTGGGGGCAGGGCAAGGGAGGAGCTGCAGCTCCTTTGACTTCCTGCCACGGTGAATGTAGCTACCGTTCAGAATCTAAGAGAGAGAATTCTTATTTTCTCTTAATTTGTAAAAAATTTTGTGTGTATGTGTATACGTATTGGGTTGCCCAAAAAGTTCCTATGGCTTTTTCCACAAAAGACACATTTTCCTTTTTTACTAATAACTTTATCAATTTGGATATTTTGAGTATGTGGCTATCTCCCGCATGGTGTAGCCTTGATTGTTCCCAATTCATGTCTCAATTTGATCACTATCAATGTCAACCGGTCTCCCCGACCTTGAACTTGAAGTCTATCATCCAGTGAGAAATCTCTAGCCCCAAACTTCACCAACCACTTTTGACACATCGGACCGGTCACAGCACCTTCTCCACACACTGCATGAATCTTTTCTTGTGTTTCAGTTATTTTTACCTTTCTTCAAATAATGAAGCATGAAATGACAAAAATGCTGCTTATTTTCTTCCATCTTCAGTATTAAAATGACTGCATAAAAATTCACCAATTTTGATAAGTGTTTTTAAATGCGCACTGATGTGACAGCTGTCACAATGCAATCTAACAAAGTTGTTCCACATGAAGTTAAATACAACTAAGCACTACTAGAGCCACCTTACAGAAAAAACAAACGAACTTTTTGGGCAACCCAATACATACATACACTACACATATATACACATTGAGAGAGGGAAAGGGGCAGAATTGAAGATATCGCCCATGTGACTATGGGGTTACTAAGTCTGAAATCTGTAGGACAGGCCAGTCGGCTGGAACTCAGGCAGGGGCTGAGATGGCAGTTCTCAGATAAAATTTATTTTGGAAACCTCAGTTTACTTCTGTGGACTGTCATGTGATTGGATGAGGGCCACACACATTGTCGAGGACCGTCTCCTTTACTTAATGTCAGCTGATTATAGGTGTTAACCACATCTGTAAAATGCATGCAAGGCAACACCTAGATTAGTGTCTGATTAAGTAAATGGGTAGTGTAGCTTGGCCAAGGTGACACAGAAAACTAACCATCACAATGTCTATAGAAAGACACACTGGTTCATAATA
This sequence comes from Desmodus rotundus, assembly GCF_022682495.2. Classification (NCBI taxonomy): domain Eukaryota; kingdom Metazoa; phylum Chordata; class Mammalia; order Chiroptera; family Phyllostomidae; genus Desmodus; species Desmodus rotundus. Next base: position 185,162,999 of record NC_071387.1, on the reverse strand, counting down.
GTGGAGACAAATGAACAGGAAAGAGAAGGACACACAAATCTTTTCACTGGCCGATCTTTTCTATCAGAGGGAAATCAGAAGTCAAAAAGAAAAATAAAGGAAAGAATAAAAAGGCTAGAGAGAATGTACAGACCTTTTTTTTTTTAATGAAACTTGGTCAAAACTTTATGAAACCTAAAAATAGATAAGCTATTTAAAATGACCTAAATTTGGGGGTTGTTTTAAATTATTTTTTTTTATAATTACCCAAACTTAGGAAGCATGACTGCTTTTTTCTCTTCATCATGGAGCTTATCTTCCTTCCATATTCTTTATCTCAGATGCTATGATCTTTTTCCACTCCAAAAATGAAAAAAACTACTTCGTGTTTTCCATAACCTCTATGATAAAAGCAAACAACAGCAACAACAACAAAAACCTTTTTGGTGCAAAAGTGAAAAGAGAGACAAATAGGGAAACTTGCTGACTTTAGGTTGAGGAACTGCAACATGAAGTCTTTTTCAGCTTTTGTATGATTTTTTGTGTGACCTTGAATAATTCTCCTGCCTAATTGGTACCTGAGCACATACTTGTTTTGCACAGTTGACAAGTTAATAATGCATTAAGGGTTTTGGGGTGAGCAGATGGAAGCCACTAGGTTTCAAGGGAGAGAAGGGTAAGGAAAGCTGGGGCTGAGCCAGCCCCTTCGGTTTGCCAGCTTTCCAGTGTCTGGACTGTGTGTCTGCCACTGTCCTCACCTGTGGACCTTGTTACAATGCAGCATTTGCCCAGTTCCCTGATGGGAAGGATTTTGCGCTGCTGTGATGTCTGGGGTTTATTAGAGGAAATCCATTAAGCCTGAGGTAGAGGCTGGCTTCCTGCTGTCACCGTGCTCGTGGAAGCAGCTCTGAGAGCATCTGACTCTCAGCAAAATCTAAGTTAGACTGAATCACCGATCAGCTGCAGAGCATTATTCACCCCAGGACTGTCACGCAAGCCCAGCTCCAGTTCTTGATGGAAGCGGGTCTGGCAGGGTCTGACGGTGATGTGAAAATGCATGAAGAGAGTCACTTAGTTATAGGGACCCCCAGACACCTTTCCTTGCAAATACGTCCACAAACTGCCAAACTAGCTGTAAGGAACCTACATAAAACAGCCATTCATTCCCAACAGTTTGTTTGGTTGGTTTTTTGCACAAAGACATGGTGTGCCGTAGAAGGCCTGCGAGCCATCAATCAAGCTGCCACTAGGGTAGCTGATGAATTGGAATGTAGCCACTCCTCCTGCCACCTGGTCACAGGTGGTTCCCTGTGCCTCATGCCAGACTGACGGCTACTCATCCACTTAGGTGAGTATACCAAAGGCAACAAGAGGTGATGACTGTGCTCCTTCCCCAACGCTTTCCTTCGTAGCTGTGATTCTAGACCAGAACCCACTGAAATGCAATAATGGGAACCTGCCCTACCTTTTGGCCACATTCTCAGCAGGAAAGGAGTAGGTGGAGGCCCAGGTAATGTGACTAGAGCTGAATACTTTCCTATGACCTTTCTCTGGTGACATCAGAGATCTTCATTACAACAGTAGCTCTCAACAGGGAGTGACTTTGCCCCCCTCCATTCTCAGAGGGCTACCTGGCAATATCTGGAGACATTTTTGGTCATTACAATGGGAAAGGGATGTTTTTGGCATCTTGTTGGTCGAGCCCAAGTTGTTGCTAAATATCTTACAATGTGGTGAAGCCCCCCATTTTCCCCAACCAAGAACTATCTGACCCAAAACATCTGTAATATCATGGCTAACAGACCTTGACTTGTTCTGTGCCTTCTCCCACCCGACCCCCCCCAGCCCCCCCCCCCCCCCCGCAGAAGCCCTGGGGGGCCAGTGATTGCACACTGTTCACTCTGCCTCCTTAGTATGCAGTAAATACTCAGCGAATGAACAAGTGTGCATCAGGGAGGGGTGATAAGGGGGCAAGTAACTATTATGTTACCACTTACATGATATTTGCATGTCTATACTTCTTGTCGTTGTCAGTGTTTTTATGTTTGAGATGTTTCAATCTTGGGATATTTCATTTGTTCACTGAGTGCCTACTATAGGCCCGGGAGCATTAGCATGAGTTAAAAATAGCTCAACCCCTGCTTGCTGGAGTTTACTTCTCTAGTTGAGAAAACTGTCATTAACCAATTATACACATCAGTATAAACTTCCAGTGTGACAAGTGCTGCAAACTGTGTGTGTTTGACACAAGACAAGCCAGGGAAATTTCCATGGTATCAAGAACTAGGTAGTATTTTCTCTAGACTGCTGTGACCCTCTAAGTCACAAATACTAAGACAGTATTTTAAGTGTCCTGTTAACATACCAGTGTCACCTGTGGATAGTTTCAACTTCTTTGTCATCAAAAAAGAGCTTTTACAGGTGCTGAAAGCTGGGTGAGACCGCATTTGCCCCACAGATGGGAAACGGGCACAGCTGGCGGTGGAGGACATGCCACTGTTAGGCCCTGTGGGAAACGACAAACATACAGCTGGGGAGGAGGCAGGGCCAGCCACAGGGGCCTTTCTGGGGCCAAGTGACAGGGCACAGGGGAGTGTTTCTAGAAGGTCAGTGAGATGTTCTGGTTTGCCCTTAGCAGCATTGCAGAGGTGGTGGTGCAGGGCAAATGGGGGCTCCAGCCTGGGGTGAGGGAGCCTGTTAGACAATGTCACAGTTTGCAAAGCCAGAGAGAAAGAGGCCTTGGCCCTGGTTCCAGCGACAGGACTGGGGTGGAAACAATTCACAGTCCTTGCGTCTGACTGCACGCTGTGTGTTTGGAGGGAGAGAGGAGCTTAAAAACCACTCTCTTAGTGGCAGTAATACTTTTTTCCCTAACAGTTAATCAAGAAACAGTCCCTTGGAAATATTTGTGTTTTTCCAAGATAACGATGACTGTCCCTCCCTTCATCAGCATCCTGCTGGGTGGGATAACCATCACATTCCCGGCAACTTTATGGATTTTGCATTTCAGAGAAAATGAGGCAAGATTGAATTTTTACTTAAGTTATAATACTATGGTGGTTTCAGTTCTAAGAGTTTTTTTTCCAAAAATAATTGATAACTCCCTGGTTGCTAAAGGAAGATAAAACAGGCTAGGATCCAAAGGTGCTTTTTTTCCCCTTGGTCACACACTTGCCTGCTTAAAGTTCTGGTTGGGTTGTGTGGAAAACCAGCAAGTACTTCCAAACAGTCTATCTAGTCTCAGAGAGTGGTGTTGGGAATGAGCCGGAGGCCCTGCTGCAACGGAGGGGAGCCAAGACCTGGGGCTCCATGCTGCAGTGGGTCGGCCCAGGTCTTCCATAAAGGAAGCCTAGTTTTGTCTCCACCCCCAGTGCCTTCAAGACTCCTTCCCCTTTTCTGTTTAACCACCAAAAAGTATTAGATCACACAGTAGGCAGTGCATTTCAAGATTCAAGTGTTGCTGAGACTTAGAACGTAAATAGGTCAAGGCCTGTTTATGTATGTATGATGACGCACACAGACGCAATAGGGGACGAAAGGAAGTTGTTTAAAACTTGTCCCTAAACTGTTAGCTCTGGCATCATCCAGAACACAGATCGAAATAACAACACCCAAACCTCTTGGTGCTACTCTGACAATGAAAAGACTCAGCTGAATTTTCAGTGTTTTCACCATAAGTTGTGCCTTCTGCTCTTCATGTCTGGACTGTCACAATGGGCTTAATCCTTTAATCAATCATCAGTATTTTCACTTCTGCAAAGGAAAATGATACCTGCTTCTCCGAACTCAGAGAAGTATTTCATAGACTTTACATACTTCTGTTTGAAGTTGTAAAAACAAACATTCTTGACCAAATCTTCTGCTTTCTTATTTTTACATCCCCTGACTGAGAACAAATCCCAACACTCTCATCACTGGGGAAACGTGCGTTTTCTGTATAACCTAGTGGGAGAAAGCTTGAGATCCTTGACATCTCGCCTCTGAGTACAGTCTGCACCTCTGATACTAACTGAAATACTGGGTTGGCCAAAAGGTCCATTTTTTTTCTGTACAATAAGAGACACATTGTTCATTTTCACCAACAACTTTAGTGATTTGGATATTTTGAGTATGTTGGCTATCTCCTGCTATTGGCTTCTAGAAAGTAGAGGCCAGAGGTGCTGCTAAACATCTTCCAATGCATAGATAGTCCAGTGCAAAGAATTATTTGGCCAAAATGTCAGTAAGTACCAAGAAACATTGCAAACCACTTTTGACACTTTCTATCAGTCACAGCACCTTCTCCATATACTACACAAATCTTTTTTTGTGTTTCAATTGTGTTTTTACCTTTCTTGAAATAATAAAGCAGAACACACTGAAAATGTTGCATATTTTCTTCCATCTTCAACATTAAAATGGCTGCACAAACATTCACCAATTTTGATAAGCTTTTTAAAAATGCACACTGATATGACAGCTGTCACAATACCATCTAACAAAACTGTTTTGAATGAAGTTAAAAACAACTAAGCACTACTAGAGCCATCGTGCAGAAAAAACTAAATAAACTTTTTGGCCAACCCAATAAAAGTCAAATACTCCCTGAAAATCACTGGAAAACTTGAGTGTGCTCAGTTTTATCATGCAGAATAGGAACAGCTCTTTGCACTACCTGTGATTGAAGTCCTCCTTCGTGCCCACACGGATTCCAGCTTTCTGAACCACCTGTGAGAACCACAGGCGTGGGAGGGGTGGGCTCTGCTCTGCGTCGCCTCGCAGGGTATGGACTCCTGGGCCTTCCTTCCACCAACCCTGGACAAGTCGCTTAAACTCTCTGGACCTCAGTCTCCTCGTCTAGAAGGTAAAGACAAGTATGGATCCTACCTCAAAGAGTCATTGGGAAGACAACGACAATTTCTGCTCAGCCCAGTGACGACAAATCTAGAAAGAGTGCTCGTCGCCTTCCCCTGAGAACGGAGTTTCCACATCACTGATCTGGTTTGCTTGTGGCTCTTACAGCCGTCACATCATTTCTTGTTCTGCACTCTAGGTCCACAGAGGCCAACAGAGACTCTGGAGAAAGGCAGGAAATGTGTATTAGGAGGTCCCTCAAAGTCAAGTGCAAGAATGAAAACACTGACGGCAATCTGAGACAGTGAAGAGTATGCAGAATAAAAGAAGCGTTTGCAGTAACTCCACTCCACTAACGTATTTTTGTTGTGAGCACCGTGTGATTCCATTGTACTACATACATGTCCTTGCTAAGGTGAAAAAAAAGGGAAGGCAATTTTAAATGTTGGGATCTTCCCCCAAAGTCTGTCATAAGCATCTTCTAAATATCTAAAGAACCGCTGAAGAATGTTGTGATTTAGCTTTTTACAAATCATAAATAATACATTTCAAATAGTCACCAAAGGAAAAAGTGTTACTCGTGAGGAAGAATATTTCCCCAAATGACAAGTATTTATGTTTCATTGCACTGGTCACTTCATTGAAATTCTAAATTTAAGTGTTACAAGATAAATTTCCTTTTTCTCTGTACATGAGCTCCGCTTTTCCCAATACTTGTTCATTATGCTAAGTTCTTGATTTAGGTTTAGGTCACAGCTATTGGACCTTCATTTACCGCTGTTCCCAGACTGTGTTCCGAAATGTCCCCGGGTGGCACGGCAAACTCAGAGGGGACCCTCAGGGTAGTTTAATCTATTAAGGGAAACACAGCTTCCGTCAGACACCCACAGAAGCGTAAGCTCCAATTTGTTCAGCTTCAAAATTCAATTGTGTCTTATTCCTCTCGATGATGTCATACCTTTGCAAGAGCTTTCTGTCATAAAAAGCAAAGACCCTGTGAAAATCAATATGAGAGGAGCTTAAGAGAGCAAAGTCCGATTCCCAGGTTTGAAAAGTTGTGCAGCGCCCCCCAAGGCACGAACTCCTTAGGACACAGATAATTCCCAGGTTGTTTGGACCTGACTACTGGACGAATGGAACCGTGGAGCATAGGGTTTGGCCCTGGGGGCACCGCGGAAGTCTTACAAATGGTCCCGAGCCAATACTGTTTGGGAACCTCTGTAGTCACAGGAAGTCAAGCTCCACCCATTTATTGTCTTCAGTCACCTCTAACAAAGAAAAGAAAATGTGCACAATAATTAGTTATTGAATTAGCCCTCTTAAAATCCTAATCATTCCTCTCCTTGAGGCTTCAGGTTGTTGCTGTGAAGATAGAACTTAAAACGGTTTTCTAGGGAATAAAAAATGCTTAATGAGGAAACCATAATTCTTAATTAATGCAAGAGATAAAAGAAATAATGTATGCTTTTATTATTTGCATAAATAAAACTACGTTTATCCACCACTTGCTCTTTTTCCTGTAATCAGACCTATTTTATTTGCCCTGTTTGCCCATCTATCTCATTTTAAATTATAAAGATCTGTGGCAGCAATAACACAAAATAACTTTAAACTCATTGCAAACTTTTTAATTAATTTTCAAATTAATCACAGATATTCTACTGAGAGTTAGGTGGCACAAAGGTAATAAAAGCCTAGTCTAAGACTTTATCAATGGGTAGAAATTAAAGGTAATTGGACACTATTATCTTGAAATGAATACCTTCTTTCTTGTTAACTGCACTTTAAAAAGAAGCTTGCTAATGGGATATCCAGTTGCACAGATAGGGAATCTTCCAGGACAATGGACAGCTGGCCTGCCCATACCCTTTCACCCATGATCTGCAAGGACTATTAATAATATCCACTGTTGGTTATTTTATTAAAAACCAATGGTGAATATATCCTGTACGTTTTATATTTAGAAACATTCAGACACCAGAAATGGAGTAAATTAATAGTTTTATAGCAAAATTACTATGAAATATGGTAAAAAATGTCTAGTAATGAGAAATGATTATGAATGCCCACTTGGATATTGTAGTTCCTTTAATCGGATATTAAGTGGTGTGCCCCAAACACTCACAGCTTCCCTATGCTTCTTTTAAGGGAAAAGGGAAGCAGTAGCCCCAGACAGCTGTGGTTTTGACATGGGCACTAGGAACTGCAGACCTGACTCCATGTCTCTGGGTTTGTTTGCCTTTGTCTTTGTTTTTGATCTCCTTTTCCTTTTCTAGCCGCTAAGCAATAAAACCAAAGCTTGCCTCCATCCTTAACATGTCAGGTAACAACAAGCACACACACAAAAACTGCTAACAACATAATCAACAAAGCCAGTAATCAGTATTACATTCCAGTGTCAGACTTGCTGTCCATAAGATTTCCCGATAACCAGTCCACGATACAGGCAAAGTGAGACTGTAACTTCACGGAGACAGCAATGATTTCTTCCTTTTTCTTCCCTTTCCTTTCCCTTTATTTTTACTTGTAGTTTTCCTATCATGTTGACAAAGCTTAAGAACACCAGTTTAATCCTCAGAGTGACACTTCGGCAGAGGCAGCCAGTCATGAAGGAATGCTTACCTTGGTCACCTGCCCTCTCTCTGTAACCCATGGGTCTCTTCACTGGCTGCTCCGTGCCTTGTGTCCAGGGGAGAGGAGAGAAGCCCTGAAAGCTGGAAGCTGGCCGGGCACCACAGCTAGGTCTTGGGGTTCTTCTTCTGAACATAAACAACGGCATAAACTATTACCATCACACAAGGCATAGCACTCTGATGCTGGAGGGTCAAGGCAAAATCAAGACCCCTCCATAATTACGCCTGTACACAGGCACAACATAAATGTTGTCTGGCTCACAGAACTGGTGAAAATGGCCCCCTGCCACCTTGCCCTGTCCCTCCCTCCTTCTAGCTAGGGATCTCTAGATGCTCAGTCACGGAATGTCCCCCACTCCCTGGCAGCAGCCAATCCAGAACGAAGCCCTGCTCCCTTGAATCTGCCCCAGAGCACCTAACACAAGCTCTAATCCTAGTCTATTCTAACATCATCTTAGTGAAATACCTCACAGTCCCACGGTGTGGGTCCCTTTTTCTCATTAGGAGCCATAAGTCCAGCTTTGTTCGGCCACCGAAGGAACCCTGGCAGGCTTGCCTGGATGAGGGCAGCGTGGCCAGCATCTTGCTTTTTGAAGAATACTCTTCCTGAATACACTCCCTCCTACCACATGACCCTATGTCCATTAAGAAATTAATCCATAAAGCCATAAGAATAAGTGTTTTCTTCCTTCTTAGATAATATGCATTTTATATTAGATAATTCTGCTCCCAGTCATTGCCTAGGACAAACCAAAGGCAAGAGCCAGTGCTTGAAACTAGCATGCAGAGCAGATGCATGATGAGACATCCTGGCTCAGTGCAACTTTGAGTAAGCTGCGAACCTAGACAGCTGACCACAGGTTCCATGCACTGGCGTGCTTGTGACCTCGGTCAAGGCACCAAACGGTCTGACCTGACATGCCATTCTGCACGGTAAGCACGGGGAAGGCTGGGCAGGGTGCTTTCCCATTCTACAGAGTAAAGAAAATCAACAATAGGCAGATGTTAAAAATATCTTTAAATATGTTTCTCCCACAGTACCTTTCTAGACCATATTATGTCAGATTTTACTAACACTATTTTTAAAGGAAGTATCTCTGTTCAATGTTATCTGAAACTAATTGTGTTGGGACTCTTTGGAGAACTAGGATGACAGATGAAATCATGCATCTGGCACATGCGTTTGGAGGGCTGAAATTAACCATGGATGTCACTAAGTGATTGCTATCACCAGGACTGGACTCTGGTTACCAATCAGCCCTCCAGCTTACACTGGAAAGACTCCATGACAGGTGCATGGGACCGGTTCTCACTTCCAGAAACAGGGGCCCTAGTGCAGAATCTGAAGAGATGGTGTTCTTGTATTTAGAATGCATCTACTCTGTAGTTGTGGCTTCTCTTGGAAGTTCAGAATGTTTTCAGAAACAGAATCATTAAAAACACTATTTTTTCCCACAGAGAACTGTCCAACGATACAGTTACCTCATTTATAAGAAAGCGCGCTGCAGTCTGTGGTTCACGCACAGTGTATTTCCAGTTTGTTAGGTAGCATTAAGTGCCCTTTGTGTATATAATGTCTGCGTACATGCCCACACACACTAACATTTCGAGGGTAATCAGAGCCTTTGTGCCTTTTTCTTAAGTTCTTAACTGAATTTGAGCCAAAATCCTGATCTTCTGACGTCAACAAGTTAACACTGTTGCTTAGACAGACTGGGATTGTGCGCCCCTAACCTGGATCTTGGCCACCAAATGCTTTCCCTCTTGTTCTCACTCAGGGTTCACAGGTCCAGGTGATTTTCTAAGGAGCATTATGGGAAGCTAATTTTAAAACAAGTACATAGTCATAGAATATAAATATTTTCCATAAAGTCATTGTGGCTTATGGGGTAAAATTTATAGGTAGTAACTTGTCATTCAGCAAACATAGCCTGTTAGAATTTCAGGGGCAACTAAATTCTTACATGTATGAAATTAACTTTTTATTGTGGAGTATATTTTTTATTGAAAAAGTCTAGTTGCATTAATTAATAAATAGTGTTTTAAAGTTACTTGATAACTAATAGGTATTACAATACAGTTGATAATATTCTTTGTAATCTAATAACCTTTTAGAATTTTTAGGTCTTCAATAGAAGCAGAAATTCACTGGTATTTAAACTACATGTGATTAAAAATTATAAATAATAGCACAATTTTGGTTAATCATTTTATATTATTTTCCCTCTCAACTCCTAATAAATTGAAGTAAAGAAGTCCATTGCTAGGCTGAGATTAATTTAAAGTACCCAGTGCCCATAATCATTCAGAAATAACCAATTTCTCATTATTTTACTGTTTTTCTCCACTTCAGCAGGAAAGTTGCTATTTGAAATTGTTCCTTCTTATTCTGAAGTAATAAATGCTAGTCCTCAAAACAGGGTCCTAGTCTGACAACCATTCAGGGCCCCTGGTTGGGACTGAGGTAGAACATTGGGTAGGGAGACAAGTGGAGGGTGCCTATCAGAGGGATTCATTGAGCATCTCTTTCTAGCACATTCATATGCAACCCACCTGGGAATCCTACCGCTCTGCCTGTAGAATGCATTCAGACTCCCTTGCTACTCAGCGCCCTCTGCTGGGCCACCACCGTTCTTCACCCACTGGTCTCCTTGCCTCATCTGACATGCCAAGCACACCCCTGCCTTGCTTGAGGTCTAGTCGCCGCTCTCCCTTTCTGAAACATGCTTTCTACCTGGCACTACCTCTAGGTCTCTGTCCCAAGACCACCTTCTCAGTGAGGCCTTTCACAGTCACTGCTGGTTTACAGTAACAACCCCCACACTACACACACCCTCACTCTGTCTCTCTGTCTCTTCCCTGTCCTCCCTCCCTCCATCTCTCTCTCTTCAGTCTTGTCTGTGTCTACCCTGCGTTATTGTTCTCAACATACTCGTAATAGTTTCCTGTGGCTGCTGTAACAAAGTTCCACAAAGAACAATAAATTTCTGTCATATTAAGTCACAGAAATTTAATTCAGGGGACCAGAAGACCAAAATCCAGGTATCAGCTGAGCTGATTCCTTCCAGGGGCCCTGAAGGAGACACCATCCCATGCCTGCCTCCTTGTTTCTGCTGGTGGCCGGCGATGCTTGGTGTCCCTTGGCTTCTGGCCATATCATTCCACTGTCTGCCTCTTCTTTCTGTGTCTCTGTGTCCTTTTCTGTCTCTTATGGGGACACTCTCATTGGATTTTAGGACCACCCTAATATAGTAAGATCTCATCCTGAGCCTTAATTACATCTGCAGAGACCTTATTTCAAGTCAGGTGACATTCTGAGGTTTCAAGTGAACATGAATTTGTGGGTGGTGGCTGGGGCAGTGGGGGGCACAATTCAACTCCAATACACACTATCACTGTCTAACGAATAATGGATTTTGCTCTTTTAATAATAAACTGACAGTTGCCATTAGAAACTATATTCCCTGAGGACAGGAACCTTTGCTCTGTTTAGTACGATACTCCTAGGAGTCCCTCAGTGAGCCTTGGCTGAAGGAGTGAGTGTTTTGTGGCCGAATCCTAAAATGGGGCAAGCAGCCAGGCAGCCTGTGGGACTAAGGCTGGAAGTAAAGGCTTGTGGGCCTTCCCGAAATGATCTGAAGGTCAGGGCAGTTGAAGTTCTAGGTAAACAGGAGGAAGTCAGAGCAAATTAATAGAGGAATCTACCTGATAATCACAGAGAGGACTCCTAGAGGCATGAATTGGAGGTGGTGCCTCTTGGGATGTCTTTCTTATGCAGCTCCCTCCACCTCCTCGCCCCTGTGGGGTGAGTGGTCTTTTCCAGGTTTAGAAGGGCCATATCCTGGGGTCAGATGGGCCTCCACATTTGTTTCCTTATAATAAAGTAACACACAATTGATGGTGTAAAGCAACACATATTCATTCCCTTACAGTCCGAAGCTGGGCTCACTAGACCCTAATCGTGGTTGGAGTAGGGCCATGCTGCCTCCAGAGGTTCTGGGGGAAAAGTCCTTTCTCTGTCTTTTCCAGCTTCTGGAGCTGCATTCCTTGCATGTCTGGGCTCTGGGGCCCTTCCTCCACCTTCAGTGTTATGTTGCCTCCTTATTCTGTGCAAACTTTGTTTTGCCATATAGGTCACCTTCACAAGGGTCCAGAAATTAGGCCCTAGATACCTTTGGGGGCCATTATTCAGTTTACCATAGCATCCCAATCAGAGTCCTGTCGGTGTTGAGTCCCAGATTCTTCCCTCCTGATTTTCTAGTGCTCGAAGTGGTGGCCATTCTGTCTCTTCCTTTAACGGGAGCTGCCCCTTCTCTCCTATATTAATTTATCTCTTGGAACAGGGCTACTAGTAAGGAAAGAGACAACTTCGAAACAAATTAAGCAAATATTCTGACCTTATGCTCATCGTATTTGAATTTGCCTTTCGTGTACTTGATTTCTCATTTCCATTTTATCCCATCATCATAGATGGTCTGTGGGAGTTGCCTCAATCTTTTGTGAAAAGGGAGGATAGAATTTATAATCCAGACTTCAGGTGAGAAAAGGAAGGAGCTGCCAGGCTGAGAGCCCTGGAGCACTTCCCATCCCTTGGGCTGAGCTGTCTCCGGGCAGGGAACACGGCGGCAGCTGCATCAGGAACAGGTCTAGAAGTCATGGTGGAGGGAAGTGATGCTTACCGTGCAGTTTTGGGAATTACATCTTCTCAAGATGTTAAGCTTGCAGAAAGCTGCTTCTGTCTAAGAAACTGTAACAATTGAGCTTGCTTTCTAGACAGTCATAATTTTATTTTGACTGTTTATATAAAAGCAAAGCATGTTTTTCAATGGGATTAACCAAATAGGGCCGCTTTTTTGTTTTGGTTGCAAACGCTCTACAAGTGAGGATTAAGACATTAATGCCTGCACATGTTTCTCACTGGATGTTGGTTAACAAGAATTAAAATATCTCTATTTTGTCATTACAAAAAAATCCTCTAATTTATTTTTATGACCACCACCTCTGTACCCACCAGCCAGCCCTACCAACAAAACCAAATCAAAGGCAAAACACACCACCTCACGGCTCTGAGTGTAAAAATCAAAGCCAGTGTAGTCTTTAATACGGTTTGTTAGAGTTCGAAAGTTTAGAAACGATTGATTTTCATATGTTTAAGTAATGTCCTTACCACCCCTCCCCCCATGGATGTGACTGACATAGTGAGGTGAGCACTGTCCCTCCGACATGAAGCTTTGCGGAAAATCATATTTTGAATTCCCGAAGGCTCCGGGTGTCCTGGGCTCCTTTCAGTGCAGGAGAAAATGGGATGCAATGTTGTGACAGGGCATCAGCTCTTTTGTGTCAGTGCCAGCATAACATAGTAACGGATTTCACACTGTTTGCTGTTTAGCTCTGTGCTGAGCACATTGTAGCTTTACCAACCCAGATAGTCCCTATAAGAGTGAGGATTTAGTCACAATATTGTTGGTCTGTATGACAAGTTTTAATGGAGAAAAGGTTACATTTGCATATTCTCCAGTTCCATTAACATTTCTCAAGTGAAGCCCAGTAAGGATGAGAGTTACGAGTTTGGCATCTTTAGGAAATCTTAGACGGTTCTTATTTCTTATTCTTCTCTTCTTCATCTAGTTACATTTAATACTTGACATTTCTTGAGGGCCCACAGTATGTTTCAGATAGTTCAAATATATTATTTCTAATCACCCCAACAATACTCCAAGGTAGGAATTATTATCTCAATATGACAGAGGGACTTAATGAACATACGTTCTGAGAAAACCTTGCATGACGGCAGCGGGGGTTCTGCAGCAAAGGTGACACAGACGGGGGAGCCCGAGGCTGCAGGAGGGTTCTTGGTGGAGCAGGATTTGAACTAGCTCTGACTGCAACCAGAGAAAGTTGTCTACCACAGTATTAGGCCTCTGAAGAGGGATGGGGAAATAAAATCACTACATAATGGCACATTTTGTTTTTTTGTTTGTTTTTTAATTCAGTTGCCATTCACTATTATTTTATATTAATTTCAGGCATACAGCATAGTGGTTAGACACCTTATATAATTTATGAAGTGATTCCCCTGGCAGGCCTAGTGCCCCCCTGGCACCATACGTAGTCATTACAGTACCATCGACTGTGTCCCTGTGCTATACTTTACGTCCCGTGACTGTTTTGTCACTGCCACTTCGTATTTCCCATTCCCTTCACCTTTTTCACCCAACCTCCCCACCCCCACCCCCTGCCAGCTGTCAGTCTGTTCTCTGTATCTGTGACTCTGTTTCCATTTTGTTTGTTTCTTTATTTTGTCCTCTGAATTCGACATACGAGTGAAATCACATGGTATTTGTCTTTGTCTGACTGACATATTTCACTTAGCATGATACCTTCTAGGTCCTTCCACACTGTTGCAAATGGTAAGATTTCATTCCTTTTTATGGCTGAGTAATATTTCATTGTCTATACATACCAAATCTTCTTTTCCACTCATCTACTGATGGGCACTTGGGTTGCTTCCATATCTTAGCTATTGTAAATAATGCTGCAATGAACGTAAGGGTGCATATGCCTTTTCAAATTAGTGTTTTGGATTTCTACAGAGATGGTTAAGTGGTAAGTGATTTTTAAAATTTTGAGGAACCTTTATATGTTTCCATAGTGACTACACCAATTTGCAATCTCACCAACAGTGCACAACAGCTCCCTTTCCTATACATTCTCACCAACACTTGCTGTTTGTTGATTTACTGATGATAACCATTCTGACAAGTGTGAGGTGATATCTGATTGTGGTTTTAATTTGCATTTCTCTGATGGTTAGTGACATTGAGCATCTTTTCATATGTCTATTGGCCATCTGCATGTCCTCTTTGGAGAAGTGTCTGTTCAGGTCCCCTGCCCATTTTTTAATTGGATTTTTTTTTTTTTTTTTTTTTTTTTTTTGCAATCTGGAGGGGTTTACTTTTGGTTTTTAGTTTATGAATTTTTCCAATTTTTTTAGTTTACTGCCTATGTTTTCTTCTAGGAGTTTTACAGTTTTAAGTCTTATATTTACGTCTTTAATCCATTTTGAATTTATTATTACATATAGTATAAGAAGGAGGTCTAGTTTTATTTCTTTTGCATGTATCTGTCCAATATTTCCATACCATTTATTGAATAGACTAGCTTTACCTGATTTTATATTCTCACCTTTGTCATATGTTAACTGACCTTTATAGGCATGAATTTATTTCTGGGATCTCTGTTCTGTTCCATTGAGCTATGTGTCTGTTTTTATGCCAGTACCATGCTGTTTTGATTACTATACCCTTGTAATATAATTTGATATCAGTTAATGTGATACCTACAGCTTTGTTCTTATTTCTCAAGATTGCTGTGGCTATTTGGGATCTTTTGTGGTCCATATAAATTTTTAGATTATTTGTTCTAGTTATGTGAAAAATACCATGCATATTTTGATAGGAGTTACAATGACTCTGTAGATTGTTTTGAGTAGTATAGACATTTTAACAATTTTAATTCTTCCTGTATGTGAGTATGGTATATGCTTCCATTTATTTGTATCTTCTTTAATTTCTTTCTTCAACATCTTATAATTTTCTGAATACAAGTGTTTTACCTCCTTAGTTAAATTTATTTTTAGGTATTTTATTTTTTGATGCAATTATAAATGGGATTGTTTTCTTAATTTTTCTTCCTAATAGTTCATTATTGGTGTATAAAGTGAAAATTATTTCTACATATTAACTATATATACTGCTACTCTACTGAATTCATTTATCATTTCTAGTGTTTTTTTGGTGAACTCTTTTGGGTTTTTATATACAGTATCATATCAACTGCAAATAATCAAATAATGACCATTTGGATGTCTTTTCTTTCTTTCTCTCTCTCTCTCTCTTTTTTTTGTCTGATTGCTGTGGCTAGGACATCCAGTGCTATGTTGAATAAAAGTGTTGAAAGTAGACAACCTCATCTCGTTCCCTATCTCATTCCCTAAAAGGGAAGTGCTTTTAGCTTTTCTGTGTTGAGTATGATGTTGGCTGTAGGTTTGCCATTTATAGCATTTGTTATGTTGAGGTACGTTCCCTCTATTTCCATTCTGCTGAGAGTTTTTCTCATAAATTGATCCTGAATTTTGTCAAGTGCTTTTTCTGTATTTATTGATTCGATTCTGTGATATTTTATCTGTTATTTTGTTAATGTAGTATATCATGTTATTCTCTCTGTGGATATTGAATCAAACTTGCATTCCAGGAATAAATACCACTTGACCATGGTGTATGGTCTTTTTAATGTATTGCTGAATTCAGTTTGCTAATATACTGTTGAGGATTTTTGCATCTATTTTCCTCAGGGATGTTGGCCTATAACTTTCCTATATATTTTTTGTAATATCTTTTACAGGTTTTGGAATTAAGATAATGCTGGCCTTGTAAAGTGAGCTTGGGGACCTTCCTTCCTTTTGAACTTTTAGAAATAGTTTGAGGATAGGTGTTCATTCTCCTTTGAATGGTAAAATTCACTTGTAAAGCCATCCAGTCTAGGAATTTTGTTTATCAAGAGTTTTTTGATTACTGAATTGATTTCATTGGTTGTACTTGGTCTTCTCAAATTTTCTGGGTTTTTTTTTTTTAATTCAGTCTTGGAAGATTGTATGTTTCTAGAAATGTATCCATTTCTTCCAGATTATCCAATTGTCCGTGGTATTTTCTTATAATGCTTTGAATTTCTATGGTGTCAGTAGTTATTTCTCTTACATTTCTGATTTTATTTACTTGGGTTTTCTTTTTTTTTCCTAATGAGTCTGATTAAAGGTTTATCAATCTCATTTATCTTTTCAAAGAACCAGCTCTTAGTTTCATTGATCAATTGTATTTTCTTAGACTCTCTCTTATTTTCACTTTGATCTTTATTATTTTCTCCCTTCTACTAACTTTGCACTTTGGGCTTTGTTTGTTGTTCTTTTTTTAGTTCTTTTGGATGTTACCTTAGATTATTTGAGATTTTTCTTGCTTCTTTAGGTAGACCTGTTTTGCTATGAATTCCCTCTTAGGACTGCTTTTACTGTGTCCCATAATTTTGGTTTGTTGTGTTTCATTTTCATTTGTCTCAAAATATTTTTTGATTTTTTTCCTTGATCTCATTGTTAACCCATTCATTGTTTGGTAACCTGTTATTTAGCCTCCATTTGTTTGTTTTGCATTTTTTCTTTTCTTGTGATAGATTTATAGTTTAATAGCATTATGGTCAGAGAGTGCTTGATATGATTTCAGTCTTAAACTTATAGAGACTCGTTTTGTGTCCTAGTATGTGGTCTACCCCAGAAAATGTCCCATGTGCACTTGAACAGAATGTGTATTCTGCTACTTTGGGGTAAAGTGCTCTGATGATATAAATCAAATCCTTTTGAGTGTGTCATTTAAGGCTGCTGTTTCCTCGTTGATTTTCTGTCTGGAATATCTACCCATTGCTGTCAATAGGGTATTAAAATCCCCAGCTATGACTGTATTACTGTCGATCTCTCCCTTTATATCCACCAAGATTTGCTTTGTGTACTTAGGTGCTTTTGTGTTGGGGATATAAACGTTTACAAGGATTATATCCTCTTGTTGAATTGCTCCTTTATTATTATGTAGTATACTTATTTGTCTTCTATCGCCTTTGTTTTAAAGTCTCTTTTGTCAGATATAAGTATTGCTTCTGCTGCACCACGTGTGGCAGCTAAGAATCCAGAGTGACATCTCAGCTGCACAGATCCCCCACTGTGGAACAAGAGATCTCAGACCCACTCCAGGCTCCCCAGCTCTGAACACCAGAGCTGGGAAGAGGGGCCCACACATGTGGCTGTGAAAATCAGTGGGGATTTGTCTGGGTGACACAGAAGCTGCTAGAAGCCCAGACACCTTCCTAAAGGACTAGCCCACAAACTCCTGCTCGCTGGCAGTCACCTCAGCTCCAGTGGGAAAAGAGTGGCTTGGGGAGCTCCAGAGACAAACTGGGAGAACCTGAGTGGTGTGGCTTTGGGGCGAGGGCTGGACAGTTGGCTGCCATTGTCCCTGTGTTGCATTCTCTCAAATGGCCAAAGGATACTGTCTTTCCTGTGTGGAGCCTTCTCCCCGTACAGCCATATTTAAATCTACATTGGCTTGGCCTGCAGAACTCCACCAGCTCTCCTCTGTGACTCCTGAAGACCTGCCCTCCTCCTTGCAGCCTCCCCAAAATGTTATTAGAACCAGGACACAGAAACCCTGGTCTAAACATGCGCTGTGTTTGATCATCTTATTCAGCAAGCATGTTATGAATCTTTCTCTCCTTGACTACCATAGTGGATGGGGCACAGGATTTGGCATCAGAGTAATTGGGGAAAAGCTCAGAACTTGAACAACTAGCTTTCTCCCTTCTAGCCTATAAAAATAGAATAGTCCCTTAGTGTTTTCTGGTCTTGCCTTCCATGGATCAAAAAAAGAGAATAATGCCGTTTGGTCCATGTGATTTCATTTTGGATGATGCCATAAAGTCCTACATGTAAAAATGCATAGTAAACTATTAAGAACTAGATTTATACTAGTAATTGTTATTCTAAGGCTGCTATAAAGGATATATAGTAGCCTTTTAAAATAATCTTTTACTGAGGTGTATTCAATTGGACATTATACATATTTGAAGGAATATAAGTGTAAGGAGAGACACTTCTTTAGCTTGGAGAAAAAACTGAATTAAAAGGAGCCATTGTGAGAGTTCCAGTCAAGACAGTGGAGCAGTAGAACACTGCACTCACATCCCCCCGGGACCACATCTAAATCCCAGCTAAATTACAGACCGATCAACCTAGATAACCATGTAAAGCCTGGCTGCACTGAAGCCCCATAACTAAAAATCCAAAGAAGAAGCCACCTCAAGACTGGAAGGAGGGGCAGAGGTGCAATACAGGCTGGCCTTCTGTTCCACAGACTTACCCCAGCCACGCCGAACACCTCACCTTTCTCAGATCAACCCTTTCTCCAAACAGCCTCGTGCCTTCACACGTGCCGTTCCTTGGCTGGTATTTGTCTTTTCCTGGACATTTTGTCTTACAAGCCACTCCTTGTCCTTAAGGATTAAGACCTTATTTGAAGAAACTATATCATAGACTGAGCTCTGGCCCAAAGGAGAAGCATAGTTTATTTCTTCTAGGCCTCTAGCTCTTCCTGTGAAGTCCATTTCCATGGGCAGTAAAAACTCCAAACAGAATCTCATCTAAGTGAAATAAAACTATTCTAGTAAAAGAGACTTGGGTATTATAATCATCCCCCCACATTTTTTCCTGGGGGCGGGTACTCCTTTAGCATTACCCTATGAAATCGAGGAAAGCATTTCAAACCCCGGGCATGCTCTTGGTGGGTGACAGTTGCCATGGCCAGGTCCGTGGGAAATGGCAATTAGAATAAGCCAGAAGTAAACTGCCTGGACACACCATTTGTTCCAGCCCCATCCTGGAAAACCGGCTTAGGCTAAGAGACAATTGAGTCGTGTTAAACACTGACTGCTGTTGAGTTTGGTATGACCTGACTTTCTGATCTCTCTCACCCCTTTCACTCCCAGCACCCCACCCTTACCAGTTTTCACTGCACCAAATGAGGCCTGGGACATTCCAGGCATCATTCTTTCATACCATGGGGAATACCCATAGTGAGCGAAGGGGACAGATAGCAATAAATAATAATAAAAAACAGAAGAGAATTTCAGATAGTCATAAGTATCATGGATAAAACAGAACTCTAGGGTAGAAATGACTTGAGGGGTGGTGTTTCTTTGGCTAAAAGATATAAGGAGATCCCCAAGGAGACATCTGAACTGAGACCTAGTAAAGACAAGTCAGTACCATTCAAGGCCCGTGGGATGATGCCCTGCAGAAGTACCAAGACTGGAGGTGGGAACAGGAAAATGGCAGGTCAGGGGAGCTGGTGCAAGAGACCCAATGAGGTTTGGCAGCAGATGCTGTTAGAAATATGCAAGAGTCCTATCTGTGGGGCCTCCTAAGCAGATGTGAGGAGTTGGATATTTTTCTAAGTGCAGAGGGATGCCCATGAAGGGTGTAAGTCATAGAGTTTTCCCTTTGATGCATAGATAAGACTGCTCAGGTTGACAGCGGGGAGTATGACTGTGTGTATGTATATCTTTATCTCAAGGAAAGTGAGAACCACTGAAAGGTTTTTAGAACAAAGGGGCACAATTCTGTTTGCGTGTTTTCGTATTTTGGTGACTTAGGTAGGAAGAATGGTGAGGTGTGAGGTGACTGGCATGGTGAGCAGGATGAAAGGGGAGGAATTGTGTGTGGGATGCCAGTCATGGGGCTGAAGGAGACTCTCATTTGGGACTCCAGAGGTTTTAGGGAGATGCTGGCAATAGTCTTTCTTTTGACCTATGACTGAGGAGGTTGGGCCCCTTCTTTGATTCTTTGGAGTGTCCATCTATCCTGAGTCTGGGCTGTGTATATATGCATCAGAGGAGCACATTTTCCTACATGTAAGCTGGGGGTCCCTAAGACTGCTCCCCTGGAGGTTGTCCCAAAGATGTTCTTGATCTGTGCCAGGTGAACCTAATAGAATAATTACCACCTGGTTAATAAAATAGGCTGAAATGAATTCTTTACTAATCACCTTCCAATAGCACAAGCTTATCTGAATTCATCCTAGCCATCCAGTGGCTTACGTGGCACTTCTAATTTTAATTTACAGGTATTCTATAGATTTTTAATTTAATTTGTACAAAGAATATAATTTTAAGATGCTGCTTTTAAAAGAAAAGGAATTGTGCTATCTCTGTTGTAGAGGTGGCTGAGAATCATGCAACAGAAGGAAATTAAATTAAAAAGAAAAATGGGCTTCCTGTGTTTTAATCCATAATTGTTTTCTACTGTGATCATCACATAGCCAAGAAAAAGTCAATAGTTTGTCCATTATCAGCAATCACTTAATTATATTTTGTAGAAAATGCATTACTTACTATATATCCTTTTGAAAATGTATGTCTGTGCCTACAATTTTAGATAAATTTATTAAATACTTAATGCATATTGAATTGAGTGCTTTATCTTTCCAATAAAAACTAAGCCAGTTCAAAAGGAATTCTATTTCGTCATGTCTCCAATAACTGTACGGGAAATGCCATGTTCCAAGGTTTGCTTGATGACCTCTACCTGTTGCGATAAAGGAAAGATAAAGAGAACAGGTTAGAATCTCCGAGGAAACTTTTAACCTTTGTCTGTTCCTTTCTCTCTCGCATTTCTCATGACTCTTACTCTCAGATGACAGCCCTGACCTGGCATCAATAGGATGTGTGCTTTTGACTTGTTTCTCCAGGAGCAGCGTGGTGGTTGTACAGCCTTCTCATTTCTCCTCCTCCCCGTCCTTCAGATAAACAGTGTGCTTTTGCGGCTCCCGGGGTCAAGTTTTATCTGTGGTCTCAGAGGTCGCTTTTTTATTTCTCTGTTAAAAATTGACTTCCTGTTACATGAATAGAATTCAAACAGTTGGCCCTTTCAGCTCGATATTGTAACCGGTTGTTCTGATTGACTTCATAAAAAATATTATTTGTGTAGTGGTACAATCAACCTTATATTTTAGAATGGATTTAAATATCTTAGAGCATATTTCTTTAAATAAACAACCAGCTTCTTGTAGTATCTAAGATATAAAAAGGGTACCAGAGGGAAATGGATGATAGATTAAATTTATTAACATTATATGAATAATCTTAACTCTTTAAATGAATAATTTTATTTAGAAAGTCTTAATGATACACTTTTATCCCAGATGATCTGATAACAGATATGATAACATCGGTAACCATAAAAATAATGATGCCATTAACTGCTGTTATGACATTTTGGATTGGACCCATTTGGTTATATTTTCTCTTGTCTGATTATTTAGGTAAATTCTGTACCTGAATCAGACTGTTGAAATAATATCTTAGAAAATAAATATGACCTTATAAATTATCCTTTTAAGCCTAAGTGAAAATTGTATATATTCATAAAATCGAGTACCATTTTATTTTTTTCATACACACACACTTACATACTTGCAAACCATTTACTTGTGGAAGTCTTTTTAAATGGATTCATGTGTAAGAAAACCAGAACAATCATTTGTGAAATATTCCCATGTAAAGGTAACTGTATGTTGGCAGCGTGGCAGGATTTCTTTCTCATGTCCTCCCGCCTTCTTTTTGTTCAGAGAATTTGGATGGAGAGACCCGGAACTGCCTGAAGTGATTCAGATGTTGCAACATCAGTTTCCTTCCGTCCAGTCCAATGCTGCAGCCTATTTACAGCACCTCTGCTTTGGAGACAATAAAATTAAAGCCGAGGTAAGTACTCCTAGATTTTTCATTGACCAGTGTCAAATTCATCATCACTGAGGTTTTTAGAGTGATGTTAAAGGGGAAAGAAATAGGAGAACTAAAGTTTGAACACTCTGATTCATATGCAAGACTGAAACATGGCACTTTCCATCTAATTAATTGGCATGCTTCTCACACCTTCTTCTATTTCCATACTTGAATACTGGGAAGTGGAGGACCGAGGATGAACGCACTAGCAGGGTTAAGAGAGGCAAGATTTTCGACTGCTGTACTTTGGGTTTGACCTTCCTTTTCTTCACAATTCCATCTCTGGAGTTGCTTCTGCCTCTAAATTCTACAGAAATACAAAGCATCATATGCTGGCTCCTCGATTTACAACAAGATTACTACACTCAATCTGTATTGTCATCTGTCCTTCCTCGAAGACTCACTGATAGTATGGGAATTTTAGGCAATAAACCAGCTTTGTGTTGTAACCAAGAATTTTGAGCCATTCACAGAAGTACCAGTGGATATAATGCAGATATGTGTTCCAGTACAGAGACTATTTTCTGTGTCCATCATGTAGACAATTGTTAACGTGCTTTGTGTTTTGGAAAAATACGTTAAAATGCATAAGTTACATATGGCATGTGGTATTTCTGGAAAATCACAGTGGCCAGCGCAGCTGACTCTGGCTTTTTAGGCAAGGGGAAAGAATTTGCATATAAGAAGCTGTGTAAACACTAAAAAAGGTTTTATAAGTTATATTTTATAAGTTACAGATTTTATAAGTTATGGATGTGATTGCTTACATCCATAGCATGTAAGCAATTCTGAGGATGAGTCCAAATTAGTTCCAGAGTGGAAAGAGATTTGAAGATATAATTACAATTCATTATAGATTTTGCTTGCTTGCTTGCATTGGGATATATATAGCTTGGTGGCTTTTCATAGTTTTTCTGTCTCTTCCACTGGGACTCAAAGGATTTGATCCATGCTCATTCTTATCAAGAAAGTCGTATTTCCTTGTGGAATAAGTGTAGATCAGTGGTTCTCTATCAGGTATGATTTGACCCAAGGGACTTTTACTTGGGACTTTTACATCTAGAGACATTTAGTGATTGTCACAGTTGGAGAAGGTTGTGTGGTGCCGTGAGCAGGCAGTGGATAAGGGTCAGGGATGCTGCAAGACACCCTATAATGCAAAGGACATCCCCCCCCACAGGGAATTATCCAGCCCCAAATACCAGCAGTACCTAAGTTGAGATAAAGAAAAATATTCTCCATTTAAGGTAAATTTAAATTGTCAAAACATGCCACCTATTAAAATGACCAAAAAATAAGTTAAACTTATGTGGCTTCTGTCCCAAATGGATATTATCTTAATCATTCTCTGTTTTTGATAGAAAACAAAATGACCATTTAAAATGAAGGACACATTTCTGCTTAAGGGACCACATACCATCACTTTTTGAAGATTACAATTTTGAGGGTTCTTCTAAAGGTCATGAAAGCATTTTATTTCATTGTTGGTATAAAGTTGGTTCAGGGGTGCTGTGTTACCCCCAGGAAAGTGGGGTGCCCTCCATCCTGAAACTGGGTTCTGCTGTCAAGTCTGATTACAGCACACACAACCCGAGAGAGTATGAAAGGGTGGGTCATTCACATAATGAGGCTTAATGGGATGGCCGGGGGGGGGGGGGGGGGGGGGGAGGGTAATGGAGACAACTGTACTTAATAAAAAAAAAAAAAAAAAGAGGCTTAATGGGGTGAGCAGGGTGGCTCCCAAGCAGGACCAGACATGTCTTAAGAAAGCAGAAAAGGAGGCTGGCTTAGGATTTCATGGTCATTATGGGGGTGGGGGTGGGCAGAGTGAGGATCCCACATGTGGGTAGGGACTTAAGGGGTTCAAAGTCCCTGCTGATGCCACAGGAGGAAACACCTGAGCTTTCTTATCAGTGTGCTCAGATATGGGTACAGGGAAAGAGGGAGAGTGAGGCTTAAAAGCTGTCAGAAGCCAAACATCAAAAAATAGAGTCAGACGCTTTATTACAAGGAGTCATGCCAGCAGGCAATACAGACGTCATGGCCTGGAAAAGTTCAAAGTCGCTGGTCTGACTCTGCTACATGATCCATGGACTGGCCTTGAAGCCTCTCAGTAGCAGTGAAGCCTGACAGCTGGCTGCAGACTTGTGTGTGGCCACATCAGAAGCGCCCCTCCCCCCAGCCCTGTGGTAGACAGAGGTGGTGCAATGAAGCGGAGACCAGCATGCTCATCAGTGTCAGACAGATGCATCTTCCCATGACACTTCCCTGCTCTCCAGCTATGTCTCCTTGAACGAGCTGCCTCAAAGCCAAGTTCACTGGGCCAGTACGAAAACTTCAGGACAGAGCTTTGGTCCGCTGATGTATGGAAGTGAATTCTCAGCATTATTTCTTTAAGATCAGGTATCATTTTGAACAAAACTGAATGTCTAGGCTTCCTTTTATAAAAACTACAAAACACTGTAAGAATGAGAAAGGCATCATTTATGACCTCAAAGGCCTCTTTTTTAATCTTTAAAAGAGAGATCCTGATGCCTGCCCCGTGGAGTCTTTGTAGGAACTATAACTTAATGTATGCACGCTGCTTGGTGGTGACATACTCATTCATTTGAATTCTTTTTTGGGTCAGGAACACAGTTAAGACACTCACATTGCTATCGCATCTGGTGGATGCATGTGTACGTCTGTGAGGACATGGTCTTCATTTTTTTATTTGGCTCTGCATGGCCTCCAGGCTGCCTGTATCACCTCTCACTGCCCAGAAATTCTCCCAGTGGCTGCACTTAAAGCACTGGTTCAAGTTCTGGGTGCCATTCCTCAGCTACACCTCTTACAGACTCCCAGCACTGCCAGGACCTCGTCGTGATGTTCTCG
This sequence comes from Desmodus rotundus, assembly GCF_022682495.2. Taxonomy (NCBI): domain Eukaryota; kingdom Metazoa; phylum Chordata; class Mammalia; order Chiroptera; family Phyllostomidae; genus Desmodus; species Desmodus rotundus. Next base: position 185,138,307 of record NC_071387.1, on the reverse strand, counting down.
CAGTACCTGGGAGTCTGGGATGAGAAGAAATGAAAGGGTGATATAGGGCGCAGCCTGAAACCACATTGACAAAATGAGATTGGAGTCAGTAAAACCCAAAGGAATAGGGAAAATGCAAAAGGCCTAAATAAAATACAAAATAAGCCACCTGGAGTTTCCCTTCTTCCTTCAGTCGCATAGGGAGTGCACACGTGTTCACACGGGCACCCATGCATGCACACGTACACACGGATGTGTAACCTCCGATAGGGATTTTGCATAAACCTGTTCTGTTCTCTCATCCTAACTTAGTACCCAAGTCATTAGTAATAGTCCTCTCTTTGGGACAGATGACTGCCTGTCATGTTTTCATATACATGTATTGATCTTTGTGATTACCCGTTGTCCAAGTACTAATCTTGTGGGCACTAACCTTTCCAAATTTACTCAGTCTTTCATTCTTTCTATTGCATTTTATTCAATTGATTTAGCTCTTCAGTCTACGTTTCATTATTGGTATTGACTTTGCTCACACAATGGATAGGCCATTGAGCAAAAGACAGAGTGAAATCTCCCATATGTGGAGGGTCATAAATCATGCCTTTCTCATTCTTTATCACAGCACTTTGTACAGTTTTCACATAATGAAGACTAGAAATTCAGTTTTGTTCAAAATTATGCCATATCTTATAGGAACAAAGCTGAGAATTCACTTCCATAAGTCAGCAGACCAAACAAAGCTCTGTCCTTAAATTTTCCTACTGGTCTGGTGAACTTGGATTTGAAGCATCCGTCAAGGGAAGTGGGAACTGAAGGGAAAGGACCCTGTGTGGTTATTTCAGAACCACCAGTGACTAAGGTAGAGTCTGCAATCTACTGAGTGCCCTGACCCAGGATAGAATATTCCGTTACAAATACTTTGAATATCAGTGAGTGTCCGAAAATTGGGATAGGAGAGTATCATACAAACAGGAGTTCACAGCCAGACTGAGTAAGATTAGAAGAAAAGCAGTTGAGGAAAAACTCAAACAGGTGAAGAAGGAGAAAGCAGAAGGAAGGGGTCTGGGTCATCGCCATAGACACACCAAGTTTGTGCAGCTCATTTTCATGAGCCACTGAATGTCTAATATGCAGGTGAGTCTTCCTACTTTCAGAGGCAGGGATGGACATCAGTGATATTTGAATTATGCCATTTACACTGTCTCCTAAACTGTTGGGACTGTCGCAATAAATTGAGAAATTGAGCTTTAGATAATCTAGAGAGTTAGTAGACATGAAAACTTGCTCATGTGTATGTACTACAAGCATTTTTAGGAGGTGCCTAAATGTTGATAACTTCTTAGTATTTTCATAAGTCCTTTCTTCATTCTATCTGGGAACTCTTCCTCAGTTAAGAATATTAAGAACATCCCAATGATTAGGGGACAATACTAAGTGCCTGTCTTGGGTTGCAGTGATTTGAATTTATGCTCCTCCCTCCTGTATCTCCCCCTCCTCCCATTTCTTCTCATGCACACATCAGAGCACGCCTGCTGCCAGGCACCCGTAATCACACCTGGACAGTCATATACAAACAGGACATATATGTGCATGCATACACTATATGGTCACATTCAAGGTAATATGTCTCCTACAGATTAAAAAAAGTATTTGCCCATTTTCAAATGACAAGAATGGATTATTTTTAAAATTTAACCATTTTAGTTCTGAGAACATCCGGCCAAGATGAAGGCATAGGCAGAAATGCTTTGCTTCCTCACACAACTGAAAGAAGGATAACAACCAATTTAAAAACAAAGAACCTCCAGAACTGCCAGAAAAGCATTTGCATGGAAGTCCAACAACCAAGGAGTTAAACATTCATCCAGACTGGTAGGAGGGATGGAACTGGGAAGCTATGGCAGAGATGGGAAGTTGGGACAGAGAAGACCCATGGCAAGGCAAGGTTGTGACCTACGCAGGTGATCCCACAATTGTGCCCAGATAAGCTGGGAGGAACAACTGGGGAGTGAGACAGACTGTGCAACCCAGGGTCCCAGAGTAGGAAATTAAAGACTCAAAACCCCTAGCTGTAAAAAATCTGTGAGGGTTCAGGCAGCCAGAGAAACTCCCAGCCTCACAGATGGTTTGTAGGAGAGGCCCACAGGGTCCTAAAACATACACAAACCCACCCATCTGCGAATCAGCGCCTGAAAGGGCACAGTCTGCTTGTGGGAAGCCAGAGAAGTGACAGAAAGTGGAACAAGAGAGGAGCAAGCGGCATTGTTCCCTCTCTGACCCCTCCCCCACAGACAGTGCCACAATGCAGCAAAGCAGGTTGCCCCACCCTGGCAAATGTCCCTTACAACATAACAGGTGCGCTGAGACGAAGAAATATGGCCCAAATGAAAGAACAGATCAAAACTCCAGAGAAAGAGCTAAGTGACGAGGAGATAGACAACCTATCTGATGCAGAGTTCAAAACACTGGTAATCATGATGCTCACAGAATTGATTGAGTTTGGTTGCAAAATGAGAGAAGAAGTGAAGGCCTAAAATAAAGGAAAATATACAGGGAACCAGCAGTGAAGGGAAGGAAACCAGGACTGAAGTCAGTGATTTGGAACAAAAGGAAGAAATAAGCATCCAACCAAAACAGAACAAACAAGAATGCAAAAAAATGAGAGGCTTTAAAACCTCTGGGACAACTTTAAGCATTCCAACATCTGAATCATGGGGGTGCTGGAAGGAGAAGAGGAAGACCAAGATACTGAAACTTATTTGAACAGCTAATAAAGGAAAACTTCCCCAATCCGGCAAAGGAAATAGACTTCTAGGAAGTCCAGGAAGCTCAGAGATGCTCAAAGAAATTGGACCCAAGGAGGAACACACCAAGACACATCATAATTAAGTTACCCAAGATTAAAGATAAGGAGAGAATCTTCAAAGTAGAAAGAGGAAAGGAGAGAGTTACCTGCAAAGGAGTTCCCATAAGGCTATCAGTTGATTTCTCAAAAGAAACCTTACAGGCAAGAAGGGGCTGGAAAGAAGTATTCAAAGTCATAAAAGGCAGGGACCTACATCCAAGGTGACTCTATCCAGCAAAGCTATCATTTAGAATGGAAGGGCTGATAAAATGCTTACCAGATAAGCTAAAGTTAAAGGAGTTCATCATCACCAAGCCCTCATTATATGAAATGTTACAGGTACTTATCTAAGAAATAGATTAAAAATGATGAACAGTAAAGTGACAACAAACTGACAACTATCAACAACTAAACCTAAAAAATAAAAACTAAGCAAACAGCTAGAACAGGAACAGAATCAAAGAAATGGATATCACATGGAGGGTTATCAGTGGAGAGGGGGAGGGGGAAAATGGGGGGGAAGGTACAGGGAATAAGAAGCATGATAGGTAGGCACAGAATAGACAGGTAGAGGTTAAGAATAGTATAGGAAATGGAGAAGCCAAAGAACTTGTATGTACAACCCATGGACATGAACTAAGGTGGGGGGATACTGGAGAGTGGGGAGAGGCCATGCAGGAAAGAGGAGGAGAAAGGGGACAGAAAAATTGGGACAACCGTAATAGCATAATCAATAAAATATGCTTAAAAATAAAATTTTAAATATTTTAATTTATGTTATTATAAATTAATACATTTAATTAAAATTCTATATTAATATAATACAAATTTGAGATTTAAAAATTTAAATAATGTTAAAATGTATTTTTTAAACATTAGATCATACACTTAAATAACATGCCTTTATAAAAAACTCAAATTTTGTTATATCATGTTACAGGGGGAAGGACTGACTTATATTTATTGCTTTTGAGGGAAATGACTGGTGACTACCACTGGCAATGATTTAATTTACTTCTTGACCTGACTTTCTCTTTTTATATGAAAAATCATCTTCCTCTATCAAATATGCAAGCGAAGTGTTCCAAGTGTTTGAAAGTCTTATATAGTAAACTTATGAAGTTCTAAAATAAGAACAATTTATACAGGAAATCAATGCTGAGTCCACTAGCTAACTGCTAACAAACCTTTTCTCAACTGCCTTACCATCCTATTTCCAATAAAGCACATTTTTTTTAAAGAAATGGAGGTTTTAGTTGTAGTGGATAACAGAGTTTATCAACACCCTGTTTTGTGTTAGTGGGATAATCAAATAATAATAATGTGTAGATCCTCCCTTCAAGGAATCCACAACCTCCTGGAGAGACGGTGTGTAAGCAGGGTGATACTACACCATGTGTTAAGCACCATGGAAGGGCAGATCCCCGGCCTGGGACAGTGCTGACAGATGCGTAAAACTCAGTCTTGTGGACTCAGAGAAAGCTTCCTGCTTCCTGTAGTGATTATGATACAGAATTTTAAATTAGAAGTTTCCAATATAGTACAGCCTAAGCTATACTCACTCAGGATTCATGGAAGAGGGCTCGTGTTTAAGGGCATCTGTACTTCGGAGTGTGTGTGTGTGTGTGAGAGAGAGTCCATGTGCATTTCCATATACTTCCAATATATGTGTACCATTTACACTAATTTTTTCCTAAGTTGCCATTATCTTTGGTGATATTAACTAAAATATAGAAATTAACTTCTGTGTATAAAAATATGCATACCTTTCCCCTCCCCCACACATTTTATTTTATTGACTGATTTAGAACATTTTGTATCTTTAAAAAATAATCTAGACTTGTTCCTTTCTACTACACTTAAAGTACTTCATAATTTTTATTTTAATTTTGATCCTTTCTACCTCATATAGTTCAAGAGAAGGTGCTATCTATCTTTTCAGCTGATTATCTTTGAACCATTTCTTCTCTTTCCTTCATCATAAATTGTTCAACATTTTTTGCGGAAGAGTCTCCGTTAGTTACCAGATGTCAGTAGACAGTGTACTACCAGCTTACAGCACAGGCTCTGGAGCCAGGCTGCCTGCCTTTGAACCCTGGCTGCTCTACTACTTTCTAACTTTGTGATCTTGGACTAGTTGCTTTACCTCTCTGAGCCTCAGTTTTCCAGACTGTATAATGTCAGGAGAACCCACATGACTCAGAGAGGACACACACAGACTGCCAGCCAACGTGAGGGGTTGAGAAAGGAGGGTTATTGTCAGCATGTCACAAATATAAATTAAGGAAACCTCTTCCTAGCAGTTAAGTGGAAAGCCAGTGTCATCGTGTCATGGACATAATGTCTGTGTGTACTCTGCTTTACCTGTACTGTTCATCATTCACAGATTGAAGTTAATTACAGCTATAGGGAACAATGAAAGCACGTGTTGTATGTGGCCCTATGCTGAGCCACTGTTGAAACAAGTAGATTCAACCACTGCCTTTAGCAAGTTGGAATCAAAGAACCGTTCACACGTGCAACATAACAGGACACGTAAACATGTCCAAATGCTTAATACACTGATATTTTGGAAAAGTGGAATTAATGAATATATTCATTCAATAGATATCCATTGAGCAGCCATGAAGTTCCAGGCTTACTTCTTGGGGCTGATGATGTATCAGTGAACAAACAATACTCAGATGACTGGGGGACGGGGGTTGCAGCTAAACAAATTAAGACCTAAATCTATCATATGTCAGATGGTGTTAGTGACCCTGAAGATACAGCACAGCATGGTAGTGGGGGTGGCAGGGATGGGTGTGGGGGTCTGGGTGGGGATCCACTGCTATTTTACAAAACATTGGTCAGGAGAGTCATCTCTGAGAAACGGTGTTTGCGAAGAGCAGGGAGGCGGTGAGAGGAAACCACAGAGAGTCCTCTGAGCAGGAGGGTTCCTGTGCATAAAGCACAAACAAGTGGCAAGTGGGGGTGAGCCAGTCTGTGCTCCCGGAGTCCCAGGTCTGTTAGTTCCCTAGGACTGCTGCAACAAAGTACCACAACAGATTTCCTCCCCCACAAGTCTGGGGGCCAGAAGTGCAAGACCAAGGTATCATCAAGGCCAGGCTCCCACTGAGACTCTGGTAGAACGCTTCTTGGCTGCTTCCTAGCTTCTGGTGTGGCCCTCAGTCCTTGGCTAGTAGACACATCACACAGTCTCTGGCATCACATGACCTGCTCTTGTCTTTGTGTCCCTGTATGCCCTTCCTCTTCATAAAAGGGCACTGGTCATTTTAGATTAGGGTCCACCCTAGAGACCTGACCTTATTTGATTATAACTGCGAAGGCCCTGTTTCCAAAGTAGTTTGTATTAATAGGTACCTGGGGTTGGGATTTCAACAAACATTCTGGGAGGGCACAATTCAGCTGATCACAAGGAGTATCCAGGAGGGTGGCTGCAGTTGGGCAAGCACAGGGAGAGGTGTAGAACATGGTCAGAGGGGTGAGTGTCCAGGGCCGGGTTGTGCAGGCTTTGCAGGGGAAAGGCCTTATCTTCTGAGAAGAGAAGTCTGGGGCCTGATTTTGGGCTGGTTGGTTTGGAAAGTAGCACATTTCAAGAAAGATTGCTAAGAGAGAGATTGAAGTCATTAAATGGTTGAAGGAGAGGGTAACTTGTGATCGGAAGGAAGATGAGGAGAAGCTGTGAAGGAGAAAGTGAATGAACAAATGAAGTGGGAAGGAAGCTAACCTCAGGTAGCCTCCAATGGTGATCACAGAGTGACTGAGAATGTGTGACAAAAACAAAGTGGCTTGGATCTGAGGGAATCCGGTAGAAGAGTCAAGTCTCCCTGGTGGCTGTAAAGACCTCAGTGGTTTGATGGCCTCTTCCATTGATGAGTTTAATGAGAGAACAGGGAGCCAGAAGGAAATTGGGCACAAAGGTCATAAGGAGAGGAACAGTCCATAGTTGGTGGGTGGTGGAAAAGAAAGACTGACATCTCCTTTCTAGACCAGCTGGCAGCTCAGCTTCTGAGCTAGTGCTCTGGCTTGTGTTACTAGAGCACAGTCAGACCTAATGAGCAAGAACTGCATATTCCCTCAAGTTTGAGGTCCCCTGAAGGAGGAGGACCATGGCAGGAGAGAAGAGACCGGTGGTGTAGGGAATTTAGACATATCCCTGCAGGTTTGCAGTAGTAGCACAGGGTAAAGCAAGGCGGGGCATCAGGAGATGCAGAATGTGGCCGCCCACTGGGGGCAGCAGAGAGCCATAAGCACCTGGCTGCATCACTTCCATAGCCACGAGCCATTCTGGCAGAGAAAACCAACAGAGACTGCCTTGAGGCCTGACTTTGTGTGAGCAATCATCTATTCTCCTCCATCCTACCCTCAATATCAAAGGAAAAAGAATAGGAGGAAGGAGGAGGGGGAGAAGAGCACACCAGGGCCCTGGGACTCAGGGCCTACCTGGACCAGGAGGGAGGGATGTGGTGGAAGGGGAGGGAGTGAGGACTGAGGTTGTAAGATAGACAGGCTGCATTTTTTGTAACTGGAATGAAACCACTTTAATAACTATAAGTGGATGAAAGTTAAGCAATTAGACGGATGTGGTGTTGAAATGTAGGACTCAGACAGAGAGAGTCTTGAGGAAAACTACCAAGTCCTGAAGGTTCTCTTTGCACGACAGTGATGAGTCAGAGAGCCGTCCCCCCAACCAGATTCCTGACCTGGGAACAAAGATGTAGCAGGCGTTTCCTAAACTCCAGGAGGTTTCCTTGCGGGGTTTGCTAAAATTCATGTTGGCCATTTCAACTTTATTTCTTCTTTGGGCCATGTTCTCCTATTTCAGTAGGTTATCTTTTTAACTGCCAGCCCCCAGAAATAGCTTGTGTTCTTTCCAACAATTAACAAAAGAAGCCAATGAGCTATGTGTTAGTCCATTCTCATTTGTCGCACAGGTAGAGGACTAGGTCTAACCTAACAAGTTCTCCGTGTGCTTTTTCTTGGCACATGGCTGATTGAGATTGTCTATGGCCTATTTTTAAAAAAGGCCTTTGCCTGAGGAATTGATCCCTCCCTCAGGTGTGTAGTCCCAGTTTATATCCAACCTTAACTTCTTCAGCTACTGTTTCCAGTCACTTGCTTTTCTCCGGGCTCCAGCAGAGACGGCAGAAAACCCCTGGCCTCTGGCCTCCTGCTTCTTACTGCTGCCGATTCACCACCATTAGACCTTGTTTCCAAGTGCAAAATCTCTAAATTGTTGAACCAAGGAGGAGCATCTTGTTTATCCACCATCCTTTTGCTTTTCCCTTCCAGTCTCCAAGATTTCCTGGCCCACAGACTAGAGAGAACATTTTGTCGAAGTACTGATAGAAGTAACACAAACAGCCTCCTTATCATGTTCTGTCCATATATACCATACTTTTCTAGATATATGTGCACTTTTTTGCCCAAATTTTTGAGGGAAATATAAAGATGAGCATTGTATCTGGGAATAATGATTATATGCCATGGGTATAATAATCCTGTGTATAACACACACAAAAATGTCAGTGCACATTATACCTGGAAAAATACGGTAGATTATAACACATACTTCCCTGTTTCACGGTTTCACTGCAGTTATTTGCCTTTCTGTATTTCTGGAATGGCTTTCACTTATACACTCTCAGTAAATGATCTTGCACGCACACCTCTCAATCCTCTGACCATTCTAGATTCGAGTTTCAGACCTCCTCAACCTCACGAGGCTTGCAAATGTGACCACGCTCTCTGTGTGTGCGTGCACCATCTTGGAAACGCTTATCATGGCTGGAACCAGATACCATGGAAGACTAGAGCCTTTCTGACTTGAACTAGCACCTCAAATGACTTATTTAAGTGTATGTAAATTTCTGGCTCAGCCACACTTCCATCACTCAAAGCCAGATTCTTATTGGAAAAGATGTGTCTCTATTCCAAAACTATCCTATGGATGTTTTGACACATCTCTTCCCTATTACGTGCACTTCATCATTGCAAATCATTTTTAAATGTTTCACTTGGAGGTGTGGGTGATCATTATAGGATGACTATTCTTGCTTGGTAGCGCCTGTGCACTTTTTAACTGAACCTGTAATATAAGGGAAAGAAAAAAATCTATTTTGTTCAGAGCTCTTCAAAATTCAAATTGCTCTTCTGCATTTATAATCCTTCTTAATTCATGTACCTCTTGAATAAAAACTAAAACACTGAGTAGGCATTAACTTTTATTTGTATTAATTTTACCCATGGAACAATTTCTGCATTTCCTTTGGATCTTATACAGGCTGCCTTCAATTTCCCAAGATTTTTTTTTTGAGAGAAAGAATCTCACAGGCTGTCTTTAACTTCCAAAGATTTTTTTGAAAGAAAGAATCTTACTATTGAGAAATGTGTTTTCCCTGAAAACCGTGGTATATGAAGAGACCAGATTCCCCAGGACAGCTCACAAAAGCCTCATTAAACCAAAACATCCCTGAAGTATAACAGTAATAAAACGATAGCAGTGGGTGAATAACATCATACTAGCCAGTCTCTTTGTATCCACGGGGAACAGCAAAGAGTGTTCCAGTCAGAATGCTGGGAACTCGTCTCCAGTGTGCTGCTGCTTAGAAGGCGATGTTCCCCACACCATCCCTGTGTGCTGTGGGGTAGGAGGGGAGACCATTCTTGCTACAAATCCCAGTGATGGAATCTGCTGTCTGGGCAGGGGCGGGGAGGGAAGCTTTAAGACTCCAGTGTGTGGACTGAATGAAAGGAAACTGGAAATGAAGGTTGGAAACAGATTGTAGGAGGTTGAAAAATTAGAAGATATGAGGAATGGAAGCTTCTACTTGCATACTCTTAAATCCCAAAGCAAGTCCTCTGACCTTACCAACTCCCTGACACTCCCTTCATTTAATTCTACTTTAACTACTGTCCGTTCTCTTGTCACCACCTATAGCTTTTAAGCCAGTTTCTTTCTTTCCTGGTCCACTAGGGAAAAAGAGTATTATCTTCCCAGCTGTCCCCAATTCTTTTATATATAACACAAATACACTGGATTTTGATGTTTTATATAGATTTTTACAGCCTATACAGGTCACAAAGAACCATACCGGGAATAAAGTGTTTCTCTCACAAATGTCACCCTTCTGTTTTTCTCTTCTATCTTAAAGACACAAACAATGTCACATCTGACACTCTCCATCACTGTATTTCACCAAAGTCTGCCACCCTTGCCAAGCACTATTGCCCCTCCTAGCGGGTACCACTGTCTTACATCAACCATTACTCTTACCGCTCAGGTAATAGATCTTTCAGAGCCTAAAAATGTGGCAAGGGGTGAGATTGCCCCTGAACCACTCCTAACGTAGCGTTTCTGTTTTTCATATGGACTGAAAAAAGTCAAGAAAATAAAGCAGATACCAACTGTTTTACTTATAGCATCCACATTTTATATGGTCCATTTAAGACTTCAAGGGAGACCAATTGATTCAAAAGTGGAAAACCTCTACCCAGATTTCTACCCAGAATTATCCCTCTTCATAAACACTAAAGCTGGCTACTGAATTTAAGTGCCAGTCTTTCCCTTCTCTCAGTTCTTCCTACAAACAATTTTCTGGGATCTAGCCCCCCTTCCTACAGACAATTTTCTGGGAATGCCAAATCTGGTTTGACATTCCCAAATATGCCTGAACAACAGCAGTTGCATCACTGAAGCTCAGCCCCCTTGCCATCTACTTTGATTTCGAGAATCTGGCTCTACAGAGGAGATCGTGTCTTACCTCTGCTCTGTGCTGGTTGTCCTTAGCTCTCAGCCTCTCAGTCTCATGGGATTGCACAGCACTGTTAATATCAAAATTACGTGTCCACACACTTGTTCAAAGTGGGACTGGTACACGGACTTCAGACTCTATTTGTGAAGATGGTTTGGGGGCACACATATGGAAACTGAAAGAGATGGAGATTCTTTAATGCCTTCTTGGTGACCATATGATTCTTGGTATGAGATCATAAAACTTCCCATCTGTAAAGGAAATGAACAATTTCAATGGGAAATGTTCAATTTATCCCCCTGGTTCTGGGAGATTTATAATATTATGTTGTATAGAAACTATAACCCAAAGAGAAATGGTTGCTTTCATTGGCTCTTACCAAGCAAGCACAGATACCTGAACTTGGCATATAAAAAATATGGAAACTGAACTTGGCTTGCCAGTGTCTGTGTTGTAGACAGATGGAGCAGAGATGGGATGGGTGCACTTTTGGTAGAATGTTCTCTTCAAAGAGTAATCTGCCTTCCTTCAGTTTCCTCTGTCATTATTAGATATGTCAAGAGGGCCATAGACACAACTCAAAAGATTTAAGGACAAAAAGAACTAGACAATTTTTCCAATTAATATAAGCAAAGATTCTGGTAAAAGAAATTATCAGTGATATTGAGACAGAATGATCCAAACACTGGTAGTTTACAATGAATTACAGTGATATCAAGGTTTATGTAGAACAAGAATCAATTATAGGTAGTTAACTATGCAGCTTAATGCTTTTGCCTCTACTCCATGGCTATGCCCCTCTGGCCTGAGTAAAAACCTTGGTGAGTGAGGTTTACCCCAAAAAGTAGAATTATCCATACCACTTGCAACCCCATTCTTGCCTCTGAAGAATGGCAATATCAAGAGTAGAAGCAAACATGGACTAGCTTGTGATTATGCCCCAAATCAAATTGGACCAAGTATGTTTTGACTCTGAGATAATCCCCCCATATTACTTCGTTATATAATTAGTTGAAGATGTCCAAGAGGAAATTAGGGCACGCTTACCTGACCTTTCATAAAAGGAGCTTGTGGACTTTTTGGTTAAGCTGGCACAGTCATAAGGAAATGAGGAATCACAGGCCATGGGAAGGATGGGTGAAAATGGGATAGGGTAGTCTCAGACAGATTAGACTAGACAGGTGTTTGTATGGTCATTAAAGAAAGAAATGGAAAACAGTCCATTGGATATAGATTATATTAGTTTCCTCTTGCTGCTGTAAGAAATTACTATCAACTTATTGGTTTAATACAACACAACTTTATTATCTTACACTTCTGGAGGTCAGAAACCTGAAATCAGTTTTGCAGGGCTAAAGTCCAGGTGTCAGCAGGGCTGTGCTCTAGAGGAGAATTTGTTCCCTGGCCTTTGTAGCTTCTAGCGCATGCCCACATTCCTTGGCTCATGGGTCCTTTCTCCATTTTCTAAGTTCATCATTCCAACCCCTGCTTCATCATATCTCCATACTCTGACACTGTTCCTCCAGCTCCCCTGTTATAAAGGCTTTTGGGATTATCTTGGGCCCAAGAAGATAATCCAAAATAGTCCTGCACCTCAAATTCCTTAATCTAATCAGAGCAGCTAAATCCTTTTTTCTGTGTAAGGTGGTAGTATATTTACAGGTTTCAGGGATTTGGATGTGGACATCCCTGGGAAAGGGGAACTATTTAGCATACCATGTAAGTCCTTGTCCATTGAAAAGAAACACTTAAATACCTTGGAATTTAAAAAAATCAGAACTGATATTTTTCCCTCCCTTATAAGGTTCTAGAACATTTTAAGTATTTATGCTTAACTTCACTGATTTCAAAAAGACCTTGATTGATGCTCAGAAAGAGATGAGGCATGGTGATCTTGGAAAAAGATTTTGATTCAACTCATATAATGGTAGAAGGAGCAGATAGAGGTGGGAGGATCATAGTGTGACACAGGTCAGGAAGAGCAGCCAGGCAACCCCACTGCGTGTGGGGATTACTCTTATAACCCTCCCAACTGGAGAGTTGAGACCACACTGAAGTTTCTTTGACTGGCAAGAGTCTGGGAAGTCATATTTCTGGGCTTAATCAATGTAATTTTACCTGGTCATTGTACTAAAGAATTAGAGGTTGTTTGGAGAGAGAATGGAAAGGTAGCTGTTCAAACACAAAAGATAATTTTTCATACCCATTGGCCTACACATAACAAATGTACAGACCACAGTGAATGCATGCTCCCGTAACACACGAGGAGAACAGGCATGGTAAAAATGGTGTCATGGGCCCCCTGTGATTGTGTAAACTGAGAGCCTCTTGGATAGCCAAAATCCAAAACTCCAAGAACTACAACACGCGTTTCCGGGGAGGTACAGGAAGTACCTGAAATGACAATAGTCCCCTAGCTTGCAATACCCTCTTATTCAAAAGTAATCAGCTTCTCTAGGATGCTTTATAGATTATCGTGGTCTGATAAAGTGGTTCACCCTGTGGCTTTGACAGTATCCAGTAGAGTTCAAGCTAATAAAGAAGCTCGATAAGCTCCAGGGATTTCTGTGCTGTCTTTGATCAGGAAAATTCTTCTTACTTCAATCCCAGTTTCTGAGAAAAATCAATCCATGCTTGTCTTTACCCCAGAGACCATACAATCTTTCTTAACAGTTCTTACACAAGGATGTATTAATTCCCTTATTTGTGGTCAAAATCCCTGTGAAGGGACTCAAAGTTACTGATGATAAAAGATACTCTGATATCCAACTTGGGTGATCAACGATTATCGGGCTCTCAAAAGAACAAGCGGACAGAATTGGAACTAGCATGACCCTTGACAAGATGAGGTTGACTAGTAACTTCTGCAGAGAAGTGACCCAAAGGAAAATTTGAAGAGTCAGGAATATTTCTCAACCAATGAAAAATATGTCTCTGATGCCACCGTGAGATGAATAAGAAACATAATACTTGGGGCTCCTTGGGACTCCTTGGGTCCTATGGAAATCATGTATCATATTTGGGGATATTAAGTTCCATTAGAAAAAAGGAAAAGGAAAGGGAAAATGATAGAAAAAAGAAGGAAAGTCACTTTTGAAGGTTGTCCCAAACAACAAAAAGCCCTTAAAGTCTTCTCTGGGTAGGGGTAAGAATATGGATTAAGATACTCCTGGGTGCGTAAGATCCACAAGCTCTTTTACCCAGGGACAGATAACCAAAGAGCCTGCAGTTCATAGAAAAAGTCAGTAGGGGCAACAAAGGCACAACCTCAGTGCTGACTGCCATACCCTACCATTAGATATTTACTTTTTGAAAGGCAATCAGTGGCTTGCAACTGGGCACTGGTAGGGATTGCTTGCATCCCTAAAGAAAATTTGAGGCCGAAAATTCCTGTGTTAGACCCCGGAGAATGTCAGAAAACACTGACATAGAAAGGAACTACCTAAAAGCTCTGACTATGTGCAGGGATTTACTCAAGAACTGTCTGAATTTGGATATACCAGACGTGTCTACTAGATGCATGAACAGCTTTATTTCCCCTGCTTTATTTCCTCTGATGCTTCATCCTGTTCTACAAAGAAGTCAGAGGCCAACCTATGGTTCCTTGTCAGAACAAGGCCAGCAACAACAGGACTTGCAGACAAGAGCATTAAAACAATGGAGAAGGAACACTTTTGGAAGACTGCCTTCCTCCAACCTAGTTTATAAGAAAGATAATGTTAACAGGACAAAAACCAGAACACCAGAGCACCCCGCCACAGTTGGCCGGTTATATTCCTTTGAATGATCTTTTGAAAAGATACTCTTACAGTGAGGCATTCATTACTTGTATAAGCAGGCTCAACTGTCCAGTGTGCAGCTTGGACATTGGAAAGACTTCTGTCTTTCCTCATTGAAGTTATCTGAAAAGAGAATCATGTAACACTGACTGGCGGGCAGTTTCCAATGGGCAAAGAGCAATGCCCTGCCCTTGGCACTTCTTTATGTAGAACAGATACTAAAATCAGAGTGCCTTGGTCCTATCAGCCTTCAGTGTGGTCAGGTATGTAAGCGCACCTTAGCCAGCAGCCAAAGAACAAGCTGGTGGTTAAAGCAGGAGGTGATCTGCTGCTTGGCTACTAGATCTAAATGCCACCGAGACAAGTCAGGATGAACTCTTCATTTTAAGGTATTCCATACGGCAGCCTTAATTCCATCTGCAACCCTAATTCTCCTATGCCATGTGACATACCTATTTACAGGCTTTCGGATTAGGACATGGACATCCGTGGGGTGGGATGGTGGCATTAATTTGCCTATGCAACCTGTTAGAAGAAGGCCGGTTCTCATTTGGCACTTAGGAACCCTGGAGGCACACCCCTGACTGAGGGACACCACGTGCCTCTTGTTCTGTGGGGCTATCTGCTTGCAGATAAGGTTCTGGAATTGTCCCAGTAACGGAGCACTTTTTCCTTGACTAGGTCAGCTTTATCACTTCAGTTTGTTCCATCTTGAGGACCACATGGTCTCAAAAGCAAGTTTATTGGTCAAATGTTGGGCAAGTGCCAACTGTAGTTATGAAAAGCCCCTTTCGAAAATTTCAAAGTGAATTGTAATTTCCTTAATTTTGTCCTTCAGCTTCCCCATTTCCTCACCTCTGTAAGCATGACATCTATATTAATAAATACTTCACAATTTTTACATGACTCAGAGTTTCCAAAGCTAACGTTTTCCCCCCTTTTGCTAATCTTCCAGGTTCTAGACTTAATTTTTCTGTAATAAACACCCCAACAAATGAACCAATAGATTATAATTTATTTTGCAACTTAGATTTAAATTTAATTTCTTAAACCCTGAAGAACAACAGCAGAATATGAAGATTTTGATTTATGAATAATCTTCCTTATTGATCTGACTTTTATTTGTCTCTTTACCATTTAGCCAAATTCACCTAATGGAAATTGGGTATTCAGCCATGAGCCTGGGTACTATACTAGGTTCCATGCTTTTATATATATATATATATATATATATATATATATTTGCATTAAGGAAAACAAGACATCTGCACATCTATAATTAGCTAATATATTCAGCATTGGCTCCTATAAACAAGATGCAGGTGTGCATACTGCAGAAGCACTTTTGTATGTAATGCTGACTTTTCCTTGTGGGGAAGATTAGTTTCTGTTCATGAAATGAGGAGATAAAGCTATAAGAAAAATATTTATAATATGTGCATAATGTTTGCTGGGCCAGTATCATTGTATTCACAGTTTTATGATACTCTATGGTTCGAAGATCTCTTCTTAGGCACCAGAATTCTTTGTTCTTAAGTACAAATTTGCTTGGCATAGGATGTTTCCCCTGAAGGTGTATTGTAAAAAGTTGGTTTGATTTCAAAATTTCAAAGTTCATTATTAAAACTTTATTCTGTCAAAAAATTATATGGAGTACCTCCATATAATTGTGTGCCAGGTACTCCTCTCAGCACTGGGGACTCAGCATCGAATAAATCAGGCAAGATCCCTGCCCTCTAGCACGTACCTCCCTCTGGGAGGGACTGGGGCAGAAAATCAACAGGACTATTAAATATACCAGGTGGTAAATGGGAGCAAACGGGAAATCTAGAGAAAGGGAGGTGGACCAAGAATGGAGGGGAAGCAGGCAGGGTGGACATACTATTTTTAATTGTTAATCAGGTTGGGTGGACACCTGAGAGATGGAAAGAAAGCCACTCTGAGGAGTCCAGGGCAGCACGTTGGGCTGCTCAGGACCTTACAGAAGCTCAGAGAAACTGGAGCCAGAAGTGAGTAAAGGAGAGAATGATGAGCGATGGAGACAGAGGAAAGACAGGGGCAGGTCCTACAAGGCCAAAGGCCAAGGTTAATGATCTTCTGAAGGTGATGGGGATCATTTGAAGATTTTGAGCAGAAGCCACATGATCTGATTATATATGCTTGAAAAAAACCACAATTCTGACTACAGTCTATGCAGGATTTAAAAAGAAAACAAAATTCTCCCATAAATCCCCGCTTCATTAGTAGTCCTCTTCATTTACCAGCGTACTAAAAACTGAGAGTACAACCATTGCCTTTCTTCTAACCAGGAAAAAAACTATGCAATAACATCATAACTTACTTGAAAATTTTTAAAGAATTAAAAATGCAAACCAGGACATTTATGTATCAAGCATTTTTAAAGATATAATTAGAAAATAAGTAAGACAGAAAATAAGAAAACTTGATTATTTTTAGCTGGGACTTTATACATTGGAGATATTTTAAAAGAGTTTAGGAATAAACTATGTTGAGAGAGAAGATCTGATGTAGAATAAAGTCAGAGCATTTCATGATTTATAATTTGGGTTCCAGCTGTTCGATCTGTTGCACTCCAGAACTGAAGAACTTTGAACAGAAGTCATTAAATAATCTCCTCAGTGTCTGTGGTTATTTTATACATTGGAAGGTGGAATACCTACAGGGCAGGTTCTTTGAACCCACATGTGATAGCTCATAAGAAAAAAACTAATACTGCAAAATTTTAATTGCAATAAAATAATCGAGGGAACAGAATGAATCCCATCTTAGTGGAGGGAGGGGGAAGAGTCATTTCTGAGTTACTTTCTATCTAAATATACTAATTTGTTAATATTTGTTCATATATATTTATTATATATTAATATATCCTGACACTCTAATATATGTGTATATAACATTACAGACATATGTGATCTGGTACCAGCAACTTACTAAAATTACTAGGAGAGTTGTTATGCTGTCAGAACTTCTGAGTGAACTGATAAAGTCCAGAATACAGTCCCCATCTCTGTTGAGATGACACGCAATTTGGGATGCTCTGCATTGCACTTGATGGGATTTCTTAGAACATAATTTTTAATATCTCAGAGGTCACGGATGCACCCAACAAGCTTGTGTTCTTATTATACCAAGTTCCAGGTGTCGTATAAATGTTCTGCTTGGGCTGATGGGCAAAATGAAGAGTGAATAAGATTAATCAGTTGAGCAGTATCATAGAATAACTCATACGGTAAAATGCTGTGTTGCAGGCAAATCCTTGATAACAGCTTTTTTTGTGTTCAAGATAAACATGTGACAGAACAAGGCTGACATGTTCCAGTTTGTGGGTTCTCAAAAGAGCTGGTGGTGGAGTCTGCCAGATGTCGGGGGAGCTCCGGGGAGCCTGAGTGGAAGAATCCTGGCTTTCCCTTTTGCTCAGTCTCTGGGATGCCCTGCACCCCACGCGCTGATTCTGGGGACACGCCTAGCTGGGAATCACAAGCTGGGCTGCTGCAGTCACTTTGCTGGTACACAGAGCACAGGGCTAGCAGGATAAGAAAATCAGAGTTAATTTGAACAAATGCTTAAGTGATGTGGGAAACCCCATGGGTGTAGTCCCCCATAAATTCCCAGATGGCAGGCAAATGGTTGAGAATGTTTCATAGCTAAGATATACTTCTGCAAGACCCATAATGCCTTCTTTGGTAGTCTTTTAAATTAATTCTCTTGCCTCATTGCCACAACTTCCCATGCCACTCCTCTGCTCAGAAAGCATGGGTCTCCATGCCCTAACACCTCAAGTAATTCCTTATTTGCCTGGTTTTCAGTGCCAGCCCCAATTTGGTCTTTTCCTGGCCTCCTACAGCACTCCCTGCTTCCTGCCTCTGCACGGCCACTCCACAAGCCTCCCATAGTGTCTGACCTCCCATTGCTGAGCTCTCTGCACAGCCATCACCCATGCAAACAGCAGGAATTGGGAGCTGTTAGCCAAAGAATCCTTCTACAAGGATCCCCTTTCTGTGCTTTTTCTGTAAAATATCACAAATTTTATACTGTACTCCATAAATTGTCCAAGTCTGATGATGATGATGATGATGATGATGATGATGATGATGCCTCCACCCACAATCTTTGGGTAACTCTAATGGTCAAGAAGACATGGCAGCATCTGATGCACTGATACCTACTTCTCCCCCTCAACCCTACCACACGTGTACCCACTTCATAAAGCAGGGACCTACTGTGCCCAAACATTTTGGAATTTAATTATGTTCTACCATATGTGGTTCACCAGTTTTCAAACTTCTTAAAATGAGACTATTTGTTATTTTTTCCAAAATAATTAATTGCCCACCCCACTTCCCAAGGAGGTTGGTTTCAGGACTTCCCTGTGGGCTTCATAGCACCTTATTTGTTTGTGTCTCTCCTTTATTAGCCCAAGAGAACCTCAAGGAACACAGAACAATGTTTAGTACATATCAGTTGAACTGAACAAAACTGAAAATTTTTTTCAACCCCTTTTTAGTGGAGTAAATATTAGCGATTAGCTTTTACTACAACAAAAGGACATATGAGCATTATGTACCTTTAGAATACTTCGGTGACTTCATTACCTAAAGTAGAAAAAATAAGAGAGAAAAACGTGCATAATAAGAAAACACTTAACCAGATTTATATTCTGCCCATTTTATAAGTATAATAGCAGTTTTACTTGATATAGTTTAAATTTTTTAATGAGGTATATAAATTCAAAAGAAAATAAATGCATATGAAGTACATTTTCTATACATATCTATTATAACCCCTCTTGGTGGCATTATTACATTTACTTTAATACTCAGTAGTTCTTATAATCATAGGCTATGTAAGATACAAAACGACTTCTCTATTTTGCTATATATTTGGCATAATTTTATGTTTTAAAAACATGTTATTTTCCCTTTTGCAATGACAAAAAAGTACTTTTTTTAAATGTATGCTTTCATAATCCCACTGAAATAGAAATTTAAGTACAGGGTGATCTTTCATAAATAATTTGCTATCTGTCAGTCAACTAAAAACTGTTATTGCAATGATTATCAACACAATCGTTTATTACAGATGAAAAGCTAAAAATCTTAGTCATTTGTGATTCCTTTTCAGTCAACACAACTAGAATCTGACCATATCTGAATGCTTGGACTGTGTCAATTAGAAATCTGAAGTTACCAGGATTCCGGTGCCTGGACAATCTCAGGGACCCATAACTTGTGTCCCTGCTTCAACCTTTGAGTCCTTACAGTCTGTTGTCCACATGGCATATACAGCAGCCGTTAAACAAGGGTGTTAGGCCACTCTTATTCCCATACTCCTCAGAGTGAACCTGATATTCTGACAGTGGCCTGGAGCCCCCAGATCCAGCCTGGCTCCACCTCCAGATTTGCTCTTATCTCATCTCTCACTGCCTCTGCTCCAGCCACACCTGCCTCTTTGGGACCTTCTGTCACCTTTTTACATCACTTGGTCTCTATTCAAACATCCTCTGACCAAGGTGCCCTGACCAACGCCCCTGCCCGTAACACCTACCTGCACCCTCCCCTTATTTCCTGCTGTGTCGTCTTTATGGTTCTTGGAGGGGGAGGAGCTGTGGGGTGGAGTGAGGGGTTTAAGCTTGTACAATTTAGTAAGTCCTCCTTAAGGAGAAGAATACCAAATTATAACTAGAAAATTACTAAGTCTTCCTCCAGATGAAACTGCCTGTTTTTCACTATTAAAATGGCCTCAATAGGCCATTTCTTTACTTAGTTTCTGACTTCTCCACAAGCACAGGGACTTGACCCATCTCACTCAGCTCTGAACCCAGCACCTGAGCAGACCAGGCCCTCCATAAACACTGGGCAAGTTAGGGACTGTTCAACCCAACAAAAATGAAAGCTTTGGGATAGTGTCTGTAGGCTTCCTACATTCCTTATGAGATGTTTCAATAATTTTCAAATAGTCATCTGTGTTCCTTACAGGGCTTCTGTTTCCAAATATATATGTGCTCATCTAACATTCTAATGAGATGTTGGACAATATATGAATTTACATCTCCCACTCACAAATATGTTAGGTTATATATTTTCCCACAAGATTAAATTAGTAATTGTTAATCTGAAAGTAAGCATTAATACTCAAAGGGGATGACTGATTCACTGTTTTAAAAAATAAGACCAGAATTTGAAGAGCATTTGTTTTCAGTTGATCTTATATCTTGATTTATTAAATTTTCTATATGAATCTATTCAGTTTTAGGCTGGCCGCATTGTGTGGGGGCTAAAGGGGGTGAACAAGAGATAGAAAATGAAGTGAAAAGCTGAACCCTGTGTTAGACGAAGATGTCTCCTAACTCAACATGTCAGTGTGATACCCTTGAGGATGTAAATATAAACTTATATTTAAACTACTAAAATCAGCATACCCAGGATATGAGAAGCTGAAACAATACCTTGTATCTTTATACAATTATTATTTTTAGAATTAAGTTGTTTTCATTCTTCTTTGTGTATGGGACGCCTTGTTCATCCTTGAAAGCATATAGATAGTCACTTCAATTATTTTTCTCTTTAGTTGGTGTATTTAGTTCTTAAAATCTTGGGATGTACATGATGCATAGTCAACTTCCTTACAAGCTTGATGCGGACTCCGGCCAGTGGGGTCCATGTGTTGTGGCTGCGATGAACAAATTCACACAGACTACAGAAGTCCTGTGGGAAAAAAGGGACAGCATGGCCACTCTCTGGGTGAGACAGGGACCGACCCCTGCCTGAACAGGCTTTTATTGCTTTGCTGGGCATATTACATTGAGGATAATCCTCATTTACTATGCACAGGTTCACTTTAGATGGTTACATTTTACAGATAACAAAGGAGAGGAAGTTGCTAATTACTACAAAGAAAAAGAATATTTGCAAATGCAAAGGAAAAAGTAGTTGAACTGGTTACACTCCATCTTTGGGAGGTTTAGCACAGACTTTAGGAAGTTACTTTAAAGATATGCAGTAAACATTTGCTGCCTCAATTCAGGGTGAGGGAGTTTTAGCAAAAAGCAAGCCTAAAAGCGGCCTAGGTATAATGCAGGCCTGATTCCCCATGGGAGAACCTATCCACGGGCCTGGGGCCTGTGTGCTGACTCACTCCCTGCTGGTTTTCTGAATCAGAAGCTGGGCTACATTCACCACTGCCGTGTGGATCGGTTCCCTTTACAAGCTTTTCCTGTAATTCAATCCTTCAACATTAGTTTGTAATTCTCCTTTTCATCACATTAAGCTCTAATGCACTAGGCTCTATTTCTTGCTATCCATCTTTTTCTCCTGAGCCATTTGACTTTTCATCACGATGACAATGTTTTAATTACTGGGGATTTATGTAATACTTATATATGAGATGCAATAATTCCTTCCTCGTATTTCTCTTTATCAAAGTATCCTTCGTTTTTATTGCTTGCTTATGATTCCAGATGAAAGTTAGAATCATTTTGTCTTGTTTGCAATAAATCTCTTTTGAATTTTGATTAGACTTGTGTTGAAACTATGTATAAATTTTAGAGAGTCCCTGACCTTTTCAGTATCCACTTTTTTCATTCATAACCGAGGAGGTGTTTCATTATATTTATGACTAGTTTTGTTTATTGCTCAGTAAGAGAGTTTAATTTCGTTCAAGGAGATTCTGCACCTCTTGGGTCCAGAGTTTGCTCAAAGACTCAGCCTCACTAGTAACAAGGAAAATGCAAGTTAAAACTAAAAAGATATCATTTTGTGTTCAATATAAAAGTCAACAATGCCAAGTATGGTCAAGGAAACTCTTACTCTCTCCGAGTGGTGGTAAGTTGGTACAAAATTTTGGGCCACTCCATGTAGTTGTATATATACCCAATCTAAACTCCACCTATTCGAAGTGCCTATCCTATGAAACTCTTTCACTGTGCGTACAAATGTACATGGCACCAATGCTGTGGAAGCCGATCATTGAAAATAACCAAATATCTACCAACATGAGACTGGAAGAACAAATCATAGTATGCTTCTACAAAGGAATACGTCCCCGTAATAAAAGTGAATGCCCAAGTGCTATGTCTGTTGGCTTGGATAAATATCACAAATGCAATGCTGTGTGATAAAAGAAAGAGAGAAAGAATTGTGCAGCATGATGCCACCCACATATGTCTAAATATGCAAATCATGCTGTGGACGGTTAGTAATAAATGCCTACAACACAAGACACTGTGGTGCAGGGGTTCCAAGCACGGACTCTGAGCACAGGTTTGAGTCTTGACTCTGCCTCCTGCTGCTATGTGACATTGCCAGTCATGTCATCTCACTGTGTCTCAGTTTCATCATCTCTAAAGTAAGGACATAAGCTGTCTGTCTATCACGGTCACTGCCAGTAATTTCCCCAGGTTGTCGTGCACTACTTCCATTTGTTTCTAATGTGTTTCTAATTCTAGGTAGTGAATCCTCACAGATTCATGACTGTATCCTGAAGTCTTGTAGAGATCTGGATCTTTTCTGGGATTTTTCTTCTCTTCCTTTGTTGTGTGTTGATTTGGGGGGCCATTGTCATATTGTTCTATTTTTGGTGCTTTGGGGTATATTCAGACTTCCATACTTCTTATTTTTTTTCTGTGATTTTCCCCATGTTTATTCTTCCTTATGAACTTTAGAGTCATTATGTTCAAAAACAACTTTAAAATATGTTGGGTTTTTAATTGGAACTGCTTCAGTTGTTAAATTAATCAGGGGACAACAGAAATCTTTACAATACTGCATTTTCGCAAATAGGAGCATGGTATACCTCATTTTATGTACCTTAGTAAGTTCATGCAAGTTTCTTCAGACAGCAACTACTCAATCCTTGTAGCTCCAGGGGCAAAATTGGTTAGCATGCAGTACTTATACGACAGAAACCACTCAATTCTTATTATGCTTATTTCCTTAGTATTTTGTGGACCATGTGACTATTTTAAATGAGATAGTTTTCTATTAAAATTCTGATCATTTTTAGTATTTAACTATGGAACAGCACATATTCATAAGGCAGCTTTTCATTTTTTTAATTTTTATTTTGTATTTTATTTGAATTCTCTTATTACCTATTCTGAGAGATTTTTCAGTAGACTTTAATAAATGTGTATCTTTCCCAGTAGATTTGTGTCCTCATTTTTGTTTTGTCTTACTGTGTTAACACATCCATAAAAAAGTTAAACAATTAGGATAATAACTGTCATTTCATTCTAGATTTAAGTCAGGGTCATTTTAATGTTAAATTGCTTTGGTGCCACAGTAGTTACAGATTTCCTATAAGCCAAGTTTAAGTACAAGTTCAAGTTGTCTACTCAGTTAGTTGTAAAATAAGTATTCAGAACCAGAAACAAAGGCAGTGGTGGATAGAGTCCAGACAAGCAATGTAACCAGGGCCCAGATGGACAGACCTCCTCCACCCTTGATCAGCTGCCCAGGCCACTGGAAAAAAGCCAAAAGGATTAGACTCTGGAGAATTGAGAGACAGAAAATGTTCCAGCACTGACATCCGGAGAAGTCTTTGAATATTTTATACACTGTCCTCTTTGGTTGATAGTGGATATTAATTTTAGGCTATAGTACTAACTATATATTATTGGTATAAATAACTCAGGGTAATAAGTCCTTGCACATATTTTCAAGAAATGTCAAATAGAGTAAATTTTCTGCTGTCAAATAGATTGTGTGTCTGCCTGAACAGATGGCCTGTGCGGACCTGCAGGAGCAGGACAGCACTAGAGAGGGAGAGAAAGCAAAGGTAACCCTTGAACCTGGGAGCATGGTCTCGGCAGGAGACATCCACCCCACTCACACGTGATACTTGCTTCTAGTTAATTCAAGGAAAGCAATTGGGAGATCTTTCAGCTGAGTGTGACCTGGGAATGACTTAGGTACTTATACGCATCTGATTTCATCAGCACTTTGTAACGCAGAGGAAACCATGGGATTTTATGTGGAAATAGAGTTCACTTTGGAGCACAATGCAAGGGGGGACTTGCATTGGAGGTGTTCTTTCTAATTCTCAGTACTTCGTGAGTTCTATTCCCTGTCTGCAAGGACTGCTCTGAACTCACACTGGGTAACTGACACTGCTAGACTTATTTGGACGCGTTGAGTGTGTCTGAGGGATGCCTTTAGAAAAGGAATTCGTGGAATCCCTTGAAATTCTTGCTAGACAAAAAAAAGAGGGGACCTTCCCCTAGTGCTCTTAAAGGCAATGGGCATGGTTTTTAGTGTGCAGCAGTTCTGAGCATCAAGGAGTATTTGTGGAGTGTCAGCTCCCAGCCCCCAGATGGACACTCTGAAGCCCCTTTGACCCCTGAGTTGGCTTCATAGCTGGGCAGCAAGATTTTCAATAGAGAACCCAACTGCCTGTTGTTCATCCACTTAGACATGGCTGTACTTCATTCTGAGACGGGGGGGGGGGGGGGGGGGGGGCGTCTAGAAAGCTGCCCTGCTCGGGGTCCCAGGTAGCAAGAGGGGAGTGGGAAGGGCCGTGGGCTGTGGCATCTGGAATTTGTGTGCCGTGTTTCAAGTGCTGTGTTCCTCTCACAGCGTCTTGTAAAATGCATCGCTGGGTAGAATAACAATGCACATTTCAACCAACTGGAAGGGCTTTTCTCAACTCTTTAGTTCTTTAAGTGGTGGGATCATGAAGGTGATGAGAGCTTGAAGGTTTGAAATGCTGTAAAATGGGTCATTTTGGGGATTCATGGGAATGGTTGTCTTTGACCAGAGTTATGGACCGACGCTATTATTAACACATGACTAGTACAAGATCAGGTACTTCACTTAAATTGCAGATAATAAAATAAAAAAATGTTTAGATTCTCCCCTTCCCGCTGCTCGTTTTGTTGTAAGTTAACACAGTTCCCTTTGCAATGGTCTTCAGTGGCAGCTGAAGACATACTCAGTGGGGTGGGAGCCAGATTGGGAAGTCTGTTCAGGTGACAAAGATTCTAGGAATGTGGGGGACTGAGGATTGGAAAAATAAGGGAAATCAAATAACAATAGTAATGTATTCGTAGACTTTTTTTTATCTTTCCTTATGAGTTTCAAACACCAAAAAGCTTCCCGCTAGACACAGAGATGAAACCAAAATACCTCCACACCCTGCATCATGGCGTATGAGTG
The DNA here is from genome assembly GCF_022682495.2 of Desmodus rotundus. Lineage (NCBI taxonomy): Eukaryota > Metazoa > Chordata > Mammalia > Chiroptera > Phyllostomidae > Desmodus > Desmodus rotundus. The sequence goes on along the minus strand of NC_071387.1, from coordinate 185,112,776 downwards.
GCATCTGCATGAGACTAGGACCTCCTGAGTCAATTACCTTGATTCTGGTTTTATGTTCTGCTACTAGTTGCATTTTTTGTTGGTTTATTAGAAGCTAATTTGTTAGTAAAATCAAAGCATGGTACTTGTCTCCTTTTGCCTATGACTCCCTCCATTTTTCAGAAAAATACTCTTTTTCAAGAATTAGTATGATAAATTCATCCCTATATAATCTCATTACTATATACCAGCTTGGATTAATAATTTATCAGATAATATATAGCTTACATACTGAATAAAATTTATGAAGTTTTAAGTCTGAATTACTTGTCTCTCACTGACTTTATCATGCATCGGCATATTATTAAGTTAATTTATATATTGACCAGATAATAAGTCAATTAAGAATACCCTTTAAATGTTGGTACAATGGGTAGTTTCTTAACAAATAATATTTACTGAATTCTTTGTCAAACAATTCACGTGAAATTTCATTTAATCCTGAAAACAACCCTATGAAACAGGTCAACATTTTGTTCACGTTTTATAAAAATATAAGTAACTTGCCTCAAAGAACAGACGTTTTAAGTGAAAGAGGAATGATTTGAACCATGTTGCTCCAACCTCAAAGCCAGCACCCCCAAACACTGTGCTGTACCCCCTCTCTAACACATATCTTAAAAAGAAACATAATCCATCTTGGCTTACTAATTGAACGGAGAAAATAGATCATTTTTCACAGCTTTTACATAGAGAGAGAGTTTCTCTCAAAATTCTCAAAATAATTTCTACCCTAAAAATAAAAAAGATTTGGCCTTTACATATTGTACTTCTCTTTTATTTAGAGGCAACTATGTGTACATACATCAATTCAAATTATGTGGAAACACTGATTATTTAACTGGATTTGCTATAAGGGCAAGAGATAGAATTCAGTGAGGTAAAATATGTGTTTTACAAACTTATAACTTTGCAATTTCTACATTAATGTTGAAAAGTAAGATTTAATTACTTCTGGTTAATACCCTGGTTTTGGAGCCAGAAACTTTGTATCTTCCAGTAGCTTTTTAAGCAGAGAAAATTATTTAATTTTTAAACATTGAAAAGGAATATAAAACAAATATATCTATTTTTTAAAAGAAAACGTTAAACTGACACCAATGAGGAATAACAGTTAATTGGAGACATTAAAATCACTGAGTCCAAAGTGCTTCTTTTTATAAGCCGTTTCTCAGACGTTATGGCTTGATGGTTCATAAATATCTAGAGTAAGAAGTTAAATTATTAGTCCCACAGACTATTATTTAAATTTACTTTTAGTCTTGGGTCCAGACAAGTTTCTTTGAGCACTTAACCAGAAGCCCAAAGATAAATACCCACTCTGCTTAAGACCAGAGGGATCCTTGAGAAGTATGGAAATGTCTACCCCGGACCTTACCTCTTTGAAGTCCTTATCTCACCAGCGGACAGATTAACAAAAGGTTACTCCAGCCTCTTCCGTCTTTGCCCCTCACTCCAACCCCCTCTCCCTTTCTGATGCCGAGCACAGTGTGCTGTCTGGTGTTGCAGGAGCGCTGAAGCCAGGCCTTCTCGCTGTCACTGCTCAGAGTAACTCTGCACAGTATTTTTCTAACTGAAGACAGGGACCCCCTGGAGGAACTCTGTTTCTTGTTAAAGTGATTTCTAACACGCTATCCCTCGTTATCATCACTATAGTGTTATGAAGACTGTCATGAACTTACAAACACTGCTGGGACTGGGTATATTCTAAGGGTTTCGCTGCTGTTCATATCAATGTAATGACAGTATCTGATTCATTGGTAAGTATATTTTATCCTCATTACATGCAGATGTTAAGAGTAATAAATTCTGTAAGTGGTAAGACCTCATTTGTTGCAATAGCTGATAGTATGCAACTTGCATTTTTCTTGTATTTAATTGTCCCTCTATTTTCTGATTTCAAAGGTTTACATATATTTTTGTCTTGTAATGAAAGGATAAGAAAGAAAACCATTGTATCCTACTCTTAAATGATTTTTAAATACATTTAGACCCAGAGTTTAAATTGTAAAAACACTTTAAAACAATGGTGTGTGTGGCAGAGGAGTGAAAGCCTATTTCGTTCTCCCTCATTACAAACTGGGTGAGATTCAGTGACCCTGTGCACGCATATCCCAGCCTTTTCCCCAAGAGACTGTTTGCTCAGGTTTGAGAATAATGTACTCTCTGTAAACAACCAAAAAATAAAGAAAGAAAGAAAGAATCCCCTCTTCCTAAACAACCAGAAAAGATAGGCACTAAGGCCTAGTTTTGCTTTGTTTGATTGGTTAACCCATTTTTTCCATTGTTCCTGGGTATGGGGTTCATCAGGCCCCATCTTCCTTTCTCTTTCTGTCTAGATCCCTGAAGTCTACAGCTAAGCAGAAACAGAAATGAGAGCTATTGATACAGGAACAATTGACTAAAGTGGACCATCTATCAGAGAATCCCATAGTAAATGAATTAGTGAGTGAGTTTAAGACTGTCTGCTCAGGTTAGGTATGAAGAGCCCTTTCCAGTCATTCCCCGAGCCTACCAAGTTCAGGAAAACAGCAGGTATAAAACATGTTCATTTTAAATCCAAGTCAAGCTATGCTTCCCTATGTGTACCTCAGCATTGATTGTTTTTATTCAATCATTTGTAGTAATGTAAATAAATCTGACCGAAACAGTCAGTCTTAAAAGACAAGAAGACACAGTGAGTTACCACTGCAGCCTATCAGAATGGCCAAAATCCCGAATGTCAGCAAGCACGCAGAGCAACATAAACTCTCATTCATTGCTTTGGGGGACGCAAAATGATACATCCGCTTTCGAAGACAGTTTGGTAGTTTCTTACAAAATGAAACGTACCCTGAGTAATTGTGCTTTTAGGTATGTGCTCAAAGAAGTTGAAAACTTTGGTCTACAAAATAGATGCAAACAATGCCAACAGCAGCTTCATTCATAATTACCCCAAACTGGGAAGCAACCACAACGTTTTTTAGCAGGTGAATGGATAAATAAACTGTGCTACTTCCAGACAATGGAATATAATTCAACATTAAAAAGAAATGAGCTATCTAGCAGGACATTAAATGCATATCACTAGATGAAATAAGCCAGTCTGTAAAGGCTACATACTTTATGATTCCAACTATATGACCTTCTGGAAATGGCAAAACCATGGACACAATGAAAAGATCAGTGGTTTCCACTAGTTAGGGAGGAGTAAGGGAGGGGTGGCTAGGCAGAGCACAGAGCATTTAGGATCATGAAACTATTCTGTATGATACTGTAATAATGGATATATATTATTAAACATTTGTTAAGACCCCTAGAATGTAAAACACCAAAAGTGAACCCTAATTTAAATTGTGGACTTTGGATGATAATGCTGTATCAGTGTAGGTCCATCAGTTATAACAAAAGCATCACTCTGATGGGGGAGGTTGAGGATGGGGGAGGCTGTGCATATATGAGGGCAGGGGTGTATGGGAACTCTATATGCTAGGCTCAATTTTGCTGTGAACATAAAACTGCTCTAAAAATTATGTCTATTTAAAATTATTTAAAAGAAAGTTAGAAGGAACCTAACAGGTGAAAAACAACTGCACCATTCTTGCATTCATCTGACAAATATTTATTGACTTATTGCCACATGACTGACACCTGCATTTCACTTTGTTATATTCCCATGCATTAGATGTACAGCATTTTATTAATTTGTTTTAATAGTACTAAACCTAGAATCATTTAAGATTTGACATTTGGAGAATTTCACGTGATAATAATTAGGGGAGTAAGGGACGAGGGTATGCTGGCCTGGATGGTGGTGGGGGGGCTAAACCAAGGGCCTGCCTGTTGGCTGTGGAGTGATCAGCCAGAAGGAGAAATGGAAGAGAGATCACTTGCCATTTAGTGGGAGAGGAAGTAAAGGTGCCATTTAGAACAATGGAGTTTTCCCTGGTAGATGTTCAAAGAGAAGTTGTACCTTATTAATGTTTAAAAGAAGTTTGGGGTCTTATAAAGGTTTAAGGTTGGATACAAGAAGAAACTAGAAGAATGGGTGTGAAGAAAATTCGATGGGACAGAGGATCCCGGAGAAAAGCAGAACTTTCCAGAGAAAAGCAGAAAGTGAAGAGTGCAGTATTCGGAACCCTCCCCCAGCCCCCCAGGAGCCCTGTAATTGCAGAGAGTCTGCGAGAGAGTTCGAAGTCCACCTGAGGGCTGGGAGAGGGGAGCCGGTGGAGGGGGAAGAACCAAGGGCCTGGCCATCACATCGCACATCTGTGAATGTTTAAATAGCAGCTCTGACTACTGTCTGACCTCAGAAAACTGAAGGAAGGTGGTCACATTCTTAGATAAAATTCAACCCCAAGAAAACAAAAGTTTTTAATATTGATGATCTGGTGTCACCTGCCCCACCCCCATCAAAACCGCAGAAAGGAAAGTTTATTGTCTTATTTATGTTTCTCTAAATAGATTAAAATAGAACTTAAGATTTTGTTATGAATTTGGATAAATGGCATTAATTAGGGTCACACTGAATGCACTGTGTTCTCATTGTAATATTAAGAATTGATACTGCTTTTGTTTTGAATTCATTTTCCCTTTTAATGCTTTAGAATAATACTTTAATAGCTTGATTTATCAAGCTGTATGAATGAGAACTATATTATCATAAGAATATTAACTATAATAAATAGTACAGCTAATATAGAGATAAAATATATAGATAAAATAGATTTACTATACCATCTGCTCTAATATATAACCAATTGGTTAACTGTAAGAAAGGCTTTATTACCTCTTTTTAATTGTTCCATCATTATTAAAATAACTAAACCCAGGAAATTTTTAAGAAAAGCACACACCTGCAAACACACACAGAGAAAATGACATTCACAGTTTAACTTTTCATACTGGTGGAATATCCCTCCTGAAGTCGTATCACGAAATAGATGTGGTTATTACCCAGATGCATGTCCAAGACACATGTAGACAGTGGTACAAACTTTCGTCTATCTTGGGTGGGTGCCAAGCAGGCACTCGGTAAAACTGTAAGGTGGGAAAAAATTGTTTTCCGATCCTTTCTCCCTGATTAAAAGTGACTCAATAATCCCTTTAGCCACCAGCCCTGGGTGCTGTCCCCACCACAGGCTGCGCGGGCACTTCAGGGAAATTAATTCCCCTCACGACCCGTGTTCTCCCTCTTCCTTCCGGGTCCTCTTCTCGCACGAGGTAAAATATGTGAAACGTCACATTCATGTTTTCTGCAGACACAGTCTGTGAGTTCCAAGCATTGCAACTTTTTCTCTTTTCATTTTGTAGATGGTTGAAAAGATAATTCCTACAGGTATATTTTGTCATCAGATGGCCATCTTCTACTAGTGACGCAGGCCTTCATTTTATTTGTAAGCTGGTGTGGAAGGTCTGCTGTAGCCTCCAGAGGTAGTCTTAGCTGGGCGCAGAAGGGATATCACTCAGTTTTGAAAAGCTGAGCGTTAGCTAATCTGAGAAACACTACTGTAACAAGTAATACACTCTCCCTCCTAATTCACTCAACAAATATTCACTGAACATCTGCTCTGTGCCTGGTCTTGCACTGGGGATAGGGATGGAGTTTATCAGTGAATACAACAAAGAGATTTGCCCTCCAAAAACATAATTCTAGTAGAAGGCAGACAACAACAATAACCATAACAAGAAGTTAGCCTTGGCTGGTGTGGCTCAGTGAATTGAGCACCAGCCTACAAACCAAAGGGCTGCCAGTTCAATTCCCAGTCAGAGCACATGCCTGGGTTGTGGGCCAGGTCCCCAGTAGGGGGCACACGAGAGGCAACCACACATTGATGTTTCTCCCTCTCTCTTTCTTCTTCCCTTCCCCTCTCTATAAAACATAAATAAATAAATAAAAATCTTTTTTAAAGAAGAAGTTACAACATGACAAGTGCTATGAAGAATTCTATAACAGATTAAAGTAAAACAAGGAGGCTGAATTGGGGAGGAGTATGTTTCAGATTGCAATTTTAAAAAGTGGGGTCGGACTAGCCTCACAGAGAAAGTAGAATCTGAGTACCTTTGAAGGAGCTGGGGGATTGAGCCATGCGCCCTGGCACATCTGTAAGATGAATGAGTTTTCTAGAATAAGAAAACTAAGTAGGAAAGGTGCAAAATTTATTCTTTCATGCCAAATTATAATTCTTCAACCCCTGAGGGATGTTGAAGTTAAAGAAGTAAAATGATATTACTGGATGAATCATTTTATTTTTTTCATATAAATGCAGAAACATTCAAATACAACTTTGCTAATGAAAATTCCACAAAATAGTCTATATGTTAACTAGGAAATTGGTTTACTTTAAATTTTAAAATTGGTCTAAAAATTAAAAGATAGAAAAGATAAAATCTAAAATCATATTGCAATGTTTTTTTTATTCACTTATCAAAAAAAATCAAATGGGTTAAAAACCACCAAAGTTGATTTTTTTGTTGTTATTAACCAGATACCTCAGTTAAGCACAACATGCTTTGGTCTCAGTGTTCTGATGATCTCTCATAGTGAGCGACTTCATTTTCCATGTCTTCTCCGATGAAAATCCTTGCACTAATTCTGTTGGTTTCTCATTTAGCTTATGGTGCCTTTGATATTTTCCTATTAAGCATAATTTTAACATTTTGTACATCAATTCTGCAGTCCTTTAAGACCGCGGTTAAATGCGGCAAGTCTTAGGAGTGAGAAGCATTCTCTTGGTCCCCCATCTGTTTCGTGCCATGAGTATGTGGCGTATTATTACAGAGAGATGTGTCTGAGACACCCATTAGAAAGTTAAAATCATCTTTCTGAAATTCCATAGCTTGAAAGGAAGTGCATTTGAATTTTTATCAGTAGGATATTAAAGCAAGTTAGTGTAATAAAATCCAACTAGAGCACATATTTGTTTTCTTTTTTGTGTCTGTGCTGTAATTCGGTTCAGTGCAATGAATTGTAGCAGCTACTTCACATGAAGAAACTGCTTTGCTACAAGTACTGAAATCTCCCTCTCTAAGGCACTCGGTGTGTCCTTTGCTCTTTCAGATAAGGAGACAAGGCGGCATCCAGCTCCTGGTGGACCTGTTGGATCATCGGATGACGGAAGTCCACCGTAGTGCCTGTGGAGCCTTGAGAAACCTGGTGTATGGAAAGGCCAATGATGACAACAAAATCGCTCTGAAAAACTGCGGCGGCATCCCAGCGCTGGTGAGGCTACTCCGCAAGACCACCGACCTGGAGATCCGGGAGCTGGTGACAGGTCAGAATCCTTATTATCAGCACAACTGACCCTCAAGATTAATTTTCCATTTTCTAGCATGTGAGCAAGTGCGCTACCAAATAGTATAGTCCAGGCCTCTCTGAGGGCTATCAACACAGGCAGTTCTAGTATGTGTGCAAATGACGAAACATGTGACTGAGAGCATACTGTGACACACATGGACTGATCAAATTAAATCATTAGAATCCAATAAACATATCCGTCCCTAAAATTCTGTCACCATTTTTCAGTCTTTGTCATTTGATTTAGAAGTAGTTGAGCATCTTGTAATACCCACAGGCCATCCTTAGAATGGCATTAATAATGACGAAAGGACGAAGTATCTGTGTTGCCGATATGGTGTGTGTTCTGGTTTATCCTGTGGTTAACAACAGCGAGCTTGTCGTCCTTAGTTCATCGCTCGAATAAAATATTTATGCCTACAATGTCCCAAGGCTATGTGATTTAACATATTAAGGAATTTTTCAGTAGTGAACATGAGAGAAAGACTTTCCATAATCATAAAACTTTTGAGTTTTATAACACAGAAATAATTTCAATAACCACCTTTTAGAGCCATCGGGATGTATGGATAAGACCATGTAATGCATTTAACACATACCTTTCTTGGAATGCACGTGGACCTGGTAAGCATTAGCCATACGCTATCATCCCTCACATTTTACTTGTTGAAGTGCTAGCAACATTGGTGTGGCCTCAATAGGGGATTTCAGATTATTCTTGATTGTACCCATGGCTGTTCTAGGTGGTATTTGGTTCATCAGAGTACCCCATTGAAGCAGGTTTTGGGCCAGTGGATTGCAAGCTTGGTTCTCAAAAATGGATCTTTTAATTATCCAGGATTCCACTGGCCTTCTGACTTGGCTGTAAAATTTCCTTGGGGCTACGCTGATGAAGTTATATGTGCATGTGTTTGCCTAAGGAGTCCATTACTCGAGCTGCAGCTACAAATATTTGTTCAATCTTGGTTCATGGCTACCAGGGTCAACATATTTTCTTAAATTTACTCCCTTTGAGATCATTGTCATGTCTCTTTCACACATTTAGCTAAATTAGAACTAGACCTCAATCATTTCTTTCTTTCTCTAAGTGAAGAATTGTCTTCATGGAAAATAATACTTATTAAGGGTCACAATGTTATTAAAGTCATATTTTACACTGAACATGGGATGACATGGGTCAGGGAAGGTAAAACACTTATTGTGCACATATTGTGATATGTAGGATAGTTTGGAGTAAGTTAAATCACTGGAAATATATCCCCTGCAATTACGGTTATGAACACCCATCCTTATTTTCCTGGACTGTGTTTAAATTGGAAATGCCTGCAAGAGAAAGGACTCAATGCGAGTGATGGAAAACCTGCCGCTCCTTCCATGCAATAAGACCTTGCCAGTGGTCTCGTGAGACCAACAGAACTGAAAGGGGACCTTCTGCTGTTTACTTATACATCTGTTTTACGATGTGAAAAGAACTGGGTTTTACTAAAATTTTTACTTGCTCCAACACAGACCTCTGTTGTGGGTCATGTCATTGCCAGGGAAACTCAGCCACATGCAAAAGGTTGAGATGATTGACAGCTGAAACCTAAAAGGCGATGGCAGCACTGCCTCTGTCCCAAGACATCATCCACGGCAGAAGGCTTGGTGTCTTCTGATGTTTGAAGCCACCATGAAGGAACTGACAGTTGTCTACTCAATTGCTTTGGCTGCTTCTGACAGATACTGGTGTCATCTGTTATAATGCACTTGGGCAACATCAAAAATTTTTACGTGAACGTCACTGGGAAACATCAAAGGCAAATAACCTCTTCCGAATGTCAAGAGGTTTCCCTTCCTGGAAGGCTGACTGTAGGAAAGATGTTAATACTTGATACACAGAGGGAGTACATATGCCTCTTCTCTGCTCCTTCTGAGAAGAGCAAAGGTCATTTCTCAAATGCTTTTGAATATCTGCAGGGTCAGGTGTGTGCTAAGCCTCGGACCTCTGCCTGGGCTGGACTGACCGCACACTGGCCCAGCCTCCTTGATGCGGACACCAGCGCCCACTGCAATGGGTGGGGCCCTCTTCTGACTTGTTGCACCCGTGCAATCCTGGTAGCTAGGTATTAAAAGGGAGGTCCCTGACAAATACGTCCCCATTTGGAACCTTAAGAAGATGAGCAGTAAGGGTGTCGATGGGCCTGGGGGTGGAGTCGAGCCTAAGGGTAAAGAGGTTTCCTTCACTTCTGTTGTCACAATGCCCCCCTCAAATCCCTTTGGAAAGTAGGTTAGATATTCATGCATAAATTTTAAAAGCAGTGATGTACTTCCTTTGCACCTTTTTGTGGAACTGATACAGGGTTCAGCAGGGAGTAAGGACTCAGGACATGACAGGAGCCCCCCTGGGACCAGGGAGTTTCCCTGCTGTCTCCTCCTTCCTGCTTATTCACAAGGACAAGAAAACACACATGCTCCACCCCTCCCCCGCCTCCACCCTCCCCCCTGACTTTGTCCATGTGTCCTTTATAGTAGTTCCTGTGGAGGGATGGGGAGAAAATGCAGACAGCTGTAATTAAATAACAATAAAAAAATCAATAAGCAATGAAAAAAAGAAAAAGAAAAAGAAAGCACACGTGCTGAAACACTTACAGGGGGCAAGAGGCTTTAAATTCTTCCCCAGATATTTACAAACTAGGATGTTTTGTAAACAAATATTCAAAAGAATCATTTTACCGATTTTTAAAAATTCAAGCATGTTTATAAACCGGATTTCAGATTAGATCTAGGTTATATATCCAGGAGAATCTAGCCAATTTAGCCAATCTAGCCAATTTACAAGCAATAGAAGACTACAAGATGAAATGATCTTGCAGAGCTTTAAATTATTTACTGAGTATTCCTTGACAAACTCTTTGAACAATGATAAAATGTTAAAATTGAAGTATTTGTGTACATTTACATTCAATGCAAACATGCACGCTTAAAAAACAGCTGCCTGTTTGCACTGCAATATCTATTCACAGCAGAATAGATACCGCCCGTTAGGGCTTGTAATAAATAATTTTCTTCCTGTGCAATAATTACTGTGAGATGATGATCAGAATTTTATTAAAATCCACTTTAAGCCACGATATGCTAGCCATGACTTGAAATGCTGCAAAGCAAATAAACTTTGATTAGAAATGCTGAATGTCCTTTGGGCTTGACTAATACAATTTTTCTCTCTGTAAATAGGGAAATAATCAACCTAAATTTTGAAATGCCTAACTAAAGATTTCAGAGTGCTTTACAAATCATAATAAAGCAGGTTCTATTGAACCATAAAACTTAATAAATAAGTTTTATTTCAGTTGAAAACAAGTGTCCTTCAGAGCTCTACTTCTCCAGGAGCAGAGTATGCTTTGATCTTGTGCTTCAGAGACCCAAATAGTCTTTCCTTTTATTTAAGGAGGCAGACCTCGGGTTCACTATTTTACTTAGTAATGTTACGTCAGTTGACTCAATGCCTAGTCTCCAAAGTTATAAGCTGAATTATGTTCCCCCAAAATTCATAGGTTGAAGTGCTGAGCCATAGTCCCTCAAAATGTGGCTCAGATGTAATTAGTTAAGTTAGGAGACTAGAGTAGAATGAATCCTTAATCAGATAAGGCTTGTATCCTTATGAAAAGGGGAAATTTGAACACAGATGCAGACAGATGAAGGCAGAGATCAAGGTGATATATCTATAAGGCAAGGAACACCAAAGATTGCCTGTAAACCATCCGAAGCTCAGAGAGATGCCTGGAACAGATTCTCCTCAGAGCCCTCAAAAGGAACCAACCCCGGTGACACCTTGATCTTGGACTTGTAGCCTCCAGAACTGTGAGACAATAAAGTTTCTGTGGTTTAAGTCATTTAGTCCATGGTAATTTGTTATGGCAGCTCCAGCAAACTAATACAGACTTAAATCCAGACTGTCATTTTCTTTTTCCCAGAGGTGAGCAAACACATTTGCTCATCAGAGAAATAAAGCAATGCAAATAATAAGTACAGAATGACGAGGGTTTCATGGTATTGTTGTGTTTAAAATAAATAGGTCCTTACTGGCCTGACTTCTTAATGCATCTTCTTAAAGCAACTTTTGTGAAGGATTGGAAACAGCAAGGATGCTAATTAAATGCATTGTCTTCTTTCAATGTTTTTCAATCAAAGTAATAAATATTTATGGTCAAAAAATAAAGTAGTATAAAACCCTTATAGTGAAAAAACCACCAGCCCCCTGCCTTATCTGTACTCCCGGACCCCTCAGAAGCATTCAGCCTTAACTTTTGCTTTTTTTCCCTTTGGTTTTTAGGTTTTTTTCATGGTTATCCCATGTTTTTAAACAATATGCTTATTTTACTCTAAATCAATTATTATAGGCTTTTCGTACTGACTTTCTATTACGATGGAGAACGATTTTTTAATATTCATCTTTGATGTCTTCCTCTTCTTCTTACCATAGTGGCAGGATCGTTATCTTTGTTCCCTTTGCAAATTTAATTGGTAACTTTCAAAGTCTCTAATTTTTCCATCTAACACAGACATTATCTCTTACCACTCATTTTGTAAGATAAGGATATTAGTGCTCCTATTTTTTATCCTTTACACTCACAACCTCTGTTATTGTACTTCTACGTTGTCGGGGTTGACTGTATTTGCCATTTCTTCTGTAACCATAGTCAGTCTTCCAGGGTTTTCTATAGCTTGATTCAAGAACTTGAAAGCCAGAGATCAGCCTTTGCATTATGGTAGAAGAGGAGATCCAGACATGTCCCTATAATCACATTTTCCCTGGGTCCATGTGATACTTGTCAAAGGACTACATTTCTACATTGTATTTGAGTGGATCCTCCATCAGCTACAGTGCCTGTCCATACAACTTCATTCATAATTTCAACCATCATCAATTTCAAAGATTCTCACTGTTAGAATCCTCTATGTTTGGGGCACATTTGGATGACTGATTGCTAGACCTGCACAACTCTGCTGGGTTGGAACTCCTGTTTCCTAGATCCCATGCCTTCCTCCTTCTTGGTTTACTTTCTTATATGTTTCTTAATAAAAGATGCTTAGAAGATGAAACTTTGAAAATATCATATTAAATCTTGATACATGTCTATTTTTCTAATGCGTATTTTCTATAATTCAACTTGAATTTTGATACTGTAAAAGTCTGTGATGATATGTCTAAGTCTGTGCCTTTTAAAAAATTGTCATTGCTATCAGACACGCCCAGTTTAAAGATTCAGGACCTTCACTGTCAGAAGATTGCACTGTTGTTTTGTTAAAAATATGTCCATTTTCACTGTCCTCTCTTTCTGGAATTATTATTTGTCAGATTTTGACCTCTTGGATTTTTTTCTCTCTCTTACACTTTCTTATATAATTTGGAGCCCTTTGCCTTTTCATCATACATTTCGAGAAGTTTTTCCAGTATCCAACATTTCCCTCAATTTGTCTATGAGGGGTTTTGGGGGGTCAGGAATCTAGGGAGATATCATCATCATTACCATCACTTTAAATCTGAGAACTCTATGCTATTTTTAATAATCTGTTCTTATTTTATGGATATCAACTATTCTTGAATTTCTCCCAGGATGTTATTTAGAACTGAGGTTTGTTTTTCTCTTTATCATGAATCATCTCACTTTTCTCTGGTGTCATATTTTTTCTGTTTTATAGGAGTCTTTCTTGTTGTCTGTGCAGGCTTACTTTAAAGGTGTAGAGACCCTCAGTTCTCTCCATATTTTTAAGATGAGAAATAGAGAGTTTGAGCTCTATGCACATTGGTGAAGCTTGTTAACAGTGAGCTTGACTCCAACCGAACAGGAAGGAGTGAGCTGTGTGATGGGGAGGCCCGGAAATACCCACATGAGGAAGACTTTTCTCTAATGCTCAGATCTCCATGGCGGCTTTTTAGTTCTCCCCCAGTGCAGTCAACCTCTTTGGAAAATATTCTCCTGAGTTGTTTATTTTGCTTATTTGTGTGGCCTGGAGAGAGGAGTCAGTACTTTTCTGGCAACTGTGTTTTCTCTTCACCTAGGTAAGAGTGGAGAATGACAAGGCAGGCCATTGGTTTCCTCAGTCAATCACCCTTTGGTAGCCTCCCTTCTCATTTCTGCATACAACATGAATGCAGAGAACAACAGAGAAGTGCCTTCTCTGAGCCTGAGTCTTTCTTAGCATCCCACCAGGACAGTCAGCCACCTCATTTGGCCATCAGGACAGAGTCCCCTCTCTGCATTTCCTGGGCTGTGTTGGCTTCCCCTCAGATTTTACCTGCCAACTCACCTTCATCTGTTTTGCATCTTGCAGAAATGTGATGAAATTTCTCACTGCTCAATTACTCCTTCCATTCTCTTCTTTATTCTATTATGTTCCTTAAAAAAGGGTATATTTATATATGAGTTTGGAGCAGTTTGATAAGACAAAGTATAAATATTGCTAAATATTATCTCTGTTGCTGATAGAAGCCAGGTAGGAGCATTACTTACAGTCTCTTAGCCAAGTATAGGCTTACTAATTCAAACAGAGTCTTGGATGTAACATCAATTAAATGCCCTTCATGGGAGAAGACATTGGAACAGAGAAACATTTTCCCCACTAACATCTTCCAGCCTGTTTTTTTCTCTTACCTGATTTCCCATGACCACCCAGAGGTCTGGTTCACCTCTCCAAAGCAGGAGCTAAACATTGTGTTGAGATAGCCTTTCCTCCATCTTCATGGGGCTTGATAACCCAGGAGTCCTTGTGTGCAATAAGATTAAACAGCATCATAAAGATACACATGAATAGAGACACACCAGTAGTGAAATGCCAGCAATGTAGACATGCTTTGAATTTTAATATAAACCCAACCAAATATCAAATTTCCAAAGAGGAATTAAAAATCAAAGTCCAAATCCACTTTCATGTTGAAGTCCAAAGACATTAAAGTTCAAAGGAATTAAAGTCTAAAAATCAATCTCTTGCCATTGTGTGTTTAAGTTCAAAGTCCACAATTCTTAAGTAAACTAAGGTGTAAAAACCATTTTTTCCAACTTTTTTATTCTATACCATCTTTACCAGAAGGATTCTCCATGCCTCCTCAAGGTCTGCTTTCTTCAGAAAGTGGAGCTGCCTCACACTGGAGGTGGTGCCATATTTTCAGGACCCCAACAGATGCATTATTTCAGTGCCAACTCCCACTCGTCTCACTGTTCAGGGTGTTCACAAACCCTGGCCCATGCCCATCCCCTTTAGAAAAGAAGCCATCGCAAGCCCTAAAAGCAGGTATCCTACACACAGTTATACCTGGAGACCAGTTCCAGCTGAGCTCACTCAGTGGAGTCTGCATTGGTTGCCAATTGCTACTACAACAAATTTCCACAAATTTAGCTATTTAAAAAATGCAAATTAATTTTCTTCCAGGTCTGGTGGTTAGAAATCCAACCCAAGTCTTACTGGACTAAAATCAACATATCAGCTGAGCTATGTTCCTTTCTGGAGACCTTAGGGGACAGTCCTTGCCTCTTTTCAGCTTCTAGAGGCTGTATGCATTCTTTGACTAGTGACCTACTTCCTACCTTCAAAACCAGCAATGTTGCATCTTTGATAAATATCCCATAGACACATTTCCCTCTATTGCTGTCAGGAATGGTTCTATGCTTTTAAGGACACATGGGGTTAAATTGGGCCACTGGATAATCCAGAATAATCTCCAGGATAATCTCCCCATCCCAAGATCTTTAAATTACATCTTCAAGTCCCCTTTGTCCTATAAGGCAACATAGTCACAGATTCTGGAGATTAGGATGGGGACACTGTTAGAGGACCATTATTCTGCCAACCAGAATTGGAGGACAAATAAGTAAATGAAGATCTCTTTATATGTAGTCAGTCAGATCAGGCCAGTCTGTTGGTGCCTGGCTTCCAGAGTCCACAATCTGTGACCTCAGATTGAATCAGAAGAAACAGCCCAAGCAAACGGTTAATTTTGTATTATGCATTGACCTGTTGAAGGGCACATGAGTCCATCCATGCCTGCTGCCTGCTCTTTGGGAAAATGGAATTGTAAACATTGATGTCATCTTGCAACGTTTAGATGCTGGCATGCTCTTGGCTGCACGGAGGGTGTGTGCTGATGACACACCCTTCACTATCACTTGCTAAACAGGTGTCCCTCCATCCTGTGTTACAACTGCTATTTCTCTGCTTTGTACTGGAAAAGCACAAGACCATCTGTCCCTACAGAGGCTGCAAAATCACCTCAACAGATTCCTGAGCTGAAGCTGCTCCTGGTGTTGCTGAGACCTGTGCACCCAGGAGCGCCTGTGCTCCATCTTGTTTGTGCTCAGGCCCTGAGATCCTCCTCTTCCTGTGCCCTCCTGACTGCTGTGATGGATGTGTTGCTATGGTTCATTTCCCTCTACCAGTCCCCTGTAACTTTCAGGGCAACTCAGCCGACTTTCCACCTGTCGACCTGCTTCAGGTAGACACACTGCTTTTGACCATGTGTATGGACAGCAGTGTTTGCTGGAATGGAATCCTGTCTGCCCTTTACTTTCCCTTGGCTCTCCAATCTGAGAGCATTGCTCTAGTGGCAACATGCATTTCCAACATTCCTCTGGATTCCAGAACAGGAGTTGGAAGATGTTTCTATAATGGTAACTATGTTAGCTTGAAGGCCGTAGGGTCTCTGGTACAACTCAGTTCTCCCTATATTAGGAGAAAACAGCAGGAGACAATACATAAACAAATGGGTGCAGCTATGTTTCAACAAAACTTTATGTACCGAAGTAGGTGGCTGGCCCCGAGGCCTTAGTTTGTGGAACCCTCTATTGCACCCGCCCTTCCACTGGCAAGTTCTGAACAAAATGAAGGCAAAAACCACATTTTCAACTCCTTACTGCTAGAGGCCAGTAAGTACTGCTGGAGGCCCATTTCTAGGCCTATTTGTCCAGAATTAGGCAGTTGTATCCACCCATGCACAGGCAGCATTTGGGTCAGGGCAGCCTTCATTCTCCTCTGCCATCCCCCCTAGGATACACCCCATGGAGACCAGGGGAACCCATGTTCCTGGGGGCCACACATTCCCAAGTGGAGCAAAGGCAGAGTTGAACCAAGCTATGCATGCCCACAAATTACTTGGTAAGTCCCTCTACCTCCCAAGGGAAGAATGAGAGAGGGGTAGGAGAGCCTGTGTTACATGAATTATACTCCATTCACAGGAAGGAAACACCAGGCCTGGGGAAGAATCATTCCCCAGCAGCCCATTGCTGTTAATTCTAATGTATCCCTGAAGCAGAAAAAAAGACAAGTGTGTTTGGTCTGCCTCTTGACCCCAACTCATCTCCTAACCAGCTATGCATTTCACAATTCTTTATAGAGATGCAGACTCTGTTCTTACGTTCTGTCATTTTAAATATGTTAGGGTTCTCTCTCTCTAGCAGATAGCCCAGTTATGTCCAAATGCAAAGGGCAAAACTTACAATCCTCAGAACTACCTCTGATCCCTAATTTTCTCCCCAACCAGGCTGAGCCTAATCCAATTAAGAAACTCACCTCATTAACTTCCTGTCCACCCCACTCTTAGTCCTAAAGATTGAAGCAGCTCTGTAGGGTGTGTGTCTCACTCATTCATTCATTAAACAAATGTTAGTTGAGTGTCTGCTCTGTGGCAGTGAAGTTTAGGTGCTTAAGATAGAAGCGTGACTGAATACCCGGTACCCTATGGCTACAGACCATCCCTAGAGTGTTCTTCCTAATGGCCCAAGTGGTGATGCCTGTGTTCCAGGGATCCAGATGGAGAAGGTGAGAAAGAAAGGGCACAGTTGGGAGGGGTCTTAGATTTCAGTTAATTTATATAAAAAGGAACTATATGAAGATATTAAGTATAATTTCAATATCCATTAGCAGAACCATTGCAGAATGTGTCAAGCCTAAAACTCAGAGACCTTGTGGTGGACAAGGCAGAGAATAAACCTGTAATTTCAGAGAGCATCAGGTGCTATGGCAACCAATGAAGCAGGCTAAGGAGATTAGAAAGTGATAGGAATGAAGCCCAGCTTGAAGAAATGAAAAGACCCAAATAATGGTGTGTTAACTTAGATGAGAGTTTCTTGCTACTTCCCATAAGTGAGGTATGGAGTTTAAGTGTTTCAGGGTAATAATTGCTCTCTGCCCCATAGTCTTCGGAAACCCAGGCTCCTCCCAGTCACAGATCATCCTTCTTTATGGTGTGGCTCTCTTACTAATGACCAAGATGGTGGCACCTATATTCCAGTGAGCAAGACATTCTGATATAAAATGTTTTTAAAGGAGCTGTACTTCATGCCAGTTTATGTCGTGGTAAGATCCTGACTTGCTGACTGTGCATGCCAGTCTTAGAAGCCTGCTTTATGACAAGTGCCAGGAAGCAGGACACCAGTGGCTGTTTCTAGGGCTGATATGTCACATTATTTCCTGTCTTTTATATCCTTAGTGTTCCCAAAGTGCCTAACCTGAGAATCAAGGTATTCGCTGCAGACCGCCCACCACTTACCAGTCATTGTGCTGGGTGCCCTGGATACAGCCAGTGGTCCTCTGAGGCCAGATTTAAAGGAGGGCACTCGGGTCACAGTGATTGGGTGGCACGTTCCCTAGACTTGTTTCCATAGCCTGCGTGCCTTACGCAATGGTTTTCCAACTCCCCCCTAATCAAATCCAGAGCTCTGGGCCCCAAATCTCCATGGTAATAGCCTGGCAATCTACATTTTTACCAAGGTTCTCTGGCATTTCTCATGATCATGCGTGTTTGAAGAACATCACTTTCTACTCTCTCCGGGAAAACAATAACCACGGTGGGCAGCCACCAAGTTATCGGTGGGGGGTTAGGAGGCATGGATGTGTTCTGAGAGATGCCAAAATAATTTGTTGCTGATAGTATTCAATAACTAAATTATAAAAAAAAATGGCTCATTTATTATTTTTTGCATATTAAAATGAATTTAAGGTTGCCTCTTACTCAAATGTGCTTGCTTATGTGAGAGAGAAAAACGTGTGAGTGACCTCTAACAAACATAGCAGAAATTGTCTGTAGCAGTTCCCTAAGCTACAGTCAACGGTAAGCAACAGTTTCTGGTGGCACTGTTTACCGGGCTGGGGCTTGCACCTGCCGTGGTCCTCTGCTTCCCTGCAGACCCTCCTGGGTTCCATCAGAACCTCTGCACTCCCATCCACACATACTGCCCGTCTTCCATTTTAAATGTAGTGTCATCAGAGGTTGACACTGCGTGTGAGGCTGCCTCCACGATCAGTGGTGCTGGTGGTACGAAGCATACCTGTGTTTACCTGAAGTTCAAGGTGTGCAAAATGTTCTAAAGGTTCAAAGAAGAGTGTTGCCAAGAGCATTCTGTTCTATTTGCCCTATGGAAATGTACAGTGCATGTTACTTGTTAGGTCTGACAATGCATAACTGATTTGTGCCTCTACGTTGTGACTCACTAGTTACAAGTTAATTAGAAACACTTTTCCCTAATTATGTTTGAGAGTTTGCTCTATTTACTCTACAATTATCACAAAAATTACATTAACTAGTGTTAATGAACACAACATGGAAATCCCCCCTGGATGCGGGAGGAGAGGGAGAATTAGAGAATGTCTGCCTCTCCTGCCCAACACCTGGCTTCCTTTCCAACAGGTGTTTTTATTTGTTACTCCTGATGGAATGTTCATATACATGTCCTTCCTGGTTGTTGCTTAGAGGACGAAACTCAACCTGGCGGGGAGAAGCTTCAGCTTTGTTTGTTTCACTTGGTGACTCGCTCTTCCCAGGGGCTGCCCATCATGGCCGGCGGGATATTTGCCATCACGGCAGCTGTGTGCCAGTAGCTAGGTGTCCTCCCAAGGAAGTTCCCAGAAAAATGATCTCTGTGAAATGATTTCTTAACACAGGGGCCTGTATCATGGAGACCTCTAGTCCCAGAAAAATAAGGACTTTGTCCTTAGCAGCTGACTTTTCTGTCCACCTTTATTCTTTTCTGTGGGCTCCGTGCTGTGTCTGAGCAACACAATATGTAAGGTGGAGAGGATGAAATAAAATATAAAAATGATGTAGACATGAACTCTGTTCCCAGGGAGTTTGCCGATCAAGTATGAGAGAGGATACACACATGGATAACTCTTCTACAAAGCAAGCACTGAGAGAGGGCCAGGGGAGCTTAGAAGAGAAAAGAGAATTCGCAGCCGAGATGAAGAAAGACTTAATGGAGAGAGTCATGTGGGTAAGGGGTTTTAAAGATGAACATGAGTCTTTCAGATGATAGTAACAAGAGAATAAAACATGAGGCAAGCAAGTCGTGGGGGTAGAGTCCCCATACATCCTCACAGAATCACTGCTCCTTTAATTAGAATAAATTTAACTGTGTCATTCTTATGCCTGTGCGGCTGAGCACGTGCACGCTTGCACACACACTCCCACGCAGAGTAGGTCCCTTCTGTATGTCTGCTGTTTTGACCTTCCGTGTATCAAGGCCTAATGCCGCCTGCTTCAAAGGGTTCTATTCTCCTCCATGCATACTTGCCTTTTAATACTACCTTTCTAGGAGCCGAGTACCTTTGGAGGGAAGGGAATTGGGAGGATGGTGCTTTCTAGTTCTCCACATAACTTGCCTTACTTCACACATATGTTAGTAGAAGTATTCCTAGGGTCAGCATTGTTCCTTTCAGTGAGAAAAAAACTGGCACAGACTACATATTAATTCACAGTAGTGAGCAACAATTAATTTATTGTGTAAATGACAGTTGTCCAGCTTAAAAGTTTGGGAACATTTTTAATAACTATTTCTAAAACATAGATACTTGCACATAAAAGTTTGCAGTGCTTCACCTACAGCTGTCCCATTACAAACACCAGGAGTATTTGAATCACTGATCCCCACCAGCCAAAGAGCCACTCACCCTGCGTATCCTTTGGCTGTCATGCATGTTGGATTGTTTTTCGAGACAATGGATTTTAATTCATAAACTCAATTCCATTTTCAAGGGACATACTCATCTGTCCACAAATATAGTATCCAAAGCTTATTTTTGCAGTTACTTTATTAAAAGCCAACATGAGCTTTCACTCTGACGTGGTTTCCAGATACAGGGGGCCGCCAACTTAAAATAATTTGACTTAGGATTTTCCGACTCTATGATGGTGTGAAAGCCATATGCATTCATAAGAGACCGTGCTTCAGATTTAGAACTTTGATCTTTTCCAGGCTAGTGATATGTGGTAGATACTCTCTTGTGCTGCTGGGCAGCAGAAATTAGCCGCAGCTCCAGTCGGACACAAGAACAGGAGGGTAAAGACAGATACGCGACCTTGCACCTGTTGCCAGTAGCTTGGAGAGTGTGTTCTGAGCACACTTGAGGTGGGCTAGGCTGAGTTCCGATGTTTAGGAGGTTAGGTGTATTAAGTGCAGTTTTGACTTAGGATGGGGTTATCAGGGCATAACCCCATCCTAACTCAAGGATCATCTGTATGCTTATATTAAACCATATTTTTACATTCAGAAGTATCAACAGTAAGAAAAGCTACTTCTGTGCTTGACATTTTGTTAAGGGGTTTTCTTAGATTGAAAAAAATGTCCTCCATCTTTTATTCTTCATTCAAAATTCTTTCTCTGTAAATTGAATGAGAAGTAGTAATATGCTTGGAAATCTGAGGCTGAGAAATAGGGATTCAAAGCAGTCAAAAAATGTTTATTAATACAAAAAAGCCTTGGATATTAACTAGAGCAGTTTTTGTTTTGCTTTCATTCTTTGCTGGATTTTAAGTGCTCTCATAGTCTGGATGGATTAGATGTTTAATTTTATACTGGCTCCAAGCATGTTCAGGGCAATGAAAGAAAAGAGAAAAAAACTAAATACAGTTGCTTTGGCCATGGAGCCCCAGCTTTGTGGTACCTCTCCCAGAGCGAGGGTGAGTGGTGATGGAGATGCCTCCTCTTAGCTCTTGGCCCTGGAGGCTTTTGCTGATACGTGTGGTCACTTATATACACTGGATCACATGCATCCTGCATTAAGGACATTTATAGGCAGCATGGTGTTAATTTACTCTACCTTCCATGACACTTGCAGGAGGCTTCCTAATGCCTTGTTCAATTAACAGGAAGTAAAAATTTGTGCT
This sequence comes from Desmodus rotundus, assembly GCF_022682495.2. NCBI lineage: Eukaryota > Metazoa > Chordata > Mammalia > Chiroptera > Phyllostomidae > Desmodus > Desmodus rotundus. Next base: position 185,091,327 of record NC_071387.1, on the reverse strand, counting down.
TAAGACACAGTTGTGGTTATGTGATGAACATGAATCCGTTAGGATTTTCAATCAGTCTGTCAATTTAATAATTTTCTGCAAAACTGCCCTTGCTATTAACTTGGCTATTGGAGTGTGTAAACACAGATGTGAAATTGTATTGTCATGTGTAAACTTCACATTGAGCATGATTAGGTATTTTTAACTTGAACCTGATGAAATGGGATTGAAAAGAAAGAAATGATCATGTGATCCCAGGATGAGACTTCTCCCAGAAACAAGGCCCAAGTCTGATTCAATAAGCCACACGTCCTTCAAAGGCAAAGAATACCTCTTTGCCGTTTGCTGGTGAACCTCCAAACACCAGGGTCTTATTAAAAGTCCTTTACCTCCAGGGAGTCCCCTCGCCATTTCTAGGTAGCTTTGCTAAAGTTTCCATTAGGGCTGTGATATTATATAACACTATTTGAGTTGCTATGGAAACAGCTATATCTATGCAAATTACTTTTTAAAATATCGTTAGGCCACAGAAAGTCTGTCTGATGTGAAATTTGCAAGGCCTCCAGCCCACAGCTCCTCTTAGCATTGTGAGTCCCTTCTAGCTGTTCTCAATTTCTTTATTTTTTGCTTAATTACAACTTTCTTTTTTTTTTTAATTTTTTAAAATATATTTATTGATTATGCTATTACAGTTGTCCCATTTCCCCCCCCACTCCACTCCATCCTGCCCACCCCCCTCCCTCCCACATTCCCCCCCCATAGTTCATGTCCATGGGTCATACTTATAAGTTCTTTGGCTTCTACATTTCCTACACTATTTTTACCCTCCCCCTGTCTATTTTCCACCTATCATCTATGCTACTTATTCTCTGTACCTTTACCCCCCTCTCCCCCTCCCACTCCCTTATTGACAACCCTCATGTTCTAGTTGTTTGCCTAGTTTGCTCTCGTTTTTGTTTTATGTGTGGTCGTTAACAACTGTGAGTTTGCTGTCATTTTTACTGTTCCTATTTTTGATCTTCTTTTTCTTAGGTAACTCCCTTTAATATTTCATATAATAAGGGCTTGGTGATGATGAGCTTCTTTAACTTGACCTTATCTGAGAAGCACTTTATCTTCCCTTCCATTCTAAACGATATCTTTGCTGGATACAGTAATCTTGGATGTAGGTCCTTGCATTTAATCTTGGGTAATGTAATTATGATGTGCCTTGTTGTGTTCCTCCTTGGGTCCAGCTTCTTTGGGACTCTCTGAGCTTCCTGGACTCCCCGGAAGTCTATTTCCTTTGCCAGATTAGGGAAGTTCTCCATTATTTGTTCAAATAAGTTTTCAATTTTTTGTTCTTCCTCTTCTCCTTCTGGCACCCCTATAATTCGGATGTTGGAACGTTTCAAGGTGTCCTGGAGGTTCCTAAGCCTCTCCTCATTTTTCCAAGTTCTTGTTTCTTCATTCTTTTCTGGTTGGATGTTTGTTTCTTCCTTCTGGTCCATACCATTGATTTGAGTCCCGGTTTCCTTCTCATCACTATTGGTTCCCTGTACATTTTCCTTTGTTTCTCTTAGCATAGGCTTCATTTTTTCATCTGTTTTTCGAACAGATTCAACCAAGTCTGTGAGCATATTGATAACCAGTGCTTTGAACTGTGCATCCAATAGGTTGGCTATCTCTTCGTCGCTTAGTTGTATTTTTTCTGGAGCTTTGAAGTGTTCTGTCATTTGGGCCATTTTTTTTGTTGTTGTTCGTTTGTTTGTCTTGGCGTGTCTGTTACTTTAAGGGGCGGAGCCTTAGGTGTTCACCGGGGCGGGGTAATGCTGGTCGCTGCACTGTGACGCTGTACACAGGGGAAGGGCCGAGTGGGAGCAATGGCACCCGCCTCACTCTCCTCCGGATTTCAATCTTTCACTCCGATACCCACAATCAAACTGGGCCACTCTGGTGCTGGTTCCCGAGTAAGTGGGCCTGTGCACACTCTAGGCCCCTGTGGGTCTCTCCAACAACCTCTCCTGTGAGGCTGGGAGTCTCTCCTGCTGCCGCCCCAACCCCCAGGGGCGCTTTCAATCAGAGGTTTGAGGCTTTATTTCCCCGAGCTGGAGCCCTGGGTTGCGCAGTCTGCTTCGCTGCCCGCCGTTCGTCCGGTTTATCTGTGGGTGAATGTGGTGCCGCAGGGTGCTACCCGCCACTCTGCCTGCTCCACTCTCCACCACTCTGAGTCAGGCCCTCTGGGTTTATCTGTGCAAATGTGGGGCCGCAGGGTCTGCTAGTGCTCGGACTGCCTGCGCCATTTGTCCCACACTCCGCCAGTCTCAGTCCCGCCACAGCCACACTAGTCCTCTCCACCCTGGTGCCCGTCTCCGCCCCTCCTACCAGTCTGGATGAATGTTTATTTTCTATTTCCTTGGTGTCGGTCCCCCTTGCTGTTCGATTCTCTGTCAGTTCTGGTTGTGCGAGGAGGCGCAGTGTGTCTACCTACGCCGCCATCTTGGTTCACAACTTTCTTTTTTAAAAATTAAATATATTAGGGTTATTTTGGTTAATAACATGGTATAAGTTTCAAGTGTACATTTCTATAATACATCACCTGTATATTGCATTGTGTTCACCACCCAACGTCTGGTCTTCTTCCATCGCCAGCTATTTGACCCCCTTTGCCTTCTTCTCCATCCCCCTCCTTCCCCTGTGGTACCCACCATACTGTTTGTTACCCACCACACTCTGAGCTTGTTTGTTACATTTTTGCTCTCTGTTTTATATTCCACATATGAGCAAAATCCTATGGTTCTTGTCCTTTCCTGTCTGGATTATTTCATTTAGCAAAAGACTCTTAAGATCCCTGTAGATTGTTGCAAATGGCATTCTCTTTCATTTCTGAGTAGTATTCCATTGTATATATGTACAACATCTTTATGCAGTCATCGATCACAGGGCATTAGGTTGTATCCATCTCTTGTATATGGTGAATAAATGGTAAAGTGAATATAGGTGTACATATATCTTAATGAATAAATATTTTCAGTTTTGGAGGGTATAGACCCAGAACAGGGATTCCTGGTCATATATGACCCCATTTCTTTTGAAAATACTATTGAATCTTTGGGAGAGATCACCAGCACTACAAGTTGAAGGAGGTAAGTTGAAGGCAGTCACCTGCATTCAGAGTTTTGAGAACATCTGTGGATTGTGGAAGAATAAATTTACCTATACATGGATGGGGCAAGAAAGAGGCTGAAGTTAAGGAAATTCTACTTAAAATGCTAAGTATCTCCCATCCATCTCTCTTCTCCAAAAAATAAAAAGCACTATCATGCACACACAAGCATGCACACACACAAACAGGTATGCACATGCATCCATAGGCATGCACACATGGGTGTGCACACACAGATAAGCAATGCCTGTGCCATGCAGGCATGCCCACACAAACACATACATGCCAGCAAGCACACACAGAGGCACACTTACACACATCATTCAAGGAGCCTCTGTGTTTGTCACACGCTCATGTTCCTCACACAGGCCTGTCTGCCACTCTGTATTAGAGCTGCTGTCCCTAGCTTCCTTTACGTGTCTGTTTTATGCACTGGGCTTAGCAGGAACCTCCACGGTGCTACAAGGCTTTGCAGTTTCCCCTCTGGTTGCCACTGCTCCCCTGGGCGTGACATGCACTGCTCTGCTGCTTCTCATGGCCTCACCTGCTGCTCCCTGGGCAAAGTGCCCCCCACAGGTGTCTGCCCTGAGCCCCCAGGAGGCTGTGTTAGGAAGCAGATTGTAGCCCAGAGAACAAGAAAGGCCCACTGCCCTTTGCATTACAGTTTGTTCTGGAGTCCCTTAACAGTGTTGTGTATGCCCCAGGCATTACAAAAATAGGGTTTTTTTCCATCTTCACCTGGTGCCTTTCTGGTTGCTGAGCTGGGGACGTATGCAAGTCGTGGCTCCCACTACGGTCCTTGAGGCCATGATCCCCGTTTCTGCATCCTGCTCATGATACCTGGTGACCGGTTTTCACTCACATCGGTTCTCTCCTTAGAGGATTTCCCGCCCCATTTGCCAGTCTCTGCCTAGCTCTCCTCACCTCCTCAGACACACCCAGGTCCTCACAGTGCACAGGGCAGGAGTTCTTCCCCAGAACCACCTCCTGGGCCCACAGACTAACAGACTCTGCCATCTCCTGTCTCCGGGCTGCCAGAGTGCTCATCCTGCCTGAACGCAGTAGTGAACAGAAGAGTCGGCTCAGATGCGACCCCGTAGTCCTTACAAGTGGGCACATTTCAGTTTGGTGCTGTGAGGAGCCAGCTCACACTGCCATGCTTGCTATGGAGGGGCAGGGCCAAGCAAGTCCTGCCCAGCCGAGCTCTCAGGCAGAGATGGAGAAGGGACTGGTGGTACCTGCCCGGGTGGCCAGGGGCATTGATAGATCAGCCCGCATCCTTGCAGGCATCCTGGTGCAAAGATTCTCCACTATGTCAGGCACATGTATGCTTCAAGGTGTAACATTTAAAAGTGAGTCCTCAATCAGTCACAGTTATATATATTTTTCCTTTTAATGCTTCAAATGTTAATTTAGAATTCTACCTTCACAATGAATGTGTTACATTTTAAGCCCATATTATCCTACTTTCTTTGCTAGTTACATAATTAGTGACCTATGCTCAGCCTTCTTTCTATGGTCAGTGTTCTATTTCCTCAAAGAGCAGAGTCTGTAATTCATTGTTCCCAGCAAGTGAAAGTGTGTCATTGTCACTACCCCTACACTGGGATAAGAAGGGGACATTCAAAGTCTAGCGTCGCATGTTACTCAAGTGAGGCTGGCATCTAGCATCCAAGCCAAGAGTTCTTTCTTGTTTAAACAGAATCAATTAGGAATATAAATGCATGCTTTCCCCATGCCAACTATATAGACAGGTAGGTAGGTAGGTAGGTCGGTAGGTAGGTAGATATTATCCACCTAGAGGAATAAGGTATTCCTCTAGGAATACCTTAAGTCTTACTGGGAAGGTGTAAATTAGATGAAATGTCCTCAGACATCAGACTTCTAGGAGTGGAGGTCAAAATACCACATCTCTTTTAGAACCACATCTCTTGTAACAAAACATCTCTTTGCATAAAGAATTGGAAGTGTCATAGGAGCCAGTGTTTTGTATACATAAATAGATATATTTAAAGGCATAGTTCAAATTTTAAATTGGTAGCCTTGTTTTAGGGAGTAGAGTACGGTGTTCTGCTTTGATCTTCAAAAAGAAGTGTCCTGTGATTTATGTTAAAATGTTTCCATCCAGGAAAATATGGCCATCTGAAATCAAGAAAAATTAATAAAGGTATGAAAAATATACCAACTCCATAATTAATAAATAATTGTAAAACACATGAGTTATCTCTGGGCTAATTTTAAATAAGAATTTTGAATGTGTAAACTACTGTAGTTATATGATCTCAAAAAGACCAGCAAGACATACTTGTTTCTTTCTCTCCTTTTTTTAAGAATAGGTCTTCCTAATGGCTAAATTTAAATAAGATCCTCAATGTATTATATTCATCTTCTTTGTACACTAAATTAATAACAATTGTTAAATTTTTTCCACATTGAAATGATTAAATGTGAGTCCTCTCTAATTAACTTTAACAACAAAAATCTATATACTATAAATTTACAATTTTATGGACACTTTTACAAAAAGTAAAATTCTACTAGGCTTCACTGAATTCCCTCATCTCAAATACCCCTCATTTGCCCACCCCTTCATTTTGTTGGTACCGTCCTCCACCGTGAAGTGTTAGAGATCATACTCCCCTCCACTGTGGATATGACAGGTTTCCCATTCACATTATAAAACAGAGATTTGATACTATCTCCTCGAGGGCAAAGAAAGTGTCATATTCACTTTTGTATCCATGATGCTTGACTCAGCACATAGTTGGAGCTCAGCAAATCTCTCCTGGATTAGTTTGTGGGAAACTCTCTTCCAGTCTCCCCCATGTTGAGCTGTATGTCTGTGTCTGCATATCATAGACATATCATCTAATAACCACTGTTCTGTCCTCCTTTTAGTTTCTGAGAGGAAGGTTAAAACAGTGGCAGATTCACTCCTATTCACTGACTGTTCATTTGTCTCTGGTTTCATCATGAGAGCTTGCTGTGTGAGTTGTCTAGGGTGACAGTATTTTAACGTCTCTGTAGAGAATGCCAGAACACTGTTGCAAAGATTGGAGTGAGCAAGAGGAAATCTCACTTCCATCTCAAACAACATAAACCCAGCTTCAATTCTAGGCCAATGTTCTGTGTTTTTCAACTCTTGCTTTTCTACTTTATTACCTTCACCACCACCACCTCCACTACCTCCACCACCATTACCATCATCATCATCACTAACTCCACCACCTCTGCTGCCATCATCATCACCGTCACCACCACCATACTAGTAGCTACTAGATATATATATATGACATAGACAAGGTGGCATAGTTTCCAAATTAATTGATGCATGTGTTCTTGTAATGAAATTGAGGATACTTCCATCTAATGACATGGTTTTATCATCACAAACCATAATTCATTCAAAGCAATAATTGACAATGCTGTGTAATTATTGCCATAAAGAACACCTCAGTCTGAAAGACTACAAAGGTCTTTTCTGCAAGATACTTTTCAGAATTTAAGTGGATTATATGAACATTAATAGTAAATATCATGCAGTGTAATGAGGGCGTATCATGTATCAAATAGCTCTGAGCAAAATCGAAAGAAACAATACACCTCAAAAACCTCACTTCCCCTAAATATTATTGTCTTAGTCTCCAGGAGATGATAGGGAAAAGCTGTTCTTAAGCATCTGCAATGCATACATTTTGTACGTTTATCTGTGTGTGTATCTTGATTAATTTTTCTGTTATAAAACTCAAGTGTCAAATAAGTAGTAACTTAGATCCTTGAATAGACCATGAATTTTTAGCATGGTTTGGGATAAGTAGAGGTGGTATGACAGTCAAGTTATTGTGGTATTTCAAGCTGGAAGAGATGTGGTATTTTAAGCTAGAAATTATGAATCAGAGTCATGACAATAGAGTCCAGTTAGGCTGATACTGATCCTGAGTTCCCATTGTTGAAGCTGGGCTTCAGAGTGGTGTGGAGAGGGGTGGAAATTACTAGGGAGGCAAGTAGGAGCTTATCCCATGAGTGAATTCACCCTCCTTTTTGATCACACCAGTGCTACTGCCCTCAACCTACAAATACAGTGGATATGCTTAGTCAATTGGACATCTAGAGCTCTATGCCCTTAGACTTTGGCAACAGAGAAAAGTGTCTGCCATTGAAACAGTGGGTAAATGTTAATATCCATTGTCAACAACGGATGTGAGGTCTGTCCAGGAGGTGTCCAACGTGTAATATGAAAATTAGAGACATTTATTGAAGAAGATAGTAGAGATAAGAAACATTGTACATAGGACAATGATGTCTCAGTGCCCTTCAAAGTAGGTACCTGGGGACCCCACACAGTTCTCCCAGTCACCATCAGCTGCCCTGTCATATTTTCCTGAATTTCATGATGGTCTGAAATCTCTTCCCTTTCAAGGGTGATTTTAGTTTGAGGAAAAGCCAGAAGTCATAGGGCACCAAATCTGGGCTGTAGGGCAGCTGAGTCATGGGGGTGATTTGATGTTTCACCAAAAACTCTGCACAAGATGTGATGCATGAGTGGGTAGGTTGCTGTGATGAAGCTGCCAATCACCAGTTGCCCATAGCTGCAGACTTCTGAATCATCCAAATAGTTTCCATGGAGGAATGTTCAAGCTTCATGCAAAATTATTTTTTATTTCTTGTAAATATTTTATTTATTTATTTTTAGAGAGAGGGGCAGGGAAGGAGAAAGAGAGGGAGAGAAACATCTGTGGGTGGTTGCCTCTCACGCACCCCACACTGGGAACCTGGCCTACAACCCAGGCATATGCTCTGACTGGGAATTGAACCAGTGACCCCTTGGTTTGCAGGCCCATGCTCAATCCACTGAGCTACACCAGCAAGGGCTTCATGCAAAATTTGATGCAGATTCATTGCTCTACTCAGTCATTTTGAATGTGACAGTTGCACAGTACACATGCTCACTCAACAGCATCTCCCACCCCCACTGACTAGTACAGTGAAGTTGTCATTGTTCATTTATGCACATTCCAGTCCACTCTCCTTGGCTGCCAGGTTATATCGATGTCATGCAAACTATTCTCATTTTATTAACAATGGCTGGACTTACTCCTGACAGATCTCATATGTCTCTTGGCTACAGGATCCCAAAGTCTTTTTACATATTCTATTTTAATTTTTAAAAATTGTTCCTACCAGGACACAAGGTAGAAAAATCACGTCAGTTGAAAACTATAATACAGACAAACGTCACCTCAATTTTAAAAAGAAGGATTAGTAATAGAAAACAAATGAATTAAAAGATGCCATTAAAAATGAAAGGGATTGGGGGACTGGATGAAAAAAAGGTGAAGGGAATGAGCAAATATATATACACATAGGCACAGACAGCACTATGGTGGTAGCTAGAGGAAAAGAGGGTGGGCGGAATTGAAATAGGGCAAAGGGAGGATAAATGGGGGTGGGAAGAGACCCTACTTTGGGCAGTGGGCACACTTTGCAGTGTGCATTGTCGATGATGTTTTGTTGAGCTGTACACTTGAAACCTGTTTGGTTTTGTTAACCAGTGTTACCCCAATAAATTTAATTTTTAAAAAGTGAGCCCTGACTGGGATGGCTCAGCAAAAGGTCATCAGTTCAATTTCCAGTCAGGGCACATGCCTGACTTACAGGTTCAGTCCCCAAGCGGGGCATATACAAGAGGCAACTGATTGATATTTCTCTCCCACATTGATGTTTCTCTCCCTCTCTTTCTCTCTCCCTTCCCCCTTCTCTAAAAATAAATAAATAAAGTCTTCTTTTAAAAAAGTGAAATGTAAGGGTCAATAGACTAAGAGTTACAAATAATAAGATTACAAATAAGACAAATAAATAATGCTTACAAGCATCAATACTACTTCTGATGCCTTCTTCATTCTTCAGGGTCTTCACAAGTTTGCAGCTTTTAATGGTGTTATTTATGTGTCTAGTCCCATGCATAAACCAACTGAGAAATAAAGTAACAAAAAATATGAACTGGCATTTCAGAAAACAACATGCAGGCAGCTAATATGCTCATAAGAAGTTTAATTAAGAAGAATGCCAACAGGAAGGAGACAGGGTGCTTGGGATTCGGTCTCTAAAGATGAAAATAATTGTTGGCATGCAGAGCCGGGCAGGGGCCGCAGAACAGGCACTGCTGGTGACAGGGCCAGGAGTCCCGCCTTCCTGGAGAGCGTCTGGCGGCATGCCTTACTGTTTAAAATGTGAAAACTCTTGGCCCTGGCCAGGTAGCTCAGTTGGTTAGGAGTCATCCTGATATGCTCAGGTTGCAGGTTTGATCCCTGGTCAGGGCACATAAGAATCAACCCATGAATGAGTGAACAACAAATCTATGTCTGTCTGTCTTGTCTGTCTGTCTCTCTCTCTCCCCCGCTTCCTTCTTTCCTTTCTCCCTCTCTAAAATCAATAAATAAGACATTTTAAACGTGCAGACTCTTTACCCAGCAATTCAGGTCTTAGGAATGTGTATTGAGGAGCTATTAAAAGAATCTTCAGAGCAAACAAGTTAATATATATGGAGAGCATTTAAAACATCACAATTAACAGCCATTGTCGGCAAAAAAAAAAAAAGAAATAACTTAAGTGTCCATCAGTATACATACAGTTGGAAGAAAACGGCCCATCAAACAGAACACTACAAGGCATTAAAAATTAAGATGCAGCTAGACATTTGTTGATACCAAACTATGGCCATGACATGTGTTGAATGCAAAAATCAGGTTAACCAGTATGTGTGCGGTGGTTGTTTCTATAAAGTGATACATGTGAATGTGTGATCAGCATAGAAACATACATAAGCTTTTCCCTCTACATCTGATTATCTCTAGGTGGATTATTTTTCACTTTATCCTTTGTCCCTTTTTCATAGTTTGGTGATTTTAAGGTTACCAGGTGTTAATAATATAATCAGAAAATAAAACACTATTATTATCTTAGAAAACTTGAAAATATATATCAGAAAACATGCATTTGGGGGGAGCTTAACAGTTGATAAAATTTAACTATCATGTAAAAGGGAATTTTATATGCTATGTATTCATATGGAGAAATTGCTAATGTCAAAAATAGATGCATTCTGAAATTTGGTTTGAAATAGACAAAGCATGAAATTTCCAGTGTTGGCAGAATGACGTAGTGAAATTGCCTTCAGTTCTCAGAAAACAATGTATTTTTTATACGAGCCTAAGGGTTAGTCAACAGATAAATGCATTACACATGTTCAGCACATTCAACAATATTTATAAAGGTCATTTTATCAATTCTGTAATTTTACCAGAATAAATAATGCCAAATGTCACATAGCATTTAAATAAGCAAGATTGTCGCTTTTCCTGAAGTGTTTTCTGAAAATCCTATTACACTTTGCATTCCAGCCATAATAGAGGCCCTGTCGTTATGCGCGCTTCGCCGTGCTCTGGGTACGCTGCGAGCCTTTGATTCCGGAAACCCCTACACTAAGTGATTTCATTCCTCGTGTCATTTGTTCTGCGTGTAGTCACTGAAGACATGCTATAATGATCAACTGAATAACTCGTTTTCATTTGTCCTCAGTCAACCCAATGATGGGCCTAAAACGGATGCTTTTAAATGAGAACTATGGCTCAGTTTTTTATTAATGCCTGTAATAAAAGGAGAACTTGAACATTCACATTACCTGTGATATTTAAAAAAAAAACAAAACACCTCAGCAACTAACAGAAGAGGCCTCCTTTCAGGCTCTAAGGAGTCTTGTTTCCCAAGGTTAACAGTTCAGACAGCTAAAATTTTTATAGTGCTTTTCTTCTTTATGCCAAACTGCCTTCACCACCAGACTCTACATGTAGGCGTGCTTAAGACCAGCCCTGGGCATTTGGATCTCTATTTAAACTCTATTTCTGTGACTCTCCTCCAGTCCTGCAGCTTTAAATACCATGTGGGGGGGGCTTTAAATGTATGTCTCTAGTCTGTGCTCCAGACTCTTACCTCCAGCTGCCTCTCAACATCTCCATGGGCTGTCTCACCGGCACTGCGAAGTTAACACATCCCACACCGCAAGGCTCATTGACCTCCAGACTGCTTCACCTCTGTTGTTCAAGGCGAGAACTTTCCCATGTGCCCCCACCTTACCTCTGGCCCATCTGCCAGGCCTGACCACTTCCATCTCAGCTGACCAGATAATTTCTCCTCTGGATTTCGGAGGTAGCCTTCTCACGGGTCTGCTCATTTCTGACCTCATTTCAGCCCATTTTCCGCTGAAAGCTTTCAGACTGCTGTCTTTAAAAGCCAACTGTCCTTTTGGGGTGATGGGAACGTTTTGGAACTAGGTAGAGGTGATGGTTGCACACCACGGTGAATGTACTAAATGCCACTGATGGGTACATGTTAACATGGCTGATTTCATGTTAGGCAAATTTCAGGGTGAGTTTTTTAAAAAGATTTTGAAAAGTTACCCTTGTAGTCAGGTGACCAACTGGGAATTTGTCTTGCACTTTATTTTTTAACTGTGGGTGTGCCAAAAAGGAATGAAGCATTAAACGTGTTAAGACATTATGACTTAATGATGTCCTACTTTATTTGTGGATAAAACAGAAACTTTTCAGCATGTGTCCCCAGCTTACGCACCCTATTCAGGGTTTCAGAAGGACACATAAGGCGCACTCAGCTAAGATTTGGGAGAGCATTTAATGAAGGGCCTCTGTCCCAAGTGTGGGGCAGAGCTAAGGGACTGAGCCTGCACGGTGAGGTGGCTGGTGACTCATTAGTGGAAAGAATGGGAGGAAATGGTACTTCCAGAGCCCAAGAGATGTGGATGCATGGAGAGCATGTGCTCTAACCACAGAGCGCGTCAGCCCGACAGGCGTGACTGATGTGGACTGTGGGGAGCAGAAGCACCCCTGCTCTCTCCTCCTGCTGTCTCATCTCCCACTGATTCTTCCATTGGCTGAACCCAACTGCAAGCTGGAGGGCTTGGGTGCCTGGAAGATTCAGCACAGGGTATAAATTTCTTTTCAAGCACAGTGGGAGTCCTCACTATAGATGGCGTTAGACATCATGGTGAGGTAGATAGGGAATTGGGGGGACTGAAAATCAGATGCCTTGAATTTATAATGGAACATCAGTTTTGCAACCTAGACACCTAGAAGTAAAAGCACAGAGGTTTCTCTTGAGTCCAAAGCTGGAAGAATACCTACAACCCACTCTCTTCTTGAAGTCCTCACTTTAACTATCTAGTCCTTGCTGCACACTCAGCTAAGCATGGGCAGAGAGGGTGCCATGCCCGGTACACCACCCCAAACACTGCCTAGCCATACAGACCTCCCTTGCATTTTTCTAAATAGGATATTCTCTCTGCCTGACTTGACTTTCTTTTACATGAGGTTTTGAATCCTGGTCTCAGGGGCCCCGCTAAAGCTCCTCAGGGCTGGAGACCACTGCGGTCCTTTTTCTCCTACTGTCTCCACAGCTGTGCAGACGGACTATGCCTAAATCAGCCCAGGTCTGTGGAACTGAATTCTTAGGTGGCTTGCTCGCACTGGGTAGGAAACAGTTCTGCTAGACAATGAATATTGTGCCTACTGAATGGATGAATAATCAAATAAATGAACACACAGAGGACTGAGTGAAGCTGTCGGGTCAGGACATCAAAGCACAAAGATCTCCAATTATGAAGCCACTAGTCACTTCCCTTCAGTCTGAACAGATAGTTTTTCTGTGTTCATCTGAAAGAAGTCACAGTAGAGAAGCTGACGTTGATGAACTCACTTGAATTCACCTGGGCTGAGATGTCATAACTGCCACTGGTTCTTCCCTCTGGCTGCTTTTTAAAAAAGTATTGGTGGCAGGGGCCACCACAGACCACTTACATCAGAATTTACAGAAATGGAGCATGTGCACAGGTGTTTTCTTAATTTCCCCACGGCCAATAGGATAACTACCTTTCTAGTGTGAGACGACGATTGTCCAAATGATAACTATCCTTTTGATTGTTGAGAAATCTATTTTTATTCAGTTAACATTTTAGGGGTCATTTACTCTACAGCTGGACCCGTGGACATTAACACTATCACCCATTACCTATTCGTATCTGCAAGCCTTTGGCCTCTCTCTCCACACCTCAGTGCCTCAGTCCAGTTCCCTGGCTAATTCTTCTCCCCGCTCAGGGGCCAACCAAAGACCCTCTTCTCCCATGTAGCCTTCTGTGGTCCCCTCCCTTGGTGAATTTTTGTCACCTGAATGTCACGGCACACCCTCTCTGCCAGTTAATGACTTCTATCAAAAACAACCCTAGAGTGTAAACTTTATTTTTCATTATAAACATAATATGTTTTATCTCCCTGAGAAGGTGCTGCTTAATTTACTATATATTACACAGAGTGCCTAGCAATACTTTGTCTTCACAGGCACTCACAAAATGTCTGCTGAAAAATGAAAACCATAGAAGTGGCACAAGGATAGGAAAGTTTCTCCAAATCTCTGCTTTGGGTAGCAGATGCGCTTGGGGAGTATGAGGGGGAAGAAAATATGCCTGGAGGAAAATATGCAATAACAAATGTTCAGATTTGGAGTTATGGAAATGAAATTCAGATATATAAATTTGAGAGTGATCAGCAGAGATTATAGTTGAGTCTTCATGTTCTCATCTACTGTCATCATATTTTCCATGAAAAATAACCTATCTGAGAGAGCCTGTATTTATGTCCCAGCTGTGTCTCTCTTGTTCGTTAGCTGTCCTTGGGAGATTTTTGTAACCTCTTAAATCTTAATTCTGAATCTGTAAAATGAAATCAATAGCACTACCTCTCTCCCAGCGGTGGAAAAAGGATTTAATAAAACAGTGCGTGTGACGTGGTAATGGCTCAATAAATGAGGGTTATGATTATCATTGCTAATATTATGGCGGAGCAGCAGTATTAGACAATTTTGATTTAACTGAAAATAAGACCTAGTTTTAAAACTAGTGTGGTGGATAGAGGAAGAAATTTAGTTTTAAAATTACCCTGCCTCTCAGTCTGGTTTTTGTTCATTGTTTTCCATGGCTGTATATATATATATATATATTTTTTTTTTTTTTTTAAATAGAGGTCAGCAGAATTGAATGTTTGCAAAAGAAATTATTTGGGAAAGTTGTCTCCAAACTGAGTGCTCTTCATCCCATGAACTCAAATGACTTCTTGAACTTTCTCAAGCTGCCTGTCCTGAGGCTAAAAAGAAACTGGCAAACGATGAAAAGCAGAACCTTCTCTTGTGTTCACCTGTGCTGCTTCAAAGCACTGCCAGCTGTGTCACCTCTCTCCAGTGTCAAGTAGCAAATGCACGTGCCTGACATTGGTCTGATTGTTTGTATGTCACGGTGGGACTCCTGCCTGACCTTCATGTTCACCTACAAGTGCGTTGCCATTGCATAAGTGGGTCAACTTCTCTGGCTCAGTTTTCTTATCTGCAAAAGGGAATTGGTGGAACGTTTGGATGGCTTGATACATGCAAGGTAATTAGCAGAGATCCTAGTGTACAAGAACTCAAAAGTTACATATTTTGAGCTATTTTTATTTTGTCGCTTTTTCCTGTTATCTTATTTTGGATGCCCAGTGAAAATCTGAGATCCTTGACCCAACACCATTGTTTATTTATTTATTTGTTCATCCATTCAATTATTATCCACTCAGTGAGCACTTATTTTAACCCTGGTTAGGTGAGAGCTGACCTAGAACCTCAGTCCCTGATAACCAGTGGTCGCTCTTCTCACTCTGCCACCATGTCTTCATTCAGGCTGTTTTGCTTTGAGAGCCATTGGAATTGAGGGTGCACTTTCAAACAGCCCTAGTACAGAAGATTGTCCCCAACTGTCTTCTTTCCAGGAATTTTTAACTAAGGGTGCTCTCACAAATTCACAAGTTTGAGTCCTGATGTTGACTCCCTCAGGAGGAGTGAGGAGGATGTGCTCCCTGCAGGGCAAGAAACCCTCAAGGTGATAGCCTGCCCTATCTTTTTTTTCTTTTCTTTTTTTTTACTGTTGTTCAGTTACAGCTGTCCCACCATTTCCCCCATTGCTCTTCCCTGCCTTCCCCCTCCAGAAACAGCCTAAGTTTTCATCAGTAAAGGAGTGGATCAAAAAACTGTGGTATATTTACACAATGGAATACTATGCAGCAGAAAGAAAGAAGGAACTCCTATCCTTCACAACAGCATGGATGGAACTGGCTTACTTCACTTAAGTGAAGTAAGCCAGACAGTGAAAGACAAATACCACATGATCTCACCTCTAAGTGGAGCCTTCTCTGTCTTCCATGCAAGGTTACACAATGTACCTCCTCACCATAGGGCCATTCAGAAGGCTTTTAGTGGCAGCTTGGGCCCTGCAAGAAGTGTGAGGGCTTATAGTTACTTACTAGAGCTGCAAACAGCCTAACACCCATTATTGCTCACACAAAGTCATGATTATGGTCAGTGGATGCCCTGCAGATTCAGGCATTTGCCAGGCTCTGTGTTTACCAAGGATGAAGTTAGTTATCAACTCATTTTTCAGTAATTCACATGGTTGGTCAACTGTCAGCTCCCTCAAAGATCACCAGACAAAAACTGTAGATCTAGCTAAGTTTATTAGACTTAATGAAGTAAGCAAGAATGCTACCTTGAAAGAATCAATAGTGTTAGAAGAGAAAATTGGTGGGTATTTATAAGGCCAGGGACCTTGGCTGGGTGATGTTAAGGTGGGTATTATAATGTAGGAAACAATTGGGATGGAGTAGAGTTTATAACATACTAGCTTTGGACCCATGGCACAGTGAGGCAGGCATCTTGAAATGCCTTTTTATAAGCAAACTGTTACTTTTGGGAGCCAAGCTGATTAATTCAGTCTGAACTTCAGAGGCAGGTGTTTCCTGAAGCAAACAGTTAAATTAGTCTGTCCCAGGATCATTTAATCCAGGACAAGAAATTATTGTGGTTTCACCTCCCATGGTTTTTTGTTTAAATCATCGGATAATGGGAATGTTTGTCTTTGAATCTCTCTCTCTCTCCCCCCAACCTCTTTTTCCCTCCCCTCTCCCTGCTCCCACCATCATTTATGAAAGCAAACTTACGTTACTTTATTTAATACATATAATTTGGGAAGCACAAAACTATGAAAAACACAACCAAAATATAAGCAATTATTTTTATTAGCACAAACAAGAATATGACAATTTTCAGATAAAAAGACATAATATTTAACTGCAGTCACTTTTAGGAAGAGTTTCTAGGTATTATAAAATTCAATCTGAGTGTTTTGGTGACATTTTTTCAAAGTTCTGGAATTTCCAAGGTCATTGAGGCAGGCTATATTACCAAGCAAACCCAATTTTATGTTCCTAACTGTTATCTCTTGGGAATTGAGAAATCCAGAATTCTATGGTTCATTTATAAAATGCTGTGATCAAACATGAACCCCTGACTTTTCACAGATGGTTACTGTCAGACATTAACATCTCAGAAGGTTCTCCAGCTGTGGTCCTGTAATTCAGACAGGGAAAGGACAAACTATCATGAGGAAAAAAACAAACAAACAAACAAATATATTCACACGTGCGTAGCTCATACACCAGGGAGCACCCAGTCATGAGTAACCCAAAGAGGTGGCTCATTTGGGCTTGTATACGCTCTGAGGCCAGTTATGGGAAGGTGCCTAGGAGAAGTATGGTAAACAAAGGTGGTTTAGTAAGGTCTGTCACGCGGATTTACATCAGGAGAGAGAGACGCCCTACAAATGTAAGTTTCCTTTACAAAAAGGACAACTTGTGCCCTGTTGGTGCTCATGACCTTCAGCTCAAAATTACCTGTAAGCCAAAGAGGCATATTTGGGGCTGGCAGATTCTGGTGCCCTCCACATGCAAATTGATTGTTTCTATCTTCTCATGACTTTATTTTTTCCGTTTTTATTGAATGTATTGGGGGACACTGGTTAACAAAATCGTGTGGGTTTGAGGTGCACAGTTCTACAGCACATCATCTGTACACTGTATTGTGTGTTCAGCCCCCCAAGTCAAGTCTCCATCCATCACCATCTATCCCCCCCATACTCTCTAGCAACTCCCTCTACTCCCCTTCCCACAGCAATCGCCAACCACTCTGTTGTCCATGTCCATGAGCGTTTTGACTTTTAATACAATTTACTCTTTTAAAAAATTACCATGAGATGGCCTCCCCTCTTGGATAAGAGCTGCATGGCCCTGCCCCGATTGCAGGCAAGCGTTTCTCAGAACTGGAATCTGGCCTGATAGCCTTTATTGTAAACATTTCATAGAAGGATTCTAATGGAACTAGAATCTGCAGACTCCAACTTAGAATGGAAAGAGGGATCAGAGACACACTTCAGTTTGATTCTTTCTTCAAAAAAAAGTTAGTCGTCATCTTTCATCTATAAAATTACCCAGTTTTAACTTAAATTCACTCAGGCCCTGAAAACAACAGTGAAGATCATTTTTTAAAGTACTAATCAAAAACATAAGTGAATATGGCCTTTTGCTTATACTAATCTCTACTTCTAATGTTTGCTCCTCTGCTAAAATTTGAATAGCAGAGTGTGGCGGGGTCGGTTTTGGCTTTGGAACAAGGCAGCATCTCAACCTTGATGGCTGTATCTTGTAACAAAGTTGTGTAAGAACTTCAAGAGTTAAAGTGTCTTCTGGGGGCCCAGCTAGATTTAATCAGCATAAACCAAAAACCAGAATTTACTTGGTATGTATTAACAGAGATCTGATTTGCTTTCTCATGTAGAGAACAGCTCACTTCTCATCCATTCTGGAGTTAACCAACTTCTGTCCATATTTCAAAAATAAGCAGCAATAACTCTGCCTAATCCCCAGCCTGTATGTGTATGTGATCATTTTAAAAGGAATCTATGTTTGGACCAGACGCTGGAAGTGGCAAAGCAGGGTGACAGTTTACAATTATTGGCTATGACAACCCGATTCTTCTCTGGCTCGCCCCGCACATTTATCAGCCTAGAGCACTTTCATCCCATAACCATCTCAGTGAGACTCTCGATGTAGAAGGATTCAGTGAGTCAGATGCTAAAAGGATTAACCTTCGCCTAAGTGCCAGGGTCATTGCAGTTTCCTCTTCTGGGATATTAAAGCTAGGAACTCAGAGGTCATTAGCTCTGGTCAGCCTGTTTTTTTAATTTTTTAAAATTAGTTTTTGTAGTGGTCCTCATCTAGATTTATTTTAAATTGGGTGACAGGATCACTTATTCTCAATGAATGAATTGCTCTTGAGGGAAGATTTACAAAAGTAAGACAAAGCTTCAAATTTTCACATAGAACTTATTTTTCCCACACACATCCTACTAATGCTCATATTCTATTGATAAAATTCATTAAGGCTCTGTTACAATATTCATTATCCGATCTGAATTTTTTGAAACAATAATATATACATTATTTTTTAATTTCCTATGAGGCAAGCCACTAAGTATTATAATAAAATTCTTTTTTTTAGCACTCACAACCACCTTCATGTGTGCTTTCGAGCACCTCTCTGCATGCACTGAGAGCGGCTGCCACACCCGTGCCTATGATAATGCTCTTCTCAAAGAAACAGGCACACAGTGCTCCTTTTTTAAATAACTTGTATTTTCATTTCGATATAACTGACCTATAACATTGTGTATGTATAAGACATACAACGTTTATATTTATATATGACATGTATACATCACCATTTGATTATCATCATAGCATTAATTAACATTCTCTCACATCGTGCCAGTTATCACTTCTTTTTTGTGGTGAGGACGATTAAGATCTGGTCTCTGGTGTTCATAATGCAGTATTGTTCACTATCATCACTGTGCTGTGCAGTGGCTCTCCAGAACTTTCTTATCTACTAGTTGCAAGTCTTTACCCTTAAACAGCATCTCCCCAATTCTTCCACCCCCAACCCCCAGCCCCTGGTAACCACCACTCCACTCTTCTTATGAGTTTGCCTTTTTTAGACTCCACATGTAAATAATATCATACAGTGTTTGCCTTTCTCTAACTCAACTCAACCTAAGGTTCTCTGTGACCATTCATGTTGTCACAAATGGCAGGATTTCCTTCTGCCTCATGACTGGATAGTTCTCCATTGCATATGTGCATGAGGGCTGTCTGGAAAAAGGCCAGCCATTGTTAGTACAACGAGAACGGTTTGCATGACATCAATGTAGCCTGGCAGCCAAGGGGAGTGGACTGAAATGCACTTGTGTGAACAATGATGACTTCACCGTACTAGTTAGTGGGCGTGGTAGATGCTGTTGAGTGAGCATGTGTACTGTGTGGCCGTCGTATTCAAAATGACGGAGCGAGTAGAGCATTGAATCTGCATCAAATTTTGCGTTAAGCTTGAACATTCCTCTGTGGAAGCTATTTGGATGATTCAGAAGACCACCACTATGGGCAACTGGTAACTGACATCTTCACCATGACAACGTTCCCGCTTATACATGTCTCCTGAAGTTTTTGGTGAAACATCAAATCACCCAGGTGACTCAGTCCCCCTACAGCCCAAATTTGGTGCTCTGCTACTTCTGGCTTTCCCAAAACTAAAACCACCTTTGAAAGGAAAAAGATTTCAGACCATCATGAGATTCAGGAAAATACAACAGGGAAGCCGATGGCAATTGGAACTGTGTGAGGTCCCAAGGTGCCTACTTTGAAGGGGAGCAAGGTGTCATTGTCCTGTGTACAATGTTTCTTGTATCTTGTAGCTTCTTCAATAAATGTCTCTATTTTTCTTAGTACATAGCTGGATACTTTGTGAACAGACTGTATATGTGTATATACATATACACATATGTGTGTACATGTATACATATGTGTACATGTATACATATGTGTGCACATATATACACCTATATATACACATACACACACATATACGTGCATATATACATAGCATATCTTCATTATCAATTCATTCATTAATGAACACTTAGGTTATTTCTTTATTTGGCTACTGTGAATAATGTCTTAATGAACATAGGAGTGCAGATACCTTTTCAATATGTTGTTTTCATTTCCTTTGGATAAATACCCAGAAGTGAAATCTCTAGGTCATGCAGTAGTTCTATGTTTAACTTTTTGAGGACACTCCATACTGTTTTCCACAGTGACTAAAACCAATTTACATTCCCACCAATAGTGCACAAGGGTTCCCTTTTCCCCACATCTGGCCAACACTTGTTATCTCTGTCTTTTGGAAAATGGCTATTCTAACAGGTGTGAGGTGAAATCTCATTGTGGCTTTGATGATTTGCATTTCCCTGATGATTAGTGATGTGGAGCATCTTTTTATGTACGTGTTGGCTATTTGGATGTCTTCTTTGGAAAAATGTCTATTTAGTTCCTTTACCCATTTTTAATCAGACTGATGTTGTTTTTTAACTGAGTTTTATCAGTATCTTATACATTTTGATGATAACCATTTATCCCATCTATGGTACGAAAATATTTTCTCCCATTCAACAGGTTGCCTTTTCATTCTGTTGGTTGGTTGTTTTGCAGGGCAGAAGCTTTTCAATTTTATATAGTTCTACTTGTTGATTTTGTTTTGAACTACTCATTATTATATGAACATTTTGGTAAACTTTAGCATCAATTCAAATCAACATTTTTATTCTTAAAAACATTAAATCAGTGTGGTGTGTAAATCTTTTTGAAGTTATCACATATACTATCTAGAAGGACTCGCAAAACAATCATAGTTTACAAACATACTTTGAGGGTCATGACTTCTCAGGGACAAGTTGGCAGTGTTTATGTGATGCACTCAAATATACATATGCACACACACAGATGCACACAAGTGTGCACGAAGGCACACATGCATATACATACACTCTTGAATACATTTGTATATATGCCTGTGTGCACATTCATGCTTATAAGCATGTGCTTGCATGCACTGAGAAACACATGTACCTGTATGCACACTGCACTCCCATGCATGCACATGCATTCTGCATGAGTTCAGGGTGTCATGGGCCTCCAGATTTTGATCAGCTACCCTCTACCCACCTATGACTCAGGTAGGAATGGATGAGGATGGATAATGTGGTGATGGGCGTCCCACTGGTCCCATCCCATTCCAACCCCAACCAGGACTGGCCTCAATTTGTTAAAAAATAAACTTGTTTGCCTCCATTCTTCTTCTTCTCTCCCTTCCCCAGGTACACAAATTTCCACTGTCAGAATAAGATGAATGACAGATTTGTTTAAAATAAATCTTCATCTCTTCATTAGGTTAATTTTTAATTAAAAAATTTTCAAAGCATTCATTTGAAATGAATTCAGCCCAACTTTTCTTTGGTTTGAGCTTTACCATGTTCAGGGATTTAGTTTTAGGTCTAAAGATTAATAGCAACTGAAGGGGTCATAGGAAAGTCTTGCATAGCCACGGGCAATGTTTGATTTTGTCATGATATAAGACTTGCAATTATTAAAATGCTTTCTTTTGTCAATCTGAGTTTCTTCTTTTCATGATAGTCTACATCTCTTTTAGGAAAAGAAAAAACATAATCATCCTGTACTAAAACAAAGTAAAGGAGCCAATGAATGTAATTAAGATTTTATTAAAGAAATTTTAATGAACCAATTACTGCTCATGAATATGGATAATCTTGAGGAAAAGAGCCATCCCGAGCCTGAAATAAAAATAAACTATATTTGAAATATATTTAGTATACATAATTAGTTATTTAAATATCTTCTCAACTAAACCTACTGTCAAAATTATATTTGGAAGCAGTAATAACTTTATACTGATAAAGGAAAGTTACTGAAGATATATAATTGAAGGAAAGATGCTATAAAACAATTTTATTAGAAATTGTAATCTGGAAGAAATTAGTATATTTTCATCAAGCAAATTAAAATTTGCTAGTGATCATCAACCAAAATGCTAAAACATTTTTATGGTATTTTCAGATAAGAATAAATGGGGTGGCTTGTTATGGCTGCTGAATACCACTGTGAATTCACTTTATTCCATGAATTGGATTTTTGTATTGCCTTGGCTAATTTGAATTATTAGGGAGTTGATATAAGAAAATTACTCAAATGAAACACTGGAGATATGCCTTCTAATGCTAAACTGATGAATGTGTTTTAGTGATGTTAATTTTTCTCTACTAGCTAAATGTAGAATTTCTGTGGAGTCAAGGGTTATAACCACCCTACTGAAATGACATTTTTGTGCTCTTATTTGGATTTATTATTTGTAGCATTACATCTTGCATCTGCTATTTTATTCTTTTAGACCACTACTTCATCTTGCTAGTACTCTAATACTTAAAGAGTGTCTGATGCTAGGAGCACCTGATACCCTATAAGGGCCATGTTATCCATTTATAATCCTTGTGTTTATTTAGTGTCTATCTGGTGAGCACACAGTGTATGTCAGAGCATGTTGCGTGTGCTGTGTGTGTGCTGTATGTGTTCTGTATGCTGTGAGCCCTCAGACAAGGTCCTTGCCTTCATTTCCTGGCTGGACCTTGTGAGGAAGAACAGTGAGCAAATAACAGAAAATCAAGGAATGAAAAAACAAAGGAAACATATAATAAGTGATGAGGTCTCCTGAAAATTAAAATAAAAGATCCAAAGCAAGTGTCTTGGAAGGTTGTTTAGACTGATCCAGAGAAAGTTCTCTGAATTTGGCACATTTAAGGTGCCTGGTGAGAAGAAAGAAGGATCAACATTGGAACGTCCTGGAGCAGAATGTGCCAGACAGAGAGCAGGAAGTCCAAGACACCTGCGTTACAAACAAGCTGTGTGTCCAAGGAGAAGAAACAAGTCCCTGTTGGCCGGAGCATAATAACCAGAGTTACGGTAATGGAAGGGCCATGGGGACAGTCACTAATGTGTCCACTGTGTCAAACAGAACCTGGCACACAGTAGGTCCTTAAAATGCACACGGTGAACAAACAGATGACAGAGGATCTGCTTGAAGATGAATTTAGAGGTTTAGCCCTGGCTGGTGTGGCTCAGGGGTTGAGTGCCGGCCTGCTAATCTAAGGGTCACCAGTTCGATTCCCAGTCAAAGCACATGCCTGGGTTGCTGGCAAAGCCCACGGTGGGGGGCACATAACAGGCAACCACACATTCATATTTCTCTCCCTCTCTTTCTCTCTTCCTTCCCCTCTCTAAAAAATAAATAAATAAGATATTTTTAAAAGACATACAACATTTTTTAAAAATTAGAGGTTTGGGGAAGGCTTTATCAGGAAGCTACAATTAGATTAGAGGTTAAATTTTATTTTAAGCAACAGAATATTTTAAGGGAATGTGGGGTAGACTGAATAATAGCCCCCCCAAGGATGTCCTAATTCTCAGATCCTGTAAATGTTATCTTACATATGAAAAGGACTTTGTACATGGGATTAAGTGAAGGATCTCAAGACAGGGGGATTGTCCTGGGTGATCCAGGTGGGCTCAGTGGAATCACAAGTGTGCTTGTAACAGGACAGAGTCAGGGAAGAAGATGCGGTAATGGATGCTGAAGTCAGAGTGACACCAGCCTCAAGCCAAGGGACCCAAGCAGCCTTTAGAAACCTCAAGAAAACAGGGGAATTCTCCCTTAGTGTTTTTAGAAAGAGCGCAACCCCTCAATCCATTTTAGACTCAGACCTCCAGAACTGTAAGATAATAAATCTGTGTTGTTTTAATCCCCTACATTTGTGGTAACTTGTTACAGCAGCAATAGGAAACTAATACAACTAATAAAGGATTATTGCAAATTAAAGAAAGTGTTTAGCCATTTGTAAGTTTCAAACATGAAGAAGGATACATTTTCAAAAGTCAAATATTTGCAACCTAAATTAAAATTCATTTTAAATTTAATTACGAAGTTGAGCTGGATCCTCCTTCCTGTATCTTCTGGACTCAGAATAGACTTCAGTGAGAGTGTAGGGGATCTATAGGGAGTAAGAGAAAAAGTGGGTCTAAGTTAGAATGAGAGGAGAAATGAGGGGGGAGCGAAGTATTGTGGGAGAGGGGAGAGTGAGTCCAGGAGACAAAGGGAATAGCGAGGGGAGAGAGGGAAGCATAGAGGGAAGGGAAGGGACATTAACTACTGTTGCTGCATCAAAAAATAACCCCAAATTTTTCGATCTTAAGACAACAAACATTCACACCATCCAGTTTGAGTTTTGGGAGCCCAGGAGCAGCAGATTCTGGGCTCCTCATGAGTCTGCCATCATCTAAGGCTGGACTGGGGCTGGAGAGTCCACTTCCTTCATGTGGCCATTGGCTGGAGGCCTCAGTGCCTCCCCACATGGGCCCTCCCAGAGGGCTGCTTACTCGTAGGTACCTCCACCATATTCTGTTGGTCAGAAGTGGATTACTCACAGGGCGAAGGATTTGGTTCCACCATTTGAAAGGAATGTTTGGGCATGTCTTAAACCACTATAGAAGAAAGAGAAAAGAGTAAAGAGAAATTTGAGCAAAACACTCATTTCTCATTTGTTCACCAAGAATGTCTAAATATGTTCACTTTTGTCCACGAGTCTCTCTCGCTTTGGCCAGGACTACTGTGTGTGTGTGTGTGCGTGTGTGTAGCAAGACAGAGGTGGAATTCCCAGTTGTTTCCCACTTTTGACTCCTGTCAGATATGCTGACCTTTATCTCAAATGTGTTCACGGGCTACTGATTCTATACTCAAGCGTATCTCCAGGGTCCACATAACCAACCAAAATTCAAAGTTTTGAGGGCCCCCTGCTTTCAGTTTTCTGAACCCCCCCCCCCAGAAGAAATTCTGCCACATTATATGCACTTTGCCAAGTCCTCATCCAGACAGAGGAGGTAAAGCTGTCCGTGATCAGAGATCCCCTGCAGTTCCCATGAGCTCAGGAAGCGCTGTGGGTTGCAGATAGGAAGTAAGAGCGAAAGTTCACAGATATGGGTCAGGCATTTTGATAAGTTCATTGGAATGTGAAGCACAGATGGAGCCAGCCTGGAAAGGTGGAATGAATGCGAACTAGGAAACATCTGTCCATGCATGATGCTGAATTAGGCTGCACTAATTAATGAATTAATGAGAAAGGAAAGGAGAGAAAAGCCCAATAAAGAGGTACCTTGGATCCAATCTTCTTTTCCAACCTTCTACTCGTGAGACATTAAATTAGGCCTTCACATGTTTTTTTAAATTTTTCCCTTCTGGCCACTTTTCTGTTAGGAAACAGTAAAAAGCACTTTATTGTCATTAAATACCTTTAATTTACATTCTTTTAAATTTATTGCATATAAAGATACAAAAGTCTTGCTTTTACTATTTAGTTTTTAGGGGAAATGTGTTTACAGCACAACTTACCAACCATATTTTAAAGCATTTACTAACCTCAACTTTCAGGTGTTGGTACAATATTTACAAATCAGGATTTGGGAATGAAATTTATTTAGGCTTTGTGGGCCATGCAGTTTCTGTCACAGATACTCAACTCCTCCCTCATTGGACAAAAGCAGCCATAGACAATATATAAAGGAACAGGCAAGGCTGTGTTCCAATAAAACTTTATTTACAAAAGCAGACAGGCAGGCAGGAATTGCCCTTAAGCCAGTGCCCTATACTGAAGGGTTGGTTTGTACAGTCAAGATGCTGCTTTGTTTCCTTTGCATTTTCTTAAATGAAATTCCCAGCAGGTGAGAGCACAGAGAGCACAGCTCTCTTTGAAAGAGAGTTGGAAGAGTTTGTGTCTACAGTCACTTTCATAGAGTTGATTTTCAACTGTTAGCTTCAGTTATTAACAATCTAGCATTGTTGACTTTCAGATTAGTATTATTAATGTGCTTTAATAGTCCACCATGCTCTCAATGCAAGAAACTAGCAAAGCAAATTTCAGAAACAAGTGTGGTCTGCTTATTATGAATAGAAAAAGTAAAATCTCATCTTTAAAATTGTTGAAAACCTATTGGACAAGTAAGTTTGAAGTCGTGTATTTGAAAACAACTATGATATTTTATTGCCAATATCTGCAATGACGATATCTATGTAGGTGAGTCTTGAGGGAAAATACAGTCTTTCTTTCATAGTGACATGGAGTATCACTTTCTGTTTCTTTTACCTTTATGCGTACTGTTTTGAACAACAAAAAGAATAATAAACATTTTTTCAAATGTTATTATAACATATATGCCATACTTACGAGCTTTCCTAAAATTAATCCCATTTTAAAGACTCATTAAAAAACATTCAGAAGCCTGAAACGTGTCATCTGTTGTAAAAATGTTTTTTTCTGCTCTGCCATCGTTACTGTTACACCTGTCCTTGGCAAACGCACCCTCAACTTCCTGCTGCTCTCTTTGTCGTTATATAAGAAAGAATAATCTGTAGGGACTCCTGAGCATTGCTCTTCCTTTTTCAGGGAAAAGCTGACAAAACTGTCACAAGTGACAGGAAGTTTAAATTTCTCGTTGAGCCTGTCATCATCAAACCTGATGCTGGATTCTCATAAGGTCCTGCGTGATGGTGACTGGCTCTCCGTGGAAGCTAAGTGAATCAAATAGGCCACAGGTGCATGTGGAGGTCTCTTGGACAAGACTAAATGGACATGCACTTGTGGTCCATTTCAGACAACTGTCGCTGCTCTTTGGGTTTGGTTAGCATTGGGTACTTGGTCTGTTGTATTAATAGTGGAATGGAAGCCTGGTTGTTATCCTCAATTCAATCAGATCTCTCAACCCTGGTTAGTCTCTTAGATGGAACAAAGATAATCACATAATTCCTCTTCTCATTTGTCAGATATTCACAGCGCTCTTTTAATGGGTTCACATGTGTTCTGAAATGAAAGGCGCGTTCAGGAACATATGCTCACACTCTCTCAATCCCTCTGCCCACGCTGTTAACCTGATTAGGGAAAACAGTTCTGGGATGAGAAAAGCAGTGGCCATACAAAAGCTCTGTTTGTGTCTGTCTTGCAGGAGTCCTTTGGAACCTATCATCTTGTGATGCTCTCAAAATGCCAATTATCCAGGACACCCTGGCGGTGTTGACAAATGCTGTGATTATCCCCCACTCGGGCTGGGAAAATTCACCTCTTCAGGATGACCGAAAAATACAGCTGCATTCGTCACAGGTGCTGCGAAATGCCACTGGATGCCTAAGGTGAGTCCTGACATTGTCGCCTCCTCCTGCCGTCATCCGCATTCTCTGTTTCTGCAGCTTTAATTGCTGTTTCACTAAAGATCAGAGTGTTCTGGAAAGATGACTGTTGATTAGGCAATGGAGTATGAGAAGTTAGCAAAAACATTTCTAATGAGGTGTAGGCATGTCCCACTATCCTGTGCCTACAAGTATTCAAGTTACTTAACATATTTTCTTAGGTCTTGGGAAAAAAAATTCATTTCAACCAAAAATAATTCCTTTTCTTTGATGAAAAACAATATTTTGCAATAAGTTCCCATGTTATGACACATCTGCACACAGAGTAACCAGGGAGGCCAGCTGGTTGGGGGAGAGTCCATGACTGGTACACAGGGTTCTAGTGAACTGTTGCCAGTAGCTTTCTTTATTTTTCTTTGCTCTGTGATTGCAAGAACCTATAATTCTTAGAACAGCTCTTTTTAATAAAGCATATTGTGTGAAAATTTTTAATAATGAAAGCAAATGTGTTATAATTTTCTCCCAATGCATTTTTACAAAAGTCATCCTTAGGTTTTAATTTTTGCTCTTAGAAAAGAATATATTAATCAAGTTCTTCCAAACTCTAGAAACTATGCTCCCACAGATATTGTATTATGTACAGAGTTGGAAATCTCTGCTGGAATAAACTTAATGAATGATGGGGTGGGGGTAAAAAGCGATTTCAAATACCTAGTCCAATAATCTATATTCCAAAGGTAAAACATATATGATTGCTTTTGCTGAGCTGCCTCCAAGCTGCCGTTTCTCCTACAGTTGATTGGTTTCTAGGTGCAGAAACTTGTCTCTACTGAGAAGGAACAAAATCACCTTGGTGACATTAATAATAATTACCTCATGAATATTTATAACAGTGCTCTCAGCCTCTAGCCTAGGGGGGGCGGGGTGTTTGTGTCAACTGTGTATGCGCAGAAGGAGATAAAGAGAGTCTGCCTCCACAAACATCCACGTGCATTCATGGGCAGGAATAGGAAATCCTCTGATGACTTTGCTTTTCCTCAAGGTCACAAAATAATGATCTTTTGACATGGTTTCTCTGGATAGTCACCATCAAAGGCCAAACATACAGTTCTCCAAAAACCCCTGTTGAACCATCTATTTATTAACCTCTTAAAGTGTTATCTTCCAGAAACCTTCTGGAAGAAGGTTTTTTTATTCCACTACAAAAAAAAAAAAACCTCTCCCAAAGCTACAACTGGAGGTGCTTCTGACCCTTTATGCCTGGATTTTCTATTTCAGTTGTTTGCAGCTATTACACGTAATTTGTCCCTTTCAAGCATCCCTGACTTGTAGACTCATCATTCCTAATAAAGAGCATAGAAGGAACTGCCTCAGAATCGATTGTAGAAGTACGGTCAGCAAAGACCGGTTAGCTCAGTCAGTTAAAATTCCCCCTGAGTAACAGAGTAGCATAATCACATACTCACGATGCTCGAGTGGAGGATGTAGGCCACGCCACCATGCACATGCATTCAACACCATTAGAGGAAAAGTCAATGAAGCGCTAGACCAGTGTGGGTTCATGGGTCCCTTCTGTAGGTCATCTGGCTGAGCTAGGGGTCTGGGATTAGACCTAGAGCTAAGTTAGGTCAGAGTGGGATGGCTCTCCCTTCCTCTGTATTCACATATGCGGAGGCTTGACCTGTGCTGTGTCTGCCTCTGGCCAGGGGTGACTGCATGCAACATAGGGGCAAAAAATGGGGCATCTGATTTAGAAAAGAGTTTCATGTAACCAAATGGACTTTCCTTAGTCCAGATGCAACCAGGTTTAGGGTTTTCCTACTTTTCTGAGTTTATCATGTCAGCAAGAAAGCCAAACTCATCAATGTGTGGTGAATATTTTCACTGCCCCCTTCATTTAATGCCTGCCCTCCCACAGAAAGAAATATAATTTCTCCTCTCTTATTTGAATGTGTTTATGAACCATCCCGCATTGATAAGCGGGGTGGACATAGAGAGGAAGAAAATGGCCCTGGGAAGGGGCTAAAATTACAGCAGTTTATCAAATAAAGCCTCAGTGGATGAAAGGTTTCAACAAATTTCTACTCTTATCTGCCACCTACTTAGATTCTAATATGTGAGGTATTTACATTCTTCATTTTTACAACAAAACCCAGAACTTACTTACATTAAAGAAATTATTTTGCCAGCTGCTCCTGCCTTTCAGCAGCTTTATCTGTAAGCATTTGCTGAGTCCCTGCTGTGTGCCCAGGAGGGACTGGGGGTCAGAAATAACCATGGCAGCCCCTTGGTTATTTCAGCGCTTCAGAAACTCATCATCTATTGCAAGAACACAGCACCCATATGATGAACCCTCATGCAACATCTTAGAATGCTATGTTTAGGGTAGTTCAGAAGGAAAAACTGGGGGGAGGGTGACTAACTTAGTCAGCAAGGTCAAAAAAGTCTTCAAGAATCAGAGGAGACTGGGCCCAAACAGAGAAAGGACTTCATCAGTCAACACAGTGGGAAGCACTGCAGCCAAAAGAGTAGCAGGCGCGCTCTTTCAGATGTGAGGGGTTCCAGGACCTATAAGTGATCTGTGACCCAGGAGACCGCAGGAAGTGCAGATGGCATAGTTGTTCCATTCCAGGTGATGAAGGGCCTTCCAGGCAGAGCTAAGGAAAATAGACCTGAGTATGTAAGGAGTCAAGAGCAACGGCGAATCTTGACCAAGAGAGCACAATGGGCAGCTGTGTGTGGGAACAAGTTGAGCAGGACACATTCGGGACAGGTGGGGAGAAGAGGCAATAAGAGTGGAGCTGTGAATTCACTGGGGATACCCTGCATGTCTGGTTTTTAAGATGCCTTCTGTGGACCACAGTGAATATCCGTATTTTGTTCCATTCTATTAAATTTAACTGACACTGATTTGTAGCTTTGTGAACTATTTCCATAGATCTTTACATTCAATACACCCAACAATTTATTATGAGTTCAATAATAGCTCATGTCTAGCAAATTATGAGGCCAGTCCTTACACCCACATCCTGACTCCTAATCCAGACTATTCCCACTATACCCCACAAAGGGGAAAGAAAATATTGTATGAGACAGGATGAGCAGCTCTGTGCTTAGTACACCACCACCAAACAACCAATGAATGAACAGTACTCTCTGCATGTTAGTTTCTTTAATTTGCTCCTTGACATTTACTGAGTGGCATCCACTTGCTCAGCATCCCTTTTGCCTCTGATTGCTGCAGTTGTCTCCCTCCTCCACCTCGCTTGCTTTCCCTTCTCCTCTCCCAAAACCTTGATGATGGAGTGGGCAGGTGGCCAGGTCCATCCCTTAGCCCCACGAAAGTCCTTCTCTCCACCAACATCTTAATCTCAATTTAGACAATCAATCAGAGCAATGGGTGCCTTTTTTTAAAGCTAAGACTATAGTTTAAGGCATATCCTAGATAATAAAGTTGACACTAGTTGTCCAGTATTCACATTCCTTCATTCTTTTACTGATGACTTAAAATGACTTGATATTTTTGACTTGTTTCTTTAACTATAGTTTTCAACAATATGTAAAGAAAATACTATTAAATATTATCAGAGTGAAATTTAATAATAAATTTATCAGCTTATCGGAGTGAAATTTGCATTAAGTTGGAAAAAGGCCAGAGCCTTACTTAGTAAGCTAAAATCTGGCACACCAGCACTGTGCAATCTTTTGACAAGTTGGTGCAGTCTTAATGGACTTTGTCCAATTTCTCAAGCCTTTGACAGTAGATGATGTACCAATATCAGTGGGTCACCACGCCATCCCCAAGCCTGGAGCACAGGGCACACTCATGGGGACATTCTAAAGAGAAGAGCCCTTGCCTTTGCCCTCTCTGAAAATGCGTGGTAAGTGTCCATGGGAAGATGTCATACATTGACATAATACAAATTGAAGCACATATGAAGTTTAGAATGAAAAGTTAATGCCCTTAGCCCCTTTCCTTTTAAAATTCGTTTTGGGGTAGAAAATGTAATTTTTCAAAAGCAGATCTATCTATTTGTTCCTGAAGTCTCTCTGTCATTGAGGAAACAGGATAAAAATGTTAAAAAAAAACAAAAAAAACAAAAAAAGAAAGAAAGAAAAAGAAAGTCTCTTAGTGTTTGTTGGAGGAGCAGGTTGACAGAATGGCGGTGGCTGGATTGTGGGATTCCAGGAAGCAGTGCCAGAGGAGGACAGTGGGCCTTAGAGCAGGGCGGGGCTGGGGAGGATTGGCAGGGGGAGGAGCTCATCGCCACAGGCTTCCTTTCACTCACTCCTCCCCGCCCCCTCCCCAGAAACACATAATACTCACCATCTTTCTCATTTCTTTCCCTTTTCTAAATTTGGCCTTTTGCTCCAATTCTGCCTGATTAAAACTATAGTTGTTAATAAACATGTTTTAAAATATCCCCTAAAATAAATGTGCTAAATGTTAGAAAGGCGTAAGATGTAGAATGCACGAAGTTGCTGTGATAATCTTTTCTTCCACTTTCTGACTGAGGGACCCTCCGGGGAAACTGCCCAAGCCAGGCCACTCAGACCTGGAAATCAGCTCAGGTTTGTGTTCATGCCTGTTTTGTTGCACGGTGTGCAATCAAATGCTTTTTTTAACCTGTAGCCAGAATAATCATCACCTTCAACCGAAAGCATGTATTGTCCAGCCACGGCCCAAATGCTGCCTAGTGGAGGTTAGTCTGGCTCAGCTTGTGGACAAGCTTGTCATGGCTAAAGCTGCTGCAGTGGGTTCAGTAAGTGTTCCCCCCAAATTTGTGTCCACCGGGAACCTCAGAATGTGACC
Organism: Desmodus rotundus; assembly: GCF_022682495.2. Classification (NCBI taxonomy): domain Eukaryota; kingdom Metazoa; phylum Chordata; class Mammalia; order Chiroptera; family Phyllostomidae; genus Desmodus; species Desmodus rotundus. Next base: position 185,059,276 of record NC_071387.1, on the reverse strand, counting down.
TTATTTGGAAGTAAGGCCTTTGCTGGTATAACTACTTAAGTAAAGATGAGGTCATACTGGACTGGGGTGTCCCTAAGTCCAATGAAAGGCACCCTTACAAGAAGAGGACATGCACGTCGGGACACACTGAGGAGAAGGCCATGTGGGGACAGAGGCAGAGAATGGAGTGATGCAGCCATAAGCCAAGGAACCCCAAGGATTGCTGAAAGTTCCTAGCAGCTAGGAAGAGGCAAAGAAGGATTCTTCCCTAGAGCCTTCAGAGGAAATGTGGCCCTGCTGACACCATGATTTCTGGCTTCTAACCTCCAGAACTATGAGAGAATAAACTTGTGTTGTTTTCAGCCACACAATTGGTGTTTCTTTGTTCCAGCAGCCCTAGGAACCCAATATAGTCCTCGTAGTAAGTATTCTAGAGGGGGGCTGCAAAGCTGGGGAGCCACTGGAATACATAGCGCAGGGAGAAAAAAAGAACCCCCCAAAAAGCTGCCTGTCTCTAAACAGTGCCCACACGCTGGAAAGGACCCCAACTGGGAGCTGTTTTTCTGTTTGTACAAGAATGTTCCCCTCCATAGCTCAGGTGCAAAGCAAAACATCACCTATAGAAGGATTGGGCTCTGCAACCCAGATGTGGCTGCCGCATCTAGAGAAGGTTTAAATCCAGCTGCTTCACTGGTGGCTGTGAAATGAGCGTCCCCAGGTATGGATCCAATTTGTGTTTTCTGCTCCTGTGTGTGAGCCTCCTCTTTTCCTCCTGACTTTGAACTAGCTTCTGAAAGTTGCGTGGATTTGTTTGATACTGCAGGGGGCTAGAAGTCACTGTAGGTTCTCATGCAGGGCACGTTACATGATATCAGTATCATTTAAGGAAGCTGGCTGCAGCAGCTGGGTACAGAATGGATGCTTTCTCACTTTAATGTGACACGTGACCGTGTTTCCCAATTACAGTATCACAAATCAATACCGTAAAGATCCCTGTCGCGGCCATTACCATCACTTCAGAGTGAACTGCAGGTGAAGCCCTCACTGAGTACCCTTTTTCACTTTTTGCTCTACCAGCTCAATAAGACCATGCCGCTCTCTGTTACTGCGTGGCTGGGTTGCATTTAGTCATGCATACGTGGGACTTTCTCTCGAGCTGAAGTATTTGCAACAAGGCTGGCTTTGGTAACTTCCACAGCTCATTTCCTATTGCTGTCGAGTCATTTATTTATTTTTATTATTCTATTCCCACTTCAGCATCTTGTCCGAAGGACAACAATATACAACCCTAATTTTTTCCATCTATCTTTGTGCACACACGCACGTTATTAAGCCTGTCAACGGAGCTGCGCTGCGCCTTTGCTTATGAATATAATTAAACTCGCACCCTCAATTAGTCATTTTAACCCATATAATGGATGAGTGCTTGGTCCCATGGAGCCACTAATTCTGGAGTGACCTTGAGAAAACACTGTCACAAAGTAATACTAGTGATAATCACACTCTGGCTGGAAAGCCCCAAGGACGTGTATTTTATGTGGCTTACTCGTGCATTAACCTCAGGTAAGAGGAATTATTATTATTTTTATGCTATGTTCACTTGGTTGCCACTATTATTCATCTAAGAAGAATCTTTTCTAAAAAGTATATTTTAAGCCCTGTATAATGAGCTCTGGATTTATCCGAGTCTTCTGTGGCAGCTGAATTGAACACTCTTATCCAGGTACCTCAAAAGGGAATGGACTCGTGTACGTGGATGCTGTGAACAGGCGAGAGACCCCCTGGCCCCACTCACCCCCACTGCCCCACACCTGGTCTTAAAGTAGAAGATGCTTCTCACCTGAGCAGTTCTCCACTTCTGATCACTGTGTCTACTACGGATGCAAAGTGAATGGTTTTGAGGGTTCATGACTGAGCAGCGAAGGTGCTCTTCAAAGGGAGGGAACAGAGTTTGAGAGGGCATAAGGAGTACGGGGTCCTCGGACCCGATCAGAGAGGATGGGTGGGCTGGCCCCTCACCTCCCATGGTGCACTGCTCTAGCTCACTTCCTCCCACCCAGTCAGAAGGAGGTGGTGGTTTATACTGAATTCATTTGTTAAGGCTATCATAACCAAGTACCACAGATGGGGTGGCTTAGACACAGTTCTGGAGGTTAGATGTATGAAATCAAGATGTCAGTACAGCTGGTTCTCAGAGGCCTCTCTCACTGGCCTACAGATGGCCACTTTCTCACTGGGTCCCCACATGGTCTTCCTCTCTGTGTATCTCTGTCCTAATCTCATCTTCTTATAAGGGTACCAGTCATGTTGAGTTAGGGCTCATGCTAAAGACCTCATTTATCTTATTGCCTCTTTAAAGATACTATCTCCTGATACAGTCATATTCTGAGATGCTATCATTTTGGTCCCCAACGGATGAATTTGAGGTGGCAAGGACACCATTTAGACCATAACTCTATTATAATAGATGGCTTTCACTGTTTATTTCACTTTGAGAAATAATTTTCAATAAATTAAAACATTCTTGCAAGGTCATGTTGACCAATATGAAATATATTTTGATTTATTGTATAGTATAAACCAAAATTATCCTTATTCCCTAATTTTAGCTATTGTTAATTTTTAGAATTGATTTCTGAATAAAAGTGATACTGTCCTTTTCTTACCTCCAAGAAAAGGTAGTCACCAATGGAACTTCAAGAAATTCTCTATACAGTAACATAAGAATTATAAAGGCCAACTAATAAATTTGTTCTTGAATTGGGGTTTACATAATTAACTATCGTGTGCTTTGATGGAATCAATAATGATTTAACAATAAAGGAGGGCACTTAGAAAATCTCTATACATACTACTCTTAAATCCAAATATTGAATGTATTTGAAATGACCTTTCATTTGGAATTAGGGTATCTATATTTGAGCCCCAAATTTGATATATTTTGAGGGAAACCAGGCTACATAAAGGAGAGGTTTGATGTAGACATCCCTAATTAGATGTAAAAGAACATGTAAAGCATGGCCAGGGTATTTGCTTGCTGACCCTAGGTGTTCTCTAAATTTGGACTCCCAATGGAGGTCACCCTAAGTGTCATCACCCTTGAGTACCACAGGCTGTAGGGCCTGACTTTGGCCTTACCTGGTCATAAACTAGACCTTGAAGCTGCAATACTCTCAGAAGGAAATTAGCTTTTGGTTTAGCATATTATAATGCTGTGCTTCTTTAATATGCATGCTGTTTAATGCAGTTGTCTCAATAATCTAGTAAGGTAGGAGTTTCTATTCCATTTTACAATCAAGATGCTGATGCTCACAAGGGTAAGAGTAAATTGTTCCAGGTCAGACAGCGAGTAAGAGAAGGAAGGGTGACAAAAATGTGTAGTTGTGTGATGCCACAGCTGGGCTCTTCCCACTCCGTCATGTTCCATTAGAGGCAGGAATCAGCCCAAGAATGTGTGTGTTTATTTGCACTTGAGGACAGGATGCTGGCTCAGACAAGACCCTATGAGAAGCAAACACCAAGACAGAATGAACAATCTATACAAGATACATAATTGGGGTAACACTTGAAAGGAAAAATGGATGAGAGCTGGAGGAACTGGGAGAGCCATCAAACCATGATACAGGTCTGACCTCAGGTGAAGGAAGGAGAGAAGGGAGGGAGGGAGGGAGGGAGGGAGGAAAAAGGAAGGGGGGTAGGACAGGGGAGAGGTGAGGAGGAGAAGGATGGATGACAATGATTAGACTCCAGGGGTGTTCAGTAAGGCCATTGGAGAGTTCTTGAGCTCAAGCACTCCTTCCAAGGAGTCCTGTATCTCCTGGGAACAGGTTGCCTTATCACTGCTGCCCGGTTCAGTGTCACTGGCTGGGAGTCTCCATGGGAAATGAGGCTTCATCACGGAGGCAGACACAAGGACAGATTTCAGGGCTGAGCAGCAGCACCGCCAGTCAGTCATGCTCCTGCACTTAGAGATTTGGGTGGGAGCGTTTTCATGGACAGTCTGTAAGCCTAATCATCCCCGGCACTTTCATTCTCCATCGGCTAGCCGCTAAAAAGCCGTATTATAATCACAGAGCTGCTTGGTGGTATCCACATAACAGGAGTTAGTTATATTGACTGAAAGTTTCACTCTCAACATCTGTTCTTTTGAGTCCTTACTCTATGGTAAGGCTCTGTGCTATGCTTGGCTCTGTGGTGGGCATGAGGATTATCATGAAGAGCAAATAGACAGAGTCTGTGGAGTTTGCTGTGGAAAGTCACACATGATGTCATTACAACAACCTGATGTATCCATGTCCCATTAGGCTGCCTCCAGACTGGACAAGTTGGAGTATATTTTTCCTAAGTAATGCCTCAATAGGAATTTTTTTCCCCAATATTTTCATGGCTGACCAACCTCCTTCTTACTGATACATTCTTTCTTTACATATAAAAAGCTTTTTTACCTTTACTTGGTTTACTTTTATATCTTGTAGCCCTGAAGCTTTTTGTCTCCAGGATTTTTTATTTCTCTTATCTTTTCTATTAGTAATAGTCTCAAAAAATAAAAAAAAACTTTTATTTTTCAGTTCTTTCAAAGACCTTTTTATCCCCCAAGATTTTTGCAAAGATCTTCCCAGCATTTATGTTCAATGAAGTAGCAATTGGGACCATTTCTCCTCAAGCATTATTTTGTTTCCCTAAGCAAGAAAAAGTGAGTATGAGGATTCACCTAAAATGTAAATGATGACTATAAAATATCCCATTATTCTGTTCCTTCCTAAGTTTCCATCACTTACTTCTGCAAAATTTGATCTACTTAATTATGAAAATTTGCAGAATATAACCAAAACTTATTTTAAATTATTTGTCTTGTAATTTGTTGGCAAATATAGGCTTCTCTTAAAACAAGCAAATATTAAATTTTATCTTTTCAATATGAGTAGTCATCCTTCCTATTAGAACATGAATGTTCAAATATTTCCATTCGTATGAACAAATTACTTCCTTTGAAGAAAGATTACATGAAAAAGCTTAGTTGATTTCCAACTGTTGGACAATGGTGCTTAATATTGATCCTTATAAAACACTGGATTGTAGAGTGTTAACTCCCTGATAAATAAAAAGAAAATTGTAAGAGATGGTTTATTCTTATAATCCTTCATAACTTCTTCATATTAAAAATATAATTTTTCCTCCTGCTGCCTCCCAAATTACATTATGTTGCATCAGAAGTAGCATCCCTGGAGAAGAAGTGAAGAAATAAGTCTATTAACCATAAATTAAGGAAGAAAGAGCTTGCCAAGCAGTTTCACTTATTGCTTATGTACTGCCTCTCCAATATTTTTAAATATCTATATTTTCATACCATTTCTCACTTCCCATTCCAAAGCAGCACTTATTTTAAAACAAAGAAAGCCAGCATTTATCCAAGTTGGGAAAAACCAACCAAGGAGAGGAATACAACTCGTAAAACAACAAGCAGAGTATGTGTGGAGGCTAATGCGTGTTCATTAGTATTAGCTGAAGAGCTCCAACTAGCAGCTACGATTGCTCTTGGAGAAAAGAGAAATGTAACCAATGAGAGCCATGAATTACATTTTCTAGAGGCACCAATTCAGAGATCACCCCTCTTGCCCACCATCTTGTGAATTCAGAGGGAGGAGCTGGACGCCAACTCAGCTCTGCACAGCCTGTATCGACTCTGCTACCCACCTCATTGTTTTCCCTTCAGTCTAATTGTTTTGTAATTAACCAAGAATATTTGAAATAAGCTTCATTTCTTTCTTTGTTGACCAAGAATATTTTAAATAAGAGAGGAGAAAAGGTGTGATTTGTCATTCCAGTCTCACGGACTGCCTTCCTGGGGTAAAGACCTCCTCATGTCATGCAGAGATGTCCTTGACTATTTACTTAAGGGCATTGGACTGACAGCTTTGGCTGCAGACTGAGTGGGATGTCTGATTCCCTGGTTTCTCTCCATCAGTGTGCAGAGCTGATAGGGAGGAGTGACAAGTGGGGTCTCTGAGCATGAAGAGCTATGGCGCATGGGGGTCCTAGGAAGAAGAGGTACAGGTGGGGTGAATGCAAAGAAAGCATCTGCTCCCAGTGTCCTGCTCTGCACCGTGGAGCTTGTGGTGGCCTCTGTCTGATGGGATCTTCATCATCTCATAGAATTGCTCATCTCATTGCTCATTCCGGAAACAGGGAACTGGGGAAGCTCCTGAAAGTAAAAACCATTCTTCTTTCATTTTTGTTATAAAGGTGTTGTTCTAAACTGGCAGAAGCTTCTAGACATACCAAGTAAAACATTTTCTTAAGCAGAGAAGAGCCAAAGAGAGGGCAGCTCTGCCCAGATTTTATGCTCGGTCTACATTTTCTTGCCTCTTGAAAGGTTTAAGCAAAAGAAGCAAAGTAATAGCAGGTGCTAACCAAAGTGACAACCTTCAATACTGGCTTTTAGGACACTCTGCTTTTCTGCCTGTGTCAGAAATCCATTTGCAGTTTTTCAGTCTGGTAAGTAAAAGGACAAACATGCCAGGACTTCAGATTAACCCTGTGTCCTTTGTTATTGTCCCGTAGAGGTACAAATACATCATTACTCCCCATTAGCAAGCAGTCAACCAGCAAGGAAGATGCTGCGCGGTGGATGTACTAACTGGAGCTAATGAATCCTAACAACTAATTACATTTCTCTTAAGGTAACTTAGGACCAGAGAGTAGCTCTGTTAGCACAAAGATTTTATGTGGGAATGGCAATACCCAGGAAGAGGCCAGCTGATTAATCACCCCCTATAATTCTCCATAATAGTCCTGTCTGGACATTTGTATCCAGACCATTATTCTTGCCTGACCTTATTTTGGACCAGCAATGTAATTGGTAATTGCAGACTAATTTCTATAAACAAACAAGGGTCTGGCTAACTGGAAGCATTGTCACCGTGATTGGTACTTACTACTCAAAGAGCTCTCTATTATGTACAAGTTTGTGAGTCAGGTAGTTGGAGCCAATGAAGCTTACTGCAAAAAGAATAATAATTTCAATAAGAGAAAGCATTATGTCCTTGAGGCTGCCTGGAAGCACATGGCCGCGTTCTGTCTCATGGAGTGCCCTTGTGTTTTGGAAGAAAATGGTTTTGGGCCTTTGCTAAGAATCTTGATAGGCCCTGAAAGGCAGTAATTCTCCTTAGCGTGTATGAAAGCAGTGCTGATAAGTTTCTATCTAGAACATAAAGGGACTTTACTATTTCTCCTCTACAGGCAGCACTATCATCCTGACTAGCAAACACGATGAAATGTCGTTTGTCCTTGACCCCTCTCACTCCTAAGCAACTGAAATAGATTAAGAGGCCAATGCTTCTTGAGTGAGATGGAGCAGTGTCCTCAGCCAGGGCCTGCAGGAATAAGCTCACAAAGGAACTTATACTAGGGGATTTTTTACGATTTCTCAGGCTCATTCCTATTTGAAGGGAGATAACTGAGACAAATTACCATCCTGTTTCCTCTCAAGCACCCAGCCAGGACCCCCGGACAGGACACTGTTAGAGGAAAAGAGCCTCTTACCTCTCATGCATGCCTCAGGGCCCACAGCTTCCTCTGCTTTCTTTGGAAACTTTTTATACTCTAAGAGCTTTAATTCAAGTGCAGCTGAAGGTCAAAAAGCACAACGAACCAGGGAAATGGGATTAATCCTGGCCATGTGTCATCTGACCAGCAGCACAAAAGTGCCCCTCAACCCAATGGGCACCTTCAATTTGGACTCGTGATGCCTACCCACCTCCTCAGTATTTCCTTCTCGTTTCTTTCTTTCCTTTTAAAAAAAGTTCCTATGAAATACATATAACAGAAAATTAACCATTTAAAAGTGAATAGTTTTGTGGCATTTAGCACATTCATAACATAGTGTAACCACTTCTATCTAGTTCCAAAATATTTTCATCACCCTAAAAGCAAACTGTGTACCCACTAAGCAGTTACTCCCAATTATCCCTCCTGCAGGCCCTGGCATCCACCAGTCTGCTTTCTGTCTCCGTGGGTTTACCTACTTAGGATATTTCATTTCATTTAAATGGAATCAAGCAAGATATGACCTTTGGCAGCTGGCTTCTTCCCTTAGCATGATGTTTTCAAGGTTCATGTTGTAGCATGTATGAGTACTTCATTCCTTTCTGTAGAGCAATAGTATTCCATTGTATGGATACACTGCATTTTTTAATCCATTCAGCCATCGATGGACATTAGGCTGTGCCACCCCTTCGGATGTTGTCACTAATGCTGCTATTGACCTGTATACACATGTATTTGGTTGAGCACCCGTTTTCAGTTCCTTTGGGTATACACTTACAGGTGCAATTTCTGGATCATATGGTACCTCTGTGTTTAACTTTTTGAGACTGTCAACCTATTACCCACAGTCCTTCTCTACCCATTTTATGTCTGTCCGTCTCCATTACATTTTCGGGCCCAGACTATTCTCTCTCTCTCTTTTTAAAGATTTTATTTATTTATTTATTTATTTATTTATTTATTTATTTATTTTGGAGAGAGAGGGGAAGGGATGGAAAGAGGGAGAGAAACATCAATATGAGAGAGAAACATCTATCACTTGCCTCTCGTACTTGCCCCACCCAGGACCGAACCAGGAGTGTGTCCTGACCGGGAATCAGACAGGCGACCTTTCGCTTTGTGGGACGACACCCAACCAATTGAGCCACAACAGCAGGGCAACTCTTCTCTCTTTCTCACATCATTTGCCTTTTCTTTTGTCTTTTCATTCCAGAGAAGTTTTCTCTCCAACTTCTGGATTATTAATGCTATTTGTCTTTATATCACTCTGCATGAGTGCTTAGAAGAAAGAGACTACATGAATGTTCCAGACTTTATTTTAAAACTCTAAGGACTGATGCCAACTCATTGTGGCTATGTGGACAAAGCTGGCCAGACCCTTGAGTCCCCAGCCCCCGGCTCAGCCCCTCTGCCCCGACTGTATTTGCCATACTGGCCTCCTTTTTGCTGCTCTATACACTGAGATCTTTTCTACCTCAGGACCTTCACACATGATATGCCCAGTGCCTGGAAGACTTTATTCTCCTCTTTATGTTTATAGCTCAGATAAATGTCCCCTATTTAGAGAGACCTTCCTTAGCACCCTTCCCTCCCATATAAATTAGATTTTCCCTAATACCTTTTCAAAGCATTCTGGGCTTTTGATCAGATCTCCTGACAATTTGGAATGACGTCCTTGCCTGTGTGCTTGTGCATTTAAGGTCAGTTGCTCTATGAGCTGCGTTCTCATCTACACGAGGATCATCATGGATGTCCCAGGCCTAGAACAGCATCTGGCACCTGGTAGACCCCCTATAAATAGTTCTTCCCAGTTGCAGAGATAATGTTGCTTGCATGATAACTAGTCTTTGTATGAGATTAATTTCTTGGTTGGAGCCACATACCTACTTGTTTTCAGGTGTCTCGTGTGGCTGTTTGATATTTCTGCTGGATAAAACAAACATGTCAGTCAGTTTTATCAAACAGCGGAATGTTTTTCTCTTGGACAGTCTTCACGGGCCTGCTTAGTGTAGCTTGTCCTTGGAGTTTGCTCATCTGGCCCTTGATTCTTATCCTGATTCAGTATCCTGATATGGATACTGAATGCCTTATCTGCCTCAAGTGAAGGAAGCTGTTGGTCTGTCGGCTTATCAGCATAGGTAAATAAGCAAAAATAAAATCACTGTAGTGCTTTATAGGCAAGAAACTCTTTGATACCTCTCATCATCACTTAATTCTCATAATAGCTTTATAAAAAAACAGGTTATTAAGTTGTTTTCCAACTTTAAATAAGAAGAAACTCAAACTGGAAAGGTTGAGCAATTTGTCCTAGAGCTAATGGTGTAACTAAGATTTGAACCTGTGCTTTCAGAATCCAAATAGAATGCTTTCCTGTGACATGATTGCCTTGAAGTTGGCCTATTAGCATTAAAGAGTGCAGCATATGTGCCCTGCTTGTTAATAATTACAAGGCATGACCATCTCATCATCTCTTCCTTGGCCAAGTGCTAGGTCAACAGCTTAGATACAATGGGTGACGTCTCTTATTCCACACAAACATATATTCAGGTTCTAGGATGTGCCCAGAACTCTGCTAGGTACCAGAGAATCAAAAGTGAATGAGACATGATACTAACAGCCTAAAACATAGAAGGGGATCTGAGCCGTGGTACATAATGCACATACTTAGTGATAAACAAAAGTCCACATGGAATCACTGGAAGGCCAGTGAGTGAGGGAGTCATGAAGTCCACCAGAAAGACTCCCAGAAAGCTGGCTCAGAGGCCGCACTGGGAAGAGGAGGGTTTGCATGGGAAGGGATGGAGGAGATGTTTCGCCCCCACCAAAAAATCCACATGCATGCTGGCGATGGGCAGGTGTGGTTGGTCAGGGCCTGACTGGAAGGGGAAAGGTTTTCTGGGAGTGGATGGTTAAGAGTGCTGGGGAAGAAGGGTCATGTTGAGGAGGTCTCTTTACCTTTGTAGCCACGTAGAGCCGTGGAAGCTTGGTAAGCAGGCAGAGATACAGTGTTCCCTGTGCTGCAGAGACACGGCCGTGCCGCAGCTCATGGAGCAGCGAGAGGGAACCCGCGGAACCCCTGACAGCCCTGGCTCTGTTGGCTGAGCTGCACTGGGTCCCACACATCGCACTAGGAGCCTCAGATGCGCTCTCTGTGCGGTGACTATGATGCTGTTATGGTATGTCCCTGTGAATGTAAAATCCAAACCAAAAGGACCTGGCATTCAAATGCGGACCTGGCTGGAAGCCCACGAGTTGCATGGTCTTGGGTGATGGTGGTCACCTCTCCAGCCTCAGTTTCTCCACCTGTAAACAGGGATGGTAGGGGTGATGCAGGGCTGGGAAAGGGTGAGACAGGTGAGATAGCTATGCAGGGCTGGATCCCGCCTTTATGTAAAACATTGATATTTTGTTCATAATGGATTTTCCCATTAATTTTTATAAAAATGCTGCATTAAAATATTACTTAGCATAATAATTGATAGTTCTTAACACTGTTGAACAACTATACACTAAAAATGGTTAAGGTGGCCAATTTCATGTTGTGTATATTTTATCACAGCTTTAAAATGTATGTTATTTACAATAGTGAGTTTTATGGTGCCACCTTATATTTTGCACTAAGTGAAGGTCCTGCTTGCCTCACCCTCATGCTGGCCTTGGGGTCACATACATCAGTTGACTGACACAGGGCCTGGCCATCAGGAAACTCCCTTTAACCAACAGCAGCTGATTCTGGACCACTGCCTTTCTGCTGAGGCAGCCACTGTGCAATTGCAGTGAAAGCCTTGAGAGCTGCTGGGAATGATCAAGGGAGGGTTGGGGGCTAAGCATCAGCTCCCCTTGTGTGCCTTGGACATAGGTCCCACAGTCTCTTTCCTTGGAAACCATCCACCATCGTGAGCTAGGTATCCCAGTGAAAAACCCTGTTTGTCACCTTAATCATCTTAGCTTGGGTGGAGGCCCTCCTCTCAGGCAGAGAGTGGGGAGGCAGTCCCCTGAGAGAAGTGTGGCCTTTTCTGGTGTTCCCTAAGACCTTATCCTCTGCTTCCATTTCTTTAGACCAAAGGGATGAGCTCCAGGGTTTCCACATCTCATATATCATTACCTGCAGAAACCCTTGCCCTGACTCATTCAACCCCTGCTATCCCAGACACAGGAAGACACCAAATGAGCCCTGGGAGGAAGCCACAGCCAACACATCCCAGGGGGGAGCACTGGGCCTCTGTCTGGCATCCTGGACTTGGACGAGAGGCAGTGGGATGGATCTCTGGCCACTTCCTGAACTTTCTTGAACCTTCACAAGCCTCTCCGAGCTTCTGCTGCCTCTCTGATGGCTCTTTGCAGGCTTATGTTAGCCTATGAGGACCCAATAAACACAGTCCTTTTTTACTCCAGTTCAGAGCCAAGTGGAAAATTAGACCAAGTAAACTGAGGGATGGGTGGAAGCCAAATAGTCTCTGTACTGCTGAGAACACCAAGCGGCGATTATAACTTCTTATCTGCAGCCAAAAGGCAGGCTAAGGACCTGCTCATGGTGCTATCCTGCCAGTGTGGACTTCAGGGCTTCCCCATGGAAAAGTCAGGATCTGTAGAGCTGGCAACCCCCACCTCATCACAGCCCCTCACGGTCCTGGGGAGGCCTGTTGATGGAGTAGTTCCATTAAAGGAGAAATCTCAACCAATGGATGGCAGAGCTTTGTCATCGGCCAGTCAGACAATTCACTCTCCCTGTTGGGGGCTATTACCATTTAAAATTGGATGCTCCCCCAAATTCATTTATTGAACTACAAACCCGTAGTATATTAGATCATGACCTTATTTGGAAATAGGATCACTGCTGATGTACTTGGCTTTAATAAGGTCATTAGGGTAGACTCCAATCCAAGATGACTGGTGTCCTTTTAAAAGGGGATTTGGACACAGACACTCTTAGGGAGAATGTTGCATGAACCTAAAGACAGAGGTAGGTGATGCTTCTACAAGCCAAGGAATGCCAAAGATTGCTGGCAAACCACCAGAAGCCAGGGGAGAGCATGGAACCAACTGTCCCTTACAACCTAAGAAGGAACCGACTCTGCTGACACCTTGGCCTTGGACTTCTGGCCTCCAGAATTGTGAGAACGCAGATTTTTGTTGTTCAAGACACTTAGTGTGTAGTACTGAGCTGGGTTATAGCAACCTGAGCAGACAAATACAGGAAGAAGGCATGTAGGAAGGGGAGGGGAAGTTCTGGAGAGTTTCATGGGGAAAAAAAAAAGCCAGGAAAAGAGTTTCACCTCCCCCAAAAGCGATTGGGGCATTAGTTGAATTAACATAGTAGTTTTCTGTGTACTGCACTAGGTTCTTTACACATATTGTTCTCATTTTCTTTTTGAGGAGAAAAGGTCCCTCTGTCCTTGGCTCAGGCATATGTGTATGCCCAGGTGAGCAGTGTCAAGGGGAAAGGAGGGATGTGACTATAGGTCTGGCTCGTGTGTGCTCCACAGACTTTACCTCGTCTCCTCCTCCCTAAGCGGTGGCCCACTTTAGCTGGAGAGGCTGAGGGTCAGAGAAGTTAAATGTGTTGCTGAAGGCCAGGCAGATAATAACAAAGTTGAAATTTGACACCCAAGCCTTTCTATTCCCCTAGACTATTGTTTGGAGTATAGAACACTTCCGTTCTTTGCAAATGAATGTCAGTATTCATAGACTTTATACTACACAAACCAGGAGCTGCCAAGGTAGAGGAGTGGCAGTATTCATGGTGTGTTTTCACTGTTCGTATCTTTCTCCCAGGCTCTCCATGAATCCCCATGGCCTTCAATTGCACAGTCTCTTACTTGGAATTCCTTAGACACACTTGAGATAAGAATGTCATCTGATCTGTCTCTGTACTTTCGGTGGAATAGGGCTAGAGAGGGAGAAGGCAGTAGGCGGCTATTCAGTTGCTAGCTTTGAGTTTTATGTCCTTTCTGTGGCTAGAGTATGTTAACATTGGCGTTGCTTAGTCCTCTTGTCTAGTTCCAATTCTAGCAAATTAGCATCTACTTGACAAGCAAAGAAATCAATTACAAGCAGCCATGCATATTTAGTCACAGACCAAAATTGGCCCCGGATGGAGATATGGAACCGTTGAGGGCTATCTGCTTCCCGCCTGCGCTCCTAGTGTAGATGCAGTCAGGCAGGGCACCTGGTGGGCTTCTCCTGGCCCTGACTGGAGTTGGTCCTGGCTTTGTCAGCTTGCATGGATGCCCATCCTTCCTACAACTTCCTCCTTGCAGGCTCCTTTCTCCAGCCTCTTCCCACAGCAGCTGGATGCTCTGTGACTGAGTGCAGAACACTGGCAGAAAGTAAGCGGGTAACGTAAGTGCGGTGACAGTTATGAAAGGGAACCTTGAATGAGCAGAGAACAAACGGATTTAACCTGCTTAGCAGAACAAGGAAAGCCTTCTTGGGAAGAGGACATGAAAGATGAGGAGGACTTGGCCAGTCAAAGAGGAAGGGGAGTGTCCCAGGCATGTGCTGTGGGTAGGACCTAAGTTGGACTGAGAGAAATGGAAGGTCTTGGATTGGAGGACTCTTGTTCTGATGTACATTTTGGAAGAATCACAGAGCTTTCCTGGGAGGTGGGGGGAATGAGGACAGAAGCAGAGAGACCCAGGAAGAGACAGGAGATGGCGGTGGTATGGACCTGGTAGTGGCCATGGGCAGGATTCTGGAGGGGCTTTGAAGTTGGAGCTGACTGGATGTACTGACTTCTGGACATAGGTGTGTGGGAGAGGCAGGAGTCAAGGATGAAGGACAGCATATTTATAGAGCAAGTTAATCCATGTGTTTTGTGCACAAGAGCCTTTAGGGAAACCCCCAAAGCAGGTTCCAGTTAGTACTGCTTTTCTTTTTCTCCTTTTAACTTTTCTTTCTCTCTCTTTCTGTCTCTCCCTTTTGCTTTGGTCTTTTTTTTTTTTTTTGAGGCTATAAAGATTGATTGATTGACTTTAATTTTATTTTTTCTCTTTTTTTTATTGTTGTTCAAGTACAGTTGTCTCCATTTTCCCCCCTTCACTCTCCTTGATACCAGCCACCCCCACCTCCCACCCTTGATCCCACCCCCCTTTGGCTTTGTCCATGTGTCCTTTATACATGTTCCTTGACAACCATTCCCCCTTCCCCCCAGTTGTCCTCTCCTGCCTCCCCTCTGGTTACTGTCAGTTTGTTCTTAATTTCAATGTCTCTGATTATATTTTGCTTGTTTGTTTGTTGATTAGGTTCCACTTATAGGTGACTTCATATGGTATTTGAATTTCTCCACCTGGCTTATTTCATTATGCTGGGTCTTTAGTTTCTTTTTAACTTCATCCTTATTTACTGCTCTTGCTCATCCTCATTCTTTCTATTTTATTCATCCCCAATATTAGTTAGGGTCTCTACAGTAATGGAAATTCAGAATTAAAACCAAACTAGGAAAAGCTAACCAACACTAATTTAGAGGTAAGGGTCTCCACCCACCCACTCTGATGCAGACCAGATGGAAAGCAGGGGTGAGGCCATGGCTGGCTGGCTCATAACTGCTTGTAACCCACAGCCCACCCACCTCACTGCACTCTGAGTGGCCACTGCTGACAGGAGAGTGTCGGTCATCGGCACATTATCCTTGAGCTGTATCCAGGTGGAGGAAAAGAGGGGACTTGCTCTAAGATTTGTCTCTGGAATCAACTGATACTACATACTTGATTTTTGGCACATGCCGAAATGGTATTTGTGATTAAAATTAAAAAAGTATATGGTGCTTCTCAGAAATATTGGACGAAATGAAGTCATCGATCCCTGATCTATTGACCTAATAACAGGTGTGTTTGTGTCATATGTAAGAATCCCCTCCCTGCTTCCCTTTTGTACAAAAATAGAATTATTCCACTGTCTTTTCTTTAACTAATTCTTCTTTCTTTCCTGATTAACAGATCCCAAACCTTTGCATACTAGCACATATAAAAGGATCGATATTCAGAGTAATTGTGTTAAGACGACCATTAGAAAAACCTTTTGTTTCTAGGTTATACTTTTTGTATTATTTTTATGGTACATTGGTGCCTTGACATTTTTGCCGTGAAGTCATTTTCTTTAGTTTGCACCAGGGTTTCAGGGACCGTTATTATTTACAAACGGCACTCAGGCCAGAACGACACATGTGCCCCTGGCCGGTGGGGGAGGGCACAAGTCTTCTCTTGTATCTTCTAGTAATTCTCAGGGTGGCCACTGAGCTGGCTCAGTGAACGGTTTTTAGATAAAAACTTAATTCTTGCTCAACCTAAAGACAGTGACCCAAGCAGCATAACAGGTAAGAATCCCTTTAATTGGAGCACTTACTTCCGTGACAGGGAGAGACAATGAGACACAGCTCTTCATGGCCAACTTGTGGCCTGTTCTCACTGAGGCTCTGTGGCCCCTTAAAGTGTCTTTGCTCCGTGACCTTTCTATACAGCATTGTATTCCTTAGATTTCTGAGGCCTTACTCCCCTCAAGGGAAAGCAGTGAAAGGGAATCGTGCACCCAGTGGTGCCGTTACCCATACACACGTCGAGTGCCAGTCATCTGGGAGCAGTAAACCAAGAAAAGTCGCTCGTCGGCTACCTGGCGTTGGTGAGAAACTCATTTAGGTTACCATTCCTGCAGCAAGAGGCATCTAAAAATCTAATGACAGCATCTTATCCTTCAGAGCATCTAAAATGCCTCCATTTGAAGATGCAGAAGGTTTATCTAGGAGTTTTGAATGACTTTAGCAGAAATGTTAAGATGAACTTTTGTGAAAACTGTCATGGTAGTCTTTTTCTGTCTCATGTGGACGTGTGAATGTAGTTGTTTTCCACTACCGCTGTAACAAATTACCACAGACCTGGTGGGTCGAACAACTCAAAGTTTGTATCTCAGAAAGGTGTATGTCAGGAGGCCAGGGGCTGGGCTGGTTTCTCGGCTTGAAGTCTCTCATGTCCAAAGTCAATGTGTCTGCCAGGGCTCTTATCAGCAAGCTCTGGAAAGAATCTGCTTCCTGGCTCATTCAGGTCATTGGCCAGATTCTGTCCCCGGCATTTGTAGACTGAGGGCTTCATTTCCTTGGCTGGCTGTGGGCTCAGAGCTGCTCTCAGCTCCAGAGGCTACCACTCGCTCTGGTTCCTGGCCACCGTTCTCACAGGCGGCCATGTCAGGCCCTGTTCCTGAAGTCTGGGTTTTCTTTGGCCCAAGTAAAAGACTACCAAGTAAGTCATCAAAACTTTTAAATTCATGAGATAGCAACTAGGAGAGATGAGTGATCTAGGAGATCAGTGGAAATGTGGTCTTCATTTTTAATAATCCCCTTCCCCATTTGGACGTGGGGCTTAAGGTGTTTTAATCCAGGGACTATTTCTATTAGCATTTTTGTCAAAATTTAAGGAGAAATTTTCCAAGGAAGAAATGTAAGACAACCCCCCCGCCACCGGCAAAAAAAAAAAAAAAAAAAAGGCAGAGAGGGATGGATACCAGCAGGTGGCTGGCCCAGAGCAGCAGAGGGACAGGTTCTCTGTTCCTCCTTCTTAATCTGGTGGCTGCTTGTTCTAATCACTTAACCCTTAACCCTTCCATGCTGGGACAGGGTCATGAGCACTCAGCTTAGGGAAATGTGGATGGCACTGGTATGACAATAAATACCCAGAATAAAACCATCTGGGGAGGCCTAGGGAGTTGCACAGACTATAAAGGGGTAGAAGAAGAGAGGGGACAGGACAGAAGAGCTAATGCAATTCTTTCCTCAGAGGATGCTTTCTCGACTGTTCTTACTGGTGTCCAGTAAGGTGTGAGTGAGCGGTCAAAGCAATCGTGAAAACAAGAAGTGCGTCTGGAGGAGACCTAACAGTCACATTGATTTCCAGCCTTAGTAAGTCACCAAAGTATGATTTGTTAAAAGTTCATGCAAGTAAATAAGTGGAAGGATGATAGGACTGCAAGTGGGGAATTGGGTGATGAATTAAAGTCAGAGTTGGAAAGGTTGTTTTAATAATAGCTATTTAATAATCCAGAACATAAGGCCAAATCTTGAAATTCTTCAAACCCACAATCTGACATTTAAAAGACAAGTAGCCAATTACCTATAATCCCTTGATTACTCAGATTTGTTCACCTACTCTTTAGAAGACAGAGGATTCAAAAACAGAAAGAATGGATGACCTCAGTATTGCTCATTTTTATTTGTTATTAGCCACAATGCTTGTTTTCCGTGAAGCTGTCTGCTTGGTGAAGCAGACATTGCATTTCGATTTTGCAGCGTTCCCTAGCCTATTAATTCATTATATATATTTTTATGTATATTAACTGTGTCTGGTGGATAAGAAATAATTTGGTTTAGCCAAGAAGGAAGAAAACACTGGTTTTTATTCATTTTTGAACTTAAATTGCACTTCGACCCATGGCAGTTTCTTTTTGCTGCTGGTGCAGCTGTCACGGGGCCATGGCTGTCCATCGGGTTGTTTCCAGGGAAACACTTGCTGCAGTGGTGGTGGCAGTGGGTAGGCGTGACGGGAAGCCCACTTGCTGAGCAGAGGTGCCAGGGTGGATGTGGCAGCTTCCAGTGTGACGTGCACCCTGATTCTGAGTCGGCACAGTAGAACGAAGAGCCCACCACAAATGTGCTGGAGTGAAACGTTTTAGATGCTAGTGGAACACAGGGTAGGTGGACAGCGCCAGGGGATTGGGCCCCATGGCACCGCTCTGTGCTTGAGATACGGCCTGGTAACTCGAGCACTGTGAGTACAGCTCACTCCCCTAGTACGAGTCAGGAAACAACAACCGTGGGTGGTCACAGAGCACAAAGAGCCACCGACACAATTAAGCTCACAGTTAACGGTGTTGGCCACACAGCATTCACCCCTTTTTCCCTGTGATTTCCTTCTAATTTAGCCCAATGGGAAACTTTCGCAGACATTTCACAGAGCAGTTAACTCTGTGGTGTCCATCAATTTTAATTGGAATCGTGTAGCTGAAACCCTAGGTAGCACTTGACAGCGATAGGGTGTCTTTCAACGCAGGTATTTCTGGTTCTGCTCGGCAACAACGCACCCTGATGCAGGGCTACCTCCAGAAGGCACGGATCTAGGCTGTCCTGATCAGGGCCAGTGTTGACGAGGCGGCAGAAGAGGAGCTCAGCAGTCTCTCTCTGCTGGTTTACATTTATGAGTATGGGCAGCACGTCGGCATGGGAACTACAGATCGGAGGTGATCCAAGGACAGCGTGGCAGCACTGGTCACAGCCAGCCCCCCTAGGTAGCTGGTTTTTGGGCCACTGAAGCATTCTGTCTCTGCAGCTCAGGAAAGTGATTACCAAGCCATTACAGTCCTGTTTTATAAAAAAAAAATACCTTCCTTGGGAGAAGACAGTAAGGTGCACAGCAAGAATCCAAACAGCAAGACTGCATTAGTCTTGAAAAGAAAAGAGAAGAAGGGGAAATTGATTCCTCTGGAAACTGTTCTGATTTGGCTGTAATGAAGGACCAGTTTTAGAAACACAAATATAGAGAGAGAAGTCAAGAGCTTTTCAGGTAAATTCAGTCTTCCATTATTTGTATCCAGTCCAAGTTTCTGGAGGTGTGGCCAATCCTAATACTGGTCACAGCACTGGGTCCTTATGGGTGGTGTTTCACATGGTGTTCCAGAAATTCACTTAATGTGGTGAGGCGGTAATACAGACTTTGCTCCAGCAGAGGTAGGAAGCTGCCTCATTTCTGTCCCGTATATCCAGTGTCCTCACTTCCCACATTGTAGAAAACTGTCCGCTGCACTTTCTGTTCGCTGGAAGCCGTGGAGACTGAGGTTTTCAGGGGCCTCTTCTGCCTGAGAGGACTGCCTGGCAGACTTGCAGCACATCAACCAGGTGGGCAAGCGATCTGGACAAGTCGATGGCCACAAACTTGGTGACAGTCATGTGGCATGATCAGACTAGCAATGGGACAAAATAAAGCAGTGGACTTTTGTCCCCGAAAGTGCATCACCACATGACATCAGTGTTCCTTGTGCAGAGGTAACGCCCCGAGTGATACTGAACGGTGGCCTGGCCTTACATAGTTGAGGGCAGATGCTTCATAAGCCACCCCCTCCTCTGCACACACGCCCCTGGGACGAATTTTACTTTTCTTACACATGTTCCAGTTTGGTCTTAATCGAGTTAATACAATTATTTGATCATCTAGAAAAATCTTCTTAAAACTTGCACAAGCCCACTGTAGATAAGCAGTTTTCCAGGAAGAAACCTTTAGCAATGCGGTTGAGAAAAATTCCATTTACCCTTGAGCAAAACAAGCTACTGTAACAAATTACCACAAATTGGTGACTTAGAGCAAAACAAATTTATTACCCTACAGTTTCTGTCTGTTACAAACCAGACACCAGTCTCACCAGTTTACAACCACGGTGTCAGCAGCGCTGTGTCCCTTACTAATGGCTCTGGGGGAATCTGCTTCCAAGCGCCTTGAGGTCCTGACCAGAATCCAGGTCTCTGTGGCCGCAGGACTGAGGGCTGTTTCCTCGCTGGGTCAGCTGAGAGCTAGCAGCCTCTCTCTCATCTCTGCATGGGGCCCCTTTGTGTCAGAACTGCCAGCTGAAGATCAGTCCTCAAGCTGGGGATCTCTGACTTCTCCTTCTGAGGCGTCTCGCTCCCCGGAGCCAGAGAATGTTCCCTGCGTTTAACTCCCAGGTGATTAAATTGGGCCCACAGAGATCATCCAGGAAAATCTCTGTTTTAGAGCCCACAACCTACATTCTGTCTGCGAAGCCCCTTTCCCAAGTAAGGTGACCTATTCACGGTTTCAGAGATGAGGGTGTAGACATCTTCGGGACCACCATCTGGCCTACCACAGTCTGCTCTCAAGCTCCCCAAATTCACGTCCATCTCACATATTTGATCTCATCCCATGGCCTCTGAAGGTCTCATCTCATTCCAGCATCAACCCAAAGTCCTAAATCTCCTCGGCTCCAAAGTCCAAAATCGGAGTAGTCTACACCAGGCATCAACGAGCTCTCCCTGAAGTGCAGCTCCTGGGGGGCAGTTCCTCCCCACCTCCAGGGCTAAAGAAACAAGCTCTGTCCTCCTGATGGGCAGTGGTGGGGCAGGCAGAGGATAACAGCTGTGCACATTCCAGTGCAAGAAGCAGGGACATGGGAAATGGCCAGAATCACTGGTCCAAGCAGCTTGGACGTCCAGCTCCACAAACCCTGTTAGCTCTCAAGGCCAGGGTCTTCTCCCCTGTCATCCTCGGTTCTGCCCTCTGGGCAAGATGTCAGGAAAAGACGATGATGGCCATGCCTCTTGAATGACTTGAATTCACTAGGTGTGGGGGGAGCCTTACTTCGGAGCCCTCTCGGTTATTACCCAAATGTCACAGGTGTTCACCTGCCCGTTCTTGCAGAGCTACAGCTGCAGGAAGAACCACTGGTGATGCACACCACCTGGCATGCAGAACAGCCACGTGCAGGTTGGAGGGTGGCGGGAAGATGTCAAGGAGGCCTTACTGCAGGTCATGCTGTTCGGTAAAAGAGCAACAACAAAATTTACCCGGGGGAACCGTGAGCCCACCAGGGTTTGAGTAAACACAAGGGCTGCCTTAGTGCGTGAGGCTTAGTCAGAATAGAGACACACGTGCCAGAATTGGTACTTGCCACAGAACACAGCCTCTCCCACTGGGCCCTGTCCTCTGTTAGTGCCAAGAGTGGCCTGAAGACCCTGCCACTGCATGGATGTGCTTGCTTGGTATTTATACGGGCTGTTCCCCTGGAACTGCCCCTGAGCCTGCGGGTGCGGGTTAAGCCTGGCCCTTCAGATCTGAGGGTAACTTCCACTGAATTCCCATAAAGACATTTCTTGCTAAGAAATCATTGATTGCAATCTGTGCTCTTATGTCTTAAGTCACAACCCATGACCTGCTGCAGCAAATATTAAGGAAAATAAGTGGTGTCCAAATTTACAGAATACATCTTAAGCAAAGGTTTTACTGAAACAGGTGAATAGTAAAACTTCCATTCATTTCATCCTTTATTTGTTTTCTGGTCTCTTGTAGGCAATCATTTCCAGGGGACATGGGTGCCCAAATTGTTCAGACTGCTTGTTTTGTGCTAATTATCTCAGTTTTAGGCACATCAAATACATGTCTGCCTTCCGGGTTGCACTGTGAGCTCCTAACGTTGAGGGCCAGGTACTTTTATTCTATTACATGACTCAGCGTCGAACGTGGAACAGAGTAGATGCCCAGTCAGGACTGGTTGGTTTGTTGGTTGGAATTGATTTATCTGACATCCTTTCTTCCTAGAATGACTCCTCAGGGTTCTTTGGCAAAATCCATAACTGTGCATTAATTTCAGATTTAAAAAACCAGTCCTGGTTGGTGTGGTTCGGTGGATTGAGTACCAGCCTGCGAACCAAAGGGTCACTGGTTCGATTGTGGACCAGGTCCCCAGTAGGGTTGCGTTAGAGGCAACCACACACTGATGATGTTTCTCTCCCTTTCTTTCTCCCTCCATTTCCTTTCTCTAAAAATAAATCAAAATCTTTTTAAAAAATCAACAACCAAGGTTGAAAAATGGGCATTCGGTCTGCTATAAAACCTTTCACTGTTTCCTGTGTGCACCCCTTTCCTCTTCGCACTCTGAGTCACACATGTTGCATGTGGTGTGGTGGTCCCCCGCCTGGTGGCTCTCTCCCTCTCAGAAGAGAGTCTCTGGACACAAAGCAGCTGGGGGAGACAACATTTACTGCCAAGACTCCACGCCAGGCCCGGAGCACCCAGCCGTGTTAGCACACAGTCCCGTGACGCCCAACCATCCCCATCATTAGAAATGAAGGGACCTAGACAAGACACATGCCTGCACACCCAGGCTGGGAGCACCATGCCAGGTACACAAGAGAGTCCACCTTTGG
Organism: Desmodus rotundus; assembly: GCF_022682495.2. Lineage (NCBI taxonomy): Eukaryota > Metazoa > Chordata > Mammalia > Chiroptera > Phyllostomidae > Desmodus > Desmodus rotundus. Next base: position 185,036,841 of record NC_071387.1, on the reverse strand, counting down.
GGAAGCTATGGAATGATCAGAAGGACACACGCTGTTCTCTTTCTTCAGAGAAGGTACATACACATCAACAAAATGAGCCACAGTGGTTTCTGCAGTGGCTGAGAACAGGGACGACAGATTTGACGGGCTTCGTGCTGCCTCCTGGACCCTGCGACCACTGTACCTGGAGTGGGGATCTGGCTGGATGGCTGTCACTGTGATGGCCCAACTGGCTGGGCAGAGGACCCCTTCCTCCCAATTATACATACTCCGCTGAGGAGGAGACCTTTCCACAGACAGGAAAAGAATCTGGGTTGTTTGGACAATGATGAGGGAATGACAGACAAGTTCTCCAAGGCATTTCATGGGGGAGCACAAGGCGTAGCTTCTGTTTACCAACAGAGACAAAAAATTCCTCTTATCCCAAAGCCCAATTTAGGAGAGCAATGTTTTGCTCAAACCAAGGGCACAGCTGACTTTGGAGGGAGGTTCTTAGGCATTTCTGAGTCCTGTCCTCAGAATATAATGAAAATTCTGTACCTTTGTTACAGGCAAAAAATCCCCACAAAAATGTGGAAAACTTGAAGCAAAATATCAGGGGTTCTGTGGCCCCTCCTGAGTTTCATAACCAGCTTTAGATGAGAATCTGGGTCAGGGGTCAGCAAGCTGTGGCTCACAGGCCAAATCCCTCCGGTGACCTGCTTTTGTATGGCTGCAGATAACAGTGGGTTTTATGATCTTAAAGGTCGTTAAAAGAAAAGGAGGAGGAAGTAGAGGAGTGACAGAAACTCTATGTGACCCCAAACCTCTGATTTAGACATTCATGAACAGAAAGGCCTCTTTAGTATTTGTTTTTAACTAAAGCAAAAGCAAGCATACTTCATGGGCGAAAGGCTCGCTCATGATTGGTATAATTTCCCATTTCCACACTTACATTTCCAGATCAGATCATTTATGATGAGCTACCAATTTCATTGATCTCTGAGTAGGTGATCACATGCAAAAAATTTAGACAATCCACATGTGTATCCTCCTTAGATTTCCCCTCACAAATTTAGTGTTGTTCCCGGATCTTCGCAGGTTGCCTGTTGGGAGCCTCTGGGGATTAGTCTAAAAGCATCATGGTTGGCTGTGGGGACCACAATGACCCCACTCTGTGGAAGGAGATGGGGAATTGTTAGAAGCCTGTATGTTGTCAGCGCACAGCGGACAATTGCATGGTCATTCAATAAACATTTCACTTTCTTGCTGTGGCTGAGACAGTGGCTCTCAGACTCGGGTGTGTTTTGGCATCACCTGGAGAACTACTAAGAGCACAAAGAAGCCAAGGCTCTTCAAAGTAGCGGAGGAGCCCGGGCCTGTGTATTTTATCAAGTTCCAAACATCATTCAGATGCAGCAGAGGTTTGAGAGCCACTGGGCTGAGCATGTGTCCAGTGTCAGGGAAGCATACACCCCAAATTAGGCCCTTGAGGAGCCCACCCACCCAGAGCCAAGTGACAGTGGGTGTCTCTGTCTCCACACTGTGGGCGTTCCTTGTTGGGGTGTGGGTGGGGGGACTGTCATGAGCATTGTAAGTCCATTTAGCAGCAGCTCTGGCCACCTCAACCCACTAAATGCCCCAACACCCCCTCCCTCTGCAGTGGTGACAACCAAATGTCCCCAGATGCCCAGACATCGGCAACTGTCCTCTGGAAGCAAAATTGCCCCGGATAAGAACACTGATGTAGAAGGAGACAGGACTAAAAATAACCATGCACCATTTTATTTAGTAAGTATTCATTGAGCTCCTACTAAGTGCTATACATTGGGGAGCAAGGAACAGACAAAAAAAATAGGGTGATGCTCCCCCTGCCTCCCCTACATCACGGAGGGACCAGACTTGAACATCAGGTATTACAGGTGCTCTAAGAGAAGCCTGTGCCTTGAGCTGTGAAGGGGTGAGGCAGAGCTCTGAGTGAGCCTTGGCAGCTCTGACTCTCAGATTCTCTGACTCTCAGACTCAATGGGCCTAGAGGAAAAGTGTTCCCCCCTGACCGCCTTTTCTTATAGACCGGAGGTGTCAAACTCATTTTCACAGGGGGCCACATCAGCCTCACGGTTGCCTTCAAAGGGCCGAATGTGTAATTTTAGGACTCTATAAATGTAACTATTCCTTAAGTAGGGGCAAGGAGCTCGGTGCTGCCGCCGGCTAGAAACAAGGTGGAGGGCCAGATTCAGCCCACGGGCCTTGTGTTTGCCACCTTTGTTATAGACGGTTGAGGGCACAGAGCCTTGTGACCCTTGGGGACCGAGGTCATGCACCCCCGATCTGCTCTGTGCTGCCCTCTGTAGGAAATGCTACTTATCCCCCTGCCTGACCAGCTGGGGTGATGTCAACAAGGCCTTCTGAGCACATGGCTTCTGTTTCAGCATTGCCTCAGACCACCGGTCTTTCTGGAAACAGCCTCAGCTCAGCTCTTTGAAGCCCTCGAGCAGCCCGACCCCACTTCTCACATCATTACATAGTCTTTGGAACCCAGCCCATGTCCTACAGAGACTCAGCATCCAGGCTCTGCTGATTATAAATTGGGAGATGAGACAAAGGCGCCAGAGAAGCCCCAGCCTAGAGGTGTGCAGGGCTGCACCAACAGGAAGGACTGTGAGAAATGTTAGCAGGGCTGGAGCCCAGGGCTCAAGGGGCCAAGGTATGAGATGGGCTTGGTATGAGATGATGCCAATGGAGGCCACAGCCTAAAGGCCAAGAAGCAGGTAGAGTTGAACAGAGAGGAGGTAACAGACTGCACGAGAAGACAAAATAGTCTTGGACGAGAAAACTCCTCCTACAAGCCTGGAGGTGAAGACAGTGTGGCACTGGGCCTGCCTGGCTCCAGGCAGCAACATCGTGCAGTTCTCTCAGCGCGTATGATCAATACTGTCAACAACTACAGGAAAGTTTATTCCTCAGGCTAAACAAGTTTACTCCCCGTGCCACCTGCTGCATACAATTGCTTTTCTCGTTTTGCATTTGAGACTGCCCTGGAAAATCCGAGGTGGGGTTGTAGTGGCAAAGCACAAACCACAGCAGAAGAAGCCTACATTCACATGGGAATCGGCCATCTGACAGTGGCCCGGCAAGCTTTGGGCACAGAGGTAAATCAGTCCTGAAGTCCAATCCAGCGATGAGCTGAGAGCCCGTGGAAAAGCCACCTTGCCCTGAGCACCCAGGATGAGTCGGGCACTCAGCTGCATGTGGAGTGTACAGATAACAATGCCTCTACCCTCCAGATGGCCCTGATAAGAGAGTGATACGGTCACAGCTTAAATGATGCCAATACAAAGTCAATGGTGATCAATAATGGAGATTCAGAGAACCAAGGGGAAAGGGAGAGGCTAATTTCAAATGGATCAACTACTAAAACTCTTTCCTTGGTTTTGTCTGTGACTTGATCCCCCGTATTCGAGCCACGTCTGAAGTAGAGATACCTGAAGTGACGTTTTTCCTGTGAAATGCTCTAGTCATTTCTTTGAACCTACAGCGGGAGTTCCACTTTGGATCTTATGAGCACTCTATGTTGGATTTGTTTTAAATAATCACAGTGAGTGGTGGGCGCTTAGAGAAACGAGATGTGAGACACCACTCGAGAGAGAGGAAACAAAGCAGTTTAACCAGCGATGTTTGAATGAAAGCCTGTAAGAGGTGTTACGGCTTTTAACTATAAAATAGAAAAATAAATGGCTTTATTTTTATCTATTAGATTAAAAAGCTTATAGAATCTGCTTTAAAGAGAAGTTTCCAAAAGATGTATATCTACTGTCATTTCAATACTGATTATAGGGTTATTTCTAAGGAATAGATATTATACCATCATAGAGTTTTTTAATAAACAGCCTACAAGTATTTGTTTTAATGTTATATTAATGCAGAGAATTTGGCTACACCAGTTTCTAGCCAGACGTGGAAATCACCTCCTCAAGATAGGCAGAAGGTGGTTTAAGTGCACGGGGAGTGTGGAACTTTGTAGGCTGGACACATAGGACCATAGTTACAACTAGCTGTACAGTGACCGCCACCCAACGTTATTGGCTTTTTAAAAAGTTTTTAAACACTGAAGCATGCATAGTATGGTAGATCTTGTGTTTGAGGGAAAAGGGAAAAAAAGGAATCCCTCCTCCCTTCCAGAAAGAAACACCTAAGGAACTCGTGATGTGTTTCACCTGTTTGGGGACAGGTGTTATGAGTAGAAACCCAGACCCAAAGTCTCGTAGGATGCTGCAGCCCATTGATAAAGAGACAGGTGCATACCTCAGTCTATTTAAATATATATATTGGCCCTGGATGGTGTGGCTCAGTGTATTAAGTGCCGGCCTGTGAACCGTAAGGGTCACCGCTTCAATTCCCAATCAGGGCACATGCCTGGGTTGTGGGCCAGGTCCCCAATTGGGGGTGCATGAAAAGCAACCACTCATTGATGTTTCTCTCCCTCTCTCCTTCCCTTTTCCTTTGTCTAGAAATAAATAAATAAAATCATTTAAAAAAGTAAAAATACATATTGATCTTCCTCCTACCTGCAGACACTGTGGTAACTCCATCCTGCCTGCTGTGTCAGAGTTGTGGGTGTGTGGTTGGGGTCGGGGGTGGGGGGTGTTCCAGTCATTTTCCCTGCAGGGACCCTACTTATTAGTCTTTCTCATTTTTCAATTTCTGACAGCTTTCAATATAGTAGCCAGTTAATAACTTTTTTTTTAATTTTGGAGGAGACTAGATTGGAATCAAACAGAAACTAAAATAAAGAAAAATGCTTAGATTAATGTTGACAAGTTATAATGTTGACAGATTTGTTAATTCTTGATCTTTACCATTGGTTCATTGGTTGGCCCTGCCCATTCATTGATTACCAGTAAAGACAGGCTGATCATTAGAAAGTTTACTTGTGAGTGAGGAGGCAGCCCACCCCCGTGGTACTTTGGTGATACTCAAAGGAAAGACTGAGCGTCTATCTGTACGGGAGGAGTTATCCAGGGTTTCAAACCAGGTGCGCATGCGCTGTCCTAGGCTCTCTCAAGTCTAAATTCCATCATTCTCTCCTTGGAGACAGGGCCTCATCAAAGAACACAGAAGCAAGACTTAAGACACACAATCACACATTGCCACCCAGCATTCTTCTGGCCAAAGAGGTCTGACTGGCATTTTTGATAAACCTATTATTCTAACTGCCTCAGAGCTCAACCTGGTGAAAATCGCCTCAAGGAGTAAGGGTCTAAAACTCTTTTCTTACAAACGCCACCCTTCTGGTGTAGAACAATACCAGTACATCTCTCACCGCCTTTTCCCCGGCAGGAAGTTAGCTCTTCCCTTTCCAGGCGATCCTGTCAGAAAGGAGGGCTAGCTACCCCAAGGCAGAGTCTATAGCACGTCACACAAGAATGCTGTCAGTATTTGCCCAGTGGTATTATCTAAGGAACTGAGGAATTTTATTTATATTTTAAAATCAGCAAATGCCAAAAATATTAATTTGAATTGAGTGACCTTTCCCAGTATTACATTAAAATGCTGATAGATTCTATTTAAACATGTTCCACAGAACATTTTAGATATCAAAGAAAACATTTATGTTCAGTAGCATTTTTCATTAGGCCTATTTTATTTTATTTTAATTCCTAAAAAAACATCATCCATCTATATTGCATTCCAGCCCTTGCTTTCCTCTTCTTCACACACCTGGGTTTCTTCCACTTCTCCACTTGCTGCCTACGTGGCTTTGGACAACCACTGTGAGCCTCAGTTTTTTCACCTGTACAATAGAATGAAGTGTAACAGTGAAGGAGGTGGTGGACATGAAACAAGAATTCGTGTGTCAGTTACAGTGTGGGTGTGGAGGTTCATCCCATTCAATTCCTCCAGCCAAAGGTACTTGGGATTGGCCAGGTGGCTGCCTGGGGCTGTCAGCAAAGAGCAAAACCCTCTGCAACCAAACTTTCCCCCTAGACTAACTTACAGCAGTAGAAATTCTCAACACCAGCACCCCCAACTATGCAAATTGCCTGACTCCACCAAGACCCCAGGGCGGGGCCCAGCCACCTACATGATCCCACCCCCCAGGTGACTCATTCCTGCCAATGTCTGAGAACCATTGCCCAACCTAGGTCATTCTCTCTCTTCTGCAGTGTTCCTAAGTTCATTCAGTCACTTTGTACCTTCCTTCCATGAACCCACCTTCTCCAGATCCCCCTCCCCCCACAGGCTGAAGAAATTCTCAACTGGAGCCCGATCCTATCCCTGGCTAGGAGACAAAGAACACACTGTCAGGTGGTGGAAAGCATCCCATAGGGTTATTTCATATTTTTCTAGGTCTAGCGACTAGTGTAGTCTCACGTTTTTTATATCTCTCTGCTTCCCACTTGTGCATTGCATTTTAATGGGCTCCTTCTGTTGGCTCCAGATCAGCATGTGCCAGCCCAGGAAGGAGTTTGGTTAATCCCTGCCTTCAAAAGGTGCCAAGGGCATCCCTGTGGCTAAATTTTCACAGAAACCCCTCACCATGTTCTTAGAAAAACAATTCTAGTTTAGTTCTAGCCAGACCCAAGTAGGTATATTTTCGAGACAGGTGAAATTAGATCTCTAACGTATTTCAGTAAGCTGGAAGCTCTGTCTTTGAAAAATGTTTCACACTTCTCACAAAAAAGGATCCTTTGAATCAAAGCGCGTCTGATTCCTTCGTCAATGGTAAAGGAAGTAAACTTTGAAGACTTTCTGAAAGTCTCCCATTCTCAGTGGTCCCAGGGTGCTCACAGATCACACATATGGAACTGCGTTCGCCATTTCTCTAGTTGCATAACAGACATCTGTGACTTTCCCAGGTCTGGGATGCATTTGATAAATTAGTAGAATTGGTTGAAGCCATCCCTACCCAGTAAAACTCTATTTTTGATAAACATTTTGAAAAGTCAAGCAAAGTGTTTTCTTTGAAAGTAGGAGAGGAGGCATATGTGGAAGGACATTTTATTGGTGACGACCCTGGAAGTTGCTAACGGGCCCTTTTGCTTTGCAGGAATGTTAGTTCGGCTGGAGAGGAGGCCCGCAGGAGGATGCGGGAGTGCGAGGGGCTCACGGATGCCCTGCTCTACGTGATCCAGTCTGCGCTGGGGAGCAGTGAGATCGATAGCAAGGTTTGTTGTGTTCGCATAGATGAAGCACCTTAGACAATAAAGATGCCCAAAGAGCTAAGCAGTGACTGACAACAGTAGAGAGTTGTGTTTAATACTTTCACTCTGAAATATATCTTAATCTCCCTGTGTAAACCAACATTTCCTGGACAGGGCCTCTAAGCCTAGCCTACAACTAGACCACTCAACTCTTGATTAGCAATGAGTAGAAATTTAGATTGCTTTAAGTTCCTCAAACCACAAGTGTTCCAAAAAAAAAAAGAAAAACCCTGATGAGTGTACAAATTTTGCATACCACAATACTCAAAAGCTTGTACATTAGTTTTATTTTATGAAATCAATTTTCAAAAGAAATAGAAATGTTAAATCTACCTGAGACTTGAATAATCCTTTGTTTCTACAAGTTAGTTTAATAACTATTAATTGTATGCAATTTAAAAATGCCGCATGAAGTCCAAATAAATGTCAAAATGCTAAATAAATGAGGCTGTTGACACATTAATCGTCAGTCTATGCAGTTTTAGCTCACAAACCAAAATAGAACTGGGTGGGCTATTCCAGTGTTTGAGCTATTTTTATTTGTTCTTAATTTTTCTTTTGATTAGTTTTGATTCATTCCAAACATAAATTTGTAATCTCATAATATCCTGATATAAACACAGACTTTACCAATGCTTTTAAAGCAATACATGTAGCAAGTGTGATCTGTAATAAGAGTTTTAATAAGACATGTTGGGCCCATCAATTCTTTGTGGTGGGGAGACAGTCCTGTGCACTGCAGGATGCTGAGCAGCAGCCCTGGCCTTCACTCACCAGATGCCAGTAGCCTCCTTCCCCCATCCCCACTGTGTAACACGCAAAAAAATGTCTCCAGGCATTGCCAAATTCGGACCCATGGGATGCAGAACTGGCCCTGGTGATGAACTACAGCATAGATTCCATAGTTTTCAGTGCCGACTCACCAGAATTGCCTTTGGAGCATTTAGTAAACACATGTGCCTAGAACCCATCACAGCCCTCTGACCCTAAATGTCTAACTCAGGTCTCTGACTTTTGCACCTTTAAAAACTCACCAGGTGATTCAATGTGCATTTTGGATTGAGAGCCCACCTAAGTGGATACACCTTTGACTGGGCTCTAAGTGGGAATATGGTATAGTGTAATTTAGTTGTAAAGTCAGATAAAGAACAAATAATAGTGATTTTATCCATTTCGTGGCTAACTGGCATGGAGGGGGTGGTGATTTAACATAGCGCTTCTCAACATAACTGCACATTACAGAGAGACTGGGAAACCTAGAAAATTACTGGTGCCTGAGCCCTACTCCCTCAGTTTTGGGTCGACAGCATCTTCAGGGGCTCCAACCCTGTGAGTACTAGCGGACCACAGTTCTGAACATTGCCCATCACCCTGTCGGCGACACTCAGTTTTGTTTGCACCCGTTTGTTTGCTGTGTAGGCGTTATCAACATCCAGGACAGAACATGATGTAACAAAGGTGTTATTACTCCCTCTTGTAAACACCTTTAACAGCCATTTTAGACCTTTTAATATCATTGACAGGAACATTGACTCCCTAAAGAAGTGACCAGTCAAGATGTCTTGAGTATTTACAAATGTCTGTTAACGTAATAGAGACGTGATTTTTTTAAAGAGCTACCAACACTTTTTTTAAAGAGCCACAACCCAGGATCTTAATATTCAGAGAGTAAAGGACTAAGGCATTGGGACACTAAGCCACTTACTATAACAGATACCAAAAGAGTTCTGATGCTGTCTGAGCGATGCAGTTGCAAATGAAGTCAGCAGCGCCTTGGCCAAGTGCCAGGCCACTGCTGCTGGTGGGGACAGCAGCCTCCAGGAGCATGATTTAAAATCAGAGTGCTGCGAGGCACACACGTCGTCTTCCTGGTGTATCAGACGATAAACTCCTCTTTTAAATTCCACATTTTTCCCCAAAGAGGAAATTGGAATAATTGGGACGATTAAAACTACCTGAGATTTGAATAATCAGATATTCCTGATCGAGCAGCAAGAGCACTGAACTTGGCAGCAGAACACACGGGTGGGTGTGCCATCCCTACCTCCCATGGACTAGAGGACCACAATCCAGTGACTTCCACCTGGCAACCAAGAGGATCGTCACAGCTGCCGAAAAGATCAGATGGGATCGATGGCTTGGCAGAGCTTTGCTGGCCCGAATGTGCCATGCATTTTTGATGTATTATTATTGTCCCATAATTTTCCACTCAGCCCTCTGCTTGGCCACCTCTGAGCTTTCACAATGACAAGTTAGGAAGAGAAAAATGAGTACATGTTCTCTTTAAGGCCAGCAAAGTTAATGAATAAAAGAGCCTGGATTTCAGCACGCTCTCAACCTGGCTTCTATAATTGGGAGAGTTTGTTGAATGGATAACATATGGTGGAGCAGTCTCTGGACAACTTCCCTTTCTAATAGAAACTAAGGAATCAAAGTGACCCTGGTGACTATGAGAAACTGCTAAAAGCATTGTTGACAGCAATGCACGTCAAAAGCAAAACCACCAGCTGCCACGTGCCTTCTGCTGGTATCCCTAAGAAAGGCAGTGAGTAGCTGTCTTTTTTTTTCCCTTTTCTTTTCTCTTCCCCATAGAGAAAACTGCTTAATTGGGTAGTCCTCCTGCACCAAACTAAACAAAAGAGAGATTGATTGAGTCCCTGTGACCTCCCTGGCCCCGAGTCTTCTCTCTATACCACCTCCTCTCTCCCCACCCACTCTCTCTATCACTGGGCTCTCTCTCCCTGTCCAGCCTCTCCCCAGATCATCCCCAGCCACGGGACAGTTATGAAGCATTTCCCGAAACTGCTGCAGATGCATTCCCCAGTGGTCATGTGTTAAACAGAGGCATGGAGATGCCCTCCAGGAAGACGAACAGGAAGATGAAAAAGAAGTTTATTCTCCCAAATCTTTGATGTAAGGAAAATCAGTCTGAGCTTATTTGAAAATCATTCTGACTTAGGCTGTGACATTTTCCTTCCAGGGAAGGACTTTTCTCCCTTTCATGCATCGTCCCATGTTTACCTGCTTTCATGCCAGAGTCTTTTTTTGATGCTGCGAGGCTGCTTGAAATAGAAAATCAAGTTGACTCAAAGCCTGTGGGATTCACAGCCATGAAACCTTGAAAAGCTGACAAGAAAGGTCTAGAATGGCAAAGGCCCCAAAGATAGATCCTGAAAACCAGTTCTCCACGTTGGTTTTCATGCTCCCGTAATCAGATCAAAGACGTACATCGCCTTCCCCAGATTTCAGGCACAGGGAGGAGCAACGTGGAATTTGGACCCTGGTGAGCCACCCCCTCCCCCTTCCAGCCCTGACCCAGAACCAGAGAGAAGTGGCACAGTACGCTGGGAGTCACCGACCGCTTCAGCTCTTGTTCCCTTCAGCTGTGAAGTAGAACTAGTATCTTTGCCTGATCTGTGGCTATCACACAGTAGGGGTCAGAAAAATGATTAAATAACACTCACCTCAATTCTGTTTTCCAATTTTGTCCTTTTTTTACATTAGGCATTTTTTCCCCGCATCCCACAGTTCCTTGAATCCCGAAGGAAGGTCAGAAGGTTGAATGTGCCCTCCCCAGATGCACACATTGAAACCCAATCTTCAACATGATGGTAGCTGGTGGGGGGTGGCCTTTGGGAGGAAACAGAATCACAGAGAGATTTTGCCCATTAAACGGCAGAGCCAGGACTCACATGCAGACTCACCAGCTCTAGGTCACATGCCCGGACCTCCCCGAGGTGCTGTGTCCACCATCGTTCATGATATGAAGCCTTGTGTAGTCCCTCCTGAGTGACAGGCACTCTTCTCAGCATGTGTACAATGGGTGTGTTTCCTGTGGCTGCTGTAACAAACGGCCACAAACAGGATGACTTAAAAACGCACATTTATTATCTTACCATTTAGGGCAAGAGTCCCCTTTGGGTGTTGTTGGGCTGAAGTTGGTGTGTTGACGGGGCAGTGTCCCTTCTGGAGGCTCCAGGGCAGGAGCTCTTTCCTTGCCTTTTACAGCTTCTAGACCCCGCAGGCGTTCCTTGGCCCCCTGCCCGCTCCACTGCCTCTACAGACGGCCGCGGCAGGTCATGTTCTTCTCACATGACTTTGCTCTCCCTCCTCTGCCTCCCTCTTTCACTTACAGGAGCCTCATGATTACATGGGCCTACCTGGATAACCCAGGGTCATCTCCCTACCTCAAGGTCATCTGATCGGCAGCCTCAATTCCATCTGCAATCTCAGTTCCTCCGCCACATAACCTAACAGACTCACCGGCTCTGGAGATTCAGATGAGGACGTTTGGGGGGAACATTATTCTGCCTACCACACTTACATACCCTAGCTCACCTGATCCACACAGCAAAGTAAAACATGGGTATAATTATGAGCATCTTGCAGAGGAGGTCACGGAGCCATGAAGACGTGGGGTGCCTGGTCCACGTCACACAGCCAATATTCAGAGACGTAGGGTTTTGTAGGTATCCAGCCCTACAACATGTGTCTTCTACCACGGAGGAGCCCCTGTGCTAAGAAAACAGGAGCACCGGCCATTGCCAAGAAAATCAGTAGCTTGGTAACATCGATGCCCCCAGGCGACCACGGCACCTGGCTTGCCTGGGAAAACTCTGGTTTGCACCTCCTGCCCCATTTTACTCCCATTAAGGACAGTAAATATTAGTGCCACCCTCCCAGAGCTGACGGAAATCTGATCATCTGTGCTTTCAGTGATTCTGAGCCCCCATCCCCAGGTGTCTGTAAGTGGATAATATCTGGAACCTCTTGTGGTTGGAGGCTCTTTCCCACTCACACGTGAATTCCAGTCAACAATGACAGGTGTTTATAGAAGTAACTTGATTTGATAACTAGTTTCTTTGTGGGAAGCAAAGGTCTTAAGGCCTTTCTCAGCTTTTCTAAATGCTTTCCACTGTGGCTGTCCCGGGAGCCTTTAGGAGCCAGCAGCTAAATGCATCCAAAGAGAAATGTGTACGTGGAGACATTGCTTTTCTGGGCGGTGTGCTTATGGGTTCTTATTCATTCCTCCTGTCTTTCATTTGTCTTGGATTCTGCAGACCGTTGAGAACTGTGTGTGCATTTTAAGGAACCTCTCTTACCGGCTGGCAGCAGAAACGTCTCAGGGACAGCACATGGGCACGGATGAGCTGGACGGGCTGCTCTGTGGGGAGGCCAGTGGCAAAGACGCGGAGAGCTCCGGGTGCTGGGGAAAGAAGAAGAAGAAAAAGAAGTCCCAGGACCAGGTGATGCGGGCGACTCACAGCTGCATGCAATTATCCCCTTCCCTGATTGCAACATTCATATTTCGCCTGTATATAGGTACAGTGTTTTCAACGTGCAGTAACATCCCTAAGGAGCTTGCACAATTTTCCTGTGGGAATTTCACAGCTGAGATAGTGGAACAGCAAATGACTCCCCCATGTCCTACTGAGCCAAGATAGGGATTTTCAAGAAGAGAAAGAGCCACTCAAATCCCAGGCAGACTGTAAGGTGCCAGCTGATAAGAGTCAGACCCAGGTGCTGCTTCTTCCACGTGCGGATTCGCACATTTATGGAGGCCCCTGTGGGGTCCAGGTAGGCTGCCTCGCAGGGGGTTCGGATGCACGGAATAGGTGTGGTCTAAGAAGAGAAGCTGGGGAGAGATGCATGAAAATCCAGCACGTATTTTGTGTAGCATTTCTAAGCATTAGAGTATGCGGCCTTGTGGGAAATGGGGTGGCAGGCTGGGACTCAAAGCCCCCCCAGCAGAATGACGTTAGAAGCTTGGCCAAGGTGGGCAATTCCCATGAATTCAGGGGGCTGTCCAGCCAGAGAGGCCTCCTCAAAATTGAATGGCTTTTACCTCGAGCAGCTGTAAGTAGGTTGCCCTGAAGTGAAGTCAAGGCCAATAGCCTTGGTGAAAGCAGAATAGCCTCTATTGCTCTTGCCAGAGCCTCAGGGAAGCTGAACCCCTCGCCCACCGGCCCCCAGGTAAGGGAGTAATGTGGAGAAATGCCCCCCCCTGCTGCTGGCCAGACACCCCTGCCACGGGAGGATCTCCCCACCTCCCCTCAGCACTGTGGTCACATGTCCAGCTTTCTCCTGGACACTGACCATACGTCCAACTTTCCTCTGGACACTGTGGTCATATCCCAGCTGCTGAGGGTTGTACACACCCAAGATCTGACCATCCTCAAGCTTGGATGAGTGAGAAAACAGAACAGAACCCACAATACTCTGTCTCCAGGTTAATAATCCAAAATAAATACATAAAGTATATTTAAATCATGGTGCACCACTTTTAAAACTATTTTAGAAATCATTTCACTTTGAATAAAGGTTAAAGGAACTATTTTATTCCGAGTAGGGATCCATGGGAATGCATTCTTACACAGAATTCCTAACTTTGACTGGAAGGCGTCAGCGTTCGCATTTTCGTGGGTCCTGGTTCTCTAGCTGCTCGTGGGCCCAGAGGGCTGTTCCAGATACTGCTACTGCTAGATCTGTGTGATCCGCTGTAGCCATGCCTGTAGCGGAGGAGGTAGATCTGTATTGCCTCTTCGATGCTGACCTTCTCCTTCAAGGGCTAAATCTCCAGCCCTGCACTTCCTCCTGTTGCGGGTCAGGACTCTGAGTCTTTTGTCCTCTCCCTGAATCAGAGAAGCTGTTCAAGAGGATCGAGTCATGGTTCTTCATTCAGCCATTTCAAGCTGTTCCACCAGGGGGGCACATGGTCAGCCAGTGGGCATTTTTTGAACATCTACTATGTGACAGGCGTTATACTAAGAGATGTCAGATGCCTCAGTTTTCCCACCCTGTACTTAAGAGAGCCAGGCCATTATGAGTTCTGAACATGTTCAGTATCAAACAGACTAAGTATGCCCTAACAAAGGTATAACGGTCCTTCTGAGGGTGTCCTTATGCAGCCCTGTGGCCCCATGGGGCCTAGTCCCTGCACTGCTTTATTCTGGAATGTGAGCAGGCACAATAGCGATCAAAAAGAACAACAGCATATGGGCAGGAACATGGCTCTCCCCAGCTCTGCCCGGCAAGCATGATCCCTGGGGTCTCGCACCACCTAAAGACTCAGAACCTCTGGTTGGGCCCAGGCAACTTCAAAAGGCAGATTTGGGAAATTGCCTTAATATAGGTTTCACCTGGACTAAAAAAACTTCAGACTGAGACCAAAGTCATTCTAATTTCAAGGTTTTCTCTCCAGTCTGTTGTTCGGATTCTGAAGTGCATCCTTCTGATATCCCTTGCGCCGGTCACAGCTGTCTCGTTCAGTAAGACTTTGCCCTGAAGCCTGACCCCTTTCTCCAGCTCTGCCAAGGTGCACCCACCTGGCTTGGAGTCTTTCCAGTGACAGGTGAGATTAAGAGCTGATTGGGTGTAGAGAAGTCAGGGGTTAGAAGAGAATGTTCCTGGACTTTATCCCAAAATAGAGCCCTACTTTCAAGATGTTAGCTGCTTCGTGAAACCTTATGGTGAGAAATTTTCTGGGCTTAGAAAGCTGTCCTTTGAACCATATTTATCACATTGATGAGCTCTTTCCTGCGTTAAGTGAAGTGATTGTTGTCAAAGTCTAAATAGTTCAGTGGTCTCATTTTTTCTCTTATATTATCCTTTAAGAAAAAAGATTTCTGTAAGTTTTGCTAAAACTACTGCAAGTTAAAATACAGTGGAATATTGTTGTTTATAAGAAAGCTTCAGCCCTGGCTGGTGTGGCTCAGTGGATTGAGTGCCGGCCTGTGAACCAAAGAAAGCTTCAAAAGCATGGTTTCAACCAAGTGATAGTTTTTTAAAAGGCATTTTAACTGCCTCTCTATAAGACAAAAATATTTTGAAGTGCCCAAAACTTAAGCACCAAGAGTAATTATGGTGTAAACGGATAACAATTATGCTTTTTTATAAAACCATTTGAGTATACATTGTCAATATATTTAAAGGCAGTCGAAAATAACTCTTTTGTCTTTAAAGACCAGTGGAAGGGAGTAAAGGCTGAAAGGCCTGGGCATGGGAGGAGAGTGCAGGCAGGATATGAGATGAAGTGAAGAAGGAGAGCAATAGGAGGGCACCATCAAATCCAGGGGACCTCCTGGCATGGTGGCCCGCCCTGCCCAGGGAGAGAAGTGAGTACAGGTGGCACCACCTGCTGGGAAAGACTAGCATTTGAGCCAGCCTAGGGTCTCCTTCTGTAGGAAAACAGTGCTTCACCCTGAGAATTTCCTCCAGGGGTTTGCACCTGGGGAAAGCAGGACGCCATTCCAACAAAGGGGTTGAGGAGTTTCAAGGAATTAAAGGGTGGCTGCCTCAAGTGAGAGAAGGAGCCAAGGCCTGATTCATCGCTGTTACCAGGTTGCAGCAAGGTGAGAAATGGATGTGTTCCTGGGCCTTTCTGGGACATCCCCAGCTTTGCTAACAACCAGATCAGCAGGTTGCCTTCAGAGCCTGCAAATGATTTTGCTTTCTAAAAGCTTCTGGAGAGTTCCAGGTTGACAGCTTTAAAGATGATCAGATATCATCCATCCCCTGGTATCTCTGCTTATAAAGTCAGGTTTTTAAAAAATGTGTAGTGATTAGAGAAAATATATAATACAAAATGAAGCGAAGAAAGAAATATAAAAGTAGGTATGTGCACAGGTACAGATATGATGTAGATTAAACCTGGCCAGTTTTGTAAAATATGTAACATATGCAAATATTCATGTACAAAGAGTATGTGTTTCTAGAAAAAGTGCAGTAACATCAAAGACAGAAGTTAGTGATTGATTCTTTTTGTGCTTAGGTATTTACAAATTTTCTACAATGGGCCTTACATTTGTAACCTTTTCAAACACCATTTAAAAATAATATTTAAAAAGATACCATCTGATTAAGTCAATGTTTTCTTATAAGAATGTATAAGTTTTTGTCTCTTAAACTTAAGATACCTCATAGAAAGGCACAGGGGCTGTGTAAAATGAAAAGTTATCTAATCCATAACAAAGACTTCCCCAGGACTTAAGAGCCAGAGATTTTACCAGGAAGCAAAAGTAATAAAAATCATAATTGGTTTAAAATTTCCTCTGGAGCTTTCTATATTCCAGAAATGTATGTTGACTCTTACCTTTGGGATTGATATTATGTACCTAAGGAAAAATATTAGAACACCCTTCAGGTTGGATTTAGTTACAGTAAAAATCTCGAGGAGCCCTGGCCAGTGTGGCTCAGTTCGTTGGAGTGTTATCCTGCAGACCCAAAGGTCGTGGGTTTGATTCCCAGTCAGAGCATACACCCAGGCTGTGGGTTCAATTCCTGATCGGTGTGCATACAAGAAGGTAACCAATCATGTTTCTCTCTCTCTCTCTCTCAAAGCAATGAAAAATGTGTCCTCGGGTGAGGATTAAAAATATCTCGAAAATGTTTTCTTTATATCCCTAATAGGGTTAATTAAAGAAAATATGTGATACAAAGATGTGCTTCATTCACACTCTTATTTCGAGAATGGTCACTGCTGAAATGTACTGGAATCATCAGACTATGAGTTTCTGTGTGTGAAGTATTTGATAATTCTATAGTATGTGTCATATGCTGGTCCAAAGAGCTTTGCAAATTCATTAATTCTCAAGTCTGTTCAGAGCCTATTGCTGAATTGTAAGAAATTGCTAGTTTCTACAGCCATTTTTGGGCAGAACCTCCCCAAAGCAGTCTGTAGGTCATGTGCCAAGAAGCACATCACACATGGTGAGGGGCTCACTGCCGCCCAGCAGGGCCATGTGCCAGCCGACAGACCAGCAGTACAGCGGGGGCCATCCAAGGGCTGGGGTCCGGGTCCAGGGAAGTGGGAACAGAAAACATCGATTTATTTACCATATTTTTTGGACTATAAGACGCACGTTCCCCCCCAAATTTGGGAGGAAAATGGGTGCTCGTCTTACAGTCCAAATGTAGCTTACCTGGCTCACTGGGCGGTGGGGGGAGGGCAGTGGTGAAGCGGGGTTTTTTTTTCCTATTTTCCTCCTCTGAAACCTACGTGCATCTTACTGTCTGGTGCATCGTATAGTCCGAAAAATACGTTACTTTTCCACATTTTTTTAGAAAATACCATTTTTTGTTTTTCAATTGGGGGTATAGCAAGGCTCTCGTGATGGAGCCCTGAGATCGCTGGTGCTCAGTCGTGGATTAGAGGCAGCAGGACACTACCGGCCGTTTGCTAGAGCAGACCTGGGCCTTCAGGACCCACTCAGTGTGGACCCGACAGTGTTCAGAGAATCCCGCTGAGAGAAAACAGAGCAAGCAAGGTCCCCTAGAACTCAAAACCTCTCTCTTCTGCTTGAATATCATTTCTGAATTTTTTAATTCACGTGGTTTTGTAAGGTCTGTCCAGAAAAAGTACAGCCATTGTTAATGTAACAAGAAGAGTTTGAGCAACATCCATGTAACCTGACAGCCAAGGAAAGTGGACTGGAATGCGCATGTGTGAACAATGATGAGTTTACTGCACTAGTCAGTGGGGGCGGTAGACACCACTGAGTAGCATGTGCACTGTGTGGCCATCACATTCAAAATGATTGAGCGAGTAGAGCAATGAATCTGCATCGAATTTTGCGTTAAGCTTGAACATTCCTCTGTGGAAACTGTTTGGATGATTTAGAAGTCTGCAGCTATGGGCAGCTGGTGATTGGCAGCTTCATCACAACAGTATACCCACTCATGCATCACATCTCGTGCAGAGATTTTTTGTGAAACATCAAATCACCCAGATGACTCAGCCCCCCTACAGCCCAGATTTAATACCCTGAGACTTCAGACTCTGCCCACAACTAAAATCACCTTTGAAAAGGAATAGATTTCAAACTGTCAGTGAAATTCAGGAAAATACAACAGGATAGCTGATGGCGATTGGGAGAACTGTGTGAGATCTCAAGGTGCCTACTTTGAAGGAGATCATTTTCCTACGTGCAGTGTTTCTTATGTCTTGTATCTCCTTCAGTAAATGTCACAGATTTTCATATTATGTAGCTGGATACCTTCTGGACAGACCTCGTATGTCCATCTACATGGGAGAGGATGTATACCTATCAGAATTCAAAGGTGATTCTGATGTAGGCCTTTTATAGGGCAGACTGTCTCTCATCTGTTTCACACTTTACTGAGTTGTGGTCAGCTTAAGGGTAGTAAGTGTGATTGTTCTTTTTTCATCTTGTTCTTTCTTACGTACGTTGTGGATGCCAAATGCATAATTAGTGACAGTTTCACTTACGATCTCACCATGATACTTTATATGCAAAAGCAAGAGCAATATGCCTCTATGTAAAACCTTTGTTAGCCTAAAAGCAAGAGGGCCTTTCGAAGTGAGAGGCCATCAAGCATGTATATGCAATCAATAAGAATAACTATCTGGGAATCATTGATGCAGGCTGAAGCCTGAGAGACGTTAGGAGTAGGAGATGAAGGCAATGGGTGCATCTGAGGAAGGGAAGGGGGATGATTACATCAGTAAAGGAAGGCATTTTTATTGGTGCAGATAACATAACATAGTGATGCTAATTCTAAACAATGTCTTTAATTTGGGGTCCATCAGTCATCAGTCCATTAGTTATAAGTGCTTTCCTTGGCAAACAGTTCTTTGGGATACAGTGTTGCCCTAGGCCCAGTCAAAGGTTATTTTGCCCTGGTTTTAACATTCCAGTAGTTTGAGATATAAGACGTGCAAGTTGTCCTAATCACCTCTCCAGGATAAATTCTTAAAAGTGAAATGTCTAGACCAAATGCATGTTTCTAAGCCTTTGGATACATCGACCAGTGTTCACCTTAATCACTCTAGATACCAGCGAGAGTTGAAACACGTTTTGATTTGATTTATTATCACTTGAGGAAGCTGTCCTTCGTGACATTCTTGATGCCTTTCCTAATCTCACAGGGTGTTTTTCTTTCGTCAAGACAGTTTTCATTTCCTTATTGGTAACCATCTTTTTTCTTTTGCTGCTTAACACCATTTCCTTCCTCACCATCTGCTGATGTCAGCTGCTGCTCATTCCTCACGGCCGGTTCCAGGAGAATCTCACTCTGCTTTTACCTCACCGTCTGCCAGGAGCTTGGTGACTCAAGGCATGGTATTTCACATCCTCCGAGCAACAGATCGCAGGAGCCTGCAAAGGTGGCAGCTGCACATTTTCATGCAGTGTCTCCCCTTTGCCACGCCCCAGGAATGAATGAGATTCCTCTACTTCTGCACCATAGAAAACATATCCTATCACCTAAAACTGTTGCTCTTCTCATTTCAATGAGTTCACAGATGTAAAACTTTATTTTAGGTGTCTCTTTTAGTTTCCTTATTTACATTTTACCATGCAGGACTCCACCCATTAATAAATATTCTGCATCTTGGCACTAGACCATGGCTTCTCAAGCTGGCACTGCTGACATTTCGGGGTGGATAATTCTATGTTATGGGGCCTGTCCTGTGCATTGTAGGATGTTGAGCAGCATCCCTGGCCTCTGCCCAATAGATGCCAGTAGTGCGGCCTCCCCCCCCCCCCCAGTTATGGCAACCAGAAATGTCTGCAGACATTGCCAGTTGTCTCCTTAGCTGGTGAAATCATCCCAGTTGACTGCATTAGATTACCTTTGAGGGACATATCACCAAAGATATAAACAAGTGAGACTACGAGATTACCTGAAGGAGGTCAGGGACAGAGCCCCCTTTAAAAGGCAGGTAATGGGGAAGGTCATGGCCCAGGTGAATGGGAAGTTAGGTACAGAGAGAGTTCTGGATGAACATCACTGGCGTTCCAGCTGGTGCCATCATGAGGACTTGGGGAAGCAGCAGGTGAGCCCCGTGATGAGGACCAGCCTTGGTAACAGTCTTCTGTGGGGCACAGCGCAGGGGCCTGATTGTGCCAGTGTCTGGAGCAGGCAGCACCACCCGCCCCTCCCACCTCTTCCTAAGGGAAGTATGTGTCCGCACGGTCCCTTCTCAAAGCTGTCTCTGAGTTTATATTCTTCTGAAGCTTTGTTCAGAAACCACCGCACCCTGCCTCTGCTTTAATACAGGTTTCTAATCTTGCAAATGCAAACCCCCTCATATCTTCCGCAAGGCAAGCCTGGAGACAGTGTGTCTCTCTCGGTACAGCTCATGGGCCCTCCTCTCTCACCTGCATCCTTCGCTGCTCTGCCCAGCTCAGCCTGCTCCCCCCACCCCCCTGTAACTGACATCTCCTGAACAGATCCCAGGGGAATCAGATACCTGAGCTACCCTTTTCTTTGAACTCCCCAAGAATCAATACAAGAATCATTTTTATTCTGGCTTTTTACCATTGCTTGGAGTTTTTAAAAAATCATCACTCCTATTCCCCATCTCCCTTCCTCCACCCCACTCCAAAATAGCTGGAAGTAATAATGAAACATTGTAAAGGCAAAATCAATTAGTAACTCTGCTATTCAAAGCAAGTCAAGCAAATGGCAGACTGCGGACAGACTTGGGTTTAGGTTGCTGCTTTTTAAAGACCTTAGTACTGACTGCGGCCTCGTGAATCCTAACCCTGCGTGAGGGAAAAATCAGTCTACCTTCACAGAACCATCTTGCAGTCGTCTTCTCTTCCCTGTGTCGTGTGACTTCGCCTGGGAGGGAAGGGTGGGATTTAAAACCAGAATGCTTCCTATGACTGCAGGCTCACCCCTTCATCTTGCAGTATCATGAGACTACGGTGCGTTGCACTGAAATCTCTGAAAATCAAAGCCTGCACTGTGGAATGACTGCAGTGCTCCCTCCTCGGTAGAGAAATCTAGGCACTAGAGATGGATTCTGCTGGCAAAGAGGCCTCCTCTGTTTGTGTTTCAAGGATACAGCTCAGCAGTCAAAGTGCTTTTCTTTACTTAGACCTGAATGACCATGACAAAATGTGAGGAGGAGCAGCATGTGTTAGCATTTCTCCTGAAATGCAAAGCCCTCTCCCTTCCTGTTGGCACCTCCAGGGTGCCCGGCCCAGTGCAGAGGGCCCAGTAGGAGACAGAGGCTGGGCCAGGTGCTAGCTCCTTCACAGGGGAGGAGCTGAAGTCCTCTTGTTAATTCTCATTCCATAGGGGCTTTGATGAATGTGGTCATTCAAGTGGTCTTGTGAGCTGTCATCCTTAAAGAGCCCCGGTATTAAAAAGTCTCCTTATAAAGTCTATGGACATCTTTACTTTCCAGTTTTGCACTTTCTGATTTTTATCCCGAAGTCCCGTCTTTCTCTTCCTATAAGTAGCACATGGCTTCCACTATTCCATCCTCAAGCCAACTAAGATAGAAATCTTTTAAATAGAATTTAAGCCCTAGAGGGAAGCAAAAGTATTAAAAGCAAGTCCAAAGAAAAGCTTTTTCCTTTTCTATTCTTTTTAACTCACACACTGAACACGTTCCCCGACCTACGTGAGTCTCTTCCCCGGGCAGACATTTCTTACAGCGGCCAGCTCATCTGTCTCCCCTTGCCGGCCGAGGATCATATCAGAAAGCATCGTATCCAAACTTCAGCAGCCCCTTGGCTGCTAAATTGGGAGCTTGTTATTTTCTTCTTTTCTAAAAAGGTTTGAGCATTACCATCTTGGAGAGAGAATATATATTTTTAATTTTCTATAAGTTCAGAAAGTGAGTGTTACAAACTGTTCACTGATTTGTTTTATTGACACTATTCATACAGTCAGGCATTCAGGGCCAATAAAGTACTGCTAGTAAGATACTGAGTGTGGCACTCTCTGGGATGACAAATCAGTCTATCAGTTTGCTCCGTGATCTTCTGGGACACAGTCCTGCCACACACTTCCCTTGTTTTGCTGCAAGCCTATCCCCAAGAGAGCTCCATGGCAGAAAAGTCGTGGTGTACCTAGAGGGTCCTCCTAATACTAAGTTTTCTTAGTCCTTGCTATGATTACTGTCTCAGCCCGCTTGGGCTGCTAAAACGAAATACCATAGACTGGGTGACTTAAACAACAGGCATTTATTTATCACAGTTCTGGAGGCTGAAAGTCCAAGATCAAGAGACCACCTGATTTGGTATCGGCTGAGGGCCTTTTCCTGGTTCACAGGTGGTCATCTTCTTGCTGTGTTCTTACAGGGCAGAGAGGAAGCTCTGGTCCCTTTCTCTCACAATAAGGACACTATCCCATCATGGGGGCTTCACCCTCATAACCTCATCCAGCGGTCCCCAACCTTTTTGGCAGCAGGGATGGGTTTCATGGAAGATAATTTTTCCATGAATGGGGGGACTGGGCAGGGGGAAGGACAGGAGGCAAAGCTCAGGAGGTAACATGAGCAAAGCTGGCCGCTGCTCACCCCCTGCTGTGCGTCCGGGTTCCGAACAGGCCACTGATCAGTACTAGTCTGCAGCCAGGGGTGGGGTGTTGGGGACCCCTGAAATCCTAATCACTTCCCAAAAGCCCCACCTCCCAAGACCATCACAGTGGAGATCAGGGCCTCGCCATATGAATCTTGGAGAGACATAGGCATCCAACCCTTAGTATTATTCATACAACATCTCAAAACTCTGTCTAACCCACTTAATCTTCAGCTTCATGAACTCTAAAAATATGTGTAAAATTCTAAATTCCTATAAACAAGATAGTGAATAAGAGGGACTTTAAAGCTAAAAATATATTCTGTTATTTTTCCTGTTTAAAAACATCAAAATGACTTACACAAAATATAATTTGAACATTTAAGTGATACCCTTAAGAATTGAGAGCTGCTAGAACTTTTGCTAATTTTATTTGTTGAAACCTAACAGATGAAACGAAAATATGCACAAAATTGAGGAACATTCATTTAACTATCAAGTGTGAAGAGTAAAACTATGACAAGAAAGGGATATTTCTACTGAAAACTTCTCCCAAGCTGGAATAAAAGTTTTTAAAATCACAAAATGCTTTTCTCCTTTCTTTTTTGCTTTCCCTTTTACTGATTTCAGCTTGATTTTTAAATTTAAACCAAATGCACAGTTATACGTTTATGTGTGAGTAGGTGTGTGCATATGTCCCAACCTGGCAATAATGCAGATATTATAATCAAAAAATACTTTGCCAGCATTGCCCTGTTGGCTTCTTAGAAATTCTTTGTCCCCTTGGCTGTGCCCTGTCTTTATTACATAGAAAGTTCTCTCTCCTGACTTGATGACATTGTTTTTGTTATTATTAAAACATATATATTATTTTATAATTTTCATATTTCAAGCTCTTAATGAAGTCTGGTAATATGTGTGCCCTCAAGACACATTCCAAAATAAGCAGTTTGCACAAGGCTCATAAATTTAGTCCTCTGTTCTCAGAACAAATAGCTGGATGATCCCTGTTTTGACTCTGTTAAAAATTTAGCCACGTTTGCATTCTGCCCGTGTGCCCGTTTTCTAGAAAATTGAGGATAGGGACATCTTTTGTTTAAATTTATAACCGACATACATCCGCATTGGTAAAAGAGTTGCACAGCCCGTGATTTCCCGTGGACCCTCACTGGCGCAGACAGCTAGCGGTGAAAGCAGGCACGTGCAGACCGGTTTCACGAGGTCAGTCTGACCCTGTCGGCCCTGACTGTTGGCAGGGTAACATCCAGTGTGTTAGCACAGCTCCTATGACTTCTGTTCTTTTCATGGGTGAAAAAAGCAGTTCTTAACGGATAATTGATGCTTCTTTCCCTCTTAACTCAAAAGTTTGAATAAAGTGCCCAGCTATAGTGCCTGATTTGGAACAGTTTTTTTTATTTAATATTGACAGGCCGGGGCACCGTCAACATTATGAAATAGCAGAGAATTCCATTTCTAGCTCCCATCCAAGATTATCCGTACTGTGTCTGTTTTCCTTTAATTTCCTCCAGATTCTCTATGTAAGCATTAAGAAAGGGTTGTAATAAAAGGTATTTAAGAGCCACAGAGATAGCATGTCAGAGCAGAAGGAAATCGTCTGTTGATTTGGCTGTTTATCCTGTTTTGTTGTGCAGACGTTAGAAAAGGAGAACCAGCTGGAACCCAGCAAACAAAACACAGCTTCATTTTGCTCCTTGTGTAGTTCGCCTGCCACGTGTGCTTATGAGCACGCACACACTGTACACTCTTGCCGTGGTGTTAGCTCTTATGTGAGAGAGAACTTCCATCCTTGTTGAGTTCTAAATTTCGTAGTCTGTTTTTTTCAATATTACTAAATTTTCATATGAAAACGAGAGTTTAAAAGTTTTAAGGAGATGACAAAATAAAAAAATAAAAGTAAGCCCAAATGAAATCATTTCCCATTTCCCATTGTACTAGCAGACAGACACAATCACCCAAGCAGGTTTCCTTCCAGAAGCCAGTATCACTCCCGCTTCGTCCTCCATGTCAACAAACCAACAGATCGGCAGAGCTCTTTGCCTGGGGCTGTGTCTCTGTCCCACAGAGTTAGCCAGTCTCAGGTAGTGAACCGGTGCAGTGTGACAAGGAAGGTTCACCTTCATTTTTGGTTTTTTCTGTATTTAAAAGAGATGTGCAGGTTTTATTGATTGGCTGTGCACAGATGCAAAGTCATCTTTGAACAGTTTAGAAATGACTTTGGTTTAAAAAAAATAAGAAGATTCTCACATTGAGAATCTAATTTCTAACACTTGTTAGAAAGCTGTAAATAATAACACTCTTATTGAAAATGACCTTTAATGGGACGTCCAACATTCATCCTTGGGATATCATTCATCCCTGAGCTTTAGCCTTGACTTAAACTAAGCTATATCATAACAGAGGAAAAGAAGGCATGAGTTTTCAGGGGTTATTTTGAAAGTAAATGATGAAATTCTTGAAATTATTTGTAACAGTTAAAAAACTTTACATGAACATCTCATTTTTATGTCACAAGGATATGAAATAAGCCTGTTTTCTTCCAGTAAAATTTTCAGAAGACACTTACACAGATTCTGAAATATAGCTGTGATATATATATACATATATACACAAATACAGGTATATGAAATAGCTGTGAGAAAGCTTAATACATGACACTTAGACTATATTTATTTTAAGCGATCATTAAGAAACACAAAAAAGCAGTTAAGTAACTTAGTGCTTGGACTCCAAGATTAAGGGTTATTTTGTTTTACTATGGTTCTTCTCAAAAGTGAATATGGGAGTATTTTTTCTATATATATAGTTTATTTCATTTCTACCCTCATTGTATTCATTGCCTTTATATTTCACAAATGACAAAGGCTGATATGATCAAAGAGCATAATCATTAATACAGTTTTTAGTTTTTTAAAATTATAAAAGTGAAAACTTGCAATGTAGAGAAAATAAAAGGCATAATCATTTTATTAATAAGTTTTTATTATTGTGACATGGTTTTTATGGTGCATTTTATATGCTACAGAGCACAAAGCCCGTACCACTTTTTATCCTGCTCTGTTCATTTGATGTTTATTGTAGTCATTTGCCCAAGTTGCCCTGAGGTCTTCAAAACTATGCTTTTCAATGGTCTACTAATATTTCTTTGCACAGCGATCCATAATTTCTAAATTATTTGTAATTAATTTTCCATCTGTTCTTCTGTTATTTATTAGATTCAGTTCAAAACGAACTTAACTACATCGGAATTGCTGTAAGATCTGGTGCGTCTGTATGACGTCAATGTATCTAGTAAACCACAGCCACTTTCTCTTTTGTTCATTCTATCATTTGTTTGAAGCCCATAGATACAGTGACAGTCCTTAAAATCAAACAAACATGTTTTACAAGTTATGTAGAATTTATCAGAGTTTACACTTATGCATAAGAAGTGAAGGCATTTGATTGTTACTAAGCACTATGTTTTGTCAATAGTATGCTAACTATAAAATATGCCACCTTGACCTTTAGCCTTCTTCCTCCCTGCCCAAAGCATCTCTTCTCCTGCTTTCCTATAGAGTGACCTAGAAGTGTTTTCAGGGAGTTTATCCATTCTACTGCCAGTTACATTCACTTATGTCCATGCTGCAGCCCCTCCACTCTCTAGCATAAGCTCCCAGTGGGCAGGAATGGCTCTAATTTTGGACAGCTACTACATTACCCTACGTGTAGGACATGCTTACCAGATATTATGACACTCTGCTTTTTTTTTAATCATGTGTAATGTTTATAGAAAGCAATATTGGGAAGTATAACGATGTTAAAGATGTTTACTCTCTCATTTTTCTTCCTTCAGTGGGATGGAGTAGGACCTCTTCCAGACTGTGCAGAACCACCAAAAGGGATCCAGATGCTGTGGCACCCATCAATAGTCAAACCCTACCTCACACTGCTCTCTGAGTGCTCAAATGCAGACACGTTGGAAGGGGCTGCAGGCGCCCTGCAGAACTTGGCTGCAGGGAGCTGGAAGGTATGGCTAGTTCATTACCATAAAAAAGAAATCTGGGACTATGAACACAACCTTAAGAAAGTAACAGAAGTCCAGTTTTGAGAAATGCAATTCTAATGAAGTTTTTGAGGATGTTAGAGAAACACCAGTTACACTGAACCGTTGGACTTAGAATAAAATATTCCTTTGAAAAATTCTTCTTTAGGGCTCAGGGGTCCTTGAAGATCACTACCAAACACAGATGGATAGGTATAAGGCTAGTCATTGAAAATGCTGTGATATGTTTTCCATTCTACTTGTGTAGCTGAGCTACTTCATTTTCAGAGGAGACTGTGACATGCTGGTGCTTTTCAGAGCACCGCTGTTGACTGCTAAGGGAGCTAACGGCCAAACATCTTGTGTAAAATCCCATGTGGATTGCTATTATGTTGTCGGTGGTCCTGTGCCCAGAGGAAAAGAACCTACTGATTTTTAAATCATTGGCTTACAGAGAAGAGTAGTATTGCTAGTTATCTTTGGCAAATGTTAAAACAAACATGAGAGTGGGAAAATTAGAGTCCTTATAAATACATACTGTCCCTGATTGGTTTTCACTGAAAACTTCCATGACCCTCAGTTTGAGCAGAAAGGGGTTCACCATAGCAAAGAATTCCTGAGTTTGATAACTAATGGTGTATGAGCTAAATTGCCTTAGTTCATAAAAAATATGATGTTTCAGAAGAATGAGGGTATATGGGGAAAATATCTAGAGAGGAAGTTTGGATGTCTGCCATCCATTTCCCATTAATTTAATATCAAAGTGTGGGTCTTGAATATGCATAATCACTCTGTTAACATTTTCTTTAAAACAATGTTAATATAGGCACATAACTACAGATAATTCTCAGAAGCCCAACACCATAGACTCCAAACATACTGGCCTCAGCGTTGTCATGCAGCCACACCCTCCCTTCTTATTATAACTCCTAGCATCTGTCTTCTTGTCATCCATCTCCCTCTCTCTCTCTCTCTCTCTCTCTCTCTCTCTCTCTCTCTCTCTGTCATCCTTCAGTCTTGGCAGTAGCACTGCCTTCTTTCTCAGATGTGACACCCCAACTTTTGGGGTCCAGTCCCTGACAGTATGCCTGGGCAGGCTCACCCTCCTTTTGAGAGTTTTAGGAATGAACATACTGTCTCTTTCCTCCCCTGCCCATAGGCATCCCTAATGTACTGAAAGAATTCAGGTTAGGGGAAGGGAAGTGAAATTGTTAAGTGAAGTTATTGTTTGCTTTCAACCAGAGAAAAGCTTCAAACTCAGAGTCATGCCAGGCAGCATTCTAGAGAATAGTCTGGCATGAGTAGGAAAGAGATAATAATGGAAACTACTTCCTTGAACTAAACCGTAGATCTTATCTCCCTCTAAATTTAGGAAGCTTTGACTCAAGTCACAATTCTCACCTAGACTCTCTGTCTTCTGAGCTTTATGACCCTGGACAAACTATAGCACCTCATTATGTTCTCAGATGTGCCATCTTTAAACAGGGAAGGTTGTGGCTGCTTCACATCACATCAGGTAGGTCAATCATGACACTGAGTGCAAAGATGGGAACAGGATGTCATTGGCCAAGGGGGTGTCAGGATATACAGCCAAGAATACATAGTTGCTGCAAGTCCCTACCCAGCTCCCTCGGAGGACTCACTAGGTGGGCATGGGAAAGTGGGCCTGGCCTGCAGGCATGAGTCTGATCTGAAGCACAGAGCCATCCAGATGGTATCAAATCAAGTATGCCATCTCGAACTATGATATTTTAGTGAATCATTGTCTTCTTTGAGAAATACTTAGATTCTTATAACAATTTAAAAATGGAGACATATCTTTGAGGTCTAAAGGATTTTAAATGAAAGACTACAACCTCTACTTTAAAAGTTAAACTCTGTATTCCACATATGCAAAAAGTTATTTAGAACCATGGGAAATATATTAAAGATCTAAATAAAACTTCTAAAGTTAATTTGCAATGTTTGAAACAAAAAATACTTGTAAATGAGATTAACAGCATTTTGGACAATGCAGAAGAAAAAATTTGTGAACTGGAAAACAGTAGTGGAAACCATACAAAATTAAACACAGAGTAAAAAGAAAAAATGTACAGTGGCCTGATATATGTGTGATTGCTCTCCCCAAATGAGAGGAGAGAGAAAGGAGGAAGAAAACAGAAAAAAATATTTGAAAAATTGATGCTTGAAAATTTTTCAGATTTCATGAAAACCATATACTCACAGATTCAAGCAGCTTAAAGGACCCAAACCACGATAAATATGAAGAAACTGTGCCAAGGTGCATCATAATCAAATTGCTCAAAATCCATAGTAAAGAAAAAGTCTTAAAGGCAGCCAGAGGAAATAAAGATATGTTATGTACTAAGAACTGCACCAAATATAAACACCAACATTAAGGGTCAGTGTCGCCAGCGGTTCCTTCTTATACAGATTCCTTCATAGTCCTTCCTGAGCCACTAAGAATGTCCTCTAGAAAGGAATCTGGCCTGTAAGCCTTTGAGACAGAAGCCAAGTCCCATTTATTTCTTTGTACCCCACTGCCCAGCCCTGTGACAGAAAGGAATTATGGGAAAGCTATCTTCTTTTCGGTCTCCACACTCATCAGTGCTTTTCAGGCTGCAGACTTTTATAGCATTTCCCAGTCCCACAGTGTCTGAAGTGTTGACCTTGCTGTTCGAATGACCAGGCTTTCTGTGTCTGTCAGAGGTAACCAGGTCGGCTGGGA
This sequence comes from Desmodus rotundus, assembly GCF_022682495.2. Taxonomy (NCBI): domain Eukaryota; kingdom Metazoa; phylum Chordata; class Mammalia; order Chiroptera; family Phyllostomidae; genus Desmodus; species Desmodus rotundus. Next base: position 185,007,630 of record NC_071387.1, on the reverse strand, counting down.
GAGCTGCGGAGATATGCCTGGGTCTTTAGGTGTTCAGAATAAGAAAATGATAAGATTAAAATTTTATGCTATCTTGAGATTCAAAAATTCTCTCCTACTTTGGATTATAAAGTAAGAATTATGAAGCATGATAGAAATTTTCCACCCTTTCTGGCAATAATATGTTGCTGACAGTCTCCAGTGCATAAGCCTGCCCATTAGTTCAGCGGTTAGCCCCAGTGTGAAATTTCTCCCCACATATCCAGAAGCCAGCTATTTCATGTTCTTTTTGTTATTAATAGAGACTACTAACAAGGAGGCAGGAGGGTCTAGAGCAGATGAAGTCAATATCACAAAAAATTTCCATATTTTAGACAAAGTTTAACAACTATGACCATGATGGTTTCCCAATCCACATGAACTTTTAAGCAACATATTAAAAAATGCAAGGAGTGCCTCTGTATAAGTGGGCATAAGATCTGCCATTAGAAGGGAGGGTAAATATTCTGATGGCAAAGAGAAAAGACAGAAGAATTTTTTAAAGTAACTACAGGATACAAGAGAGGAAAATGGTCAGAGGCCATTCAATGTCTTGTCTGTTGCACGTCTTCCAATAACCGACAGTTAGAATGCTGACCCTCTGTCATCAAGAACACATTAAATAGTTACTGGTAATTTTAAAAGACAGAAAGCATTTTAGAAAGATTTCCATCCCCATGGTTAAAGTAGAATTTTGACTCTCAGGATGCCAACCTTACATTTAAGAGCACTAGCCTTCCTAATACTGTAACTCTAGAAAAGTGGAATGGTCCTCAGGCAGAGCAAGGGGCTTCTGAGGAATATTTATGTGTAGTTAAAAAAAATCTCTATATATATTTACATAAGCACTTTCTTATCAAAACACAAATACACAAGCATGCATAAAAGTCAATCACATCATCACCCACCTGTTACATAATTTATTAATTTATCATATTAAATGGTAAGGGAATATGTGGGAAGGGAAGATAAACATTCCATAGGGATGATTGGAGAAGATTGTCATTAAGCCAAACATTAATGCCTTGTTATAATTTTTAAAAGATTAGAAAAACTTGTAAAAAAAATCTTTAAAAAACATATTTAAGAAAAAATTGTAAGTACAAGATTAACTTAGGATATGTAACAGCATCAAGTTGCATATAGAGAGTGTTACCATCTGAAATCTGGAGTTCTAAGAATGTGATTTTATGGCAGCCATTGAATTTTAGTGTCCTTAACTTTTTATGACACAAACAAAAGCAGAAATGGGAAGGTAAAACACCAGGATTTTGCATAGAGGCAGCTTTTTATAGACCTCATCATCTGAACCAATAATTACTCTTTATGGGGAGATCGTGCACACTCTTTTTATGTGGCAAATTGACTAACAAACTGGATCTTCATAATGGCCCTAAATACTTTTAAACTTTAAGACCCTCATTACTGGTTTATAAGCATCAGAAACACATAACCGCCTTATGGCAAAAGCACAGTGATAAATGTTTTTCATAGTCAACATGGAATTCAGTTGGTACCTTTTCCTCATTTACAGTATAATGACATTTTTTTTTGTCACAGAATATGGAAACAATTGGATATAGTAGGTTAAAGCTTTCCAAAACTGTGAACAAATTTTCTTTGGACTCCCATTTATGGGTTACTTCTCTTGTAATTGAACTTCGTGAACACCCGGGGTTTGAACTATAGAAATATATCTGTACTTGCCATTAAGCCAAACGTTTTAGATATTTTTTAATCAACTTTCCCCCTAAAGAGTGACTATTCTAGTGACTATTGTTTCCTCATTTACTTTTAAAATAAGATAAACTAAATAGATCTGTTAATATTTAATGAGCTAATGTGATAGCAACGTAGATGTAGTAAATAAGGAAACAATCACCTGCCATGTGACCCAAACAAATAAAAAATAAGAGAACTGGGAAATTTGAGACATGACCCTAAAGACAGAGCCAACAGCCTTGAGAAAGACACTGCATTTAGCGTCGCTTAGCGGTTAGTGTATCATGTGCAAGGGAACCGGGGCAGATTAGTGGAGCGCAGCATCATGGTTTGCCACCCGAGACAAAGAGAATTGTCATTGTTGTAGTGAACGGTATGATGTAAAGTGTATGGTTTGAATACAAAGAAAGAGAATTTTGAAAGATTATAATGAAAATGGGACATGAAGCATGATGCCTCATGGGTTAGAAATTGAGTCCGAATGAAGACAAAGGTTATCTGAGGACTCTGCCCAATCAGCCAGCTCCTGGACACAACACACTCAGGTGGACATGAGGACCAGCCTGACACAGTTCAAGGGTGGGCCCCAGCCTAGGGAGAAGGAAACAGGGAGGATCAGGGTCGAAACCAAGTCACTGGCCCTAATCACACGCGACTCAGTGATTTCTTTTCCATAAGACCCCAGTAAGTAGTACTGATAGCAAAAGCTGCACCTGTATTATAATGTTAACAATGTTCTAAAAAAATCTTTCTATGTTCAGAAAGGTTCATTTTTGAAAGCATGATTTTTTATAAAAAATTACTGACCCTTGAGACAGCCTGAGAGGTAGTAGGATAGAAGAGGCCAGTGTACTTATTACTGCTGGTTTAGTGAATGCTTCCTTTATGTCACTTCTGCTTGAATTTGACCTTCTTTATTCTAACCACAAAAGAATACCTACATGCTTTTTCCCTCAGACAAATCTCTTGCTTGGACATTAATATTTTCAGCATCACATGAAGAGATGCAGTAAAATGTAGTCTTTGCATTTAATCTGATTTACATTCCAAAAACACAAACAAAAACATGTTAAAGGTACAATAGCTGCTGTTACCTTGACCAAACTTTTTATTAAATGGATTTTTTGCTTTACTAATATAAGGGAATTCTTTACTAGTCCTCTTGATTAGAGATACCACTGTTCAAAATAGATTTTAAAAACAAAAATATATAATCCTGTAACATGGCTCTGAATTCGAAGACCTGCTACCTAAAGTTTATGTCCGTTGCTGAGGAAGCCCTGCATTTGAAGAGCCTATGCTGACACCGCCCAGCTGTCCCACAAACCCTCCTGCAGCCACCAGCCAGAGCCGCTCCTCCACTGGAGGACTGTGCTAACCCAGATGATGATCCGCACTGGAGAGAGAATGATGTGAGGCACGCAGCAAAAGCACAGGCTTCTGAATATTTTTAACATTTTTTAGAGTAAAACTTCACTTCAAATAAGACTAAATAAATAAACTCTTTTGTGGGGGTTGGGGGGGACTTTCTGTCCTCTTAACATGAGAATGAAACGCCCTCGTAAATAACATGGCATTGTAGATGAATTCCAAAACGAATTTCAGAATCTCGCTCGATCTACACTAAAGTCATCGCAATGTATTACACATTTTACAGCCGTAGGACTTTAGCACCTGGTGGCTCTGTGACACTACAAGACGCTGCAGTCCTTCTGAAAGGTGCAATTGTGTTTGGAAGAATTTGGCCTGAGAAGTGGAACTTTTCTTTATCAGTAGAAAAAGTGAGGAAATGACTCATTTGATAAAGGAAGCCAGTGAGAAAAGAATCACATGACAAAGCCATTTACTGGCAGACTCTACTTCTAAAGCAAGAGAACCTTTAAGGGTAGAGATATTAATCAACAAATTCAGAATTTTAGCAGTATAATGGGTTTGACTTTATAGTAGAATATTTAATATCTAAAAGAGATTACTATCTCTAGTTATTTAGCAAATTATTAGGATTTCAAAAGGAAAAAGCTAGTTCAATTACAGTGTCAATCTCTTTTTAGGAACATAAATCAGCCTTAACTGAATCACCTTATTTTAAAAAGGGAGGAAGGTTTTTTTGAAAAATGATAGCTACTAACTCTGTTTATGACTGGGCTGGGAATTGTAAAAGTCAAGCCCCTGGGAATCCACAGTGGAGTGAGGCAGCCTGGGTTCAACAGTTCTTGGCTTCACTTTATTGCCAAACCATCGCCATCAGTACGGATAAGAAACACGATTGGGCACCAATTCATATACAAGTAGCTTTCTTTGTTTTGTGTAATTCAATTTAGTTTCATCTCTGAGCCCTCATTTTAACTATTGCAAAAAAAAAAAAAATTAAACCATTTAATCTGGACATTTCTAGGTAAACAGCCAAATCCAGCTTTTGCCCTGTCCTTCAGGCTTAAGCCTTGGCCACCTTTATGTTGTCAGTTTTTGTCCTCTCCTTCCCCCTACAGTTGATGCTAACCTGGGGGGGATGGGGAGCATCTACGGGCATATCCCTGCAGGGGGTGGGGATTGGGTGTCCACTTCTCGGTATGTAAGCTTTTCTGTCTTCCTGCTCAGGACAAGCCTCCTTGTCCTGTTGGGTTCTCAGCTGAAACACAGTCCTTGGTGATTGGACCACTCTGGCCCTATGTGCTCTCCGGGCCCACACCTGCTCTTCTCCCACTGTTGCTGTCCCCTGAGATGCAGCCACATCCTTTTCTTAATGCAGGCAGGCCATCAGTGCCCGCCACTCTGATGTTTGCCCTGCCTCTTGGCCACCTAATTTCTCTGCAGGCCTGGGTCCTTAGCCTTTGCTCCTTAACTAACTTACACAGCCTCCCAGTCAAGACCACAGAAACATTCAACGGCTTCCCCATGCCACACTGGGGCTTCAGGCACCTCCTCCCACCCAGCAAGGCATGGTGTCATTCCTACTCTGTGGTTCCCACTCCATGATGGTGCGGGGAATTCTCTGATTCTTGGGTAGACACTGCTGAAGTCCAGGAAGGACAGCAGAGCTTCCGTTGACTCTCCACTCTTGCAACTTCAAGGGGGATTTTATCAACAGCCCCTCACACAGGGGAGCTCTCAGCTGGGGCACTTCAGGTGGCAGTCCCCCATGATGTTTTCACACCTCTTCCTTCCAACTGGGATCCTTTCTCTCTGCAGCCTGGAGGCTCTGTGATGACTCTGAGGAACAAGCACATTGTTCTCTGCCCATTCTTAGCCCCTTTCAACTACACCCATCTTTCACCTGCATCTGCATCCTCTTAAACACTAAACATTCACTGAGTTGCTCTCTGTCCCTTTCTGACACCTCGATGGGCAAGATAATAGCAGAGTCTCTCACCAGGCGCAGCCATGGGTCGGGAGGAGAAGAAGGAACAAAATTTACTATTGTGGAATTGTCCTAGCACATGCAAATAAAAACGATCTTTTCCTGAACCAAACAAGGCCATTCTCTTTGTGATTTCAGTTATACACGACTGCTCAACTTCCTGTACGAGGTTTGCTAAATCTAGACAAGTTGTTATCAAGACTAGATTGAAATGTCCAGGACCTCCATTGACAGCACTCAAAGGGTCTTTAACTCAGGAGTTAAGAGGAGAGCCAGATGGATTAGTGGAACACTAAAATAATACTGTAACTTATGAGGCCAAGGTTAATTGGTGAATTTGCAGAGGATTATATGACTATGATTGCAGATGTGTATAAATTTGCACTGTCTTTTTGAGATGCAGAAGAGAATGGTGGTCAAGCACCCCAACTCTAAGGCAGTGATCCCTGGATTCGAGACCTGGTCAAGCATCTGCAGGCTGTGGGACTTTGCTGTGCCTCCTTTTTCTCATCTGTAAAATGGGAATAACACTAGCACCTACTGCATAGGGTTGAGATTCAGGATTAAATGAGTTAGTACACATTAAAAAATAGAACCGTGCCTGGCATTTGGTTAAGTATTATGTTTCTTTAGCTGAGATTATTTTGAGGGGACATAACTCTCCTGAGGTTTACACTGGGAAAGCATCTCTCTAGGAGCAATTTGGGTCACGTTTCGATGCTATTTCTCCTGAACCAGTTCCTCCTCCTCCATCTCCTTTTTGTCCTTCTCCCTCTCCCTTTCCTATTCCTATTCCTTCTCCTCTTGATCATCAAGCATCCTCTCTTCAGCTCATGGACCATTCTTGTCAAAGACGCCCTGTCCGTACCGGATTTCTCCCTTCCCTGTACATGCTTGCTCAGTGCGTAGTGCTGTCATTGCACCCAAAGATTTCCACCACAGCTGCCGTGGGTTATGGTACACATTTCTCTCTTTTCATGTTTTTATGCCAGTGGTACTCCTACTTTTGCTTAGGTTATAAAACTCTTGGCAACTCATACACCTTTCTAACAACCACAGAGGCTGCTGTGTTCCAAGTCAACTTATTTCTCTTTTGGAAAAACTCTACAGGAGCCTCATGGTTCTGTGTTGAGTGTACCTGGAAACATTCCTCAATTTCATAACTTTGTCTGTATGGCACCTTTCTTTCCACCTCTGCCTGGTGTTTTACTTCTTCTTTGTGGGTTACACTTTGGTTACACATGAACTTCTCTGGTTGGCTGCTACTTACAAAAGTATCACTATCACGTATCTTTGCATGCCAAGAAAACTTGCAGAAACTTACATCTTTTGAGTGAAATGTAAATAATTTATTCTGAGTTGTCTTATACTAAGCTAATATTGGCAATTTTCCATACACATACAAACACATACACAAGTGAAAGATAAAAGTTATTTTCTATGTGGCAATAGAAATACTATTAAGTTTGAATCTGTAGTCTGTTTATCCCTTTTCACTTAAGGAGAACATACCACTCTTGACCATTTTCTCATACCAAAAATGTGTATCTTTAACTCACCCACATTTTTGGCCACAAATAGCCTTTTTTTTAAACTCCCAAATCAGTTACCAACAAGGCTGAAAAACTCTCATTATTTTCCAAACACCAAATCATCTTTCATTCAACATGGGAGGGACGTAATAGCTGGACTTCTAAGAAGATAAAGTCATAGTCTTCCCTTTTTGAGTCATTTCAAACATGGCCAAGTTCTTCTCTGTCAACATTTGGAAGGATGGAAGGAGAACAAGGCAGTATGTGGGAGACTGAGCACAGAAATTAGGGGAGAAAGAATGAGATGCTGGCAGAGGAGGGAAGATTGTCAGCATCATAGAGAGAAGCAGATTTGGAGAAACAGGATTGGGGGTCAGGGGTACAGTTGACCCCGGTGGGCAGGTTACTTAACAACTTTGCATCTAGATTTCCTCATGGGGAATTAGAAGAGGTCACCAACATACAAGCCAGCTTCCTGGGATGGAATGAAGGTGGTACCAGAAAAGAGGCCATCTTTAGGACCCATGCATCAGCCTGTCCAAGTTCCCAAGAACATTTCAAAAGGTCAAGAATATTTCCCCAGTATAAAATCTACTGCTGATGATCATCTCGCCATTGGTAAACATTGATCGCACACTCTGATTTCCGTTTGCTTCCTTTCTCTAGCCTCCCTCCTTGGTTTTAAGGAAGAACCCAATGATGATTGGGCTGCATAAGCTCAGGTTTCCCAGCTTTCCTGGGCCGTGGAGACCAGAGGTTTACAAGTAGTGGAGGAAGTAGATGAAAATCATGTCTCAGAATATCAAATTGCAAATGAAATTTCCAGTGGACATGAAGGAGGTTTTGTACTATGTTCACTGAGCACCTCCCTCCAAATTCCAAAAAACAGCTTCCAAACCTGGATGTTTTTCCATGTCTAAGACTCCCTGGCCATCCGTTTCTCTGCTCCCTGAGAGCAGGGCTGTGAAATAGTTTGCCGCAATCAGGAGATGCTTTAATGATTGTTTCTGCTTCCCACCCCTCAGGCTCTGTGGAGTGGGGGAAGGGAAAAGTTTATGGTGTAAGTTGATGGTGATAAGAAACTATGTGAATGTGACTTCTAACGTAGGATGGGATGAAGTTGTGTGTTTTTTTAATCTCATATTTCATGCAGGGCTGGGCTGAGGATGTGGCAGGCATGGCGTATGCCCTACGTTCACTGCCAGAGGGGGCTCCCTGCCTGCCACAGGTGAGAGCCAGCTCTGGGGTGTCTGCCCCATGGGGAAGGAGGGTGGAGGGGATGGCAGGGGAGGGGTGGGGACTTCGCTCTACCTTTGGTGGTCCTTGGGGGGACTCAGCCACAGAATCCAAGACTTCGTGTCATGAATGTCATTTTCTTAGATCGTAAATGCAATCGCGACAGATTAAACCTTTATACTGGTTGATTTTTATAGTGCACTCTCTTCTCTGGAACACCATACGAGAGTATAAAGTATATATGCAAATGTCTGCTGAGCTGGGCCTACCTGCCTTCTGTGAAATGAATTGGAATGCTTTATCATTCTGGTACTGCAGGTGCATTTCAATAGTAAGATGAGGTATGTTTTGTTAAGGTCGACAACCACTAATCCAAAACAAATTATATATCTTATTTTATAAATTAGACATGAAATTGTGTCCTTAGACATAATGCATTTTGATCTAAATAGCTTTTTAAAGTTTATCACTTTCACTCTTGATTTTCAATGTCATATTTACCTCCACTTACCCCTACCTTTATCTGACTTATTTATTCTTTATTGTCAGCAGACAACTGGTGTGTTTGGCAACTAACTCATCTCTGTGCCGCACCTCCATATTAAATCTCTTTTTTTCAAAACAATCACCCATATTCAATCTTTTACCATTTTCTACTTTTTTAAGGGTTCATTTTATTCCTCGTAAGGTCAATGGCCAGCCCCTTGTGTCCCAAACCTTCACATCTAAAAGCATCAAGTACATATCCATGCAGATGGCTACAAATGGCTTTCCAATTTAAATTTAAAAAACTGCTGGTACCAGAGAAGCAAAGTGCGGTTAACTGACACCCTGAAAGCTTTATCATATGTTGAAGGCAAAAATCAAGTTCAAACATTTAAATACATGTCTAACCTGTTCAGCCTGTTCTACAACTAGGTCTTGGTAATTCAACCTTTTTGGCTCCTGCAAACAGCAGTCTGAAAACCCATACGTGCTATTTGCTTATAGGGTTTTCCTCCTCCACTGCTGAGTCTTTGCCTTCCATCTTTTTCGCAGTGGTCAGTATACATCCGAGCTGCTGTCCGGAAAGAGAAAGGCCTGCCCATCCTCGTGGAGCTGCTCCGAATAGATAACGACCGTGTGGTGTGCGCCGTGGCCACAGCGCTCCGGAACATGGCCCTGGACGTCCGAAATAAGGAGCTTATTGGTATGTTCTCTCCAGCTCACAGCGTCTCCGTTTTTACGTGAAGATATTTCCTGGCAGGGTCCGTGTGCTTGAACCCACATGCAGAACATATGTCCATGCAGAAATAGTGCATTTATTAGGGGCCACGTTTTTCCCCAGTTCTCCCAGTTTAAGTCCAAGAGCCCTGGTTATCTTTTAGAATTTGGAGGAAAATGCAGTGTTTGTTGACATTTCTAATCCTTGCAAATTAAAAACGACCATGATGTTCAGCACTGGATACCATCTTCCCCATCCTTCAAATCCCTGTCAGGCTGTTTGTTTGCTTTCCACGTGGTGAACAGCAGTTGAAATGGGATCCATGCCACTTTGCTTCTCCTCTCAAATTTTAAATTTATTTTGATGAGACCATACTGGCTCTTTAATCCTATTGTTTAAAGAATGGTCTTTCTTTAATTCAGTATTCAAGAAATAGGGAAGATTATTTATTAATGAGCATTAAAGAGCTCCTACATTCATCTATATATTCAGCAAATATGTATCCATGACCTACCTTGTTCCAGGCTTGTTCTAGGCCCAGACATTATCACATCAATGAGCGAAGCAGACAGGAAGCTGTGCCCTTGTGGAGTTTACATTTGGGGGAGGGCAGATGCACCATCAACAAAATGCACCCATGAATCCCATTGTGTGGTAGGAACATTCTATGGGGAGAAATGGACCTGGGGAAAGAAGACAGTAATTAGATACATTGTCAATTTTTTAATTGAGGTGAAATTCACATAACATAAAATTAACCATTTTAAAGTGTGCCTTTTTGGTGGCATTACAACCACCACCAATATCAAATTCCAACAAATTTTCATCACCCTGAGGAAAGCCCTGCACCCACTGAGTAGTCACCCCCTATTTTCCCCTCCTCCCAGCTGCTGGCACTGACCTATGTGTGGTCTGTTTCTATGGATTTTCCTATTGAGGATGTTTTATGTAAATGGAATCATACAATATACGAGCTTTTGTGTCTGGCTTCTTTCACTTAGCATAAGGAGTTGTGATTTTAAATGGGAGGCCAAGGTCAAGACAGGAGTTGTTGGGAAGGTAGGTAGCACTTGAGCCAGGACTTGAAAGAGTGGATATTTTGGGGAAAACACATCTAAGCTGAAGGAGCTTCCACTGCCAAAGGACCCCTGGGAGCCTGGAGCAAGCCAGTGGGTCCAAGGACTTCAAGAGACCTTGTGTGCCTGGGACAGAATGAGCGGTAGGTGCCCAGGCCAGAGAGACCTCCTGGGTCCTCCCTCTGTAGGTAGGAAAGCCAAGGGTGATTGATGCCTGGAGAACTAATGAACCACAAGGAGCTACCTGGGAAGAGGCACAAGTCTCCCACAGACCATTGTCCTAGTGCAGGTATCAGGGATTGAAGAGATCATTCCGGAAGGGTCATTGGTCAGTCAGTGAAGCTGGAAGCCTGGTAAGCCTGACTGCAAGTAACAGGTGTCAGTGAAAGATAAACAGCAGGTAGCTGGACCACCCACCGTGCCAGAGGTTCAGGGTGTATAGCTTTTGGGGATCTAGTGGAAAGCAGGTGAGTGGGCGGAGGGTCAAGATTTCATTTCTGGAGCAGTTGGAATACCAGGTGTTGACCCAAATTTCATACCCAAATTTTACATTGACACGTGGGTCCATTATCACTATTCAAATTCCTGAGCATGGTGTACTTTGCAGTCTGGGAACCAGCCATTTTTTTTCTCCCTGCCATTTCGCAGTACCCGTCATATCTTCCAACGAAAACCGAAAACCGGAGTTTTGCAGGTCTCCAGCCATGTATTTATTCACAAGTAAAGCAGACTTCACATCTGTGTCTAATACACGCAATTATTGTTTATACTTGCACCGCATCACAAGGCATGAAATAAATGCAATTTGATGTTTCCATTTAGTTTGACTTTAAATATTGTTTGCAGATTTTGTCAAGTATTGAAACTAGGCCAGTAGCTCAAGCAGTCCAGATACTCTCCCCCTGTCTGCTCTGTTTCTTGTCCTTACAGTTGTTTCAGACGGGACAGGGCTGCGCCCTCCCATAAAATCTCATAGCTCCTCTCAAAAATGGAGGAAAAATCAATAGCTAATCAGTCTGCTGACTGGATCCTCACTACTCAGTATTGTGAGTTCACATGTTTTATTTCTTTTGGTGGATTAAAATGTAACAAAATCGGGAACTATTGATTGGTTTTCTAGCTTCCAGGTATGCCTCCTTCTCCAAAGCCAGTTATCTAGTCCTCTGTCTGAGGCAGGAGCATTTGGAGTTCCAGATTGCCCATGTTAAATTAAACCTTTACCAGCGAATGTCACCAGGCAGGAGAGGGAGCCAATCCCTTAAAAATAGAAGTGAAAATATCTAAGTCACGGGTTTTACAGAATCAATAACCTTTTTCCTGAATGAGAAAAGCAGGATGTAACAACAAAACAAAAAACTAAAATGCACCATTGTATTCTATTGAGGAAAAAGGAAATGTGACCTTTCCTAATTCTTTTACTCTAAATATTGTATCAAAGTACCGGTCTTTATAAGAGAATACTGCATAGAACTTTACATATTGAAAAGAAAGTTGCAATGACTTTGAACCAAGAACAAAAACAATAAACTTCTACATCTTCTCTTTTCTGCCAACTCTCACACAAAGCTTTGGTGAGGTCATATAATTTCATGGTGTCAAAGATCATCTATATTCTGAAAACTCCCAAATACGTATCTCCGGCATGAATCCCACATCTCTGTGTCCAACTCTCTGTCTAATAGCTCCACTGGATATCCAGCAGGCCTCTCAGGTGTGACATCTCCAGACCTGAGTTCCTTATCTTCTCCCCAAACCCAATCCTTCTGCAGTCTTCCCCACAGCAGTGAACGGCAGTGTGACCTCGCAGTGATCCGGGGCAGGAGCCTTACAGGTCTGTTTGATTCCTCAGCCTTCATATCCAGTCCATCAACAAATCTGGTCTTCCTTCTGTATTTTCTCAGAATCTGACACTTCTCACCTTCCTTGTGTTTTCCTCAAACTCCCATCATCTCTCACCTGACTGATTACCATGGCCATCAAGCTGGTCTCCCTGCTTCTATCCTCACCCCCTACCATGTACTTAACACAGAAACCAGAGTGGTCCTGTTAAAACTTTAGAGCTTGTCATTTCTCCACTCAAACCCCCCCACAGCTCCTCATCTCTCTCAGTGTAAAATGAAGGCTGTTAGGCAGACACAGCTCTGTACAATGCAGTTCTCTGATCCTCCTCTAACCTTACCCTCTGGCCTCTCGCTGTCACTAACCTTGCTGAGGCCACTGAGTCAGGATGGTTTCCTGATCACATAAGCATAATCCTGCCTCAGAGCCTTTGAACTTGCTGTCTAGAGTCCTCTTCCTCCAGGTGTCTGTGTGCCTCAGTTCTCACCCCGCTCAAGTGCCAATTTCCCATCACAACCTTTCCTGACCCATTTAAAAAATTCTACCCCCCTTGCCCTGGCTGGTGTAGCTCAGTGAATTGACTGAGGGCTGTGAACCAAAGGGTTGCCCGTTCCACTCCCAGTCAGGGCACATGCCTGGGGCCCTGGCATATGACTGGGGCCAGGTCCCCAGTAGGGGGCGTGTGAGAGGCAACCACACATTGATATTTCTCTCCCTCTCTTTCTCCTGCCCTTCCCCTCTCTCGAAAAATAAATTAATTAAATCTTTTAAAAAATTCTACCCCCAATTTCTTCCCTGCTTTATTTTTCTCCACAGCACTGAATACCATCTAATATACAACATATTATTTCCTTTATCTTGTTACCTGTTCATCTCCCCCCCACTGGAATGTGAGCCCATTAAGGGCAGGAAATTCTGTCTTATTTGTTCACTGACGTAGCCTGTGTACCTAGAACAGCACTCAGCCCACAGCAGGAACTTCATAAAAATTTGCTGAGTAACTACACTTGTCTCCTGTCTGACCATCATTTTACAATGAATTCCAGATCAGCAAGACATTAAGTAAGCACCTGTAAAACATCCACTAAAGAGAAGGACTTTATGCTAATGAAGGAAATCATCACAAAGCCAGTTCATTCGCCTCCTGAAGTTTACCACATGTGTGCAGACTCTCAGGATCTCAGAAGGAATCCAGTTCTTCCCATCATTGATTCTGGGGTTTCACTTTAAGTTACATCTCTTCTTACATTATTCTTTCATTTGGGGGTTAGGGGAGGGGCGGCTGCCACCCTCCAATTAGGGAATGGTTTATCTTCCTGGGGCTCCGGTATCAGAAAACTCCAGATAAGCTATGGAACAGCAATCACCTGCCCCGTCAGCTCTCGTGAGGATCGTACAGTAGCACTGGAGGGAAGGCCACTTTCCCTGCCTCTCCTGTGTCTTCCTGTTCGGGCTGCATTCATGATTCTGTGTGCGGCCCTGCCATTGGGCGGGTGAAACGTATGCTGCAGACAGGTCCTTGCATTCCGAGTGACGGCGCCGTAGTGCAGCTTCATGCACATCCAGACATTTTTTTTTGCAACCTTCTGAAAATGTTAATTATCCTTCTGAGTAAAGTGTGATTTCATCATTCAGAAAGGTTTCTTTGGGTTTTGTTTTTAATTAATGGTACTAATTAGCTTCAGTGAAAAGAGCAAACAATATATCACTTAACCAGTTTGGCAAAATTCTGTCCGTTTCAGAAGGTGGATAGTTCCTGATGAAGATGGCAGATATTTATTTTAGCCAAATATCCACCCTCTCTGCCAACAAAACAAAACTCCAATATATATATTTTTTAATTTAAAGCACATGGAAACACGAGAGAGGGGAGGTATCTAGCACTTGAGAAATATTGGTCTTTAGCCCATGGCTACCCACCCATAGAAAATGATCCTCAAGAGAGTAATTTCATCGTATGTGCTATTTTGTTTTGCTACATTTGCAGACAGCATAGAAAATCAAAGGGCTGGGCCTCCCTGGCAGCAAAGAAAGAAAGAAAGAAAAAATCAAAAGGCTGTATCATATATCAAAATAGTTTCGTTGACACCACACATAAGTTCCCCGATGCGTAAGATTATCTCTTCCATGAATGCCTTGGCGTCACGTTAGGGGGGCTGTCCGTGCGCACCCCAAACTGCCTCCTACCTCTAACTGCACTTTCCCCTGAATTCTCCAGCCACACCAGTGTCTGTGCCACCATTCACACTCACATGCCTGCGCCCCAGCTGTCTCCTCCCTAGTGCCCTCTCTCACAGCTGTTTACTCTCCGAGCCCCACCCCTCATTCAGTGCCCAGCTCAGGCTGGCCTCCCTGCTAGAGGCTCCTCTTTGAACTCAAGAGTGGAGTGGGTGGCACCCACTTGATAAGAAATGTTTTCAGTCATCTTAGATTTCCACTGTGCAGTTTTATTCTTGTATTGTATGTGCATGCATCACAATGACATAATTGGCAGGGATCTAGTATCCTATTTATTTTCATTTCTTACAGTGCCTAGCACTTTGCTATACCTGTAACAGTCACTGAGTGCATACGTGCCGTAGTAATTCACTGGTGGATGGATAACAAGGGTCATTTATTCTGAAGAATGGATCTAGAGGAGGTTTGGAGAATCCCAAATAGAGAGAGGAAGATGTGGAAGGGTGTCTGTTTCAGCCTCTTCCCACAGAATCCAGGGAGTAGAGGAGAGAGAGACAGCTTCGATGTTCACTGAAATCCAGACTCTACTCACACTCACTCTCTCTGCTGCCACACTGGAAGAGGTTTGAGACCAGTAGGAAATAGTAACATTATTGTTTCTGTGTACCTCCACCTCTGCCGAAGGTTGGCAGAGCTGCTGCGCCCTACAAGTAGGATCAGCAGAGCTAACTGAGCACCCTCCCTTCGCTTCCCTGTGTGGTGGCTGCCTGCCACACTTTTTGGCAGGAGAGCCAGGGCTGGGATACCGGAAGCATCCTCCCCACTCCCACACCCCTCCCTGGACTGCAGAGAAGGCCTTTTCCCTGGTTCATGGACCTGGCCCTTCCCCATTTTGCCTGGGTCCTTCTCCTCATCCTCTTTGCTCTGCATGACCCTTTCCCTGTCTCTGTTCTCATGTGGATGGTTGAGTCACCACATTTGGAAGATCTATAAGAATCCTCCTTTGATGCCCCCACACATTCATATTATATGATCCATTCTTCACATTTGCATGGCCTTTTCACATGGACAGCTAGCTGAGCCTCTGTCCAGGTAGCACCTCCTCTATCCATTCCAGCCTCGAAGGGAGCACCAGACAGAACCCAGCTCTCTCTGGGGCCAGGCAGGGGCCGTTTCCTACCAGAGCCTGCTGTCTCCCAAACACAGATGCGCCCCCAGGAGAGATGGAAGAGAAAGGAGCCCCAAATCTCCAGGTGTACCTAGCAGTGCCCCTCTCCTACTTCCCCACACTAGAGAATCACAAACAAAATAAGGGCAGCTTCTTTCCTGGGAACAAGTTATTATTTAAGCTGTAAATCTGATGCTATGCCTCTCCCCTCCCATGGCATTCAGATCATCCCTTCCATTCATTCTGAGCAGCCTGGTGGCTGGAGCGGGTGGAGGGCATTCCCAGCCTCTTGCTAAAATCTGTGTTAACTATGCAGATGAAAGAGTGCATCTGGCCATTCTATAGAGAAGGACTGCTGGTTGTAATATTTAAAGGGCAATGTTCTTTAACAAATAAATTAAAATGTTCTTAAATAAATATAAATCGTTAGTCTTTAAGAGAAAATAAAGAAATAAATAATGTTGTCAATAGAACGACGGTCCCCTCTCCTCCCCACCCCCCTCAACCCTGCCAGATCTTAACTGGGTGAGAAATGTATTTTCCCTTTGGAGAACTGCGGGGGTTGTGGGGGAGGGGGGCCGTCATTGTATCCACACTGTCCTGAATGTTACATTGCTTTCTACACATTCTCTCTCTTTTTAAATAAAAATATTTATCAAATGTTCCAATTACAGTTGACATACAATATCACATTAGTTTCAGGTGTACACCCCAAGGATTAGACATTGATACAACTTGCAAAATAGTCACCGTGATAAACCCAGTACCCCCCTGGCACCATGCATTATTACAATATTGTTGACTGTATTCCATGCGCTGTGCTTCACATCTCCTTGACTATTCTGCAGCTCCCTATTTGTACTTTTTAACCCCTTCACCTTTCTCACCCAGCCCCCTCCCATTTGGCAACCATCCAAAGGTTCTCTGTACCAATGAATCTCCTTCTGTTCTGCTTTTTCATTTATTTTGTTTTTTAGAGTCCACATACAAGTGAAATCATACGGCATTTGTCCTTCTCTGTCTGACTTAGGTCACTCAGCACAACACGCTCTAGGTCCGTGCATGTTGCTGCTGATGGGAAGATTTCATTCTGTGTATGACTGAATCCTATTCCGCAGGTGTATGCACCGGGCATTCTCTTCCACTTAGTGATCTTACAGCTCATCTTTGGCATGCATATCCCTGGAGCTCTAGACCTGTAAATATTGATCTTCATCCATACTTTGCGATACACTGTTACCCGATTCTTTAGTCATAAGAGTGTGTTCTCTGGGGAAGAAACAGAGACCTAAAGCTGGGTCTCCCTCTTCACGAAGCAGCATTCCAAGTGCTCTCTCCTCAAGAGATCATTTCTCAAAGTTTGTCTAAATTCCTCAGCCTCAGATGGAAACACGTCCCCGTCATCATCCTCAGGGCACTCAGCATACAGCTTTGCCCCTACGGTGTGTCCTGGCAAAACCAGGAAATAGAGCTCTGACAACAGATGGCACACCCCTCAATTAAAATACACGTGTGTGTATGTGTGTGTGTGTGTGTGTGTGTTGTTGCTGTCTCATCTCGTGCCACTGGCTTGCATGTAGCAGAACCCCCTGGCATGCAGGCACCCCATTCTGGAGGGCCGACCTCTTGCAGGCCACTCATCACACAACACGTGGGCACCTTCTCTACCTGTTTTCTTGATGCTGGCAAGCAGTCCTGCCTGTGCCCAGGGACACATTGAGGTTCTGGAACTCTGCTCAGTGCCACCCAGGGAGGCTATGTGTTATTTTTATTCTGGAGAATTTGAAAGCTTCACTTTATTAATTCAGTTTGAGGACATTTTGGTGACATGCCGTCTCTGCTTTTCAAAACATGTTTCTTTAGACCCTAGCAGGTGTTGTTTTAATTAAAACACATGCCGTTTCAATTAGTATTTTAAAAAGAAGCCTGGTTTCCCAGACGAGGTGATGTATCAGAGCACTCTTTGCCAGTTTGCTCTAATAACTGGATTTCACAAGCCAAACCCTGGGCGGTGGCAAAGCTGGGTGCTTTGGCCCAAATTTGGTATCTTCAGATTAAGTGCCTGTGTTCGAGCTCTTATCTCCCAAACCCAGGAACCTAATCTCACCAACGCTGCCTCCTTTTCCCACGGAGCCTTGGGTTCTATGTTAATTAATTCAGACACCTGTTGGGGCCTTTTGGCAGCTGGGTCTGGCAGATAAAAATTCCTTGGAAAGGGGACTTGTAAATAAATTGAACAGCCAATAATTATTTCATTAAAGGAGACAATGATTCACCCCTTGGAAGTACTCTACGTGAGGAGAAGGCAACACTGAGAGATTTCGTATTTATTCAGATTCAGGGCCTCTGCTTAAAAACCTCAGAAAGAGAGAAGAAAAAATATCCCACTTTAATTTGACTGCTTAGGTATTCATTTTATGCCTGGCCAAACAGTTTCAGAAGAAAAGTTTTAGAGAGGAGAATGCTTGAGAAATGATTGGCTCTTCTCAAATACCCCCAATCTTGAGAATCTAAAAATAGAAGAGGTTTTTAGCAGGATAATGTTCTTTAACTTGTATTCCTTCTATGTGTTGACTGTCATCTTCTTCCCTTGCCAAACAAACAAAAGTGTTAATCATGTGCAAATTGCTCTTTTTACTCTCTTATACTAAAAATATGGATTTAGAAAATAATTTAAAAGTTTACAGGTGAATAAATACTCTTTGTAGCTACTTAGGCTTACATTTGGTTGTATCTATGATGATGGATCTTGAGAAATTACAGAGCGGGCAAGGATGGCCATAACTGGGGGTTCTGCTAAAAAAGGGGGAGCTGATACAATAAATTGAACAGGTCAGTGGTTCTGCCCTGGAGGACACCTGAGGCGGAAGAGGAGAGGACAGCTATCCCAGGAAGGACACAGCAAACCCCAGGCAAGAGGCCAGGGACCCAGGAGGCAGATGGAAGCCTAGAGATGCAGCCCCCCTCTCATCTGGGCAGCCCGAGGCCGGGACCCAGGGCCTGGCCTGTGAAATGGCATAAGCACCAAGAGTAGATTTTGCTCCTGCTGAAGAAGCCCGTCTGTTCATCTGTCCAGACTGGAGCCAAAGAGATATTGGGTAGGAGGAAAGAGAGGCACAGAAGCAGGCAGTTCTTGAGATCTCCTCATCAAAATGTCCTAAAAGTTCTCTCAAGAAACCTAGTTGAAGCTCAGGGATTTCTTCTCTTGTAACCAAGATAGTTCATGAAAATTTCCTATGAGGAAAGCCTGGTTTTCAAATCCAAAATGAAATTTTCCTAATTGACGTTGTGTATTGTGACGTCTTTGAACAATGTCCAGTGACATAAATGGCTTGGGAGTGAAATAATAAAAGACAAGTGGTTTGTTTCCTAAAGCACATAATACCCTTTGCATCCCAACTTTTATAATCCTTATGATTTAATACAGGCAACTGAAGCTGAGACAGGACAAACCAGGCTGGCGCATGCACATAGTGATGTGCAATGTGTTGCTTTTAAATTGGAGTCACTAATATTCCAACAGCAACATTAGAGAGTATCCAGCATGAAAGATCAGAAGATGAAAAATGCCATGGTCTTCACCTTGAGACTTGAACAAACTAATTTACTCATTGACAAGGGAAGTTATAGCCATAAAATGGAAAATAGTAGTGTTAAACTTTTACATTGAATATTAACTCCATAGACTAACACTGCTTAGTGAGAGCGGTATTATGTGAGAGTCCATTATAAGAGTAACCTTGTTACTCTTAAAATGTTGGAGTATAGGAGTGTGTGAGAGATGACCCACAGGCTTCTCTCACTGGCAAACAGTTATGCAGGGCCACCGTGTGCCAGGCCCACTGGGAATACTGTAGTGGACAGGCCTCAACTCGCTCCTTTGGACCAGAATTCCCCACACACGTGGTGCACCATGAATGGGTCAGAAGTGTGCTGAAATTTTAGTACCAGCAGCCCTTAGGAAGGTCTGGGGAGCACCTGAGTCTGTCCAAGCCCCAGGATCTATGGCCTCCACCAGGGCACAGCCCTTACCCCAGGACACATGCTGGGCATGACCGTTTTCCATATGCACCACGCTGAGCACACAGTTTGAAAGCTCTGTCCCAGACAGGCCTCCCACCTACTCACCCTGATACGGTGTGTATCTTCTACACCATCTGGAACTCAAAAGGAGGAACGACTTTGAAGTCATCATCTCCTTTACTCCTTACATGCTCCAACAAGAGTTTTTTACATGCCCTCAATTTTCAAGTGATAGAAATGGATAGAAACTTCTTTATCCTTATATGGTAAATCCATCATGATGTTATAATGATACTTCTTAAGGGAAGTTCTTCAGTTCTCTTTACTCTACATGTGCATTTCACCTTTCAATTTCAGCCTGTAGAATGGCAGGTGCAGGGTGCACCTAGACCTTCCTACCTGGGTCACTTTGCCCCTCTCACCCTTCCTGTGCTCCCACCCCTCACTGATGCCACCCTGACCTTGCACCGGACTCCAGTGAAGGAATATTCAGTATTTCTATGCTGTGAATGAAACAGAATGAACTCTCCTGCCTGGTTTGTTTTCAATAAAACAGTTCTGTTAAGGCCCCAAGAGTCTGCAGCTGTCCTAGAACAGGCACATCTCTCTTCTAATCTTGCTCGAACCTCCCAGCAACATTTGACATTTTCATACTTGTGTATCTTGGTTTCTAAGATAAAACTTCCCTAGTTTTCTTCCCTTTTTGTCCTTTTGGCTTTTTCTCCTCCGCTCTGTCTCAAAGCTCGATCCTGAGCCAATCTTCTGGAAAGCCCATCATATAATGTCTTTTTCTGATACTGCATTTTCCAGTTCTAGAATTCCCATTGGTTCTTCCCTATAGTTTTCATTTCTCTGCTACATTTTTCCATTTTTTTATGCGTGTCATCCATTTATCTAGTAGACAGTTTAACTTATGTATCAGAGATAAAATCCCTGTCTGGCTATTCTAACATCTGGGTTATTTGTGGATTTGCCTATATTGACTATCTTTTCTCTTAATTTTTGATCACATTTTCCTGCTTATTTGCACATCTTATAATTACTTGTTTATGCCAGACATTGTATATTAAAATACTAGAATTGACTGAAGTAGGTAATACACGTCTTCCAAAGAACGGCACCCCATTGCTTCTATCAGATTGCTAAGGTAGAGAGCTGAGTTCATCTAATATTATCTTAGCTGTATCTTGGCTTTAGTTAAATTCATCTCAGTTCCAGCTGTAGTTAAATTTAGATGTTTCAAGAACATGATCAGCATTAACCTACAGTTGGGCTTGGAACTGCAGATTCCAGAGATTTCTCTATGCATCATAGCTCAGATATCAGTTTTCTGAATCCTAGGAGCTCACTCTCTCCCTCTCTCACTCCCTCCCTCTCCCTACTGGGATGCTCATCTGCTAGGTGTTTGGATCACTGCATGACCCACATTGTTCAGATAATTCTACTCTAACTTTCTCTGTCCATCCTCAGTACTTACTATTACTAAGGTCCCAGTCTACCACCCAGTTGGGTACTCTTCCCACTGTCCCTGCTCTTAACACCACTTTCAACTTCATCATGTCAGTTATTCTGATCCCCCCAATTATTCTTTCACCTCCTTTCCCATCCACTCCATACCCATCTTCCTTATCAATGTACCCCCAAATGTAGCATGTAAGGAATGCTGTGTACAAGACCCATATTACTCAGATAGAGTAACACCATCTTCTTGGCCAGGCTGATAGGATCATCTTCCTCTCTTTTTATGTTTCTTTCAAAAGCCCCGACGATGCCCCACATTGTGTGAACGTGGTGAGAGCCACAGCAGGCGTTGCACTGTTACTCCTCTGCTAGAATATGAGCTCCGAAGGAACAGGAAAGGGATCTTCCTTGTTTGCTGCTGGAAATCCCATAACAGGGCTGTTTTGGCATCTAGTAGACACTTCTGAGTTTTGTTTGAATGCATAAATAGGTTGGACTCATAATATTGTGGTTTCATAAACCAAATTTCCAATCTCGTACGTAGCTTTTCCTACTTATTCAACATTGGACATAACCTGGACCATAGCATCTTTGAGAGCTCAGACACACCTGTGTCCTCCTTCTCCACCTGGAACACAGCACCACCTATACCCTTAAACCCAAAACTACACGCCTTATTTTTATTATGCAACCCAAAGCAGATGTGAAACACTTTTTAAGAACATGACTCTTGATCTCGCTTGTACATTAGAATAACATGAACCCATCCCCAGAGACATTCAGGTGTTAGCCTTTATTTTTGAGGCTCCCTGAGGGATGGTAATATATGGTCGATAACTCCTATTTTACAATTCCATCAGGCTCATTGTGAAAAACAGCTTGCTAATCCCCTAGAAAACCGTCTTCTTCCAATTTTGAAATGTGTTACAATGACTATAGTTTAAACCTTGGTATTTTTCTCTGAGGTATTCCATTCCTTTGATTGGAACAGATGCAAACATTTTCTCCCGAAATTATTTTGATCCACACTTCCTCCTTTTGTTATTGTACGTAATAGGCAATTTCTTTGAAATAGTAGATTTCAGATAACATTGCCACTAATGGTATTGATATCTGGAGTCAAAACAAAGATTACTGTTGAAAATGTGTATACAGTAGGAATATCAAGTGGGTATGAGTTCCTGTTTTAGTATAATCTTTCATAACACACTAAAATGGAGATATCATGAGCCTCTTTGGTTTGGCAAAGAGTCTAACTTTCCTTTCCACTTAACAAAGCCCCTTATGTTTTTTAATTTAATTTATTGGAGTAACATTGGCTCACTAAACCATACAGGTTTCAAGTGTACAACTCAATAAAACATCATCTGCACACTGCATCGTGTACCCCATCATGTTTAAAGACTAATTTATTCAAGAGGATATGTGTAAGGCACTTGTTGAAAACATCAAATTCAAGTGTAAGACTGACAGTCAGGTTCAGAGCTGAGATGGCTATAGGAAATGTCTCACTTCTTCCCATGGGGACAGGATTTCCCCTTGATGCTGTCCTTCCTACCAAAGGTGGCTGACTTCCCCACCACTCGGGAAGCCTGCATGTGTCTGGCACAGATAGACGGGAGGGCTGGAGGTACAGCTCTCCTCCTGATTCCCACCTTCCCTTGGCCTCAGTCTTCACTAATCTTTGGAACCTCTGTCTTTCCCTTGGGTTAAGAAAGGAAACAGACTCCTGAGGGTACCAGTGACCACGTAATAGAGAACAAAAATAAATAAAATATATAAATTCATGCTTTGATATATTATCCTGCCTCTCAACCATCCTTCAAAAACACTAGAGTATTAGCTTTACCTTCCTGAGACCTACTTTTCTTGAACTAAAGCCACTTGCCACTTTTCAAATAGACTAATTTTTGCTGCTACCTCATGTCTTATGCCTAAATGATTTTTAAAATGTATTCTTTCATATGCAGAGGGATGCTAGGCAGCGTGTGCTTTCGTTGCTTTCAAAGCTGTTGTCACAGGATTTCTTAGATGTGCCTCCACTTTGCCCTCTTCCCCACCCACTGACCAACAGAGTATGTTGTGTGCAGATGTCTCTGGAGTTTGGTGTGGAGGCTGCATCAGCCACTGGGAGAAGCTAATGGGTCCCCTTGAGGATCAAACCTTTGATCTTGCTTCTTTGGCTTATGTAGATGCTTATCTACTCTGCGAACAAATAGCAGAGGATGGGAGATCCAAGAGGTAATTCTGTTGGCTACATTGAACATTCCTTGGTTTACCGGATATGGTACATCCTAGTGTGTCATCTTGATCTATGACTCTTCACCTACCCAAAAGAGCGGCATCAGAATTGTATTTCATTCTCACCCACTATTGGTCCAGGCTGAGGGGAAGAGGTAGTGGATAAAAAGAGGTAGGCTAGTGAAAAGGATATAATAAATATTGACTAGGAAATTTGTCAAATGAAGACACAGGAGTATTGTTTTTGAGCATCTTTATATGGAAACATAGAGGAATTATTCAGTTACCTCTGCCCATTAGGCAAAGAGCTTGAACTAGCTAAAAACATTTGAATCAGGGGACCTCCCCTGGATCAGTATTTCTAGTGGTAAGCATGTGGCTACCCTACTCAATAGGATGGTAACCACCTAGAAGCAGCAAACAATGAGTAGGGAGCATTTGGTAATTAAGCACAAGCTGCAACCAAGCCCACTTAAATGGATGAGTGACTTCACAGGTGTAAACGTGATTGCATTGGGGGTAATCAGGTGCAAAAGGGAAGACTGACTGCGTCATGCTTTGTCTCCTTCCCACTTGCCTTCAAAGAACACTTCCAGCATCCCTGCTCGTCAGTTTCCCAGCTGGCCCAAGGGCCACCCCCATGTGTGCCTGGTGACTTTAGCTGTTGATGGAGTGGAGGATTTGGGGTGGTCAGATGGGAGCGATGCTCGGAGAGCTGGACTCGGGAGTGGAGGAAAACCGCAGACGAGAAGACAGTGACTGGATGCGCAGTAGACCTACAGCGGCTGCCTGGAACCCCAGTTAGTTTAACTAGACTCACAAGTCTGTCTAATGAGGGACAGTGGGACTGAACTGTAGCCAGCCTTTACCAAAAATTGATTCATTTGTTACTTTTCTCTGAGTATCCTGATGAACTTTTAGGAACAAAAACTTCATTTCTGTTTTGCTTTGGTAAGATAGACAGGGATGGTTTTAGCTCACAAAATTGACAGAGGCAGGGAGACCCAGGGCTAGGGAGGGGGCGACAGTCAGCCATAGGCCAGCTGTAGTCTAGGCCTTGGGGAGAGGGGATGACCAGTTCCATGAATCCCCTACAGAATGGCTGAATGGTGCGGGGAGAAGGGTGTGTGCAGAAGGGAGGGAGGCGGGGTATGTGGAATAGACTTTTCTGTCATGGGGACACATCTTCTGGTGACTTCCGTGCTTCCTGTCAAGCCTGGCTCTTCTCATCTTTCTACTCTTACGTTCTCACTTCCCACCCATGGCTGGTGGGAGCCAACCTCTGTTTTGTTTGGAGATCTCTGGGCAGACTGCATTTGTTATGTAGTTCACGTAGTCAGCTAGTGACTAGATTCTAGTCTCTGCTCAGTTTTCTTTTACAGACGTATGTGATTCCTGATTTTAAACACAGAAAAGAGAGGACTCAGATATGTGCAGAAAAACAAGCCAGTGTCTTTACTTGGAAAAACAAGAGGGGATGGAGTGAGCCTGAACCCACCCTGCCTTCCTCTCGGGCTGTTCTATAAACACTGGGGAAGGGCCCCGTTTCTCTTTTCCCTGCAGTTCCCTGAAGTTCCGAAGTCATTTTATTCTGTTTTCTACTGCCACTGGCATTCCTGGGCCTGGTCTTTGTGCCCTGCCTGGTAATCCCCAGATAGGAGGGTTGACCGCACACTGCCCGAGGAGGCCTCTGCCTGTTCATTGGTAGAATCAGATCGTGAATCACTACAGAATTAGTAAGGACACGGCTCTGCTATTTAATTTTACTTGTGAACTCTCTAAAAAACTTCTGGACAACTATTTACCCCCAACTCTCACACTTTAGACTTCAAATTGTTACAAAGGATACTTTCCTGCATGATAATTTTATTTTTATTTTTTACTGTTGTTCAAGTACAGTTGTCTCCATTTCCCCCCCAACCCCAGCCATCCCCACCTCCCACCTTTGATCCTTCTTTTTAATAATAATGAGCAGATTTCTCATAAATGTTAAGAACTGTATATCATTTCTTTTCTTGTTAAACCATTGTGACCATTCCACATTTCTCAAGAATTTTACTGATTGATGTATTTTATACTTAAACATCTCTTACTAATCATCCTTTCTACAAGCAAGATATATATTGGGTTTACCAAAAAGTCCATTTGGTTTTTTCCGTAAAATAAAAACCACGTTTTTCATTTTCACCAATAACTTTATTGATTTGGATATTTTGAGTATGTTGGCTATCTCCTGCTCTTGGCTTCTAGTGGGTAGCAGCCAGGAGTGCTGCTAAACATCTTCCAATGCATGGGACAGCCCCACAGCGAAGAATTATTTGGCCAAAATGTCAATAGTACCAAGAAACTTCGCAAACCACTTTTGACACGTTCAGTCAGTCACAGCACCTTCTCCATATGCTGCCCAAATCTTTTTTTACGTTTCAGTTGCATTTTTACCTCTCTTGAAATAATAAAGCATAATATGTTGAAAATGTTGCATATTTCTTCCATTTTCTATATTAAGATGGCTGCACAAAAATTCACCAATTTTGATAAGTTTTTTTTTAATGCATGCTGATATGACAGCTGTCACGATACATTCTAACAAAATTGTTTCAAATGAAGTTAGAGACAACTAAGCGCCACTGCAGCCATCGTGTGGAAGAATGTGACAGACTTTTTGGCCAACCCAATACAAAGAAAAACTTATTTTTAAAATATTCTCATGATATTAGGCTTTAAATTAAAATCATCTATGGATTAAGTTATTACTATAGTTATTAGTAGGATGCAATTGATCAAAATAACATGTCATGCATCTTGATTAAAATTTTAAATATAATTAATATTGTATTGGAAATGCATTCCTTAGATGAATGAGTCTTTTTATCCCAGTCAACTTATATAGTCAAAATGAATAGTACTTAGCGCTTGAACAAACGTGATTCTGTATCATCTTCTTCTCAATGTTTTGGTTTTATAGACCTAAATGCTGAGAAACATCACTCACTCACATATATAAGCTGGAGGAAATAGTAGACGTTTCCTTATAGCAACAGCACTTGATTTCTTGAAATGCTTAAGCATTTTATTTCCAAATCTCTTTGGGATCCATTATCAGAAGTTATTTTTAATTATCTACCAGATGGCACCTTGATTAGGTTTTCCTTTGATGTTGGAAAAGGTAAAGGATAGGAAACCACTGAATTGAAAAAAAAACAGTGAACTGCTGGTCGTTAGAGTTGCGTCCTTCTCAGCCCAGACAGGCACACTTCGCAGAGCCCTCGAGTTGGGCTCAGAGAACGACTTCCGCTCTGGAGCCAGGAGGAACTTGACTCGCTCTCAAACAGTCAGGGCTGGGCAAGTTTTCAAGCAGATCGGTTTCGCGTTGTCAGATCATTTGGGAAAACTCCAGATCTCAAAATGGGTTCCTTTCACACCCCACGCCCTGCATCCCTTTGTAGCCCCACAGCACACGGGACCCAGCGTGGAGACCACTGCTCCAGGGGAGCCTCACCATGGAACAACTGTGGCTACGACCTTTGCGTTGTTCCCACAAGCCAGGGGTTGATGTTAGAAGAACAAGTTTCTCTAATGGATTAGCTGCATTTCCACTAGCTGTTCCCACATGTGCCATTTTCCAGCTGTGTTCCCAGAGGGAGCTTTCCACACAGAGAGCAGCAAGCAGGGAGGGCATGGTGAGAGACACCAGGCAGGATTTAAAGATTACATTTGAATCCTATTAAGGCAACAGTACGAATTTTATGCTAGATCATTTCTTATGTACATATAAAGTATCATTATTGGGATGATGAGTATTTAGAACTTTCCAGGGACTAATTAAATATGAAGATGTCCAGCTTGCAGACTGGAAGCTCCACAGTTCAGTTCTCTTACCATAAAAATCTAATGTGATTGTTTAATGCAGTTGCCAAGATATTGTAATAAGAAATAACTGGGTATTTTAAAGTTTTAGCATATTTTTTTTCTTTTCTCTCAACTTCCAAAGTGTGTAATTCATTCATTCATCTATTCATGTGACCAATATTTACTGAGTGCCTGCTACGCGCCAGTCTCAGGAGATAATCAAAGTTTTCACTTCCTGGAGGTAATGGTCAGGTCGTAGGAAGTCTCAAAAAGAAGCAAGCTATGTTCACTTTCTGCTTTGGACATGAAATAAATAGCTTACGGGATTAGAAAGTGACAAGGGGAGAAGAGTGGTGAGCGTGGTGGTCAGGAAAGGCTTCTCTGAGGCAGGGACTCCGAGCAAATCCTGAGTGACAGACAAGAGGCAGACATCAAGCCATCTGGAGACAGCTTTCTAGGTGCCTGGAGCAGTAAGAGCAAAAACCTCAGTGTGGGAGGGAGCTTGGCAAGTGGCAAAAAACACTGATAAAGTCATTACTACAGCCAACGGAGGAGGCAGGAAAGGTTGGAGGTCACATGGGAGCGAGAGATGCCTTTCGGTCTGGATAAGGAATCTGCAGGATTTCCAGCCAGGGAGAGCATGATAGGATTTACATGACCTAAAGTCCTCTCTGGCTGCTGGCTGGAAACTAGACTGCAGGGAAGTGGGAAGGCCAGTAAGGACTTGATTTCAGGAGTCTGGGAAGGAGAGCACACTGCTTGACCAAAGCCATTGCAGAAGAGTGGGGGAAGTATTTTGAGGCAGGACTTGCTGATGGATGGAGTACCAAGGGCCTTGTTCAGAAACTGACAGCGGGGATGTGCTGGTGGAATCAGGAGTTTGGTTTGCAGCTGAGACTTTGAATGTCTGTTAGACACGAAGGGGGAGATGCCCAGTAGGAAGCTGGAAATTTTGGTTTGAATCTCAAGATCAGTGTATTAATCAGTGTATCTATCATACATGAAGTAAAAAAGGTATTTCAAGTCATGGTCCAATTATCTTAATTCTCTAAATACAGAAACAGCTACAGGAAGTCTAATTTTAAACTAAAATGCCTAGCCACAGGTAGACAGGCATTTCTTGGCTCGTTAACCAGTGATAGGATTTCTTACATAATTTTCTTCTTAAATTTTTTTCCCTTTCAATAAGGCAGACAAGAGAAAATGTTGTTTGTTTGCATGAGTACTGCTGGAAAACAGAAGACCGCATATGTGGAAATAAGTTTAGAATTATCCGTAGGTCATCTTGTGAAACTCTTTTAAGTTTGTCTTGTTTGTTTAGTATAGTAAACAGCAAGTCATACATCCACTACGGTGGGGGCGTCCTGCCTGTCCATCCATCCCGGGAGAAGAAATGGGAGTGAGGGTGAGGAAAGGGCCAGTCAGGTGAGACTGAGGAGCAGTCTGGATTTTCACCTACTGGTCTCGACTCTTCTGTGGATAGTATTTGTTTTACTTTTGTTTCGTAAGGTTCATTACTTGGCATGGTCACGTTTTACTGCTGAGATTTTCGTCTGTCAAGTAATGTGTGTGTGTGTGTGTATAGTCATCCCTTCTTACAGTGCCTCTGAGAATAGATGAATCCCCGCGAACAGAACAGCATACCTCGTCATTCTGCCCTGTTCGGTCTTTCACGTGGCAGAAGTTGGTTTAGGGGTCTGTGCATGAAGTTCCAGGCTATTTATCCATGGAATATATTATAATGAAAATGCTTCTTTGCTAGTTCATTTGTGAACACAGCAGGGGCAGCTACCTCCCCTTGACACCACTCATACAAATGCTCTGGTAGTGAACTTATCTTCCATTTCTCAGCTGTGTGCAGGTCTTGGCAGGAGACTTTGTCAAACATTTAGAAGTGAGAATAGCCTGCGGGGAGGCAAATGCTTCAGGAGATATAAATCTACTTGATAGAGGACCATTAGAGACACCTTGTAGTCAAGCTCGCCTTATTTTGCAAGAGAAAATACTTTACTTCCTTCTCCTTTTTTCAGTCCTAAGTAAGGCTCAACAAAATTACAATTCTATTTCTGTTTCTATTTATAGATGTGGATACAGATATAAACATAGATATAGATATGGGAAGCAGAAAGTTTCTGTGATACTTTTTCTTATAAACTGAGCACTGTTTTATTCGTTTGAATTTTAGTTGGCTATGAATGAATGATTTTCTTAATCTCATATATGACTTGAGCTCTGTATGCCACCAGAGTTTTTATAAGCCGTGTGATTTTTTCCCCAAGACATTTTTGGGGATTTATGTGACTCCTGGGAAATGGAAAATCATGGTAGTTCTGCCTTAAAATTTCCAACCAATTTTTTATGGTTTTTTTGCTCATAACTGAGACCAGCTCTGTAGTATTGATGATCCACACAACCTGCCCCATTAAACATCAGTATACCCACTGTTGCTTCCTGTTTCCTCTAGTTCCCTAGCTGCTCCATCAATGAATCCACTTTCTTGTTTTGACGTCAGTCCTGGGACAGCTGTCCTGTGCTGAGAAGCATGAGTTAGAGGAAGGATATGGCAAAGGCATATGAATTTCTATAAGGCAAATTAAAGGACAGGCATAATTATATAGAAAGACATATGTCAATAGCAACATAGCACAAGGCAGAGATTCCATACACAGTAATTAAGTGAGACATGCTCAGCATGGAATCAACTTCAAAAATATTTAGAACGATACATGTCCTGATCTGACCCCAAACCTCCTGAGTCTGGGTCTTTGGAATGGGGCCTGAGCATCTTTCCAAAACTTTGCAGGTGATTCTGATATTCAGTCAAGGCTGGGCATCACACATGCTGTGTTGTGCTAGTTCTTAGTAGGTCAGCCATTTCCTCTCGTGAATGCATACTGCCCTTTTCACTCTCACGGAGCTTTAAATTAGTATTTGCAAAGGGTATTAGCACCTTCAAGAGGCTCAAGTCAGGTGCCACTGAGATTGTGCAATGAACCCATGAATTTAAAATACATAAGCAAATTGGAGAGGAAATGATGTCATTATTTCAAAATAAGTTATATGAACTAGACATATGAAGAGACATATCAGGTTCTGTTATACTCTAAAAATAGAAATAAAACAATTTTCCCAATTCATTTAAATTTATTTATTTTACATCTCACTTGTCAATATTTCTTCAGTAATAGTTGGAGTTAATTCAGTGTGAACATTAACTGAGTGATTACCATACCCAAGGCATCATGCTAGGTGCTCTGGAATCTCAAAAGAAGATTCACAAAAAGAATTGAGATGTGAAGGACTTATTCTCAGAAGTGACAGCTGTTATTTAAACATCTAATTTTGATTCAAACACACACCTACCAAAGACCCAGCGGTCCAGGGTCCCAGCAGGGAACTCAGATCTCATGAATGGGTGTATCTAAGGCCCCACACTACATATGGGCTGTGAAAATGGGAACTGACTTATTCCAGTAGCCAGGCAACCAGCTCAAACCCAACTTGTATTGCAGATTCTAGCCACTTGACTTGTGCCTCCCCACTGTAGTTCTCACACGTCACCATCCACAACAATCTCAAGTTTAGGCCAATAGCTGTTCAACCCACTCTGCTCTTCCCTAAATGTGTTATCTCTCCCTAAAGCCAAACACCACTTAGTACAGTACCGCCAAGCATAGCTCACCTCTCAAACAGCCCGTCACTGGCTACCTTGAGCCATGCGTGTCCTGGCATACCTATCTCCTGGCTTCATACTATCGAGAGGAAAATTTTCTCTACCAACTTAGGGTCCTAGTGATGTAGGGATGCATGTGGGAGAACTAATTGATAACAGACAAGTTAACAGGAAAAAAACCAAAGTTTAATCACATGCATACAGGGTGCTCAGTAATCTGAGTAATTCACTGAATAATAGCTAGGAGTAATGGTTCATATACCAGCTTAATAGGGGGAAGAGCAGCAGAAGGATTTTAGCAGACACATACGGAGGGTATGGCTGCTTCTATACAGTTTGTTTATGTGATTTCTCATCCCAATGCAGATGGTCAGTCTCCTACTTGGCTGGAAGTTCCCCCGAGAGAGGATTTATGGCATCTTCCTTCTCAGAAAGCTCTGCCTTTAGCCTGATAAAGGAAGCTCAGCAAAGGCTTCCTTCTAAGTCTGCTGGATCTCCAGCATCTCCAGTTTAAAGTCCTCTTCATAGCGTTCTGTTGCATCCCTTCAAGATCTCAGGAGTACTTGTTTCGCTTTACTTATGGCTACTGCTCCTATGTCCTTAATCTTATTTTCTCAGGCCCTTTTACTTTTTTTCATTCCTCAAGCCTGTGCTGTAAAAGAAATGATTTTATGCCTTGAGCCGATGGTGTAAAGGAAACGATTTAGGTCTGGCTGGACCTTAAACAGTGTGCACATGACAGGTGGGCAGTCTGGCCCTGCACATCACTAAGCTCCAGCCCGGCACAGAGCTGCCACGGAGCCCGTGCAGCGTTCTCAGAAAGCATGTCAACGCTCCCAGTCTACTGTTTGACATCAGAGAGTATATTAAAAGGAAGAAACCAGAAATAAACCGGCAATATTAGAGGGTGGAAATGTAACTGCTCTTTGTATGCATATAAATAGACCTGTCTGGGACCACTTAGCGTGGGGCAAACAGCTCCTCATGGGAATATCATTATAATGCAGAAAATAAATGATACCCCAACAAAGGCCCTGAGTCATCCAGAAAGCATTCAATTATGTTGACTATATAGCAAGCCTTTCAATTTTACAGAGGAAATGCTCTAAAACTTCACTGACAATAGTGCCAGGCAAAAGGCAAGTGCTGTTTTCGAGGAAAAGCTGGAGAGGTGTGTCATGCAGTAGGAGGCCAGGACTGGGATGAGCTGTGGGGTGGGGGACTGACAGGGGAGACAGGTGGTCCAGAACTCTAAGTTGGGGCTTGCAAGGAGCCACACTGACAAGGCCACGGGAAGTGTGTTTTTAACCCCACCCCTCAGTATCTCTGATGATCCTTTTAGTGTCTCTCCCCAGTTTACCTTTATCTCCCATGGGTGTGCATTTTCTAGCTTAGATCTCTTAGGCAAGTCGTTTGACTTCTCTGCGCCTTTGTTTCTTCGTGTGTGAAATAGAGACACTAATAGTGCTGACCTCATAGGATTATCCTGAGAAATAAATGAAGACACACAGAGTACTTAGAGCAACACTTGGGGCACAGCAGGCCCCGAGTTAATTAATGTTTCCGGCTGTCGTTACTCTCATGCACTGTAGCAATAGTAGCAGCACTGTTCTAATACTAGTTCCAGTAGAAATTTCTTACTTGCTGCTGCTCCTTCAAAGGTTGCTCTTGGTTCAGTGGAGGCTGCCAGGCAGAGGTTCTTTGGTGCCTCAGTCCTGTGAGAAAGAGATTAATAACTTCCGGTGCAGTATCTAAAGTTATCCCTAGTGTATTATGATGAGACCTTTTTCCCCAAAGCACACTTCTCGTTTTATTGCAGGCATAAATCTTTTTTTTTTTTAATGCGTGGATGCTTCATTTTTCCCCATAAGAAACACACTCCTGTCATCAAGATTCTCTAGTGGGGCATCATATCTGTAGTCTTCCAGGAAGCCCACTGGTAGGTATTGGAACAATGAGGGAAAGTGTTGATAGTAAAGAGTTGCCTACAAACAGCAGGAGTAGCTGGAATCCCAAGGATTTAGGATTATATTCTAGACACGTGTAGAGTTTGATAAAAAGAGAGAGAGACTGTTTTGTTATACCTTAATTTTAAGAGGAAAATACTGCCAAGAACTCTCAGCTTTAATTTCCAAAACAAGCTCACCTGAAACCAATTCAGACCCATGAAAACAAGCTAGAAGATCAAATACACTGTGTGACCCTGAGCCTGTACACTCTCCCCCGGGCTCTCTCCCTCCAGGTGAGCTCGCCTCCCTTTGATGTGCCACAGGCTGCACTGAATGGCACACCTAAAACAGGGCCAGCTCACCGTTTCTCTGGGGAACCATAAAAAACCTCGGGGGGCGGGGGGGGGGGGGGGGCGGGGGAGGCGCATTTCTAGGGAAATCCTTTGAGATGAGAGTTCTCAGGAAGGATTTGAGTACATTATCCAGTGTAGTTGAATTCCTTCTTTGGTATTGAAAATGCTTTGCTTTATACCAAAGAACTCAGCCTCTTCCTACAGACATTGAATTTCATCTATTTCACTCATGGCACAATTTAAGCTTTTTTTTCCCTTCCCCTCTGGAACTTCTCTGATAAGCTTACCTCCACTTACAAAAACATCAAAGCCTGGGAAAAAAAATATTAGGGAAGAAAAAAGAACAGCACCTTTGGTTTAAGCTTCAAATGAGACCAAATTGATTAGTCATCTGAGATTAAGTTGGCCTGGCAGTAAGCTTACAGCAAGCCATCATCCTTTTCTTATTGTAATTTATCTTTGAAACTTTCAATAAACTGCCTACGTTCAGTCATATCCTGTAGAATGGTTGCTTAAATCTAAGACTAAGCTAGCCGTTGCCCTAATTGACTCTTGTTTATTCTAAATAATAAGAAATAAAGTAACTCATAGGGAAAAAAGCATTACAGGCACAGACCAAAAATAAATGCTGTATTTGTCAAGTGTTATGCAATAATTCGGTAGCACATCTCACGAAGGGAAAGCACGAAAGGCTTGTTGCCTCACATGCCCTTGCATGGTTCAGAACGAGTCTCCCCAGAGAGTGCTACTTTGGTACATGGATTATTTTGAGCTAATGATAATTGAAGCCTCCAAAATTCAGGACAAGCTTTTACCTCCTTCTTAACTACCTAAAAGAAGTTAGAAAGAGAGCCTGGTGGAGAACGAGAGCTATTACCAGAGATAACTACAAAGAATATGAGCCAGGTGTGTGCTGGGCTGGGGTGGGGACCTCAGCAGGGGCTCTTTATTCACAGTCCTCTCTGTGTCCCCCTATGCATGGCACGGTAAACATTTAGGTACCAAACATTTGCTTTTCCCACCTTCCTGTAAATTGTCTTCCTCCTCTGTGAAGTCGCAGATTCCTAATCCCTTCTCCTTGGCTCAGGGTGTCATATAAGCCTCAAATGCCTAACTGCTTGTGGTTTTCATATTCTTATGGGGCCCCTGTACATATGTAATTAAATTTGTTTTTCTCCTGTTAGTTTTTCTCATGTCAGTTTAATTGTTAGAACAGCCAGAAGAACCAGGAAGGGTAGAGGAAAAATTCTGTGTCCCCAACAGCCTTCTCTACTTGAATTTCTAGTAGGAAAACAATGGCCCCTTTGGAGTCTAACCCTGACTCCCTGTTGCTAAAACAAAGCTGCATGTACTGCTCACCATGGTGAGGGACAGCACCACTCAACAGAGTGTCGTCACTGTCTTGAGTGAGGTGACATTGGATTTTGTTGAGAATTTGAAGTCTGGTTTAAGGCAAGTTCCGAATTGATAGGAACAGGAGGAATGCAGAGTCCTAGGGTGCAAATGGTTTATTGATGCTTTCCATTAAAGACTTGATGGGTCTTTCCACAGATTTCTGTGTTGAATAATCAAGTTATTTGCCTGGGCAAGAATCTCCTGAAATAGGAGGTGCTCTTCATGAGAACAGTGAGATAGTGAAGTGATGATAATGAAGACAGGAAGCCGTGCTTGTGTCCTTGTTGTCCAAGTTGAGTGTGTGTGGGAAGGGATGGAGGGGAGTGGGGGCTGGGGTTAGCAGGTTTTAGTTCTCCGTGGCCTGAAAGGAGACAGGCATCTTGAGAATCTCATGGTGGATAGGTAGATGTGTGACACTGAGAGGAAACAGAAGTCCAGATGATGCAAAGCTGTCAGTCGTCACAATTTATTTTCATTTAACTTTAACAGCATTTGGCTCTACTGTCTCCACCTCTGCACCCACAGTTTGGAGTTACTGCCTCTAAAACTGGCATGAAGAGCATGACAGGTGATTGCTTCTCTCAGGGCATGGGTCCTTCCCCTGGAGATGAGAACCAGCCCATTTGAATCTGCACTTCTGTACCCACAGGTACTTGTATCACAGTGCATCCTTCAAGTGCTGTGGGAGTTCATGGAAAATAAACACGATGGAGTGGCAATGCTTATTGCATGCCCAGCTTTAAGTTGTAAAGAGAAGATAAGTAAACATTGAGTATTTCTAAAGGAAAATTTAGTTTGAAGTCTATTCTTAGTTGACTTAGGACACAAGTCTGATCATGTCACTCTTGTTTGTCTTTTGGATAAGAACAAAGAGTTGTTTTTCACACTATACATTCATAGAGAACAGACATTCAAGATCTATAGCTATAAAAAGTCTAATTCTAAAAAAGTTGAGAGAAATGTCTCCATTCTCATAAAAAAAATCTTTTGCAATTCTGATTTTGCAGTTATTAGAAAATTTTCATATACCTACAAACTTTTTATTGGTGTCAAATGTCTGTATTTTTCTATTTTTTTTCCTTCTTGCTAGAAGTAGACATGCCGAGAGAAGCTCCAAGTGCACGAGATTGCACCGGTGCCTCACACTGTGGAAACAGCTCCTGTCAGTCAGAGCCAAGGTCCTTGTCAATTCATCTCCACTTCCCACCAAGATTAGTGACATTAACCAGGTGTCACCACTCCAGTTGTCACATGCTTGCTGCCCTGGCCAAATTTCAGTATGGCTGATTGCTTGTCTTCCATCCAGAAATCTCTTCAATTTCAATTAGCTCTTGTATCTTCATGTTCTGCTCTTCATGGATGCCCACTGGTGCTCTTAAGCACTGGGCAGGTGCTGTAGTCCAATCTAGAGAACGGAGCATTTTTTAATAAAGAGCCTCCTTGAGCCCCTGGAGAAAGAAAGCTACTAGCCCGTCTGAGCAATTTACTTAAGAATGCACATGCTCTCATACTGGACCATGGGGTGGGTGGTATGGGAATAAACAAAGACCAGCCAAATGAGAAGGGCAAAGGCTATCTATTCTGAGCTTCCCATAGCAAGGAAGTCAGCCACCCTCACTTGTGTTTGGGAGAAACTCACAGGCAGGCAGAGGAGTGGGGAGCTTCCTAGCAGAGAACGGGGAATGCTCAGGGCTGCCCTGATGGGAGGCTGCTGGCCTGGGGAAGTTGGAGGGAGGCTAAGTAGAAGTGGGGCCTCCTGTGTGATTGGTTAGGGGAGTGCATTTGGTTTTCTCTGGTTGGTCCTAAATTGGCCCCTAAATTAGGGAAGCTGCTAGTTATTAATCAAGTCCTAGCCATTTGGGGCCAATTGTTGTTGTTGTTTAGCTTCCTAGATTGTGACTAGATAAAACAATCTGCTTTCCTGCAAGTCTGATTCATACCAGGCTGGCTTCCTGGTTTCTGGTGATAGATGGTTGGTTTCCTGGGCAGGTTGCTGCAGGGTATGGATCAAAGTTCTGTTTGCATACAGGGTCTGGCCATTTGTATATCCAGTCTCCCAGGGGGGATATATGTGGAAGTTATAATGTAACAGAGCTCTCTGATTCTAAAATACACTGTAATTTAAATGAGATTTTAGTTACAGTTGTAGTAATACTAAACATAGGCAGGTAGTGAATTGTTGGAGTGAATTATCTCCTGTAGATTTTTCTCCCATCAGTGTTAAATACAGAAGCCAGTCTGCAGCAGTGGGCACTAATTGCAAAAGAAAGCATTGTGGAAATATAAGAACCTGGGAGTTAAGCTTCAAGAAAGATGTAACGTGACTCGTTGGATCTGTTTTCCACTCAGACCTCAGTTGATGGATACTTCGGTGTGTGGTTTGGGTTTTTTTCCAAGGAAGTCTTCACAAATTCTAGGTCTAAAGTTCCAGGGACAAGCAGACCTGAGAAACAACATGTCTTGAAAGAGGAAGGAAATATATCAGATTGGTAAGGAAGGGTGAAGAAAGAGCATCCAGTTAAAATTCCATGGCTAAATAATGTATGCAGAATTCTACATTCTAAACTATTTAAATAACAAATTGCTAAGACTAGATCATTGAAGTGGCCCTTTATTCAACTCAGTAGACTCTTTCATTGAACATTTACTAGGCCCTACTATGAGCTGGAAATATCTCCGCTATTATTTGTTAACAGCTCTGTGTGCAACCTCATGGGGAAAACAGTACATATCTTCACTAAGACCAGGAATAGCTTGTGGCGTACCGATGTGGTACTTAAATAAAATGACTACCAGGAGACAGAAATGGTGACATGTTCCCTCCTCCCGGAAAGAGCACTCTTTATGTTACTTTGCACAAGCGGTGTTGAAACCGTTTATCGAATGCAGACCATGCACATGGGCCTGGGTCGGTGTCTGGAAAATGCAAAGTATTTCTGGACGTGCAGGAGTTTTCGGGAAACCTTATGGCTAATGGGTACACACACGCATCTGCAGTGCATCAGTACATCAGGAAACATGCCTCCTGAGTGGTGTAAACTCAAGGACTCACCAGGACCTCCTTGGGGAGGGTGCTCTTGTGCTGCCTCTGGTGAGCGAGGAAGTTATCATAACACATTTGACAAGTCTTACATTTTCATTTGTCAGGTTGAAAGTGAGTACACTGTCCATGCTGACACAAGTTGAGACATTTGTTTGTCTCTGCGTGCATGTTCTCACCATTGCACTCTGCAGACAAGTGACAGGGGAAATTTGACAAGCAATTTGTATTATGTCACTTACACTAAATCACATCCCCTGTCTTCCCCCCTAATCACACAAAAGCTCCCAAAGCCCAGGAGGCATGAGGTTCCCAGGGCTTATGAGGTTACTGAGGAGAAGTGAGAAGTTCAGAGGAGACATAAGGAGACTTTGGCAAAAAAGAATCTTCCCCTCAGCTGCCTGACCCGACTGTCCTATGACTTTCAGAAAGTGACTTACCTTCACCCACTTCCTGTAGCTTCCTGATGTTATGAGGTGAATATCTGTGCCTTCCCCCAAAATGTATATGGTGAAGCCCTAGCCCCTGGTGTGGCGGCTTTTGGAGATGGGGCCTTTGGAAGGTGATTGGTTTACACTGTGTCATGTGGGTGAGACCCTCGCAAAGGTTTCCCCTTCTCAGAAGAGGAAGAGAGAGAGATTGTCCTCTCCATACACAGGCACCAAGGAAAGGCCACATGAGCACACCCAGAAAGTGCTGTCTAGAAGCCTGGAACACCAGGAATGTAATCTACCAGCGCCTTGATCTTGGACTTCCAGCTTCTAGAACTGTTGGAATCAAATGTCTGTTGGTTAAGCCACACAGGCAGTGGTATTTGGTTACAGCAGCCCGAGCTAAGACAGCTGATCTCTCCTAACTGTGAACCTCTAGGGCAGTGGCTCTCACCAAGGGGCATCCCCCCGCCCCTGGCCAGGGGATGTTGGGCAGTTCGGGATACAATTTTTCTCATCACACCTGGTGTGGGTGGAGACCAGGGGTGCTTCAAACCACCTCACAGTGTTTAGGACAAACCCCCACAATGAAGCAGGGTCCAAACCCCAAAACATCAAGAGTGCTGAAGTTGAGGAAACCCACTCCAGATCCTGTGCAGGCATCTCCCAAGAAGCCCCGGGAACCAGACAAATCCCATCTCCCCCTGACCGCTTTATTCTTTCCTATCTTTTTCTGGTAATTCTGAAAATCATCACTTCTAAGAAACCTATTAAAGCACTGCCCTTGGTGGCCAATGGAATTAGCTGGAAACCACACAGATGTGACCCCCCCAGACACAAGTGTTCACTCTGTGTCCTCTCATCATGCTCAAGCCACCTTCCTCTCCCTGTCCTCCCCCAGGGGAGCGGTGCTGGGCAGGTCCATTCCAGCAGCTCAAGTGTGTCTGCTGTGCATCCGTGGGGCAGATGCCTGCACCGTGAGAGAATGGTCCAGAAACACTTCTGAGGCCGGTTGTCTCCAAATCATTTCTCTCTCCACCCAGACCCTCTGGTTTCCCAGACAACCAAATTCATTACTGAAAGATATATGCATGCAAGACTTTATGGTGAAAATAAAATAACATTAAACTGAGGGCTGACTAGCATTAGAGATCATTCAAGTCTCTGAACAGTTACCTCCACTAGGGGAGTACAGTTTATGCTTCAGTTTGAACTACTGCCCTGGGATGCTATTTGCAGCAGTTGGGTCTGTGCAGGGTTCTGGTGTGTTTGTTCATGGCCACTTTGTAGATATAGAGTGTGGTTGAGGCATCATTTAGTGCAATGTTTGTGGAACGCCTACCTTGACCCAGGCCAGTCCTAGGCACTAGGAGCTCAGGTGACAGCACCAGCACCCCTTGCTTCAAGGAGGTCACTGGGTGAGCAGACCCTCTTGTACATGTTGTTAGAGAGAGGCCTGGATTTATGGTGGGGGAGGGGCGGCTAAAGCAGCCTCAGAGGAGGGGATTTAGGATTGCCCTCCCAAACGCTGTGAACCCTGAGCTGAGCCTGGAGAAGTCAGCGTTAACCCGACAAAGGAGAGAACAGCACAGGAAACAAGAACAATAGGAGGTAAACCCCAGTGTCCCACTCCTGTGCAACATGTACAAAATTACAAGCAGGGCTCAGGGTGAGAAGAAAGAGACTCCTGAGACCTGCAGGGCCCTGATCACCGGCCCCAAGAGCCTGTGTTTCCTCTGGTAGCTGATGGGGGGCGGGGGCATGGATGTGGTCAGCAGAAGAGTGACACACACAGGTACATGATCCCAGTTTAAATGTACAAGGACAAAAATGTAACTCATCTGCAGCTATGAAGGCATCTTCAGATGTATATTGTTACTGAATGAGGACCGGGACCAGAGCTGACTGGCCCCAGCACTGACTGGAAATAGGATTCTTCTGCGGTGTCACAGGAAAAGAATTTCAGGGACACACACATAGGTGGATTTTAAGCTGTAGTGGCAAGATTTATTAGAGTGAGAGTTAGACACCCTCCTTGGAGAGGCAGAGCGGGCAGGCTACAGTAGCGGCTGTGTGAAAGGAAGTGACAGAGGCTAAAGCAGGGTCCTCTGTTGCTGCTCGCTGCTCCCTGGTTGCAAGTCTTGTAGGGAGCCTTAGAGTTTAGGAGAAAAGAAGGCAAAAAGTATGTGCTGAGAGAAGGGCATGGCGTGCTCCAAGGACAGGACGGGACACTCCAAGGTTCTTTAGCTTTCACCCGTTTCCTTGGTTTCTTTCTTTCCTTGAAAGAAAGACCAGGTTTTCTTTCAAACTATCCACTCTCCTGGCATTTCCTGGGGCTGTACCTGTGCCCTTCCCCATCCAATCCCTTTCCTGGATCTTCCAGGGTTTTGTGCCCTTACCCTGTCCAATCTTTCCCCCCAGATTTTCCCAGGCTGGTCCCCTTCCCCTTTTCAGTCACCATCTTGGCTTCTACTGCGTGTGCACTCAGCGAAAGGAATCCCCCCTTCGCTGTTTTCTCCTTCCCCTGTCCATCTGGCAGAACAATTGCTTTCTGGGGTGACTGAGAAGTGTCTTTCCTGCTGACTCAGATGCTGGGAGTGACTGTGAAGCTTCCTTTCCTAGTTAGTCTGGCTTAATCAGACGGCTGGTTCCCTTTGCTCTCTCCTTTTTGTTAATAGCTAACCGCCCACTCTAACAGTACTATAGAATCAGGCCGTGAACCACATTGATAGTTCTGTTTTTATTGACTCCCCAATGAATGAATTCACAGCATGCATGTATGCTTTCCATACTCTCCATACACCTACACAGACATGTGTCTTCTTCCTCCCTGCATTAGACAAACCCTTGGCGGGTAACTGCTTGCCTTGCTGTAAACCCAGAGCTCAGCACGATGCCTTTTACATGGAAAAACAAACAAATAAAGAAACCACGTTTTTCTGTTGTTGCTATTGGTGGTAGAGCATGTGCCAGGTCCCTTACTTTCTGTATTCTTCAGAACCAATGTCCCAGCTCCCTGGCTGTGACATCATCTTGCTGGTCAGGTGAGGGTGTGTTCTGACCATTTCCCCTGCTTCTCTGGGAGAAGCAGAGTGCTGTGCGCAGGTAACCTTTCATTTCCAAGGCAGGGACCCTGCACACATACTCACTTCCCTGACGCAGCCACGCCTTCTCCACAGGGGCATTAGCACCAATAACACCTGTGTAATGAACTCTCCTGAAATTCCCGAGGCAACTCAGTTAACAGGAGCGCCTTATGACAGAAGTTTAAACTTTAAGTTCTCTTCCCAGTAATGTTGCAGTTGTCCCCCTTAAGCCACCTGGGCCTCATGCTGCCGTTTGGGACTTCCTGGAGAGGTTGGCCTTCAGCCGGCCTGGCATGCGTCAGTGCTGGGTTTGCGCTCAGTTGACTCCGGGGGACGCACAGTGACTTTTCTCTTTAACAGCCTAGGACGAGGCAGAATCTAGTGGTGATGTTGGGGCCTGAAAAGCATCATTTTTATCGAAGTAATGTTTGCTTTTGCTTATTTTGTTGTAAACGCTAATCTTAAATTTTAGAGACCCAAGAAAGTAGGGATGTCATTCAAGGAGACTTCTAAGTGTGCTAAAAATGGAATGACAATTAACATGGAATTACATGGGACTGATGATATGGGCACATCTGTCAAGTAAAGGAAAAAATAATTCACTGTTATTTTGTGGTCTCCTCTCCAAACTAGCTGCACTAAACATGGACCCAAGCCCGAATGCTGTGGTGTGTTTATTTGCGATGGCCGCAGTAACAAAGTACCACCAACCAGACAGATGAAACACCAGGTGTTTAGTGTCTCATAGGCCTGGCAGCTAGAAGGTGCCGCAGGGTTGGTTCCTTCTGAGGCTGTGAGGGAGAATGTGTCCCAGGCTCTCCCCTGGCTTCTGGGGGTTTGCTCACCATCTTCATCATTTCTCGGCTTACCAAAGCACTACCCCGATCGCCCCTTCTTCCTCACACGGTGCTCTCCTTGTGCGTGTGTCCATTTCCAGATTTCTCCTTTTTACAAAGATACCAGTCATATTGAATTAGAGACCTACTGTGCTCCAGTATGACCCCACCTTAACTTAATGGCATCTGCAGTGAACACATTTCCAGATGAGGCCACATTCTGAGGTTATGGGACCTAGGAGTTCAACATAGGGGGAGACTGGGTTGGAGACACAATTCCACCTATTAAACAGCAACACCTCCATTTTTATCCCATTTCACCCAAAACAGTCCCATGAACTGTACACAAGCAGCCACTCTGCCCTTTAC
Source organism: Desmodus rotundus (assembly GCF_022682495.2). Lineage (NCBI taxonomy): Eukaryota > Metazoa > Chordata > Mammalia > Chiroptera > Phyllostomidae > Desmodus > Desmodus rotundus. The sequence continues at coordinate 184,965,593 of NC_071387.1, read as the reverse complement.
CACATGATGAGGATTAGCCACTTCACCTTTCTGGTTACAACCTGCCAGGACGACAGTCCTGAGTCCCTAAGTAAACAGGAAGGAAGGGAAAGAGGATAGAAAAGGTAAACTAACACACTTTAAGAAAAATCACTGGCAGGGAGAAGGGAAGACAGGTGTAGTGAGTTGCATGGTGGCCCCCACAGAAGATATGTCAACATTAAAGTCCCTGGAATGTGTGAATGTGACCTCATTTGGGAAAAGGGTCTTTGCAGATGTAATTAAGGATCTTGTAACCCAAACATTCTGGATTACCCAGCTGGGTCCTAAATCCAATGACAAGGGTCTTTGCAGGAGACAGAAGAGGAGATGCCACAGGTACGCAGAGGAGAAAGGCCACGTGCAGATGGAGGCAGACCCAGAGGGATGCAGCCGCTAGTCAGTAAATGCCAGAAGCCAACAGAAGCCAGAAGTGGCTTATCTCTTAGAGCCTTCAGAAAGAGCACAGCCCTGCCAAACCTGAAGTTCAGACTGGCCTCAAGATCTGTGAAAATATAAATTTCTAATTTTTAAAGCCACCCAGTTTGTGGAAATTTCTACAACAGTCACAGGAAGCTAATACAAAAGGAAAGAAAGAAGCAGCATTTGCAGAGACCCTGAGTGTCACCGAGGGTGGCCAAGGGGGTACTGCCCTGGAGTCCTGGTTGCCTCTCCAGCTCCACCCTGGCCTGACTTCCTTGAGGAAGAGCAAAGGCACCAGATGATTCTGTGCCCTTTCCCAAGCCCTGGTTTCTCCTCCTTGAACACAGCTATCCAGTCCTTGCCCACCTCTCAGTTTGTCACCGGAAGGTAAGCCGTTGCTGGAGACCTCTGTGTAGCTAATGGAATCACATCAGGGCAAACAAACACCACTGAGTCTTCATGCTGTCAAACAAGCCAACAGCCCGAACATTCTTGGAAGCATACTCAAAGATTCTGTCAACTTTGAAAATGAGGTAGCAGAGATACCTCATACTGGGTTATGAGATGTATGTAGAAAGCGTTCCTCAAACATACAGACTCCTAATTGTTTTTGCCTGATGCTGAGTTTGGATCAGCACTGCTTGGGTTGTTTGGTTTGGTGTGATGGTGCTGACCACAAGCATAGCCTAATAATAATAACCAAGCTGTTCGTAGGCCAGTGTAGAGGCTTTCAGGTGATCCTCTTAAATTCTAGTGAACCCACCTCAACAGAGAGCCAGGACAGAGCCTGAAGTACATGCTTGGTGTCTCCATTTCAAAATCTGACACGGCTAAGAAGTCATTCTAACCAAGGGAATGGACGTCCCATCACCAAACCCCACTGCAATGAGAGCAGATGGCCAGGACAATCAGGTTCCTGCAGGGCAGAGGCCGCTGTCACTTCTGTACAACCTGGGAGACCATGCGGGGCTGATGCCAACACACAGGGTTACTCCTCTCAGACCAATGTGGGTGACAGCCTCTCCCTGCCTGGGCTTCATAATGCAGCTGGTGAATAGATACTTAAAGTCCTCAAAAACTGCAACTGTTTAGATAGATAAGAAAACTCAAACACCAGCCACTTTGTTGGGATTTAGGGCAACTGATCTGCAGAAACTCGGTGTCTATATTTTCCTGCTTTTTAAAATTCATTCCTGCAATCTGATCCACTTATCTTCCTCCTCTGCTACAAGTAAAATCTCACTATGATCAAGAAATGGCCAAAGGACTGTCTTCTAGCTTTTTTTCTTTCTAGAATTTTGCAGTGTTGAGTGTTGCTTGTATTAAACATACCATCAGTTAGGTTCAGAGCTAATGTTTCATCATTTTGATTGAGTGGGATTAGCAAAAATAAATTTTGGTCTGCTTTTGGTCCTCTTGACTCATTTTTTGTTTGTTTGTTCCTTTAAGTCTGCTTGGTCTTTTATTCTTCATCTTAGTGCCTTACCTTGTTTCTATTTATCACCTTGGGAATAGTCCCTATACAGTCATGTGTTGCAGAATGTCCTCGGTAGTCCCACAAGACTGAGGGAGCTGAACATCCCTGTCACCTAGTGACACCTGCTTCTCATGTTTGCAGTGGTGCTGATGTAAACATCCCTATTTCACTGCCAGTCATAGAAAGATACTGTATTTATAACAGTAGTTATTGATTTTTTTAGTATAGCACAAACACAATCCCCAAAATTTTAAACCCATTAAAGTATATAAACCCTATAAGTTTTAGTTTTACAGCATAAGCCTATAATATAAATTTCAAGCAGAATTAGAATTCCCTAATGAAGAACAATGCTTGGCTTGGCTGGGATCTACTAGGAAGAATCAACCTGGGAAACAAAATTTCATACAATGAACTTTTTCTGTTTGAGAACCCCCATGGGAATTCTTTCGTAACCAGCTCACTGATTAATGAGGAAGATGGAATTGCAGGCAAATACCTATGTATCCTTCTGTGAGATTTGTCTCTCTGGTGTATGAAGTCCGCTGTGAGCAAAGTACGGGAGAGGGGGTGAGAGATCAGAATGACAGATGCGTGTAGGAATACGGTGTGTTTAGGGCAAGCCGCTGCTGTCAGTCAGTGCTGAAAATGCACTCCCGTACACTCGGAACCCCAGTTCTCTGGGGCGGGAATGGGCATCATGCTCAGAAAGATTTCTCTATTTGGGTGAATTTGGGAAACTCTAGGTTAAACTAAGTTCACTGGGTGGTTTGATTTTACCTAACTGCAAGTCTGCTAACGGACTTTACTTTGCTGTCAGCACATTGTAAATCTCGGAGGTGGGTGTCAAGTGTACCATTTCCCACACTTAGGATACAGTGGTACCCTTGTTAGAATACTGCATCCTGTAGAACAAGTATCCCAAGTATCCCCGCACTGTCGTGGAGGTGGGTAACAATAGCAGCAGGATAACGTGGAAGCAATTCTCATCAAAGAGCTATTATTGCATCTTCTTACATTGTGTAGTCAAGGAGCCCATACAAATTGCTTATTGATTTATCAGTAAACCTAAGGTTATCACATGTCATCCTGTCCTCAGTTATTATATTATTGTTGAAAAAATAAATTATATACAGAAGCTAACTAGACATAACTCCACTGAATGTCTACAGAATGACTGAAAAAAATGACTTACAGGATAGGTATCATATAAGTGGTAAAGATTACACCTGCAAAAAAAGCTCCAAGGAGCAGGTGAAGTGGGCTGAGTGGGAAAGAGGGATTTCTGGCCGGGAGACTCACAGAAATGCACCAAAGCCAGAAGACCCGGTAGCCCTGTGGCCTTACACACATCATTTAACCTCTTTGGGCTGCATCTGTCTTCTATGCAGATTGGAAGTTGTACCTGCCCTTTTTATACCCCCAGGTAAGAGCCAAAGCAGCAACTAACACAGAACATGTGACTTTTCTTGAAATCATGAAACCGCCCTGAAATGTAATCTGTGAGTAGTCACATTTGAAGAAAACCTATAGCGGATCCCCTCTCTTTGTGTCCTTTACTAAGACCACCTGTTGTTTCAATGGAGAGGTGGATCAACTCGAGAAGCGAGAATGAGGGACTGCATTGCTCTAAGTCATCATTAGGCCACTTGCTTTGCCTCATGCGTTACTGTTATCCCAGCAGTCAGAGGACTCACTTCAGGGTCTGTGCCCAAAGCAGACTTTTCCTACAGACACTGGTCTCACCGCCTCTCAGAGACCCTGTGGTCTCCTGTAACTTCTGTCCTAGGAGAGTTCCTGGTCTTTGTTAGATAGCAATCTTGGCCTAAAAATAACAAACCTCCTAGGTTTCTCGCCTGAAGCTAGAATCAGTGTTTAAATTTTCACCTTCCTTTCTGCTAAAATTAGACAATGAATTGAGATAATTTTTTTTACTATCTTACTTTATGTTTAATCCAATTATTTAAATCATTTAAAACTATCATATCAGCCGCTTGGCTCATTTTCAATATTTCTTAAAAATCAATTTATTTTTATTTCAAAAAGGTGCTCCAGCGAACCTTTTAATTAACTGTCATTTTTATTTTTAGACTGAGTCTTATACAAATTAAAAATGCTTATTTTAGCCACCTTGTCTGTATTTCTATTCATTGCCTTAGTTCTTAACACGTTGACAATATGAGAGTTTCTCAGAATCTAATTCTGTGAAATCCTCTGGACAGAGTCTCAAGGTTCCAAAATATACAGTTCCCTTTGTCTGACAGCCAGATGGAATAGGTTATTTGTTTGGAGGTAATAACTCTAGAAAGAATTGCCTACCGCGTATTGTAAACCCATAAGATTCGGCTTTATATGATTCCTACTTGGAGGGTTGAGTTACTATCTGAGTCATTGTCTCAAACCAACGGCTTCCCAATTCTCACATGTGAAGTAGGTTCCTCTGTGTGCTATAAGGCTGTACCTGGTTTTAAGAAAATCATAGTTAATGGGCAAAAGCATAAGGAACTTTAGTGTTTCTTCTAGAATTTGTCTTAGCCTCTGCAGGCAGCAGCCACCGATACCTGGTCTCCAGCCATCCCATCTTAGTCTGCCCTTTTTTTCCTCTTTCTCTTCCTCTATTTAGATAAATCTTTAGTCAATTAAAGCCAATGGCAGATATAGAAAGGGAGGTTCATTGTTTTAAAAAAATCAATGCATCTCATTAAATATTTATTCTACTCCAGCAAGAGCCAAGGGGTGTGGAGATAAACAGGTCCCCTCCTGGGAACAAGGGAAGGGTGTGACTAGACCAGAGGGTTGGTGTCACCCCAACCATTTTCCAGTCTGAAAGGAGGAAATGAAGACAAAAGCATCCAGAGAAAGGATTGCAACACTGTTGCAAGGGATGCATAATTAGGAAATCGACACACAGTTTTTTCCATAAGATAATCATATCATCCAGTATTGCAAATGTCAGAGATAAAGTCGACTGGGGAGTTAGAAACTTCTAGGGGATGACTCAGAGATTCATTCTGGGACTAAGGCTAGAATGGTAATCCTGCGTTTCTTTTTTCTTTCTTTGATTTGCTTCCCTGAGCCAATCTCTTGTTGTTTTCCTGACTCCATGCTGTGACTAGCCCATCGTATGTACACGGTCATGGTGGGGGCAGAACAAGGCACCAGCTTCTCTCCATGGCCGCTCCCAATGCTGAAGTCCTGCCCCTGAGAAGCAGATTTAACCACAGGTGTTTGTGTGGCCATTACTTACGTGTGCCTTTTAACTTGAAGGTTTTACCTTATTTGACCAGTTGTACAGACACAGGTATAGTAAGCAGTGTGGATTCATTCACAAAGATCTGTTTGCATGATTATCAAAACTAAAGCTATGTGATCATAAATCTTGAGAGTTAACTTTTGTTTTATTGATATAGTTCCTAGGATTGTAATTTTTGTCCCTTTATATAGCAAAAGTATTTTGTTCCCTTTCACCTCATCTACTGGGATCAGTAACACAAGAAACCCAAATTTGTTGGTCACTTCTACCAGGCTTCCCCTCCATGACCTGTAATTCAGGGGTTATTCCATCCCTCTCAGCTCCCACTTCTCAGTGTTACTGACCACGCTACCTGTAGGGCTGTGATTCCTTGAGCCACACCACACAATGCAAGGCAGTGTCCTGGGAGGATGTTACAGCATCACTTCCACATAGGAAATGCACTGTTATTTTAATGGGGTTGTCACACCTAATTAAATTATATTTCCTTTAAAGGCGGAATGTATGCATGGATAAAGGTTGGATATTTTTATTGTTCTATTAGAAAGGAGGACAGATTCTAGTTCAGTTAATGAAAATCTATGGTCAGAAAAGTAAGCAGTTTAGTCAAGGCATTTTTTGTATTATTTAACTGCTCTTTTAAGTGTATAGACCAGATCAATTAACATTTATTGTTACATTTACAGAATTATTATTATTAACCTTTCCTGATAACCTGTCATCTTATCTATTTTAAGAACTTTCAAAGGATTTCCTTGTTATGGATTATGAAGGATTAATTAGAACAAGATTCCATGTAAAGAGTGTTTTATTCTAATTTTATAACATAACCTATTAAATCAAGCATTAAAGACAGAGGAAACAGAAGGAACAAGATTTTTATACCATGCCCAATTCAAAATAGGAGGTCAGCCACAATTAAATTTGTTTAATTTAATGCAGGTAAATTAAGCCTTCTTCTATTAACATTGGATTAGTGAGCGGTCCAGTTTCTCAAAGTGAATGAGTTCTGGAAATGCGGATTCAACCCCTTGGTCACCCGAGATGTTCCTTTGGTGATGCTCTCAACTTTACAGGGACACCTATAACTAATAACCTATTTTCTGTAGTATCGAGTGTTGAGTGCCTTGTAAGGTTCTTTAATTGAACTATTTTGATGTTTCTTCCAACAGACGCTATTACTGACCAATGGCTCCAGCTGGGGTCTTGTGATGACCCTGAGAGAACCTTAGAACCACCTATTGATGATAAGGCTGAAAATCTCTGAGTGCTTACTCACCCCAAGCAATAATAGCAAAACTGAGACAAGTTTAGTTTCATAAGGAATTAGTCGGTGACTACCATGAAAGTAAGCACATATTCTAGACGATGAGGGCACTGAAAAACCTTAAAAGACTTTTTAATTTACTACATAAACAGTATGTTAGGATTACCACCAAGTAAAAAGGCTCTTTCAAACCTAGAAATGGAATCTCTCCTTTAAAAACTTGACCATTATTGGGCCATTCTTTAACATGAAAGGGAGCACGCTTCTAAGCAACTGAAAGATTCATAACTGCCGACGTATAATCATGAAACTTGTCATAATTAAGTGGAGGTTGAACTTCTCCTTTTCATTTGCCAGGTCTTTTCATATTGGAAGCTTGATAAACAGGACAGCTCTCACAATGGTATTAAACCAAATAAAAACCTGCAGAATGTCAAGCATCCCTAATTAGTCCTGGCGTCCTTACTTCATAAAGTATGGAAGAAAACTCCTTGATGTTATCTAGCAGCACTCTGGGACCCCCCAAAGATGGTTTAGAAGTAAAAGATACTTTAAAAAGTTTTAATAGTTTGACTATGGAGTATAGATTTGGGGAAGGCAATTTCAAAAGGAGTTATTAGGGGACACAAAATATAAGTCCTTCATGACTAACGACAGAATACAAAAGCCGCTATGCTCAGAGCTTTCCTAAGTAAGCAAGCAGTCAAGCTTTTTCAATGACCAAACAATGCCATCTCCAATGCTTCACCTCTTTGGTCTGTAAGCCAGACAAGCCACTTTTAAAGTACAGATTTTTTGCTTGTTTCCTCCCATTTCATGATGAACTGTCTGCTTATATTCAGTGTCCTAAAAAGACACAATGGCAGATTTTTATGATACATTAAGGTCCAAACATTTCCCAAAAGAAAACAGGATGAGAAAAGGCACTAGCCACATAAAAGAAGGAGCGATGCTGATGGAGCATTGTAAAGACTAACGATCTTCCTTTGCCAAAGGTGGGAAAGGCTCTTTTCACATTTACCTAGGGACACGCAATCACAGGAAATCAGTGCCTCACTTTTACAGCTTCAACCACAGATCAAAGCAAACCCAGGCTGGGGCGAAGACCCTGAGAAGCTGGTGGGTGGGAAACACCAGGAATCTGTCCCCCCACCTAGCCAGCAATCGCAGTGGTAGAGACTGGCTGATGTAACCCTTTTGCAATGCTGGAGTTTAATGAAAGGGGAAACTTGGATGGTAAATTATGGTTAATTTGGGTTGCTTTCAGTTCTTAGCGTAGTAGCAGCTCCCCACCCCTCACCCCCAGCCCCTTGGCAGGCAGCTGTGCATGCATAATGGAGCAGCTTGCATGCTGACTGTGGGAGCCACAGTGGGCAATACAGGTTCTGTCCTTCAAATACCGATCCGTGCTCTGATTGCTGCTGCTGTTCATGGAGATGCAGACAGGGGCAGCCACTGTTATAGGTCCCTGTCCCTGTAGCTGAAGTGACCTTCCAGGGACTTAAAGAGTTGGTGCCCTGTTTTTCCCCTTCATTTTTTTCTTTTTTGGGGGACGGGGACAGTTTGGGGGAGCCAGACATTGAAGGTTAGGATGTGCAAAAGTAAATGCATTTGGGGAAATTAGAAAGCAACTATGCATGCCCTTGGAAAGGCACGGGTTCACAAAAGACCCAACAAGTCCTTAAGTTTACACCTCAGGCTGATCGTCAGCACGGACACATCACGTAACAGTCAGAACCAAACATACAAACAAAAAACACACACATGGGGAAGGGAAAGAATTCCCTCCCAGGGTTCCTGCACCATTAGATTCCAAAGTCCAGTCAACACCAACAAATCACAACAACAAAAACTGGGAAGTATGACCCATTCGAAGGAAAAACTAAACCAACAAAAACTGTCTCTGAGAAAGGCCAAGGGACAGACTACTAGACAAAGACTTTAAAATAATTATCTTACAGATGCTGAAAGAATTAAAGAGAATATGTGTAGAAGACCAAGCAAACAAAATGTAAAATAGAAGGACAATATTCTTAAAGAGATAGAAAACCTAAAAGGAAATAGAAAAGACATTCTAGAACTAAAAATTACCATAATTGAAATGAAAAATTCACTAAAGGGATTTAAAGGCAGGCTTGAGCAGGCAGAAGAGTCAGTGACCTTGAAAACAAGACATTTGAAATGGTCAAGTCCAAGGAAGATAAAGGAAAAGGACTGAGGAAAAGCGACCAGAGCCAAAGAGATCTGTGAGTCGCCGTTTGGCAAAACAGTGTCCACGCCGTACAAGTCCTGAAAGTGGCAGAAGGAGAGGAGGGAAGGAGCCAGCGGGACTGTTTGAAGTAATAGTGCCTGAAGCCCTCCCAAACTTGACGAGACACGAATCTAAACATCCAAGAAGCTCAACAAACTCCAAATACGGGAAGCCAACGAGACCCACCGAAACACAGAAAATCACTGAAGACAAACACAGTGAATCTTGAAAACAGCAGAAGAGAAGTGACTCGTCCCATGCAAGGGATCCTCAAGATTATAAGCAGATTTCTCAGCAGACACTCTGGAGGCCAGAAGGCACCGGGCTGTATTTTCAAAGTGCTAAACTGTAACCAAGAATCTTCTGTTTGGCCAAAGGGTCCTTCAGAAGTAAATAAACAATTAAGACATTCCTAAGTAAACAAAAGCTGAGGGAGTTTGTTATCACTTGACCAGGCCTGCAGGTAGAGGGAATTCCACAGTTCGAAATAAAGGACAGTAACTAGGAGCCATATAAGGAAATATTTCTCTCAGTAAACGTCAATGCATGGGTAATCATAAACGCTCGTATTATTGTAAGAACAGTCTAACTCCACTTTTTGTTTTCTCCATGATATTAGAGAATAATGCATTTTTTTAAATTATTAGTCTAAAAGCTAGTATTATTGTAACTTTGGTTGGTAACTCTACATTTTGTTTTCTACATAATTTAAGAGACTGATGCATAAAAAACAATTGTTGCATGTTTTTGTATACACAACAAAGATTAATTTTGTGACATCCATAATTGAAAGGGGTAGGGATGGAGCTACAACAGCAGAGTTTTCGTATGTGACTGAAGTTTAGTTGGGATAAATTTAAACTGAGTGCTATAACTTTAGGATATTAAATGTAATCCCTATGGTAACCACAAAGAAAATAGCTATAGAACACACACCAAAGGAAATGAGTAGGGAATTAAAATATTTCACTAAAAAAAAAATAATAAACACAAAAGAGACAGTAATGCAGGAAATCTGGGACAAAAATAATACAAAGTATATAGAAAACAAATAGCAAAATAACACAGGTAAGTCCCTCCTTATGAATAATTATTTTAAGTATAAACAGATTATATTTATTTCAATGAGTTTGGTTCTGTTTCATTTTGCTTTCTGTTGTTGATTTATTTGCTTTATATTCCGCATGTAAGTTACACCATACAGGATTTATCTTTACTTATCATAACACCCTTTGGGTCTATCCATGCTGTCACAAGTGGCAAGATTTCATTCTTTATCATTGTTAAGTGATATAACACATCTTCTTTATCCATTCCTCTGTCGATGGACTCCTAGGCTGCGTTCATGTCTTGGCTGTTATTAAGTAATACTGCAATGAAAAAGCGAAAAGGAATAAGAGCTACAAACTTCCAGTTATAAAATAAATGCCATGGAATATAATGTACCACACAGGGAATGTAGTTAGTGGTATTGTAGTATTGTAACTTTGGGTGGTGGCAGATGGACTTATCATCATGACCACTTTCTAAGGTACATAAATGTTTAATCAGTTTGCTGACACCTTAAACTAAGAATCTAAGAATATCATAAGAATTAATTTTTAAAATATATGCAAATGGATTAAACTCTCCGATCAAAAGACAGAGATCAGCAGAATAGACTTTAAAAAAAAATGATTCAACTTTTTGCTACAAGAGACTCTTTTGTAAGAAAGGATATTTGTACACCCACATTTATAGTAGTGTTTCAATAGCCAAAACGAGGAAGCAACTCCAGTGTCCACCAACAGATGAGTGGAGAAGCAAAATGTGGTATATACACATGATGGAATATTAGCCTTGAAAAGGGAAATTCTGATGTGTTTCAGTATGGATGAAGCTTGAGGATGTTATGCTAAATGAAATGATCAGTCACATAAAGACATAGATACTGTATTCTGCTTGTATGAGGTACTTTGCGTAGTCAGAACCATAGAGATAGAAAGTTGAGTGTTGGCTGTTAGGGGATGGGGCGGGGAGCCAAAGTTTAAGTGGTCCAGCGTTTCAGTTTGGCAAGATGAAGAGTTCTGGAGCTGGATAGCGGTGGTTGCACAAAATGAACTTAACATCGCTGAACTGTACCCTTGACATGGATAAGATGGTAAATTTTATGTTGCGTGAATTTGAACACAATAAAAATTTGATGGAAAAAAAAAAGTAAATTTAGGGCACCTCAGCAAAAAATCACAGGCAAGTTCTAGCAGCTCCAGAAACGGAAGAGCTAAGTAAAGAGCTGCCAGGACCTCAGAGACGTAGGAGCCACGGTGTTCCTGACCCAGAGCTGCAAACAGTCCAGCTGACATTTTTTTTAATGTCTTTTTTCTAAAGTTGGTTTGAGAGATTGGAGTTTATAACAACGCATCACAAAGACCAGCTATTCAGAGGACTCTATCAATGATCCAAAGAGATAATAATCGGTGTAGGAAGGGACTCAGGTGACTTGTTTGTTGTCTGCCACCTTACAGAGCACAGGTGGTTAGTCCATAAAACCGCTACTCAATATCGCGGCTGCCACTGGGGAAACCACGTGGTAGTGAACAAATCAATACCGAAATAGACATAGAAACAAAGTCATAAGCAAACAACACAGAAGCAGACACAGTCAGCAAAAGCAAAGCTCTGTTACCCACCATGAAATTCTCGCCAGCTCCTGCCTGTACAGGAGCTCGGCAAGGAGTGCCCGTGTTGGGCCACAGTTTGTTGGGTCTCCTGGGTCTATGTGGACACCTCCATGTGCTCAACAACCTAAACAGAAGACTTCCTGAAAGAAGCATCACAAAGGGGAAATTGTTCTTACTTGAAATGTAAACACATGCAGGGAGGAAAGCGTGGCAAAAGTGCAAGGTTACTGTTCATCTATCACTGATGGAAAGAGTAGGGGTTTTTTTACACAATGATAATATCTCCATAGTCTTCTCATGTCAGTGTTGCAAATGTCAGAAATGAAGTTTTTCCATTAGAGACTAATAACTTAGAAGAAATGGTCCAAAGATTCATTTCTGTTGGGAATTTGAGCAAAACAGAGGGACCTATTGGTTGGTGGTGGCGAGTTTTCTTTTTCATCTCAGGGAGAACATGCTTTTCTTTTGTGACATGACTTCCTGACAGGGTAATGGGAAGCACATTGATTCCTAGTGAAGGCAGGGCCACACAGCCACTTTATTGTCACAAATCTAGGTGTCTTTTCAACCTAAGGAGCTGCTTTCTTCTCTGATGGGGTTTTGCTGGGTGGTTCATCCATAAGATGTTTACTAACTGTGCATGTTTTTCTTTGTGTGAAAAAATAAAATAGAAATCCAGTTTGTCCATTTTATTATTAAACTTTAGAATTCACTTGCATTTCACCAGCCATCTCATTGTCCCAGCTAGAAATTTCTCAGTTCTCTTTCTCTCCATTACCCCCAACTTTTCCCTGGACCCCAAACCTCGTTAGCCGAATCTTAGGAATCTCGGTCACAGGTGCTTTGCTGTTCCTGACCACCCACCCCCGCCCCCCGTGGCCAACACTTTGTAGTTACAAGTCTGTGTTGTTTTCATCCTGAAATATTACAGTCACCTGTTCAGTGGTTTTATCAGCATGAATCACACCCTGACTTTTGGTCTGTGTCATATCATTTACTTATTTTTAAACCAAATTATATCCAGAAGAAGGGGAGGGGTAGTCTTCAGTCTGCCCTGGTAGCTGGTGCCACTGCCACTTTTGTGGGCCTTGGAAATTCATTCTAAGACAGGGAGCTCCTCGGCCTCATGCCAGCCTCAACCAAAGAGTGAGGCCTGTGCTCTCATGATCTCCTAGTATCCACGTAGTGTCCCCGCGCATTACAAGGGCACTGCTGAGCTCTAGTGTCTTTAGTGGCCCTGGCCCCATGCCGAGCCTCCAACTTCTCCTCTGGGCTGGTGAAAAGATAGCTCCCTTGTGGTACAGTCACTCCCCTTCTTTGCCCAAGAACAATTTAATCTCCATCCCTTTCTCTGTTTGAAACCAAAACAAACAAACAAAAATTGAATCACCTTGATGGTGTTAGGCTGTGAAAATTCAAGTTCGGCTCACCTGCCTTACAACTTTTTCTCATCGCCACTGTGACCAAGCAAGAGAATTGGCTCCAAAAGGTAATTACCTACTTTCACATCAGAAGAAGAAATCTCAGACCTCAAACGTCAGACCAAAAGCCTGGCTGAGGTGTGGTGGGAACGGGACAAGATTTTTTTATTAGGTAACAAGATTAACTTTGTTACTCTTTCTATTGTTTAGAAACTTAGGGGATAATGTAAATATGGGACATAGGACAATTGTAGGCACAAGCTACCACGAGTTGTTATGCGTATAATTACAAAAGACACTCAGAGAGAGAGCTCTGTTGTCAAGAAAAAAAACTGCTTCTTCTACTTTAGTCTCATTATTCTGAAACCTTTCTTGATGCACAAGGGTCTTTGTTGTAAAATATTCTGTGGTTCCCCCCCCCCGATCTATAGAACAAATCCCAGATGTCCACCTCTCACTTCAAGCCTTCCATGACAACTCAGTTTGATGTAATTTCTCCAAACTCCGGTTATTAGCGTGTCACTCAAGGTCACCTGTGGCCATAATATGTTTCTTATTTTCTCTATCCCCCCCCCAATAAGCCTCACAGTTTCTAAACCCAAGAAAAAACTAAAAAGCTATTCTTGCTACCCAAATTTCACATGAAGATAGGATTCAAGTGTGAAAAGACAGCTTTTCTCAGCAACATAATCAAGAACTAAAACAATTGTATGCCTGTAAAAGAATTAACAGATTTTGCCCAGCGGTCTTCTGTCCTTTGGGATCATTTTACTTGATTTGTTTCTCCACTTGGATGGTCAAAATATAGACTAAAAGGTATCCTTCCAAGTAGGCTAATAAATAGACTAAGTGAAAAATCTCTAACTGCTTAGTAAAATGCCAGTGACCTATATTGGAAATAATAGAAATAAACTCATTCAAATGGGTTTCCTCGAAGGGCCGTAGGAGATTGTATATGGCAGTGGCTTCTGCTGTGTTCCATGCCATGGAGCACATGGAAAATGACGGTGTTCTTGCAGCACACTGGGGGCTGTTCTTCGTGGGGGGAGTGACTGTCCCTGCCACCTGAATGGAACTGGGACACCTTGTATCTCATTAAGGCCTCACCAGTTAGAAAGCCATGAAGGATGAAACCGCATCTTCAAATTTATCTGCTGTCATTTAAAAAATGATGATAACAACAAAAAGTTTTAAATGCTTCAGCCGAATCCTCTTCCTGTCCTCATTTTTGCTTTCAACCTTGATGATGTCCAAGGTCATAAAACCAGTCTTCCATATGCTGTCAGGAGTGCGAATGCCCCTGTATGCACAATAACGGGAATAGTTTCCTGATTCCTTCCTCCATCACTTCCCTTGTGAAGAAAAAGGAAAAAGAACCCATCCATCTTCTAGCTTCTGTGGAACTCAGGTTTGTCTTCAGTGGCTTGTGGGGGTTAATGAACTGATAAGTCACCAGCATGCTGAGCTCAACAAAGTAAATGTTAGCCCAAGCTGAGTATGATTTAACGACAAATAAAGCAACTTGCTCAGAGGACTGCCCATGTACGAAGGGTCTTCTCCAAACTATCGTAAGTGCCGTCATTAGAAACAGATACGCTGCATTTTAGAGTCTTCAGGCAAACCATTCTTGTCACACATTCTCAGATGTCACAAAGAGAATGAAGACACTTGCCTATTTCAGTAACTTAGATATCAGCATTTTGGGGTTCAAGCTAAAATAAGCCACCTATACATAGATAGGATAAGAGCAGATACCCAAATTGTAAGTACCTATGTTTTATTTATTCCTGCATGAAATTAAGATATCATTGCCTCCTCCCAAGGGGCTCCCTCTCCTATCCCCAGGCATCAAGCACCAGAAAATTTAACAGCTGAAAGAGGCTATCCTTCACAGACATGCATGGAGGGTAAAATATTTCAAATAGTGTTTAGGTGCTAGCTAAATATGGGTAATAGGGGATGAAAGACAAGGAACAGATTTAACTTTGGACATGTACCAGTTTCATCTGAAAATTTCAAGAACAGCCAACTTTGCTACAGGCACTCGTTCACTTAGTTCCAGAAGTAAGTTCATGGAACAGAATTGGAAGCTGCAGGTGGGATGCATTCATTGTCTTGCAGGGCTGTTGGTAATGCCTAAAGTGCTTTGTAAACAAGAAGTACTCCATAAAGATGTCACTGCAAGTACCTTTATCATTGGGAGTCACAAGATTATTAATGATAAAGTGAATGAAGAAAGCAAAGTTGGACTTCATTTTATTTTCACGTGAAGAAAAACACATCAAATTAAGAGATGTTCGATGGTAGATCCATACAATGAAATCCTATCACTGAGACAAGCAGATCATCCATCCAATTACTCTAGGTCAAAGGACACCTAGTTGTGTATTATTTGTAACGCTTCTCTCCCTCGCTTCAAATGTTTCGCTTTGCTTCACAGGGGCCAGAACACAGAAGTTATATAGAAGATCATGCTCTCCACATATGTGTGTTTTGACTCTTGTTATATAATACAGGTCCCAACATAGCTTCCGTCAAAGCGTTTTTGAGGTTGTGTTACAATTATCATGTTTTCTGGACTTCTGTGAACACCAAGTGGGAAACTACTGATTGTTCACATCAACTGAGTCCTGCATCCTCAGTAATCCTTGTGTGTTAAATACTTTATACATATGTACTGATTTAACCTTTACAACAGTCTTGTGAGATGTATACCATTATTGTCCTTGCTTATAAGTGTAAAAAGCTGAGGTTTAGAGGCAATGAAATAACTTGCCCAGAGGTTCGATCCCACGTCCACCTGGAACTCAAGCCCCTACATTCACCATGAGGAGATACTGCGTTGTGTGTGTGTGGTCACAGTTACCCAATGGAAAGCAGTCAGTGACAGGAAAACAGACAACATTGCACGAATCTTGCTCTTGTGTTTCTTTTTCTCCCCTATGCCCACTTCTCTCTCTACTCTTTTCCTCCATTTGGACCTCATTTCAACGCTTCCCTTTATGTTTTTCCAAAGGCAAATATGCCATGCGAGACCTGGTCCACAGGCTTCCGGGCGGGAACAACAGCAACAATGCAGCGAGCAAGGCCATGTCGGACGACACAGTGACAGCCGTCTGCTGCACCCTACACGAAGTGATCACCAAGAACATGGAGAACGCCAAGGCCTTACGGGATGCGGGCGGCATCGAGAAGTTGGTTGGCATCTCCAAAAGCAAAGGAGATAAGTAAGTCAGATGGTGACTTCACCATAGAATGTGTATTGGCAGAATGGCTTCTAAGTGTGCCCCACGGCCCCTGGTTATGGGTAACACTATTGAATGTCACTGAAAGCATTTGTCTCTGCTAATCAAGAGAAGAAAAACAGTCCAGTCTTCCTCACCAGAGTGGAAGCTGGTCTTACCGGTGATTTCAATTTGACTAAGAACTCATGACTTGGTTGACTTCTGTGATATTGGTAAGGTAGACTTGACAATCCGGCATGCGTACACTAGTGTGTTCCTCCAGCACAGGAGAAACAACCAGCTTGACCTGGATGCGGGAAGGCACTCTGTGGTACTTTTCCTCTGTGGTTGCAGGTCCAAGTGTTGATGAGGCATCTACATCCTTTTGCTCTTTGCCTCTGCAGCTCTGCATAGCGTGTCATCATGCGGGGCGGGTAGGGGGAGAAAACAGAGTGTGATGGAGTCAGTACCCATCCAGCACCCTCCCTTGCTAGGTGTGCATTCGGGGCAAAGTATTTAATTTAACATGTCACTGTGCCTATACTACTGTCCAATCGAAAACTGAGGGAGGAGCTGTCATAATATACAGCCTGGAAAAAATGATGGTAAAGTCTTAAAAGAATGCATGGAACTATCCCAGGTGGAGGGGAGAGTGGTGAGGAAGGAAGGAGTCCATGCAGGTGGGGTACAGCGGGAAGGCTCCACGTAAAAGCAGCTGCACCGCCACAAACCGGGATGCCCCCAGCCTGATTTGAGAATCAGTGGCATCTCACGGTATGTGACTAAAAAGTGTCTTCACAAGCCAGAGTGTCAGTGTATCAGAGCTGCCAATTTTACAGAAACATTCACTAAACTCAATTAAATTTCTCCTCCTGGAAGTCCCTCAATGGAATCAAGTAAGATTACAAGGGTAAACCTTTGGTTATTAAGGGCCTGCTCCTTGCCTCTTCATCCCTGACCCCCTCCCCGTTCCTTTACATCTAAATGCTAATAATTTATCTTTGGTTATTAAAGGCTGTGAGAGATGCACTTTGAGACTTTTTGAAAATTCTCTTGTTATTTCATTTAATTCAGGATATTACCATTGTATTCTAAAAGAAGTTTCAGCGCTTATGTTTAAGCACCCTGAGACCTCCCAATAGTTTCAGTCAACAGTTCACTATTAGGATTTCCATGCTTTTCGGCATCAAGCAGAGAAGCCCCATAGGACTCCAATAACTGTGCAGTATAGTTGACTTGAATGATGCCTTATGATATTGTGCTTACAGTAAAGTGCTGTTCTGCACAGGCAGTAAACCACATGGTTTTCTCCTTTATACAGCTTCAGCAGACCTTTGGAGTCTCTCATTAAAATGCTTACCTGTTTTGAATATTAAGGACTTAATATGTTAATGCTTTTATAAGCAAATATACATACACACACAATAAAACCACAGTCCACAAAAACGCTCTGACATATTTGTCTGTAATCACACGACATTCAAAGATTAAAGCATTTTCTCTGAATTGCAAGAAAATAGTTTGGGGGGTGCTTTGGCATGTATTAATTCCCTCCAACTGAGTGGGCACCCTAATGCATTAAGCATCACTAATTGGGCTTTGAAGAGACGAGATGCTTTTATCAGTCCTACAGTTGAAGAAAGTTATTTGTTGAAACTAAAAAATCATTTGAGGAAAACATGTATGAAATAGTGTAGCTCCTCATTACCAATCCAGAAAACGGTCCTGGTAGGTCAGGTCCACTCTCGATTATTGGCGATGGGAACTTTCTTTCACTGTAGATGATCCCACAAATGCTCTTTAATTGGACGGAATTTCTGTATGGAATAGTCACTTGTTGCATCTCATTGTTCCTTTGTCTCCCCTCCCCCCTGCAATGTTAACAGTGTATTTACGTGTTTAGTAAGAAGTGTTGAACTGAATGGAGTCAAGCATCTTCCCAGTTATAGTCGGTTTCATCAACTCTTTCATGTAGTTTATCTCTTTCTTATATATGAGCAACTTGGGGGGTCAAACAGGTTTTTAGAGCTGCAGATAGCCTCACCTCCCACCTATATTTGGTTAGTACTTCTCACTGCTCTTAACATGAATCCAGAATGATTGCTCTGGATCCTAGCACCAAACTCACCATTTATCATTCAACTCTGTTATGACAATAGTCAGGGAAACATGCCTCTGGCTTTCTAGACATGTTTTAATAAAATAAAATTCTTTATTGAAAGCAGAATTTTTGGAATCGGGGGTGATTTTATCATTGGAAAAGGGAGGAATATCAATTTACCCTAGTTGATAAAATGCTTGAAAATCTTTCCTCCTTAAATAGTCCCTTAAAAAGTATTTATAGAAATAAATATAATTCAAACCTAGTTTTTAAGTTTACCATGGCATGGGAAAACACAGATAAAAAATGGGCCTTGCTGTGGTCCTGCATTTTACATATCTGTATGTTTTATTTCTTAAATATGCCATGATATTAATGAGTCATACTGTCAAGGTGCCAGTCACAGTCTGTTTGAGCCGCACGCATGCTGTGTCTTGTTAACACAACCAGAGAGTGGCGTTCTGGGTTCCTGCTGCGGGAATGGCGGTGTCGAACACCCACAATCCACCGCACCAACGGATATCTTCAGCCACCCCTAATTCGACAACTCTGGTGAAGAGCAAAAATTGTATAAATGTTAAGGACTCTTGTAGGAGTCAGGTATTTATCATTTGAAGTCCTGATAACTTATATTATCCTGTTCACATTATTTGAAACACCCATTATGGGCATTCTGTTGCATCCATCTGTTTCAAAAGTGCATTTGGTTTTTTTCTAATTTTAACAGTTACATAGCAAATAATGTTGCATGTGGCACTGCATTTTGTCATAAGACAGAAAAGCCATTAACAGGCTCAACGGTTACTTGTCAGTAAGGAACTGTATGTTGTGGATGAGGTTATAATCGCTTGTCCCATTAAAAACACTCAATTGTTCACGTCCTTCAATCAATAGTCATAGTTTTTCAAGTAGAAGTTGCTATGGTACCAGTCTAGTGATGGATTAAAATTAAAGGCTAAAAAGAAACAATGTTTCTTTGACCTTCGCATGTTATTATAACACTGAGCTGTATTGGCATTTTAATTGAAAGTTTAAAACCTGCTATCCATTACACATTCACAGTCTCTGTTTTGTAACTAAGGAAGAAGTAGAAACGAAAAATTACACTGTGTCAGAGAGATTTTTTGCATACTTAATACGATGGGCAAAAGTAGGTTTGCAGTTGTTCAAATGGAAAAATGTATAATACAAGAATAAATAATAATACAAGAATAAACTCTGCGTTTCACATTCTGATAAATGTAAACCTACTTTTGCCCACCCTTGTATGTTTCAACTGCATTATCACTCCCTGAATATTACTGTGTGTTTTCCTACAGTTTTTGATTATTGACCTGGATAAATGTCTAGCCAACAATGGTAAAATACAGCAAAACATAGCACTTTATCTTGGCTCAGCATTGGTTGTATAAGATTAAAATGTACCTGTATCTGTATCTGGGAAAAGATCTAAAAGTCTCTGCCTTTAAGTCAAAGGGATTTAATATTACATTTGCAGCGTGGTATAGCACAAATCACAAAATCATTCGGCAACCACCCATTTTAGTCAAGAGAAAACATACCTGTTACTTAAATATAACTCATCTTTTATAAAGAAAAAAATGGAATTTATAAGAACTCTAGAGTTTTTTAAAAGTATGTGATATAACAAATAAATTTCTAACACAGCCAAAGCTGAATTCCATCTCAGGAACAATAATAGAAAGAGTGACAGTTACTGCTACCAGTAAATAAATGGAGGAAGAAACCTCAGTTGGTCTAAATTACAAACGTGGGGATCCAGGAAAATAACGCATGAAATCAAACCGACCGTGTGTGAGCAGCCCATAATCTCACTACAAAGTGCTCGTCCTCACAACACCCCTTTCCTCCGGCTCTCAGATCCAGCCTCGGCTTGATCCCATCTAATCATCTGCTCACTTTCTAATATTTCAAAGGCCATTTTATTTGAAAGGCATTTTTGGTTTCAGTACAGATATGCTCTGTCCGAGTACCAGTGGGCCACTGGCCCCCAGGTCAGCTTCAGGGGTGGACTTCACTTTGGAGTCTTCGGGGGCAGCTCTGTCCTGTGTAACTCTGGGAGTCACCACCCAGATAGACCGGGGTCAGCAAACCAGGGCCCACGGGCCAGATCCTGCCCACCACCTGCTTTTCGAAATTACACTTGATTGGAACACAGCCACATCATTCATTTATGTATGATTTATGACTCCTTTCAAGCTGCAATGGCAGAGTTCAGTAGCTGCAACCGAAATCATATGGCCCCAAAGCAAAGAATATTTATTACATGACCCTTTATAGAAAAAGTGTGCCAGCCCCTGATACGGGCCTGATGTCGATAGCAGCTGCTAGACTTGGGCAGCTGCTTGTGCAACCAGCCTGCTAGAATGAAGAATCTACAAGTAGCTAATAGTTTCTGCTCCCCACTAGTCTATGTGACTTCCAAGAATTTGATAGAATTACATCAACACAGATTTATTGGTCTAGTGTAGAGATACAGATTGGCACTGAACCAAAAGGCAAAATATTTAGCTATAACTTCACAGAGATTTCAAAGCCATTACTCAAAATTAAAAAAAAAAAATGGTAAGAACCACCAGTCCAAAGGTTTATGTCACCTTAGCTTCTCCCTGTGGCCCACAGGATGGGACTGTGGCTGTCTGAAGGGTTTTACTACAGAGGCTTTTCTCTCCGTCTGTGGACACACGCATGTGTGGACATGTCTGCCTGCACTGCCAGTCTCTTGTCCTTGGCACCAGCAGCAGATGAAGAGCAAGTCCTCTCAATCACGCAGGTGTGCAGGGCGAACACGGGGTATGCTCTGATGCTTCAGCGGAGAAAATGAGTATCTTTGTCCATCCTACTGCTTGGGGGTTGCACAACGCTGTGTGAAACCCCTGATTCTGGCCCTTCCTAATTGCTGTTTTTCTCTCCTGTTCCATTCTGTAGCCCAATGCTAAATCTGCATTCTCACTGAATGCACTACTCTTCTGTTTGCATTTTGCACATTCTTTTCCAGATTATGATGCACTCCTGTCTCTTGCCCTCAGGGACGTGTTGATGAGAATGAATTTGGAGACTGTGGACAGTCAATCCCTTGTCATCCCCAGGCTGGGAGGAACAGAGCTAGAAAGCCAGGAGGATGCTTATCCATGCCTTTTCCTGACAAGTTGGTGTCCACTCACCATCTTGCATGTCCTGTCTTTTCTTTTCCAGACATTCTCCGAAAGTGGTCAAGGCCGCATCTCAGGTCCTAAACAGCATGTGGCAGTACCGAGACCTGAGGAGTCTCTACAAAAAGGTAAGGCTCCCTTTACCATGTCGCTCATGAGCGACACACAGGCCCTCAGCCAAAAGACACAGTAGCTGGTCACAACAAGATGCACCTCGGGGTGGAGGGCACTTGTCCCACAGCCTGCGTGACTGAAACAAGAGAATCGATGGCAAAGCAGAAAAGTCACTAAGTGTCCCGTAAATATACACGAAGGCCCATGAGCTTTCTGGATTGGATAGATCCACACTCATAGGGCTTTCCAATAAGCTTTCAAGCTTATTGGAAAGTAATAAGGGCCATCTTATTTCTTTCCAGTAAGATGGCCCTAGGTCATCTTATTGGAAAGAAAATAAGCTTGTTTTCCTGAGTTTCCTTATTTTATGATAAACTAAAAATTAATGAACTAAGGGATTTTGCAAAAAAAAGAAAAGAAAAGAAAAAGTCAACAAGTAATTATGGAGAGGAGACAGAAAGAAATAGAAAAAGCAGTTCAGGAAGTTGAAGCGTTGCAGCCCAGGAGGCCCAAGCCCGACCCTTACCAGGTCACGGCAGATTGCAAGAAGAGGCTGGGCGCTAATTCAGTGCCCTCATGCAAGGCGGGCGAGAATTTTCATCATACGTCTCAAAGGAATCTTCATCCCCAAAATGGTTTACAAGTAAAGCCCAAAGAAAAAAATGTCAAAATGTCACTAGTTTCTACACCTCATTTCCAATCGCAGCTGAAGGTATGCATAACTTCCCTTTTTTGGTTTGGAGGGGAGAATCCTTTAATGTTTCCCCGAAGTTGTTGTTACCAGACGAGCAAGCACAGGTAGTTTAAATGGTTGGTGATGCAGGGGTAGAGAACGTTTGTGATCTCTGTAGGGATTCGGAAAGCACGAGCAGGGCTGGGGGAGAGGCGTGTGCTTCCATCAGCCACTGCCCACATGCCTCGTTGCAGCCCCTCGACTGCCTACAGGGAGCAGGAGAGGGAGCCTGTCTCCCTGCCCTCCTCCCCAACCTGCCAGCCTTGGGCTGGGGCTGGTGGGCAGCAGCGAGATGCTCACATCAGAGAAAGCAGAACCCATCTTCCCAGAGGGGAAATTTGTCTTTTTCTAAGCCAATAGAGAAATGTAAATATTTAACAGCTGGTTCTACTAACTTATAATCTATTTCTAGATTTCCCCAAGTCCTTTCTATTTCCCTTAAGCACTCATACTTTGCACTTCATTTTTATGAAGCTTAGCCTAAGTATTTCTCTTTCAAAATGTTCCTATTCCCTAAGAGGAAGTATGATTAAGTTGAAACATAGATTGTAAAATTCAGTGTGGAAGGAGCATTCTAGATTAATTATATCCTCTCCTAAGTATTCTGCATGTTAGGATAAACCCTTGATCTCACATGTTTTGGGTTCCATTTTGTTTTCCCTGAAATTCATATCCAGGCACCCCTAGGAAGTTCTTTCTTGGACTTCTCCAGTAGGCAAGTGAGTACTCTCCTGGGGCAGGATCCTTCAGCTAAAGAGGCAACAGGACATGAAGAACTCACTATAAATTAGAAAGGAACCAATTGCTCTGAATCAGTGGTTCCAGAAGCTCCATGAAATATTAGTGCCTCATAAATTCCACTTTACCTCAGGTCCTTTGCCGAAATACACCTTCTCATATGTACATTGAAGGGAAACTGCTTTGAGAGCCTCTACACGTTATTAGTTGTTGAGTAGTATGAGTTTTCCATCGTAATTTTTTTCTATGTTGGCAGTAGAGTTCATGTTTCCATGAAAAAAAAAAAGGATGTGTTGACAGGAATTTAACAGAGCTAGAACTTAAAAGTTAAAGATGGTTCAAAATGTGTTTAAATTCAAGAAGCATGGGCTAGAGAAACTGATGGTGATGTGTTTAATTGGCCCATGATTCAAAAGCATTAAGATAGAGCTGATCTTAATAATCTCCAAATTATGCAGTTATGAAATGAAATGCCTTTATGTGCAGTATTGTAAGTGCTCTAATAGCAAAGCTCAAAATTCACAAAAGCATTTATTTTTGAAAAGTCCATTTGTGAGAAAACCAAATTCATTCATCTCGTGAATTGTTTTTAATCAGTGGGGGAACAGATTTCTATTTCGTTCTTCATTGATGATTTTCATATCATTGGAAAAAATGATCCATATCTTTTAATTATCCATGCTTCAGATCTACTTGTTAAATACCTAGTGTAGGCTTAGAAAAAGGCAAAGTTCCGGGGAAAACATAAGACCTGGGAAGCAGTGACTGTGGGTGAAAATGAAATGTGGAACAATTATTGGCAACTGTATTTGGCTTTGGAAGTATGGAGCACAGATTTTAAGCGATGGATTAAGGGCAGGAAAATCAGCAAAGTTCTGAAAAACTCATAAAGTTTGTATAAAGTAGGAGAAACGTGGTGAGGGCATGATAGATAAGAGGAAAAACATGACTAAAGAGATGAAATTTGAAGTAAATATGGCAAATCTATGGGACAGAATTAAAGGCCCATCTGTCATTGGCTCATTTCTTCCTAAAACCCAGGCAAGAAGGCCAGCATCTCATTTCAATTAGCTCAACTCTTTTATTTTACTTAGAGATACACTTAATATATCAAAATATTCTTTTGGTGTATGTGTTGACCAATACAAAATTATGTTTGATTCCTAATATATTTTGAGCCAAAATGTGTTTGCATTATCCAAATCCTCAACTTCTCTGAGGCCTGGACTTCCAGTTTCCTCCTCATTGGGAAAACCAGTGTAGAATGTTATCACATGCAGGCTAAATAATGCATCACTTAAAAAAAAATAAGTAAACCAATCCTTATGTGTAGATAACCATAAATAGAACTTTAAAATTTCTTTAGCATCTGTATTATCACAGAAGATGTTTCTGAAGGAAAACAAGATGAGCCTGAGGAACAGACTCGATATGGGAATAAAAGAGAATCAGGAGGTCAGAAATCCTTGACCTTTTTGAACCTAGGTACTTTAAAAACACGAGGTCACTGATACAACAGCATGCTTATGCTTGACTATGGTGGGAACTGTTGGGACAGCTGGTTTGGGAAGAAAGCAGATAAATTTGGGGGGGGTAGACATTCAATTATAAAGTTATAGAAATTATTGTTTACAAATCCTTATATAATACCTTAATAATCTGTGCATCACCAAGAAATAGTTATATTGGTTTGTACACAGGCATGCTAACAGAGACTCAAAAATACAGAAGCTCAGGTCACACAGGTATCTCTTTCCTTCTCATGCTACCTGGTTGGGCAGGTGGCCCAGGAGCAGCGCATGATCCTGGGACCTGTCCTGTTGCTTTGCCTGGCATCAGGGTGCTGTCCTTGCCTTTGTGGGCAAAGGTCACTAGCCCTTCCCCCTGTCATTCCAGCCCACAGGAGGGGAGTGGGGAAGAGAGCAAGTGATATTCTTTTAAGGAAGTGATACAAAAGTTGTCAAACTCCTGCTCACATCCCAGGACCAAGAACTCAGTCAAACCATGCTGTCAGGCTTTGAGGAAGGGTGGTCAGAGGAGCAGCTAAACCTTTGTGGCAGGAGGAAGGTAGTTATTTTACCAGGGGAAGAAAGGCAGCATCTGCTCCAGGAGTCATTTCATTTTGTTCAAATACCTTTGGTATCAATTGCAATTACTACCTAATGAGGCATATTATTCCATTTTAGGATGACTATGGTTATTCAGAGTTTCTTACTTATATTAAGCAAAAATCTTTACCTGCAACTTCTGCTGTCCATTGCCATTCTGCAGAAGTCAGATTTCTCTTCTCTCTGAGAACCTTTTCTGGTGCCATCCTGTCCCCACAAGGTCATCCCTTCCCAAGGCCAGACATGCTCAGTTCTAACACACCCGCATTTCCATGCCCCTGACCATTGCTGTCACATTTTTCCACCTGCGTGCAAGTTCATCAGCATCTCTTTTGTCATGTAGCACCCCAAAAATGAATCTATCCATCCAAGTATATTTGAAGCAGAAGAAAGAGGGTGAGATTATGCTTTCCTGGTACTGAGATCCCAACTACTCACAATGCTAGGGAGCAAGTTAGTGCCTGAGAGGCTCATTATACTAGATGGTACAGTTCAGAGCATAGCACTTAGGATCAAATGGCCAGAGATTAAGGGTACAGCCTGCCACCTACCAGCAGTGTGACGGGCAAGTTTTCTTGAGCCTCCTTGCCCATCAGTGTAGAGTTGACTGCAGGCAGCCCTATGGCCCTCAGCTGCCGCAGGGCTGAGGAGACCTCTGATTCACCAGTCCTCTGGGTCAGCGCTCAGAGATGCGCTGGGGTTGTTCTCAATCCAGTTGTCCAGACCTGGTAAGCAGCCCTTCCCAACAGTCTCCAGAACACTAAATAACCTCTTAAAATGGTGTACGGCAGTTCTACCTGGCAGAATGTTCTCTCCAGACTGCTGGATATGACTGCAGGGCCCCCGAGGTTTGTGTACCAGAGTCTGGAACTTTCTTCAACCCTTGCATCAGGGAACCTTCACGTCCTTTCACAGAGACTGCGGGCATCTGTCTGTCAGCCCAACCCAGTCCCTTGGGTTTCTCATCCATGAAGTGGACAACGTAACACTGGCTTCCCCAGATCGCTGAGTGTCTCCGATGAGACAGCAGTCACCGAAGAGCTCTGTAAACTGGAGAGGCATGTACCAATGAGATTACTGCTGTTCGTCCTCAAATATGGTTCCTGCTGTCTGACTGACAGCAGGAAGCTCTTTGCTGCCCTGTCCACAGGCAGCCGGACAGGCGGAGCCAAGGATTTCTTTTTGTCATCACTACCATCATCGTCACCATTCACTTCCACCCACACCCTCACAGCTCCCTTTGCTCCTGGTTTCTCTACCTGGCTCCTCCCAAGCCCTAGAGGCCTAACCCAGTGTCCCCTCCCACAGTCCCTCTCCTCAGAAGCTGGGGCTGTCTGGGATCCTTGCACTGTAAAGAGTCCCAGAGGAAAGAATCTTGCACAGTGGGGTTGAGGTAAAACAAATTCAGTTTTGTAAGAAGGCCATTAATGACAGTGAGAGCTACCACGGTTTTAGAAGTGGTTTGAATGATTTTATCCCATTTTAAGGCTGAATTTGTGGACAATATGGCAGGTCGGGGATGCTGAAGACTAATGCTGGTTTGAGGACCATGGAGAAGTCTGAGGGTGGAATACGAAGACGAGTTCAAGCCCAGGCTCAGTAAATAGCATGCCATGTTTTCCCAAGAAAAGGCCGTGTTGTGATGCTGTATATTTCTAGTTTGTAAATATTGTGGTTACCATCCGCACGTAGTGGTCTCCCAAAGCTGTTTCTCTAGCCCCAATCTCTCTTCATATATCTAACCACCAACTATACACCCTACTCAGATGCCCACAGCACCTCTAACAACTCAGATCTCAACCAGACCTCCTTCTCCTGGAAATGCCCCTCTTCCTGCCTCCTCTGGTCAGTGACTGGCACAGCTCTCCACCCATCCCCCACACCCCTGCCCAGGAACCACCCTGGCTCTTTCCCCTCCTTCACACGTCTGCACCCACCCCACCAGAAAAGCCCAGCCTTCTGCCTCCACTCACTTTGTCTACAGTCATCGCCATGGACAGCTGTCTTCTGTCTGCTGGATTGTTGTCACAGAGTCCTCACCGGGCTCCCCACCTTCATGGTTCCTTCTGTCTAGTCCATTCTCTCCCAGAAGACAGTAAGGGTGAACTTCCTTAAAAAGCAATTTGTATTAAATTAGTCCTCAGATATATACCTTTCTGTGGATTCCATTGCCCTCAGGACAGAGTCCAAACATCTTAGCACATGAGACCTTTCAAGAACAGCCACAGCCTAGCTCCCTCACTCTCGCCTGCTCTCTGCCCACCCTTGGCCACCAGGTGTACCTAACTCCTATGTCCCCAGCTCACTTTCCCTTTGTCTACCCCCTACCTTTCCACCACTCTGTACTCCATCCTCTACCCTACTTGCCCATCTAAATCTTCCGTATTTCCCCCCCATTTTTTATATCACCTTCCCTGAAAAACATCTCTCTGACCTCTTTCCCAAGTCTGAATTAAGGTCATTTCTTACTAATCTGAAATAATTGTAGAGCAAATTAGTTTGAATGAATAGAAAAAGTTGAATTCAAACTTTTAAAGAATGACTTTAAACATCACAAATAGCTTGAACCTACTGCTAAAAGCGTTGCAGCATAAAGTGCTGTAATATTTAATATCTAGATAAGATTTATTTGTACTTTTATAGAAAACCACATTTTTTCTTGGCTCAAATATTAATTGTGGGAGGGTTTCCATTAGGAACTTACATTAAAAGTCATTTCATCATAGAAATAAATTGCAGTAAAACTTGCCTCCAACTCAAGTGCAATTACTATCAATTCCTAATGAACAGAATTCTGAATGAAGGGATACCATAAATGCATGTCATGCAAATTTACAAATGCTGCTTGAAAGAGGCTGCTTTGCTGTGGGCTAGAAAATAGGATTGGAGTCAAGGAATAAATGAAATAAGCAATCTCTATCTCTTTGGCAAAAACAAAGTCAATGGTTTAACCTTGTTTTTTAATCTCAATTCTCAGTTTACTTGAACTCCTTTGATTTCTCAGTTTCCCAAAGTTCTAAATTCTGCTTTTGGCTACCAGTGTCTGTGATGGCTTCTGATATAATCCTCCACGTAATAACAAGGAAAATGGAAGTTTTTGTCATTCCCAGCCAGTACAGATCACGGTTTTATTGGTCTATATGACACATTAGGTCCAAGAACAATTCAGTGGGGCACACTGAACACAAACTTGGTAACAGGCTTTGATTTTAAAATTTATGTGGTCCATTTTGCTTGCAAGTGTTGTTTACTTAAAATATTAGCTTGTTTATCAATTGCATTCAGAATTAAATAAGATTTAACACATAGATTTTAGGCTTTGGATCAAAATCTTTTTTCAATTATAATTAAATAGTACTATGTTAATGTTTAATCATTAAAAGGCAAACAAGATCTTCATGTTTACTCTTTTTTAATTGTATTTTATTGATTATGCTAATTCAATTGTCCTGATATTCCCCCCTCCACCCCCACCCCCCACCCCCCTACCCTCCGCCGCCACCCAGTGCCCCCTACTCCCTGAGGCAATCCCCCCACCATTGTTCATGTCCACAGGTCATGCGCATAAGTTCTTTGGCTACTGTATTTCCTATACAGTACTTTACCTCCCCATGGCTATTCTGTAACTACCTATTTGTACTTCTTAATCCGCTCACCTCTTCACCACTTCTCCCCCTCCTATCTGGCAACCATCTGGTAACTAACTTCTTTTCTCTTGCTGCTTTTAAGAGTCTCTTTAACATTTGGCCTATTAATTATGATGTGTCTTAGAGTGGGCCTCTTTGCATCCATCATAATTGGGACTCTCTGTGCTTCCTGGACTTGCACTGTCTATTTCCTTCACCAAACTAAGGAAGTTTTCTCTCACTATTTTTTCATATAGATTTCCAATTTCTTGCTCTTTCTCTTCTCCTTCTGGCACCCACATGATGCAAATGTTGGTCCTTTTGAAATTGTCCCAGAGGCTGTTTATGTTATCCTCATTCTTTTTGGGATTCTTTTTAGTTCTTGTTGTTCTGCATGGTTGTTTTTTGCTTCCTTATGTGCCAAATCACTGATCTGATTCTCGGCTTCATCCGCTCTCTTGTTGCCCTGTAAATTGGTCTTTATTTCAATTAGTGTATCCTTCATTTCTGATGAGGTCTTTTTTATGCTGCTTAAGTCCTCACTAAGTTCCTTGAGAATCCTTATAACCAATGTTTTGAACTCTACATCTGACAGATTGCTTATCTCCATTTGGTTTAGTTCTTTTTATGGAGTTTTGATCTGTTCTTTCATTTGGGCCATGTTTCTTTGTCTCCTCATTTTGGCAGCCTCCCTGTGTGTGTTTCTGTGTTAGGTAGAGTTTCTGTGACTCTCTGTCTTGTTAGTATGGCCTAATGTAACAGGTGTCCTTTAGTGTGTAGTGGCACAGCCTTCCCTATCACCCAAGCTGGGTACTTGAAGTATGCCCTTTGTATGGGCTGAGTACACCCTCTTCCTGTAGTTGAGCCCTGGCTGCTATTGGCAGATCAATGGGAGGGATTTACCCAGGCCAGTCAGCTGCAAGGACTGGCCCTCTGTGGAGGATCAGTTGTGCAGGGACAGGGTGATGGTGCTCCAACATAGTCTGTAGCTGTCCACTGGGTGTGCTGACTCTGAGCACACCGGGCTGTACCGGATGGTACAGGCCAAAGTCTGCCCCCACCTGTGTTTTGCCTGGGGTACCCTGTCTGAGCTATAAATCGATCTGAGATGGCTGCTACTTGTGCTGAGCTTGGAGCCTCCCAGGTGAAGCCAAGCTATGAATCTAATCTGGCTGCCAGTAGGGCTCACTGAAGCCAGCTGTTGCTTTTTTGATAGGATATAGGAGCCAAGACCAGCCATTCTTATGGAAAATCAGCTTGGGTGGGCCCATAAATTGGGTGGGACAGAGCCTCTGGGGATCTCCAAGGCAGGTCAAACAGTATTATCCAGCTTGATGGAGTCTCAGATATGGCGCCATCTTACTAGCTTGGTATGGGAAGGGTTTAGCGAAGGGACAATGGCCTCTGCTCTCCTAGATGCCAGATACTTCAGTTTCTTCCTGTATACTACTGGTGCCTTTCAAACTGCTAACCCAGTGCAGGAGCTCAGAGGGAGTGAGTCTGAGTAGGTGAATCTGTGTTTGGGTCCTTTAAGAGGAACTGCTTGGGGCTCCAGAAGTTTCTTCCACCAGCTCAAACCCCACTAGTTTTTGCAGCCATAAGTTGTGGGGACTTATTTTCCTGGCACTGGAATCCTGGGCTAGGGGTCCTGGTGTGGGTCTAGGACTCATTGCTCCTTCCTGAAATATCCCTCTCAAATATTTATCCACGTGGGTGTAGGAGCAGCCCATTCCATGTCTATGCCTCTCCTACCATTCTGGATGTGTGTGATTTCTTTAATTCCATAATTGTCAGACTTCCACTCAACTCAATTTTGTAGTTGTCAAATTTCCATTCAGCTCAGTTTCTGACATTCCTGCGTGATGGTTGTTCTATATTTTAGTTGTAATTTTGATGTGGTTTTGTGAACAGGTGAGCCATGTCTGCCTACGCCACCATTTTGACCAGAAATCTTTATGTTTACTCTCATGTTGGGGCAAAATAACTTCTTATTAAAAAATTACAACCAGCATGCCTAAATGTTTCTCGGGCTGTGAATAATTCCTACATAACTGTAGTTGGCCCCTGGGCCAAGTTGCCAGCAGGATATTCCCTGTCAGTTCCCATGACATTTGTCTTTTGTGGGACTCATTCCTAAATTCCTGTAGTAAACACATCAGCTCAGCACAGCAACTCCTTGCCCTCCCCCAATTTCCACCTGCCCAGCAAAGCTGCTCAGAAATTCCAGGCTATTCAGAGGGTTCCTAGAAAAGCTACACTGGCAACCTGGAGCCATTCCAGGCCATTCCATGTGATGCTGTGGATCATGGTAGTTGCTCTACAGCAACTCTCGGGGTAATTGGTCTATGGGAAATCATGGAGCTCCAGGTGCATTGAACCTGCTCTGTCCACTGAGGCATAGGCATGTGCAGAGATGGAGTGGATAAAGTACCAGGAAGCCTCAGTGCACCATGATGGAAATGCTTCTGAGCAGTGGGCACTGAAGGAAGGCCATGGGAACTGAGGGAATGCCACCCCTGTCCTTCCATTTCCTTGGGCTCCTTGCCAAGAAAACATGCCAGACCCTCAAAGCAGACCCTGTGAAGTTACCATAGAAATGGATAGGGCAGTGCCTATTGTCAAGTAGGAGGAGACGATTTTTCCAGGCTTTAGCTTGGGGTACTGTGCTCATTATTTTGCTCAAAGTATTTCAAAGGGCTCCAGACAGAACAGCATCTACTGAGCCTCTCTATGACTAATTAAAATCCTTAGTTCACAAGTTCAGGAATCAAACCAAAGATGGGTCAAATGTCAGAGTCAAACTTGTGTTGATCGCAAGGTTAGGAACCAGACTTAACTCTCCCGCACTAATATTCATGGCCTGATGTTTTTTCAGTTGTGTTACTATAGTGCCCCCTGCCCTCCCACCTGTTACATGAAATATCAGTATCTGGCAACAATGAGCTGGTGTCTTAA
This sequence comes from Desmodus rotundus, assembly GCF_022682495.2. Lineage (NCBI taxonomy): Eukaryota > Metazoa > Chordata > Mammalia > Chiroptera > Phyllostomidae > Desmodus > Desmodus rotundus. The sequence goes on along the minus strand of NC_071387.1, from coordinate 184,934,051 downwards.
AGAATGCCAAGCTGCCTGTGCTTGAAACTGAATAAGGTCATGTTTCTCTAGACAGAGGTATTGCATTCATTATTGCCATTTGGATGAGAAAAACAAAACATAAAACTAATCTTTAAATGTCCTTCCTTCTGTCATTGGAAGATAGACTCTCATGTTGCATGTACCATTCTACCAGTGAACAATGAGCTCGGGTAGGAGTGGAGTCATGCCCTTCACGGCCCGTCTCACACAGGGCTCTCTTCTTACTGCTGTTGCATTCATTGGGCTGGCTCTCGCCACCAAGGCACTCACAAAACAAGAAATCAATAAGTAATTATGGACAGGTGAGGGATGCCCACAGACTTCCTCAAATATCCAAGCCCTAGTGGGTGCGAGAGTGGACACAGCCCTTGCGTTGTCCTCCACTGCTTTCAGGATACTGGCCACTGTCCAGTGATGAAACTGTGGCCCTGCTTTTTGCAAACTGAAGTCCTGGGCTCATGCTTAACAGCCCTTCATCACCCTCATCTGCAGGGTATTTACTAATCAATACTGGATTCCCACGAGAGCTAGAGAGATATTTTGAAATATTGTCAAGAGAAAAAGTACCACATGGTCAAGAAAAAAAAGCACCACATGGTCTACATTTAAAATTTTGGTCTTTAAGTCTTATAATAAAAAGGGCAAGAAATACTTTAATACTTGCTTTACCATGCTACCACTGTGAGAATTAATAGATTTTTACTTTGCAGTATCTAAGATAATGATAGAAAAGCAGTAAATCCTCTATCGAAATAAATGAAACTATTGAATGTGGAGCTGTCATTTTATCAAGGAAATTACTTATGGGAAATTATTAACCTTTCTACTATGCCAGAAAATTCTTCACAAAGAAATGATTGGAAGGACTTTCAGCCAGATTCTAAAACAACGCCAAGTCTAGTGTCTTCAAGACTTACAATTTCAGCTTCCCGAGTTCTTTTCTAAATCACTTGATGTCAAGTTGGGGGAGGAAAGGAAAAGGTGGAGGGAGGTTAACTCAGCTATGATACTGTCTCCTCCACAAATCTAGGTGTTTGCTCGTGGATGTTTGTATTGACAAATAAGGTCTTCCTTCATGAGTTCCCTGACCTCTCAGAGACAATTCTCAGACACTCATCATATAATATCTGTCCAAAACAAAGGCACAGATGGGAACAGAAGCAAAAATCAATTGTGCGAAAGTGGAAATCAATGCACATGGCAGCTGCTAAACAAGAGGTGACTAAGTTATAGCTGTCGGTGGGGTGAATCCCCATGCCAGGCGAGTCCTGCTGAGCAGCACCCAAACTAGACGTATCCTCCATGCTATCGCTCTTTCATGAGGCTTTACCCATGACATTTTAAATCAAAACCTGCAAAAATGCCCCAGAGATGAAAGGCAGGAGAAAGGGATTGGGTCAGGTACTAGAAAACTCACTCAGTTTATCGTAAGTTTACCACCATTCTTGTTACCTAACTCAAACTTAGCCCTCCTTTTTCAAGGGATCCCAGTAAGTGGGATGACGTTACATCTATGAGAATCTTAATTTGGGCAGAAAGAGCCTAGTCAGTTTCTTCTCTTCCCATCTCCATCTCTTCCCCCCTCTCACAAGCCATTCCTCCACATGTCCAAGTGCCCCCCACCCACCAGGCTCTCGCAGGGAAGGGGGTTTAGAGGAGAGGAGAGCAGAGCCTAGCCAGTGTGGTTATAGCTTGGAACTGGTCCACTGTACCTATGGGTGATGCCTACATCTAGCTCCTTGTCTTGTGGGGGCAGTGAAATGTTTGCTCAGTGGTACCAGCCCTTAACTGCAGACCGCTGGCCTGGACCTGGCCTCCTCCAGCTAACTGCTCTTAACCCTCAGGTTTCTGTTACTCCACTGCATACAGACCATGGAGGGAGTGGATACAGACCATACAGGGTGGATACAGACTTTGTGCCCCGGCAGCTTAGGTCATTTGAAAGTCCTGTTTACACTTTAGGAATATAAAATTCGGTACAGGCCTCAGAGGGGGCTCACGTTGTGTACAGATCTGAAACTCCAGCTTCTTGAGCTCCGTGGTCAGTCTCTGGCGCTGAGTCTCTGCATCATCCTGCTAATGTCACTGACATATCCCATCTCCGCAACCCCCACACTCCAGAGAGCTGAAGGTCAAGCTAAGTAAGTAGTTCACTTCCTGGGCTTCAGGAGTGGGAGGATGGGGCATGCCCAGCCCCCACCACCAAGGAAGCTCCCAGCACCAGCTCCTTCCACCCTCTAGAAAATTCTCAGCCTAACTTTATAGATCCTGGAGATGGATCATGTGCTAATACTCCAGAACTCTATTTTGTCCTCCACTTTCATAGCTATGAAGGGATAATCTAGTACTTTACTTAGGAAATGCAGGACAATGGCCATGGCATCTAGTACGCCCTGCCTTATTCCTTAGCCAACATGGAGACAATATGGGAAAAATCATATGAATGCCCTGATGCGTAACTTATCACAGGAGTTTCACAAGGTCTTCGTCCACAAGGTCTTCACAGTTCTAACAATCATGTCTAGCAAACCCAAAATAAACCTGGCTTTTAAAAGGTTAGAAATGTATCACCAATGTATTAGTTTCTTAGTGCTCCATGAATAAATTATGACAAACTTAGTGGCTTAAAAAATACAGATTCATGATGTTACAGCTCTACCAATCAGCAGCCCAAAATGGGTTTCGCTGGGCCGAAAAGGGTTGGCATGGGTGTTCTCCCTCCTAGGCTCCCCAGAGAATCCATTGCCTTGCCTTTTTCAGTGATAAGCTTTTTAAATCATCAAGCAGGTCCCAAGTTTGTGATAACTGATATAGAAAATGTACATATGTAAGTAATAAAATGTAGTATAAAACTAAGCAATGGTTTAAGTAAATTTACAATTTTGTGTTGGGCTGCATCCATAGCCATCCTGGTCTGATGTGGCCCGCAGCCCATGGACTGCATACTCTTGTTCTAGAATTTGCCAGTCTCTCTGGCCAGGGGCCCTTCCCTCTGTCTTCTAAGCCGGCAGCCTAGCATCTTTGAATCTGTTTCTCTGATTCCACATCCACATCACCTGCTCTGAGACTGTCCTGCATCTGTCTTACAGGGACCTTATAACCCAACAGCAAATGGGGTCCTGCTGCCCACCACCACCCTCTAGGCAAAACTCCAGATGCAAAGGTGCGGTGATAAAAGAAAGGAGACTTTATTCAAAAGCTGCACAATTTTGGAATGACAGCGTTCCACATGCATTAGTCACTTAAGGCTAAAGTCTTTAACTATTTAGTTACAGCTTTAATCACTTAAACCTGTCAATTAAGGCTAAACTCTAACACCTGAGTTGTCCTAGCATTTTTTTTCCCCCTGTTTTAATTATCTTATTTCTATAGGGTTAGTTTACAAATTAAAACAACGTAAGATACAAAAGCTACACAATTTTGAGAGAACGGCAGGCTTCTGTCTCAGAGGTCATCCCCTAAAGAATACCCGAAGAAGAATAACCCTGCCACCCTCTGCCAGGCCAGCCTGACCCTAGGCTGCACCTGGAGTTTCTTCCCGTCCAAAATACCATCTGTTGGGAAGTACAGGCAGCTGCAAAACGGTCATCCAGGCATCCTCAAAGAAAGAGAGCTGGAGAGCCAGAGAGAGCCAGCACCCACCCATCTGAGAGCCCTTCTTTTATTTCAAATCTTCTTGCCCATAATTCCATGCTGTCTGGAGGCATTCAGCTTCTCAACCAATCCCATCGTAGGCTGTTTACCACTGCCTTGGGCAAACTCCTCCTATGGCCTCTCCCCACTCCTTCCCCACTCCTTCCCAGTGATTGCATCGGACATCTCTGTGTCAACCTTTGTGATTACATTGGCCCCACATAGATAACTCACAATAATCTCCCCCTTTCAAGATCTCTAACTTAATCACATCTGCAAAGTCCACTCTGCCATGAAGGTAACACATTCACAGGTTCTCGGGAATTAAGACATGGACATCTTCAAGGGGCCGTAATTCAGCCGACCACACCTCTCACACGCGAGTCCGATATCATGCCTCCCAATCGGGGTTCTGGCTCTTGCTCCCTCAGTGCTGCCACAACTGGCATGTTGTCCTTGTCCACATTCTCCACACTGGCCCTCTCAGCCTGTCTGCATCCCAGGCATTTGGAAGGGACGGGGCAGGGAAGGGCATGCTTTTTCTTTTAGGAGCATGCCCTTGGAGATACTTCCAGATCGTAGTCATGTGGCCAAGTCTCCCTGCAAGGGAGGCTGAGAAATGGGCCTGACTGAAAAGCAGAGTTTCTCTTACGAAGTGGAAAAATGAAAGAAAAAGCTCCCGAGATGCTTGTGCCCACCGTCTTATGTTATCTGTGCACCAACACCAGCACTCCTTCTGATATCCCTGCCCGCGTTTCATAAGAACCACTTTCTTCAGAGAGCCCAGGGTACTTCCATAAATTGAAAATGCTTCTGCAGTAATTACCAGTTGGCTTCAATTTTGAAAACTGTCCCAAGGTCCTGCCCCCTTAGTACTATGCAGAGAGGCCAGCTCAGTGGGAGAAGAGGAAGGACTATAAGTTTCCAGACTAGTTTTTATAGCTCCAGCACTATCAAGCACAGCCACAGCACCCAAGGGGGGAAGCGCTGCTTTGTGCTGCTCCTAGCCCTGACATAGCACAGTGCCCGTGACAGGCTGTCAGGGATGCCCGTGAGGAAGCCTAAGGAACTCAGTGCTCATGCACTGCACCGAGAGCCAGCCATGCCCTCTGCTCACCGGGAGTGACCCCCCTAAGCAGATGACAGATTCCTCACTAATCACTAATACAACATATAGTATCAAAAATATAAAATAAAACCCACGTCAGTCGTGTTCAACCTACTTACCATCTTCATCCTGTTTTCCTTTAAGCATTCACAGTACACTTTTATAAATCTGAATCTAACCTAGTCAGTCCCCCAGTTAAAACTCTTCAGTAGCTTCCAGTTCACTCTTGATAAAGCCCTACCCATCTCTCCCAGCTCACCTGCTTGGAGCCTCCCCCTCAATCACTTCGTTTCAGCCTCACTGGCCTCCTAGGTGTTCCTTGCTCTTGTCACAGGCACAAAGCTGTGCCTCCCTCAATGCCATTGCCCCGCATGGGCACAGGTTGATTCCTCAGCCACAGATGCCTTCCCGCTCCTCCCACCAAGCCTGGCGGCTTCCATCTCAGCATAGCTGTCACTTCCTCAAGGACACCTCCCTGACTCTGTCCAACTCTCCAAGGCTGGTAAAGATCTCTGATAATAACCTGTGCTTTTCCTTCATGGCTCTTACTACAAATGTGATGTGATGTGACCATTTTTAAACATCCATCTCCTACACAGGACCATGCCTACTTCTTTCCCTGTTCTTGCCTCTGAGTCTCCCAGTGAGAGCAACTTACGAATGCTTATTCAATAAATGCAATAGTGCAGCTACCCCAGGGTATAAGCTTAGCAGAGGGTGTGTGCACTGACTGCTTCCATTTCCATGGCATTTTTTAAATGGGGTGGAATATGGAGACCTTGCAATTAGGGTCCAGGGTGAGCTTGGAACTTATTGACTACTGTTGAGTATGCAAAATATCTGGCTTTTCAAAGGTTAAAGTAACTTTGATACTGGAAGCCAGACATTTTCATTAGCAATCCTGAAGACTGGATTTTGCTCGGTTTCACCCTGACTTCTGATTTGCAGCCCTTCTTGGAATATGAAGGCCAGTGACAAAGACCATTTATGTCAGCTCTTTGTTTTAAGACTTCAAAAGTGATGCCCGGAAAACAAGACGACTAATCTGGTCTTATTTCAATTTCTCTGAGCGGGTTTTCTGCATTGTGTTCATACCAATGAACTACTTTCTTCAACCAAACTGTATACATTTCCAACTTGTCAAATCTTGGTGATATTGGTTCTTTAGAATTAGGCCAGTGGCAGTAAATTGAATTTCTGAAGTGGATTTACTTGGTATTTGCTTTTAAAATATGGTACTGCTGAAGATTCTTATCCTTATATATCCTGTTATCTTTAAGTATCCAAACCAAGTTAATTACATTTTATTAGGAGCACCAAAGCTGAAACAAACTAATGAAAGCAACTGGTATGTCAGGTGGTATTTATTTCTGCATTACACTGAAAATACTTCCTTTTGGCCCTTGCAATGTAGCTTAAATATTTAACTCTAATAGCTTTTGGAATTGTGGGTGGAATTAGTTTTAATGACTCTTTAACGGTTTGCCTTAAAAACAAATGGAAGCTCGTTTTATTACAGCAGAGAGGAGCTGAGGTTTCACCGACAGGTAAAACCTGGCTTGGTCTTCAGGCACACAGTCTCTGAATCCTCTATGTCCATTTCTCTGGATTGTTGATGTGAGAACATCCAAACCTACAGAAAACGTTATGAGTTTATTTGAGCCAAACTGAGGACATGCCAAGAAGCAAGATCTCAACAGACTGAGAAAATGCTCCAGAGAATGGCAGCCTTGCAGTTCTTTTCATACATTTTGGAATCCAGTAAGGTAGGGATGATTGCATAAAATTCACTGGTGGTAGATTAAGGAGACAGAGAAAGCAAGGAGGGAAAACCTCAGTGATTGGATTATAAGATAGTTAACATTTAACATTGAAAGTAAATGCGAATGGTGTACGGGCAAGATCCTGTGCTCCCTCTGCGTGGTTATACCTCTGAGGGCTCTGAAAAAGAGGATTATTCCAGAATTTCACCAGTGAGTTAACCTGGATTCACGAGAACAAGGGACAGGGCTTGCTTAAGGCAAAGATAGACCTTTTATTAGGGAAGTTATAGGCCTTAGGCGTGACTCTTACTGACCTGTCCCGTTAGGAATTTATGGTCAAATCACCCTGTTGGGGGCACTTTTGGTCAGTGACCTTGTCCTATTTATTGCAGAGTCCCTTTTTCAGTCACAATAAAATACCTTTTATTGCAATTAGGGGAATGTATGTATAACCACCACTAATTTTCAATCTTGTCTTTCTCTGCTTCATGTGAGTACATCAGTAGGTTTATTCCACTTTAAAATGACTGGAAAACCAGCACAATTTTTAGCAATCGAATTTCTTATAAGTGAGCAGTGATGTCTTAGGGTACCATCTTCAGAGGATGGAAACAGTTCATATCTTGACTTTCATTTAAAAAACAGGTTCCTGATGAAGAAGTCCTGTTAGTGAATTCAAGTAACAAGCTATGAGTGTTCTAAGTTGAATGAATGGATGAATTTGGGTTGCTAAAAGCCCAAAGGATTTTCACCATATTTTCTTTATATCTCAAGTCACTCCAAGCAAATTAGAATTGACAAGTTTTATGAGCTGAGAGCTTTCAAAGACGACTAAAGCAAAAACTTGCATTTGTTACTTCAGAACCAGATAGTCTCTGTATGCCCACTGAGAAATCCTCGTTTAGAGACCAATAAATCTTACCAGAGTCACAAGGTCCAGAGCTGCTTTAAAAAGGGTGGGGACAAGGGGGAGGGAGGAAAGGCACCAATGACTATACACTGACCGTGTGTTAGTATATATTTTGGGTTCTAACTGATCTGCCCCATAGAAATAAACACCTAGTCTCCATTTTCAAGGTTAATTATTTATTAACACTTTTGTCTGGGTCAGAAATGCCACTTGTCATTAGAAAAGATTTGTTCAATCTAAATTTGAAGCTCAGAAAATAAAACTCACCACACGTGCTTTGGAAACAGATCTGTAACTGGGAGCACCACTATTTGACTTGCCACCATAGCTGTGGCCCTTCACTCACGCTGTCCCCTTCCATCCCATCCCTGGCCATTCTCTAAAATGGGCTCTCTTCCAGAGGTCAGAGGTCACAACAGAAGTAACGTGAAATTCCATTTCCTGTTAACCCCTCATCTCCTGAAGCACATCAGTGAGGATTTGGTTTATAACCCCTTTTCTATCTCCCTAATCTCTAGATCCTCCAAATAGCCCTTGGTATGTTTACTTCCCCTTTTCACCTTCTCTCTCCAGATGGATCAGCATCTCTCCCTAATCCTTTCTTGCTCCTCCAGATGGCAGTCCCTCATCCCTTATTCCTTCTCTGATCCAGCATGGGCTGGGGGGGCAGGGTCAGTGGTCAGCCAGCAGCAGTAACAGAATGTTCTGGGCAGTTGGGGGAGAAAGAAGTCTGTGAATGCTCCCATGTGGCTCAATTTTATCCTATAGCCCCAAAATGCTCTATGCATCTGCTGCCATGCACTGCGTCCTGCTCTGGTCATCACTGTCCCCTGCCCGGTAATGTTCCCACAAGGTGACCCTTTCAGAAACCGGTCCCTTCGGCCTGCTGGGCACATTCCAGAAGTAGGTGTGTATTCCAGTACCCAACCCTAAAATGTATTGGAGTATCTCTCATGAGAAATCGATGCACTCTCCCTTCTCCTTTTTTTCCCTGGCTCTCCTAAGGGTTTGTGTTTGGGGAGCACTGAGTGTATTTGCTGAGGACACGTGCATGAGTTTTTTGAACTGCAGGACACGAGAAACGGTAGCGAAGGGCCTGGGTGGCGAGCAGAGTCGTGCTCTGAGAGCTATCCGCAGCAATCCAGGACCAGATGCGCCCAGGTATAATGATGCTTCAAACTTATTTACATGATTGGTTAAAGAGGAGGCAATTTTATGTACCTCACATTGAAACATGGGCAGCTGAGAGAAATTACTATTTAAAATGGAGTAGGCAGCCAGCGGCCTTTATTTTATCTTTTGGCACCATTTTACCTAAGCTAACACTGCCCTCAGCGTAGCTGCAAGTATGTCATAAAAGACAGATATGCCAACAGCAGAAGATGATACTGATGAGGTTGCTCTAAGCTAAAATTAAAAATAAATAATTATAAAGCTCTAAGGACCTTCATTTGTTATAGAACAATAAAGTGTAAGAACTTAGAGGCTAGCTGCAAAGCCGATGACATAGGTCAGCATTTCATGGTACAATAATTAGCCCAGCCATCTGAAATCATTGGGTCCCACTAGCATGCACTAGGCACCTCTGTGTTGCAGGGTCTGTGTTAGGGACCAGGACTTCAGAATTCAATAAGGCTGCAGCCCTGCCTCACAGTTGGGGAGCCGGATAGGGCTGCGGCATTCTGTAGTGTGATATCATAGCACTGTGTTCACAGCAGGGGGAGAAAATAATGCTAAGTAGCGCTGCTCCAAGCTCCTCCAAAGCTCAGGGGTGTGATTCACTTAGCAGTAGTAATTTAATGAACATGTAGCGCCTGCCTCCTGTTTCCCTAGCACAAAACTGGGCAGGATAAGTCAGATTGGACAGGTATAAAAAGGGAAGGCGCTGTGTGAGCTGTGTGAAAGTGAATCACAGAGCCAGTGAATAGCAGGTAATCAGGTGTGATTGGGCCTCACTGTGTGTGTGTGGCACCTCTCTCCTCTGTGGTTGGGACGTATTTTTGTTCCTGTGAAAGCCAACCTTGAGAATGCCGTATCCGACATCCCCAAATGAGGTCAGTGACTTTGGGGCCTCCTAGGATGTAGCACTTTAAAAATGTATTCTGGGTCCCTGTTGGTCACTGCCGCCTGTGCATGGAGACCCCAAGCCAGTGGTTCTGGTGGTGCTGTTCGTTCGCATCGCCTGGGGGCTCTGACAAGTGCCAGTGGCCAGGCCCGACCCAGAACAATGTAAACAGAATCTCAGGGCCTGCGGCCCCGGCATTACTGTTTTTAAAACTCTCCAAGCCAATGCAGTCATTTTGACCTTTATTTATAGAAAAGCAACTCACATAGAGCTTACCAGTAATTAGGATACCAGTGTGTACTGGGGAAAAGGGCTGATTCCCGACAGATTTCTGATCTCACCCCTCCATCGACAGAGAGACCCCAAGCAAACAGTTTTGAGTCGAGACAAACAGCACACAAACCTAACGAATGCATGTGCTGATCTTAATGGAAGATCCTACACAATGTCCAGGACAGGAAGCCCTGGGGCAAGTGTGTGTTATACTCACCTCACCTAGACCAGTCTGACAGCCTCTCAGCCCCCTGTCGTCTGAACTCTGTTAGTGGAGGGCTCTCCAGTAGCACAGTTTTCTTGGAGCTGATTGCAGGATGGTTGAAAAAACAAAATGGAGTTGTTAAAAATTCAGGGACCTCAAAATACTCAAGGGGAAGATCTGCAGACATACTGTGAAGACGGGTGGTTGTGAGGCTGTGGAGAACATTACCTTGATTCCCATGCATTCTGGGCCATTGGAGGTACAAAATGGATGATAGTAGCTTTGGGGAGTAATATAGTATCATAAAGAAACACATAAGGAACTTTCACACAGAAGCTGAAACCCGTGGAAGGACGGTAAAAGGGGAAGATAAAGAAAATCAGATTATTCCTTGTGGCAATTTAAAGTTCAATGACTTTGAACTTTTCTTCTCTTTTGGATTTCTATCTCTATATACTTGGAACAATTTAACAACCTCCAGTTTTAAGTTTAACACATTAAAAATAAAAACCAATTTGAGGCACAGATATCATATCACATTTTTGACAGCTTGGCTGGATTTTGAGCTGAAGGGCACAACTTCTGGGTCGTTCTGCTGGAGGGGGCCAATAGACATTAAAAGAATTCCTTATCATCAATATTAAGGATTAACAGCCCTTCCCTAGTTACTATGGCTATTCTTCATTCTGTTTTTCTTCCCTCAGCTGCCTTATCTAATCCCTGGTGGTCAAAGGGTTGATGCAAAAGGGAACTGTGGTTAAACACCCAATAAAATAGAATTCAGGAAAAAGTCTCTGGTCTACATTGAGTGAACACTTTAAGAAAAAAAAGTAGTGATGAAAGAGACAAATAATGATTTAAAAGCTACATGCCCAGGTTGTATGTGTTTATGTGAACTACTTTCAAGCCTTTCTGAATGACAGGGGGAAGGAAATGAGTAATAAATTGATTGCAAGCTGTCTAGATAACAAGTATTACATGGCTATTTGGATAAAAGAGCTGCTACCTTAGTAAGAACTTTCCTAAAGAAAATATGTCTTCATTTCCCTTCTTCTTTAGAAAGCAAAACTTTTTTTTTTCAAATGAATGATGAAAATTTCATGCAATAAAACATGTGGAAGGGCAGTATGTTTATCCTCAAGGTAATTAATTATTCCGAATAAGTAAAACAGGTGTTGATTGATCTGTACCCTGGTCTATGACATCCAATGTTACAGTGTTTTCCATGACATTTGCAAGTATGTACCACCATCACAATTAAAATTGTAAGGTCCCTTCTAGCATTGTTGAATGTAGCAATGTTAGAGTTCTTGGTTTTGGTCATTGCATCAAACCCTTCACTCTGCATCTGTGAATGAGAGGAAGATGGAGATGGAGAAGTGACCAGAGCTCCTCTTCTTGCACCTCCAGGGGCTCCCAAGCTGTGACTCAGAAAACTGCTTGAATCAAAAGCCTTGGGAGGGTTACCATTCTGCCCTGTTCCCCAAGCTTCTCCTAGGACTCCCAGCTCCATTCGAAGCTTCTGTGTCCACAGGCACACCGTATACAGAGGTGTCTGACTCGGATGGCTTTTTTGGTGCCTCTTACACATTCCTCATCATCCTCTGGTACCTGCCAATCCCATCAAGCATCGGCGAGTTACTGGCAAGATCCTATTTCTGTCACACATTAGCATTCTGAGAACTGGGTCTTATGAAGGATTTGAAAGCTTTCATGTCCTTCACATACGTATGAAGTGCATGTGTCCTTTTGTGTTGGATTGTGTCCTTATAAAAGTTTCTTCCTTTGTATATAGTTTTATTATTACATCCACGTTCTTGACATTTCCAGAGATGTGAGAACTTACATCGTCCCATAGTAATCTAAACATCATGGAATCTGAACTGCAGAGCAAGACATATCTCTAAAAGCATGTGTAAGACAGTGATGCTGAGTCATCCATTGATATCTTGCCAATAAAATCAAACCTAGGGTTGTGTCGCATTTATAACTAGTTGTCTCCTTTGGTCTTAGAACCTGTCAAATACTAAGTATTAGCTGATATTCTGATGGAAAGCACCTTGCTCGCCTTTAATGGCATATGCAATATTATTAGTGGGTTGGCCAAAAAGTTTGTTTGGTTTTTTCTATAAGACAGCTCCAGGAGCACTTAGTTGACTTTATCTTCATTTGAAACAATTTTGTTAGATTGTATTGTGACAGCTGTCATATCAGTGTGCATTTAAAAAAACATCAAAAGTGGTGAATTTCTGTGTAGCCACTTTGATACTGAAGACGGAAGAAAATATGCAACATTTATGGAATATTGTGCTTTATTATTTCAAGAAAGGTAAAAATACAACTGAAACACACACCAAAAAAAAAGATTTGTGCAGTATATGGGGAAGGTGCTGTGGCTGGTTGAACGTGTCAGAAATGGTTTGTGAAGTTTCTTGCTGGAGGTTTCTTGCTGGATGATGCTGCATGGTTGGGTAGACCAGCTGAGGTTGATAGTGATCAGATCAGGACAATTAAAAATAATCAACATCACACCACACGAGAGATAGCTGACATCTCAAAATATCCAAATCAGTAAAGTTGTTGGTGAAAATGAAAAACGTATCTTTTATTTTATGAGAAAACCCATATGGACTTTTTGGCCAACCCGATACTTATTCATGACCGAAGAAGCCAAACTTTTGACTAAAGCAATTTCCTGAGCCACTACCTATAACCCCAAAGTATGTCCCATTGAGTACCTTAAATGTCTAAATATTACCAGAAAAAGAAAAGGCTAATAGAGTCGAAAAGGGTTGCCGGTGTGAAGCAGGAATTGCGGGTAGGGCAGTGTCTGCTCTTCTATGTGTACTGCCAGTGCTATTTGTTACATTGCTCAGATAGAAATAAACGGCGTGAAAAGAAAAGAGACTGCAAGAAAATACCATGATATCCTATCAGGACATCTCAGGGAAGGGGAAGTGGATTGTTGGCTATTTTTATTTTCTTCTGTATGCTTTCTAAATTCATAGTTATCCATAATGTATTTATATCATTTCTGTAATGAAAGATAGTCTATATGCTTTTCATGTATTAACTAGATACTGGAAGACTTAATGGAGGACCAGTTCGGTAGAATGCATTTTGGATAGGCTCTGAATTGAGAAATATAATTTCTGAGCAAAGCAGAGAACGTAAGAGTGAAAGCGTGAATACATGCTGAAGGCTTTGAGCAGGTGGGGATTGCGCATTTGTGACAGAGAAGGAAGCTCAGCACCATGTAGGGGAGACCAACCAGAAGGGAGAATGCTGCTTGGCACCTGGTCCTGTGAACAAAAGTGTAAACCCTTTCGGAAGGTGGCTGAAAATAGAGCCAGGAAGAGCTGGAACCAGGTAGGCAAAGAAGAGACAGTTTCAGGATCATTCAACATTCTGAGCATGACATTTTCATTTAAATAAAAGCTTCTGGCCAAAGCAGGTTTGCCAAGAGAAAATTTATTCCACGTTTGGGAAGGAAAGCAGGCTCTCCCGTGAACGCCTGTCTGGAGGGAGCAGGAGGTGGGTCTCAGTTCACACTTGTCTCTGTTAACCTTGATGATGGCGCAGAGCTCCGTGATTGCTTCAGACAGATTGCGGAAAGGTTTTGCAAATTCAAATGCTTGGAACTTGGAAACATCAGGAAGTGAAGAATCACTCTGCTTTCCCCACTTAATAGAAGCATGCTGTCTTTGCAGGATGGATGGTCACAATATCACTTTGTAGCCTCATCTTCAACCATCGAGAGGGATCGGCAAAGACCCTACTCCTCCTCCCGCACGCCCTCCATCTCCCCTGTGCGCGTGTCTCCCAACAACCGCTCAGGTAAGAGATGCCCAGAGTCAACCAGGGCTGATTTCCCTCCTCCCTAGCCCTTTAGCTGACCCCAAAGAGAGGAGAGCCTTCCCCATTCCGATGTTTGCTGGAAATATTGAATGACTCTGTTCTTTTTATTGCCATGGCAACTTTGTGTTACACACAGACTCAGAGCAGATCTCTAACAGATTCCTAAAAACCTCTCACAGCTGTCATGGACATGAAACGCAGGCCACAGACCTACGTTCAGTGAGGAACAAAGATAAAGAAAACTGTCAAGTGCTTTCAAGTCAGGGTTTTCCATGGATGTTTTTTGAACTGAAAATAGTTTGAGTTTCATTTTATCAATTATAAGTGGGATAAAAGAACAGGGGAGAGAGGACGTGCTATTTCTTCATTTGGAATAATATACACTTGAACTACATCCTTGAGGATTTCATCACTTATCAGTTTTTTATTATTGCCTTTAAACCAGCAGATAAATAATGGATAAATTCATATTACAAGCAAGCATAACCTTTAAGCCATTTATGTTTTTCTAATTTGGTCACCTTCTCATTGCTTTTGAACTACCATTTTTTACTTACTTGTAGAGATATTTTACTTTTATATCCTTTTCAATCATGTCATATAATGCCAAAGATTAGAGAAAAAACTGAAAGAAACATTTGAGCATACTGTTTGGTATATATGTGACATAGGATTTATTGTGGTTTTACTCAAAGTATAAGTTTTTAAAACTTTTCTTTTGATTTCTGCATTGTGGTTTCCATTGTGAGAAGGATGGATAAATAACTGTATGTGCATATATGTGCTCATGCACGTACACACACACGCTCATGCACAGACATGTGCACGCACAGACATGTGCACGCACACACACCTGTATAGGCTTTTATTAAAGAAATTTCCTCCCTGCTCTTCGCTGCCGTCTCACTGCTGAGGAAATAATAATTTCCAGAGCTACTACTCACAGGGCGTGATAGAGAATGTGCCCCAGCAGAAGCCCCTCTCTCCTTGAGAACGCTTGTTGTGAAACTCCGCACCACACTGTGCTGTCAGGATGAGGAGGAAAATCAGGAGTGAATGGGGAATACTTGACGGAAATAAATGACCCTCTCCCAGCCCCGTGAAAGCTTACGTTCTTTAGTGTGGTCTTACTGCTCCTAACATTTAGTCCCACCGTACACGAGTCAGGACCCTCACCCCGTGTGACTGGAGAGACTTCTGCCTGTCTCAGAAGCACTGCAGATGATTTCCGTACTTCTTTAAAAAATAAAACGCCACGAGTCTGGCAAGCACAAGGATGGTGTCTTTTTAAAAGCTTTAATTGCTAAGAACCAATCAGCATTAGGAAGATGAAATGCTCTAATAGATTGGAAGGTGCCAGAAGGAGCAGCAGCACCCTATCAGGATGTTAACATCCCAGCCATTCAGCTCTGGCTCTGCCTAGTGTTCCCTAGGCCAGACACATCAAAGACACCTAATAAACACTTGTGTGCGCGATACGACTTTTCCCAGAGTATCACCTAGGCTTACTGGAGACCACTGTGTATGAGGTCTCAGGAGATAATTACACACTTGATGTAGTTTAATAAACCCTACCATCTGTGCAATGTTTGATTCTAATTTTAAAAGCTTTGGTCAACAGGCTCCAAAATATTGTCTCTTTGTGATTGCCTGGCAGTGACTAATAAATGGCTAGCCTTCATGCAGAAAGACCTAGAGGCAAAGGAGCAAGGGCAGGCAAGGGACTCTCCCTGGAAAGAAGGATGGAGAACAGAAAAGAGGGGCAGCAGGTGGAGGAGGTGAGCGGGACGCAGTGGAGGAGGCTCTGGGAATACATAGGGACTGGACAGAGTCTAGTTGAGTTACAGGAAGCAAACGTGGTTTCCTTCCCTGTCTTGCCATTGGGTTTACACCCAGAGATTCTCATCCAGCTGGTCTGGGGTGGAACTCAAGCATCTGTATTTTTCAAAGTATTCCAAGTAATTACTCCTGATGGGCAGCCCAGAACTGGAAACCTCTGAGAGTTTCAAGAGCTGAGCAGTGAGCCTTGATTCTATTGTGATAGGTTTGAGGAGTGGCAGCTTTTCAGAAGACAGGAAATGATGGAAAGGCCCCTTTGTTTACCTCCTAGCATTTGGCTGTGACGTCTACTGAGTACCAGCCTCTCACTCTGGTTTATTTGAACATCCATTTCCTCACCTAGCTGAGAGCTCCTCTGGTTTAGAAAGTGTGATGCAACTCATGTTTCTGTCTCCCGTGTCTAGAGTGGGGATTTTCACATAGGAGATACTGAATCTGATGAAATGAAGCAATGGTTCAGAGAGTGAAAAGAGGGGTACATTCAGGGACCAAGGTTACCCAGTGGGCTGGAGCTGAGGGATTCCACAGAGGGTGTGAACAATAAGCTTCAGGGAAAACTGAGGCTTATCTAGCCAAGGAAAAAGGACTTCACCCTAAAACTCAAAGTTCCCCAGAGTTCCCCTAGCCTTATTAATGACCAAGTCTGCTTGCTAAATATGGATCCCTAGGGCCTATTTTATGAAAATTCAGACCCCAAAGATCTGGGGCTGAGTCCTGGAATCCCTAAGATCTTGGGTGAGTCTCAAGATTAGATGAGTTTCTGAAGCATTGCCCCAAGCACAGGAAGCTGGGGGAGGCTTTGAGGCAGAACGGTGTTTTGCTGAGCTCATGCGGAGTTAGAAGCAATTGACTAAGCTCCAGATATGAGTGGCATCTCAAGGAGCATGGAGAACAATGTAAGGACAACCACAGGGTGGGGTGCACAGCACACACGGGCATACTGTGTACCCGCCACCACATCTCTGCATTCACGGGGCTGTTTAGTTCCTCCCAGTTCATCCCATCTTTCAAGAAAACTAAACCTCTTTCTGTTTACGCCTTTACCTCCAAGTTCAGCCTTTTCTGTGTTCTGGGACCAGTTTGTTAAAGAAGCATGGAATTCCCAGGGGACTCCCCTAATCACAACTCACCATTGTAGAAATGGAGACACAAAGGGATGACAGAGCTCACTCTCCAGGGTCCAACAAGCATCAAAGGGCTGGCCAAGGTGCAAGGTGTGGGTGACAAGTTGTTGGGACACTCATCAAAAGAGCTGGAGCAAGGTGCTGCCCCACCAGGAAGAAGGAGCGGTCCCTATGCCCTGCCCCCAGCCCACCCCAGCAGGCAGATCTTTGCAGGCTGGGGTATTTGGGCTCCATACATCACTGTGTGGAGAGTTGCTTCTTTTGGCTTCCTTTAGGGGAGTTTCTGGGTGACTTTGTATTTAAGTACAACTGCACTTATTTTAATCAGAGATTCTTCAATATCAGCAATAGCTCCTCTGAAACACATCTAATTAAAAAAGGGAGGAGGGTAGAAGAAAGGAAGGAAAAGAGGGGGGGGGGAGGGAGGGAGGGAGGGAGGGAACAAGAAGAAAAGAGAAGAAAGAGAAGTAAACCCAAACAGATCTCATTCTTAAAACTGTCCCATACACCTTGGGCAGGTCATGTTCCCACCAGAATGTCTCTCTAAAAACGATGGCCCCAGGATAGAGTTCTTAATTACTTACCTTCAGCATCATGTGTCCCCTTAACTATAAAACACCAAATGACACAGGGTAAGGAATGAGTAGAGACAAGTAAATCAATGGGCCCACGCACACGTATTGACATATGTTGAGCCAGGTGTATTTATGACCTTAACTGTGCGTGTGGAGCACTATCCACGCTGTGAAATGAGACTCGGAAAGTCAGCCTTTTGATGTTTCTATGCAGCAAGTGCCCCAGCTTCACCTCGGGAAATGATCAGCCTCAAAGAAAGGAAAACAGACTATGAGTCCACTGGCAGCAATGCCACTTACCATGGAACGAAAGGAGAACACACCTCCAGGAAAGACACCATGACAGGTGAGCTCAGCTTTGTGTGTTACCCCCTCGGAGCTGGTGACTTGATCGGGGACAGGGAAGAAGGCTGGGACCTCAGACTTCAAGCCGTGCTTGACAGCTCAGCAGGGCTTAGCAGCAAGCAGGTCACTTGAGAGCTTGACAGTAAAGATCCCCAGGAATTGGAGATGAGGAGATTAAGCCAGAGGTGTAAAAACTTAGCCTCTTATTCCTGAAAATAGCTAAGAGAAAATGTCTTCTACTCATGTTATCATCAGTCTTTCTTTACCTACCTCTTTCCTCTCACTTGCCCAGCTCATAATATTCTCTCAAATTAGAGAAGTCACTGTAGGTTTTTTCATAGTTGGCATATCAAGCTTTGCCCATTAGGAATAGAAGGAGGAACAAAAGGATAAAAAATGAAAGAAAAGCAAAGGGGAGAGGAGGGAAAGGAGGGGAGGAAGGGAGGGGAGGGGAGGAATAGGGAAGACAGCAAAGGAAGAGAATTTAAGGGAAACCCACTTCTGTAGAGACATTTTCTCCTTTTTACCTTGAAACTGAACTCCCAAGATTCATTAGAACCAATCACCACGGTTTCCCTGAGGAGGAACTGATCTTTCATGCTCCTCATCCTTCACTATCCCAATCATACCCACTGTCTCTCCTTTCTCATCAGCTGGGACTCTGTGGAGGCCAAAATCGGTGCCCATCACCACCCCTGCAGTGTGCCCTGCCCAGGGCGTTTAATAACCAGACTTGACCTTAACTGTCCTTTTATTCTGTGCAGCTCTCCTTGAGGCAAGGTTTTGCCTTTCACATTCTTCATCCCCTCCAGGCTCTCCACACACTGCCTTCTACCCTCACTTGCCAGTCCTCCGAGGGCCTGGGGGTGTGGATGCAGAAGGGGTTATGCCTGGGAAACAGAGCTGCCAGGGTCATCAGGATCTCTGACTAAGGAGTCATACCCTTCTTTGCCACATGGATGCAGAGATGGGTCCCTCCTGAAAATTGGCCGTGAGGAACAGGGCTTTAACGAAACAGGGCCAGATTGGGCCAGTCATTAAACTGGGGTGTGAAGAGCACAGCTCTAAGAATACACTGAGACCCTGTTATCAGAAAAATCTTAAGAGCATGGGGTGCATTTCTCTAATATTTAGGTGCAGACCTGCAGGGAAGCAGAATAGATGAGATGGATGATTTATGAAGCTTTCTTCCAGACCAGAATAGCTAAGAAAATGTTTCTAATGGTAAATGTACTTACCCCAGAGGCAGTGTTTCCCCAGGTAACTCTGCACGGCTGCACAGAGAGAGGCATAGTCAACAGATGCTCGCAATCCCCGCTCCTAGGCGGGCCCTCTGCCTCCAGGTACAGACCCTGAGAGTGAATGTCTCAGCCTCACTCCCGAACCTTCTCCTGGATGGGAGAACTGGGCTTGTTATGTAGGATATACCTTATCATTCTCATTCACTGGCTTTTTCCCCATCGATGTCACCCCAGCTGTGGATGAGCATGAACAAGGAAAGCTGTGAATGTAGATGCTGAGTCCCTATAGTCACCACATTCAGCGGAGAATCTAATTTGCCCTGATTGCTCCAGAGCAGTAGGGACACCAAATTCACCTGACCCATTCATTTTGTGACTACTATTGCCTGAGGAAGCCACCTCGCAGGCAGTCTAGAATGATAAATTGAGATGATGTAATTATAAGAAAAATTGTGAAATTGACTGCATTGTTATTTAACTTTTCTCTTGAACTTTCTTGCCCAGTGGAATCATTCAAAAGGCTTTTAAATGTGAGTGTTTATGTTAAGATAATTCCAGTGGTAGATAATCATGTTCTGCACGCATAATAAACTAAAAATAAAATCTAATATGTTTCCGATGTGTAGTCTTCCTAGAAAATAGCAGGGATCTCCACAACTCCAGTATCAAGACACACGTAAATTTTCAAACTTATATAGAGGCTTAAACAGCTTTGTTCTAATTAATTTAAAAATGTAATTCAATAATACACTATCAATCATGTAGCAAGCCTAGAAGGACACTGATATCTTTACTGAATAACATGTTTATACAGGAAGGTTCCCTTAAAGCCAACAAGGACTGTGTAGGAGGTAGTTGTTATTATTGTATTGATGATGGTGACGGTGGTGGTGCTGCTGCTGTTGATGGAGGAGGTAGCAGTGATGGCGGTGTGAAGGAGGGGGTATCAGCAATGAGGGGGATTGAGATAATGATGTTGTGGTGAGACAGGTGGTGGCATTCACCACTTTCTACAGTGGTTTGAATAAGTCCCGACCCATGCCCGGTGAGAGCCAGCAAACCATATAAGAATGGAAAGGATGAATTGCCACACTTCCCCAAGTGCCCATCATTCCAGCGTTGACTTGCAGATCAGATTTCTTATGACCTCCTCATCAAGAGCATTACTCTTTCTCATTCACCAGTAAATCCAGAGGACACTTAGAGTTCAGCCTATTGAAAAATCTGAAAAATTGCCACTTCCTTGTTTCTAAGGCATCAGCAGATGAGGATGTCCTATCATTTCCCCCAAAGAAAACATTCCCTCTGCTGTGGGAAAACCATGGGAAGCTTCACCCTCAAAATGCAATGATGGGAAAGCTTAAAATGAAAGCAGTTCCTTGCCTGGGTTATAATCTCATCGATGACGTCTTAGAAATATAGATGCATTTAGGTTTTTCATTCGAGGCTTCCTTCTACCCACCTTTTCTGGATTCATTTTCGCACTTAGATGGAGTCTCTTAAAATGTCTATTTAGTGCTTCTTTGCCACAGAGGAGCCTTCAGAAAGCCAAAGTCAGCTGCTCATTCAGGCGTGCAGGACTGTTATGCCTTTTTCTTGCAGCCATAATCCCCTGGGAACATTACGTGTTGAGAAGCACACATCACAGGAGGGCTGTGTGATCCCAGCAGCTACACAGGCTGACTTTAAAAATTCACTGGGGGATTTCGCCCTCCTCTCTAAGCTTCCCAAATGCCTTTACATCAAATGGCCTAGTCTGTTTTTGTCAGTGTCTCTCATGCCTTTGAAAGCCATTCTAATCTTTAATATGCTGATTCAGTTGGAAACAGGGGCCTATAAAAGATGGAAGGCATTTTCCTGTGAGTCTACTCTGAGTTCCACTCACAGGGGCAGAGTATTCATGAAATCATCTATTTCATGGGTCTGCAAAGGACACAAGTTCAGTCTCAGCTGCACAGTCACATCTAAACGGCTGAAGTGGGCAGAGAGCAGGAGGAAAGAACTTCAGGAGAGACAGCTTATCTCAGAAGCCACAAACACAACAGGGAGGGAGGCCGGGGCTATGATAGTGCATGGTCTACCAAATAAAATTGCATTTTATTCCAACAGAAGAAAATTTTCACCTTATTCTTGAAGTGATATTTTCCATCAGCAAATTGTAGCTCTGAAGACAAGTGTTCTCAGGTTTACTCATGTTCATTGATTCATTCATTCAGCAAATAAAGCATCCACTCTATGAGCATCCATCGAGGCCAGGCACTGTCCCAGATGCTGGGGTTACCTACAAAGGTGTCAGGACAGACTGGTCTCTGTCCTCACAGAGCTTCTGCTCTCATAAATGAAAGCAGATACATAAGATAAACAGTAGAGCAAGCTCACCAAGAAGGTAATAACACATAGCGTTGTGCGTGAAGGGGAAAATAAACAAGGTAATGAGATAAAGGGTGTCTAGTGCACAGGGTTACTTTATCTGACATGGTCAAGGGGGAGACATTTGAGCCAAAACCTAACCACCAGCAAGGAGAGGCAGTCCAGAGTCTGGGGGACACGAGTTCCAGGGAGCAGGATCAGCCAGTGAGTACAACATCCCTGAAGCAAAATAAACTTGGCAGGCTCAAGATAGGAAATCAGGCCAGCATAGCTGGGGCTCCCTGAACAAGGGGAGATGAATGAGAGATGCTGCAGAAAGTTAGGCAGAGGCCAGATCATTCAGAGCCTTGTAGGCAATAATAGGGAGCTTGGCTTTTACCATAATCTAATTTGTCTGACAAGACGCCTGCTCAGCTATTGGGAAAAGAATGGACAGGGAAGCAGGGTTGGGCAGAGTAGAAGCTGGGCCTTCAAGGAGGCGACTAAAGCATTGGTCCCGGCAAGGGATGGTGGTTTTCACAGTGATACAGACAGAAGTGATGTGTATTCAGCTGGAGTCTGTCTGAGTGGCGTTTAAAATCGAAAGTAGGCTCTCAACCCTCACTTCCCACATAAAATTTCCCAAGAGGAGCTTTATTGCACAGCTATTATGTGCTCTTAGTAATAATAGCGGGTGAGATGATAGGTTACACTGACTTTGTGTCTAGAGTGGCCTGTCTCTATGACAGAAGAGATGGTGTGTCATCCTATTTCATTATCCCATAGATACTGGAAGCAAAAGATAAGCCCTTCTTTATTTCTAGAGTGTTTTATACCCCAATGGCTTGTACAAAAAATGTTTTCAAAATCTTTCTATAATAATAACCTTATCATTGCTATGAAGGGATTGGTACCCGGGGCCCTTCCTCTGGGCTGTGGCATGAGCCTCATGGGTTCCAGGTAAAGAAGTGGGCACGTGAGCACCCCACCCAGGCCTTTGGAAGCTGCCGGTAACTAGAAGAGACTTCCCTTCCTTTCAGCTAGGCTGCTCCCAAGGCAGAGTGGGGGCTCCCGTGTCTGTCTCACAGGATGCCAAAGCCACAGCCTCCCAGACGTGCAGGGCACACGCAGGTGGTGCTTCCCACCTGTCCTTCAGGCCTTTGAGAAATGAACTGCCTGAAAGATGACCCGCGCTTCTGTGAGCTCAAATTAGAAATTTCATTCTTGTCACTCTCCTGCTAAAAACAAAGCTGCTGATACAGATTCCTGCATGCTTCAGTGCAAGTGACAAGCTTTTATTATCTCCCAGTTTTCACCAGAAAAGAAGGCCATAAAACTTGCAAAATGACCATCTGTTTGTCGCACCTGCCCTGACCCTGTCTGCAATCTGAACATTATTGCGGGAGGCTGACAAAATATGGGGATTTTATAGAAGAACTGTGCTTCTTTCTTAATATCTTTATGCAAAGCGAAGTGTTTGGGGCCAAAGAATTTCTTGCACTTGGAATGGTCCACAAGAAACCAGGCAGGTTAGGGCAAGAACTTGTTTTGAAAACCATTAGTCCTCCACTAGAAATTTTCTAATTTCTTTACCGATGCATTTGTTCCCTTTGCTTTCAGCTCAAAATACTGGAATTTCAACGTTGTACAGGAATTCATATGGTGCGCCCACTGAAGACATCAAACATAACCAGGTAAAGGAGATACAAAACATTTGCATTTATTTTTCCATTTGACTTGTGTGGACTGTCCTGGAATTGTAAAAATAAGTTAACTTCTATCTCGCATGCCTAAAGAACAATAATTTTTTAAAGTCCTGTTCCCTGCTGCCCTTCCCTCAGATGTCACCCCGCATCCATGTGGGTGGTGGCAGTCATTCCAACAGCCTCCAATTTGAAAAGAGTCTTAGATTTTACCACAACCACACACTATTTCGTGGTGGAAAACAAGTTTTCTACTATGATGCAAAACTAAAGGAAAGAAGACAAGCCCCAATTACACACGCATAAGATGCCGGTTACTAGACAAATTGTCTAATTACTAGACAGAAATTAAGCAGTTCCTATAACCCAGCCATCTGTCATTCATTATGAGTGATAGTTACTAACCAGACAGACTCATCAACCTCAATATGAACAGCTAAACAGAATGCATTTTAAAGTGCCTCGCAACTCCAAGTCTAGTTGAAGCAGCAGCACCAACATCACCGGGAGCTTGTTAGAAATGCAGAACAGATTCTTCTCCGTCCCTAACCCCAACTTGTCCAAGGTCTCCCGCATCAGACTCACATTTTATCAAGGTGTCCGAGGGATTTTTGTGTCTCTCCAGGTTTAAGGAGCTCCGGGATGGTAGAAAACTAAAGAACTGATCTAAGTGTGTGTCTGTGTGTTTTATTTGGCAAGCATTTATCGAAGCCCATTTGCTCCGTGGTTTCTATGGGGACTATAAAAGCCAAAAGGCTCAGCCTCAGCTCTGTCATTGATGAACAACCTCATACTTTTCTCCCCTGTGGGTGGTCATCGTGGAAAGAATGGCATTCCTTGCACCTGTTGGCTAATAACCATTGCCAGAATGCGCTTCTTGCTGATAGATTCCTCTCATGCCTCAGGAAAGCTGGGCTGGAAAGATAAACCCAAAACCTGTTTGCTTGATCACAGTCCCCAGATAAAAGTCAACATGGAAGGGCAGTGGGTTGTTTTTTAACGTTTCTCAATACCCAGCAGGGCAGCATCTCTGAAAAGAAAAGAGACCCCCTTCCAGTGGGTAGAATGTCCTGTATAGAACCATTTCCAAGGGAAGGAGGAGGAGGACATGAAAAGTATCTCCTAGACCTGAAGTTATTTTTGCTCTAATTGACCATCAACAGGAGAAAGGAAAGTGGTTAGAGGAGTTATCCTTTTGCCCTCAATTTTCCAGTTCATGCACAGCTTCCCCTAAAACATCTGGTGCTGTTTGCAACCCCTGGGGAATGCCTGGACCCTCCTGACACATCACTAACAGCTACTCGGCCTCCCCCCAATTCTAGTCATTGCTAGAAGCAAAGAGGCTGATGAATAAGTAAGTAAGTTGGGGAATGAACCCTAGAGCAGAGGTCACCCAGGGTGGCTCCAACTATTCACTTGTCAACATGCCTGCCCACACAGGGGAAAATAGAAACAAAAGGTATTGGAAATGCCAACTCTATTTATGGAAATCTACCCTTTTTCTTTTAACAAATACTAGGGACTGTGAGTGAACTGTCCCCAGCTTTTAAAGATACTTGTAGGATGGGATAGGACCCTGATTTGCATCCGAGAGCAGAAGATTAGTGTTTAGTTTCAGTAGCTCAAGAGAAGCTTGTCCCCAGAGTTAGCCTATTCTACGCCTGCCCTTCTCTCATGAAATTCTGCTATTGTTGGCAATGAAGAAACACCCCAGTGCGGCCCAGAGGTCCTTGGCGTCTTGCAGTGTGGCTGCTGGAGGTTCCCAGGGACTGCTTGCAGTCGAGATTTAGACAACTGTGCCTAATGGCGGTAAGGGCACATTCTTTTCACCTAAGCCTCTTTGGAGCATTTAAGCAAATTAGAATTAATGTGAGAAGATGGCATCTCCCCAGCAAGAGAGAGCTCAGCCTACTGTAGCCCTTTCCCCTAGGGCCCCAGGATGAATTTGACTCCACCTCAGTGTGAACATCCAGGCCACGAGGTCTCAGGCAAATGCTGCTGAAACCCTCAGGCATGGATGCCAAGCTCTGTACCACTTGTCAGCCCTGGGGAGATGTTGTCAGCAGGCCACCAGCAGAGCTGAGTCCTGTGGCCGTGGTTTAGTGCCATCATTATTCCCTGGGCAGGTCCAGCAAAGAGAAGTAGGCAATCAGATTGTTAACTCCATTCTAATTTTCAAATGTCAACCAAAAAAAGTTGTTTTCTTCCTTAAAAATGACCAAGGGAATCATTATAACATGCCATGGACTTGGTGAGAAGAAAATAAAGTGTTTTACTTATTTTGGACTCTTATTAGAATAAACTTTGGGTCTACCTTCAGGTCCCCCTTGGGAAGTAAATTAAGTTTGATCATCCTAACCATTTGAAAGAGGAGACAATTTGGTTGTCTTCCAATGGGGTGGGTCTAGACACCACCTTGTACACATCATCCATGATTTGGGTTCTCTGGGCACATGACCGTGGCCAGCCGGGCATGCAATGCTTTTATTTGGGGAAATTCCCTGTGCCCAAAGTGACCTCACAGCCTCTCAGCTGGTAGAAGGCCAGCTAGAACGATTTAGAACGATCATTCCATTTCAGTGTCAAAACTTGTCCACTGCTATGTATGCACTCTAGTCTCCTGGGTGTCCTAGTTAACAACTAAGCCTCATGGGCTTCACAGTGACAGCTGGACGGTGGATCATCTTAGAGTAGAAGCAATTCCCTGGTGGAAATTGGTTTCAGGTGGATCTCTGAGGCTGCAGCATCAGCAGCTCATGGCCAAGTGAGGTAGGGCCCTGAGCAACAGCTGTGAACCAGGCTTTCCGTGAGTCAGAGGAAAGGGGCTGGGCTGCTGCTCAGCTGTGGTGCTTCTCCTGGGCCTACCTGGGACTCAGGTCTTATTTTCAGTGAATCCCAAGCTTAAGGACTCCTAGACAAAGTAACCATTCGTGCAAAATAAGTTTGGTGATCCTTGGTTTTCATGTTCGGAGCCATCAGGTTACAGACATCATTTTAAGAGTTAAGTACTTAAGCATTCCAAAAGTTCTACTGAGTTTATTCCAATCCATTCCATCATTATTATGAAAAATAGCATATGCAGCTGTATATATGCAGATAGCAACAGAATTTTTGTTCATAAACTAGAAACAAGAGGATCGGGATTTTCATTCAGATTATTATTCATGACAACAGAACAGCATCTTGAGTGCCTAGTCGGCTTTCTTAGTCTCACTGCCAGACGGGGAGGACAGAAACGGTTATTCCCCAGAAAGGAGGAGACTGACATTCCAGCTGGGGGAGGTTTGCCTTTGGTCACCCAGCTCAGAAGTGGCAAAGAGACTCTAACATGGTTCTCCTGCCCTTTTATCTCATTTTCCCTGCCTTATACCAGTGGTTCTCTCATTTAACCATGAGTCAGCTAGACCCAGATTATAAGAGGAAGGAAGGAAGGAGGGAAGGAAAGGAAAGAAGGAAGGAAGGAATGAATGGGTGAATTAAAAGGGAAATTTAGAAAGAGAAGGGGGGAGGAGGGAAGGAAACATACACATACATACATACATGTTTATGATTATATGAAGATTAACAAAGAAGAATTTGCTAAATATTGAATATAGTGCCCAAAGAAATAGAAACACAGTAAATTCTAGTTCCCTCCCTGTATAATTTTCCAAACCTCCCAACTCTAACTCTTTGCATGTTCTATGCTTGGGTAGCAGCACAGTGTTGGAGTGGAGAAGCTCAACATTAGCAGACAGGTCTTCTAAGAACAGAAAAGGGCACCTTAGCTTGGTCTTAGCAAGGTTTAATTGTACATGTTGCAGATTAGTTCCAAATGCCTTTCTCACAGCCAGGCTCTTAGCCTAACAAATGTCTACACTTTGTGGACTTTCACAGGTAGACAGAAATCTCATTCATTCAGCTACCCCTAACTGGAAGTGTGGCGCATACTGGATGGCAGCTGTGATGAAGGTCACCCTTTCTTTGAAGGACAGGTTGATTACTAGTATAAATCAATTACCTATAAGAGGGAGTTTCATGTACTTGAGAGAAGAATTATGTGCAGGCCATTAGAAGCATTCATTTACACACAACGTGCTAATTACAAATCATTATCTATTAACTAAGACCAATTTCCAGAGGACGTTTCCATGCTGAACCTTAGTTAAATTAATAGGGAATTACTGAATTGGCTTGAGAGTGATCAAACTGTGTTTATTTAAGAGTGTTTTATCATTCACATCAGACCTCCTCCCTGATCGTTGCACAGGAGCAGAGCCTTGTGCATGCCTGTAAGCACCAGCTGTGGGACTGGCCTTGACCCCACGCCTTGGGAGGTTCTGCTCACTTCAGGGGCATAGTCTTGGAAAGTGACCTCGGAAGGGAAGGGGATAGCTAGACCACCCCAACACATGCAGATGCTAATTATCAGCCCATGAACACGCTTTGTCTTACGATCCATACAGCCAAGCAGAGGGAACTAATTCTTGACTTCACATATCTCAAAGGCTCCTGTGATCCCTTTAACCTTTGAAAGGTCCCCTGAAAAAAAGGACAGCAACCTGCAGAGGACAAGGGTGCAAGCAGGGAGCACCGAGGTGGGCTGGGGGACATGAGGCAATTCTGAAGACCCCTCCCGCTAACCAAAGCCTTCATAATTTCACAGCATTCTCAAGTTCCATCAAGTCTTAACTGAATCAAGTTGGAAACATTTTGGTCCTCCAGAGTATATTATTCTAAATTGGGAGTGGATTCTCTCTTTTTATCATGTGTTTCTCTGTGTATCTTTCTAATGCTGTGGTACCTGTCCACTGAGGCAGGTGTGATGGGATGGCCCTACTACCAGGAAGCCTATTCCTCAAGAGAGGTATTGATCAGAGCCCTCTGCCCTGTCAGAAAAATGCCTTGAGTGATCACGAGACCTTGTACATCTTCACTGTCTCTTTGTCTGGGGTTGCAAGACCCAGCTGTAACAGAGAAAATGCAGGAAAGATGAAAAGCAACTACTGTGTTCTGTACCGTCTCGTGGATACCTCTGTAATGTAAAAAGCTTATCTAGTGAAGTGGTGCAGCTGCCATGGCAGTTTGGAGACTCATCAAAGAGTAAAAGCAGAATTACCACAAGATCCGGCAACTCCACTTCTAGTCCTCTGACAGGAAGGGCTCCGACCGACAGATACCGGCGCACCCTGTCCACTGCAGCATTACGCACAGTAGCCCAAAGGTGGAAACCAGCCAGGTGTCCGTCAGCAAATGAAGAGATAAGCAAACGCGGTGTCTTCATACATGGAATATTAGCCTTACAGAAGAAGCATCATGTTCGCTCTATAACATGGATGAACTTAAGGATATTATGTGAAGTGAAAGAACCAGACACAAAAGGATAAATATTATATGACTCCACTTATATGCAGTATCGGGGATATTCAAATTCATAGAGACAGAAAGTAGAATGGCGGTCGCCATGGGTCAGAGGAGGGGGATAGGGAGTTATGCTTAATGGATATGGAGTTTCTGTTTGGGATGGTGGAAACGTCCTAAAAATGGGCGGTGGTGGTAGTTGCCCAACACTGTGAAGGTACTTAATGCCACTAATTATATAGTTAAAAGTGGTTAAAGTGGTAAATGTCATGTTATGGATATTTTACCACAATAATTATTTTTCAAAAAAGGTGATCTAGAATGGGTAGCATGTAGACCCTGGAACCAATTTTTTAAAAGACAGGCAATCAGTAGCTGGCAGTATTTGGGGACATGCCATGCTGGTGAATGCCTGGGTGACGTGCGTTGCCTTGCCTCCCAGGAAGGGTGGAGTAAATTAAGACAATGGAGGAAGTGGGATCGGGGGAAACGAACTGACCCAGGTGGATCTTCTCTCCTCTGCAGGTTTCAGCACAGCCAGTCCCACAGGAGCCCAGCAGAAAAGATTACGAGACCTACCAGCCGTTTCAGAATTCCACGAGAAATTACGACGACTCCTTCTTCGAGGACCAGGTCCACCATCGCCCTCCAGCCAGCGAGTACACCATGCACCTGGGACTCAAGTCCACCGGCAACTATGTTGACTTCTACTCAGCTGCCCGTCCCTACAGCGAACTGAACTATGAAACGAGCCACTACCCTGCCTCCCCCGACTCCTGGGTGTGAGGGGCAGGCGGCACGAGGCGCTCCGGGAACAGTGCATGTGCATGCATACCACAAGACATTGCTTTTTTTAATTTTTTTTCCCTGCAAATTTAGTTTGTTAAAGCCTGTTCCATAGGAAGGCTGTGATAACCAGTAAGGACATATTAAGATCTATTTTAGAAAGCTAAATGAATCGAAAGTTAACTTGGACATCAGTAGAAAGCTAAAGCAATCCTAAAGATGACCTTGTGACACCTTTCTAGTTTGAGCCGTAAGGTATAAACAGTGCTGTGTACTGAGCGTGGCTGGAGGCGGCACACGAGGCAGCTGGGGTGGTGGGGCGGGAAGGTTCGAAGCACAGAGGCAGGCAGCACAGGTCACACACGTTAGAGGGACGGCTTCTCACGCTTTGTTTACTCTCTTCATCCGTTGTGATTCTAGGCTTCCGGTTGCATTGGGGTTCCTCTGTACAGCAAGATGTTTCTTGCCTTTTGTTAATGCATTGTTGTAAAGTATTTGATGTACATTACAGATTAAAGAAGAGAAGCGCGTTGTGTATATTACACCGATGCCGCAGTGTTTCCTCATCTATGGTTCTAAATATTGCTTCAATCTCAAACTTTTGAAAGATGTATGGATTTCCAGTTTTTCTTTTCTTATTCTCAGTATGTTTTAACAAAAAAAAATGGGGAAAAAAGGAATATTTAGCAGTATTGTTCGTTCTGATATGTGAACTTGTTTGTGGCAACTAAGCAAGGCATCCAGCAGTTTCTGACGATTAACATACGCCATTCCACACTCCTTGTCAACAAAGTGCTTTTTCACTGCCTAAAATTTTAGATGTAGATATTTGAAATAGACTTTTTCATTTATACCAGTTTTCTTTATGATGATACAGTGTTAAAAGAAAATAAATTACAATTGATCTGTCATCCATATTTGCTAAGAATGTCTATTTCCAAGGACCTATCTTACAAAATACACATTCTTGCTCGTGTGTCTGTGCGTGTGTGGGTGTGTGTATGTCCACGTATGTATAAAAATGACCTGTGTGAGGTTTTATTTTGACAGAAGCGATTTCATTTGCTGTTCATCGTGTACAACCTTCGTTTTTGGTTTTTGGTATAAATGTACATCGGTTTGTTCCTTCAGTACTCTATGCTTCTGACCATCTAGTGACTCAGGATATTAGGCCAGTTGAAGTGAAGTTATAGGATTTTCACACATTCACACCTTCTCCAATACCGACTCTTTCTGCAGGTCCATTTCCTTTCCTGTTTTATGCCCTCAGAACACGATAAACCATGGCCAACTCAATAATTTCACTTTGGGGCCAATTACTTGAACTATCCACAGAAAATGTAAACTGCTCGCCTTATTCCTCCCAAACTTTCTTTGTTCATGTGGCAGGGAGCAGTAGACAATGATGGATTAGATTATTGAAATTGAACTTGAAGCGAATGTTAGAATAGTGGTTAACAGAGCTAAGAAATAAGGCTAACCATTTAAAAGAACACGGGCTGTGGGTAAATTAGCTTTGCTCTTTAGATGCAAGTGACTGAGGCCAATAGGTGCCTAGTAAATGTTAACTGTTCTTGGAAAAAAAAAATAAAACATTAAATAACAAAAGAAATTGGCTGCCATCTTCCTTTAAAACTTGTTCCCCTTCACTCCACATAGTTTAATTCAGCTCCAAGTCTAAAATCACTGTTTCCTTCTCCACATTTAAAAATAATTAAAAGAGCCTTTTGTTCATGCATATTTTTGTGAATGAAAAGCTAATTTCCAGAACATGGCTATAGACAGAAATTTCCGTACGCATTGTCCTACAAATTACCTACACGTTGGACCCTTGTTGGGCTGTTTACTATAGGACTCTACAGTTCTGGATTCCCTCCCAGGAATGCTTCAGTCCCTACAGAGAGAGAGAAAGATGTAGCATCAAACACAATGTTTCCACTTCATCCATGTCATGGAAGGAAATAGTAAAAGTTTATCGAGGTAGAGATTATGGTATAGATGTGACTGTCAACACCCTAATAGCTGCTTTAACTTTTCCAAAGGTAACAATAGGACACACTCCCTGGTTTGAGTTGTACAGAGGGAAATGAATGCATAAGTTAAGAAGTCCTCCCAGCAGGAACTTCTTATTTCCTTTATGATTTGAGTCTCTGTGCGCCTACATTTGCAACCCTTGAAGACCAGATGTCTCTGCTGCCTGGCATCCTTTCTTCGAGAGCATTGTGCCGGGCTGGGATGACCTACTTCAGCCAGGAGCCTCCAGCATGAGGTAGAGGGAGAAGAAACAGAAGTACATAATTACTGCTGCTCCATTTCTAGAACTCTCAGCTCCACACCTCCTAAGGAACTCATTGGCATTGATCCCCGGGTCCTGTTGAAGATAGCATCTAAGAGCATTTGTAGCAAATGAAACATTGCTACAAATGGTGCAAATGAATAGCCCCAGCTTCCAACTGCCAGGTGTCCGAGGACAGGCGCTGCATGGGTTTGCCAACAGCTGCTTTGCTGGTCCAGACACATTAATGAGCTCCATTACTGAAACGTCCCAACCAGATATTCTGTCCACTGAAGAGCTAAGATTCTGAAAGGCAGCTAGCTTCACTTACTTTCCCAAGAATTTTTAAACCTGAAAAAAAAACTGTCAGCAGTAACACACCTGGTGCCGGAGTGCACTCACGGCATGGAGTGTGCTGGTGAGTCCCGGGAGGGAGTGGCTGCCAAGCTATGTTATGGGGTGAACACACACAGACAAGGACAACTGTACAGGGTCTGGCATAGATAACATTCCTCCTTTATTACAGAATCTTTTATTACAAAATCGTAACCATGTAATTCTGTAATATAACAACATCACACTCAAGCACACCACGTGACATTTTAGGTGAAATGTTCAATTAAAACTATGAATTATTACACCCATATTATTACCCCACCAACCACGCTTAAGCAGGCATTACTTCTGCCGGACCCTGTATTTTTAAATGGTTCCGTTTTGTTTTAGACTGTTGCAGAGATGTCCAAAAAGACAGAAAGGAGAAGTCCCTTTTAGGTAGAAGTACTTTGGAATTCAGAGTCACTAGCCCCGTTACTAGGTTATCATAAACAATTTTATGCAATTAATTTTGACCCTAGTAAGAGTTGAGAGAGCTGACTAGACTAAGTGGTAAAGTAAACAGATATTTAAAAAAATAATAGGTCTAGAGCAAGAAAGTTTCCCATTGTTAATATGTAAACATAGGTAGTATTTAATTAAGGTTGCCATATTCAACAAATAAAAATGCAAGACATCCAGTTAAAATTAAATTTCAGTGAAACAGACAATATTTTGTTTTAAATATAAGCATGTCTGATTCAGTACTTGGAACATTTTCACACTGGAAATTTTTTATTGTTTTCTAAAATTCAAATTTAACTGGGCATCCTATATTTTACCTGGCAACCCTTAATTTAATCTATATGTCTGCCATTGTTTTTCTAAGGAGTAATGCTTTATAGAAAAATAAAAATCAATTTTAAAATGTATTACTTGATTAATCTCAATTACCGTACTACACTTGATCGTAGCCAAAAGGCCGAAAAGCAATGCAATTATCATAGGTGCAACACATATATACTAACACTGAGGATAATGATGCCATCTGGCAGTTTCTGTGAAGATCAGAGCAGGTTTATGATCAGGGTAATAGTAGTGAATGTTTAACAATGGATTCAAAGAAAACAATTCTTGGTTTATAGCATTTGCCAATTTCTGTGCTATTGGTGCACACGCCATTTTCAAGCCACCAATATGATGTCACTGATTCAGAGCTAGAGGTGATGCTCAGTAACAGGCCAATATTTTGTTTCCAAGATACAAATAAAATAGATGTAAATAGCTTCAAGAGCACCCGTAAAAGTAAAATGGAGTGAAATAATTAGGTTGTGGTGGATTCTGAGTATTTATTACCTTTGGTTTCACGATAATTGATTTCTTTGAAAGTTTCTATAATTCAGTACTTAATAATGGCTGCATTTAACACGAGCTTGCAAATTCCTCAAAATTTAACAACCAGCTCTTGCAAGCCAATAAAGGCCAGCAGTAGCACCCACTGCTCGTGACTTGGACAACTGCTGTACAAATGTGTCAATAAAATATACTTTAAAAATTTTTTTTAAGTGTGTAATTAGCATTCACACATCCAACCAACACTTATGGAAGTTATCACAATACAAAAATCCTTGGCAAACGGATGTAACAAGGAAAGCAGTGCTGTTCATAAGCACCAGGGGCTTTCTCAGGCGGCAGGTCCATGCGAAGGAGGCCATTTTCCAAGGGGTGGAGAGTAGTGCTGGCCATCATCCACTGAGCCTCGGATTCCAGAACTGCCCAGAGCAGGTGAAGGCAAGTGACCTGTACTGCATATTTCATTTTACAAAAATGAAGAAATAGAATGCTGTTTGCAGCCTTGGCTCTGCTGAGGCAGTGGTTCCTGTGTCCCAGCGATAATGTTACATAGTTGCTTCTGGCTGCTACAGGTACAACCCTGATGTATTAATTTCCTATGGCTGCTGTAACAAATTACCACCAACTTAATGGCTTAAAAAAAAACCAAAAGAAATTTAGTAGCTCTGAAGGTAGAAGTCCAAGATGGGTCATCAGAGTTGTATTCCTTTGGGGGCTTGAGGAGAGAATTCATTTCCCTGGTCTCTTCAGCTTCTACAGGCCACCTGTACTCCTAGGTACCACATGTAAGGCCAGCAGAGAGCTTCCTCAATCAAATTCTCTCCCCACCCCCACTTCCCTCTTTTCTTTCATAAGGACCCATGTGATACATTGATAATCTCCTTGTCTCCGGCTCTTTAGTGAAATCACATGCGCGCAGTCCATTTTGCCCTGTAAGGTAACATATTCACAGGTGCCGGGGATCAGGACGTGGACCTGTTGGGGGTGGGGGAGGCTAGTTCCAGTCTGTCTACCACATCTGGCATTTGCCATAGCACTACCCCAGAGTCCGGGCAAAAGGCAGTCTTAAAACAGCTTTTTGCTGTATGGGTATCTAAATCCCTAGAAGAAGCCCTTCAAATAATGTAGCTTATATTAAATTCTTTGGTGGGTGGGAATAAAACTCATTTTTTTCTATTGTAGTATTCTTCTGGAATCTCTGAACAGGTGGTGATTCTCATACATATTTCTGGGTTTTCTTTAAAAAGATTTTTTTTGCTAAAATTATGTTAATTAATAATATTTATGCACTTTGAGGTAGAGGCAGGAAAGGATTAAATTACACATAAAACAAAAGAAATAGGAAGTGGTAAGAATATGTGTAACAAATGATCAAGTGCTTGAAAATTTTTTCCAGCTTTACTGAGGTGTAATTGACACATAAGGTTGTAAGATACTTAAAGTGTATGATGTGATAATTTGATATATGGATACATTGGGAGAGGGTTCCCCCATCAAGTTAATTAGCATAGAACAGATGAAATTCTGCTCAGTAACTAGAATTTCAATCACAATTTGGGCCCTTATGTTTTTAAGTCTCATTCAAAGAAACCAGCTTATTATGCAACCAGGTCTTCCTCTGGTAGAGAGAGATGAAAGTTCCCAGTGTGAGTGGGAGTCATGGTATAAATGGCCAGAGGGAATCCCTGAAGACTGGGATTCTCTGAGGGAAGATGGAGAGAAGCTGTTCTCATAGCGCCCCAGCCAACCCCACCCCCTCACCATTCATGGTGGCCCACCCTTTTCAACCGAGGCAGGATTCTGAGGTCCCATTCTGGCTCTGCCACCCCATGTTTCAATGCTTCCTTGAAAAACAGTCCTAACTTTCAGAGACAGAGAAATGTGTCAGTAAAGAAGGGTACACGCCTTGCTCGTTGAGCACCAAAATGTGGAATAGGTTGTTTGGGGCTGAAATATGAGCCCCAGATTCATATATAGAAGATATAAATACCAATTTTGAAGATAAGATTGTTTAAAAGGTAATTAAGTTAAATAAAGTCACTCGGGAAGACCCTAATCCAGTGGGATTGCTGTTCTTAAAACAAGACCAGGGCACAGCCATGCACAGAGGGCAGATGATGTGAAGACCAGGGAGAAGACGAACATCTACAAGCCAAAGAGAGAAGCCTCAGAAGAAATCAGCTCTGCTGAGCCTGTGATCACAAAATCCCAGCCTCCAGAAGTGGGAGAAAATAAATTTCTGTTGTTTAAGTCACTGATCTGTGCTACTTTGTGATGGCAGCCAAAGTACCATAGAGAGCTGTATTTGAAGCACTGCTGACCACCCATCTTGAGACCATTGAGAAGACAACGGAAAGACATCCCAGTTTCCAAACTGGGCTTTACAACGCTTCCGCAAACACCACAGTCTTTCCTGACTCAGCCCGTGTCCCTGCTGAGAAACCAGGCCAGTGAGGTCACTGATTTCTCCACCCTCTGCCCCAGGTGAGTGCCGAGTGGATGGCATTCCTGCCTCTTCCCTTCCCTTACCACTCCACCTCTGTGCAAATCTTTCCATTAGGTCTTAGTCCTCTTTTAAAAGCATGTTGTTCCTGGGGACACTATGAGCTTGCGAAGGTCTCATTTGGAGTGCAGAAATTCAACAATCTGATAAATGTGCTAAAGAATACACTTTTTAAAAATGTGATAACAAAGTGGCTTCACTGAGTACTGTGTACTGAGTTGAATAGTGTCCCCCAAATTCATGCTCACTTGAAAACTCAGAATGTAACCTTATTTGGAAGCAGGGTGTTTGCAGATGTAACCAAAGTAAAGATCAAGATGAGATCGTACAGAATGACAAATCCAATGAGCATGTCTTTAAAAGAAACACAGAGAAGAAGTCCCTGTGAAGATGCAGGCAAAGATTGGAGTGATGCGTCCACAACCCAAGGAATGCCTGCAGCCCGCAGAAGCCAAACAGGAGATGTGAAATAAATTCTTCCTCAGAGTGTACAGAAGGAACAAACCCTGCTAACACCTAAATTTCTGACTCTAGCCTCCAGAACTGTGAGAGAAAAAATTTGCGGAAAACTGGTAACCTTTTTTTTAGATAAGATCACATGTAATTGTAATAAAGAGTCTGACTTCCTTCTTGATCTTTCACTGCTCACTTAAGCCTTCCTCCCCCTTTCCATTTGGCCTTCCATGTGGTCAGATTGATAAGAAGACCTTGAGCTCACATCCTTTTTTGGTGACAGCAGGAAACAAATCTCCCATGCTTGGGAACTTTTCCACAGTCCTCCCCCCACACACACTACCTGTAGCCACTTATTATAAACCCATCTCACTCCCTCTGCTCTGCCCAAGTCAACCTGGACCTGCTTGCATCCACCCAGCTCTTCCAGAAAGTCCTCTGAGTGAGTGATAAGCCTTCTCTCAAATTCTCTGGTGCATGGAGAATCATCAACCTCGATATCTGAACCAGATTTTGGAAGGGGCATGCTTGCTGCTTTTACAGAGAGATTCTACAACACTACCAGAGAAGGCTTCTCTGGGGAAGACACTGATGTTGAATGACTGACATCTACAGAATCCAACAGAACCCTTAAGTTCTTCTTCCTCCAGCACCTGGACCACCAACCTTTGTGTTCAAGTCAATGAGCAGAACCGCCTCTTTCTCTGAGTTCCTGAGAAGAATCCAGAGGTCTTTAAGACAAGCTGCCATCAGAAAGATCCAGCAGTCACTTTGATGGCCTCGTTCAGTCATAGCACCACAGATTTGGTGCCCTCTTATTTCAGCTTAACCCAATTTTTCGCAGCCTTGACAAGGTTAACTTAATTAGCAAGCAGATGTTACATTAAAAAAGAAAAGAGAAAGAAAATCTCCTGTGAACCTACGGTGCACTGTGACTAAGCATTTCTCAGCATTTCTGTTTCGGTTCCAACTTTTCTTGCCCTGAGACCCAGACTTGGCATTTACCTCCTCAAGCCAGATGCTAAATTAAGTTTGAAGACATTTGAGGTGTTCGTTATTGATCAGGCTTTTGACACCTGGAGGGAGAATTAAGGAAGCAGCAGCTGGGGTTTTAAAGGTACTGTCTCTAAGCTAGGAAACGCCAAGAATAACAAGTAAACTTTTTAGGTCAGCACGTCCTTGATGTATCACAGTTGGTTTCCCTGCACTCTGAGCAGAGATGATCAAGGAAAGCGATGCTCTCAGGGCCTCCATAGCCTCCTGCGTGGAAGGCAGGAGTAGCTGCCCAGTAGAGTCTTCACATTAAACAATAATAATATCTCTACAAAGATGTGAGGAGGTCTCTCTCCAGGACTGCCTCTGTTCCAATACTTTTGTTGCACGTTGCTGAAAACCTGACCCAGGCTGCAGTTAGGAAAATGGAATCAATTTACTCTGCAAATGAAAAGCCCAGAAGCCAGCAGGCTGCAGACACGGCTGGATTCAGGAGCCAGATAAAGTCATCATGAGCCTACTCCTCTCCATCTCTCATCTCCGTCTGCAGCTATCCTGGCTGTAATATCCAGGTTCGGATGTAATAAAATCTCCAGGAAGTTTGTCATCTCAGATTAAATCCATCAAGCAAGAATAACTCCGAGAGGCATCAGCAAAAGTCTCAGGATATCCCATTAGTCACTGTGGGGTCCCATGCTCTTCCCTGCATGACTTATTACACGTGGAGGGATGGGCAGCTCTGAAGACACGAACTTCTTAAAAATTATCATGTACCAAGCACCACACAAGTGTATTTGTGTGGTGCTGAGCATTGCATTTGAGTGGTGCTTTGCTGTACATTTTTAAATTAATATTAAAAAATATTTCAAAATATTTGTTCTTAGAGCCAAGGAAAGGGAGGCTCAGAGAGGGCAAATAAGTTGTCTAAGGTCACACAGTAAGTTGTGGGACTTGAAGAGTTATCCTGGCCTCTGGACTCATACACTTGAGTTATAGTGAGGCTTAGGGACCATCCAGCTCAAAACAGATACTCCAGATCCCTGACAGATACTCACCAAAGTGTTCACACCCTTCCAGAAACACACCAATTTAAGACGGCCCAACCTAGTACACTGAGTAGCAAGAAAGTTCCCTCTTGTATTGAACTTGCACCTGTTCACACTGTAAGTTCCTTTTGCTAGGTCTCCTGGACCCTGAGACTGATTACTGCTTTTTGCCATGTATAATGTACACCCACGTTTTTGGCCCAAGCATACAGGAAAAAATCTTTCATTTTAATTTTTAATTCAATTTTTTTATTTATTTGCATTTAGAAACAAAACCAATTATATTCCAGGGTATTATTTTGCATACAGATATCATTATTGCTTTCCAGAGTTATGCTTTTAATGCATAAGCATAAATAAAAGAATAAAAAACATTCAAATAGATACAGAATTACTACTATCCACGTATAATACACACCCTTATTTTTCCCTCAAAAATTTAAGCAAAAGACTGTGCATTATACATGGCAAAATACACTAATTCAACTAAGTTTCCTTTTAGTGTTTTCTTTCTTAAAAATTTTGGGGTTTTATTTCATTTATTTATTTCGTTTTATGTATTTAATAAATTTTGTTTATTTATTTTTAGAGAAAGGGGAAAAGGAGAAAGAGAGGGAGAGGGAGAGAAACATTAATGTGGGGTTACCTCTCATGCACCCCACACTGGGGACCTGGCCCACAACCCAGGCCTGTGCCCTGACTAGAAATTGAACCGGCAAGCCAGTGCTCATTCCACTGAGTCACACCATCCAGGGCCTTTTAGTTTCTCCAGTACTCACATCACACTCTTACAAATCCTAAGCTCAGTCAACTAAAACTCTAGTCATGTTTTAATATACTTTATTGATTATGCTACTACAGTTGTCCCATTTTTTTCCTCCCCTTTATTCCCCTCCACCCTGCAACCCCCTCCCACCAGCATCCTCCCCCACTTAGTTCATGTCCATGGGTCATATATGTAAGTTCTTTGGTTTCTCCATTTCCCATACTATTCCCAACCCCCTCCCCTGTCTATTTTCTACCTATCTTTTATGCTTCTTATTCCCTGTACCTTTTCCCCCATTCTCCCCCTCCCCTCTCCCCGCTGATAACCCTCCATGTGATCTCTATTTCTGTGATTCTGTTCCTGTTCTAGTTGTTCACTTAGTTTGTTTTTGTTTTTGTTTGTTTAGGTTCAGTTGTTGATAGATGTGAGTTTGTTGTCATTTCACTGTTTATACTTTTTATCTTCTTTTTCTTAGATAAGTCTTTAACATTTCATATAATAAGGGCTTGGTGATGATGAATCCCTTCAATTTGACCTTATCTGGGAGGCATTTAATCTGTCCTTGCATTCTACATGATAGCTTTGTTGGATTGAGTAATCTTGGATGTAGGTTCTTGCTTTTCACAATTTTGAATACTTCTTTCCATCACCTTCTTGCCTACAAGGTTTCTTTTGAGAAATCAGCTAAGAGTCTTATGGGAACTCCTTTGTAGGCAACTGTCTCCTTTTCTCTAGTTGCTTTTAAGGTTCTCTCTTTATCTTTATCTTTAATCTTGGGTAATGTAATTATGATGTGCCTTGGTGTGTGCTTCCTTGGGTCCTACTTTTTTGGAACTCTCTGAGCTTCCTGGACTTCCTGGAAGTCTATTTCCTTTGCCAGATCGAGGAAGTTCTCCTTCATTATGTTTTCAAACAAGTTTTCAATTTCTTGCTCTTCCTCTTCTCCTTCTGACACCCCTATGATTCAGATGTTGGAATGTTTAAAGTTGTCCTGGAGGTTCCTAAGCCTCTCCTTGTTTTTTTGAATTCTTGTTTCTTCATTTTGTTCTGGTTGAATGTTTATCTCTTCCTTTTGCTCAAAACCGTTGATTTGAGTCCCAGTTTCTTTCCCCTCACTGTTGGTTCCCTGTACACTTTCCTTTATTTCACTTTCATAGCCTTCACTTTTTTCTCTATTTTGTGACTATACTCAACCAATTCTGCGAGCATCCTGATTACAGTGTTTTGAACTCTGCGGCTGTTAGGTTGACTATCTGTTCATCACTTACTTGTATGTTTTCTGGAGCTTTGAGCTGTTCTTTAATTTGGGCCATATTTTTTTTTGTCTGCGTGCACGTGTTACATAGTAAGGGGTGGAGATTTAGATATTCGCCAGGGTGGGGCAACCCACATAGTTGCGAGGTGGCTCTGTATATGAGGGAGGGGTCCAAGAGGGAAAAATGCTGCTGGCTCAGCTCTTGACAGGCTTTCAGTCACTTCCTCAGCTACGCACAAGCAAATTGGGCCCTTCTGGTGCTGATTTCCAGGTGAGTGGGTTTGTGTATGTTCTAGGGCCCTCTGGGTCTCCCCGATGCACTCTCCTGTGAGGCTGGGAGTTTCTCCCACCACCACAATCCGCACAGGTTTTTTCAGTCAGAGGTCTTGAGGCTTTAGTTCCCCTCATTGGAACCCTGGGTTGCAAGGTTTGTCTTGCTTCCCAGTTGTTCCTCCTCATTTATCCGCGCCCAAACATGGGACTACTCGGTCTGCCAGCCACTGCCTCACCCTACCTGGTCCTCCAGCCACTGTCTTTCCATGTATTCTCTCTACTCCAGCTGCCCATTTCCACCCTGCCTACCAGTCTGGATGAATGTTTCTTCTTTAACTCCTTGGTTGTAGGACTTCCATACAGTTTGATTTTCTGTCAGTTCTGGTTATTTTTTGTTTTTAAATTTGTTGTTGTCCTTCTTTTGTTTGTGCAAATAGCAAAGTGTATCTACCTGCACCTCCATCTTGGCCAGAAGTCTCTAAATGTCAAACTCTAGTCGTTTTTGTTTGGGGAGGGGAGTGTTTGTTTTTGTTTTGGAGATATGAATTACTCTTATCAGGGCCCTCCCTTTTTGCATGTATGCATTTGATCTTTTCAAATTCACTTGAACTTCATGTCATTTGCTTCAACCCTGCCTTTTTGTTTAATTTTTTTATTGTTGTTCAAATAGAAATGTCCCCATTTTTCCCCCATTACTTTCCCCTGCCCTACCCACTCCTCCCCACATTCAATCCTTTCCCCATTGTGTTTGTCCATGGGTCCTTTATACATGTTCCTTGACCTTCCCAATCTTTCCTCCATTATTCCCCTACCTCCTCCCAGCTGGTAACTGTCAGTTTGTTCGTTATTCCCACGTCTCTGGTTCTATTTTGCTCACTTGTTTGTTTTGTTGATTAGGTTCCACTTACAGGTGAGATCATTTGGTATTTGTCTTTCATCACCTGGCTTACTTCACTTAGCATAATGCTCTCCATTTCCATCCATGCTGTCACAAAGGGTAGGAGTTCCTTCTTTCTTTCTGCCTGTGTCATATTCCATTGTGTAAATGTACCACAGTTTTTTGATCCACTCATTTACTCACGGGTACTTAGGCTGTTTCCAACACTTGGCTATTGTAAATACCACTGCTATGAACATTATGGTGCATAGTTTTTTTTTTGAATTGGTGTTTCAGGAGTCTTAGGAATTGCTGATTCAAAAGTCAGTTTCATTTTCAGTTTTTTGAGGACATCCCATACTGTTTTCCACACTGGCTGCACCAGTCTGCCTTCCCACCAACAGTGTACTAGGGTTCTCTTTTTTCCATATCAACCCTCCCTTTTTGAATCTTGATTCAAGAGGGAGGTGCCCATCAATGCAATCAGCATGACATTATAGGCCTTTATTAAGGTCCCATGTTCAAGAAGAAAGCACCTGTTCAGGACTATAGGAACCCAGGCAACTTTGCAGAGTCAAACAATTTGACCAGAGGAGAATATGGTTTAACTTGCTGTTTGCAGACTAGGGGAGCCAGGTGACCCTGGCTTGTAAAATATCTTCCATATTGTACTCATCACAATGGACACATCAGAGATGTTAACATTGAATTCTTAATTTATGAGGTGGCCTTCTTTAAAAAAAAAAAGACTACTTTATTTTATTTTTAAACAGAGGGGAAAGGAGGGAGAAAGAGAGGGAGAGAAATATCAATGTGTGATCGCCTCTCATGCACCTCCTACTGGGGACCTGGCCCACAACCCAGGCATGTGCCCTGATGGGAATCGAACCAGTGACTCTGTGGTTCACAGGCTGGCGCTCAATCTGCTGAGCCACACCAGCCAGGGTGTATGAGGTAGCCTTCTAAACTTGTACTCTCTCACTACCAAATAAGTAACTTTGAGCAGGCTACTTTCTTGTCAGGGCCTCAGTTTCACCTACTGGCAAAATAATAGCATTGCATTAAATGGATATCTAAGGTCCCTGATACCTACAGTTTTTCTTCTCACACAAGAAAAAGCTCAACAAAGCTTTTACTTCTTATAATGGCTTGGTTTTGAATCTAGATACTCTTTTTAAAACAACCTCAATTTCCTCCAGGATAAGCAACAGATAGTTTAATGTCTTACCTCTTATGTTCAAAGTCCATTCATTTATTTCCTTGTTGATTTTTTTCATTCTGCCTAATCCCCTCTCAAAGATTTGCACAACAAAGTAGCTTCTTGGCTGTCCCTGAAAACCTCACCAGGTAATTCATGGTGATGATGTATCACTCAGACATTTGCATGTATACCTCTACTCTAAGCAATTTCCACCAAAAAGCCCAAGAGATGGGTTTGCAATTACAGGCCAGATAAAGGTGATTTTCTGTTTAAAAGACAGAAAGTTAATGATACTTTATCACAACAGCATTTCCTATCTTGTGTGACAACTTCTTGTCCAGTTGACTCCTGGGAGCTATTTTTTTCTCTAACATCTTGACTCAGTAGACACACCTAAGAGTCATTCTGGATTCCCACTACAAGTCACCATAGCCCACGATGCTTTTAAAGCATGAGCATTTAGCTATAAAAATTGCCCTCATCTCTGCACCATGCCAAGTGTGCTCATCTTTCAAAAGAATGAATTATAAGTGTAATGGGGACATGTTTGGTTTATGTTTGTAAAGGAATGAGAAGTTATAAAATTAATGAAACCAGATGCTCTTTCCAAATCCCCTATTAGAGCAAGTAATTTTTCAACTGAATACATCCTATACCTTGGTTACAAATGTCCACTCATGTAAATGTTGATGAAGCCTGGAAACATGTTCAGAAAACATATGACTTATACATGTCATTAAAATATCCAATAACAATCACCAGAATAAGAAGAGATTTTATTTCAAACAGAGAAATTAACACAGTTGACAAGAGCGAGAGCTAAAACCCACACTAAGGAGTTCCTTCACTTTCTTCTGGTCTTTGGAATCAGTCCATGACACACACAGAGGGCATATACGTAAGGACTCTGATCTACTCGGAAGAAGCTATTTGAATTTAGCCTTTCTTTATTTGATAAAGTGATGTGCAATCTTTCATGTACTTCTTGATAATGATCCACTACTTAATCATAATAACATAGCCAAGACAATGAATTTTTTAAATAGGAGTAGCTGACTCTGGCTGATAAGGCAGAAGAAGGTAGGATATACAAGGAGGGCTAGTGAAGCAGAACTGAGGTTGAGGTTCAAGGCAACAATGCCTAAAACCCAGCCACAGTGCTGCCTGAGGAGACACCCATTCTTCTGCAGCTGCCTCAGGGCACAGAGGAAACAGCTCAGGAGTCACCCAGCTGCAGTGGCTGCTGTACCAGGGAGGGATCTGTGCAACCATCTGGTTTGGGAGACTGAATTCAGTCCAGGGATCTCCTTTGAATCATTCATTTCCCAACAGAAATATCCCATGGCAGAGGGTGGACCTCTGTCACCTATCTGCATTGATGCCTCAACGACAGCTCAGGATCCAAACATTGCAGCCTCTGTCTTGGGAAAACTGGACTTAGCTGTGTCAAAAACCCACTAAGACATCCTCAGGGATTAAAATTACATGCAACCATTTTCTTTCATCAGAGAACCAAGAGAAACTGTGAGGAGTCAAAAGTTTCCAGGAGTCAGAATTCCATAGCCAGAGAGATTCTCCTCACTTCGTTGTCTAGTCCCACATGTTCTTACCTTCCACCTCACTCCCAGCCAGATGTAACAGATTCACTGCAAATGTTGGGGGCCTGGAAAGGGGCCAGGCTTACCATGCCACCTTAAATACCTGGAAGACTAAACAAAATAAATGCAATAGGGCTTTGGACAAAGGGCTGCGTGGGATTATGGCCCATGAAAGGAAAA
Source organism: Desmodus rotundus (assembly GCF_022682495.2). Classification (NCBI taxonomy): domain Eukaryota; kingdom Metazoa; phylum Chordata; class Mammalia; order Chiroptera; family Phyllostomidae; genus Desmodus; species Desmodus rotundus. The sequence goes on along the minus strand of NC_071387.1, from coordinate 184,889,825 downwards.
TATCAGGATGAGCCTGGCAATTGCACTGGCATCCTCTCAGGGACAGGGAGAGGAACAGAGCCTGATGGAGTGGAGAGAACTCCAAGGAGGCCCAGGTTTGTGGGACAGATACAGGATGGAAGGAAGCTGCACAGAGTCAAGTTGGACAAGACACCTCTCCCATTGATCCTGAAAAGTTCTTGCCCCATCCTCCCTTCCTAGGCTCCTCCCAGACCGATGTCTGAATATACTTATTCTCACACAGTCTTCAGGACGTTAAGGGATAGCTATTACATTATGGATCTCCTCATTTAGCATAGTGTGGTCCAAAAACATGCCTTTTGAAGAGACATGGGTGTTTCACAAGCATCCGAGGACATACATTTAAAAAATACCATCCCTTGAGTTACTTCTGCAAAGGTAGTCATTAATTCAGTCCAAAATAATCTTCTAACCAGCCCTTCTAGACCAAGCATTATACTAAGTGGTGGTAAGATTGAGATAATGTCCTTAACCCTTGAACTCAGCCTAGTAAGGGACACAGGTCTGATTTGCACTCCATGAGACAAAAATTCGATGGTCAGATTTTCAGAGGGTAACCTTCCCTCCATGGCCTGGCAACAGCTTTCCTTTTTCTGCTGAAGTTTGAGTTGACGTCTTTTTAATCACTTGTTATTGAAAGAACAAGCCCCAACTGAAGCAAATCTACTGTTAAGATTTTAATAAATGAACCTATATTTTCCCTCTTCTGCCAAAGTTTGTGTTTTCCAGTACCTGCTATTAAAGTTCTTCTAATTGATATACCAGCTGAGTAACTTGGCTGCTTCACTTCATGATACTCCCTGAAAGGCTTTACTGCCTGCTTCTTATGCAGGAAGACAGATCATTTTTATTTATTTATTTATTTATTAAAAATCCACCCGAGGATATGTTTATTGATTTTACCGATTCAGACAGAGAGAGAGAGAGACAGAGAGAGACAGAGAGAGGCATCAATGTGAGAGAGAAACATTGATTGGTTGCCTCCTGTATGCACCACTACCAGGGATCAAACCTGCAACCTAGGCATATGTCCTGACCAGGAATCAAACCCACAGTCTTTTGGCATATGGAATAATGCTCCAACCAACTTGGCCACCTGGCCAGGGTAAGACAGCAGCTCATTTTTAAGGATTCTTTTTATAGGGGAAGTTGTCTCAGGTCATTTCTAGTTCTGTGAACACTATGATAGGAAATACTGAATGATATTAGATAAGTTATTTGGGGTGTTTTATTTTCATACATGCCAATATGCATTATGAATTTCCAAGGTTAATTAGCAACTGAACATATCTTTTATCTGGCAACTATTACATACTAGGAAACTCATGTTATAAAGAATTCTCATTGAAACACACTGACCAGAACACACAACACTAAAAAGTAGCCAGTCTTATACTAAATCTACGTGAGACAACAGGAGAATAAGATTTTCTATATGGTTTAGTGGAACTTGATTTCCAACTTTTTTCAATGCTTCTGGATTTTAGAAATGGGCCCAATTATCTGGGCTGAAGATAACAGAAAGTATAGACTTTTATTTTTAGATTTCATTTATTTATTTTTAGAGAGAGGAAGGGAGGGAGAAGAGAGAAAAACATCAATATGTGGTTGCCTCTGGCATGCCCCCAACTGGAGACCAGGCATGTGCCTAGACTTTTAACTCTAACAGTGATTCTACCAGCAATTACTGAAATGAACAGAGCAAATCTGTTGTCCCACTAAATGGCAGTAAGTGAAATCCTGGTGAATTATTTCAGTGAAGCATATGTCAAGAGGTATCTGACACTCAGCAAAACATGCCTCCAAAAACTGTATGTTAAGTCAATCTCCTGTGTTACATGTTATGTAAGAGCATATTTTTACTATTGAACTTCTCTTTATTTGACCTATTTCTATAGAGTTACTCTTAATAGTGGTCACTAATAACAACCTAAAGTGTGTTTGGCATTTAGTCCTCATAGCAAGCATGCAAGAATGCATTAGAATCTCCATTTTACAGAATGCTAAGTGTTGTAAAACTCTTTATCGGCCCAGAAAGACATTGAATATACAGAGTATACATTTGCAGCAGTTATCAAGTATTTCAGCCAAAAGTGAGGAAAGAATAGTTATAAAATTGATGCCAGTGACTTAAGATAGGATTATTTTTTACAGCTTGTTTGTAATCAGGTGTTATGCAATCATTTTGGCAAATATTCCTCTAATCGGTGCACTTTTAAACATGGATTTTGGGATTCTAATTAATTAAACTACTTTGAAAAAAAAAAGAATTCTCATTAAAGCACTGTATTTCCATGTGTCCTTTATACATGCTCCTCGAAGACCCTTCCTCCTTTTCCCCGTTACCACCTCCTACCTCCCCTCTGGTTACTGTCAGTTTGTTCTTTATTTCAATGTCTCTGGTTATATTTTGCTTCTTGTTTGTTTAGTTGATTACGTTCAACTTATAGGATCACATGGTATTTGTCTTGCACAGCCTGGCTTATTTCACTTAGCATAATGCTCTCCAGTTCCATCCATGTTGTCACAAAGGGTAGAAGTTCCTTCTTTTTTTCTGCTGTGTCGTATTCCATTGTGTAAATGTACCACAGTTTTTTGATCCACTCATTTGCTGATGGGTACTTAGGTCTCTTCCAGTACTTGGCTATTGTAAACTGTGCTGCTATGAATATTGGGGTGCATAGGTTCTTTTGGATTGGTGTTTCAGGAGATAACAGTACTTTAACAACAATTAAAAAAGGGGAGGATAAAAGCACTGTGTGTTTACAGAAAAAATAACAGAATAAGATTCCTTCACAAAAAACAGGTTATCAGATGTGTGATAACTGGAAGGAACTTAATGACATTGCTCACAAGAAAAGATCTTCAAAGTTTCATAGAAGATGCTGGAAGATAGTAGGAGGATAAGGAGGGAAAACCAGGGGAGGCTCTACCTCAGGTGACTTTGGGGAGCCTGGAAACTGCATACCAACATTGGGCACCTGGCAAAGTGGGAAGTAGGGTGCACAAAAAGGCAGGAAGAGCAGGAAAGAGGAGGTAAGCAAACACTTCACATGCTCAGAACAACATTTGGGAATAACAAACAGATGAATGGAGACTTAATTATCCTATAAAAATGTATTGGTAATAGGATAAGCATCTGTCAGTTTGGATTTAAATGACTTTTATAAAAAAGATATTTATTAACAGAGGTCTTTTTTGTTCTAATACAAACTCTGGTCAAAGGATTGGTATTTTCAAACAATCACTGTAGGAAGAAATTCCCCCAGTATCAAGCTTTTGTATGATTTTGAAAGTGCTTGTCCTTAAAATGGACCAGCATACTTATATTGTTTACTTAAAGACTGGGAAAACAAGGATAACTGAAAAGTCAACTAATTTATAAATAAACTTATAGTTATATAGGAGACCATTCTGCGTGGTGTGGGCCCAACTCCCACTCGGAAAGGCCAGTGAAAAGAGAAGTCTGGCACACAGGACCCACCCCCACAGATAGGTTCTCCCAGGGGGAATAGGCCCGCATTATACCTAAGCCGCTTTGAGACTTGCTTTTTGCTAAAACTCCTTCACCCAGAATTGAGGCAGCAAACGTTTACTGCATATCTTTAAAGTAACTTCCTAAAGTCCATGCTAAAACTTCCAAGGACGAGTGTAACCAGTTCAACCACCTTTCCCTTTACATTTGCAAATATCCTTCCTTTTTGATGTAACTAGGAACATCCTCTCTTTTGTTTTCTGTAAAATGTAACCATCTAAAGTGAACCTGTGCATAGTAAATGAGGACCATCCTTAATGTAATGTGCCCAGAAAAGCAATAAAAGCCTGTCAAGGCAAGGGTCGAGGCACTCGCCCCTTGAGAGAATGGCCGTGTGTCCGTTTTCCTCCACAGGACTCGGAAGTCCATGTGAATTTGTCTCATCTCAGCAACAACCCCGCAGACACAGCAGGCCAGTGACCACATCACAGTTACACAATTTGCTACAGCTTTTTCAATAGGACTCATTTATGTCTGTTAGAGTTTTAACTTATTTCAGTTTTACTTATAACATTAAATATGATATTTGAACAGATGAGACTTTTAAACATAAAAATCAATAGAATGCATTTGGTCTGGGGCTGCCTGCAATGGAGATGTGGAGTTCTGCTACTTATCATGCCTGCTGCCGAGTGCACAATGGGGCATTTTTCAGGCTGCCAGGATCCCTTGTATCCTCACCTATCTTGTCTCATAAGTCATCCAGAATTGAGAGTTCATGTTATCATGTACAGGCTGTATATTCCCTTGATATATTAAAGGTATATTATCATTACTCCTGCTTTGGTCCTTTAAAAATGACTAAGGTTAGGAAATGGTAAAAGGGGGAAGGGGTGGTGATGGAAGGAGTCTTGACTCAGGGTGGTGAACACACAATACAATATACGGATGATGTGTTATAGAACTGTACACCTGAAACCCATATCATTTTATTAATCAATGTCACCCCAATAAATTTGATTTAAAAAATGACTGAATAAAAATAGGGCATATGCAAATAAGAAGGCAAAAGAAAAGAGACATGGAGAATATACTTAGTCTCTGCGAGCTAGAAAAAGAAAGGAAATGCATTTCTTCCTAAAGCCTCCGGAAGGAACACAATCTACTGACACATTTCCTCCCTGTAAGACTCGCTGCAGGCTTCTGATCTCCAGAACTGTAAGATCATAAGTTTGTGTTGTTTTCAGACATTAAATCTGTGGTGATTTGTTACAGCAGCAACAGGAAACTAATACAGATTCCATCCTATATGGGCTCACTAGACCTTCTCTCATGCCTGCCCACTTTAATGAATAATTCACCTAGATGATGTTAAACACAGTAAGTAATAGCAGAAAATATTTTTCTATCTCTATTCCAAATTTTATTTAATTTACTCTTTTCAGGTTAAATAGTTTTAAGGGTAAGTTTTCTGGAAACAATGACTGTTTTTAAAATACAGTAGGTTCCCAAGTAAGTTCTCTATTCAAAAACAATGTGTTTTAAAGATGAAGGTCAACATTACACAGTGTTTTAAAACACACAATGAGAGAGAAAACCTTATAACAATTAGTAAAATTTGTGTGAGACTCCTTTTCTATTGGAAAGAGATCTTCTGGAGATGTTCATATAAACCAGTTTTATTTTAGCATAGAATTTTGTTGTTCTATTTTTGCTGCATCTCAAAATGAACTAACTAGCAGAGAGAATCTTGGAAGGGCAATCAGTCATTTCTCTGATAAGGTGTCAGTTAACTTACCAATCAACTTATCAATATATATATCATCATTTCCTATAGAGAGGGTTAGGTATGTACAAAAAATGAAAAGAATGGTGCCTGTCCTCAAAGAGTTTATAATATAATGTAATCAGAGTTCTCCCAATATACTGAAAATTCAGACACAGTAAAGGTTACAAAAGAATTGACACCTGGAAAACCTGGCTGAGGGTCATTCAATAAAAGACAAGTGCTGAGGAATAAAGTCATTTCAGAGTGATTGAATGCTTCAAAACTTGTATGAAAACAAATACCATGTTAAGCAATGATTGAAAAAGTTATTTGTTAAAGAAAGATATCTAATGGTACTCATGTGTTTTTATTCGTTAACATTTTCTCTAAACTGTGCCCATTCTTTTAAAATATTTATTGATGAGCCCTGGCTGGTGTAGCTCAGTGGATTGAGCGCAGGCTGCAAACCAAAGGGCTGGTTCAATTCCCAGTCAGGGCACATGCCTGGGTTGCAGGCCAGGTCCCCAGTCCCCAGTGGGGGGCCACATGAGAGGCAACCACACATTGATGTTTCTCTTCCTCTCTTTCTCCCACCCTTCCCCTCTGTCTAAAAATACATAAATCAAATTTAAAAAAATAAAAATACAAATATTTATTGGTGAGCATCAGAAATTTGTATCTATTGGAAGTTTCTTCCTGCAGTAGGTAATTTTAATTATATCCCAAGTCTCAGAAGAAGTAGCCTTTCTTTAGGGCACAGAAGAACCAAAAGACCAAATGACATCTGATGCTACATATTCATTAGGTCACAAAGAGACAGGGTCTGTCATTATAGAGAATGTTAGCCCAATTTGGGGACTTCTACAGTGAAAACAAATATTTCCATAGCCCTTGAGGAGTTCGCAAGGGAAAAGGAAACAAAGGTGGCCGCAGTGGAGAGGGGCAGGCCAGCTCCCCAGGGATCCATCTGGGGTGTGAACAATCCTGGTTCTCTCTCCATCTCCCTGACAACTCCTTCCCTGGTGCTGCCTTGGATTCTTTTTCCTCCAATCACTCCCTAAATGTTGACCATCGTCAAGCCTCTCCTCTTCTTCCTCTGTGTCCTCCCTTCATATAAATCAATGATTCCAACCATCAGCTGTTTGCTGAGTACACACAAGCTCAGATCTCCAAGCAAGACTTGTGCCCCAAGGTCCAGACTCAAATATAAGACTGCCTTCATAACTTATCCCATTAATTTCTTACATGTACATATGGTCACATTTCCCTCCAACCCCTGCAAACCTTCCTTTCTCTATATCCCCCAGCGTATAGGATGGCCCTATCCCCCATTGGGTAGTGGGAATCATTCTAAACCCTTCCCCCCACTCCTCTGCCCATATCAGTAATCAATTCAGTTGCCTTGGTATTTCTCACCCTACACTTTCCTGTTCTTACCACTGTCTCTGATTTAACCCAACACTTATTGCTTCTCACTTGGATTACTGAAACAGCATCCTCACTGGCTTCCCTTTCTCTAGAATTCTCCTCCTCCAACCTATATTCTACACATCAGCCAGGTCTATCCTTTTGTGACATAAATCCACTCCTATTGCTGCCCTGTTTCAATTCTTTTCTGGGAACTTCCAGCAAAGTTTGAATTTCGAGACCCCTTTACAGCCAGAAATTGCCTCCTTGGTAGCTCCTGAAACTTTCTACCATGTGTGTTTTTCCATCCATCCCAATACAAAGTCCTCCTGACCTGCTGTTCTCCTTTATATCTGAAATGCTCATTGCATTTCATGCATCCATCAAGGCTCAACTAACATCATTGCCTTTAGAAAGGGTTCTTAGAACCTATGATCTGATTTGGACCCTTCTCCTCACCTGCCACAGCATCTACTGCTTTGCTGTTCCACAAACAGAAGGCCACCTGAGGTCCATACTGGGAATCTTGATGAAAGTTCCTGGCCCAATGGCTGGCACATAATGGTTACTCAATAAATGTGGTGACAGAAAAATATGCAGGCAATTTCCAGGGGAATATGCTATTGAGATAATGTACTGGTTACAGAAAAATAATAAAATTATCTCACACTTGGACAAGACTTGGATATATCAAAGGAACCAATGGGCAAAGAAACGTATTATTATTAAACTGAAAGTAAAGTTTGTAGGATTTGGGTAATAAAAGTAGCATTTGACAAGAAATTGGCCATGTGACAGACTCGGACCCCTAAAGTAAGAGAGATTTTAAGCAAGGTAAAGGTCTAAAAAATGATTATTTAATAATTTGGTTCTTTTTTTGGTTCGTTCTCCATTTTACTCAAACCATTGATCAGAAATTATATGTGGAGGTAACATCAATAAAAGTGATCTCTAGTCTATGAAATGAGTGTTGTATAAGACTCTATCAAGTAATAAATAAATATTATGTAAAGTCTCTCAAACCAGCCCCCCAAACTACTATATCTGTCTTTGGAGGGTACAAACCTCTTTTTAAAGACATGACATCTGTCCTATTATAGACTATTGCACTTTTTTTTTTACTATTTCCCAACTTCTAAGCTATTGTCATCCTTGAAATCTTTATTTCCTCTGGCATAAGCACTTGCTCAGAATATCTCAATATACCTAAAGTATGAAGAGACAAAAAAGGACCCTAAAGCACTGTGGGTACCAATATAGGTTCAGTAGTTTAACTGTTTCTCATTTAGTAAAGAAATGCTCACAAACCTTCCACCCTTCCAGGGCATTTTCCAAACTCCAATAACCACTGGGATGTCAAAGCCATTTCTTTTATCCAGTTGGAAACCTTGTACATCAGAATAGAAGAGTTCAGACATTACAACACCATTAAGATCACTTTGGTTGTAAGATTCCCACAGGCTCAGCAACTCTGGGCCTAATTAATGCTGTCTCAAATGTTTAAAGAGGATATTCTGAATTTGCTTACAGGAAGGTCTTGCACAATTAAAAATATAAAAATCAACAGTGAGACAGTGGACAACTTTAACTTAATTAAAAAATAGCTTCTGGTGAGAAAAGTAACATGTACTCAGAATTGCTGATAGAGGAACATTGAAATAACTGAAGTGGCCTGAGAGTTAAACAATCAAAGTTCTTTATCAATCCTGCCTTCTTGTTCTACTACCATCACAGTAGTTATGTGCTTCTGAGAGAGAAAGAGAGAGAGAGAGAGAGAGAGAGAGAGAGAGAGAGAGAGAGAGAGAGAGAGAGAGAGAGAGAGAGAGAAAGAAAGAAAGAAAGAAAGAAAGAAAGAAAGAAAGAAAGAAAGAAAGAAAGAAAGAAAGAAAGAGAAAAAAAGAAAGGAAGGAAGAAAGAGAAAGGTGAGAGGGAGGGAGGGAGAAAGGAAGAAGAGAAAAGAGAAAAAAAAGAACATGACCCCGTGAAAAATGAGTTTTGCATAGGAGAGGTGACCAGGAAAAGGACCTATGATGAAAATTGTGACCTTTTTTGAGGTAGACCAGAGAGCACAGTTCAGTTCCTGTTCAACCAGCAACCTTCTTCTTCAGTCTCCCATAGTTCTGGAAAGACCTGCCCTCTTCCATTCCATCCTTTCTGAACCCCACTTTTGTACTCACCTGTCCCTTAATTTACCCTTCATTCCCTTTCCTCTTTCATCACTGTTCGGAAGGTTGGGAGATGAGGGGCAGAGGTAAATTATTGTGGATTTTCCCATTTTGATGATGCCTTGAGAAGAATAGTAACAGTTTGAGGCAGCATCCTCACAGGAGCAATTCTGTCTTAGTATACTTGAAGTAAATCGGTCTTTGAATTGAAATTAGAATTGGATGTAGAAAAACAGTTCAAAAAACATTTGAATATTGTGTCAAATTTTCTTGGATCCCTATTTACAAGGTACTTCATTTAGTTAGGCAGGGCGAGCTTACAGATTTGAGATAATATACAAACCCTGTGCAATCTGGGGGTTGCTAAGGAGGTTTGATCTTCTTTCCTTAGCCCCCAAGCCTCCTGTGGACCTCCCCTGTGTCCCCCGTGTGGGGCTCAGAGCTATTGCAAATAGCCATGTGAGAATCTATGTTGCAACCCATCTGAGGAGCCAACACCCTTCTATCCCATTTCCTCTTCCAGAACCTGGAAGGACTGTACACCCTAGAAAGCCCATTCTTTCATAGTCCATATCCCCAAATCCAGCACACAGACCATTAGGTACACAGAGATGGATGACCTAATCAATGAGTGCAGGTGTTCAAGCACTGTGACAGTTTTCCTACATCCCACCTAATTTCAATTCAAAGCACCCATCAGGTCCTGATGGGTGGTGGTGGAGGAAGCCTCAGTTTTCAGACAGCAGAATATCGCTTCCCTCCTCTGCCCATCTTGGCAACAGGTGGAATGAGAGGCAGGAGAGGGCTGGGGATAGAGAAGACAACTCCAGGTCTAGACCCATCTCTCCAGGGATGAGAACTGCCTGCTGGCTCATGACCTTCCTGAGTGATCAGTGAAGTAAGCAGATCTGCAAAGACTAGATTGTGGTTTCAAAAGCACAGCAGTCCAGTCCTGGCCCCACCTTGAAGGATGGTCCAGGGAAGCTTTGGCCACAGGTGAACAGTGATGCCACTCGGGGGAAGGAGAGCTACACGCCTGCCCTTTAAATCACGACTGAAGTACCCTTTATCACTCTGCTAAAAGCCAAAAAATGATGAACAATATGTGCCAGGAGGATAATGTCAAGTCTCCATTTCCACCCCCTAATTAGTTAATAATTAAAAGTGCCTTTAAGTAACTGTAAGAATAACAATTATTGTAGAGCTGCAACTTCACCCAGAAGTAATATGTTAGTGAGTGTTTCACTCCTGGCTCTTGAAATTAAAAAAAAAAAAAAACCTCATTATTCACAAAGCTTCCAGCAATATTCTAACATATTAATTTCAAAAGCTCATGCTCAAAAACCTTACTTTATTGGGTGCTATGTGAGGCTGAATAAAAGGCTCATAAGAAATGGAATAAAAGGACTGGAAAATATCTAAGAAGTCATGAGGTCCATCCCCTTTTCTTCAGGTGAGACGGTTTTCAGTACCTGTGTGTGCAGGAGAGGGCTCCATGCGACTTGAAAGGCCATGAGTGGAGAACGCTCCCCCACTCCCTTCCAGCACTCTTACAGGCAGCACAGTATGTCTCATATCAGAGTCAAGCCCAGCCTCCTCTTTTTGTGCAGCCCTCCTTGGTTTAGGCAACATAATTGGTCACGAAAACTCCAAATGCTACTGGACTAAGGACATTCATAACTGTGTACTTGAGACGTTCACTAGGACTCAGTAAGATTCCACCACGACATGGTTCAGAATCAGAGAGACTACGGCCCAAGCCTTAGCTTCCGAAACATAAAAGTTCCAGAACAGCCTTAATTGTAAAACCATGATACACATCCGAATGTCAGCGGTGTCCAACGTCTCAGTGGGGATTTGTAAACCTCAGTCTGCCACACTGGGACCATTTTTCACCAAAGAGTGGAGGGAAACAGCACGGAGGCTGGTGGCTGATGAACAAATCCCAAGATGTTAGTCATCAACTCTAAGAATAAACTCCCTGAGGACAGAAACAATGGGAAGGTCACCTCTTCCTTTTTCCTAGTTTTACTGTCCTGACCACCTCCTGTGATGTCTGTGTAACACATTTCTAAGTCGCTCTAGAGAAACGTTCTCCTCTGATGAACCAACACCTCCTTCTCTCTTTCTCTCTCTCTCTCTCTCTCCATATATACACACGTACACACAGGGTCTGGAAGAAGTAAGGCCTGCTTGAGTGTGGTTGGTAGAGTAATAATATGAGTGTAAGAATTTACAGTTTTAATTTGAACATTCACTTAACATCTCATATGGTATGCTTGTGTGTGATATTGTTGTTACAGAATCACATGCTTATGACTTTGTAATAAAAGAGTTTGTAATTAAAAAGGGGGTGTTATTTGTGCCAGCCCTGTATTTATATATATTCTTTGTCTTCTTTAAATTTATCCTAAACTCTCATAATTTCATGCCATGATTTCTTGTGGCCTGAAATGAAAGAATCCATAGTATATTCAATTGCTCTAATTGGTAGTCACAGATCTTATCTTCATAGAAGCAATCTCCTCTGACATATTGTAAAGTCAGCTTTGATAGTTCACTGTGCAATTTGCGGAAGATTTTTTAGCTTACATCTGTTCTTGCCTTGGCTGAGGCCTTTCTCACGTCTCTCCTGCATCCTTACACACTCTCCCATGCTGCTCAGTCGGTTCCCGTGCTGGCCTGTTCCTATCCTCAATGTCCTCCCTGTGACACAGCAGACTGAATGTCCGCCCTGTGGATAGTCCTTCAATAGCTCTGCCCAGACTTTGGGAGGAAGTTGAATTACCTTACCAGGTTCATGATCCCCTTGCTCAAACTTTCCAGTCCTCCCTCTGCCCAGCCCTCAGCCCCCACTCGCCAGCTATACCAAATGCTGACTGTGGCCCTAAACCTCACAACAGTCCTGGTCTCCAATCCTTTACCTATGCTGTAGCCTCTGCCTGGGATTCTTTCTTGAACTTGAAGCCTCAGATTAACCATCATCTCCAGCAATGCACCCTCCACCATGATGCCTTCTAACACTATGTCAGACACCCACAGAAATAATGATACTTGAGTGGCAACAAGTACTGAATGGATTGAAAGGGCCCAGGGGTTTCTCTGGCCAGAAAGATCAGACCCTGTCCACTGGACACTCCATGCCCCACTCAGCTGCTCCAAAGGTGGGGAGATTAGTACCTCTCCCATGGTACCTCTCCAACCTGGCATGGGCACACCCGCCGAGAAACCCTGCTCCACAAGGTGTTCATTTTTTGTGCATCTGCCCCTCCCCTATCATTAAACTCATCACAGGAAAAGAAGTTTAATTATCTACTACAAGTGGTACTGTTCTATAGTTCCATGAAGGCAGGGGCTGTGGCCTTTGTTGCCACTGCAGTAACCCTGGCATGGTGTCTAGTACATCATTGGCTCTCAGTATGTGGTGACTGCTTTGCCAATAAAAACAAATGTTAACAAGAAACCTGGTACTGTCCCTTTGCACTGATGTGTAACTGCACGTATATGTGACAGAAGGGACAACTTAACAAAGCAAACCTTGTGGCGGAATGCATTTATGATTGGCTCAAACCAATTACTCTCCTTGCTGCTATAGTGGAGCTGGAAGAATTCTAAAGGCAACAGAGAATGCATAAATGGCATTTCCTCTACATTGTAAATACAAGAGTGGTCCCCTCTATGAAGGAGTTTATTTTGTCCCTCCTTTTTCATACTCAGCAGACTCAACTTCTCTGAATTTGAAGAATTTTCTGTACATTGCCAGAGCTGGTTGTGATGATTTTTCTTAGACTACCAGGCAGCAGAGCAATTCCAGAGCCCCCCCAGCACATCCATTTTACTGGGTTCTGTCTGCAAGTCTATGACCAGCATCTCATGCAAAATTCAAAATTAAAATAGAGTGTCATCGTAATTACACAAAAATAGCATCATAATATATTGCCATAGCATGTTCTGTCTCATTTGTGTTGCCAAAAATATTCTTTGTATTTAAAGTACTACTGACTAGATATTTTTACTACACTCCCCTCATTTCAACATCAACTTATTTTTCCTGAGAGGTTTAATTTAAGAGTTACTATCAAGAAACTATATGGAGTTCTATGCAACCAAAGCACATCTGAACAACAAAGCTGGGAAAAAGAATTTGTCAAAAATGGAATGTTTTCAGAAGAGACAGATGCTTTAAATTTTTTTTTACTTATTTTGAACTGAACACTATTTTGAGAGAAAAATTACAGACTTGCTCTGACGCAGGCCATGCAGCAAATACAAAGGAAAGCTTCCCAGGCAGCCCCACAGCTGACCATGACCCCACACACCCACCACTCCTGTGGATGCTCATCCAAGTCTCCTCTTCACTCCGGAGTAAATTTAGGAGAGGACAAAAATAGGCAAGTAAAGCTGTCAGTCATTTTAATTTTTCATTTTTCTGAATAGAATATTTTTCTGGGTCTATTAAAAACCACATGGCCACTCATGGAATCCCTTCATTAATGTGAGGTATTAGGTCTAATCCATTTGCTATTTTGAAGCACTATCTTCTGTTTATTTAAAATCCTGCTCTCGTGGTAAGGTTAATACCTGCATCTCTCAATACTTCCATTTTGCTCAAACTCCTCACTTCAGTTACACAAGTCATTTTTATTATGTCCCCACAATTTATTTGAGAGCAGAGCCCATGTTGTATCCAAAAGATTAATATATGCAACAGTATTTTTAGGCCCTGAAGAAAAATGCAAGCACTAGGTAACTTTATCATCCCTTCAACACCTAATGCATAGTAAAGGCTCAATAAATGTATGCAAAATGAACTTAAGTATGAACAAATATAAAAGAAACAAAGGGAAACATTTCATGAGAATGATAATCAATCCAATATACAGAGCATCTCACGGTGCCAGAATTGCTGATCTCAGAGTGTTGGTCCAAGTGGGCTCCTGAGATTGGATGTCTTCTCATGATCCAATGTGGCTATTGTCTCTCAGGGTCGTCTGGTACTGACCTACAGTTGTATTCCGCACTCACATTCCCCCAGAAGAAAACTGACTGCACAGGCATTAGTGAACAACGAGATTTTATTGAAGATTGCATGGGGAACCCGAGAACACCATATCTCACACTGAGGGTGAGCGCTTTTCTCTGTCCACCTGGCCCCACCAGACTCTGGCCTGTGCCCCCACTGCTCCAGTCCAACAACTTCCTGCTCTTGACTCAACACAGTCATCAGAGAGGTAAGAGGCAGTCACATTGAAAATGCTTATCAAACAGGGTTTTATTTTCCATATTTGGGACAGAGAAAAGAGGTAAGAAGAGAAAAGAGGAACAAAAAAGACACATCCCATTACGGACCAAACAATGAATAGCTCCAGTCTCACATTTTCTACCAAAATATAATTTTATTTCCTCTCCCACCACACTGTCTCAGCTGTGTTAGTATGCAGAAAGTGTGGGTTTCTAAAAATAATTAGTCCAGGTTTACGGAACCAACCTGCTTCTCAAATGCAGGTTTAACTTTAAGTCAGTGGTTCTCAACAGAATCAACATCTTCTGGGTGATTCTGATGCAAATTTAAATGTGAGAACCATGGTTTAACTTCAAGGTTTTAAAAAGGTGATGTGACCTATCTAGACCCACCTATTGGGGTTGGTCAAACAGGGAAATGTAACTGCACCAAAGTCTGAGAAACAGAGGTGAAGGAATAGTAGAAAAAGGGGAAAGTAGGGGAGGAAGAGATGAATAAGTAGCTACCTTATTGGGGAAAATATAAAATTAGGATTAAAGTAGATCACAACAAAATGTAAATGGGGCCTAAGGCAGACGTCCTTGAGATTCACTGGACGTCTGTCTGTCCTGCAGGGTCTGTACCTGGTCTATGGGCTATGAGAATAAATCCCACTTCCAGGTGGACACATATGAGAGCTGAGTGGTGACCCTCTAGCTAGTTCCTCCCCAGATGCAGCAAACTAGGATCCCACATATTAAGGTGGCAGAACTGTAGAGTGAAAGCATCTGGGTTACTGAGGATCCAGAAAAAGAGCTTCCTTGGAAAGCCATTTGATTCCCAGTGGCCTTTATCAGAGCAGGAAACCAACCTTGATGTTGTTCAGGCACTGAGATTACAGGGGTTAATTTGTTACTGCAGCCTAGCCTCACCTAGCCTAACTAACAGCACCTGAGGTTAACCTAAAGCAAGATGAGAGTCAAAGCCTACCTTTAGCTAACAGGTGTAAGTAAGGACTGATTAAGAACCTTTACCATTGGCCCAGTGTAACCAGACACAACATATGAGAGCATGTAATGATTAAAATCCTTATAATGAATCATCATCTATAATGGAGTGGGTAAGTAACTCAAAGGGACAAGTTTATATTGTTCAGGGTTGTCTCTGTGGTTGAGTCTAAAGATATGCCCACCACAAAGAGAACCAGGCCTGCTTCAGTGAAGGCTCAGGGAGAAGCTCAGGCCTGTCTATGTTCTTATTAGTTTTTCCCTCTTATTCCAGAAATGGGCATAAAGACAGACACCTAGTAAGAGTAAGAGAGACCAGCAGGTCTCAGCTGGTACCCTTAGGAAAGCAGTGTGTTAACAGTATGGTAAGAAACACCATACCATTACTAAAGCAAGTTTAACTTTCCTGGCATTTCTGAGTCCAGTGGGCATCTACAAACATAAGTAAGGAAACACACCACTTTCAGCAACCTGACATCGCTTCCAATAATCAGATTATTCCTTACTCCGAAGATGCCTGTAAAACTTTCCGTGAAAGTAAAACATGGTAAAGCTGAATTCTTTTTCACATTAGCGGAAGAAATTGTATGCTCCTGATTTCCCTCTTACGGTATTGTTTGTGCCCCATCTGATGCTCTTTTTAAATTGGAATTACACACCATCCTGGATCAGTATGAACTGGCAGTGTCGGAGACGTGGCATAATGCAGTCAGGGCAAGTGAATATGCTCAATAACCCCAGGTTGGAAAACTCACTGGGTGTTAAGTGATCATAGATGAAGTCCATGTATCCAAAACACCTCCAAGTGTAAACATTACACTTGGGACAAAAGGAGCTCCCGGGGAAAAAAAGAAAACATAAGATTTTAAAGAAAAAAAAGCCAGAAGATTTCAAAAACAGAGAGAACAAAAAGCCAGCCAAGGATTGATTGCCTCCCCTAGCATTCTCCCCAAGCAAGGAGTCAGCCAAGGACTGAACTAAAACTAAAAACCTGAAGCTGTAAGTCCCTTGGGCCTCATTAGATGGGTGGGACAATTTGGCCAGGGTACTACAAACAACATAGTGATGACTTCTCAGACCCAACCATGCTCTTTGATGTCTACTCTGGGTGTGTGTTTTGGGGATCCCAGGTAGTTGCCTAGGAAACAGGGTATCTACCTGGCAAGAAAAATCCCTTCAAATGTGTCCAAAAATTCTGCCGGTTCTGGGTGCCACTGGCAGGACACCTGCAATCTCTTAGACTTAGAGCTCAGGCAGAGGAGATAGGGTGGGAAGAGCAGGGTGGCTTGTTCGCACGTTTGACCACTGCACCCCCTGTACACAGATCTTTGCTTTAAAAACAGGATGGTTAGCATACAGACTGGGAAGGAAGTTGGAAATCCAAGTCAATGATAAGAGCATTCATTAAAATAACTAGCAGGCAAATAGGATTGATGACCAGAAATTTCTGGTCAACTCATTTAAATCCACCAATTTATGCTGAAATGCATCTTCATGAGCCATATTTCACTTCCTCCATAGCCTGAAATCTTTTGCTTCATTTTCAGGTGTCCTATGAATTTCTGAAAGAGTCATTTTATAAAGAACATTTTATATGTTTTTGTTCCACTATGTCATATTATGGCCACAGTACTAACTTGTCACTAGAAATTGTCGCAAAAATATATTTGCTTATATCTTCTCTTAAAAATTGTGAAGTTGAGCTGATGTGTTTGCAGGTACTTAACTGTTAAGAATGCTGGCTTTAGAAAGTAATACTGATAATAGCAATAAATTGTCAAATTTATGAGCCTAGTTAAAGTCAACAGAATAAAAAGTGGGATTCTTATGCCATCTCATAGATTGGGACCTATAAACCATGTCAAAATATGATATGTGTTGTGAAGGCATTCACTTTGTGGGTATATTTATTGTTCAATCTGTCCCACTTTTCTTTCACTCTCCCCGAAGTTAAAGAAAGAAGAGAAACACGCCTAAATTACAGCTTCATACTTTGGGTTGGGTATATGCTTTTCCTGTGCTCTCCTTGTCAACTCTTAGGATCTCTATACTTAAAGAGAAGATGGCATGGGGACAGATACTCAATCACTTTGTGCCACATGGACAAACAGAAACTCAGTACAAAAATAGATGCCAAAGGCCTGTGGACAAACCATACATATCGCTCCGGTCATGTTCTACCTGTTAGCTTCAGCTCTTCATTTATGTACATCAACACTAGGTCTTACCCCCTTTTATCCAGGTTCTTTTCTTGCAAGCACTTCAGTTGTTAAAGGTTTGTGTAGGTGTTTAAGGATGAGTAGTGAGTGAGCAAGCTAAAATAGTAAGCTTTGGGGAGGATTAATCGACCAAGTTCAAAGGGAAGGGAAAACAGCAATCCATTTGAGCATCAGGAAGAGAAACAACAATCTTGGCCATTGTCCCTACAACCAATACGCTTCTTCTTTGTCTCACTGAAATATAATCAGAGACTCCAACATTCAGGTTTCTGACACCCTGTTTGAGTAATTCAAGAGCTTCTGATTGCTCATTCTTGTGATTTTTTCCTTTCTAATTACCAGTCTCTTCTTTGTCTTCAATTTGAATTTGTTTCTTCCGTATGCCTGAGCTAAACATGTCTTCCATTTAAAATGCTCTTTTGTAAACTCAAGTGTCAATCATGTGTGAGTGAGTGGAGTTCTGAATAAGTTAGGTATCCCTGGAGTTTCTAAATAATAACCCATGACATTTTAATAGCAGGTTGCAGTTAGTAAAGTACTTTCACACCCAGTATGTTATTTGATTCTCGCCATAACCCTATGAAATAGACAAGGGAGCCGCTGAGGAAAGTGAGGTGCAGGGAGGTTTGTGTCTGTCTGATGTTGCCTGTTCCTGGTGCACTTTCTGCTGTGCCAGCCTCCCAGCATAGCCAGGCAGGTCTGTCCTACCATTTGTCAGCTGTCATTTATTAATGTCCTGCTAAAGGCCCAGGACCAGAGGCAGAATAACCTATAAATTACTACATCCCAGATCTTTAACTTTCCCTGAAACTAAAAGAATTTTATTCCTTTTTCTTTCTTTCTTTCTTTCTTTCTTTCTTTCTTTCTTTCTTTCTTTCTTTCTTTCTTTCTTTCTTTCTTTTTCTTTTTTTTTTTTGGTAATGGATGAGATTTTTAATGCCAGTAAAAAATTAATTTAAACTTGTAATGAATTAAAAACACACACAAACATGGTGAGAGCCAGTCATCTGTGAAATGACATACTTCATCTGTGTTTCACTACCTTTAAAAAAATCACTGTCCTCATAAAAATTCAGTAGTCTCCGTCCATGCTTTTCCCATTGCCACTGGTAGAATACACAGAATCTGCTCATACTAAATGTGCTCTACATTCACCAAAAAGCAGTTTCTTAGAGATAATTAAAACTTAGGAGAAAGGAATACACTCTACTGTGCTTCCTGGTCTGCTTATCAGCTACCTTTCACTATTGCCACCCAGGGATGCAGAAGTGCAAAGCCTGCTCATCAAGCCAGGCTGTGCTCGCATATGGATGCGAGCAAATATATTTGTATCCAATACCGGAACCTAGGGGATCACATCAGGATGAGACCACTGACAAGCTGCCAAATGGATAAATATAAGCTCCAACTCTCCAAAAGAACAATTGCTGAAGTGTAGGATAAAAACACATGAATCCACAGGAGTGAGTGGGAAAATAATCCAAGATTTCAAGTCAACAGTGAAATCACAGTAAGAGGCAGCTCCCTGTGAGCCAACACAGCATTAATCTATCTGAATGCAAGCCATATGTCCTCATCAAGGAAGGCGGGTGTTCTTTCCTGATATAACCTGTCTGGACTATATTTAAGGACTGGGTTCACTTTTTATTTTTTTTTCAATTACTGTTGACCTTCAGTATTATTTTGTATCAGGTTCAGGTATGCAGCATAGTGGTTAGATAATCATATACTTTACAAAGTTCCCCCAATATTTCCAGTACCCACCTGGCACCACACATAGTTATAATAATATTATTGACTATATTCCCTATGCTGTACTTTACATCCCCATGATTATTTTATAAATACCAATCTATACTTCTCAATCCCTTCACCTTTTTTATCCAGTCCCCCAACCCCTTCCCCTCTGGCAACCATCAGTCTCTTCTCTGTATCTATGAGTCTGCTTCTGTTTTGTCTGTTCATTTATATTGTTCTTTAGATTCCACATCTAAGTGAAATCATATGATATTTGCCCTTCTCCAGCTGACTTATCTCACTTGGCGTAATACCCTCCAGGTTCATCCATGCTGTCACAAATGGTAAGATTTACTTCTTTTTTATGGCCAAGTAATATGCCATTGTTTATATATATATACCACCACTTTTTTTATCCACTTGTCTATTAATAAGCACTTGGGTTGCTTGCTTCCATAGCTTGGCTATTGTAAATAATGCCACAAATTAGGGGTGCATATATTCTTTCAAATTAGTTTTGGGTTTCTTCAAATATACACCCAGAAGTGGAATTGTTGAGTCATAAGACAGTTTCATTTTTAATTTTTTGAGGAACCTCCATAATGTTTTCCACAGTGGCTACACCAATGTGCATTCCCACCAACACTGCACAAGGGTTCCCTTCTCTCTACAACCTTACCCATTTTCATTGTTTGTTCATTTATTGATGATGGCCATTCTGACAGGTGTGAGGTGATATCTCATTGTGGTTTCAAGCTGCATTTCTCTGATGATTGATGATGATTGTGATTTTAGTTTGCATTTCTCTGATGGTTAGTGACATTGAACATCTTTTCATATGTCCGTTGGCCAATCTGTATGTCCTCTTTAAAGAAGTGTCTGTTCAGGGAGGACTGGGTTCACTTCTGGATGTACCTTTTAGCAGCAGTAGAGACAAGACAGGAGGCACTTAGGGAAAGAACCAATAAGGTCATTCAGACCGTGACTGGTGTGTTGGGGATTAAGTAAATATTAATGACTGGTGTGTGAGGAGTAAATATGAGGAACTGCAGAAGAAATTTGGCCCACTTGTTCTGGTTAATACAGACTTGGGAAACTCAATACAGGAATGGTGCATTGAGGTTCTCTGAGAAGTTGATACCAAGACAGGCATAAGAGGCAAGGTTTTATTAGGAGAAGTCTCCTTTGACCCACGCCAATGTGTGTTTTGTCTGATACCGCAAAGCAATTAACTTAATTCTGACTCTATCTACCTGGAGATAAGATCAGATCTCACAGGTTAAGGGCTCAGATCTACAAGACTTTCCCACTTCAGAGGCCAATGATAAGCCCAAGTTGCCACCCATGCTTTTGATCAATGGGCTATAGTTTAGTCCTTCCTCAGATTCAAGTAATCTGCTAGAGTGGCTCACAGAACTCAGACAAACATTTCACTTACTCGATTGCCAATTTACTATAAGAGGATATAGCTCAGGAACAACCAGATGGAAAAGATACATAGAGAAAGATGTGGGAAAAGAGGGCATGGAGCTTCTATGCCCTCTCAGAGCATGCCACTCTCCCTAAATTGCCACATATTCACCAATCTGGAAGCACTCCATACCCTATCCTTTTGAGGTTTTGTGGAGGCTTCATTACATAGGCACACTTAATTAAATCATTGGCCATTGGTGATTGAACTCAATCTCCAGCTTCTCTTCCCTCCCAGGAGGTCAGGGGATGAGACTTAAAGTTCCAACTCTCTAATCACATGGTCAGCTCCTCTGACAACCAAGCCCCATCCTTATGTGATCTACAGGCATTCCAAAAGTTTCCTCCTGATCATAACAAAACACACCTTTACCACAGTCATCATTTAGGAAATTTCAAAGGTTTTAGGGACTCTGTGTCAGGATCTGGGACATAGACCCAATAAACAGTTTCCTTACGATAAATCACAACACCATACGCACCTTGGGAAAAGACCCTTTACAGGTCTGTTCCTACCTCCCCTTATTCCCCTTTGTACCAGATATCTCCTCCTGAATGTCTCAGCACCACCTCGAGGTGAGTACAACACTACTCAAATGCTGTGCCGTTATATCCTTAAAGCAGGATAGAGTAAATTTATAACCCTTGGTAGTCTGAGTTTGGAACAAAAATTTTTTGAAGTCTGGTATTTTATATGAACATTTTATGCTCCTAAAGTATTTGTGACTGTACTAGAATAACAATGTACTTTCCCCAAACGTTGATGAAAATGAACTCCCCAGGAATATTAGGCAGATTTATCTATAACTTCATGTCTCCATCACAGTGCTAATGGATGATGGCCATAGTTTGAAAAGCATGAAAATTGGGAAATACACTTCTCTCTCTCCTTCTTTGCTCTGTCCAAATTTCTCCATGACAGTTTCCTCTATTAATACTCAGGTCATTGATGCCTCATCTCCCTTCTTTCTAACCCACTTCTGGGTCTCAGCCTCCTGCCTTGAAGGCTGTCCCTTTGCCCAGTTCTGCTCATGACTGTCTCTAAACTGTATATATTCTAAATACTTTCCAATACAATAACTTCTCATTTCTAGGCAATAAAATCTTTCTTTTGAATTCACCCTGTGTACCACTATTGTAACAGTGAGGAATTATAGCCCTCCTTCCTTTCGACATTGCTTCTGTGGATGCTGACTCTGACTGATGTGTGACTACAGAAAAACGGCCTGTCTGCTTCTTAATTCTAGCAGTTGACTTCACGGGAGACAGACTCCAACCTTCAGACACTCAGTTCTGGGTGATTTGCTGACCTTTGACCAGTTATCTGAACACACTGTGTTGGCTTGCACATAGTTCCCTCCACAGAGATCACCCATCCTCCTTCCCTTGATATCTTTGTTCTGCTTTCCCTCTTCCTCCTTATAAAAACCTCTGCTTGTACTGAGATGTTAGGATGGGCTTTGAAGAGTCCTCCATCTTCTCAGTTGGCTGGCACTTGGATAAATCTCTTTCCTTTTCACCAGCACCTGTCTCATTAGTTTGGCTTTTGTTGTGGCAGGCAGCTGAACCTAAGATCAATTACACTATCAGAACAATTACATTACTAACACTTGCATTTTTCAATCTCAATAAAAATCAACAATGACTCCCAGTAACCAGGAGTTTGCATATGTCCAAAGGTTTTTGAACTGACCCCTTCATTTTATGTGCTAGATTTCCCCTCACAACATACTTTATTTACTTTGGAATTTTCAGATTGGTCATTGCTGTCACCATGCAGTCTGTGCTAAGGGCTACAGGCCGTGAGTGATACAAAGAGGAATAAGACAGGAGCTTAAAATAAGACAACACCATAAAACACACACAGATAACTGGTTTAAGATAAAAATAATCAGTGCTTTAGGAGAGGGACAAACATCACACCAATGGGGTTCCAAAAGGACTCATATTTGTGGCTGTGAGGATGGCAGTGAACTCTGGGAGGGATATCATATTTTAAATATGCTTTAAAGGGTGACTAAAATGTGGGCAGACGAAAATTTGGAAAGAGGACCAGTGTGACCAATAACAGTAAAGTATCAAGCGCATAGGTAGAGTAATGAATGCTACAGTCTAGCCGGCTAAATAGAGAACCTGAAGCACAGTGGTGAGGAACAAGTTTAGGGAAGCAGCTTGGGGCCCTGTCCTAAAGAGTCCGTGTTTGTCTTCTAATGGAAGGAGACCAGTGGACAGCACTTTCATTACCAGCTGAGAGGATTTGCCCAGACCCTGCCCAGGATGCCCTCCATCTCCCACTGCCGACTTTTGACCTTGCGGTGTTTTCTAACTACCCTGGCAGGGGCTCCACCACACCCATCAGTGGCATGTGCTTAACCAGCCTGGGCTGCTGCATCGCTTATGTGGACAATCAGTCAATCTCTGAGCCTCAGCTTTCTTACCTGTGAAATGTAGCTGAACCTTGCATCTGGTGTTGGGAGCTTCAAATGAGATAATTGTGCGCAATTAAAATAAATGGAAGCTATTATTTTCAGGAGGGATATTAAAAATATTTGACAACCTGATTTGCAGAGGCACTAATCAGTCAGAAAGAACACCAGCCATAAAGAACCTTAACTGGCTGTAACAGTGCATCCCAGACGGAGTCAGCCCCAGCTGCTAATGTTACCATCATTGTCAGTACACACCAATCCATCACTTCTCTCCATTTCTCTAAACTCCCAGTAAACTTCTTTGTGGTTTAGCAGTTAAGTTACTATTAGGTAAGAAAATTATGAGGTGCATGAGGAGCACTTACATCTTACACAGCTTTGTATTTTCTAAAACGTTAGTATGATGTTCAGAAACATTTATCCATTAGCTTGAGCCAAGGGAGATTCTCTTCCCACAAACACCCTCAGTTTTTCCATATTTGACGATGTCAAGTAAACAGTATTTGTCAGAAGGGCAAAAAAGTTCAAAATGTACATGAAAGTGTTTGTTAAAGCAAAACATGCATATATCTTTGAGACAGCATTATCACATCTGGACAACAACTGTTAAAAATAAAAGAGTCAATATACAGAAATGTAGGCAAATATGTGATCATTGCAACTTTGTTTGAAATGGCAAACTGGCAACAACACATTCCTAAAACCTGGATAACTCAGTGCACTGTGCAACCTCCCTGCCATGGGCTTCTATGCGAGTCTTAAGAATGAGGTCTACAACATATATCATATCTGAAGGATGCTGTCTCAGTCCACTCAGGCTGCTATAGCAGAATACCAGGGTTGGGGGCTTAAACAACATTTATTTCTCACAGTTCCAGAAGCTGAAGGCCTGAGAGCAAGGTGCCAGCATGGCCAGGTTCTTGTTAAAAGTTCTTTCTGGTTCACACACAGCCACCTTCTGTGTCCTCAGATATTGGAAAGAGGATGCTAGTGTCCCTTCATTTCCTCATAAGGGCACTAATCCCATCCTGAGGGCTCCACCCTCAAGATCTCATCTAAGCCTAATTACCCCCCAAACACCATCACATCAGGGATTAGGGCTTCAACATAATTTTTAGGAGGACAACACAATTCAGTTCATAGGAGATGGCTATGATGTGGTCAAGTGTAAAAAGGAAATTAATAAATATCATATTTAGTAAGCATAAAAAGGATATACCCACATGTTTGTATAACCAAAGAAAAGAGTATGGGAAAAAGGGGGATCAAATTGTTGATGTTAATTATAACAGGGGTAGAGTTAGAAGGAGCTATGAGAACATTTTTCATTTGACTTCAGGCTCTTGTGCATGCATTACTTTTGAATTTCCCATAACTGTCTTTAAAAAAAAAGAAAAGAAAAGAAAACCATGACCCTCTAAGCGACAACTGCACTGCTAATTCTGGACCAGTATGCAATTCCAATACACAAGCCTAGAGGTTTGGTCTCTTGAGAATGTACTTCTTAAAGAGCAGCAGCTGGATGATGTCTATACTCCAAGCACAATGATAGGGAGCCAGTAGGCGTCTCATCCGCATGCCTGAATTAGAAGGTGCACGGTGATTCCAGTCTGGAGGTGGCCCACCCTGTCCAGGATGGAGTTAGTAAGCAGACTGCAGGCCTGGAGGTAGGCTGCATATCTAAAGAGAAGTACCCTCTAGAAGATGAAAGAGAGCTAGGGATGAGGACTGCCAAAGTAATTATGACCTTCCCAACAAGAGGGACATAGGTAATTTCAGTGGGTGAACCATTCTATTTAGATTCACAACTGAGTCATGATTGGAAATGCTCGGCCACATAATTACAAAGTTTGGATTCCTGGATGATGAATTAGATGCAGTGGCTTCATATTATGTACATTCTACTTAATGCCACATTGCCTGAAATAGAGCCCCTCAGCAATGAATTACACTGCACTAGAGACTGAAAAATAGATTAAATTGAAAATGAATCCAAAAAAATCCATTTTTTTCTCTGACTGATCTTACCAAAATTTTAAAATTTGTATTCATATTGGGCTCTTGAAGTACTCTTGGTCTAACCTCAAAATATAGGTCACAAATCATGGTATAAAATCCTTTTAGGGAACTGAATTCTTTTTGAGTGTGAGGAAAGAGTGCTAACATTTTACAGATCCACAGAACTAAAATAACCTTCAGAGGACATCTGTAGAGTCATCTCAACCCAATGTCAACTTGACCTTCAGGCACAATCACTCCTCAGAAACACAGCTAACTAATGTTCTCCTTTTTTCTTTCTCTTTAAGATATTCATTCATTTATTTATTTATTTTTAATATTTATTGCATTTTTTCCATTACCATTTAGTCCCATTATATCCCCTCTTCCCAGCTCCACACTGGTACATTGTGGTAGAACACACCTAACATAAAATTCACCATCTTCGCCATTTTAACTGTACAGAGCATAATGTTAAGTATGTTCATGTTGTTGTGCGATCCATCCCCAGAATTTTTTTATCTTGCTAAACTGCAACTCTGTACTCATTAAACAACAGCCCCTGTTCCCCCTGTCCCCCTGCCCCTGACAACCACCATGCTACTTTCTGTTTCTGTGAGTTCGACAGCTCTAGATGCCTCACCTAAGTGGACTCATACAATATTTTGTACTGGTTTTTTTCACTGAGCATGTCTTCAAGGTTCATCCATGTTGCAGCATGTGTCAGAATTTCCTTCCTTTTGAAAGTTGAAATATACTCCACTGTATATATAGACCACCTTTCATTCACCTGTCTACCTATTGATGGGCATCTGGATGGCTTCCCCCCTTTGGCCATTGTGAATAATGCTGCTATGAACATGGAGTGGCATCTCTTTGAGGTGCCACTTTCAGTTCTTTTGGATAAATACCCAGAAGTGAAATTGTTTGATCATGTGGTAATTCTACGATTTTTAGAGCAACTTTTATACTGTTTTCCATACCTTCCCCTTTTAATTAAATTGGATTTGTTTTTGTTTTATTTTGGCAATGAAACATATATGCTATGGCAAGATCTATCAAAAGTGGAAAGTGAATATGACGAGTAATTCCTCTACCTAGCAAAAATTAATGTTGATGTAACACATCACCTTCAGGTTTTATTTTTTTTTCTAGTTTATTACCTGAGTTATTGGAATAAAAATATTTTAAAAGAAAATAAATGTCATAATTAACAATAACCACAAATATCTCACCCAGGTTATCCTAATGCATAGCCAGGCTTGAGAAAAATGAGGAGGTGGACTGTCCACGCTCCCAGCTAAGGCCAGCCCACACTCTCCCTGGATCCAGTCCTCTCACACATGGTGCTCTTTCTCCCATTCCCTCCCTACCAAATCCCTTCCTTGTTCACTCTTGTCTCTGAGATCTGTCTCGTTTCTCTGCTCCTCTTCCTAAGAAAACTCATTAAAAGAACTGTCTGCTCTTTCTTCTCTTCATCTCTCACTGTGATAAGACTCTCTTACCTCTCCAGGAATGTGGCCCTTGTCCAGGACTCTGGAGCAGCCAATCCAATAGTCTCCCTCAGTACTCAGTCTTTATTAAACCTTTTAACGCTAAGTCATTTCTCCCTCCTTCCTGAGTTGCTTCCTCCACTTGGCATCAGGGTGATCATTCTCTCTTGGTTTTTCTTCCTTCACAGGCCCCTATGTCTCAGCTTTCTGTGTGCATTCCTCCAAATCTCCCAGACCTGGTCCAGACCTGAGTACCCTTGTTCACCATCATAGCTGTCGGCTTAATCCTGCCCAGGGTCTTTGCATCTGCTGTCCCCTTGCCCAGAACTCCCTTCCCTCAGGCAATGATCTCACTTTCCACAGATCTTCTCTCAATTCCCCAGTGATTGTCCACTGAGCCTCACTGGGATCTATTTTTCCTCTGGTGCTGATCTGCTTGTTCCATCTGTCTTTCTCCTCTAGAAAGTGAGCTCCAGGTAAGCCTTAGGTTTGCCCACTCTTTGCTGTACCCTCTGTTCCTACAAATGCCCGCACAGAGTAAGCACCTAATAGTTCTTGCCCATACACACTTTGTAGGGAAAGTTTATGATTTATTATTTTTTTAAATGGTGCATAATTACATTATCTTTTCAATTTGGTTAAGAATAAAACATAAAATTTCTCAAAACTTTTAGGTTCTTAGATTTTATTACTTTAAGATAAAATTATAAAATGTTTAATTAAAAATTATGCTTAATAAATAAATAAATAAATAAAATAACTTTCTTTTCTTTTTTCCATTTCTTTTTACTTCAAAATCTTTGTGCCCACTTAGGTAGATTTACATTAAATGACTACTGTCTAACATCCCTAATCTTGATGTAGCAAGACTCTACATCTCAGAAATGCATTCATATTACAAATGCCCATCATAAATTGCATTTGCACTTACTACTATGTCTTACACATCTTCCCGTGTCAATAAGCACAATTTTGCATCATCGTTTTAATACCTGAAGGACAGCATAATATGGGTAGACCTTAATAAGGATGACAACGACAGTAGTGAAAATTTATAGAGTGCCTATAATATGTCAGGTGTTTTGTTAAGCACTTAACATGCATTGCTTCATTTCATTCTCACAACTCCCAGGTGTGATTAATCATATCTGTGGCACTCGTGAAGAAGTCATGGTTTTGGAAGTCATCTCCCAGGACTCAAAGCCAGGCCTGTCTGGCTCCTGGTGTGCACCCTCCCACACCACACTCTGCTGCCCACGTATTTACTCCTGTCTCCGTTTTCCTGCTGATGAATTCCTGGAAATAGAATTTCTGTGTCAAAGCATGTGCATAATTTGACTTTAGGAACATACAAATTTCCCTCCAAAAATGTGTTGTGAGTTTATGTTGCTTATTCCCTACAATCTAACCATTCTTGGGTATCTATTTGCTTTAATATGGATTTTTATAATTACTGTTGTAATATTTTTTTCTTTTATAGATTGCTTGTTTGTGAACTTGGCTTGTTTTTCTATTGAGGTCTATCTTTTTGTCATATCCATAGAAACTCTTTATGTTTAGACAACTAATCTCTTGTTAATTTTACTCTTATTTTATTTTTCTTTACATAGTCAATTCCTCTCTTTGGTGGTTTGTAGTTTCAAACCCAGGATCATTGACATAATCACCAAAGCTTTTGTTCAATCATTTTAGTTTTATGTTTTTACATTAAAATACTTAATTCTTCTGAAAAGTGTGTGTGAGGGGTTATAAATTCTAGGGTAGTATCCAAATTTACTTCTTTCTAAATTCATAGCCAAAACCTCCACTTAATATTTATAAAATATATCTTTTTTTTAATGATTTGAGATGCCATTTTTGTCATGTATACCTAAATTGTTAAGAGTCACCATTTCATTGTGTAAATTGGGGGGAAGAGAGGAACATTTTCAGGAACAACTATAAAGGACTCATGGACAAAACCAAGGAGGGGGTGGAATCAGGGGAGGGAGGAGGGGATGGATGGGGGGGGAGTTGTAGGGGATAAATGCAGACAACTGTACTTGAACAACAATAAAACAATTAAAAAATAGGCACCATTTCAGTGACCAATCTTCTTTTCTTGCATTAGCATTGTACTGTCTGAAGTGAGTAATAAGATAATTTAATATCTGGTAGGACTAGTTGCACCCCCTTACACTTTTCTTTTTAAAAAATCAGGCTTCTTTTCCACTTCCATTCTTTTTAAACATATAGGGGGAAATGACTTTAGGTTTTGAATTTACAGGACAACTTAGATAAAAATTTTATTTTTCCAATTTAGGTTTTTGCATCTAAAGGAAACGCATATATCACTCTCTTCTTATTCAAGCCTTCATTTATATTCTTTAAAAAAGTCTCTTAGTTTCCTTCACACAAGTCCTGTACCACCTTGCTTGTTAATTTTGTGCCTAAGAATTTTATCACTGCTATTTCAAATGGGACCTCGTCTTTCTATTACATTGCCTACATATTGATTGTTGACATAATAAAAAATAGTAATTGACAAAACACGCACTTCGGTGAGGATGTGAAATGATGAGAACCTGCATATGCTGCTGATTCAAACAGGAATCGAGCCCAGCTGGGCTCGGTCTAGAAGTGGTGAAGACAGGGGGTTCTCCCCAGTTCCTGGTACATACTCTACGTCCCTGGTGTCTGGAGAAACACTCACACTTGTGAAAAGCGAGCATGTGCATAAGCGTTCATTACAGCCATGAAGAGTAGGCTGAGCTCTGTTCATGCACTGGAACAACTGATGCATCGCAATGAGATGCACATGGTAGAGCCCCAGCCCCCACTCAGGTGCATCCCACACCCATGATGCTGACCCAAACCAACAGGTGGAAAAATAGTCCTTTCAGTAGGATGCCTTTTCAATGCGGCATCACACAAACAGTAACGGAATTTGAGAATACATACATATTTAGTGAAAGTATCAAAAGCACATGAACGACGCCATCCGGTCCCCGATGAGGATTACCTCTGAGGGAAGGAGGCGATCAGGAGGGGAATGCACAAGACCGCAGCCACATTAGCAACTTTTCCTTCAGCGAGATGGTGGCTACACAGGTGCTCATGTAGTTTCCTGACACTGTCCCGTGTGTCTGAAATATTTTATACTGATTTATAAGTAAAGTTGCTTTTGCTTTTTTTATACTCACTGTATAAACAGACAGCTTATCCAGTATTCTGATTGTTTCTTAGAGGTTTTACAACGGATTTTGTTGGGGTTTTGAGATAGATTATCATATCATCCAAAAATAAAAACTGGTTTTGTCTTATCAGGGTGTAGAATTCTGACTTAAACTTTCCCCTAACTTTATTAAATAACATTTCCAGAATGATGTGGATGAAGATGAAAGTGGTCGGTTCTAATGTTTCTCCATCAAGCATGATGCTGGATATTGTTCTGATGCAGTAATAGGGCTTATGTGACTTGTAGGCATGGAGTATGATATACATATACATGCAATTGATGTGTGTACAATACAGTACACACACATACGTTGCACATGTGTATATGGTATATACATACTTATGGCCGGTGCATGCATAATTGATGTTCACATATACATGGGTCGTGTGTGTGGCACAATATATACATGTGTGTGGTTGATGTGTAGTATAATGTACACATGTATGTGGTTGGCATGTGTGTGGAAATGTGTGTCTTGTGTTTCATACCTCATATCTTACAACAAGGTACCTTGTCATCTATTTTAATAAGAATTTGGGGCCTGATATATATGTTAAATGTTATTTTTTTGTATGTAACTTTTCTGATTTAACCTATGAAAAGAGTCCACTACATTAGTAAATTTTCTCACATTGAAACATTCTTCCATTCCTGGATGCTGATGTTTGGGCATTATTTTTTAAACACACTGCCATGCTTTATCTGCCCACACTGTTACCGCGGATGTTTGCGTCTACATTTGAAGTGTGTAGGTTGTACGTTCCCTCCCTCATGCTCCCCACTGGTAACGCAGATGAACTGACACCAGGAGAGCAGAGAGAAGTTTTGTTCTTTCTGCTGTAGAACAGAACCTACAAGGCATAAGTTCCTTGAAGATAAGAAAGGGTGGATTTTGGCATGTAGGAGTGGGTGCAGGGTCTTCCTTCTTAACTCACCCCTTTCCCTGATTTCCTTTTCACCTTTAGGAATGAAATCTAAGGCGCCATTGTGTTACAACCACCGCAGTTACAAGCATCCACAGACAGCTGTCCTGCTGCAGGTAATTCTCGTGTGAACTGAAGACATGTCCAACCACCGCCCACACAATGTGTGTTTTATTTGAGATTTTTTTTCAGACTTCTCTTTTGAAATAAAATAAAACTATTTCCTTTGTTCCTCTTATTATGATTACCCAAGTTAAAGATAGCAGAGTGGGAAGAAGTTGCCAGTCTTTTATCTGAGTTATGACAACTTTGATATGGTTAATAGTACATTTCCACCTGGTCACAGAGTCTTGGAGTGATTAGCTAGCTACCTTCTTGCTTAGAAGGGAAAACTAACAAAGAGATTTCAGGCGGAAAAAAGATAAAGCAAAAGTAGTCTTCTTTATAGCAGGATTTTAAGAGGGCAATTGTAAGAAATCTCATATTTCTCTCTTAACATTGACGAGTTCCTGCCAAGAGGTAGACAGTAGAGGTCAACTGGGATTATTGGTTAGAAAAGTTTTAGGCAGGGAAGTAAAATTTCCGATATCTCGGTCATAGCAACAGGGTCAAAATCAACCTATGGGAAATTCTGAACAAAGGCTTTCTATGCCATAGCAGCAAAATATCACTGTAAATAATTCTTAACTTTTTAAAGCAACCTCATATTGTTTCACAATATAGCCTTTAACAAAAGTAATTACAGTGGGTGTTACTATTTTGTAAATGTTCCCAGTCCTATTCACTAAAAATCTTTCTCTAGTTGCTTTAGTAATCCCAAGAAATGATAATAAGACCCAGGCATCTTGTAACAGGAGGTTCATTATCACTTTTCAACATGTATTTCTGGAATACTGACTCTGAACCTCTTTAAGCCCGAATTAATATTGATGTGCTCGTAACTGCATGAAGATAATCAGCTTCTCTTCTCCCTTTGTTTTAATTAAAATTTGAGAGCTTAGCTTTCCTCTGACCAATGCTGTGGGGTAACACAGTGCCTTACCTGATAGTGGGCAATGACTAGGAATGGCAGAGGCTGTGGGTCCACTGTGGCTTTTAAAGCCAGGACCAAATCAGCTTTCCCGTGAGGTGGTATATCTTCCACTGTCCTTCCCCAGAGAGGCATTAAAATGATGGGTGAGAGCAATGGCTTTACAGACCGATAACTGGAGCACCGTGGTTCTCCCTTTACTTCAGTGATACTTAGCAAATTAACCTCTAGACCTCAGTTTCCCTATCATAAACACGTCCCTACCATAGGTAGGTTCTAAGGATTTTAAAAATACTATTTATAAAGGGCTTAGCATGGTGCTAAGCATTTTGCCTGGTTTTTAGACAATATTTCCAAGGCCTTCACTAACTATTCCAAACAACTTCATCCACTCCTTTCCTGAATTCCTATAACAGTGTACAAGAATTTTATGTTTTTGATGTGTTTGTCATCTTAAAAAGTAAAATTATCAGTATCTGGAGGATGATAATGATGGTTCCTAGACAGTCCACCTGTTCTTGTGTTTATGTCTGTGCTAGGTGAAGGTCAAACCTCCTGGCAGCAGGTAGCATGGAGATGTCACAGTAGTGTAAACAGAGAAACATGAGGGGAGAACTGGGTTGTCACCCACACCTAGGAGCATCAGCCCGCCAAGCTCAACACTGTCTGAGCTGCCGTAGTGCATCCCACATTCAGGCCATGAGTAGATCAGGTCCACCGTCTTGGGACAATTCATGGGCAATGAGTGGAGTGGCAATTATGCAATGATGATTTTTTTCATTAAATGACATTTTTACTTTTCATCATTATATTTGGAGGGATTAATTGGCTTCTTGAGATAATGCATCATTTATTTCAACTTGGATCATAATTAAACAGGAACATTTAAAATTCATAACTGACATTCATAATGCAAGTGTTTTACACAGTGTTCTACACTCTTCTAGTTGCTTTATATATATATCACTTATTTACACACATACTTCACATCCTTTACTTCTTATGAAAACATTAAAATCCTACTACTGTTTCATCCTCATTTTATAGGTGAAGACAGGAAGGGACAGAGGAGTTAAGTAACTTGCTCAAGGACAAATAACTTCTGAGTGGCAACCTTATGCTTTAACATCCATGATTTTAACCACCACGTAATAGGCCTTTCACAATGAGTCACTCAAATGATGGTCCATCCTGGGGAAGATCATAACACAAGTCGAGAAGAAGGAACCATAAATCTATTCTTACGTCCTTTGTAAGCAATTTAATTTCAAGAAAACATCACCCATCAAAGAAAATTAAATTACATGGGAATGTGATTGGTTTCATAGTTTAGTTCATATGTAATTTATAAATATGGTATGCTATAATCCCATGAAATGTATACTTCATTTTATACTTTTATTTAAATAGCTTTATAATAAAATAGTTTGTCAACACTGGAGGGTCAAAATATATTTATAGGGCTCATATATCTCAAGTTTAAAACACAGTGGTATAACATTTCTCACCTGGCTCACTCACTATGGCACTTACAATGACCCCCTGCTCTAAGGCCCAGTAGAATTTCTTTCTCTTCTCATAAGCCTTGGCCCTAAAATAATAGGGAAGAACACACCACCCATGCTCCGGGGCAGACACCTAGAGTTTTGGATTCCAGGTGTCCTCACTTATTCCCTCAGTACTTTTCTTTGCCTTTTCATTCATTCCCTTGTACCGTGTATGTGTTTATCCTTTTTACAAAGTGTTCAGCTTAGTGCGGAGAGGGACTGCACTCTCCTTACCTGTTCACTCCCTCCAGGCAGCACAACAGGCTTCTGCACACAGCACATGCCCGAGGAATGCCTGTTAGTTTAAAAGAACTGAAACAAAGACCAAGACCACTCTGCACTGTTAATTCATCTGTTGTGTTTTTCACAGCATCTCGGGGATTGAGATGAGTTCTGTAACTGCACTGTGGCATCTCCACCAAGACCCACCTATCTGGTCAGAGCACGAATGCCCAGAAGAACGAGAGCTGGCCACAGGGCAAAGCAGCACACTTGTGATGGTCACCTTGGATGGTAAGAAGTCCCTCCTGAGACTACACAGGAAAATCTGCTATTTTGCCCCATTTAGTCCAGTTCTGCTCTCTCGTGTGGACTGATCTGAACATGCTCTACCCAACAATTCAGGAAAACATCCATGACGGGTGTTTTTAATCTCCACTTCACTGAGATAATTGAGGCCCAGAGAGTGTCAAAGATTTGCCCAAGGTCACACAGCTAGTGAGAATGGGAGCAGGAATGGTGTCAAATATTTCAATGTGACATTGGCCATCTGGATTAGAAGCTACTAGAAGATAAAAACCATCTCTAAAATCTATTTCGCCCCCCTTACCACTTGGTTAGTCCTTAGTAGATTTACAATAAGCGCTGGATGAATAAGTGCATAAATTAATGACTCTAGGACCATAAATACAGGTTAAATACCCAGACACTGTACTCCGCTCTCATCAGAGAACACAGCAATTAACCTCTGGTGCTTTGCAGACCAAAGATAGATAGTGGTTCTTGATGTTTGGAGATAATGTAGAACCCTGGCAAGAGTCTCACCAAAAATGGACAACTACAGCGTGCTTTGAAAGAGGCAGCAGTTGGTATGTTGGTTCATGAGGCAACAACGTGGGAACAGAGTGAACCACTGCTTGGCTCTGTTCTGGCATTTTCCCTAATTCTCTAAATAAATGTGTCAAGAACCCCAGAAAGAGAAGGGTGAGATCTGCTCACACAGGCTCAGAGCACAGACACCACCACTGTCCCCACCCCAGTTCCTGGGAAGTCGAGTAGATGAAAACTAAAATGTGGGTAAGATGAGCTTCTGTAACTTGCTCTGGTGGAGGGAAGGAAGGATCCGGAAGAGCAGGGGCATTTGGACTAAGGGGCAGCCTTGCCCAGCTCAGCACAGGTGGCTACAATGTCTCCGTGGCTGGAGTGAAAGAGGGGCTGGTGCCATCAGCAGGAAAGGCCAAGTGCCCTGCAAAGTCAGTGCTTTGCCAAGGGTGATGGCAATGTGTAGGAAACCAAACTGGACCACAACAACAAGGCCTGTTCGGTTGATGGTCCCTAAAGCAGAACACAGGGGCTCAAGGAAAAGGATTTGGCAACATTTGTTGGAGGATTGGAGGCTAATGTTCTAAACAGCTGCAGCACTGTTTGGCCCACTTCCCCATGGCCCACTTCCCCATGAACCCCTACCCCTGGACCAAGAACACTCTCAGGGTAGCCCCTATACTTAGTCATCCAGATCAGGGTCCATGCCAGATATGTGGGTAGGTGAAGTGAGCTGGGAGTGGTCACACAGAAACCCGTTGGATTCCATGAGGCCTTTTGCAACCTCCAACCAAAATTCCATTGTTGGGACTCTTGAAAGACTAAAATGAGAAGACTGAGAAGTTCTCTGTTTTATTTTTCCTTTTTAAAAAAATATATTTTATTGATTATGCCGTTGCAGTTGTTCCATTTCTTTCTCCCCTTTATTCCCCTTCACCCTGTACCCCACCTCCCACCATCATTCCCCCACCTTAGTTCATGTCCATGAGTCATGCATATAAGTTCTTTGGCTTCTCCATTTCCCGTACTATTCTTAACCTACTCTCTGTCTATTTTGTGCCTACCATTTATGCTTCTTATTCCCTGTGCCTTTTCCCCCATTCTCCCCACTACCCCCACCTGCTGATAACCCTCCATGTGATCTCTATTTCTGTGATTCTGTTCCTGTCCTAGTTTGCTTAGTTTGTTTTTGTTTTTGTTTTTGTTTGTTTAGGTTCAGTTGTTGATAGTTGTGAGTTTATTGTCATTTTATTGTTTGCATTTTTGATCTTCTTCTTTTTCTTAGGTAAGCCCTTTAACATTTCATATAATAAGGGCTTGATGATGATGAACTCCTTTAACTGACCTTATCTAGGAAGCACTTTATCTGCCCTTCCATTCTAAATGATAGCTTTGCTGGATACAATAATCTTGGATGTAGATCCTTGCCTTTCATGACTTGGAATACTTCTTTTCCAGCCTCTTCTTGCCTACAAGATTTCTTTTGAGAAATCAACTGACAGTCTTATGGGAACTCCTTTGTAGGTAACTGTCTCTTTTTCTCTTGCTGCTTTTAAGGTTCCCTCTTTATCTTTCATCTTGAGTAATGTAATTATGATGTGCCTTAGTGTGTGCTTCCTCGGGTCCTACTTTTTTGTAAATCTCTGAGCTTCCTGGACTTCCTGGAAGTCTATTTCCTTTGCCAGATTGAGGAAGTTCTCCTTCATTATGTTTTCAAACCAGTTTTCAATTTCTTGCTCTTCCTCTTCTCCTTCTGGCACCCCTATGACTTGGATGTTGGAATGTTTAAAGTTGTCCCAGAGGTTCCTAAGCCTCTCCTTGTTTTTTTGAATTCTTGTTTCTTCATTCTGTTCTGGTTGAATGTTTATTTCTTCCTTCTGTTCCAAACCATTGATCTGAGTCCCAGTTTCTTTCCCCTCACTGTTGGTTCCCTGTACACTTTCCTTTATTTCACTTTCATAGCCTTCACTTTTCCTCTATTTTACAGCCATACTCAACCATGTCTGTGAGCATCCTGATTACCAGTGTTGTGAACTCTGCATCTGATAGGTTGGCTATCTCTTCATTGCTTAGTTGTGTTTTTTCTGGAGCTTTGAGCTGTTCTTTAATTTGGGCCATATTTTTTTGTCTTCATGCACCTGTTACATAGTAAGGGGTGAAACCTTAGGTATGCGCCAGGGTGGGGCAGCCCACATCACTGCGTGGTGGCTCTGTATATGAGGGAGGGGTCCAAGAGGGAAAAATGCTACTTGCTTGGCTCTCGCAGGCTTTCAGTCATTTCTTAAGCTACGCACAAGCAAATTGGGCCCTTCTGGTGCTGATTTCCAGGTGAGTGGGTTTGTGTACATTCTAGGACCCTGTGGGTCTCCCCAGTAAACTCTCCTGTGAGGCTTGGAATTTCTCCTGCCACCTCAACCCCCACAGGTTCAGTCAGAGGTTTGAGGCTTTAGTTCCCTGCACTGGAACCCTGGATTGCACAGTCTCTCACTCTCCAGTTGTTCCTCCAGGTTTACCTGCATGCAAATGTGGGACTGCCTCTCTGCCAGCTGCCCCCTTGCCTGCCCCAGTCCTCCAGTTGCTGCCTTGCCACATGTCCTCTTGCCACCCCGGCTGCCCATTTCCACCCTGCCTACCAGTCTGGATGAATGTTTCTTCTTTAACTCCTTGGTTGTCGGACTTCCATACAGTTCGATTTTCTGGCAGGTCTGGTTATTTTTTGTTTTTAAATTTGGTGTTCTTCTTTTGGTTGTGAAGGAGCAAAGTGCATCTACCTACACCTCTATCTTGGCCGGAAGTCTCAGAAGTTCTCTGTTTAAAAGAAATGCCAACTTCAGTCTACTTTAGAGGCAATGCAGTCCTTTGTTCTAGGGTAACACTCCCAAATTCCTCTTGGTTGCGCAGACACAAAGATGGCCCCCATCACATGGACAGAACATATTGCATAATGGTCCTGAGCTAGGTGGTGGCTGACCTGACAACCAGGAGAAAGTGGGAAACATCTAAGAAATTCCTCAGGCTTCTCACATACACTTGGGGAGAAAAATGGATTTTTGTGTAACTGAGCAGGATGTTGGCTCAAGTGACTACAATTTGAAAAATGTATATAGTCTAGTAAGACCTGTATAAGCAGGAATATCTGAATCTGTAGCATCCAACAGATTTCTTGCCAAATAGAAGATATCCAATAAGTGTTTGCAGCACTAACTGGACCTGCAGTTCCCCAGGCTGGTGAATTGGCAACTATCCATTACATTAGACCTAGACCTTGAGGCATCCTGAAAGGCTATGTGGTTGAGCAAGCTTTTGTGGATTCAGGATCATGCAAAGGGGTACTAATTCAGGATCATAAGAAGGAGGAAATTAATGCCTTACCCATTTGGTTGACCTTATTCAATATAACTGGCCATCTCTTGGGACTAAGGGCACAACCTTGGACTCCTATATGCAATTATAAAATAAAGAGTGTCCAAATTTACTCCCTTTCTAGTCTTTTAAGTTTATCCCCTTCATTTACTAAGCAGTTCACTTCATTTGCAATAGTTTCAGAAATGTCTAAAAGTCATCTTGAGTGAATTTATCTCTCTGTAAGATAAAGGACATTTTCTTTGATTTATTTTTCCTCTCTTCCCTCAGTTTTACAGTATCACACAGATGGCAGAGATTTGCTAACTTATTAATGTGCATCTAAGGTATGACAAATTATATGGCTCAGGCACAGATGTACAAAAAAATCTGTTAACAAATTGCTTGTTTTTTCTTTTTCCTCATTTAATTCAATTGCTCCTCCCACTAATCACTTACAAGGTCCAATAGGTGGGGCCCTATGCAGTGAGATGGAACAGAGCAAGCAGCTGTCTCAAAGAGAAAAGTCAGCTTTTATTGGACGTAATACCTTTTCTTACCCTGATCTACTTTTAAAGCTGTCTTTCTTTTCTTTCTTTCTTTCTTTCTTTCTTTCTTTCTTCCTTCCTTCCTTCCTTCCTTCCTTCCTTCCTTCCTTTCAGAATAAAATGTGCAATTGAACTAAAACACAGCAGTATTAACAGTCACATCTGAAAATCCTAGACTCTAGTAGAAGCCAGGGCTGATCCCACCTGCTGATCTTATCTCTTTTATTCAATGGTAAACCCAACTCTTTAAGTTCCTTTTTGCAAAAACTCCTTTCATCTTGCTTCTTAAAAAAACTCATTAGCACATTTTGTCTTTCTCTAAGAATGTTACTGAGTGTTAGCTGTAGCAAAAGGAACTCTGTAATTAGCCACATCTCTTAATATTCTCCATGGTGGTTCGTAGAAGGAATGAGATCACCAAAACAATCCTTGACCCCAGGAAGAAAATGATAAGAAACTGGCAACCAGCTTGGGCAGAGTCAGATAAGCAGTCTGGTGGGTAAGTTTCCCTGAGTCATAAACAAATCAATGATCCTCCATTAAAGATGAAAAGATCCAACTGTTTTTCAGACTACATTAGGATAGAGAACATTACAGCCTCTTTCCTTGATTTTCAATGGACCATTTAGACAGTCAGAAACAGCAGGGAAACATTATTTACAAAGGCACCATCCATGTGCAGCTGACATCCTTTGGTCCAAGTCCAGGTGGCATCTCAGCATTGGTCACTATTTACAAGGCTTCTATCCCCACTGTATTTCCACTCAATCCATTTCCCCCTGAAGAATTCTACAACCAGTGGCTTTGGAGAAGCCCCTCAGTGTGTGGAAAACATCTCAGTCCATTTCTGGGATAAACAGATTACCCTGAACAAGCCCTCAGCTGAGGGCAGACTATGGAGTACTGCTGTGTCCTTGTCCTTTCTCCCCTGGCCACCTCCAATTCACCAGAACTCACCAACTGGCCAACTAAGAAACTAAAGCTGTTATGTGATGTGCAGAGGAATTTTTGTTCTTCTTTTAAGAATTTGTACTTATGAAAAGTCTTGTGACAGTATAAACTTTTAAATTTTATGGCAGGTAAGTTTTGTTTAACAAATGAGGGAAAGCCCAGTCTTACTGTAATTGAGTGTTTAAAAGCACACTATTTATTTTTTATACAAGAAATATGCCACATTTTGTTACTGCAAAACAAAATTTTTTAAGATACAAAATTTTATCACACAAATAAAATTCTCCACTCAACCATCCGTTCCAAATGCCATTCCCCTAGAGATAATCATTGCTAATTAGAAATGGGCTTTCAGTGAAAAGAAGGAAATTGCATTAAATCAAGACTGTGCCCTAACTTTGAGTCATTTGTGGAGTAAAAAAAAAGATGTCACGATGCAGTTATTAATTCACCACCATTCTTGTCTTTCTCTTGCCTTTATGCCTAGCACCACAGATCACTTTCAGGTGCCTGGCTCAGCAGTCGTTTGTCCAAATATTACACGTATTCTGGTTGAACTCATTCCCCCTCATACTTTGGTTCCTACATGCTACAACTCCCAGCCCAAGCCTTGCCTCCCTACTGGGTAGACATGTCTCTCTAGATGTGCCATTGGCATCTCAGACATATCTTGAGACTGAAGCAATCATCAGCCACCTGTCCCCTCCCCATTTACACTTCATCATGCCTCTGTCTATCCAAGTTACTGAGCCAGAAAACCAGAAATCATCCTTGGCTCTGCCCTCCCAGACCCATTCCCCACACCGTTTATCACCGAGCCCTGTGGATTTTCCTTTCTAAACTTCTTTCAAATCCATGCTGCCTCCCACTGAATTGATTCATAGCCTCATTCTTCTCACCCAGACTGCAGTAGCCCTGCCAACTTTATCTCCATAATACATCTCAAAGCAGCTGTCTTCCCCACATCTCATTCCTTGCCAGAGACAACTGAACCAGCTGCCCAGCAGGTTTCCCTGCCTCCTATTTTGCTTTCAGAGGAGCCAGGATGAATCCTACTCATCATTTTGGTCTCAGAATACATTAAGGAAGACTTTCCTTGCTCACCCATTGAAAAGAAGCCACTTCCTCTTCATATTTGCATGTAACATATTGGAATTCCATTAATCACACTTACTACTGCTTGTACACATACACATGCCTTTAATTTGCTATCTATTAAAACAAAACTCTCCCATGACACATATTACATATCAAAAAAATATTTGTAGAATGAATGAGTAAATGAATGAATGAATGAATGATTGGCACTTTCTAACTGATTTCCCTCCCTTGGCCTGTCTGTTACTTCATTCTTGAACTAGAGAGGTCTTTCTAAGTTGCATGTGTGATTTCATCACTCTGCTGCTTAAAACTTTTAGCAAACAAATTCCAACAATCAATTAAAGCTCCTTTGTGCTATCTGCCATTCTCCCAGGAACAGCTTATACCACTTGGTACCCCCCCGCACTAATCCACACTCATCACCCGCCCTTTCTCACATGGGCCGTGCTCTCTCATGATTCTGTCTCCTTCTGCTTCCTCAAGGCCCCACTCATCGTGTCCTTTCTAGGAGCCTCCCTCAGGTCTCCCAACACTGGGCCCTGGAGCTACTTCTACTTAGATCAAATTTAGGTGTTTTCCTTTTCTTTAGGAGGCTCTGTTTCCCCCACTAGCTTGTATATTCCTTGAGGAGAAGAACCATTCATTTTTATATTTCCAGTACTTTCCAGTGTGTTCAACTTGATGAATGGAGCACTATTCACAATAATTAACATGGGGTACAGCAAAGGCAGCAACAGTCAGGGGACCCATCAGATAGTCACCCACATAGACATATGCTGGATGAATACCAGCCAGGACCTGACAAATGAATGACAACTAAAAACCCTCCTTTCTGTGCTTATTCTCTGTGCTTCCTCAAGGACACAGCTTCTAAAAGCAACAGCATGAGGATCAGCTTCCCTCTCTCTCTGGCCAGCAACCTCGCAGTGGCCATCCAGGGAAGCTCCCACAGCCTGGCAGTCAGCACCAGGCCCGACACAACCCCGTCTGCCTGTCTGTTTGGCTGTAATCACAGCATTCAGTGCCACTCGTCTTGAGCGAGTTCCCCTGAAACCTACTCATGCCCCATGGAGGGTTTACCACAGTTCAGCGGCAGTGATTTATTATTGGGGGCGGTAATTATCAGAACTTCTTGCCAACTCCTCTCTATTTTTCTGAGGGGAAAGAAAGATGTATTTTGAACAAAGCAAGTCCAGCACACGCAGCACCTGTAGGGAACTGGCTGATTAAGGAGAACTGGAAGGCACAATCCGGCCCTCGTGGGGGTCGGAATCCTCACCAGATGAATGGAACCAACCTTCCTCTGAGTGAACATGACTCTCCACGGCAGGCACTGTGCTTTGGGCTGTGTCGGCAGTTTTCATGCGTTCCTCCCTCACATGTGCACAGTGTAAACTGGGGTCACAGAGGCATTTTACCTTTTTCTCTTTCTTCTCTTTCCTCAACTCAGCCAATGGTCCTGCTGTAAATATGGTACCCTGTCCCCAGCTCTAGGAAAGGATCAGTTCTGATCTCTAGCCCTGACTCTCTCCTACACCCTGGCTCCACAAATCCCTGGAATCAATGAAGTTTCCATTCCAGAGCAACGAGGAGAGTTGCGTCTGTCCTACACCAACCAATAGTAACTACACATTGTGTCAGGTGGTGACAAGTGATATATCCGATGTTTGATACATGTCACAGCAGAGATGACAAGTCAAACCACATAAATTTAAAATGGGATCCTGTATTAAACTCATGAGCTCACTAATAATTTAAAAAATCCTGGCCCAGGGAGCTGGATGGTGGTGCAGTTTGATGAGTTCACATCTCAGCAACTGCCCTTCCACAATCCAATTTGACGCCTGAATTGGATTTGATCCACTTGGCAGGAAGGAGGGAAAGTTGAATCGGAGATTGGGAGTAGAAAAATTAGGCCTGCTTAAAGCCATGGGCCTTTTGCATCTCATGTTATCTTCCCAGAAATTGAAAGAAATCCACACATAAAGTGGGCATCATTACTCCCAGTTCACAGATTGACAATGTGGGATCCTGAAGGCTGGGGAACATGCTCACGCTCCACCAGAACATCAGGCAGAGTGCACACTGGGGCTGCGGATCCCCAGCACCCTGGCCCAAACTTCTTTCCATTGAATCATGTTGCTTCTTTAGTAAAATGGGGGCAGGTTTTCTAAAATAGTAAAAAAAATAACCGCAACAAACAGCCCTAACATGTCCACACTCAGCACTGTTCTCAGACTTTACATGCATTAACTCTCTTAAGCCTCCCAACAAATCTGTACAGTAGATTCTACCTTTCCCGCATTCTCCAGATGAGCAAACTGAGGCTCCAAAAGTTATGCAACTTAAGAGTGTCAGTAAGTGGTAGGTGGACCTTAAAACTAGGCCTGGCCACAGCCTATGACACCATGGAACCTTAAACACAAATTGGTGCTAGATATTCCAATTGCAAGTTCAATCAGTTGTACTCATTCCAGAATTCCCCAGCACCATTTCCCAGGATGAGCCCTGAGAAATGCCCCTCATCATTGACTGCTGATAGTGTGTGGCGGAACAGTCGGGCTGATGTAATCACCTACCTGGCCCGAGGGAGAGGAACTGAGGCCTCCAGATCTCGGTCGTGGACACCTATAAGGGAAATCTTACAGAAGGATGCTATGATCAGGTGGAAGAAAAGAGGTCATTCTTTGGAGACAAACCATGAGAAAACTTAGGGATAACATTTTCAATTTATTTTCCTTTGGCCTAGCTGAGGAATCATGGGATGTCTATTCTAATTTTATTTTTAATGTTTTTGTATGAGATATCCTTCCCCCAACCTCCACAGCATGGCATTATTTCTTCCATCTCTTCTAATTCCTGAGGGAGCCCTGGGCAGAGCTATGTGCTTGTTAGCCAGAATTTATTAACAGCCACCTCTGTCCAACAACATGCTGTTGCTCCTCCAATGTGAATAGGAGGAGAGCAGGGAACATAGCATTCTTTTGGGTTAAAAATCAGTAAACAAAAAGACAATGTGTGGGAAGTGTGGAGAAGCAGTTAAGGAAGGGAGAACGCTGGATGTGTTTTTGGCCTCCTGGAAAAGTAAATAAGGCTGCCACCAAGCACGAATGCCACCTTTGCCTTGTCAGAGAGACTGCAGCATCAGAAACTTTTCAACTGCTCGTTTTGTGATGGCAGGTGAAGTCTAGAAATATACATTCTGCTCTGTATCATTTTGTGGTAATCACAGATTTCAAAATAGAGTCAAGACATGGGGTGGTGGGTTATTTGTAGGTGCCAGGAGCAGCCTGAGAGACGGAGCTGGCACAGCCACACACGAGGAGCCCCAAGGTGTTTCTGTGGTTTAGGGAGATGAGGAAACTGGGCTGTAGAGTTGAGCAGTCGAGGGTTCATCGCCAGCATACGGGCCCTGCTGCCCTGACTCAGATACATCATTTAAGTAAATGAATAGTACTCAGTAATGGAACTTCTGGCATGGTATTAGGCTGGATAGAGAGATTGTGGAGTTGGGGAGGCTTCCAGGATCAACAAAATCGTATTTCACTGCCTCACTGTTGATTATATTTTAAGTTCAGAAATTAAAGTGAAAAACACTAAGTTGTGTATTATTAATGCTAATTTCCCAAATTATTCCTAAAGGAGTTTTCTTAACTCTTATTTTCATTTAAAATGAATGAATAGCTAAAATGTTACCCATCCTTCATTCTATTTCACACCCAGCAGATGCCAAAATTTTCTTGAGTCTCCACTTCCTGCTGCCCAAGACCACTGGGAGATGTGGGGCAGGTGGATCCAAACACACGCAGAGTTACATCCAGAAATGATGATGATGGCCCCATGATGTGACCGTCTGTATCTCCCAGATAAACCCCTTACGTGACATGGCTTGAGAGAGAACAAAACTCTTCAGGCCTGTCATGCATGCCCTGCTCCGCACCACCCAGAACATGGCTGAGATCTCCAACTTAACCCACGCCTGAAGGTCCTTGGGCTTGTTAATTGGCACAAGGACATTGTTGTTTTCTAGGAAGGGTGCTGATGAGTTAGCTAAAGCATTCTCTGTGACGTTTATAGCTGTGCCTACAGAGAGCCTATGTAGGCATTTGGTTTGCCTATAGAGAGCTGATTACCCCCACAGTCTGCTGAAGTTGTGGTCC
Source organism: Desmodus rotundus (assembly GCF_022682495.2). Lineage (NCBI taxonomy): Eukaryota > Metazoa > Chordata > Mammalia > Chiroptera > Phyllostomidae > Desmodus > Desmodus rotundus. Next base: position 184,845,555 of record NC_071387.1, on the reverse strand, counting down.
TTGAACCTCAAGACAAATCAGAAAGACCATTGAGCTAGTTCTCCTAAGGACTCCTAAGCACCCCTTTCCAGACCTATTGAAACAGGTTCTCTTGGTCTGGGGCTCAGGCACTGGCATTTTATCTTAGCTCTCCAGCCAGTTGCTGGTATCACCAGGATTGGGAACCATTGACAAGAGAGGGAGTGTTGTGCTAAGGGAGTAGTTGTGTTACTCACAGGTTAAATGAAAGAAGACTAAGACAAACAGCACCACCAAGAGGAATTGGTGGAAAGGCCCAATGGAAGCTCCAGTAAGTGACAGGACTATCATTGAAGAGGTGAGACCACGGAGGACATTTGGGCTCTTGGGCACCAAAATGAGGAATGAAAGAGTTTCAAAATTAGACAACGCCTATCTTATGGTCCTGTCAATGAGTAGTCTGGCCACTTCAGAGAGCCTTGCCTCATTAGCCAACGCAGAGAGGAATATTTTTCTCCTAGCAATCCTATCCCAGCTGTAGGCCAATCATAAACCAATGCTAGTCCACAAACAAGACTTCCTGACTCACCCTCCTGGACCACCTCAGAATGGCCCTGTCCCAACCACCCTTCCTTCATTCTTTGAGCAGATGAAGTCAGAGCAGAAGCAAAGCCACCAACAATGTCCAAATGTATTAGCACAAGCATTGCCTTTGTGCACAGGAGTTTGAGGACTTTATTCTGTGTTAACCTTGCTATTCACTTTTAGTTGTATGTTGGCTAGGTTCTTGGCCCCTCGTTCTCTGACAAACCAAATTACAGCACAACAAATTGCCCTGACCACAGGGGCTCGGCAAGACAAGCCCGGAGTTGCCAGAGATGGCTCCAGCCAACCTCAGTTTTGATTTTCTGGCGCCATAACAAAGCTCTCACAGAAGCCTACCCAGGCTTGCAACTCTTCAGCCTGGATGGTTCCTGTGCATTCCAGTGTCATGGAAAACCCCTCCGTCCCACCGTCTTGAGACACAGCAGTGGCCTTCTACTCAGTGTCTTCCATGAGCCAGGCTCTATGCACTACTGTTCAGTTTGGTCACAACCCTGCAATATATGTATCATCTCATAGCTCAGCAAAGTGGATTTCAGAGAAATTCACAGTGCCTTGTCCCAAATCACACAGCCAGCAAGTAAGCTGTTGGTGTTGCAGTCTTCCAATAAGCCATGGTATTTTTAGTTACTACTGAGATTTGAGTGTACTTATTTAAAAATTATTTTGATATTTTAAAAATTTGAACTCTGAATCATGTATGGTTTTTTCAAGATTAATGACTCAGTTATTAAAGTTTTATTTTTTTATTTTTAAAAAATATTTTATTGATTATGCTATTACAGTTGTTCCATTTTCCTCTTCACTCCCCTCCGTCCTGCACACCCCCTCCCTCCCACATTCCCCCACTTTAGCTCATGTCCATGGGTCATCCATGTAAGTTCTTTGGCTTCTACATTTCCTATACTATTCTTACCCTCCCCCTGTCTATTTTCTACTTACCATTTATGCTACTTATTCTCTGTATCTTCCCCCCCTCCCCCTCCCACTCCCCTGTTGATAACCCTCCATGTGATCTCCATTTCCGTGGTTCTGTTCCTGTTCTAGTTGTTTGCTTAGTTTGCTTTTGTTTTTGTTTTAGGTGTGGTTGTTAATAACTGTGAGTTTGCTGTCATTTTTACTGTTCATATTTTTTATCTTTTTCTTAGATAAGTCCCTTTAACATTTCATACAATAAGGGCTTGGTGATGATGAACTCCTTTAACTTGACCTTATCTGAGAAGCACTTTATCTGCCCTTCCATTCTAAATGAAAGCTTTGCTGGATAGAGCAATCTTGGATGTAGGTCCTTGCCTTTCATGACTTGGAATACTTCTTGCCAGCCCCTTCTTGCCTGTAAGGTCTCTTTTGAGAAATCAGCTGACAGTCTTATGGGAACTCCTTTGTAGGTAACCATGTCCTTTTCTCTTGCTGCTTCTCAGATTCTCTCCTACTATTTAATCCTGGGTAATGTAATTATGATGTGCCTTGATGTGTTCCTCCTTGGGTCCAGCTTCTTTGTGCCTCTCTGAGCTTCCTGGACTTCCTGGAAGTCTATTTCCTTTGCCAGATTAGGGAAGTTCTCCTTCATTATTTGTTCAAATAAGTTTTCAATTTTTTGTTCTTCCTCTTCTCCTTCTGGTACCCCTATAATTCAGATGTTGGAATGTTTAAAGATGTCCTGGAGGTTCCTAAGCCTTTCCTCATTTTTTTGAATTCTTGTTTCTTCATTCTCTTCTGGTTGGATGTTTCTTTCTTCTGATCCACATCGTTGATTTGAGTTCCAGTTTCCTTCACATCACTATTGGTTCCCTGTACATTTTCCTTTGTTTCTCTTAGCATAGCCTTCATTTTTTCATCTAATTTGCTACCAAATTCAATCAATTCTGTGAACATCCTGATTACCAGTGTTTTGAACTGTGAATCTGATAGGTTGGTTGGCTATCTCTTTGTTGCTTAGTTGTATTTTTTCTGGAGCTTTGATCTGTTCTTTCATTTGGGACATTTTTTTCATCTTGGCGCGCCTGTTACATAGAGGGGTGGAGCCTTAGGTGTTCACCAGGGCGGGGCAACCCACGTCGCTGCATTGTGATGCTGTAAGTGGGCGAGGGGCCCAAGAGAGAACAATGGCGCTTGCTCCACTCTCTGCTGGTTTTCAGTCACTCCCTCTGCTACCCACAATCAAATTGGGCATTTCTGGTGCTGCTTCCTGAGTGGGTGGGTGAGTGTACATTCTAGGACCCTGTGGGTCTCTCCAACTAACTCTCCTGTGAGGTTGGGAGTTTCTCCTGCTGCCGCCTCAACCCCCACAGGAGTTTTCAATCAGTGGTTTGAGGCTTTCTTTCCCCAAGCTGGAACTCTGGGTTGCGCGGTCTGTCTTCCGGTCCACCAGCTGCTGCCTCGCCGACCAGCTGCAGCATGGCCTGCCCCACTCTACAATCTGCCACCTTGCTGATCCACCAGCCACTGCCTTGCTGCACGTCCTCTCTGCCCCGACTGCCTGTCTCCACCCCTCCTACTGGTCTGGGTGAGTGTTTCTTCTTTATCTCCTTGGTTGTCGGACTTCCATACAGTTCGATTTTCTGTCAGTTCAGGTTGTTTATTGTTTTTAAATTGTTGTTGTCCTTCTTTTGGTTGTGTGAGGAGGCACAGTGTGTCCACCTACACCTCCATCTTGGCCGGAAGTGATTATTAAAGTTTTAAAAAGTATATCCAAACTGCAAGTCTAAAGAGGAATCCTCCTCAAGGAGCCAGAGTCAGCCCCCATATGGTAATATTGCAGTTTCTCTTTCAAGAAAAAATCCTCCTCTAATTTTTTACATTTCCAAATAAGTGTGATATGAAAAAATAGTATGCAAATTGATAAGTAACCCTGCACTGGATGTATCATCTATACCTAAGGAAAGCAAAGGGTACAAAGGTCAAATAATACAGTCTCTTAGAAATAATAGCAAAAACAATTCCTGTCTTAGCTCAGTTGCCATAACAAAATACCACAGACTGGGAGGTTAAACAACATAAGTTTACTTCTAACGGTGTGGAGACTGGAATTTCAAGCTCAAAGCTTTGCAGGTTTGGTTTCGTCTGAGGCCTTTCTCCTTGGCTTGCAGACTACCTTCACACTATGTCCTCACCTGGCCTCCTCTCTGTGTGAGCCTCCTGAGGTCTCCTCCTCCTCTTCTAAGGCTACCAGTCATATTGGATTAGGGCCCCAACCCTATGACCTCATTTAACCTGAATTACCTGCTTAAAGACCCTATATCCAAATATAGTCATATTAGGGGTCAGGGCTTCATCATAGGAATTTGGAAGGGAAAACTATTTAGTCCATAACAGCTCTTTATCAATTAGAACACAGTTCATGAAAAAAAAAGAAGAAAAACACTCTCACGGCACTTTCCTATATAACTCAGGATCCAATCTCCTGGGTGTGAGGTCCTCTCTCCTGATCTTCTGGGTATTGGATGACCACACCACTTGGAGAAATCAGCTCCCTCAGACCCCAGGTCCTTGACAGCTCTGCCCTATTCTTTGAACTTTTTTCCTCTGGTCTTTTCAACTTTTCTGAACCATGTTCTCCAGCCCCTTCACCTTGTGTTGAAGATTCATCAGTGTTTGGGGTTTTTTTCCAGTTCTGGGGTCTGGACTCCTGAGGGCTCCATGGCTTCAGTGGGGCATGGCCCTTCTAGGGACACTCTTCAGTATCATTTTCCATCTCCTGGAGAGACGCCAGCCCCTGTCTCTTTCTGTTTCTGGTTAGGCAGGTAACTAAGTTCCTGTATGTTACCTCAACTATGTCTAGAGTAAGAATAATGAATGAGCAGGGAGCCCCAAAGATGCACAACCCTTACTGGTTCGGGTGGCCACCAGCCTAGTTTTTCCTTGGGTTTCTGGGCTTCCTAAGGCATTTTGGTGCATGCATATGCACAATCCATTATATGCTCCAGGACTTTCCTTATTTTACATTAAAACATTGAGTGGAATGGGAAGGGGATATGAATGTGACTTTTTGGGTCCCAACAACATTCTACTTCTTGACCTGGGTGCTTGTGGCACACAGGGGCTCAGTTTGTATAAATTGACTGTACACTCATGACTCACACAGCTTTAATATGTGATACTTCAATAACAAATTCCCTCCCCAAAACACACACAACACTCAAAACAATTTAGAAAATGACAAAAAAAAGTACCCATAATACCACTATATTCACCCTCTGTTCACTCCAGATTCTGTGCAAATGTATTTCTATTTTTATGCCCACCATCCCAATTTTCCCACTTAACATTATGTAATAAACACTTCCCTGCAAGCTGGATGTTACAATTTTAATGGTTTCATGTTTTACTCACAGTGCGGTACATTACACATGAGGGCAATATGGCAGTTCTCAGTGAGAGCAGAAGGCTGCTCTGAGGCTGACTTGAGTGGGTCTGGGGAGAAAGCCAGGCACTGGGGCAGCTCCACCTCTCCTAGTTCAGCCCCTGGGAACAAATAGAGAATTGAGGCTCACTCTGGGGAAATATGGGTCTCCCCAGGAAAAAATCAATTTTTTATGAAGCAGTGTTTAGTGTCTGACACTCTAGGATTTTAATCTTCTCATAAGTCACCTACTAGCATGGATTCCCACTGTACAAGAAGAACGTTACCTCACAAAGTTCAGGATTGTATGTGCTAACACGGAAAGGTGCTCAAACATCCTTAGATGAATGGCTGAGGAGATGAAGATCAGTAGAATCCCCTTCAGCACACTTGGGCATTGCATCAGAGAGACCTAAATTCCAATATCTTCTCTCCATCTCTCTCCATTTACTAAGGGCTCAGCCAAGCTCACTCAATTCCCAGTTACGAGAGTGTAGGCAAGTCTTTCACCTCTTTGCACTTCAGTTTGGGGTAATAAATGCCTAATAATAAAGTTGTTGTGAGAATTAATCTGTATATCTAGAGTGCTGGGACATTGCATCTCTGGATAGTAGAAGATAATGAATGGTATTTTGTGTACTATTTAATTCTCTCAGGCAGGATATTACAAGTGAGATATCAGCTTTGTTCTTGCTGTGTGACATTGAGAAAGTTATATAACATCTCTGAGCCTCAGTTTCCTCACAAGGGAAGTGACAATAAAAATTATTATAGGATATATCACAGGGTGTATAATAATCATAATCTTAGTTAATGGATGCTTTAATAACTAACTAAATAGAATATTCCAAATCTTGATATCACGCCTGGCACATGGTAAGTTTCAATAAATCTTTTTTGAATGAAGCAGGAAGAAATAAAACAAGAAAATAACTGAAAGTTTCATACCACTGATGAACACCATGGAAGCAACTGTGTGTAGAGGCACAATAATATGTTACTTTAACAACAAACAAGTCAGGGATCCTTTCACCGAAACAGACCATTTGTGCTCTTTTCTGAGTGTGTCTCGCCAGATCTTTAAAGCTCTCCGCCTGGTGAGGGCTCTTTGAGTCTGATGGCCTTTGAGTTGTTTTTTATCATTCGAGATGGAAGTCCTCCCCTCAGAAAAACAGGTGAGGAAGAAAAGCGACTGTCCTACTCTAACTGAAATCCCTTCCTATAAACAAAAGAGGAGCCAGCTCAGCTATTAAACCTCAATTCCATTTTCAATCCCTCCATCCTCTCTAATTCTTCCAACACAAACCTGTGCCAGATTCACCCTCCTAAAGCCCAGCACCAAACAAATCTTTCCAACAGTGTTCCAAATCCTCCAGAATCAGGCCCCCATTCCCCTCGCTGGCCTTACCTCGCACAAATACTCCATTGCTTAAGGATCCTGGAGCACTTCCCTGAGAGTTCTCATCTCTATGTCTTTTTCTTTTTAAGATTTTATTTATTTTATTTCTTAGACAGATGGGAAGGGAGGGAGAAAGAGAGGGAGAGAAACAACAATGTGTGGTTGCCTCTTGTGTACCCCCTACTGGGGACCTGGCCTGCAACCCAGGCATATGCCCTGACTGGGAATCCAACCCATGACTCTGATTCGCAGGCCAGCACTCAATCCACTGAGCCACAGCAGCCAGGGCTGATCTCTTCGTATTTGATTATACTGTTTTCTCCACCTCACCCATCTCCCTCTGCTACAGTTCTACCCATTCTTCAAGAGCTACCTACTCTTGGGAGACTTCCCCTATCTGTTGTGTTTTCTCTTTCATTTCAATCCAATTAACTCTCAATTGTTCCTTTCTTTGGATACCTAACTATAATGGTTATTTTTGTGTTAATTTTTTCCCCATGTCCATACTCCTGCAGGATTATCATTTCCTTTTGGGTCAAGGGGACCATGACTAGCCTGACACTTTGCAGTGTACAGGGGCAAATACTTGTTGACTTCAGGTCAAATTATACTTACCTGGATCCAGCAGCCATTATTTTAGTCCAATGATTATTTTTAAGTGATTCATTAAAAATCACTTTTAATGATTTTAAAATCCAATTCAAATATTCATGCAGCATTTTTTGTCTATATACTTTTTAGATGGCATGAGCTATTTTATTTTTCCTCTGAACAAGATTTCCTGCCTGCTACAGGGGCAAAAACAGCTCATACTACCTGAGGTGGTACACACGGAAATGATGACCACATCCATCCAAAAGAGGGTCAAATAACAGCAGCAGGTCATTGTATGTGAGAGAGAGAGAGTTTGTTCCCCAATGGACCTGAATCATTGTTCTCTAGTATTAGAAATGTTAACAATGATTATATTTCTGTCAGAAAACTCATCAACATCCAAGGAATCTCAGAATTCTAGGAACTTTTATGGGAATCTTTAGGAAAGTGAGAATTTAACTGGGTTAGTTTCTATTAAGGCCTGTCTGTGAAAGCTGGACCCTTCTTGATAAAACCCACAAAATCCACAAACCAGAGCAAATCTCACTGGGAAGGCTTCCTAAATTAGCTACATAAATGAATACACTTGTATCAGAGAAGCCATTTATGATGGTAATAATTACCAATTACAACTAATTTCGAAAACACTTTATCCAAGAAAAACTAAGGAAACCCTTACCCTTATGAAAGATGGCCTCTCTTACAGGGTGGTAGACTTCATCATTGCAGAGCAAAATGCACGTGAGGAGTGCGAGTCTGCATGTATTTCTGCATTAAATAAATATTTTTTAGAATTCTGCTTTAACATATCTATTGGTTTTTTAACTTTTTCACTTTGCACTTTCAAGTGGTTGTCACTTGAGAGTAGAGATTAGAACATACATTTATCTTTTCACAACCTACTTATTTTTAATGGTATGCCACTTCATCAAAAACATAAAGAATCTTACAGACTGACAGGCTGATGGATCCCTGTCCTCCACCCTATGCTACAGTTGTCATATGTATTACATCTCTGTACATTGCAAATCCCACGATACTGCAATATATTTTTTGCTTTTAATTACTCATGTATATGTTTATTTCAAATATCTGTGATTTGGAGAATACACATTCCCAATTAATTGACCCTTTATCTGTAATGAAACATCCCTCTTTTAACATGGTGGTACTTTTGTTGTGATGTCTGTTAGCTGACACAACCTAGCTGTCCTGGTGTCCTTACGCTGTCTTCCATGGTGCGTATCTGGACACACATTTACTTTATCCTATCTACGTTTTATGTTTAAAGTACATCATGCCTTTGGGGGACTGGGTTTTGTTTTTTTCTTCATTCTGACAATCTCTGCCTCTTAATCAGAGTGTTTATTCCGCTTACAATTTAGTATATTTTTTATATAATAGGATTCAGGTCTGCCATTTTACTCTGCTTTCTGCTGGTCCCATCTGGTTTTGGTTCCTCTGTCCCTTCCTTCCTATTTTTTTGGTATTAATTGAATACTTGTTAAAAATCTCTGTATTCTGGTCATAAATGTCATCCCTGGTTCCCTGTCACCCTCATTGTCTCTGGCTCTCTGATTCTTAAAATTCTCTAGCTGGAGCCATAAAGTACATCAGAGTCACAGAACTGAGGGCATTTACACTCTGTGTGACCTAGTTACCTAGTATATTCAGCTTGTCAGCCCAAGAAATATCTGAGCACCTGCTGTGCTCCATGCACACACCATCACACGGAGTGCTTTCTTCCAATCAGTTAGTTCTGGGTCTCAGGACTGAGCTCAGACAGTGGATATTTCACAAAGCTCTCCAGGTTATTTTAACAGGCAGCCAGGGCTGGTAACCAGTGAATTCATTAGTCTTTGTTCTCAGCAAAGGCCACAACATTCCAGAATCCATCTTGTTCCTGATTTCCTCCCCATCTCCTTTTCCTCTTTTCCCATTCATCCCAGCTTTCTTTGGGGATTTCACTCAAGGAACACAGGGGTAGAGTATCTACAGTCATAGTTTTTAACTGGGGAAAATCCCCTCACTCTTCAGGGAACATTTGGCAATTTCTGAAGGCATTTTTGCTTGTCAATCATGGAGAACAAGTAGATAAAAGCCAGGGATGCTTCTAAACATTCTACAGTAAATTAGACAGGCCCCTCCCACAACAAACACAGGTAGGGGACAGAAGGGACTGTGCTGAAATCTGAGCTCCAGTCCAATGCATCAGTCACCAACTATGACCACTGGAGCCCATCTGCAAAGAGTTTGCTTGTGTTCCAGATTGACTAGCTGATCTGCTCTTATCAAAATAAACCAGACATGAGGAAGGGCTAAAAGCATAAAAAACTGAAATTCCTGAGAGACCAGGGGTGGCAAAAAAAAAAAAAAAAGGAGAGTGATTGTTATTTGCAAAGTTCATAAACTCAGCAGGTACACTGTAGCTATGAAAGACCATTAGCCATGAAAAATTAATTCTAGTTTGCATTCAGTAGTAACTGACATTTAAAAAAAAAAAAAAAGAAGACTGAGCAATTTTGAACGGCATCATCCTGGCCAGTGCCAGCTGTTTGACTATCTGGGAGAAGGTACTGTCAATCACTGAGTCTCTGAAGCAGAAAAACAGTAATTTCAGAGAGCTTGCAAATCACCCAAACAGCAGCCTGTTTTCAGTTCTTTTTTTCCATTTAAAGGCATTCAAGAATCAGCTAGATGGAAAGCACTTCTCTGAAAATTTGAAGATAGGTTTATTGGTTTTCTTCAGACCAAAAGAGGGAAAATAGGGTTGTGGCCACAAAGAAAATGAAGTGTGCATTTCTCTCACTCCACATCTAATGAATGGAATAGTCAGAGAGTCAACCTCCACTGAGAAGGGAAAATGAGCTGTACATCACCCGGTTTACAGGCTGTAAGTCATGGGTGCCAGAGCCAGAGAAAAGGATGCCGATTCCTCAACCAATAAAATTAGCCGCCTTTTAGAGAAAATGTCTATGTCCACTAATACAGACTGAAAGTATTGCTATGAAGGCAGGACATTTAATTCATAACAACCACGAGCATTCCATTGCCACATGGAGCTTCTAAATTAGCGGGGAAGAAACTTGGTTTTATTTTGAGTCAGGATCTTTCTGGTTTGACAAGTGTTAACAGAAGCTAGAGAATATTTTATGAGGAGCATATGGTGGTTAAGGTATCACCACTTGAGTGAAAGTGTGAGCCCCTTCCTATAAAGTAAATTTTAAAGAAGAGTCAAAAACTCCTTCATGCTCTTTGTATCTCCACAATGGAATGCACCTAAGGAAAAACTCTGAGTTAAAAGCAGCTGGGAGCTGTTTTGTTTTTTGTTTCTTTTCTGTGTCCAAGTGCATGGTGTCACTTTCTGAAGCTTTTTGTTCTCATACCATCCTACCAGATTTCATTTGTTCTTGAGACTACAACAAAAGAAAAAAAGAAAATTGGTTGGATATCAGTTTGGTGCTAAAATGCCCACAGTCGTCCACATTTATAACCATCCTAAAGCGGAAATCCATGGATGCATCATGTTACTTGGTCTGACCTCAACTCCACTGCACTGATTCTGGGTGTTCTCTAGGTCAGAAGGAACAGGACCCAGAATTCCTGGATTCTTCTTTCTATCTTTCTTCTTAATCCTCATCCAAGGACATGATCATTGATTTCTGAGAGTGGGGAAGGGAAGGAGAGAACCATCGATTGATCGGTTGCCTCCCATACTCTCCTGACCAGGACTGAACTTGTAACCTAGGCATGTGCCCTGACCAGGAATGGAACCTGTGACCTTTCAGTTTACAGGATGACATTCCAACCAACTGAGCCACACGAGCCAGGGAAATTACCTGATTCTTAATCCAAAATTCAAAGTGAACATTTTTCTCTCAGCTCCCCCTTGGTTGAGAAGGCAGTTGGCCAGAGCTGGTACTAAAGATGGGTTCTTCCAATCCAACCTAAAACCTGATGTGGGACAAAGAGCCACCTTGAGGAGGTGTTCTCTGGAATTAGTTATCTACCCTGTGGCCTTGGAACCAAATTAAATCAATCTGATCTGGGTGAAAGTCAAATCCAGCCTTGGGCACATATAGGGTTTTAGATAAATATTTCGCCCACAGGTAGATGGAAGAGTGTTGGATGAATGAAAAAATAAGCAAATTAATGGGCCAATGGATACTTGAAGGAATGGGGAGATGGCTAGATGAATGGATGGCCATAAATAGGGACATAAAGATGGGGCAATTGTATGGTTACATTGTTAAGGGACCACAGACAAGAGTGCTTAATTCTGTTTGGCAGAGGGCAATACAGAAGACTTCAAGATAAAGCCATTAAATGTTATCAGAGCAGATCTTTAACAGACACAACATTTGGAGCTTTTGAAGAAGAGGGACCAATGTGAGAAAAAGCAGAGTTGAAGGCATTGTCAAAAAAAGATGATCAGTGGCAGAAGATAAAATAAGGAGAGATGAAGTTTTTTACAGGAAGGACAATGTGCTGGCTACTTCCATCACCACTTGAATAAATTCTGTTGTTTTTTTAACCCTTGCACAACCATATTGGCATTGCAAAACCATCCCATTGGATTCTGCATTTCCTTCTGCAAACACTTCTATATCAGCTTATGTTCCAAGTAGTGGGGGACCTGTGAATTAATTAACAAGAGATTAACAGAAGAAAAGTTGATTTCGCATGAATGCAGGAGTGCTCTCCGAGTAGCCCCTTGAGGAGTCAGGGGTAAAGCTTTATAAGCCAGTTTGATGAGACTCAGGAGGGCTGAGGAGTTTACAGCTTCAGTGGGAAAGTGTGGATGGTTCTGACAAGGCCTGTAAAGATCAAGAAGACTTGTATGACCTGAGATCCCTGTGAGGAGAATTTAAGGTTCAGACCATTGAGTCCTAAGGGTTTTGTTATCAGAACTGTACTATGCCATATAAGTTATTTCCATTCATTTCTGTTTGGGACCCAAGGAGTTCCCCGGGAAGGATGATTAACAGGTTCCTTGGAATATTCCCACAGCAAACAGCAAACTTGCCATCAACTACCAGTGGCTACAAGTGATTCCATTGCTCCTGAAAACCAGCTCAGGGGGTTATTTTTACACTGCACACTTATTAGAAATCAGCAAATAAGAGGAGACGAGGGTGGCAATATTTATTTTCTCAGCCTTTCAAGTCTCAGATCATTCCTTCCATTCTGCCAGAAACCTCGGGGAAGCACATCTGTCAGGAGCCAGTGACAAAAATCCCCAAATAACCAAAATGTCTTTTTATATTTGTGTCACTTAACCTGCAATTCAACAGCCTTTTTGAGTGCATCAGCCAGCACTCACAGTTAATTGTGACATTCCACTGAAGGCACACGACACAGAGCCTGTCTGTTTAAAAGGCCATCCCATCCAGCAGGTGTGCAGGTTAGTCTGTCAGATGACAGGGCTTTGCCCAGCCCAGAGACGGTGGTGTCGGCCTGTCCCTCGTATTCTGACACCTTCCCTGGCAGCAGGTGTGTTTCCAGAAGGGAGGATGTCTGTCTGCATTGCTTCTATTTTCAGCTAAAAAATGAAAAGAAGTTCTGACTCAGATCTGAGTCGTCCTCTTCTCACCCTGATCATGCCCCGCTCTGCCTCACGTGACAGCAGATGTCTTTTCTGATCCAAATGTTTGAAAAAATGAAGCGAGTGTTTAGAGCAGTTCTCAGTCATCTGACAGCAACGTTAGGGGCATAAGACCACCAGGCATCCAACCTGGGGAGGGGGCTTCTGATCCCCCATAGGCACCTGGGCTTCCTCTGCTTCTCTTCTTGGTGTCCCAGAGCAGGTCATTCCCAGGTGCCTCTGCTTCACTGCCTTCACACCCATCACTCCCTTCATTTGAGATGAAATATTTATTGAGCAGCTGCTTTGAGTAAGAGCAGGCCTTGACCTCTTGCAGAGCTGCACTTCCAGTTTGAGAGACAAGACAAGCACCTTTGAAATATTTAGTAATGATACAAAGGCCAAAACAAGTGATTCAGAAATAATAGCAGCCATTGGTACAGAGAGGAGGAAGATCGATAAGTGGACAGGAGGGGATTCCTAGCAGATACCAGACTGGGATACACTTAATAGAGACCAAAAGCAGGGGAGAGACTGTGGAGGGAGGGGCACATAGAACAGGCCAAGATGAAAATGAGCAGATGGGGTTATGAAAAAGGCTTGGGGAAGCATCAAGGTTATCTTGAGCCCGGGAGAAATATGCCTGGATACTACAGGAGGAGGGATGCTGTGGAAACAGTCCGATACCCACAGGAGGAGCCTCCTTCCTCACTGACGGAGGCCCACCCCTCACTTCTCTCCTGCAGAACCTCTCACATGACCTTCTACCTCAAAGCTATTACTGACTTATTTCCTCTGAAGATCTAGAAAAAAGATCGAATAATTTAATTAGGATTAACTTAGGCACTTCATCTTACTGGGGGAAACTAGAACTCAAAATAACCCTTTAGGAATAGCCTGACCAAGACAGAATTATCCTAATGGTACAGATTTGCTCCAAGGCTCTCAGATGAAAGAATTCATGTTCTTTATTCTCCCTAAATCAAATTACATGTAGTTAAACAGAATAGAGGGGCTAGAAACAAACCCACAGATAAGCGGTCATTTTGCTGACAGAGGTGATGGTACAGTCATGAGGGAAAGATAGTCCTTTTTGTGAGTGGTGCAGGGTCAATTGAATGGTTACATTTTCAAAAATGAATCTTACCCTATCACATCATACATAAAAGCCAATTCCAGGTAGTTATATACTAAAAGATCACATAAGATGATATCAGTCTGACCTTGGAAAAGGCCAAGATTTCATAACATAATACAACAGCACACTGACAATGAAGAAGAAATTTGATAAGTCGGAATTGATTAAAATTAAGAGCTTTTGTTAATGCCCCAGCTGGTGTGTCTCAGTGGATTGAGTGCCAGCCTGCAAACCAAAAGGTTGTTGGTTCAATTTCCTGTCAGGGCACATGCCTGGATTGTGGGCCGGGTCCCCTGCTTGCGGCGTGTGACCAATTGATGTTTCTCTCGCACATTGATGTTTCTCTCCCTCTCTTTCTCCCTCCCTTCCCTTCTCTCTGAAAATAAGTAAATAAAATCTTTTTAAAAATTAAGAGTTTTGTTAACTAAAAATCACGTTTAAGATAGTGAATATGAACTCATAGAGAGGGAGACAATTTTCAAGGCATATACCAGTAGCTAATAAAGAAGCTGTATCCAGAATATGTAAAGAACTTCAAATCAATAAGAACAAGACAGGCAAACCAACGGCACAATAAGAAAAAGATGTGAACAGGCAACTCATTCATTAAGAGCATAACCAAATGGCCAATGAACATATGAGAGTCACTCAAATGTGCTAGTGATCAGGGAAATGCTCACTGCAAGTACCAGGAAAGGCTGTCATATCATCAGAATGGATAATATGGAAAAGATGCAGGGCCATGTGTTAGCAAGAACGTGGAACAACTGCACTCTTGCGGAGTGCTGTTGGGGGAGCAAATTTATACAACCATGTCTGACAGCCATCCGGCACAACCTGCTAAAGCAGGCCACGAACAGACCCATGACCAGCAACTCCCATTAACCCCAGTGTTTACCAAAAAGAAATGAAAGTGTATTCACACAGAGATTTATATTCCAATTTTTATAGCAGCTGTATTCATAATAGTCAAAATCTGGAAACAATCAGAAGTCTACCAATAAGAAAAAATAAATAAACAAATTAGGGTATATTGACCTGATGGCACATTACTCAGCAATAAACTAAGTACTAATGTATAGAGGTAAAGAAATACACATATGAGGATGGACATTGCTTTGTATGGCAAAGGAATTCTGGAAATAATCTAAATGTTTATATATTCTTAAAAAGAAATGTTAAACAAAATATGGTACATTCATTCAATGGAATAGCACATGACAGTTAAAAGACATAAGAAAAAATCAGATGTGTTAATAAGGAAAGAATACCAAGATAAATAACTGGAAAGTTCAAGTACAGAATAACATGTATAGCGTTTTCCATTCACATGAAAAGTACCTATTTTATATGGGAACACTTTCTGGAAAGAACAGGTAACTGTGGTTAGCTCTGGGCAGGGGCAGGGGCAGCAGTTCGGTGACCAGCTGCCACCGAGGCCAACCTGGTCTGGAGTGAAATGCCTACTCACTTTTCTTTGTGTGCCATTGGTGCTGCCTGAACATTTGTATCATGAGCAAATCAGTTTCTTAGTTTAAAATATTTAATTAAATGAAATGTAAAATTCTCTATAATTACTTTTTTTAGAAAAAGGACACAGTGGTAATGCTGGTCAAATTTAATACTTTGCATTCTAAGATGTGGTAAACTAAATAATGGCCCCCAAAGTATGCAACTCCTAACCCCTGAAACCTGTGAATGTCCTCCACGGTGAAAACAAAGGGACTTTGCAGATCAATTAAGTTAAGGGTTTTGAGATGGGGACATTATCTGGATTAGCTGAGTGGATTCCAAGGGTAACCAAGGACCCTTATATGAGGAAGGCAGAGGAGGAGAAGGGGAAGTAATTAATAGCAGATGTGGGGACTGGGGTGATGCACTTTGAAGACGGAGACAGGAGCCACGAGGCCACAGACGGGGGATAGAGGGGCCACTAGAAACAGGAAAAGACAAAGAAACGAATTCTTCCCTGCAACCTTCAGATGGAGTATGATTCTGCCCAAATTTGATTTCAACCTGCTGAAACCCCTTTCAGACCTCTGGCCTCTAGAACTATAAGAGAATACGTTTGCATCATTGCAAGCCAAGTTTGTGGTAATCTGTTACAACATTCACAAGAAACTAATACATAAAAGATTTTCAAATGCTAGAAAATCTTCCTAGACATGGCTATGTGGGCAAAGCCTTGCCACGCAGAGAATCCGACACCTGATATAAAACTAACTCCCAAGGCCTGGCTACTGCGAGATCATGCCGCCTATTTTTCCATGGTGGGGATTTTATTTCTACGGCCCATTTCCTTCACCACCAATGTTTAGACTCTGGGTGCAAACTTTTGGAACTCAAAGATTGAATTCTGCCGCTGAATACAATTTCTCTGCTCAGGAAACAATTCAACCCAGGCTCATAAATCAACAGATACACACAGCGACTGGAGATCAAACTTTGGCCACTGTCTGTGACAGGTTAGATCATTAACAAATGTGGGTTTTAATGAGGTTATTTTTTCATATCAACTAAAATCCCCTCTGTGTTCAGACTGAGATCTCCTTGTTTTATCACCATTTGCACTACAAGTTAATGAGAAATAAGGGGCAAAATCTTCAAATATGTGGGAATTAAGCAGTTGTACATTGCTAAAATTACTCATTTGATGGAATAGATTAATTTGAGGGGTGCTAATCACTGTCCAATTTGGAACTTTTACCCTAACATAAAGTTGTCCAGAGGTGCAATACCTACACACATTTATCCAAAGCATTTTCTCAGGTGTTATGGGTGGGGCGATGCATAAAACGGGCTAGGATTTTCCTACCAACTTAGTTTGTAGATTCTCTTTTTAAAATGCCATGTTTTAGCCACTTTAACAAAAGTTGAATCTAGGAATGAGAGAGGCTTAAAAAACCAGACTTGCTAGTGATGAATTTTACCATTTTCTCAGTGATTAATTTTCCAGCTCGCTCTCTCTCCCTCCCTCTCTCCCCCTGTCATGGGTGGTGTAGTATTTGCAAACTTCTCCCAGAGGAATGAGGACATGTGACTTTCCGGGCATCCCCTCTGGAAAGGCTCTGATCTTTATAAAAGGGAAGCAGAGGAGTATGTGTAAGGCAGGGTTAACGAGGGAGAAATTTGCCAAGAACTTCTTCCACCAACACTTATGACATCCGCTATGAGACTCAGGACAGGTGTGTTGACAAGTTTTGTGCAAGAGTTTTAATTTTAATGCAGCTCCCACAGATGAAATAAACTTCTCCTGCGTCTGTTCACCTTCTAGGGTCTTTATTGTTCTTATCTCCAGAGCGAGACCTTTATACTCAAGCTAAACCCCTATACAGGGCCACTTAATATTTTATTAAATTTATCAGGGTGACATGGGTTAATAAGATAATATAGGTTTCAAGTGCACATTTCTATGACACTAGATCTGTATTTTGCCCTATGTGCCCACCACCCAAAGCCAAACCACCTTCTGTCACCGTGTATTAGGCACCCCCCTCCACTCCCAGCACTCTCTGCCCTCTGGCAGCCACCACATTGCCGTCTGTGCCCACGAGCTTCAGTTTTATATTCCGCATATGAGTGAAATCGTATGGTTCTTAGCTTTTTCTGACTGACTTCACTTAGAATAATATTCTCAAGGTCCAACCATGTCATCGCAAAGGGCAGTGTTTTGTCTTTTCTTATGGCCGAGTAGAATGCTGCTGTGTATAATCTGCATGTTCAGACACCAGTCTTCAGCTGCAGACAGGATGGAATGAGGTCATGCAGCAACAACAGCAGCAGCAGCAACACTTGTATCCTGGCCTCGGAAAGTCTGTCTACTTAACATGCTTCAGTGGGCATTGTCGACACTATTTCTGACAGAGAGAAGTATTTTTCAAATAGTTCCCTAACGTACAGGGCTGTACAAAGAAGGAAGAGGAGGAGGAGAAGGAGCAGAACTGGGGAGAAAGCTGTGCTGAGGTGAGAAGAGTTGTTAATGCTGACTCCTGTTTCCTGATCCAATTCAGCAGGGCGATGCTGAGGGGAAATCCCGTGGACACCGGGGTATTTCCCCAACACCCCAAACTGTTGACCCTTGACGCCTTCATGGTAGAAGCTATCAAAATAATCACAACCCTCTGACCTGGCTCTGGTCAGGCACCCCCTTCTCCCCTCCACACACCCACATCCACGCATGCCCATCTTCCGCAACAACAGACTCAAAGAACTCATTTCAATCTCACTTCCAAGAAGACTACATTTTTTTAAGCTCTGTTTTTCCCCAAAGATTTCCTTTTCCTTTCCTGTTCCCAGCCCTAAAGTCTTTGTTCATGCAAGCTTGTCTAATGATAATGCCTATCATTTATGAAGCTCTTATTATATACCAGTTACCATACTACAGCGACATCTCTTTCCACCACCCAGCACAGGAGGCATAATTATCTCCTTTTTGCAACTGAGAAAACAGATTCCTTAGATTAAATTTACTCAAAATCAGACAGTTTGCAATGGACGGGCCAGTGCTTGCTCTGTCCTGAAAATGCGGGCCTTCACCAGATGGCTTGTATGGAAGAGTTGATACACTCGTGCTGCCCGTTGATTTTTTAAATTTTTATAGCATTTTTGTTAGTTCACTTCTGAATTCACACTAAACTTCCAACAAATTGTAAAGCTGTAGTTAAATTCAAGGTGGGAAGGAAGTGGGGGTGGTGGGGAAAGAGAGGGGGAGGAAAAAGTTTAGAGTAATTATTATTTTAAACCCAGAGAAATTCTACAAAGGATTCGTTTCTACCCAACTTCCCCTAAAATGGATCACTAATTCTGCTATCGAAATGGATCACTAATTCTGCTTCCAAATTCACTGGATGAAAGGGGAATCATCTGTTGTAGGTTTTCCCATTGACTTTACATCTCTGAAGCAGAATCTGTGAATTTGGCAGAGGATCTATTTTTTTTATGGTTTATTGAGCTGGGGCAAATGGACTACAGCAAAGGAGAGCATTAAATCAAGGCAGCGGCCAAACTCCAACAGCACTCCGCAGCAGCCAGGAGGGTTCGTAAGTGCTGAAAGACTCCAGTAGGACCAAAGGGGCTCCATCTGATTCTGGCCCCTGATCTCCAAGGGCCAAAAGGTAAAATAACTATCTGAGAGGAGAAGTTTCTGATTGACCACCTTTTTTGTATATCCACATAAGGGAAAACAGCTGCTTTGAAGAAATTTTTATATTCGGTTTAGGAGGTAGGTTTATAAAACAAAGAACTCTGATAGAAAACAGAATAGTAAGATACAAGCTCTGAAAACTCTCCAGGGGGCCAAATGAAAGCCATGAATCAAAGGAAATAGAGGAATAATCTGTCATGTAGATATTTAAGTATCGCTTCCCATTGGCACCAACCCCCCTCACTGGGGCCACACAGAGTATCATTAAAGGTGCTGATGAGCAGGAGAAGGATGGAGTGATGCTGAGAAGGTGCTCTCAAGGCCTGTTTTGAAAGACAATTATAAGTTGAAAACATAATGTAATTACTAACATACTAAAACATTTGACAAAGTATTTTCACTTGCAGTATAACAGTAAATTCATTCAACCTGTTATGTGCAATTTCTGATGCATGCAGCAGCTTCAGCCCCTCCCAGGATTCCCATTCTGATATATACTGTGGGTTCTCTCCCAGGACACTCTGAGCCAAGGATTTGGGGGCAGTGATTCATTGAGGTGGGCTTGGTGTGGGTGGGGCCAGTCAGGGAAAAGCAAAAGCCAAGCAAAGGGGCAGATTCAGGTGAAGTTGCTGACTCAGCTTGATTCCAAGACGGCTCTGGAGAGCACATTGTACCTCAGGGTTGGTTCCACGTTTCAGCAAAAGAGAGCGGTTTTTGTATGAGGGGCATCCTTGTGGGAGGTGAGGGAAGCTTAAACATCCCACAGCATCCATCTTTGTTGAACAAGGAAGGCAGGTGCTGGGGGCCATCATCTGAAGGTCACTGACAAGACTTAGCTTTGAAGGACAACATAGCTGACAATGGGGCTGCCAAGCTGAGTAAAGGTCCTCCCTCCTGCAGAACTCCTGCTCGCCCTTCAACACCCTCTCCAGGTGTTAGTGACACAGTCTCTGATAACTGGCAACCCAGCTGGGGAGCCTGTTCTTTTCTGCTCCTCCTCCTTGTAATATCCTTTAGAGTAGCACTCGTCATTACAAGCAAAGGCCTCTTTCCCCTGGAGACAACAAGGCTCTGTATTAATAAGTTTGAGCCCAAGGAGCACATATTAACACATCTCTCCAAGACCCTAATTATCCCCAGGGAAGCAATGGGGCAAAGCTAGCCCGCCAGCTGTGGTTTACTAATGTAGCGCTAAATGACTGCCAGATACACTCAACTTTGTTTGCCAAGTCCTTCTTCTGAAGATACAGAGGGAACCATATGAACAAGTTCCTAAGAAAATTCTATTTCAAAAAACAAAGAGCATTGTTCAGAGAATAACACATTATGCATCAAGAATTTTATAAAGAAAGTTTCTCAAAAACTTGGGCTTTTCTTATTTTCATAGGTAATTGGGTTGTGGTCACATCTATTGTGGGGGTGCTCTTGGGATGTTGGGGTTTTCTAAAGAATATAAAACACCAAAGATTAAAGCTATCGCATGGGCAAGGAAATTCTCTCACTTTCACTCCACACTTAGGTGTACAGTCCACTGATGTTCAAAGAGAGACACATTTAGCAAATAATTCTGGTCTTTGAAGAATTTCTTTTCAATTATATCAGGCAAGTTCACAGATGTGTTTTACCAGGCACACAGAGAAAAGAGATCAATTCCACTGCTGAGAGAGAATCTGGGTCAATTTTATAGATTCACACTCACGTGAAATCCACATAGGTACCAATTTGGGGAGAGATTAGTTAAAAGAAAAATTATACCAACTATCAAAATAAGTTAAATTGATATCCGTTGACAGTTCAGTAAATGGAAAATGTCCCAGGTCTTTACCCAAATCAATTTCTCTGGCGTCCTACGGAAGTTGCCATGGGATTCTAGCAGTACTTAAAAAACAATCTTATACAACAGTGATCCTCAGGAAAGGAAATAAAGACTGGCGGCCCAATTTTCCATTTTTGCTCATTAAGATTCCGATCACTCTCACCTGAACAAGCTCTTTCATTTAATTCACACTGATTAATCGTAGCCCAATCACTGAAAACTTCGCAGTTCTGGGAAATGGGTTTTGATTGTCTTCATAACGTACCTGGAAGGTCACCGGGGAAACCGAGCACAAGTGTTTCCTACGCACTGCGGACGCAGGAAGGCATGTGGGACGACCTCAGAAATCGTAACCTCCAACAGACCTTCTTTGTGTGCTCTTTCCTCTGAGAGTGTTTCTCACTATTTTCTTTTCCTGTCAATATTTGTGTAGATGTTAGCTACACCCTTACCTCTCTGTAAATACTGCTTTTCTCCAAGGCTCAAAGATGAAAACAAAATTGCAGTCAAAGCTGTGACAATTTTTATCCTCCCTCTATTTGTAGAAAAGATGGGACTCGCATTAAAATTTATCAAACTTCCAAAAAATTCAGTCATCAAGATAATGTCTTAGGCAGCCATTTGTAAAAATAAAAAATGAGTATAAAAAAACTCATGATAAATAAAATATTACAATTTAAATGACAGGCTCACATGCCTCACCCAAGTCCCTACCCTGTTCGGGGCTCCATGGTGGTCCTAAGTGGACATCCAGTGCCTCCAGACACGCGGTGGGATTGTGCTTCCTGGCTCCCTGGTGGACCTGGGTAGGGCCACATGACCCGCTCTGGTGATGGGTTCTGAGGACGAGTGGTGAGTGCCTCCTCTGGGCAGGAGCATGTGATTGCCAGCTCTCTCCCTTACAAAAACCAGCAACTTTCCAACAACTATATTGACCGGATCCCTGAATGACTATGTTAAGCAGAATCCATCTATAAACCTGCAATGGACATGGAACATGAGTGAGCAATAAACCTTTGTGATTTCAAGATTTGGTAGGCTGTTTGTTACAGCAGCTAACCAAGACTTTCCCGACTGATACATACTATAAACAAGGTTCCCACTATGGAAATCATCAGTTTTTCAGTTGACAGA
Source organism: Desmodus rotundus (assembly GCF_022682495.2). Taxonomy (NCBI): domain Eukaryota; kingdom Metazoa; phylum Chordata; class Mammalia; order Chiroptera; family Phyllostomidae; genus Desmodus; species Desmodus rotundus. Next base: position 184,823,844 of record NC_071387.1, on the reverse strand, counting down.
AACAAAGCTGTCTCCAACATCCAGTACTACAGCTTCTTGCCTTGAAAGAGCAAACTGCTTCTTCTCTTCTTCCTAATTTTCCTATAGATTTTATTCTTAAGGCTGAGGGCTTTGTAAATGAACAGATACAGATTTGAAAATTTGTTTCACTTCTTTCAAGCACCTAGGATTTAACACAGCCAGACCCATAAAATAAGGTTAGGAATACCATCCACATAGGACAGTTATGGAATTAAATGTGATAATACATGAAAGTACCTGGAACAGTGTAGATAACTGATGCATTTCAATCTAATTGTACTCAACTCATACCTGAGATCCTTGTTAAAATGCAGATCACTACATCATGCCCAACTCGGGACCCAGTATGCAGGAGTCTGCATTTAAGCAGTGCCCTTGGGTTTTTCAGCAGACACCACTTAAGAAGCTGTGGATTCTTCCCTCCTGATATCATTATTTCTAGACATATGAGGGGGGACCCCATAAAACCAGAATTTTTTATAAAAAATTGTGCATTTATTCTTATGTGTTTAAACTTCAGTCACATTCAAAGTGCTCCCCATTTGAATGCAATACACCTATTGAAACTTTTTTTCCACTGCTCAAAACAGTTTTTGAACTCATCAATTTTGATTCCTTTTAGTTTTTTGTTTCGCCTCTTCCACATTGGAAAACGTTTTCCCTTTGAGGACTTTTTTTTATCCAGGGTAAGAAAAAAAAAAAAGAATTGCTCCAGGCGAGATCAGATGAATACGAAGGGTGGGGCACAGGCGTCAAAAAACTGCTGAACACTCAGTGGGGTGGGCAAGTGTGTTGTAAATCACCCGTCATGAAATGGGCAAATGCATTGATTCTTCAAAAAAAAAGTCACTGAAGCCGAATGCAGCCTCTCACAACAACATCAGCAGGTATACTGACATAGATGGGTTCCTAGAACACTCACCTAGTGGGGGAAGCTTGTATTACAAGGGGCCTGCCCTCCAGAAGATAATTCAGGGTTTTTTGAGGGGTGCCCCCTTGTACACATCAGGCTGGGCTGTGTAAATTCACTTACTTCTCTAAGCATGAGTCTGGGAGGAGAATCACTATAAGTCAGTCTGCAACAACCTAGAAAACTGGAAGAAAAACCAGCATGGGTTTGAAAAAAAAATTCGGCCAGGCTATCATTGTCCCTGACCAATCTTCATGCATTTAAAGTAAAGGTAGATTAAAAGTTCCTGAGATTAGCAAAATGAGTTGTATGGTTTGGTTGGGTGAAAATTCTCATTCTCATTAAGAAACCCACAAAGCATGTCCATACAACTAAAAAGGTTGTTGCCCACCTATTTGGAGCAGTGTGCTGATACAAAATTACCACCTTTCTACCTTGAACAAGGAGAATGAACATCCTGATGGATCTGAGCAGCAAAGGGGCATCCCAGGATCTGCAGACTTTCCTTAGAAAGCATTACGTGAATCTTATTCTCATATGGGTAATCATATGCCTGACATCATTTAAACAAACCCACCTGGAATATATAAAGAGGACAAGAACTGACATCTATGTGGATGTGGCACAATAATCATGACGAGACATGGGGCAGCAAACTGGAGAGAGGAGGTGCTATGAGTTAGGTGGATATTGGAAATGGGGAGCCAGAGACACCAACTTAAGTGATGGAGAAGTGGTACTGAGGAGCAGTAGAAAGCCTTACTGCCAAGTGTTGGAGTCATCACATTTCATTGGCCACTTCAGTCAAGATTAACTACAGAAGAGTCCGTGACCCCAGATACCCTACTTCTAGAGACTTTCCTTACAACTTGTAACTCAGGAGTACAGGTTTCGGGGGCATTTGGAGATCTTCTAAGGTTTAAGCCTGGGAAGCACTACCTGCTCCAAGAAAAAAGTGGTCCAAATATCTGTGTCCACTACCTGTAGAATGCACTATGTGGGCCTCTCCAACTGTCCATGTTGGAACCATGGTCATCCTCTGAATTCTCCTTCCTCAGAGCTTCAGCTACCAGTGTGTCCAATCATACTTTGAGATCCCACCAGGAGCCTGCAAAGGAATCCTGTAAGTTCAAAAACAAAACAAAACTTCGTTCTCAGTCCTTGGCATGTAGATCATGCTGCTCAGCATTGCATATGCACCTGGGCTTTTACTGTAACACTGTCTGCTTACTGTAAGAACAGCAGCGTATGACTGGGAACCTGTTGAGACAAACAAAAATGAAAAGCTCCTCTCAGGAGCGTCTACTGAGGGATTAAAGTCGTGTTACTCACATTGCAGTGTGGTGACCAGCTTAGCACGTTAACATGGGCTTTTGGGCAGCTCAAGCAAATCAAGGCACCTTTCAAGTTCAGGGGGAAGGCCCACCAGGTACCCCTGTGCATGAGGGACTAAAAAGCTCCAGAAACAGAGCTCAAGTGTGTGGAAGAGAGAGCCAGGGTATAAAATCTGGATGAATGGGTCAATATGAGAAGTAAGCATGCTTGTGTGAAAATTGTCTCTGTGACTCTAGGTGTCCCTTAACCGAGGTCCCCATGGACTCATGCCTGAGTCCTGGCTGGAGGACCACATTAAAGGGCAAGTGAAATGTAAATGAGCTATTTCTGCAATATCTCTGTACAACAGTGAGAGCATAAAGCGTAGCTCTTAAGTATTTCTGCTCAATGAAAGATGCCATAAACAAGTACAGATGGCCCACTCAAAGAAGATAGTTTCACTTTATAAAACAAGGGATTAATGTCTAGAATAAACAAAGAAGTTCTTTAATTTTTTTTAAAAAAGATACCAGTTGGTTTGCAAAATGGGAAGCACCAATAACCAACAAGTACAAGCGGAGATGCTGAGTGATTAGCAATGAAGGAGAAAACAAAACAGTGATGGAATACTAACATCAGGATGGCAAAAACCCGGAAGGGAAGACCTTGCCTGGTGTTGGAAAGGGCGTGGGGAGACAGGTGTGTTGCTGCTGGGTTTATGCAGCTCCTGGGGAGCAATGTGTAGGACTCGTGGAGCTAAGTCTGAACATGCCTGGGGCTCAAGATCCACTCCCAGCTGTCCATTCTGAGAAATCATCGCATGAGTCCCAGGGGCCACGTACAAGGATGTCCATTAAGGTTTTGCCTGTGGTCACACAGAAGAAGCGGCACTAGGGAGGTGACTAGTTAAATGTGGTGGCACGCACTATGAAATACACTCATGAGAAAGAAGCAGCAGGTTGTTAAAGAACTTATGTAAAGCAGACTGGGTGAGTGAATGGAAAGCATGAGGAATAGACCTTGGGTAGACAGGGCTACATGGGAAGGGAAGGAAAGTCTGTGAGTTCATAGAGCAACACACTTCAAGTCTTCTAAAACACACATTAACACACACAAAGCAACACCACACATTCAGTGTGACACAGTCTTAATTGGAGTCACTTAGAAGCAGAGTCTGAGACAGGATTCAGGGCATTCAGGGCTTTCAGGGCTTTCAAGCCCTAAGAGGGCTTTCAGGAGAAAGGGGGCAAAGAAGTGGGATAGGCAGGGGAAGGAGCTCACATAGAGTGTGGGCTTGGGAAAAGTCCAGAAAGATCCCTAGCCTTTGGGGGCTCTGTGGCATAAAACACACCCCAGCTTAACCCCACTGTCAGGCAAGGGATGGACCTTGTGTACCTTTTATCTGCCAGTCATTGTCTGGGTCACCCCTACCCCAGGGGTGTGTAAGTCTCAGCTAGGAAGCTCCCTGCAGTGAGTGACTGTCACCACTCGGAGCTGGGCCAGCTGGAGCTGTCAGCAGCCACCAGCAGTAGGGGGTCAGGTACACCCACTGGGAAGGGGTCCGGGAAGGACACCATTAGCATCTCCTGCAGATACCGACACTGATTGAGCAGGTCATAGTAGGAACATGTGGAGGACAAGGAGATGGAGAGAAGGTGGGTGAGGAAAGGCCGCAGCTCAAACAGAATGACAATGAGAATGTGCTGGAATAGGAATATGATTAACTCAATCCTGAGCCTCAAGCCCCTTCTTTGTGACTGGTACAAGAGAGGAAGCCACAGAGAGGGATACGCCTAAGATCTGTTATAAAAAGAGAAGGATGGACATCCTGCCCCCTGCTGGTGAACTGCACAGCACAACGTAGGCAGCAGAGGGGTGGTGTTTCCGGGGCCAGGTTTGCCTGTGAACAAAGAATCAGAAGCTTCCCAATTCTCTCTCTGAGAAGTAGAATATCTGTAGCCACAAAACATGATCAGAGGTGACTAGAACAACAAAAGCAGGGAAGGTTCAAAATTTGCTTCCGTGTAACTGGCATGGAAAAGGCAGAGATGAAATGCCGGACTTTGCTGGGCAGGGAGCAAGCAAGGTTGCGAACGGTAAACCCTGGAGAGTCAGGAACTGCAAATCAGGAGGCAAGGGGTGTCCTACAAAAATAGACTGCTGCACAGCTGAGTGAAAAACTCAAATAGAAACAAAACCGTGTGTGTGTGTGTGTGTGTGTGTGTGTGTGTGTGTTGGGGGTGAGGCTAGCTGGGACTGTGTATTGGAAGCTCCTGCTGCTGCTAGTGGCTCTGTTTTGCACAGATAAAGCAGAAAGCACTTCACAAGCCCATGACCAAATGAGTGTGCACACAGAGCACACACATACGCACACAGAGCACACACATACACACACAGGTGCACAAGTGTGCATGAGAATGTCCTGCTCCTCTTTTCTGAGTCACACTTTGTCTCCTCTGCCCAGTAGAATGGCTAGGGGACCACTCTGTCTCTTACAAGCTTCCAGGCAAACACCTCCTGGGCCTGAGACACAGACCAAAGCCCAGAAACCAACCTTTTCAAACGCACCAGCCTGGCTTCCTCCACCATCAACCCATCACACAGACCCTTTCCATTTTTGCCCAACCTCAGAAATCACACACGAAATTAATTTCTGCTATCCTGTTCCGGCACGCTTGCCCTCTCAGACCATCAGTCCTGCCCAGATGCCACAAGATCCCATCAACCACGTAACTGAGGCCAGGGAGTCGCACCGGGTTGTCCTTGGATCAGTAGAAGCAACACCAGAGAGCTTGTTAGAAAGGCCAGTTCTCAGGCTCCACCAGACTCACTGGATCAGAGTGTCTGGAGTTAGGCCCAGGAACCTGTGTTTCAGTAAGTCTTCAGGTGATCCCCCTCTGTGCTAAAGGTTGAGGATTCCTGCTTAGGTCATGCCTTACTCAGAAAGCAAAGAGTGTCTACCCTCTGTGAGTCATAATCTGGTGTCTCAGTTCACTTCCCAGGAAGCCAAGCCTGAGGCCAGGCAGAGGAGGACTGGAGAGCTATACTCGAGAATGGGGAGGAGGGAAGCAGGACCAGCTGGAGGACGCAGACAGGGGCACGGTCTCCCCTCAGTTGGACCCAGAGGCAGCCCCAGAAACCAATAGCACCACAGAGCCAGTCCCCTCAACGCAAGGGTAGCAGCTTTGGTTTCCCAGGTCCGTCAGAGGCTGTGGGCTCCCCTCCCCACGCTCTGGGTGTGGCCACTCCCATTCCATGGAAAGCAGTCCCCAGAGAGGAGAGGATATCTGGGCGAAGATACGAGAGCTGGTGCACTTACTCGTCAGGGACACAACTGGGCTGTGCAGTCAGGGGCAGTTCGGGCAGCCCAGGCTGGGGACTAGAGGGCATGGCTTCAGTTTCCAGAAGCTGAGCTAAGAGCTGGGTGTGGATCGGGCCGGCAGTAATGACTACTCAGTTCCAGTGAATCAATCACAGAGGTCCCCATTCTGGTCAGAGGTCGGCTCTCAGGCCAGACGTGTTGTCTCCTGGCTACAAATGCTACAGCAGAGATCACCCCAGCGGAAAGGTTAGGGAGGAAGGGATTAGGAATCCTGAATTAACTAAGTATTTCCCCCAAAAGACACCAGGTTTTAAACCACGACTGACAGAATTGCCTGGAATCAGCAAGATGAAGTTCTCCGCCATTAACAGAAATGAGGACTTGTGAGCTAAATTAAACTCAATTATAAAACAATAAAGAAAGTTACATTTCTACACACCGGAGTTTTATGGTTGTGAAATTTGTACCCACCATACAAGAACTGTAATTGCAATTCAAGGCAATATGTGATACATGCCGTATCAATCGTAGAAACAAAGTGTTTTATGATTTCAAGAAAGGAGAACATGTGCTCACTGGAATTTTAGAGCCTGTCTCTGTAACTCAGTCTTTCCATATGGGTTACCTGTCACCTTTCCTCAAGTCCGGCCTCCCATAACTGTATTAGTTATGATTCTTGCTTCTGCAGGTGACAAAATCCCTAACTCAAACCAGTAAAAAAAAAAAAAGGGGGGAAAAAATGTATTTGCTCACAAAACTGAAGTATCCAGAAGGAGTGCTTGATCCAGGCTCAAATAATTTCATTGGGGTGGAGTTTCTGTCTCTGGATTTCTCAGGTCTGCTTCCTTGGCACTCAGTCCTTGCTCCAGACCCAGGTGCTCAGATTTCTGCCACAGTCCCAACCCCCTTATCTTTTCATGTGCATGCCAACAGGACAAACAATTGTGCTTCCCGATCATAGCACAAGCCTGGACACTGCATCTCCTCAGCTGCGACCGGTGGAATGTATGTCCCGTGACAACCAGAAAGGCAATTACTCTGCTCAAAAGGATGGAAGGTGCTGATTGGCCTACGCATGGAGTCATTGTGTAAATGACCCCCAAGTTCATTGTGAACTTGACCCCAAATTCATCCTTGGAGAATGGCAGGGCAAAGGTTCCACAGGGCAAGAAGAGGAAGCTGGGGCAGAAACAAGTGTCCAGTATTCTCTCTCCAATGACGGCACACAGTCTTGTCACTTTTACCTCTGAGACAGACTGAGTCACCCTGGGGCCAGCAGACACTCCATTTGTTTTTCCACCCCAGGGCTGTGAGTACAGATGAGCTATTTCGATTAGTTAATCTTATTGGTGCAACTAATACAAACCAATTTCTGTTAGTCTGTTTGGGCTGTTTTAACAAAATACTTTGTGCCAACCTCAGTCCTAAGCACCTTACTCAGAATAGCTTATTTAACCATCCAAATACTTAATTAAGTAGACGATAATTTGTAAATGGAAATCTTTTTATTTCCCAACAATATTTTAAAGGCTTTGAGCCTCACTGTTCTTTAGGAGTGTGGATTGGGGAGCAATGAGTTGAACCTTGGATGTGGTAGGCACAGGATGTGTTAAGAGACAAACTTACCAGTTGAAGAAAACTTTCTCCGGGCCCTGACCAGGTAGCTCAGTTGGTTAGAGCATCGTTCCAGTACACCAAGTGTGTGTGCTTTATCGCCAGTCCAGGCACATAGAAAAATCAACCAGTGAATGTGTAAGCGTAACAACTAATTGATGCTTCCCTCTCTCTCCCTTCTGCTTTCTCTAAAATCAATAAATAGGAAAAAAGGGGGAAAAAAGAACTTTCACCATTTTCACAATCTCTTTTCCCCTACAACTTTTAATAAAATTTTCAAATATACAGAAAAGTGTGAAAAATAGTACATCTACATACTAAGTTCAAGAATACATGTGTGTGGCACATGTGTGTTTGCTGAATCACTTGAAAGTAAGTTGAAAATACGTTGACATTTTATCCCTGAGATGCAGCATGTATGTCCTTAAAATAAGGGCAGTCTCTTACATAACCACAGCATTGTTTTCACACTGAGAAAATGAACCATCAAACTGAATGCCGCTTGCCTTTTCCTCCCGTTGCTATTTGACCAACAAGAAGGCAATAGAAAAACATTTTGTATTTGAGTCCTAACAATCTAATATTTCAAATCTTTTGGTTATCTGTAAATGCTATAATTAGCTTTTCTTCTTGCTTGGAAAGTCTTTTCTCCTTTGATGGGGAAAGAGACAATTTTTTAATAAATACTTTCAAGGTTGGAACTCACTCTCTTAATAAGGTAAATGGGGGCATACCCATGGCTTCACTGGGGAAACTAAGGCTGAAGTTATAGATGAATAGTTTTAGCCTCTATGGATTAGAACTCTGGATTTTTAAAAAAACAAAAAAACTCCAGTTAAATTTAGAGCTAGTCATTAATGCAGAGATGCAACCTGCCACCAGGGATTTCACAGTCTAATGAACGAGAAACCACACACAAGTCCAAAACGTAACAGTTTGTACAGGGGCCTTCAACCTCCATTTCCAAGGGTGTGCACTGGCTAAGGATCCAATTACTTCAGTGAGCTAGTGGCAGTGTGTGGCTCTCTTTTCCCATTTATGAAAAAATCACTATTTTTGTGGACCACAGAAAACTGTAACTTTAAAAATCTTGAAAAATGGCAAAAGAATATATGTACCCTTATGTTCATTGCAGCATTATTTACAATAGCCAAGATTTGGAAGCAGCCCGAGTGTCCATCCGCAGGTGAGTAGATAAAAAAGCTGAGGTACATTTACACAGTGGAATACTACTTAGCCATAAAACAGATGGAAATCTTACCATTTGTGACAGCATGGATGGATCTGTAGAGTGTTATGCTAAGTGAAATATGCCATTCAGAAAAGACAAGTACCATATGATTTCACTTATATGTGGAATCTAATGAGTAAAATAAACTAACAAAATAGAGATAGACTCATAGATACAGAGAACAGACTGACAGCTGGGTGAAAAGGTAAAGGAATTAAACAAACAAAAAAACTCATAGACACAGGCAACCGTATAACGATTACCAGGGGGAGAGGCAGGTGGGAGAAGGCAGATGAAGGTAAAAGGGTGACAAATGGTGATGGAAGGAGACTTGGCTCGGGGTGGTGAACACACAATACAATATACAGGTGATGTGTTATAGAACTGTACACCTGAAACCTGTATAATTTTACTAACCAATGTCACCCCAATAAATTTAATTAAAAGAAATAAAAAAGAGTGTACAAACTTTGCTTCATGTTTACTTCCTTCAAGCCAACTAGTGTTTCAAGACTTCTCATGCTGCTATAGTTTTCTAGAACTCTAGATTTTCCTCCAGGTATTTGGTTATGCTAGATTAAGTTGTCTGACAATTTTGTTGTGAATGACAGAACTTTTTTTATTACTCTGATAATAATGACTAATAATACTTTGTCTATGAGACAGGAGTAATGTTTGCTTCTTCAGTTTCAGGTTTGGAACTATGTTTGGTCATTCCCAGCTCTGTGGGTAGAGGAAAATGTTCTGTAACATACAAGAATACTCAAATAACCAAAAAACATGCAATAAACCTATTGTTTTAATATTCAGGGAAATATTCATTTTTGCTTTCATGGAGAGACTGAACTATTAATGAAAGCAAGAGGTGTTCCAGAGGGAAATAATGGTCTTTGTTAAAAAAGCTACCACAAGATGTAAATTTTAGAAAATAAGAACTAGATTTTAAATGTGCTTAAAATATCTAATGTGAAACCAAGCTGCTACGGGTTGAATTGTGTTCTTCTAAAGTGCCATGTTGAAGTCCTAAGTTCCAGTACTTCTGAATGTGACCTTTTGAGGAAATAGGGCCTTTACACAAGTAATCAAGTACAAATGAGGTCATTAGGGTGGTACCCTTACCAAAGGAGGAAATTGGACAGAGTCACACGCACAGGGAGAATGCCATGTGAACATAAAGACAGAAATCAAAGTGATTCTCCTGTAAGCCAAGGATTCAAAGATGACCAGCAAACCACCAGAAGCTTCAACAGAGGCATTGGAACAGATTCTTTCTTGCAGCCTCAGAAGGAACCGGGCCTGCTGACATCTTGACCTCAGACTTCTGACCTCCAGAAGTCTGAGATGATAAACGCCTGCCATACAAGCCTCCCCATGTGTGGTATTCTGGTACTGCAGCCCTAAGGGACTAGCCCAGGCCAAGATCTTGAGCTGATGCATGAGGTGGGGTGGAAGGAGGTGATGTTTTCTTAGTGACTAGGTTACAACTAATGTTAGTATAAAATTTCCTTTGGGGAAATAAAAGGGTTCCTATATTTATTTAAGGGATCTTTTCCCTTGAGGTTTTGGCTATTTTATTTTAAATTAAATTGTGTGGATGCCCACAGGAAAATTTAATTAGAGAACACAGGTGATTAGCTATTGACCACTGAAATATCAGCAATGATTATATCTTTCTCCTTTGGGCACTGGAGTAGAATATTGTTGCTCTGCTCCATATCTCATCTCAGAAACATTCCTGAACCACAGTAGAATCTCCGCTCTGTTCACGTGCTGTGCGTCAAGCTGACTATGAATTCTAGACAGCCCCAGGGAAACCTAATAAGAGTTTTCCATTTCCCTGGTTGTTTGATTGGTTTAGCAACTGACATATAATCCAAGCTAGTCCAATCAGAGCATCCCCCAGAACTTGCCAACATTGTCAGAAAATACAATGCTCTTTTTATCAGATATTAGAAGTCCTAAGGTCAATGGAGACTTCTGTGTGGGGATGGAAGCCTCAGTGAAAATGATGGAGCCCAGCTACAGCAGGGAATATGGGGTCAGTCAAAATTCTTATTCCCTGATAAACTCCTACCTGAATTCAGAAATAGTCCTTGGAATTTTCACTTATGTGAGCCAAAAACTTCTTTTTTTGTGTCTCAGGCCAGTTTCAGTTGGGTATTTGACACTTGTAATAACACGTGTCTTTGTGCATCTGCAAAATAGAATCTTTTCTCACTGTTTGCTCCCTCGCAGCCTATGGAAGACTTGGATTGGTCCTGTGCCAGAACTTTTTGGAGCACAGTGAGCCCTCCATTTTTATTCTACATTGTCGGAATAAAACCAATGTCCAAATTAAACAACTGACCCTAGGATGGTTTTCTCTATAACGTGGGATGGTCACAGTCTACTCACCAATGTCATTGTGGCAGGTCATGTTTCCAACAACGGCTGCGTGAATACATGTGTCCCCATATCTCTTGTTACAACACTGTTGCTTGTCTTTCCACTGGGAGGTGGCATCTGTGTTTCCTCCCAAGTAAACTGGTGAGGCCAGGACTGCTCCAACCAAGACAAAATGATGGGAATGGTTCTAGGTGACTTCGAAGGCTGGGTCATATAAAGAATGTGGCTTTCCCTTGGCGCTGACTTGGATGTTTGCCCTTGGAACCCAGTTACCTTTCTGTGAAGAAGATCAAGTAAGGAGATGCCTGTGTGGGGAGGAGCCGGGCCCCTGGCCTCCAGCCAGCATCACCCCCCAGACCTGCGAGTGAACGAGGCTTCAGATCGCTCCAGCCTTCAGGACTTCAGACGTTGTGGAGCAGAGACGGACTGTGGCTGCTGAACCTCATCTGAATTCCTGACTCACCGAAGACATGAGCATGACAAATGGTTATTTTACAATGCTGAGTTTCAGGGTAACTTATCACACAGCCATGGTGAGGTCTGTTTGCAGGGTGTCAGAATCTCCTTCCCTGTATGTTTCCAGTCAGGGTGTGCCACAAAGGAGATATTCTTGGAAGATTGGGAAGGTGGCAAGCATTTGTAGCTGACTCGCATTGTCAGTCCAGGCTCATTGCCCTGAGGCAGCCCTGGGGCTGCATCTGCTATTTTGAGCCAGGGTGTGTTTTTCTCCATGATGAAGGGTCAGACTTCTTCAGGACACCTCTGTCACCATTAAGGTCCGAGGCAATAGGAACTGACACATGACGGGATCTAGTCTGCGCTGTGAGCACAGCTTGACATTGCTCCCTTCCAGTCTCTAACCATCTTCTCTGCCTGACGGCTGCACAGTAGACTTCAAGCTCCAGCATCAGACTCCGGGACAACAGCTTTACAGAAGCTACTTATCCTGCTCCCACAACTGCATGAGGTCAAATCCTTGTCTATAATATGCAATATATTATGTATAATGCCCAATATATAGTGTGTAATTTTATAACTTAATATGTACAGCATAATGTAAAAAGTACAATATGTATGCTATAAGGCATGATATATGGCATAACATAAATGACATGTAATATTTTACAGGTATATATACTCACACAGACATATATACATGTATGTATATACATCTCCTAGGTTCTGTTTATTTGGTCGAACTTTGACTGATACACAAAGGACCGAAGAGCCAAGCTTTCTTCTTCTGTCTTCATTTTATCCCCCTCCCATTTGTCATGCGACATTGCGCAGCCACTTGCCCCTGCTTGTCATCGCTCACAGCATCCTGCACCTGTTCCCTGTTTACATTAGCATTGCTGCAGTCCTCACTGATTTGCACATCTGAGTACGTTCTGATGATGTAAATAACCTTTAAATGCAAGCTGTGTCTGAGAAAAACTTTCCCAATTATATAAGAATAAACTTATGTCCAGATTGGACCTACAAATATTCACATTAAGGAAAGGCTTCTTTCTCATCATTCCTTGGATGGCCCTTCATCCAACTTTTTAGGCCAAGATGTCTTAGTGTGTTCAAACTGCTACAACAAAACGCACTGTAGATTTTGTGGCTTAAACAAAAGATGTTTATTTCTCACAGTTCTGGAAGCTGGCAAGTCTAAGGTCAGGGTACAGTATGGTCAGTTCCTGGTGAGGATCCTCTTGCTGGCTTGTGGACCACCACCTCCTTGTGTCCTCACGTGGCAGAGAGAGAGAAGGCTCTGAGCTCTTTCTCTTCCTATGATGACACCAATCCCTTTGGGGGCCTTCACCCTCATGACCTCATATACATCTGATCACCTCCCAAAGGCCCCACATTTAAATACCTTCACATTTCAAGTTAAGTCTTCACCACAAGTGGACACAAATATTTAGTTCATAACACAAAATAAGAAAAAAATCCAATTAACCTATAAGGACTTCTGCAAAAGGAGTTACATGTTTATGCATGGTTGGGTGTGTTTGGAATTTGACAATTGAAAAGTACACTTTGCCCCTGGACACGCACTAGGAAGGGCAGACTTGAGGGGGACTGTCAACAGTTCCTCCACAGTCCCCACGGCTGATGGAAGTGGCCCGTTCATTGGTCGTTGCACGTGTTGGGGCTTCCAGTGTGTGCTGAGAAACTCCTCACCAAGAAGGAGGCTAAGGAAGCCAAGGACACTGGTGGATGACATGCCGATGACCCAGAGTAAAACATGGTACCCCTTCAGAGAATGACAACTGTATTCTCTTCTAGTGGAGGTTCCCTCAAAGGGAGAAGTGCTTCCACAACCCAGGATGTTATATTCTTAGTCCCAGACATAGCAAGGTGCATCAGTACACACAGAACATAAACTAAGTGGGTCGAATTCCTCTTTCCACCCACATGCATCTAAGCATTGACACATTGGGGTCAAGTGCATATGGCATACATATGTCTGCCTGACTTTCAGTGCCCCCCTTCCGCCAGCCCTGCCTTCACCCATGATGGTATTTCCAAATCCCCTGGAAACAGTTAGATAGACTACATATGGCCACATGACCCAAGCTGGTCCAATGAGATTATTTTTCTTGGGAGTTTAGATTTTCACTAAGAGCTTACTCAAGTGATGTGTGTTACTAGAACAGTGTTATAGACTGAACTATGTCCCTTCCAAAATTAATATGTTGCAGCTCTAACCCCCAATGTGACTGTATTTAGGGATACGTCCTTTAAGAAAGTAATTAAGATGAAATGATATCGTAATGGTGGGGCCTTCATCGCAGAGGGCTGATGCCCTAAGAGGAAGAGGAAAGGACACCAGAGGACTTTCTCCGTGCCTGCACACCAGAGAAAAGGCCTGTGAGGACACAGGGAGAAGATGCCATCTGGAAGGAAGCAGCTCCTCTCCAGACACCGGATGTGCTGGCACCTTGATCTTGGAATTCTCGGCCCCAGAAATGTGAAAAATAAATGTTGGTTGTTTATATGCTCCATCTATTAACCCCTCTGAGCCCTCCACACTTAGGAGGCCATGGGGATGTGAGCCCAGGTTGTCTGATCCTACCCCCTACTCTTCTGGGGGGAACTTTGAAGGGAAAGTCAGCGTGTGCATTGCTGGGGCCTCACACTCTAAACTTCCAATTTAAATATCCGGAACATGATTATAATCTAGCCATGAGATGAATTCCATCTGTGAGCTGTATTAGCTGAATAACCTTGTGTGAAACTTTTAACATTTCTGAACCTCAATTTTCTCATTCTTATTTATCACCCAGATTACTATGTTGATCAAAGAAGGTATATGAGAGCACTTTATGAATTTTAATGCACTATATGTTATTGGTTTTATTCTAAATGGCCAATTCTCCAAATACTTACAGAGAAAAACTAAATAGAGAGCCATTAAGAATTTTACTCTCTAACTCAGCATGTGCAACAGGCCTCCGCTGACTGAGGGCTAACTACAGGCCAGGCACTGTGTCCAGCATTTTCATGTATTATCTCAATTTTACTTTCAAAACAGTCCTATGAGGTGCGTGTTGTTGTTGTTCTCATTTTAGAGATGAAGAAGTATATAAATACCTCATCTAGGACCACAGAGCTCAGACCTCAGCTGTGGGGGGCCAGGCTTTGCCCTCAAGTATGCAGGAGTCCACAGCCAGCCTTCTCCCCTGTTTGCCTCCTCTAAGGTTTGAGTCCCCTGGCTGTGCATGTAGATTGATAAGAACATGATTCATTTTACTAAATCTCTGTCTCACAGAGTCACCCCTCCAACCACCTCAGATGAGTGACAACAAACATTCACTGCTGAGCACCAGGGCAGTTGTGTGGTTGTTACATGCCATTGCTGTGGCAAGAGAGAAATGCTGGCCCAGGACCTTCCAACGAGCAGCCAAAGGGGAGAATCTCTGCTTTAGGTTCATCTGGTGTCCCACACACATCTCTTTATGCCCACTGCAGACAGGCTAACTCATACCCAACACCACCGCATATACCGTCCTTCAGGCTCTTGGTCTAAAGATTACTTCGTCTAGAATTATCGTCCCTTCTGTCTTCTCTCCCTCAGCTCCCCACCCCTCCGCCTCCCAGAGCAGCTTTAAGGCTTCTTTTCTGTGCTCTCAGGGCACCAGATACTTCTCACAATTAACACTTCTTCTAATCTGTTGCCTAGCAGAGGAAGAAAAGCTTTATTCATAGGCGGTGCCAGGAGAATTCCTTTGAAGAGAGCCTGGCTTAGTCAAAAAAGAACTTTTGCTAAGCCAAGGGGCTGAGTACTAAAGCAAGGCAAAAATTGGAAAGAGGGTGTTTAGGGAGAAAACGTTGGAAATGACCAAACTGCATGTTTGTATCTCTGCAGAAGAAGCATTTAGGACAGAACGGGGTGGGGGAGGGGAGAGGACGTGAGTGGCAGGATCGCTAGTAACGATCCCTGAGGGGGCACTTCAGAGTTTACACTGGGACTTCCACACACAAATTGCTCAGTGAATATTTAAACGGGATAAGGACTACCTTATTATCTGTGTTCCCTTGATTAATTGGGGGAAAGTTCTACATCCGGTTAGTATTCTGTCTTTATATGCAAGCTACAGTTATTCATCTAGACCAGTGCCACGTCTAAGTCAGATAATTTGAAATGACAGAATGTAGTATTACTTATAAAAAATTGTTTATTATAGTAAAGTATCACCAACTCAGACCTGCTGACACAGTTTATAATCCTAAAGAAACTTTCTTAAGGTGGCTTGTTTTTATTTCTAGATAAGATCCATTTGCAATTATCTTACGCGTTATACACATAAACATAACTTCTAACATATTTGATGAGTAGGTATTGAATCTGAAACTTACTTCTTATATTGAAATATTAATGGGCATTACCTCAGAAGAAATGTTTGCTGAATTAAAGAAGCATCAGTTGAGTTCCAGTCTGAATGATAACAAATGGTAAACTGACGAAGTCCAAGGGACGAAGGTGTGTGTGTTTCCAGTCTGAGTCATCCCGACTGGCACTCAGTTTACGTCTCTGTAAGTCAGCAAATATTTTCTTCAAAGTTAATGTCAATATTTCAGCATGAGGGGTAAATTTCAAATCCAGGAGATCTTGTCCTTTCAGAAATTATGATTCAGATTATTAACATAAAATATATAAATGAAGAGTTATAGTCTTTACATATTTTTATTTCTGCCAGTGGAAGAATGTCAGTATTCAAGAATTGGGTCACATTTAGCCCCTTGAAAAAATTGCGTTCCTATGTTCATCAAAAGACCTGTTCTAGAATGTTTACAAGAGAACTATTAATAATTACCAAAAACTGGAAACCACCTAAATACCCACCATCTATAGAATGGATAAACACAGCTATTCTAAAGTATTTGTCTATTAGCTGTCACTCTATTATAATATATTCTTTTATTTATAATAATAATATTGTAATAGGATAATAAAGCCCCCACAATGGAATATTATGCAGCATTGAAAATGAACATTCTACAACATGGATGAGACTCCCAAACATACTGTTGAGGAGGAGAAGCCAAACACAAAAGATTTTATTTATATAAGTATTAAAACAGACAAAGCCTGCACATGTCATTAGAAGTCAGGCCAGAGATTACCTTTAGAAGGAGTGGTGACCAAAAGGGGACATAAGAGGGGTTCTGACGTGCTGGAAACTTCCTGTTTCTTTCCAGGGGCCCTGAATACATGGGCATGTTCTATTAAAAACTTATTGCATGAAATTTTTCTGGATGCAGGGTATACTTCAAGAAAAGTATTTTTTTCTTTAATCGGTGTAAGAAAATAATACGCAGATAAGAACAGTACAGAACTTGCTAAAGAAGAAGTTGTTTTAGTCCACTGTCTTGAAGTTGCATTAGAATTCCGCTGATAAAGAACAAGTTTAAATAAAAGACTGTAAACAAATGCTAGGACAGCTTTCAAGTGCTAAAGAATGGTAAGGGAGGCCACTCATCTGGCTTTGCCAATCATTAGAGACCCAAACCCAGACACCCTTTAAGGAACTGAGCGAGTGGGGCAATAGAAATCACTCTACCTCTGTTTTTATTTTTATTTTTGTTAGCTTATTTGTTCATTAGATACCACATATAAGTGAGATCATATGGAATTTGTCTTTTTCTGACTGGCTTATTTCACACACGTGGAACAGGCTGACAACAGAGGGGAGGGGGGACTGGATGGGAAAGTGTGAAGGGATTAGCCAAAGGGCATATGGACATTACTCATAGACACAGACAGCTGTGTGGGGACCGCCAGAGGGACAGGAGCTGGGGCATCAGTGGAGGTGGACAAAGGGAGGAAAATGGGCACATCTGTAAGAGTGTCAACGATTTTAAAAAGATAGAAAGAAAGACAGGAATCACTGAGCATGGTAATACACTTGACGTCCAGGGAGGAATTCTGCATTTGCAAATTATATGACCCCAGGGAAGTTGCAATCCTGCAATTCCCTTATCTATCAAATGAGTCCAAGAATACCTACAACAGGCTTGTTTTAAGAATCAAATGAGAAAATGTGTGGGAATAGGTTTGTCAACTGCAGGGCACTGCACAAATGGGAGTTACCAGCTTTGAGTGGTGTTTTCCCCCCATCAATTTACATAAGCCAGCCACAAAAATGATGTCACTCCTGACCACAGTGAGGCTACAGTCTGAATATAGGGGTGTGTTTCTGTACTTCACATAAAAAATATCCATCCAGAGCAACCCAGTGCCAGAAACTGACATGCTGTTTTGTTCTTTATTTATTAAAATTTTATCTACTACACAAGATCCAACAATTCAAAGCAACACCATCTTATTTCAGAATAATCCTTCATAATCCTTCAAGTAAATAAGAGATTGCCTCATTATCTAGTGTTGTAAAACTAATTTTACCACTTAGTGATCAGCTATTGCTTACACCTTTCATTTTTATGTGACACCTAACTCCAATCTGGTCTAATTTTGGATTCACAGATATAAACCTCATGTAACACTTCACTTATCTCTGAAATAAAGTTATTGCTCAAGTTCTAAATTCCTTTCTCCAACACATTATTGTTTGTTGAAATATTGATCTTACTTGGAAAATTGGAATATTATCTTTCAAGTCCTTTACATTAAAATGCCATTTGTTAATTTGCATTAAGTAGCTGGTATGATGGGCCCACTGAGAATTAAGTTTGCTTCTAGCCGTTACTAATTATTAACATTTTTTATCCTTGGCCTTCAAGTATTTGTTTTGATACCTTACTTTTCTAGCTGTTCCAAGTCATAAGTCATCAGTGAGGAAGCAATTAAGCCACCAGATTGTCCTAACGGCATTCATCCTGGGAGATCATTCGTACTATGAACTAGAGTTTGTGTTTTAACAACTTGGTAAAGACCAATCTGTTTAAATGTGGATAATTACATTACAGAGACTTCCTGATGTTATGTGTGAATATCCACAGTCTTATGCTTGACTTTGGATTTCTGGCCATGAGGATAACTGGGAGGATGGGGAGGGATGTCTGTTCCTTCCTCAAACACAGAGAAATCTTGGGTAAATATTACAGAATGTTTACCAGTACATAATAAAGTTCAAAAGTAAAGGGAATTTTTCCACGCAGCCAGAAACTAAGAGGGAGCTTGTAGGGACATGATGCCGTGAGATGGATATCTGGTACATGAGCACAGGGCCACAGTTTTAATGCCCATGTTGGCAGAGGTGCTGAGGTCTTGGACCCTCGGGAGCTAGAGACAGAGGTCTTAGACCCTGTTAGCTCTACAGCAAGTCAGCCCCTTTGAAGCTCTTCTGTCTCCAGCAAAAAGTTAATCTGTTATCAGAAGCAGGGTAGTATTAGTAACCTATTAATGTTAACAAATTGCCCCAAAACTTCTCTACTTAAAACAACATTTATTATCTCACAGTTTCTGTGGGTCAAGCATCTGAATGTGATTTATCTGGGGGTCTCTGAATCAGGGTGTCAACTGGGGCTGGATCTGCTTCCAAGATCACTTGTGTGGCTGCTGGCAGGATTTAGTTGCACATGAGCTGTTGGCCTGAGAGCCTTGGTTTATTATTGGGTATTGGCCAGAAGTCTCTCACAGCTTCTCACCACTGGGGCTCCCCGTTGGCAGCCAACTTCCATCAGAGCAAGCAAGCAAGAGAGTGAGAGAGGACAAGAAAGGTGGAAGCCAGCTTTAGCTTTCTGTAAACATAGCCTCCCATCATTTTGGCTGCATTCTATTTGTTTGTTAGGTCCAGCCCATGTTCAAGGGGTGGGAATTACACAAGGGCATGAATACCAGAAGACGAAAATGATTGGGAGCCATCCTAAAAGCTTCTCAACACATGGTTCTTCATCTGGCCCCAAATGTTCTCACCCAGGAGTGGGATTATTAGACCTAGAACATGGGGGGAGGCAGGGCAGGTCTTTGCTGACCAAAGACCCAAAGCTCTAAAGAAGGAGTGCTGCCCAGCTTGTATTGGTATCTCTGGGGTGAGGCTGCCATGAGTGGTGTGTGAAGAAGCTAGAAACTAGAACCACGCCATCCCTGAGACGATGAGCCTTTGAGAAGGTGATGCTTGAGGAACAGCGAGCAGACAGGAAGTGGTCTCTTCTCTCTCCTTTTGTTTTCCATTCTCACTCTGAGCCCCCTACTGGCCAATGCTGAAAGACAGCTAGATGGGAACGGAAAGATGTGGTTTGCAGAATCCCAGTCCTGACATCACAAAACAGAGTCTAGAAGGAAAGGGTTTAAAGCTGAGAGCCCATAGCTTAATAACCAACACAAACAGCAGTAAGAGACATCTTCCTACTGGCCCAAGAAAGTGGCCAGGAGGTTTATCACTGCCTGGAGATCTGGGTGAAAACAATATTATTCTCCAGTGAGCAATCAAAACAGTAATTTTGTATACAGTATAGGTGTGGAGTCTAAATAATATCCAAAAAATATAGATAGCTCAAAAAATAACACCAACAAATCCCAGACAAGTAAACCTCTGTGGTTACCAGCAGGAGAAAATGCAAAAACCCTCTGTCAGGTTCCTTCTATATCTCAGGGCCTCCCACAGAAAGAAAGAGTTTTCCACTAAAGATGAGCTCATTATCAAAAATTAAAAACCAGAGGGGGAAATGATTCACCATAATAGTGAGTCAGCTATCACAAAACCAGAGGAAAAAAAAAAGAAAACAGAATCAGCAAAGTCAAGGGCTTGAGAGATTAGAAAAACAAAGTATATCTGTTTAAAATCACAGAAAGATAAAAGAAAATAATCATAATGAAAGAATAAGGAAACATGGGGGAAAGAGGCATATTTTTCTAACAGGTAAAATAGAACATCCAGAAGAGCAAAATATGTCCATTAAAAATAAAAACTCAAACAGCAGGTTAGACTGTTTGAAGAGAGAATTAGCCAACTGATGACTCTAGAACTGAACAAATTATCCGTAATGCAGCACAGGGAGATAAAGAGTTGTCTTTTTTTTTTTTAAGAGGGTTTCCAGTTAAACATGGAGCCTTTAATATAAATATTTATTACCCCTCTTTCCTGAAAATTCCACCAAAAGGATAGTGGTTAAAAAAAGGCAGAAACCCAAAAGGACAAATGGAATGGGAGAAGACATGCAGTAATAAAAGGTTAGTAATAAGTGTTATGCCCAGAGAAAGCTCAAACCTAAGCCAACAATGGCAAGCCATAAAGCCAGAAGATTTATGCTGGCGTGTCTGAGAGTAGAGGTGTTCGCAGAATTCTAAATAGAACTGGCTGAAAAACAGTGTGTAAAGGCTGGATCCAGTTCCCCTCTCATCCCTAGCAGGAAGTATTCTGTAGAAGCTGAACCAGATAGAGTCTGGATTTAGCAAAACCCAACTAAACTTTGGGCCAGGCCCATGCTAGAAATTGAGGGGGTAAGTGAAGTTCTGCATACTGTAAGGTGAGGCCCCACACCTTCCTGCATTTAACTTTGAGGACATTAGCAGCCAAATTCCACCTCTCGGGCAGGAAAGTGCAGTATGTCCCCACTGGGAAACTGAGCAACTCAAGAGAAATTTCTACCCTTTGTGGTATAAAATACTTTTTCTCCACTGTCTGGTAATTTTTGGCTAGGTTCATTTTGAAAAGCGATAATTAAAAAGTTGATTGGAAACTCTGAGTGTCAAAAAGAAAAGAAAACAGAAAAGGAATGCTAATGAAACAGAATCAATGAGTAGAAGCAAAAAAAAAAACCCAACAACAACCTTATTATTAATACTTTCAGTTACAAGAAAAGACAACACATGCATTAAATAAGAACAGAAGACAATTAAAAAGAAAACAACTGGGAAACAAAAATAATCTTTTGGAAAATAAAAATTTAACAGTAGAAAGGAAAACTTGCATGGAAAAGTTGAAAGATAATGGGAGGAAGGAGTGCATCAAAGAAGATATAAAAGAGAACTAACTCCTCATCTTCTCTAGTAGTAACGAATACATGATAGAGAAACCTGGAAATCCAATAACAGCAGCAGCATATTGTAGAAATACAGAGGTAAATATTAGAAGAAACAATTAAGAGTTGGAATTGTGTGTTTGGGAGTAGGAATCTAGTGTGAGGCAGGAACTATTTATCTTGGCATAAGTCTGTCAAACCATTTGGCTTTTAAACATTGCATATGTATTACTTCAACAAAAATTTTTTAACTACCTATATACATATATGTGTTTGTATATACATGTATGTATGTGTAGATATAGACATGAAAACATCATCAGGAACCATGTAACATACATAAGATAAGAAGGACCAACATATGACTAGAAAATAGTTTCAGAAGAAGAAATAGAGGAAATGAGTGAGATACAGTATTTTTAAAACATTAGTTAAGAACTTTGTATTTTTAAAGAAATACATGCTGTTCAGAATAAAGAAGCTCTCCAAGTCACAAGCAAGATAAAGCTAAGGGCACATATTCTAGTAGATCAATTTCCCTGTGTTTTGTGTTTTACTTCATTGTGAGCTCACCCTGGCTGGGCTGTGGAAATGTCCCTATCGACGGATTTTTAACATTTGCTAAGCAAAGCCTGATGCAGAAAGTGTGATAATGTAATGATACAAAGAGTTTGATAATAAAATATAACATAATAAAATACAACATATGATACAATACTATCTATTGAAAGTTTAAAAGCAGAGGGATGAAAAGATAAATCAAGCTAAAAATAAGGAAAAGGAAGTTGGCGTGGCAATGGTAATGTAAGAAAAGTAGCCTTAAGCTTTGATCACCCAAGAGCCCCAGGAGATGGACAGTATTCACAGTTTGTCATCCAGCAAGTGTTTGCTGTGGCCTGCAGACAGGTGGCTGCCAGGCCATCTGACGAGCCCAGATGAACTCCTCAGCCTGAGCCAGGTCTCTCTACTTTCTCCCCTCTGTCTGCAACGCTGAAATCTGTTTCCACATGCAACACTCCCCTGAAGCTGTACAGAGTGCTTTCGCATTTGCTTCCCCTGTGCATCCCAAAGGTTTCCTGCCCTGGGGTCTGTTTCAAGTTCATCTCTTAGATTGGGAATAAATGCAAAACACACGGGAAATGATGTCCTATGTATAATATGTGCCCTTAACTTTATCTTGCTTTTGACTTGGAGAGCTGCTTTATTCTGAACAGCATGTATTTATTTAAAAGTACAAATTTCTTAACCAATATTCTTTAAAATATTGTATTTCTCCCATTTTCTCTACTATTCCTCCAATAGCTTCAATGTTGTTGAATAAAACAGCCACTCTTCATTCTTCATCTGGTCTGTCCTCTCAGTGGTATTTGCCTGTGCACCTTCCTGTGTTTTCCATGGTCCTGGTGTGACCACTCTCTTCCCACTTTCCACCCTACCTCTCCTCAGTCCTCTTCCTTGGATCACTGGCCTCTTGAATGTGTTTCTCAGAGCTCCCTGAGCCCTTCACACTCAGGGGAGGAAGCCATGCAAACCCATGGCTTCATCTAGCACCCAGTGTTGACATCTTCCAAATCAATGGTCAGTCTGGGGCTGCCCAATGAATTATCTTTTTGGATGTTTCAGCATGCATAAAACTGAATATTTCATTTCTATACCCCTCAATCACCTTCCTGCACTCTCCCCCACAGTCCCCCATCCACCCACCTCCCAATTTCACCCCCTTATGTCTGTCACATGGAATGTTCTATCATCCTTCTGGGGACATCAAAGTGAGTGGTCCAAGAGTTACTCCTTCATCCACCCTGCCTTAGCCAAGCCATTATTAGATCTTTAGAATATACCTAGTTATATCTCTTATAAATAATATATAATATAAATAAAGAGCATTAAAATTTAAATAATTGCACCCAACAGAATAAGAATTATTAAATTTTTAAAAGAGCAGGAAGTGGGACTTTTATAAATAAATATGAAAATATATTTTAAAGCTATAATAATTAAGAAGCATGATATTTGTGCAAGAACTGGATTAATGGAAAAGGAGAGATGGATCTGATGCAGATCCTAAAATATATAAAAAGCTATCAATTATTCAATAAATAGACTAGAAAAATCAGGTGAGGAAATTCTCATACCATGATCCAAAATAGATTTCTGATGTATTCATGAATTAAATATGAAAGAGACATGAAGAAACTAAAGAGAATATGAGAAAAATTTGTTTATAAGAAGAATGACTTCTGATCAACATAAAAGCAATTGAAGAACTTTCAACAACATGATGGCATAAAAATGTAAAGCCAGCGTGTCAAAAACTCAGTAACATAATTCACACATAAATAATAAACTCGTTTTGAAAAAGTAACAACCAAAGGCTAAAATATATCTGAGCTCTGTATTTAAAAGACCTGACCATGGGCAGCCTTACCAAGGTGAGGGTGTGTGGGGAACCGTTCCAAGTGTGGGAAATGTGGCTCAGCCCCGACTCGAAGAAGCCAGTAGGAAGCGAGGTTGGCGGGCAGGACCCATGTCCATAGATAAGTTCTCCAGTGGGAAATCAGGCCTGCATTGTACCTAGACTGCTATGAGACTTGCTCTTGGTAAAAACTCCCTCACCCTGAGGCAAGCAAATGTTTACTGAGTATCTTTATCTTCCTAAAATCTGGGCTAGACCTTCCAGGTATAGAACCTAGCCCTTTGGACCACTTCTCCCTTTACATTGCAAATGTCCTCCTTTGATGTATTCAGCAACACCCTCTCCTGTGTCTGCAAAGATAACCACCCAAAACAAACCTTTGCATAGTAAAAGAGGACCTTCTTTGACTTTAGGAGCCTGGAAAACCAATAAAAGCTTGTCAAGGCAAGGGTCTTGGTGCTCCCCCTTTGAGCGAGTGGCTGAGGTGCTCAGAAGCACTCTCCTCTTGAGAGAGTGGCCACGCCGCCCCTTTTCCCCCACAGGACCTCTACCTCTGTAGTCTGTGTGTATGTGTATTGGAATACTGAAACCTCAACAGTGGATCTTGCGGGTCGAGATCTGCGTCAAGGGTGTACATTGAGAAGCTCATCTGTATACGTCTGTCTCCAGTCTGTCTATTGGTCACTGGCCCCTCAGAGCAGCCATGCTTTAAATGCATAGGAGAGTGAGGCTGGAAGGAGCCTTAAAAACTATGAGCCAGTTTCTCTTGGGGGTTCTTCCATCCTTTTGTAATTAAAGTGCTAAAAAAAATTTAAACAGGCTTTTGGATAAATGCTTAAGACTTTTCAGCTTTAAATAAAACACAAACAATCAAAATAGCAAACTGGGGTCTCTTTCATTGAAAGCTGATGCGGTGCAGTCTTTCTCAGGCCACAGATGGCATCAGTGGTGCTATATCAGCTCTAGACTCCCTCTTCTCCACATTATTCCCACTGTCTACTTCCAGTTTTCCTCACCTGTTTTCCTGGCTCTGCAGAAGCTTCCTCCCAGTTCTCTCCATTTCCAACAGGAGGCCCATTAATGCACACTCAACATTGTTTCCAAGTTCATAGGCACCATAGTGATTAAAGGCATGGACTCCAGAGCACAATGTAAAGGTTCAAATCCTGGATCTACCTGAACATCCAAAAGTGATATGTTTCTGAGACACAAATTGCAAGCCCCTGCTCCACTATGAACCCTCTCATTGGTAGTCCAGCAAATGGGCCATCCATCTGCCCCATAACACTCTGTCAATTTACTAAATTCGCTGCGGCACCCAGGGGACTATTGAGCAATAAGCAATATTATAATACTCCAAGAGGGCAGAGACTTCTAGAGAAGTCTGAAACAGAACCATTTTTCTTGGTTTGAAATAATTAGATATCTCATTTTTTAAGAACATGTGTTCTTAAAAAAATTAACTTGTTTTCTAAAATAAAATCTGGGTTAAACTTAACCATTTTCAGTAGACCTTTGAGGTTCTCAAAGCATAAAAATGTAGGATCCAATCACGCAGTATCTAATACTTGTACAGCACCACTAAACCTATGATTGTGTTGTGGTTTCTACATGTTCTTTTTGCAACACGGTGAGTTTGATAGCTATCTGAGCTGTTAGCACTCTTAGATGAAGAGATTTAGGAACAGAGCGTAAGCTAATTGCCTCGGATTACGTGACCGAATAGTGCCGAGATGAACAGCACCTTGGGATCCTCGTTAGAGTGGTATCCATCATGCAACCAAGAGCCTGCGTGGACCTGAGAGGCATTCTCCCCATGGACTTCCTGGCAGTCAGGTCTCCGTTCATTTTATGTCAAGTTTTCAGACTCTGCTACTCAACAGAGATGGGAAAATAAGGAGCTTGGGAAATTTTGAAAGAAATGGATTTCTTTCTAATTTGAAAAGTGGAACCTAACAGAAAAATCTCAGGGGGGAAAAAGAAGAAGAAAAAGCAAGGGGAAGACAAATCAGAACACAATTATTCAGACAAAATCAGAATTTTTAAAAAAAATTTCAACTAGAATAAGTATTCCTAAATTCATAAAATTTAGGCCAGAATTAAAGCACAAAAACCTTGAACATTTGCAAATAGGGTCACATTAAGTCCACAGAGCAGTTACAGATACCAGATCCTGGGGAGAATTGGCAGGAAGAGGTAGAATTAGAAGACAGCTGAGGAGGCTGCTCTTTTTTTAAGGCTTCCCAACTCACTACCTTCCACACTCATCTTTGCTGTCACCCTCTGTGCAGAGCCTTGATGGGGAATATGGCCCATGGTTTTCATTTCTCCATCCCAGACATTGGAAACAATGTGTTACAATGAGAAGAATACAGGATAGCAAATCAGGAGACCTGGTCCTAGATCCCCTTTCTGCTGCTGACCAGCTACATGAACTTTGACAGTGCATTCACCTCTGGGGCACATGATCCTCCTTAGTAAAATGACTGTGCTGAACATTAAGGTCACTTTTTGCCTTGAACTTCAATAAACCAGTCCAAATGAAGAAGAGATAGATAAATCCCTAAAGCTTAACTGAGATCCCTAGAACCACTAGCTTTTCATTTCCCCTACTTTCTGTCCAGGAAGTGCCTTTATTTCCCACTTACCCCCAAACCCCCAAACCCCCATTAAAATGTGATACAGTTTGATTCCATCATTTGGACTTTGTCAAAAAGCCTTTTATACTAAACTCATTATATTTATATAGCAAGCCTTTGAGTCTACAATTATCCAAATGGATGGAGTTTCAGCCAAAGCCAAGAGTAGGGATTTGATGTGGAATCAGAATGTCCTATTAGTTCTTGCTAAGCCTTGTCCTGTGGGTGATCTGGTTGTAGTCATTTCAGAAAGTCTGCAAGGTTGGATCAAAACAGGAAATATGGAGGATTGCCTGCTCTCTCCCTTCCCTACTCCTCCTTTCTCGTAATCATTTCTTTCTATAAAAGAGGTCTGAATGGATAGGACATGTGGGAAGCATTCTGGAGACTTGGGCATATGAAGAATCTCTTTGCCACTGGAGCATGAACCTGCAAAATACATCATCCCGGAGGCCCACCCATTTGGGAGGCCACATGCAGAAACCAGGCTTGTGTAGAATCATCTATTGCAAACAAGTAAAACTTACTGCAAGGGAAACATGACATCTACACTAAGTTATTTAGGCTTCACGATAACTGGGAATAAACAATAAGAAATCTATGGTTTAGCTGCATTTGTTTGGGGACTTTTCACTTTGGTAGCCCTCTTGTTTCTTCAGCGGACAACCTTCCTTGCTCTTAAATCTCACTCACACATGCTCCAATACCACCAAACACACTCGGGGAATTAACTCTGGGCAACAGCAGTTTCCTTCTCCTGAAAATCTACTTCCCCTGATCCATGAGATTTCCTGGGTTCTGTCCTGAACCCCAACACCCAGCTTTCACATGCCCATGGCCTCGCAGCCTTCTTCTTCATTTTCTTACCTGGAGAGCCCCTAACAGCTACTGGTGTTCAGGGCTCTACCACCAGCACAGCGAGTGACGGCTTGGACTAGGTGAATGAGAAGAAAATGGATCTCAGATGAGGAAGAGAAGGGAAGACCTCAAACGTTTACAGATGTAGAATGTTGATTTCTCTGGGCCTTCCGGTGCTACTACTCTTCTTTATCTTATGTCTCTCATTTTTCTTCTGAGCACAATGGCTGAAAGTAAACTAGGAAAATATACATAAAATAAAATGAAAACACATGAATAAGTACCAAGAGCATGGAACTGAGACTCCAACTCTAGAATCTAATGATTCCTTTGGAAACTGTTTCTCACAGAAGTTCCTTTTAGACCTAGTGGCTCAGCTACACCATGACATTTAGAGCACCTCTCACTGAGTTTGTCTAAGTAGGTAGGAGACAATGGGGATATGAATTCATGGCCCAGGAAAGGTAGACTGATGTGCAGGACAACCAGAAAGTCAGAAAGAAGAATGGCGCCAAACTTCAGGAAGTTTTCTTCACTGAAGAGTCAAGTAACCAGGTCTAGATTTCCCTGTTCTGTATCATCTTGACACCTGCAATGGCAAATATGTCTTTGGATGCTGCAAGTTGTGATCAACAGAGATTTTTAAGTAGCCAGCAAACAAGACTTCCTCCAAACATGGGTTTCTTCCTCACTCTAGAAATAGAATTTCAGTGTATCCATTCTAACAGCAGGAGAAGAGGGGGAAAGAGAGAAAGAGAAAGTAAATACCCAAGAAACAGAGCCACACACTGTGATGCTTTCAAATAAAGCAAAAATATCGACTCTGTGTATTAATCAAGGGGAGGAGCAGCCGTGTGCAATTTCCCAGATAAGAAGTAGTTATGGTTACTGCACTTTGGAAAGCAGGAGCTGAGGGGAAGTGTCACATTAGATAACTGCAATTTAAGTCAAACAACAGCTTAATAAAGTGTCAGCAGCTCCCTCACAGTTTTAAAACAGATGGGCTTTGCTACCCAGGAAGAAAGAATTTTTAGACACACTGTGATTTGGAGAGTCTATCGTCGCCCTTGACTGAATCATTAAAATTCTGAAAAGCGTGAATAATGATGAAATCTCTCCTTCACTTCCGAAACTTTGGTGCTATATGTCTCATGTGGTCAACAGTGTAAAACCATTGGCAAATTATGATACGGGGAACGGACATTTATATATTTGCAAACTTTGAATAAGATTGTAGCCAAAGCATTTTAGAATCTTCTTATCTCTTCGTGAGCAGGTGTAGAGGGCACTAAGAAGGTGGCTAACATTTTAAGGTCAGACCAATGAATCATGTATTATGGCCACATGGGTATGTCGACACATGTGTGCACGTGTGTGCAGGTGACTTCAGCTATGCAATGATTAGATGTTCTTCCCGTCACACCCGGGTGAGTAACTTTTTCCAGTGTGTCCAGAATTTTCCCAGGTTTAGCACTGGAAATTTTCAGTTTCCTGGGAAATTCCTGATCCTAAGCAAACCAGGAGAGTTAGTTACCCCTTGGCCTTAATGCTTTCAGATGCTACAATAAATTACAGTAGAGTCTTTTTTTCCTTTTTTTCCCCCAGCTTTATTGAGATATAATTGACACAATGTTTTTTAAGGTGTACAAGGTGTTGATCTGACCCGTTCATATATTGCAATGTGATTACCACCCTAGCTTTAGCTAACTGCCCTATTGCTCACATAGTCACCATTCTTTCTGGGGTGAGACTATTTAAGGTCTACTCTCTTAGTAACTTTATATAGCACAGCATTACTATCTATCATCCCTGTGCTCTGCATTTGATCCTCAGAACTTATTTATCTTCCAACTCGAAGTGTGCACTTTTTCACCAACATCTCCCCATTGCACACTCCCTCCCCCAGCCCCAGGTAACCACCATTCTACTCTGTTTGTATGAGTTTGGCTTTTTTAGATTCTACGCATAAGTGATACCATATAGTGTTTGTCTTTCTGTGTCTGACTTATTTCACTTAGTGTAGTGTCCTCTAGGACCATCACGTTACCCTCAAAAAATTACTAATAGAACCACTGATGCTCCAGCAACCCCACTCCTAGGTATACACCCAAGGAAACGAAAACACTGTATCAAAGAGATATTTGTACTCCCCACATCGGCCACAGCCCCACTCACCACACAGCCTTTTCTCTTGATGGAAGACCCTGGTCCCTTAAAGAAGCCATGAGAACCCCTTTCTCTCAATTCTAACATAAGACCCTGGCATCTGCCTCACTTTCCATTTAGTACTGGAAACTAAGCCATTGGAGATGAAATACATTGTTCATAAACGCTATCCCACAAACACACGTAGGAGTGAATAAGGCTTCCAGGTGTTCTTTCCTCACAGGCCCTGCAGGGTATTTAAGAGGACTGATTACAACTTTCCCTTAAAAAGGTGGAAGCAGCCCTGGCCAGATTGGGAGGCCTAGGTTCCTGTCCTGGTACTGCTCTGACTAGCTAATTAACCTTGGATGAGTTGCTTCACCTATAGGGTTGACCAGCCAACTGTTTGACCAGCCAGCTGGTGGGTTGGGCTGTGTTTCTGCTCCTAGATGTCTGACTTCCTGTATCATCTCTTCCCAGCTGTGTGGTGTTAGCCCTGCCTCTCTCTAATGAGCTTCATAAGCTTGTGTGTCTCAGATATTGGGCAACAAGAGGCAATAATATTAGGTCATTTTATTTAGGCTACTGACAAGTTTCCATGTGGATGATATGGTTAGTGAACAAGAATTGACTAGAATATTTATTCCCCTAATAATCAAGATTAACATCGCTCCCCAAACTCTGAAACCAATTAGAATTTCTGCCACATGTAAAAAAGTTACTAAATGACACTACAATTTTGTGTTTAATTACTAATGAAAAGAGAACAACATGGCATCATTTCATCAAACCAATAATTTAGTTTTATGTGATAGACGAAACTATGCTAGAGTTATAACCTGTCTCCTATAAATAGAGAGATCACACATATTTTTATTATGAAGTTGTGTTCTTCTTTCCCATTAAAATTTGAATTTTATTGTGGGGGGTATTAATCCTAACATGGCATTTTATTTGGAAAAATAAGCTCTTATCATACCAACATAGAAATAACTTAATAACACAACACTGTATTCATTGAAGCTTATCATCAAAGTTGCAGATTCTAACACAACAAAGCTTTGTCCCAAATCAAAAGGCAAATCAAACTCATCTCCTTCATCTTTACTTTTTGACTCAGGAAGTTCCTGTCAAAAAGCCCAATTCTTTCTAGCTTCACACCTTGTGTGTTAAAGGAGCAGTAGGTCAGTAATAATTAATTAAAAGAGTTACTTAAGCAGAAAAGAGAAATTTACTGAGCAATATCCCACTTCTTGGTGAAAACCTCATCCTGGGCAATAGTGTGTCCTGAGCAAGTGGCTTTATTTCTGATTTAACAGTAGGGTATTTCTTAGCTTCCTCATCCAACCTGCTTCCATTTTCACAATGACTGAACAAATGCAATTAGCTCGTAGTGAGCCAAGTAATGGTTTTCTTAAAGGATTGGGAACACTTTCTTAGACTCTAATGTGTAAGGTTGCCTG
Source organism: Desmodus rotundus (assembly GCF_022682495.2). Taxonomy (NCBI): domain Eukaryota; kingdom Metazoa; phylum Chordata; class Mammalia; order Chiroptera; family Phyllostomidae; genus Desmodus; species Desmodus rotundus. The sequence continues at coordinate 184,793,107 of NC_071387.1, read as the reverse complement.
CTGCAGCTTTTTCCAGCTGGGCTCCCATTGGTAGCGACCACATGTCTTTTCCTAGCATACCAAGACAGCAAACAATACCAGCGGTTTGAAGGGCTGGTTGAGAGTTTGGATGAGGGTGGGGGGAGATGTAGGGCCTCACTGCCGTTTCTCAATTGTGAACTTTACCTGGAAGGAAAGGATCTAACACACTCAGGCATACCTACTGAATGCTGGGTGTTGCACTAATGCTTTTACATGCATGATGGAACTTTAGCATCCTGGAACTTCAGTTCTATCAGAGCAGAGACCTTATCTGTCTTGCTCACCATTGTATCCCCAGAACGTATGAGAAGCTGTATACTCTTGGGTAGATCCATATTTAACTTCAGTTCCTACACAGAAAAAAAAAGAATTCTAATTATTTCATAATCAATGCAAAACTATTTGGCAGGCTAAATTCTGCATGCTTTGAGTGTACTTTATTCTGGGTAGAATAAAGTTAGTTAATATAGCAGTCATATCTGCAGTCTTATTTCTGAAACTGACACCACTACTGCTTGTTTTGTAGCCCATAGGAATTTACCCAAACAACTTTTTTTATTTAAAATAAAATTTCTCAGCCTTGTTCAGTGCAGCTCAGTTGCTTGGAACACCACCCCATGGACTAAGAGACTGCAGGTTTGATTCCCAGGCAGGGCACATACCCAGGTTGCAGGTTTGATCCCCAGTCAGGGTACATACCCTGGTTGGGGCATGTATGAGATGGCAGCAAATTGATGTTTCTCTCTCACACTGATATTTCTTGCTCTTGCTCTCTCTCTCTCTCTCTCTCTCTAAAAGAAATGAAAAAAATGTCTTTGGGTGAAGATAAAATATTTTAAAATAACTTTTTAAAATCATTTCTACATTTTGGCTCCTCAGAGGGAAAAAAAATCACTATTATTAAGTAGATATTTTTATACAAATAAATCAAACTTCCTAATTGTAATGATATGTAATATTGAATCTCACAGAATTTTTAAGTTATAGAAACTTGACCAGTAAAGAAACCATAATTCCTTGGAAAGCTTCCTCATTTGTAGACTTATCACAGCAAAACAAACAAACAAACAAAACACTCAAATACAAAAGCAAAAGACAAAACTGTGAACCCCCTGAACCATCAGCCTCCAAACAGGGAGGTATGGGGGCAGTTTTCATGGCACCTAGCACGTAATAGACTGTTAATAAGCATTTATTTTTTTGTATGGGTAGATGGATGAATGAAGGGGTAGATGGATGGATGGATGACTTGCATCGCCATGTAAGAAGCTTTGGTAGGCAAACGTGGAGACATAGGTAGATACGCTTTGCTTCCCCACACAACCAAAAGAAGGATAACAACCAATTTAATAACAAAAAACAGAAAACCAAACTGTATGGAAGTCTGACAACCAAGGAGATAAAGAAGAAACTTTCGTCCAGCCAGGTAGGAGGGGTGGAGATGGGAAGCTGGGGCAGAGAGAACATGGACAAGGCGGCAGCTGGAAGACCGGGGAGGGTGAGGCATAGATGGTGGATCAGGATATCCCACATCCTTGTGCAGGTAAACCGAGAGGATCAACTGGGGAGCAAGACAGACTATGCAATGCAGGGTTCCAACGCTGGAAACTAAAGCCTCAAAACCTCTGGCTGTAAAAACCTGTGGGCGTTGAAGCCATGAGAGAAACTTCCAGTTTCACAAGAAAGTCCGTTGGAGGGACCTATGGAGTCCTATAAGCCCACCTCCACAACCCACCACCTGGGAATTAGCACCTGAAAGGGCACAATGTGCTTGTGGAAAGTGAAGGAAGTGACTGAAAGTGGGGCGAGAGTCGAGCAAGCAGCATTGTTCCCTCTCTGATACCTCCCCCACAGATAGCACCACAACGCAGCAAAGAGTGTTGCCCCACTCTAGCAAATACCTAAGGCTCTGCCCCTTACAAGATAACAGGTGTGCCAAGACAAAGAAATATGGCCCAAATGAAAGAACAGATCAAAACTCCAGAAAAAGAACTAAGCAAAAAAGAGATAGCCAACTTTTCAGATGCAGAATTCAAAACACGGGTAATCAGGATGCTCACAGACATGACTGGGTATGGCTGCAAAATAAAGGAAGAAATGAAAGCTATGCAAAATGAAATAAAGAAAAATATACAGGGAACCAACAGTGAAGGGAAGGAAACCAGGAATCAATGATTTGGAACAAAAGGAAGAAATAAACATCCAGCCAGAACAGAATGAAGAAACAAGAATTCAAAAAAAATGAGGAGAGGCTTAGGAACCTCTGGGACAGCTTTAAATGTTCCAACATCTGAATCATAGGGATGCCAGAAAAAGAAGAGGAAGAAAAAGAAATTAAAAACTTATTTGAACAAATAATGAAGGAAAACTTCCCCAATCTGGTGAAGGAAATAGATTTCCCAGAAGTCCAGGAAGCTCACACAGTCCCAAAGAAGTCGGATCCAAGGAGGAACACACCTAGACACATCATAATTACATTACCTAAGATTAAAGAGAAGGAAAGAATCTTAAAAGAAGCAAGAGTAAAGGACACAGTTACCTACAAAGGATTTCCATAAGACTATCAGCTGATTTCTCAAAGGAAAACTTACAGGCAAGAAGGGGCTGGAAATAAGTATTCCAAGTCATGAAAGGCAAGGGCCTACATCCAAGATTACTCTATCCAGCAAAGCTATCATTTAGAATGGGAGGGCAGATAAAGTGCTTCCCAAATAAGGTCAAGTTAAAGGAGTTCATCATCACTAAGCCCTTATTATATGAAATGTTAAAGGGGAATAAGATCAAAAATATGAACAGTAAAATGACAACAAACTCACAATTGTTAATAATTGAACCTAAAAACGAAAACAAACTAAGCAATCAGCTAGAACAGTAATAGAATCACAGAAATGGAGAACACAGAGAGGGTTATCAGTAGAGGGGGGGAGAATGGGAGGAAAAGGTACAGAGAATAAGAAGCATAGTTGGTAGGCACAAAATAGACAGAGGGGGAAGTTAAGAATAGTGTGGGAAATGGAGAAGCCAAAGAACTTACATGCACAACCCATGGCCATGAGCTAAGGGAAGGAATGCTGGAGGAAAGGGTGGAGGGGGATAAAGGGGAGAAAAAATAGGTCAACTGTAATAGCATAATCAATAAAATATACTTTAAAAAATTAATTAATTAAAAAAGAAGCTATGGTAAGCAAAGGATGTGTAGTTCCAGGACTATAGAACATTAAAGAACAGCTATTAGAAACCAGGGTGAAGATCCACTGGTTTAACAGAACACATTATCTGAGAACAAGTTAGCCAAAATGGAGGTCATTATTTATGTCCAGTAGGGGTCATGGACTTATTCTAATCTGAAGATTCAAAGAGATTGTGCATGTTCACATAGAACAGGGAGGCAAACTCAAGCAGAATACAGATGGGCTTTCTAAATTGGGATATTTTAAGAATTGGAAATATTTTAAAAATATTTTAAGGAAATATTTTAAGATATTTTACAGAGCCCAAGGACTGTTCTATTGGCTTCCCATTGTGGACTCTGCAACACCCAAATAAAGCTTGTGTGGGTTACCTAGAAAATTAGGTGACTTCATGAAGTATTTTCTTGGAGATAGCACAGTCCAAGAACAGATTGCAACAGAGAGTGACTCCCAAGTCCTTGTAGTCTCAGTTTACAGGTACAGCCAGAGCTGGGTCTCCTAAAACATGATGCTTTCCTGAGTCTCAGCCAGAAGGCTAGGACTCAAGTCCTGAAAATACCTAACACTGGGGTCAAAGGTGAGCAGAACAGTCATTTGACCCAACACTCTCTATTCGACCTTGTCACATCTCCTAATCAAAGTGAGAGAGTAGGTTCTGCATGGAACATTTCTGCCCACTGCCTTAAAAGCTCCCACCCCCAATAATAGTTGGGAGGTGGAGGTGACCCAGGAATCGTCTTGCTTTGACTAACGCTCTGTCCTAGCGGCTTGGCTGCGACAGAACTGCTGAGCTGGTTTTTGCTCTGCCTCAGGTGTCACTGGTGACAGCTAGTGGGGCAGAGGTTGCTGAATCTTTATACCTGGCAATGAGGTGAGAAAAAGCACATGCACAGCTGGATTTTCTGATCACAGGTTGGGTTCGCAAAGCTTCGGGTTGAGGAGGGAGGGAGTCATCTTTGAAGGTGCTAACTGAAGAGTCCAGCTGGAAATCAAAATCCATAAAATCAAAGAGGGAATTCCATATTTTGTCTGCTTCCAGATTTCTCTTATTTCAAGTGATTAAATGAAACAAGTAGGAATTCCTCCAAAGCAAAAATCATTGGATTTAAATAATTTAAATACAAACCCTGTCTTCTCTTTACAGCTTGTCTATAAACTTCTTGAGAGTAGAGACCCTGTTTTCCACTTCTCTTACTCCTCCCAGTACAATTTCTGGCACCGTGCACACAACAGGGAGTGAATAGCCGCTTTTGGTAGGAGTGAAACAATACAGACCTAACACAGAGCAGCTTCCTAACAAACAGACAATGTACAGGCCTGAAAGGGGGTGTAAAGACACACATAGAATACAAATTTGCAACTGAAAAATTTGGAAGAAAATTCCTCTAGTAGATAGAGCAAGGTTAGGGCAAGAGGACCTGGGTTCAGGTCCGGTCTCCACCACCTTCTCTCTACCTCTGTGTGACCATCAGGAAATTTCTCCATTTCTCGAGCCTGAAGTATTGACTTTGCAGGGTTGTCATGACCCCATGACACCACAGCCAGATTACGCCAATCTGCTGCTCTAAAACCTGCCTCTAATGGCTTCCTATCTTGTGCCAAGGAAAAGCCTACATCCTTACAGAACATTCTCCTCACCCTGGCCTCAACCTCCACTTTCTAGAGGAGTAGAGCTGAGATAGATCCTATATATCTTCTTGATCTACTTCATTTATGTTCTGTTTTCCTCCTAGAATGTAAGCTCAATGAGGTTGAGAACTCATAGACTTTATCCACAGCACTTTGAGTGGTACCTGGAAGTCAATACATATTTGTTGAATAAATGGATGGATTTCTAGCACAGTATCTGACACATAGGAACTTTTCACTAAACAGATTTTCACTGTTGTACTTATTATCTAGGACCACCAGGATAAGCAAAGCTAGGTACTGTGTGCTTTAATCATATAAAAAATAATAATAATAAGCCTTTCTAGGAACAAAATCATAAAAATGTTTAGTGAAGTGTTTTTATATTTTTGAGACCTCATTTCCTGGGTTGGATTTTTTTGTACTTAGTCCTAATTATACTCCAATGTTCTTATCAATGAAATTATAAAAGGGAAAACAGAGAAAACAAAAGTATAAGACAAAGGAAATCAATAAAAGGAAAGGGAGACATAGATCATGTAGTAAAGAGCAGCCACAAAAGAAGCCCGAAAAGTAAAAAGGTGTAGGAATCTGTGGGGAGAGAGCATTTCCAGATGCTGTGTTCACATACAAGAAAATGGAGTCGAGGAGGAAGGAGGATTTGTCAGGGAGAAGCAGAGAGGTGGAGAAAATTAGCTGCACATTTTTGCAATGCTGCCTCCAACACTACAACTTTGAGAAGCCAGTCTGAGCAATGGAAAAGCTCTGTTTTCTCTCCTTGCAGACACTTCTTTCCCAGTACATTGCAGCAAGTTGCGGCAATTGCACCGACTTCTTTCACAAGATTATAAGAGAGATGCTTTTGTAGAAACTCAAATTTCAAACATTTCTTCAGAGTTGCTGATGTAAAAAAATGTTCACTTCATTATTACATATTTGGAAAACCCAAGACACTCTAAGGAAAAGATATTCTGACAGTAAAAAGACTTTTGTAAGGTAACAAATTTTCTAATTAACAAAGAAAAATGAAGACCCATTACATATTATAAACAAAAACTAATAGGAAGATATTTATGATAGCATAAAAGGGAAGAAAATACATAGGCATAAATCTTAGAAAAGAGTGCCTGAAACCCATATGAAGAAAATCATAACACACCCCCAAAATACCAAAAATAGACTGGAACAAATCGGAAGATACTCTACATAAAAGATATCAGCTCTCACCAAGATAATATATAAACTTAATGTGATCTAAATTTGAAAAATTATCAGGATTTTTTTCTCTTGGCCAGACAGGTTGATTATAGAGTTCATTTGGAATAACAAGCAAACATAGCACCCAGAAAAAGAAGAGGAAAGAGGGGGAGAGGAGAGTGGCTGGACCAGTGAGAGGGTAAAACACACTATGAAGCTTCTATAATTTAGAAGTTTTTTATATTGGCGCTAAGTACACAGACAGGATACAGAATAGAAAATGCAGAAACAGACTCACGTGAATACAAAAGGCTGGTGTCCAATAAAAACAACATAGTCAGTCCATGGGGAGAAGGTGTACTTTTTCATAGGTGGTATTGGAATAACTGCAGAGCCACAGGGGAAAAACAAAATTGAAGCTTTATATTTATCCTGCACACCAGGATAATTGCAAATGGTGTACAGTTAAATGACTGGGGAGAAAACCAACATAAGACAGGAAAAGAAAATATGAGTGAATTCCTTTTAACCTCAGAGTGAATAAACTTTCCTAATTGTGACTTGAAATCTAGAAACAATAAGTGAAAAGATTAATTTGACTTTTTTTAAAAAACTTTTTTATTCCAAAATAAAGCATAAGTAAAGTAAAAAGACAAACAATAGACTAAGAAGAAAAATAACATGCATCAGACAGTCAAAAGCCTTCTTGCCTCACAAGGGACCAACTGTGTGCTGTGATTCATGCTCCAGAGCTTCCCGTGGTCTCCAGCCTCCAGCAGAGCCCACAGCACTGCTTAGGGCCTCCTCTCACACACACATCCCCCATTCTCTGCTGATGCTGGCAGTGCTTTCTCAATAAACCCCTTGCACAAGCTTCCTGTCTTAGTCTCTGCTTCCGGGGACCTCGACATAAGACAGTCCCCATCTAAGTATGAAAGTATCTGGGTGGTTGGAGACTTTCATGGTTCCCACTGTCCCTCACACACACAGGCAGGTCCTGGCCCCACCCCCTTCTCCATATCTCCAGCTGGACTTCCTTCCCCTCTGAGAGCTCATGGTTCTGACAGCTGGGACACTGGGGCACCCTCAACATCCAACACCCCCAACACCGTCAGACAGGCTCCAAGGACATGAAGTCTCTTCCTCTCCACTGGCAGCCAGGCAGAGCCCCAGGGACACCAGCAATGTTCTTCTGCCGTGAATTTTTATGCTGCTGCGATGCCTCCCTACCTTTTTACATAGCTCCTCCATGCATTGCAATGTGCCGCTGTGTTGGGGATGCCTCGAGATCATTATAGAATCTATTCAGGACCTTGTCAGAGAGCCTCCCTAATGTGACAGATGAGAGGGGAGAGAAGAAAAGGAAAAGAAAGGGAGGAAAAAATCTTACTGTTTAAGATTCACTAGGGGAAAACTCCGCCTGTCTCCCTGAGAGATTTCACGTGGCTAACAGCTCCACCACTCGCTTCTCCCTTGCAGTAATAAGAAGAAAGGTGTTTTGTTCCCAAAATTTTGCAGGCATTTTGGGGGGAAGGTAGTATTTTTGTGTTTTGTTTTGTTTTTTACCTCTGCCTGGGCACCTCGCTCTAATGACAGCCCAGAAGGCAAATGGGGAGGGAGAGATTCCGTAAATCAATTTGTCTTCGATCATGTTCCAGCAGGTCTGGGTACAACTTCTTACGGGTTTCCACATGTTTGCACAGTGGATGGTTTTCAGGGTGCATGTTTGTGCTCACAAGCTGCGCCCTGATGGACACTGCTGCTCGCCCTCTATCAGAGCATCTGAAAGGCAACTGAACGCAGAGTGGAAAGGCTTCAGACACCCCTCTGCGGGTCGGCTTTCCAAGGCGAAGCTTCTGTGGAGTTATCTCCAAGGATCAAATGTTTTCCCTTCAGAAAATATTCCAGAATATCCCTCCAAAGTGCTGCCTTAAGGAGCCTATATTTTAAAATGTAGCTGCAAAACTGGGGAAGCAGTTAAGTCTCCCACCCAGGGTTTCACATCTTCCTCTGGGGCTTCCCAAAATGGACATGGTTTCCACCCATCTTTCCTATTTTTAAAAAAAAAAATTTTACAAACATTTTTCTTAATCCTATTTTTCAGTTTGGCCTGTCGTTTTTGTTCCACTCTCGTCTCTGTGACAACTCGCCACTTGTCTAACCACGTTTGCTTGAAGATGGAAAGATGGGCGAGAGGTAGAATTTTGCAGGACAATCATGAATGCACCTATGTAGAAAGTGGAGCACAGTAAATGCCCATCATGAGGATATTATGAAGTGACACAGGGTGAGGGGAAGAGCAATCAGCTCATCTGTGGATGTGGGACAGCACATGGCTTTTTAAGGGAGGTGATACTCAGTCAGGGTTTGAGGAATGGACATGACTTCTATAGTTAGAAATGGGAGGGGTGTGGTATAGGAACACAACAATGTTTTCCATGAAGGGAACAACGCATGCGAAGGCAGAGGCTGGGAAACACGGGCCAAGTTCACTGCATGGCAATCAATCCAGTGGGTACACAGAGGGTGGGCACGTGAGCCATGAAGACAGTAAGGGTAGGTTAGCCACAGGTCGTAAGGTCCCGCAAAGGCCTGGGGGAGAACTTCTGCCTTAATGTTAGGAAACCAGAAGCCACCCTGGCTAGTGTGGTTCAGTGGATGGAGTGCCAGCCTGCTAACCGAAAAGTCGCAGGTTTGATTCCCAGTCAGGGTACGTGCCTGGGTTGCAGGCCAGGTCCCCAGTTGGGGGCGTGTGAGAGGCAGCTGCACATCAATGTTTTTCTCCCTCTTTTTCTCCCTCCATTTTTTCTCTCTGAAAATAAGTAATGAAATCTTAAAAAAAAAAAAAGAAATTAGAAGACATTATGAAGTTTTTGAACAAATGAGTGATCTGATTATAGGTGGTCTGTACTAGTTTGCAAAGGCTTCCATAGCAAAGTGCCACAGATGGTGGCATAAACAACAGAAATTTATTTCCAGAGTTGTGGAGGCCAGAATTTCAAGACAAAGTGTCCACAGGGTTGGTATCTCCTGAGGGATCTCTCTTTAGCCTCTCTCTAGCCCCAGATGGCTGTTCTCCCCGTGTTTCTTCACATGGCCTTCCCTGTATGCTCATCTCCAAGTCCCAATTTACTCTTCTTATAAAGACACCAGTCATACTGGACTAGGGCCCCTGCATTGACATCATGTTAATTTAATTACCTTTTTAAAGAACCTATGTCCAGGTACAGTCACATTCTGAGGTACTAGGGTTAAGATTTCAACCCTTAAAGAGGATGGAGACAGAACAAAGAATGAAGACAGTAGAGCCTGGGAGGCCAGTGGAGGCTGGCCCAGTGGGTCCAGTGAGAAGAAATGAATGACGAGGAAATGAAGACTTGAGATTTTGTAAAGATGGATACTTAAGACTTGGCGTTGCTGGACATTGGGGATATGGGGTGGGGGATGGGAGCGAAGAACCAAAGATAGCCCCGTAACTCTCCCTGAGCCTGCTCGAAATTGACATGAACCTTTACACATAATAGCTCATCACTTGGAAGGAAGGAAGGAAGGAAGGAAGGAAAGTAGGAAGGAAGGAAGGAAGGAAATAAATAGTGAAAGAGATAATATGAGCAGGGACTAGAATGAAATCAAACTTGCTTTTAACAGTTCTTTTGTATTGCTTGAATTTTTTTAAATTATGTGTGCCAGTTTAAAAAATCAAAAACATAAATAATTATGGAACTTCAAAGGCTTTCCCTTTGGGGCTGGCTTTTCATATTACTGAACTCTCTTTCTGTGTCCTGGTCATGTAAGCTGAGGACGCCATCTGAGAAAACAACCCGGGAAGAAATCACAGTGGTCAAAGATGAGGTCAACCATGGCAAATTGTTATTTAGAGAGAGCAATTTGATGTAAGAAGGATTAACCTTGGATTAACTCTTCCAAAGAGATGCAATTACTGAAGGTCCCTCCCTCTTCACCCCAAATAGTTCATTACAAGGGGGCTTCGGGCTGTTGAGATGATTGAATGAAATGATAGCTAGAAAGTTCTTGACATCCTACCTAGCGCAGAGTACCTGCCCGATACATGCTAGCTATTCTCACGGCACTGACATCTTATCTTCTATGTATTACTTTTTGAGGAGCCTGGGCCCGTGGTTCACATGCACCAAAGAGATGCAGCTGTTCTTGGTCAATATTCCAACAGCTCTTCCTTTTCTTCTTGCCAACAGGATTCCAACTGTGTTCTGAGATTAGAAGACCTTGTGCTTCTGGGGACCAGACTCTCTCAGGCTCCAGGAAGAATCTTGATTGGTCTAAGGCAGTCTCTGCCATTTCACTCCCCTGTGGGTGACTGATTTAAGTTTGGGGAGGGGATGTAATCATGGTCAAGTGCAATGGGAGGGAGATTCAACTGGGAAATATCTGGGAAATTATTCCCTAGTCTTCAAAAGAGACATATGTTTTTATCTGTGTCATCTAGGTATGCCTAAAATTGTAGCAGCCATCTTCAAACCATGAGAGAAGCCAGCATAAAAGGAGAAACCAAGTCACCAAGGATAGCAGGGAGGAAAGGTGGGGTGAATTTAGTCCTAGACGATGTTGTTGAGCTACTGATTTGACAAATCCTGGTACTGGCCCAGCTCAGGATTTCTCATTAAAGGGGTAATAATAATCTTAACCTTAGTAGCTTGTGCATCCCTCGCAGCCAAAAGCACCCTAATCAGTATAAACTCTGGTTCATGTGAAAAGGTTCACCTGGTGCTTCTCTCACTGTTTTCTTCACCCAGAGTCAGGATAGAGTTTCAGGGTCCCTGTGCAGAGCCCTGTAGCCCAGCACTCTCCAAGCCAGAGCACATTACATATCCCTGAAGCATCTTCCCCCTGGAAGATCCTGAAAAAACAAGTACAATTTCCTTGTAGCTAAAGCCCACACATTTCCCGCTGACTCCCTCCCAAGCTGGGCCTTCTGTTCTGGAGTGATGAGCATCACTTTTCCCTGGACTCCCTCCAATGTTTTCAGCACCCTGGTGCTCATGTTTCTAAACCCCAATGCAGAATTCCAACAGTGGGCTCATCAGCTCTCTGCAGACTATTTTCTCTGTGTTTGCCAGGCTTCTTCTCTGATATGACTCACAATGCTTTTCCTACTTTATCTGCTGGTAAAGAAATGAGTCAGCCTCCCTGCCCTACAGCCCTGGGCTGTCTGCCATTCTTCCCAGATCCAATCTCCCGGCTGGATGTGAAATGGTAGCAATCGTAACAAAGCCTTACATTGCACAACACAGTCTTGAGAGTTTGCAGAGCATCTCCACACATGCCGCCAAATTTAGCCCTCGCAATGGTGTATGAGATAAACAGAGCACACAAAATTGTTCCTATTTTGCAGAAGACGAAACACATTTAGAGAGGATGACTGGTTGGTTCAAGGTCAAACAGCAGATAGCTAGCACAAGTGAAAAAACTAATCCAGAGTTAGACAGGGTTTCTCTCCATCTAACTCAATTCTATTCCACATGCAAGTACTCGGTCTTGCCTCTGTGCTCAGCACTTTGGGGCTCATCTGGGATGTCCGTGAGAATGGGGACTGGTGTAAACGTTCCCACTTAAAGAAGAAGCAGTTCAAATAGATGCCAAACAGAAGTGCCTGGAATAGAGTCACCTCTCACTGTCTATTTGTTGGGTAAACCTGACATGGTTCCAGGAATTTGATACACTCTGCTCTTTCTTCCATTAGAAAGATCCCCTTTGGTTTGTTTTTTCCTTGAACTCTGTAATGGGGAATAGAAGGCAGGGAGTAGAAGGTGTTCAGTGTCTAAGAGGCAGACCAATACATGGCCTTAACACGGAGAGCAGAGGCAAGCAGGGACTGGAGAGGAAAGCATATGGAAAAGGAGGCTCATAATGGTACAGCTAGGATTTATTTGATATTCTTAATAAAAACTGAAAATATTAGCTAGGTTTACTACTGACTGGGCTCAGGTGTATCATGATGAGTCTGTGTGTGTGGGGAGGGATATGCTCCAAAATCTAGTGTCTTAAAACCATAACCATTTATCACTTCTGAGTTAGCTGGACGGTTCTGAAGATTTGGGCTGGGTTTGGTGTTCTCAGCTCATCACACTCCTGTGTCTGTGCTTAGCAGGCAGACTGGCTGGGGGTGGAATGGTCTGGGGTGGCTTTGGCTGGGACAGTTGTCTCTGTTGCACATAGTCTCTCACCCTCAGACAGGCTAGCCTAGGGCAAAGCAGAGAAGTGTGAGAGGGCAGAAGTGCATGGAGTTTCCAGAGACCAAGCTCCGACCTGCCACACTGTCACATCCAATGCAGTGTGTGGGCCAATGCAAGTCACAAAGGCAGCCCACACCCAGGAACAGGGAAATAGATATCACCTCTAGATAAACAGAGCTGAAAAGTCACTTGATAAAGTGCTTGGAGAGAGGGAAGGGCAGAGAATAGGGGCCCATTGCATGGATTGAATTCTGAGGACCGAGAGAAAACTATTTGTAAGACTATCTTGTCCTTCCTCATGGAAAATAACCACAGGTCGGTCCTATGACCTGTGAATGCTCACTGAGTAGGACCAGTTGAAAAGCATCATTTGAGACTTCTCTGGTCATTTTGAGGTCAAGGAGATGATTTTGCATGAGAGAGGGTAGCCGTCCATACACCTAAAAAAAATGAAATTGCAGACCAGGAACGATGGATGGCTTTGGTCGCATTCAGGGCTCTGCATACCACCTGGGACAATGCCCTGTGGGAGGCGGGAACACTCACGGTATCCAGGTGCAGAATTTCACACTCACTGCTTGACAAGGGCTCCACACCCTGTGTGTTTGCAATCTCCACAACACCTGACAGCGAGGAAAATTCTGAGACCGGTTACTGAGTTTTATTCAGCATGCTTTTGAGAACTCTGATTGAGAGAGCAGATGTCAGGCTCCTCCCAGGTGTATCACATGAGAACCTCTCCTGAAGCAAAGAAAAAAAGAATCATCCTTCCACACTTTGTGCGACACAGAAGAGACGTCACTATCACCAAGAAGGGCTCTGAGACCTGCAGAAGAGTTAAAGCTTGATATCTTCCTGGTCAAAACTAATACGTACTGTTATAAAAATACAATATCTGAAATATATTATCTGCATGTACTTTTATAATTATGCAAATACCAGTAGTCAAATTTTTATGAATGCTAAAGACCAGATTGACCTAATACATGAATAGTAAACAATTGGGACAAATACAGGCATCTCTCAATGAATCCAGTCATGTGGATTGTTCTATTATGAAGACTATTTTTATGATTAAGAACTGCTACCTTTAGAACAAATGTCGCCAGGAGAGAGATGTGGAATCAGCCTAGAACCCCTGCTAACAGTCGAAAATTTATGGAATTCATTAACTTGTAAAATTCGCGCATCTTCCTTTTTACTACTGGCAGGCAGCAAAACGAGAGCCGAGCTCAGACGAACAAGCGATTCCCAGGAAGGAAAGGAATAGAGCGGAGACCTGTTTGATCAGTGCAGAGGTAAGACCATTGAAGCAGCCTGCTCTGGGAGAGGAAGCCAAGGAAGACAGTCACACAGGTGAGCCGGCAACCGTGCCCTTGGCTTTGTCCATCTGCTCTCACGGTTTGAGCACCTGCCTTGCACAGGGCATCCCCTCAGAGATGAAAGTCTCCTTCTAGCCCTGTTATAGTTCTGTAAAGTCTGGACTCTGTTGGGAGAACAAGAGGCCCCGGCCCCAGCAGTCACGTGTTTTCAGGTCACTGCTCCGATGCCCACACTTACATGGGACCTCACAGCCCCACTGTGGATCCTGGACATTTTTGCATCTGTCCTCAGACATGCCCTCTGCTTCTTCTGCAGCTCCTCCTGGTGGCCCATAGCAATGATCTCCTGTCACCCCTCAAGGGATTTTCCTGTACCCACCACCCTCCACCCACCCCCACCCCCTGCATGGCCCAGTCAGTCGGCACCCTCACAGGACAGGCCTGAGCTTGCCTGGTTAAGTCTGAAGTCTACACTCCCAACCTCTACCCTCTTTCCTCTTTAGCTCCCCCAGAGTAGAACAAGGGGCTGGGTCCTGGGATGAATACCTTCCTCCAGCTTTGCCTGCTGTGTCTGAATGGGGGCCATCTCCTAGATCCAGCAAAGTCAAGGGCGTGGGGTACAGTGAGAGGTAAATACCCCAGAGTGGAGCAGCCCCCTGCAACAATGGATTCCACACCAAGACCCTCACCTGGCCTGGGAAGGTAGCATCTTTATGGCTACATTTGAGATACAAAATCAGTTGAGCAGAGAGTCACATTCAAGATCACAGAAACTAGCAAATGAATTGAAAAATTGCTTCTGGCCCTCAGCCTGAATAAGAGTGTGGCTGGGAACCTGGAACATCCTTGGATTCCAATTCTATTTCTGCCACTTGCTGGCTATAAGATTTGGGGCAAGTTACTGAAGGTTTGGGGACCTCAGTCTACCCAGCAATGAAATGGGAATTTGAAGAGCCTATCCCAATGGATCCTTGTGAGGTCTGAAGCAGCTATTATGTATAAGATTGTACAGCAATGGAGGAAAACCAAAAGCACATGTAAGGCTGGAACAGCCCAGCCTCAGAGTACAAAGAGGAACCGTTGCTCCTGCCCACTTCTCTAACTCTAGGTGGTGACTCAGACCTCCACCCATAATAGCCTAAGCAGTAGCTACAGAGGCCAGACAAAAACCAAGAGCTGGACAAAAGCTCACATCCCTGAGGTCAGTCTAACTTTTTACTGGTGAGGAAGAGGGAGAATGCCAGAAAATCCAAGGATCACCCCAAAGCCCTGATTTATGGCCAGTTTGTAAACTCCCCCGACCACAGTGCCAAGGAGACAGGTGGCATCAGCTCTCCCTCCTTCTCCATTCCCTGCCAGCTTTTCTAAACATTAGGTTTAATGGATAGGAAGGAACAGAGGACAAGAGGGGGAAGGATGTGATAGGAATTCTGATCTTTGTGTTCTGCTAGAGAGCATTCTTCGCTCTCACAAGGACATGCACGGCTCTGAGTAGCTGTTTGCTCCTTTGCCTGGACTAATGAATGTCCAGATGAGTCTGATGGGCTCAGGTAGGAAAGGAAGATGCGTGAAGACAGAAGAGAAGCTGTGCAGGAGGGCACTTGCTGCAGGAGCTTCAGGGAGTGTGTGCGCACAGGCATATGCAGGAATACACACATACAGGCACACAGAAACACAAACATACACAGGTGCACAAAGACACACACACAGGCTCTCACTCACGGGGGCGCGCACACATGTAGACACAGCTACCACTCTCAGCTGAGTGATGGTGGAGGCCGCAGCAGCCAGAATGTCCAGCTTACTCATCTGTTGGTACAGTCCCAGACCAGGGTCCAGGACAGTGACTTTCTGTCCAATGTTTGCAGCATGTCTTCTAGGGTTTGCATCACTGAGATTTGACACCATCAAACTGGAGAGCTGTAAGTGTTTAACAATGGGTCCTCCGGGTTAGGGTTGGGGGGGGCCCTGATTTGGAGGGGTTACCAATTTCTGTGGTGTAAATACTCTCTCAGGGTTCATTTCAAGCCACCAACATGATGTCACAGAAAGAGAAGTTGGGAAAAGACATTGACAATCAGTTCTGGGGAGAGCACTGGCTGACTCAGGTTCTAAAATGTCACAAGTGGCTCTGACTCACAGGAATGGCTTTCCTAGTCAAAAGACCACAACACCAAACCCCAGCAAGAAAGGGAACCGAGCACCACCCCAGCTCCTGGCCAACGTCGATTAGTTTAGTGGACAATACTCAAACAGAATGGACAAGAAATCTTGGGAAGAAAAAACTTCTTTCTGCCCTTTGGAAAAAATGTATAGTCAACAAATGTAGTTGGTTTTTTTTTTTTTTTCCTGTTCAGAAACTGGCAGAATAAATATTACTGGGTAAACTCTGGAAGACATGACCTCATAAAATTTTTGTTTATTTGGTTGGATTTGGTTTAAAATAATTTTGAACAGCCTTATATCACACTGAATCACAAACAAATTTACTAGAAATGCACCCTAATTTAAATGAGGCCAGTGGGGAAGGATTCTCTGTCTCGTGTGTGGAGGACAGTTTTTCACGGGGGCTTAGGGTCACTGAACCCTCAGGAATGACGTCTGAAACGGGCAGAAGCAAACTCTGCATCCCAAGAAATCGCTAAGTCCTCTGCAAGCGACAGCCTTGCACCGCCGTTCTGCAAGACCCTCATCAGACAACTTCTTTTCATTCCTCTGCTTTTGCCCAGTTGTTTGCAGCTCACATTGTATTAGGTTTTCTGAATGTAAACCTGAGATGACTCCCAATGTAAACAGAGAAAGTGTCTGTTTCAGCCCATTTGAAAAAGTGCCCACTGGAATAGGGGAAGAGAAAACACATTTTTGTGTTTATCCAAAGGCAATGGAGCCTCGAACAGTAAGTTACAATTATAATATTCTTAAGGAAGGCAAAATCTTCAATTGCAAGATATACTGTACAATTGGTTATCTCTATACCATTAAGAGCATGTCCTATCCGAATGGACTAAATATATTCCGATGGCCAAGATCCTTTACAGAACAGCCTGGGCAACAAGGACATAAAAATAGAGCACCTCCTCCCAACACTAACCCCCCAGCAGAAAGCTATAAAGCTATTAGGAGTGTGAGTTTAGCATCTCATTTTCCGGAAGCTTTTTAATAAAGCTGTGGGACTACCAGAGCCTGGATTTAAACAACACAGGCTTCAGGACTCACCTAGACACCAGAACTCAGAAAGGTGAACTTCCAGCCACATTCCCACCGTGAAGGAGTCAGACCAAACCCGAGTCCTCCAGCTCCAAGATCAATTATCATTCCACCAGGTCAAAAGGGCATGGGGAATCACATTATGAATTCATATTTTCCATAGCATTCCTTTAAAAAAGAAATTGCCCCGTGTAAATTTGAAATATACAAGCCTTCCATTCTATGCACTTTCTAGAAACTCGTATGTTTAAGGAACTGAGGTGAATCTGCTTTTCCAGAAACAGGGATAGAAAAGGGTTAGAGAAAAGCGCAGCCTTGCCTTCACCAGAAGGCTGAGGTATAATGATCCCAGGATCTTTGAGTTGATCCCTTCCTCCACCATGTTGGAGCTGTGCAATCTTTGGCAAGTTATTTCACTACTCTGAATCTCAGTCATCCTCATTGGAAAAGCGCAATAAGAAGCATCATCGCGTGTAATAGGCATCAGGGCTGAAAACATTCAACAAAACAAACCTGGTGTGTGGTGAAGGCTCAGTGGTTGTCTGGCCATTATTTCTGCATTTTGTTGATCCAAAGATGCACATTTCCCCACATTTTAACATTGCTTTGGTGCAGCTGAGCATCTATGGCATCCTAGCCTTGTGTCAAATTTTAATGGCACATCTCACAATCAATAGAGTCTTAGTTTTATGAAATACGGTGTTGTAATTATCAGCACAATTATCGCCAAGGAGATCTGACTGTGAAATAATTATAAGACTGCTTCCGCGAGCCGTGGACAATACGCAGCCTTATTAGGTTATAACAGCATGACACAGATTTCCCAACTGGAAGACTCTCTGGGGAGCCTTCCTGCAACGGTTAAGATGGATGGATGTTGCCTTCTTGCAGTAATGGACTTCCTATAGACCTGTCTTACTTTAAGCAGTCTGAAGATATAAAACTCTAGTTTTCTATTTAAAAAATTAATTAGGAGGTAATACTTTAAAATAGAAGACCTTTAGAAAAGTATCCACTGAGCAGTGTTTCTCAACTTTTATTTTTATCATTGCCCCTACCTCCCTGGCAAGCCTTTTTAGGCATTTATGTCCTGCTCACTCCTTGATGATACTTTAATATTAAAGACATGCTGTATTTCTATTTATGTATTATGTGTATATCTGTGCTTTAGACTTAAAAGCTGTGTAAATGATGTATAAAAGAGTATGATTTCTTCACCCTTTGAATGCAGTATCACCCTCTTTGAGAATGCATGCTTTAGAGACAGATCTTAAAGGGCATTTGAAATACAATATGACAGACATTTTTGATTTTCACTCAGTTTTTTCATGTGTCAACCATGGAAAAGGGGAAATACAGTAGCTTGTTTGATACAATACCCAGGGCAGGTTTCTCCCTCCATGTTCATCACCATCCGGTGTCTGTCTAGTAGATTTTTAGACCAAGTACTGAGCAGCACACCAGGGAGGTGGGACACCTGAGAGCCTAATTTCACTTTGGAATTGAATAAAACTTACCTCAAAGTTATGTAGACCTTTTGTGCCTAAGCGTTTACCCCATGACAAGTAGGCACGGATGACAAGTAGTTATTGTGGAACTACTTTCACAATAACTCTGCTATATTTTTTTCTTATTTCTCATTGTTATTTCTCCAGTGGCTGAAATCAGCATCCTGCTCAACAGTTTTCCTGAATCTTCTCTACAGTTTCTCCCCAAGAGCAGGATTCTCTCATCTCTAATCTCACTGGCCACAGTCAGGCTGGAGTTTCCTGGGCCCCAAGGGAAGGCCAGCCAAAGCAGCACAAACCACTGCTTCCTGCTTCCTGTTTCTGCGTTTAGCTGACAGTCTGAAGTGGCAGGAATGATGGGCTCCTGGTGCCTCTGCCGCAGAGGAGATGGGAGAAGCAGGCTGAGTCCTGGTCCAGGAGATGGACAGAAGGTGGCACACAGAGATGGGACATGTTCTGCAGAGCTGAAAATCTTTGCACAGATGGAGGAAGAAATAGAGGATAAAGAAAAGGAAAGGGTAATAGGGGAAGCCCCAGCTTCTGTGAAGGTAACAAAGGGAGAGAGCCAATGGGAAAAAAAATGGGAAGGAGGTGACCACCTCACAGTACAGAACTCCAAGGAAGTGGTGGACTTCGGTCCTGGCACCCCAGCCCATGCTTGGAGCAGCACAGTCCGTAGCCTGGAAGCAGCTGCGATGGCAGCAAGTTAGCTTGATTCCCCATCCACTGGCCTTAAGGACTGGTCCAACCCAGAGTAAGATGTCAGAGTGAGCTGGAGGCTGGGCTCGAAGCAGCACCCACACCCCAACCCCACTGCCCAGAACATGGACAGGTTAGTGTGCTGATATCTGAAATATTGTTTAAGGGGACCAGGGCCTTTCACCCCACAATACAAGATTGATTGCCTAAAATATTCAAAACAAAACATAATCTGCAAGAATTCTTGCCTTAATTACATCTCAGTGTAGGGGGCCTGGGACATTCAATGAGGCTTTCAGCTCTGTCCTGCCCTTCCCAGGGTTTGAAGGCCTTCTGACCCCTTGGAAGGACAATCCTATCCTGTTATGCATCCCATCCCTGGCTGCAGGGCACCAGAAAATTACACCATCTTTATTCCTGGGTAGAGGTCCCAGCCTAGTGCCCTGACCCTGGTTTTCCACATGAGCATAAACAAGTAACAGCCGCCCTTTTCTCATCCTGATGGAGAAGGTCCAGTTAAAGTGAGGTGACCGGGGCTGGGGCATTGCTTGGCAGAGGAAAGGGGAGAGGAACAGGAAACCAAAACCCTGCTCCTCTCCGAAATTTCTCCAGGGCTCTGCTTTGCTTTCATCCACTCTCACAATAGAGGGAGTTTCAAGAGGTCATTTAATACCTGATGTCCACAATCACATGGGCTCAGTGAGAACACTGACAAGAGCCACTTGTAATCTTAGGTTGGTTCATGGCATATTTAATCACTGTAATTCTACAATTGGGGTAAATTCAAAATTTACTTTGCGGAACCTCACCTGGCAAATGGAAAGGAGTGATACAGATGACTTAGTAAGGATGTCAGATGTGCCAAGGGAATGTAGCTCTGCTAAGGAAGTGTGAATTAGAGGCTGGAAAGGTCAGAAGTGGAGGAGCCTGTGGGGAGGAGGTGTACACACAACACACACACCCTGTTTTATTTCCATCACTGCGGTTATCATAACCTCAATATACTGCAATGACTTACCGCATTTGGCTGAGTATACTGCAGTCCTGAGCATGGTGAGCACCCATGTTTTTGGTCCGAACTTTCAGGAAATAAATCTTTCGTTTTAACTTTTTAATTCAATTATTTATTTATTTATGTTTAGAAACAAACCCAATTATCGTGTTTATCATATTCCAGGGTATTGTTTTCCATATGGATATTGTTATTGCTTTCTAGAGTTACACTTTAAACACATAAGCAGAAGTAAAAGAATTTAAAACATTTATATAGATACAGAATTAGTGCTACCCATGTATAATGCGCATCCTTATTTTTCCCTCAAAAATTTGGGCCAAAGAGCATGCCAAATTTGGGCAAAATATGGTACTTGTTTGTCACCTGTTGACCCAGCATTAAAATGTCTGTGAGAGCAGGAACCTTGTCTGTTTTGTTCAACTCCAGGGTCCCTAGGACCTACAATAATGCCTGGACCCAGAGCCTGTGACTGTTTGGGAGGGACTGAAGGAAGGAAGGCTGGGCACTTGTCCCTAATAGATGCTGAAGCCAGCCGGGCTGTACAGCCACACACATTTTGGTGATGTCAGTCTCTTCAGTAGGTCAGCAGGCCAAGTGTAAAACCACAAATTTAGGAGAATAATCATCTCTTGAATTCTAAATTGACCTAAAGAGCAACTACGTGAACTAAAGTAAAACAATAACATGGAGAAAAGGGAAGTCTCCCCCAGGTTTCAGATACACTGGAGCCTTGCAGTCACTAAGGGCAGGGAAAACAAACACACAGCAATGACGGAAATCTAGTTGCTGCCATGAGGAGCCAAAAGGAGAGGAGAGTTTGGGGTTGACAGAGGCCTGTGAGCTGGAGACCCTGGATAGTCTCCCAGCAGTGGGACCCTCAGTCTCCTGGAACACTAGGGCTCCTAACTTTGCCCTGGTCCAGGCAGCGGGAATACATTCTTTAGGTTGAATCAAATATTCATAGACTTTTGGCATACGATGTCTTGACCTATATTCCAATGTGGGGGGAGCAGAGACTGTGTGCTGTGGCTTCATGGGATGCCGTGCCCAGGGAAAGGGGAGATTGGTGAGCTCCCCTTGGTCATTCTCACCAAATGAGAGTGGGTGAGCTAGAAGCATGATAAGCCAGCACATTTGGAGCAGGACTGTGTTCAAGCCCATTCCCAGTCTGCACTGTAGACAACACCTTAAGGGGCTCATCAGCAAACTGGAAATCTCTGAGAAGATGGGGCCATGGTGGTCAGAGGACTCCGGGTCTGTCACCCAAGGAAGGAACAGGGGTGTGTACCCTGGAGGACCTGAAAGGACCCCTTATAAGCATCTGACATAAGCCACTCTGGCTGTAAAAGGACCAAAAAGTTAGACCAAGAGATAGGGAAGCACATATTGACTAAACGCAAAAGGGACTTCTGTAACAATTAGATTTGAATGTACAGTAGGGAAAGCATGGCTTCTGGAATCATGCTAACCTGGACTGAAACCCTACCCTTCCATCTACTAGTTGTGAGGTCTTGGGCAATTTACCTAATTTTTTTAAGTCTCAGTTTTATCATCTCTAAATTGGGAAGCATAATAATTTCATCAAATGTTGCTGCAATTGGTGAAATTAAATACTGCATCTAAAACACTTAGCACAAATAATAAGTACTCAATAAACATTAGCTATGATCATTTTATTATTATGGAATACTCATGACATTGTCACCTACTAAGGGAGGGGGTCCTGCTATGGGTTGAATTGTGTCCCCCCGCAAAAGATATGTTGGAATCTCAACCCCCAATACCTTGGATTGTGACCTTATTTGGAGACAAGTTCTTTGCAGAGGTAATCAAGTTTGAAAAAAGGTAACCTGGGTGGGCCCCAATCCAATACAACTGCTGCACTTACAAGAAGGGAAGTTTGGACGCAGACTGACTTAAGGGACGGTAATGTGAATGGACACAGAAAAGACTGCCTCATCCAAGCCAAACAGAGGCCTGAAGCAGATCCATCCTCGCAGCTCTCCGAAGAAATCAATCCTCCCAACGTCTTGAACTTGGATTTTGGTCTCCAGCACTGTGAGACAGTAAATTTCTGTTGCTTAAGCCCCTAATCTGCGGTACTTTGTTGGGACGACCCTAGCAGACTAATACGGTCCCCCGCTCACCACACACATCATGGCCTCCTGTGGGGGATGAAGCTGGTCACCACCGATCTATCATCAGTTATGAATGTTGACGCCTGGGTCCCACTGCCAGAGAGTGATTCGATTAGGCCAGGACAGGACCACAGCTCCACATTTAAAACGGGGGTGTCAAACTCACTTGCACCGGGGACCACATCAGGCTCACAGTTGCCTTCAAAGGGCTGAATGTAACTTTAGGACTGTATAAATGTAACTACTCCTTAACTAGGGGGCAAGGAGCTCGGCGCTGCCGTTAGATTGAAACAAGGTCCTGGATGGGATAAAACAAGGTGAAGGGCCGGATTCGGCTCGCAGGCCTAGCATTTGCCACCTGTGATTTAAAAACATCCCCAGTTACAGCTGGGAGATGGCCGGTTTAGAGGCATTGTGAACATGCTTCAAAGCACTTTCAGGTCTTTGCTGTCCACACGAGAAGAAAAGGTGTGTGTGCACACCTGTGTTTGTGCCTGTGTCCACATGTCCATGTATGTGTTGTTCTAAGCATATACACTTAATCAGAAAGTATCTTCATCTCAAGATTCCACAAATGCAAATAAGAAAAGAAAGGTAAAGAATACAAGTTGGACTCATTTGTCTTTACCAAATTGACCTCCATCTAGACCTGGGAGGCCGGCAGCAGAGTCCTGCCCCCTGCTGCCCTCAAAGCTTCATTCCAGGGGGCGCAGAGCTTCCGCTGACTCAGCTGGCCACCCCAGCAGCTGCAAGGAGCCTGCAGGGCAGAGAGGCTGAAGTGAATCCAGCCAGGGTGACCCAGGGACAACTGCCCCTTTTGAGGACCCACTGCTCACAGCTGCTCTGCAAGGCTGCTGCCAGTGCTGGAGCTGCCAGAGCTCAGAGTTGGTCCACAGCATCAGTATAGATCAAAGCATGAATTTTTACAATTCCAGACATATTTTTGTTGTATGGTAGTTTCATTTTCAAGGAAAGAAACAGCAGCTCAATTACGAAAAGCCCAAATCATAAAACATCAGTTTGATTTTATTAAATTAAAACATCTATAAAATGAATGCATCATAAACAGATTTATAAGAAAGGTGGTAATCTGAGAAAATGCATTTACCACACTCATAAATGACTGGTATAAAGAATTCCCACAATGCAATATGAAAAAGACAACCAAAACTCAACAGAAAAAGAATACAATATGAAAAGACTATTAAAGAAAGGAAAATCAAATGAAAAAATCCTCATCCTCATTAAATATCAAGAAACATAAGTTAAAACAATGAAAAACAGTTCTTCATTCATCATGGCAGCAAAAATGTTATCTTCCAGCACAGGACATGTGAACAACAGACTCCTTCAGGTAGCGTTGGTGGCGTGTGAAGTCACACAGCCACTTTGGGGGACATTCTGGCACTGTTTCACACTACAAAAGGTGTATTGACTATATTACCCAGTAATTTTGCTCCCACTATTTCCTTAGAGAAATTCTCCAACATGTGCACAAAGAGAATGCACGAAGATGCTTATGGCAGCATTGCCTTGGTGTGAAATTGGATAATGTGTGGAGGTCCCCCAGTAAGTAAGTGGGTAAATAAAATGTGGTAGAGTCCCAAAGTCAGATCCTACATGGCAACGTCAGGAAGTGAACTGGCTCTACGTGTATCATCAACATTGGAGTGAAAAAGCAAGTTGCAAAATAATATATATTATAAACATATATACATACTATGCAATAATATATTATTCATATATGTCCAGCCTGAAACTATTTCTGTAAAATTTTAGAGTGAACCATGCAATACCATATTGCTTATAGAGACACAAACGTGTGTCAATAGTGTGAAAACACAAATACCCAATTCACAAGATTGTTGGCATCAGGGTGGGAAGGGGGGTTTTCACTTTATCACTTTTTATGTTACTTTATTTTTATAGTATTTAATTGAATTTATGGGGGTTACATTGGTTAATGAAATTATATAGGCTTAAGGGGCACAATTCTATAGCTTTATCACTTTTAAAAACACAAATTTGAAGTAGATGTGACAACATGTTAACAATTGAGAATTCTATAGAGTCCATATTGACAGTCACCATCCCAGTGGGGAGCACACAACCTGTGACTTCCCCTGTTGCCTAGGATCATGTAACAAACTGTGTGACGCCTTAATCAATGGGATGAGGGCAGCAAGGCCTGTAATTACCGGCACTCTTTCCTTTGCTGTCCCAACGATGGATCCCTACCCAGTCCCCACAGTGGTGGCGCCATTCATTTCTCTCAGTTAATGGCCCAACGAAAGAGCTGGGCTGGCCATGAAAACCCCATTTGTCTTGGGGACACAGGTGATGTAAATGAAAGAAAAAGCTCAAATAATAATGATTAAACTGGAAATGAAGATCGAGGGAAAGGCGTGGTCATTGAAGGTTTTTCACGTCTCGGTGCCTGGAAATGAAGAGTCAGGCGAGTCCCCAGTTCAGAGAAGTCTGAAAATGTACGGCGTGAGGACCGGAGTCGGTGCTCCTCGCTGGTGTGTTTCAGCGTTGTGAAGAGATACTAAGAGTTCTCATGACAAGGGAAAAACTTTTCCTTTTTTCCTTTTTTGGGGTATCTATATGAGATTATGGATGTTAACTAAACACATTGATCACTTTACAATATGTGTCAGTCAAATCATTATGCTCTACACACTAAATTTATACAGCATTGTTTGTCAATTACATCTCAATGAAATGGCAAAAAAGTATAAAAAGAAATTCGATGGACTCTTTTTACCCATAATTCACCCTCAGAAGCAGGGAAATACATTGGTCCAAGTGCTCTTCCCTTTCATATCATTTACACAGCATTTCAGAAAGCCAAACACTTGAATCCACTGCTCTCTAAATGCAGATTTTCTTACTCTTCAGAGGTGGGCGATAGTAGGCAAGAGTTGGCAGCCCCAGAGGCAGCACCACAACCCCCCCCCCAGGGAGGGAGGCACAACCATCTCCATGGCTTTTGCAGGACTTGCCCGACTTGCTTGCGTGGGAATCTGTCCTCAGACTCCTTCCTGGCTTCCTGGGACCACACAGGAGTTATTTGTAATCACAGCACACAAATACACATAATCTGTCAACATCTTCCCCTCAGCTGTGATCAAAGATTAATTTAAAGAGATTTAACTTTAGAAAGGAACATTGATGTGATGTTCATAAATCAAGAAGCTAAATATTAGCTCTCACAAGTGTTATAAAATCAGCTAATGATCTTTTGTGCAGTGAACACAATTCTTAATCATTAATTCCATTACGTACAGCTTCTCCTAAAAGGCTTCAGCCCGTGCATCTCAACATGCAACAATCGTTTTCTAATAAGGAGCTATCAAGAATTCAAAGACTGTTGTGGGGTTTTGACTTATTGGTAGGCTGTAGTTCCCTAAAAATTATAGGGGAAAATTGTATGGCTGATGGTTCTTGAACTTTGGTGTGAACCTGCATCCCAGCTTGCTGGGCCCCAACCCAGAGTTTCTGATTGAGCAGATGCAGGGTAGGGTGAGAACTTGCATTTTTTTACAAGGTTGCAGGTTACTGGTCTTTGGACCAGTAACATCTTTAAGAACCATTGCTCTGGCAAAGGAGTATGCAAACTTTGGGTAAAGGATCAGATAATCAACATTTAGGGTCAGCAGTCCATACCATACCTGTCGCAGCTATTCAGCTCTGCCACTATAGCATGACAGCAGCAGAGATAATAGGTAGATGAATGCACGTAGCTGTGTTTCAATCAAACTTTATTACACAGCAGGTGGTGGGCTGGACTTAATTGGTGCACATAGCTCTCGCACCCCTTCTCCAGAGGACTATGGACTTTCACCACCTGCCTTGCCCTAGCTCCTAGGGCATGAGCAGTACCTGGGGGGATTAGGCATATGCCAAACCATCCTTCCCCACCCCAAGTTTCCTCCTGAAAAATCTTGCTCGCACAGGGAAGCAAAAATGCCATGACATCTGAATTGTATCTTTCAAAATGTGTCCCAAGGAAATCTATGTAGTATTTGTATAGAAACAACACACATAGTAACATTGCAAAGCTTCAGAAACTGGGGAGTTAGCCAGCATTTCAGTTTCTTTCAGAGGAGAGTATCAGAAGCCTATCTTTGTCACTTGCCACCATGTACCATTTTGGCCTCCAATAGACCAGAAGGTAAACTCTAAGAAAGCTAAGATGGTATCTCCAATTTCTAGAAAAGTGCCTGGCATAAGGTATAACCTCACAAGTCTTTGTTCAATGAAATAGTCTATAAAAATCAACAAACCCCTTCCTTGTCTGGAGATTTCTAGATTTACCCTCAGAGCCTGGCAGTCAACGGTGACTTCATCTCCCTTCCACTACAACCCTGGGTGATAGGAACAAGACAGAGAATCCAGGAGGAAGGCTGAGGTCCAGCCCAAGTCCACCAGGACCGCCTCACATGAGCACATGGTGAGGACAGGATCCTTTCCATCCCTCAGCTACAGTAGCAGCACCAGCTTGCTACTGAGAATCTCGAGGACCACTGAGTCCTGCAGCCAGCTCAGTGACATTTGGGAAGCAGGGGACGAACAGCCAGGAGGCTGGGTAAAAGCAGAGACCCTCGGTTTGTGGAGAAGACCTGCAGGGAACATTGGGTCTGATGGGACAGAGCAGACTGTAGTATCAGAAAGGAGAGTGGCCAGGGGGAGAAGGGCAGGGGAGAGTAAGACTTCCTGCTGTGCTGTGAATCCAGCAGAGGCATTGCTTCTTATTTATGTGCAGCTTGCAAGTGTGCAAGAAGAAAAACTTGACCCACGAGGTCTGAGAAGCTTCTGACCAGCAAGAGAATTACGTAAGATATATAATCTACAGGGATGAGTTAAATTAATACAAGGACAAGGCCAGTGAGGCCATTTTGTACCTTAAGTCATTAATAGTCAGCACTTTTTATGAACTAACACTATTCCCCACAAGGAGTAGGTTTAGTACCTGATGCCATTTTCTCAACTGTATTTTACATCTTGGTGTTACACAAGGAATGGAGTTACTAAAGGGTTACATTCCCAATGAGGAAACAATAGACAATAGGAGTGTCCTCATCTCTCAACATTAAATTCTGGGAAAAGCTGACAGAACAGATAAGAATGTTTTATGATAAATAACAAAGATAGTCAAATTTAATGTTACTTGAAATATTCTCACACTGATTATTCAATTAACAGGGCTCATAAATGTTCTATCCATTTCAGCCTATCAACACTCAGAAAGACCAGTTAGAGATAACACCTGAATTAAATAATGAGGCCCAAGCATGTTTAATGCTTCTGAATTAGATCTCCAATGGAGATCCAAGTGAGTTGAAACAATTACAGCTCTGGCCAGGCAGCTCAGTTGGTTATAGCATCGTCTCTATACACCAAGGTCATGGGTTCGAACTCCAGTCAGGACACATAAAAGAATCAACCAATGAATGCGTAAGTAAGTGAAACAACAAATCGATCCCTGTCTCTCAAATAAATAAATAAATAATTTCTTTAAATTGTAGCTGAGGATAGTAGGGTTCTCCAGAAGCAGAACCAATTATAGATAGACAGGCAAGTGGGATGGATGGATAAGAGAGAGAGAGAGATGATAGACAGATACAGACAGTTTTCCTTTAAGGAATTGGCTCATGCATTTATACAAACTGGTGAGTCCAGAATCTGCAGGGTAGGCCAGCAGGCTGGACCCAGGGGAGACTATCAGTCTGAGCTGGAAGGAACTCTGCTGTCAGAACTCCCTCTTCCTCTGGGAGGTCAGTGTTTTTCTATTGAGGCCTTCGACGAGTTGGATAAGGCCCATCTGGGTGGGTAACCCACTTTACTCGAACTCTGCTGAGTTAGATGTTAATCTCATGCAAAAGATACCTTCACAGAAACATCTAGAATAATGTTTGACCAAATATTGGGGCACAGTGTCCTAGCCGAGTCAACACATTAAAATAAACTGTCCCAGGGAGTCATCCTCTGACAGCGAGCTGGAGGAGGTCAGTTATTGGTGCTCTCCTCCTTCCTGAGGCTGCAGGACCCTCCCTGAATTCTGTGAGCTCCTCCAGTATTTCACACATATTCCAGTAAATACTCAGAATTCTTTTCTCTTTCTGAAAAGGAAAGAGAGAAGAAAGGAGGGGAGGGGTTGCAGAGGGCAGAGGAGGGGAGAGCAACATCCTTCAGTGACAGGGAGCAGTAAATAAGCCAAACCCACCCCTCACCCACCCCTCGCCTGGCCCAGCATGTTGCTCTCCCGTATTTGTGGGAACAGTGTCACACCACGGACCCTGCAGGGAATTGCTTGAGTGTAACTTCCCTTTACCCAGGTGCTCCATGGTTCTTTGTTAAGGAGATGAATAGTCACGTTGTAAGTCTCCGGCAAGCTGCTGAAGCTTGTATATTTTCTTTTATCTTTGCCAAGGCCAAAGCCAGTTTATTAATTTATATCCATGAAAAACCTCTGAACAGTGCCCCAGAGGCCTCTTCCAAACCTGAAGGATGCTCCTGGGATTTCTTCTTATCTGGATTAACAGCAATCGTGTTTCCCAGCTTCACCCTTTTCTAAAACTTGAGCAGGAACAGAACGGGCTTTCCTGCAAAAGCGGTGAAGACTAGGGTGCCGAAAGAAGTCACCGTTCACAACCTTCTCTAGCCTGCAGCCGCCACACGGATACTTCGGCCTGAATGAAATAATTAATCGATTATGTGAAGTCACTTGACTGAGAAGAGAGGTAGTCTAAAAAGAAACCCAGGTAATTTCAGCAGGGAAATAGGCTTTCAATTTGTTAGGGAAAGTATTTGCCATCTATAACCCCAGAAGAGTGAGAGAGAGAGTAAAACTGAGTTGGGAAGTGCCCAAAGGTATCCTCCAGAGTCGTGGCCAGGTATATGCTTATTAGTATAGACTCATCCATTATTAGGCAACTTCAAGGTTACTATGATACAAAGAATTTAGCCCGTGTACACACTGATTCCTAATAAAAAGCTGGACACAGCAATAAATTAACTTGAATCTATAAAATAACCGTACTAAAATCCTGTCCATCAGCAATGCAGTCTATAGTCAACATCATTAACAGGAAGTCGTCTTGGCAGAATGTCCCATTGACATCATGAGAGGAGAATGCCACTCACTTCTGTGGCCTTCCTCCCGTAAACCCAACATCCCCCTCGACAGTGAGGGAAATGTCAGACAAACATACACTGAGGGACACTCTACAAAAAGGGGGGCGTTAAACAGAATCCTTACCTTTTTTTTTTTTTAAAGACTAGAGGCGACACGCAAAGGAAGTTTTAAGTGGTGATTCTAATGCTGGTAGGGTCATTGAGGAGCAGTGGCTTGCTTTCTCCTATGGACATTCTTACTTAGGTTTTCCGAGATGTATTGTTTTTGGTTTTTTTAAATGTATTCATAAAAAATGTTTCTTACTTGAAAGTGATCAAGTCATCCATATGGCCTATTGAACAAAACCATAACGTGAAACTTCAGAGGGAAAAAACAAATAACCAACAGCCTCCTGTTTAAGATATTTTGCCGTTCCCTGCTTAACAGTCTCTGAATTTGTTTCTATTTCCGTGAAAAATGCCATTAGACTTTTGACAGGAATTTCATTGAATCTATAGATGGCTTTGGATAGTGCGGACACTTTAACAACATTAATTCTTCTGACCCATGAACGCGACGTATCTTTCCATGTGTTTGTGTCTTCTGCAATTCCTTTCCTGCAGTTGTCATCATACAGGTCTGTTATTCCTTGGTTAAATTCGTCCCTAAGTATTTTACTGTTTTTGAAGTAATGTTGAGTGACATGGACCGTGAGGGCATTGTGTTGAGTAAGGTGAGTTAGAGAAAGACAAACACCGTATGATACCATTCATATGTGCAATCTTTTGTTTAAAGAAAGCCGAGAACTCTAAAAACAGTAGGACGGTGGTCATCAGGGGCCGGGGGATGGGGCAATTGAGGAGATGCTGTTGAACGGCAGGAACTGGCAGTAGCAGTGACATCAGTCCAGGAGACCTGCCGCGCAG
Source organism: Desmodus rotundus (assembly GCF_022682495.2). Lineage (NCBI taxonomy): Eukaryota > Metazoa > Chordata > Mammalia > Chiroptera > Phyllostomidae > Desmodus > Desmodus rotundus. The sequence goes on along the minus strand of NC_071387.1, from coordinate 184,762,922 downwards.
CACAGTGGTTACAGTCAACAATACTGTGTTGTAAACCTCACAGGTACTGAGCTCCAAATTTAATTGTTCTCAACACACACACACGCACAAAACAAAAACGCGATACTTTCGTGATGTGACAGAGGTGTTCGCAAAGGCAAAGGTGGCAATCCTATTGCAATATATAAATGTATGGATGAAATCGACATGGCGTACCCCTTAAACTTACACAATGTTATATGTTAATCATATCTCGATTTTTTTTAAAAAGCCCTATGAAAACAGCCCTTTGGAAAAATGGTGCCATAATATCAAAACTCTAAGATTGCTCAGGCTACTTTTTAGACGGCAAACAGCATAGCAGGAGGGCTTTGTGGATCTGAAACAGCTGTGGGGAGTAGGGAAGCCTGGCCGGTGAGTCGGCCTAGCCGAAGGAAGCCCCTGAGAGCCCTCCCGCGACCTGGGCCACTGCTGGGGCCACGCCAGCTGGCATGGCAGTCCCACATGAACTTTTTAATTCTTACTCCTAAATTAGTAAGTGTCTAAAGAATGATCTAAAGCAGCAATTGTCTAAGTGTGCTTCAGGGACCCATGGGGGGTCCCTAGACTTATTGACGGAGCCTGTGAGACCAACACTTGTTTTTAATGATACTGAAGTATTATTTGCTTTTTTCCACTCTCATTCTCTGGCAGGTGTACATGAAAGTTTTGTAGAGACTACATAACACAAAACTGCGAGACAATGAATGCAGAAGAAGCCCAGATGAAGATCCAGCTGCCTCTCTTCAGACGGACCTCACTTAAATCAGGACCTCCTGCTCCTCCGTGACCTTCCATGCTCACCCATTCCTCAAGTCAGACTGGACGAGCCACTGCTTAGGACACAGGGACCACCACTGTGTCCCACCTCCGTGCTCCTCCCCTGCTATTCTTCTGCAAAGAGCACCTTCCTCCTGCCTCCTGTCAACCAGAAAGTCATCCTGCTCAACCTTCGAGGCTCAAATCCATATACCCCACCCCTTGAAACCTGCTAATTTTCACCATTCCTAAAGTACCTTCTGAAAAAATTTTAAGGGAGAGGTAAAAATAATGTCCTAGTACCACTGAATCCTGAATAAATTCTTTTTTTAAAAAAGCTAACAAAAATATGTTATCAATTTTAGATTTTAGCTCCCTTGAGATGGCTTTATGTTGCTGAAAGCCACTTTATTCTTGACATTTTTGTCATGTTTATGTTTTATACTTAGAGCAATTCACGTACTCCTGTAAGAAATTTTATACAAGGAGATAAATGCTAAGACATAATATTGAATAACTACTTGAATCCCTGAGTACAATCGGCATTATTGCCTCCACTTCGGAGCTCCAGTCAGGGTGTGGAAGCAGCCCGCACGAGGTCCAAGAACGACTCACAGAAGAGCCAGAAATAAAATGATCCCTACCCCACCCTGATTTCTCTGCTAAAACGTATTTTTCATAAATAACTTACATTGTGTTTATAATCTGTCAGAAATCAGTAGTCACAATTGTAATACTCTCATCGTTTTTGCAGTTTCTAACTCCCAAATAAAGACAAGAGGAATATTTTGCCACAGTTCAGGCTGGTTATGTTTTTCTTCAAATACCCTTAGCTAAACATAACCAACCCATGTGACTAAAATTGACCTCCACGTCCTTGATGAGGTGTTGAATTACCTTTTAAAAATGCCTCAAAGTGCTTCTCAATTACCCTGTGACTGACTGACAAGTCGAAGGCCAGTGAAACCGGAAGGATTCCTTGCATATGTGTGCAAGATGTGTGATATTCTATTATTTTCATTTGACTTTGGGATGTGCACGTGTGGATATTAAATAAGTTATATTTACTATGATATTGTTTAAAACATCCATAACAAAATAACAAATAACCTGGATGTTTCAAAGCAAAGTCCAGAATAACTGCTGTCCTTCCTTTCTGAGCAATATCAACACTGGGAGAGAATTCTGTGTAATTAATAGGAATATAAAAATTCTCATCCATCAGACAACAACACAAGAGAACAGAATGTATGTGCCAGCCTGGAATAAGAAAGCAATGTTCATCAAACCGGTTGATAGGTGGAGTTATTTTAATAAGCCATGGACCAATGTGTGTATTTCATGAATGTTGATAGAATCTCCCTTTGCAGTGATAACAGTACATTCCACAGCACATGATGGTTTACAAAGCACTTCCCAATGTGCAACCAGGGCAGTGGAGAGAGCTAGTTCTCTCCGGTCTCCCCACACTGGCTACCGCAGCCTGTGCTTGCCCTCTCACAGGCTGTGTCTCCATCAGTGAGGGCAGAGAAGCTCTCGTGCCTCAGGATCTCGTGGGGAGTGAATGGGATTTTGCAGAACTATACGAGCTTGTGTTCAGTACTTAGTTCTGAATTCTCACACCACCCTGTAGGAGGTTAAATAAGGAAACTGAGGCTTAGAAAGTTTCAATGATGATGCCAAAGTTATGAAATTCCCACATGGAAAAGACAATCTGCATTTTCTGTTTCTTCTTGGAATATTTTCTCCAGTGCTTACAGCATTCACATTAAGTAATATCTTTGATTCAGCACCATGCTTTTCAGCACCATTTGGGATTAGAAAACAGCATACATAGCGAAGGAGAAATGGCTCCCAAAACTCTGCTTAGAAGGTGGCCAACAGTGGGGAATATGGGTTAGGGCTTGGAATCCGTCTTCTGTCCCAGGGTACACTCAGCAGAGTTGTGCCTCTCATAAGTCCAATAAGCCTTTCTTCTCCTTTTTGTTTGCTTTTTTTTTTCCTTGGGAAAATAAGTGAACCTGCCTCACTTTCAGAGTTATAGTGAGCTTCAAATAAGATTATTCACTCAGCAATTCTGACAATATCTATTGAGTGTGCACATCTGCAGAGAAAAGCTTCCAATGGGTGGCACCTGACATTTATCCTCCGCATCTAAGACTGGTGGGGTTGGGCACACCCACACCCACACCCAAACATGCTCGTGGATGACAGTAAATGTTGTAATTACTGGCCATATGTATTAATGCTATTTACATACTGTGTACTCTATTTTTCATTCTCTGTCCTTATTTACTGTTCTTCCATTAGGTAACAGTTGTGAGAACATAAATATATCTATGCTCCAGAAGTACTGAATACTTCTGAGAGACCGAGACGCACAAGGTCTCTCCCCAGTAGGACTAGCATTCAACAGTGCCAGTCAGAGAAGAAAGTAACACCAGGATGACAGATACGGAATTTCAGATGGAGATTAAGTGCTGTAAGGAGTCTAGTACCCGAGCTTGCTTCTTCAGGTTTGATGGTCAGGGCAGGCCCTTTGGAAAACTCATTTTGGAATGAAGAGTCAGCCATGCAAGAATCTAGGGAAACAGTTCCAGATGGAGGGAATGGATAATACTAAAGCCCAAAGAAAAGAATCAGCTTGTCACCCTCAAGGGGACGTCAGAAAGGCCACTGTGGCCAGATGAGGCATGAGAGAGGAGCACCTAGAGGCAGGTAAGCCCCCACCACGCAGGACCTGGTAGGCCACTGGTATTAGGAATTGCATTTGGCCACATGTGAAGACACCATCCACAGGGACTGAATCTAATAGGGGTTTGTTTTCCACACAACAGAACAGCCTCAAGGAGAGGACCACTGCTCTGCAGAGCCTCCATAGAACCTCAAAGTCCCACCTGCCTCTGGTCTTTCTGCTCTGCCACCTTTAGCATAAGGCTTCCACACCTGTGGCTGCATCATGGTTGCAATATGATCGCTCTGCCTTCTGCCTGAATTAAAGGTTGTACAAATAATGAATAATAAGCAGGAGGAAAGACAATCCTCATAGCCAGAATGCAAAATTTCCCCAGATATCCCCTAACAAACTTCCACTTGCATTTCAATAACCAGAACTGTGTCTCTTAGCCATCCCTAGCTGCAAGGGAAGCTGCGGAATATGGTGGGTTTTTGTTTTCAAGCTACATTCCTTAAATAAACTACAGTATTTTCTTCAGTAGGAATATTAATTAAACAGGTGCTTCACACTGTAATGAGAAGTTTGGAATCTATTCTAGATGGGAAGGTATTTGTGGGTTGGTGGGTGAATCAGTTGTTTTGTTTTGAACTTGTAAAACCAGACATGGCTGTCACATAAGTGTCCCCATCACTGCACTCCCAGAACAGGTCTCAGGCAAAGATTCAGTCCTCTCAGGCCTCCGGAGAGGGAAGCCCAGCGGTGTCTGGGGCCACTAGGGCCCTTCAATAGTTTGGCTTCTTCCTCAGAAAACTCCTTCTTTTATCCCAGGGTTCCATTGCAATGTCATGTCATTAAGTGGAAGATTCCATCACTTGTAACATGAAACTTTAGGTACTACTGGGGGAAAACTGTAGCCAAATTAACAACACAATGTTTTCTAACACAGAATTTTTATTTTATACTTCTTAGAAATCTAAGTTCTTTTAAGACCTCACTTTTTGATCATACAGCACTACTGCACATAGATTAAAAAATATTCACAAAATGAATTGGTTAGGTATTCCTAAAGCTTCTTTGCATTCAGAATCCAAGTTGGTGTCTGTAAATTTTCTTGCTCTACTCTTCCAAGTCTGCTGATCATGCATTATCTCTTAAAAGAGTGTACCACTATGGACTTTGGGATTTTCTTCTAAGCTGCCGATAATGTGTCTGCAAGTTTTGATGGGTGTAAGACAATGGTGACTGTATCATTACTGCCACCTATCCTATCATTAATGATATTTAAATGTGAGGGGAAAGTCCAAGATTAATGTATGATGTGTGCATTCCTATATGCACCATGATGCAGAGTTGGCAATGCAGTGTCAGACATCCAGGTACAGAGGTGAAGGAGGCCAGGGTGTAATATGAGTCTGAAGCTTAGGGGAGAGGCAGGGATAGAGAAATGGGTTTGCAGATTTGGCATCCATAAGCTTTTGGGTGATAGTCATACCCACAGGCCTGCATGTAACCACTGAAGCAAAATCTAGATAGAGAAGAGGGCTGATGTTGAGTCTTGGGTTACTCAAAGGTTCAGAAATCTAGAACAGGAGCCAACCAACCCGAAAGAGTTAGTAGCCAAGCTAACTCCAACAGTGGGTGTTAAGGCAGTTACGTGGCATCCCTGAAACTAAGGAGGAGGGGGACTATCTGGTAGGTCAAGTGCTGCTGAGGTCCAGTAGGGTGAGAGTGGAAGGGTGACGACCACTGGGCTGAACAGCATGGAGGTCATGAGCAACCTTAGCAAAAGAACTTCCCATGGTCGGGGCTAGCCTCTGTGCGTCTGCCCGGACGATAACCAGATGGATGGGACTAGGTTGAGGAGTGAGAGGAGGTGAGGTGTTCAACCTCTTTTGGCAGCTGTGTTGTCAAAGTTACAGCCAAGCGAGGTAGTGTGGTGTGTGTCCTTTCCAAAAGGTGTTAGGCTTGTTTGAACGCTAACTCAGCAAGACGAGATAGATGGCGCAGGAGAGGTCAACTGTAATTGCAAAGCGCTTGAGAAGGCGAGAGGTATGTGATCCAGGGCACAAGCGCTAAGGGTCAGCTGTGGACAGAATCACCATCCATCCAACAGAAAAGATGGCAGAGAGAGGGCACAGAGGCAACCCTCCGGGAACTCTGTCCACGTTTCCAGGCTTCACAGCGCTGTCCTTCTCAATTTTAACAAATCCCCGCTATCCGCAGGCTCCAGGTCGGTCCCACCTGGCGCTGGGCCTTATTTCCGCATTTAATTAGTCACTCCGAGTTTGAGCTGGGCGAGGACTACTGGCAGACGGTTCCCTGATCCCAAACCTCAGCCCCGTGGGTGACCCTCTACGGCGGCTCGGCTTCCCCACCGTGGTCACCATCTACCCGGCAGGGTTATTTGAGCGCGGCCCACGGAGTGGCCAGGCTGCGGCCGAGTCTTTTTCAACTTCCTACCCCAGCGCTTGCCAGCCTTGACACCCACCTCCCCTAACCGCAAAGGCCCCGCCCTCGCCAACGCTTCCGACGTGGCGCTGCTGACTGCGCAGACTCAGTACACGGGGCGTGCAGGGACCAGAGGAACAGGCCGAGCGCAGTGACGTCAACGCGCAGCCGCGCTCTGGCAAGGCCGCGCCACGTAGGCGCGCAGCGGCCGCGCCCCCTCCCGACGGCCAGGGCCCGCCCGCGCGCGGTCCCGCCAGCCCGCGCGCGCTCCTGCCTGGCTACCTGGCTGCCCAGCTGGCCGTCTGGCGCTCACACTCGCGCGCACATCCCTCCGGGCCCGCGAGTCCTCTGCCACCGCCGCTGCCGTCCCATCCCCTGCGGAACGCGGCTGCATCATGTCTTCGCCTCCCGAAGGGAAGCTAGAGACGAAAGCTGGACACCCGCCCGCCGGTACTGACTCGTTTCCACTTTCTCTCCTCTAGCGGGTCCCGAGGGCGGGCTCGAACCACCGGGCGCGGGGCGCCGTGCGGGGAGGCCCGGGCTCATTGCCCTGGCGCGAGGCGCTGGAACTTGCCAACCAGCCTGAGACCTGTCCCCTCGTGGGGTTTTCGGTGAAACTGAGGCCCTCGTTTGGCAAAACCCGTTTCTTTAAAGTATGCGAAACATCGGAAGCCTGTGCCAGTTGCATGCAAATTAGGATTACTTGAATAAGCCCAGTTGCAAAACTTCCAAAAAAGAATGGGGGCGGTGAACACTTTCTTAGAATGCACAGATGTTTTGGAAAAACGAGTAGCGAACACAATTAAAAGTCTGTTTTTAACGACAGGGTGGTGATTACTTGCAGGTTGACAGCATACTGACAAAAGAACCAAAAGAGTGGAAATAATTTTTGTCATTAATCACTCTATATGACTTTTTCTCCAGTTTCTTTCACATCCAGCTTTTTCTCAGAAGTGGAGTTTGTGTGTGTGTGTGTGTTTTCATTTGTGTTTTTTCCCCCCAAATTCTAAATTCTGAGCCAAGGAAGTTTAAATCCAGGCAAGTCGCCTTTCTTAGAAAATCTGACTCTGAGCAGCCCTATGTCCCTTCCACCTCCTCCCCTTTCTGAGAACAGTTTCTGTTGGCTCCTTTGCTCTGTTCCAGCCGGTTGGCTTCCTTTCTGCTCACCTTTGGAATGACAGTGATACATGTGGAAAGGACACTGGGAGAGAACAAAAGATACCTGGGTCCCAGAAGACAGGTCACTTAAACGCGGGGGCTCCTCTTTGGGTCTTAACTGCACACGTTAGTGTTATAAACTCAGTCTTCTAATGACAGAAGCCGTCGTGGAACCTGGCTGCTTTGTGTGGTACAGTTGTGCCACCTTCTTGTTACAGGAAAGAATCCTGTAATCTCTGTCTGCTGCTCCCCCTGCCCCCACCCCAATAGTGCGCTCAGTCTCTGCTTCACAGAGCTGCCCTGTGAATGTGGTATATTCCAAAGTAATATTTTTCCCTCGTGAAAGATCACAACAAAAAAACTAAGCTGGACTAGGGAAGAAAAATGGCTGATGCCTGGGTACTTAGGAGGCATGAGATTTTAGAAAATAATTCTGCTGTAGTAGAAAATAGGCTTTGGGGGCCTGTGTGTTGCATTAGTTTAAAAAAAAAAAAAAGTACCTCAAAGAGATTTCCTGTAAAGATAACCTGACCTTTAATTCCTCCCTCAACGGGTCCTGTCCAGCTGCCTGACGACCTGGGCAGCACTGCAGGAAGGAGCACCTTTCTTTACACTACCCTGTCCCTGGGAAATGAGTGGCAGGCAGTAAAGAGTATATGTAGGGGTGATACCAAATCAAAGTAGTAGTAACTAAATTGCATATGGAGACATATCTTATGGAGATTGTTAAGATCACAGAGATGAACTGGGCATTTTATGTCCCTGGAAGAAAGTCTATGAAGGACTTTGGTTTTCTTTGAATTGTAAACAGCTGGCCTGTGTGAATTACAAATTAAATAGTTTATTGATGTTAGAGGAGAGAGGAGTAAACTTATTTGTACTGGTTGTAGCAGTGAACTTGGGTTCTAAGTTTTGAGACCCAGCACTTCGCTAGGGCTTAGTTTTCCTGATCTGCGAAACGGGAGGTTTGAGCCAGATGATCTCGGAGAGTTACAGAGCAGGGCTGCTTTTGCCACTGTGACCCTCACTGGAGCTCCGTCCCTTCCACTCGTCAGGGTCTGAGTCCAAGGGCAGTGAATCCACAGACACATTCTAAAGTGACTTCAAGGCAGGTCCTTTAGCCTATGGAGTCCCAATCTGCTTAAGGAGCTGTCACTGTCGTCCCCCATTTTCCAAGGCCGGTCATATTTGGCCGGAGTTGGAGGTGGAACCTGGCATCCTGGCCCAGAGGTACAAGTTAGAAAAGGCCTTTGGTCAGCTGCACTATTTTGCTTCAGATCCCCTTTCCCTGTGGAACAGAGGCCCCTGTGGGAAAGCTTTTTTTGGCAAAAAAGCAGAGAGTATTAGGGTATTCTTATTTACTCTGGCATGGCCAGAGAGTAGGCAGTTCTGCAGAGTTGATGTTTAAAAAAATAATAAAGGCAACCCACTATAATAAAGGATAATCATCAAGGACAACCAAGAACACAGTTCATAAATCAAAATTACAGCCTTGAAAACTTTGGGTACACCGTCATTAAGTGCTTAAATTGGAAGACACAGACTTGTGCTTAAATCCTCAATCGGAGACAATAAAATTCTCTTTCATGACTATCTTCAGTTCTCTTGTGTTTTCTCGTTACTGCTCTCTGAACCAGGTATCCTGTGCATTTCCACATCATCGTGCTTACCTCCACCTGTCTATTTCTCTTCTAGCTTCCGAGGTTGGGTCTTACTACTGTCTTCATCCTCAGAGGCTGGCACAAAGTACTCAATACGTAGCTCCCGAGTCAGTTTCCTTAGAGCCTCTTAGCAGGTCTCACTTCCCCATAGCTCGTGGGGCCTGCAGCGTTCTCTGCTTCTGGGCTGACTCCAATGTACGGTTAGGCAGCATTATAATAGTGCAAATAGTAACTAACGTTTGCTGAGTGTTAGATACAGTGTCCCTGGTATAGGAGAGGAAAAATCATTTTCCCTCCACCTGTAGAGGTTCTTGGCTGAAACAACCCTCCCCAAACTCCAAGGTAAAGACATAATAATAAGCCGAAAATAAAAATTTAGTAGCAGGAATACTTCCTCTATCCAAGGGAGAGACCAGGAAAACTATAACTCCCTGAAATGGCCCAAGCCACCACCTTAAATACTGCAACTGAAGACAAGAGGAAAACACTGGGGGTGGTGAGGCAGTTACAGGAGGTTTCCAGGAAAAGCCAGGTGAACCAGGGTAAGGTTGTTACGCAGATTTAAGGTTCTCTTGTGGTTTAGTCCTCCTTCCCTTACTCGTACTGAGAAGGAGACGCTTACAAACGGAGATTTCCATTATAAATGTAAATGTTCCTTACAAAAGGGTAGCTCCTCAGTTTTCTGAGCTTTTCCTTGTCTGCTGTTTCTTAATCAGCTCAAGATAAACTTTATGCCAAAAAGGCATCATTAGGGGGTGGCATATTCTGCTCCCCTTCACTGGCAGTGCCCTAAGCCCTTTCATTCAATTAGCCACCTTGCAGTTGGCATAACGAGGACAACTCTGTTTTAAAAACTGACCGAACCATTCAGAGTGTCTCCTTTCGGAGCCAGTAAGTTCAGGGGGAGCAGCGTGTAGGTCCTTTGCCTCTTGGAACCTCAGCAGCCCTTCTCAACGAGGCGCTCCATCCCTCGCCATGTGTCTCCCCCCATGGTGTGAGATTAGTGAGGCTGTTCCCAGAGCTTCTGCAGAGTGTGGAGGAGAAGTGCTGTGCAAGTACAGAGCACATTACTGATGAGTGGGGACGGCGTGCCACACCACATCCTGGCCCTCTGCTCTCAGCCAGTCCCGTCCTCTGTGAAAGTAATCAAGCCTTAGTGATTTCCGACCTCTCCACTGCCCTCGACTGCAAAGTGTCTGTGGAGAAACGGTGTGAGACCACTGGTTCCGGGAGAGTTACTGCAAGCACAGATTAGCAAAGGTAGAATTAGTGAGGTTCTGCCCCATCTGATAGTGCTAGGATGCCTCGGTAGAAGGAGGATGCAACTATAAGCCACATGATTACTCATTTCTGCCAGTCTGCTTGAGTTGGTGGCAGTGATGTGGCTAACATCTCTTTGTTAAATACATTTTGCTGGCCCTGGTCTCTTCCACTTCCCAGGGAAGCCAAAGCCCTATGTCAGTAAAGTTCTCATAAATCTAGTATGTGGTAGTGTTGAGCATTAATAGTTCTACGTATGGTTATGAACCGCATGCACGGACCATCCCTTCTAGAACTGAGTCAAATGGAAATATAAAACTTCATTTATTGAAAGTAAAAGGAGAAATAGACCACTTTACCTTTTTTAGTAATTTCAAAATAATTCAATTTTTTGTTATATTAGTCAGACTCAAGAATGCATTTGAAAGGTTGTGGGTGATAAATCTCCCCAAATTATCTTCTGCAGCAAGGTTTTTATGTTCTCTAGGCCACTCTATTGCTAGAAATGGAAGACTAATTAGTTTTTATTGCAGTAACCCTATAGTCACAGGCTTGCCCAGCATGCCCTGCTGTCCTCAGCCCTCCATGATCTGTGCCTGAAGATACAGGAAGGAGGTCCACCTTTGCCCCGGCCATGCCAAGAAAAGAGACACTTTTAGTCACTGCCTTTTTTTCAGAAGCTTCCCGTCAGAGTGGACGGTAGCATTTCTAAGGCTGTTTGAGATTTCATCTCTGTTCTCTAGCACCCTTTCTTCTGCACATGCCCTCTTTCAGACAATGCCCAGGGCACTCTTACTCAGTTGTGTGAATGCTTCCCCCTTCCCAGCTTTAGAAATCTTTCTGGGTATATAGGGGATATTCACTTTTTTATAAAATACTATACATTAGTTACAGTTACATTGTATTCACTATTGTAACAAACAACCCAAATGTCAGTGGCTGAACAAGTCAAGGTTCATTTCTTTCTTGGGCGGCACCTTCTGTAAGTCCCTGGGCAGAGGTGCAGGCCCCTCCTGGTGCTCAGCTCTGCCATCTCGATGTCCGGCCTCTGCAGAGGGGACAGCAGGTGTAGAACACGGTGCGAGGGCCTCACCAGGGTGGTGTCCTGACGACCACACCGGTGAGGGCTAGCCACCCACGTCAGTGGAGAGCCATGTGGGGAGCACTCTACAGGGTGTCACTTATTCCTCCACAACCCCAGGAGTCCGCCGTGTCACCCACATTTCACATATGAGGAAACGGCAATGAGGAGACATCCATGCACCAAGGACTCGACAACTAAAGGAGAGACCTTTAGTCGTTAAAACCCGTTTAATAAGAGTAGATGCAAGTTGAGCCTTTGCCACGAGCCAGGTCCCACTGGAGGGTGCACATGTCCCATCTCATCCAGTCCTCTGCGGACCCCTGAGCAGCAGGGGAGAGCATTGTCACCCTTCTCACAGCAGGGACTCTGTGGCACAGAGGCAGTTAGCAGCTCTCCCAGACACATAGACACGCACACGCACGTGAGCACACAGGCAGAGCTGGGATTTGAACCCGGGAGTCTGGCTCAAGGATCGTGGCACTTCTGCTAGGAGGAAGCTTGTTATTCTTTAAATTTGAAGCTCTCTTTTGAATAACAACCGCAACAAAAACCCGAGATTTTTTTTCTAATGTCTCTCATAGAATATTTATATTTTCAAATATTCCACAGAGATTTCTGCAAAGTAATTCTGCCTTTGCATTTCCACAAATGAAGAGTTCTAGTGACAATGATAAAAACCCAATAAATATGTGCTGTCATATTTTTTGGCAGGATTGGTATTTAAAATAAATCTGTCTCTGCCTTGAGTTATTATTATTATTGCCACATTTTATTGCTGTATTAATCACTATGCATGCTGTGAGGGATGAATGAAGTGAATTGTTTCCATCGACTAAATTAAAGGAAGTGCTAATGCAGAGCGGCCGAGCTTGGACACGTGTACTTGCTTCAGCAGAGGAGTGGACGGGCCCCTCCGTGTGAGCTTCAGATGACAGTGATTTCAAATGTCACCTTGGCGTGGTTTTCTTTGCGGTTACTTGCACAGTGCTTTTTACTTTTAGTTCATAGGAAACACCTGTGAGGTATAGTTTTAAAGATTTATGTCTGCCAAGTTAAAATGATTCAGGGATTATTTTTAAATGGGCAACTATATTAGTTTTCTCAGGCTGCTATAACAAAATACCACAGACTGGGTAACTTAAGCAACAGAAATTTATTTTCTCAGCAGTTCTGGAGGCTGGAAGTCCAAGATCAAGGTGCTGGTAGGTCTGGTTTCTCCTGAGGCCCCTCCTTGTCTTGCAGGCCGCTACCTTCTCACTGTGTCTTTGTGTGGCCTTTCCTCTGCGTACCTGTGTCCTTGTGTCTTTTCTCCTTCTTATAAGGATACCAGTCCATTAGATTAGGGCCTCACCTAGCAGCCTGTTTTTAACCTGATCACCTCTTTCTGAGGCCCTATCTCCAAATACATTCACATTCTGGGGTTATTGGGGTTAGAACTTCAACATAAGAATTTGGAGAGACCACAGTTCAGCCCATAATAGCACTCTTAATCAACTTCTAATGGACATGTGATGGAGGTGGGATACCTGGGGGAGAAAAATGAGTTTAAAAAAAAAAACCATTTAGTGGGACAATTCTTTCTGCCTCCCCCATTTGGGGGGAAAAATCATTTCAATAAAGTGGTAAATTATCTTAAACCTGCTACAGAATTTTATTTTCAGTCTATTTCTTAAGGCTTGGTATGCTGCATAACTGGGAAATTTTGATAAGCCACCTTCAAATGTTTTTTTTTATTTGTTTTCTTTTTTAAATCTGAGCCCAAAGTGAGGGAAATCCCAAAACTGAGGAAGCCACAACTAGAGAAGAAACTGAAATGTGTAACAGTATGATCTTTGAGCCCACACAAGGCAGAGAGTGGCCTGATACCCCTTCCTTTTCTTATACAGACACCAGTCATACTCTTGTAAGTTAGGGCCCACCCAAACATCCTCACTTAACCCAAGACCGCTGCAGAAAGCGGGGTGCTCAGAAGCCAAGCCCATGGAGAAAGGGGGGGGAAAGAACTGTGGCCAGTGGGATGGTGGGAAAGCTGCTCCGACTCACCCTGTGTTCCTTGAGGATTTGTGAATGCAGGCCTGCCTTGGACTGTGGGTTCAAGTTCACACTGTCTAGCAATTCCTGAGGAATCTGACTAGAAAGGGTTCCCAGGCACCTGTACTCCCGGTCTCACAGAGTACCTATAGCATCTCTCTGAAAGGGTGTGGCCCGAGTGCCAAGCCCCAGGGGATCTCCACAGCAAAGCCCTACTGAAAACACACCCCCAATCCACAGTCCCTCCAACAAGAGGCAGCAGACAAAAACAGACAGCACATGAGACTCCCAAGAACCTCAGATAATAAAATAATTGGATAGACAACTGTAAGACAAGTATGTCTACAGTGATTAAATGTATAAAAGAAGTAAAAACATGAGAAATGAATAAAACCCTGCTTTGCCCTTTTCTAATGGATACCACTGGGTACTACTGGCTATGAAGCGGGCATCGTGGGCTTCCTGAAGTCACAGGCCAGCACACTCTCCCAGGGAAATTGAAAACTAAGAACCTCCAAGTGTGGGAGCCTAGGAGGTGATTCACATTCTTTTCCTGTTCTTCAGGATCATGAAGGAACTTGGTCTGGACTTCCCTAGTGCAGCAGGGTCCGAGCAAATCCAGAATGGCGGAGGCTGTGGCCTGACAAGTTGTCTGTGTTGTGTGATGGGCACAGAGCTGTGGCAGAATGCGGGCAGTGGCTACCCTGAGGAGGGAGGGCGAGCCGTGGCGAGCCTGGGGGCCCATGTGTGCCGGTGACAGGGCTCTGCTTCCTGCAGGCACTCAGCTGTGCAGCACTACCCGCACCTCGGCCTAGCCCATCGGGGCTGCTGTAACAGACTGCCACCCACGGGTGGCTTAGGAGCACAGTTGTTCAGGCCAGGAATCCAAGATCAGGGTGCCGGCAGATCTGGGGTCTGATGAGGATCCATTTCCTGGTTCTTAGACAGAAATATTGAAGCACTTAGACAGAAATATTGAAGCACTATGTTTTTTCTGGGTCCTCATGTGGTGGGATGGGCAAGGAAGCTCTCTGGAGTCACCTTATAAGAGCTCTAATCCATTTTTGAGGGCCCTCCCCTCATGATCTAATCACTTCCCAAAGGCCCCACCTCTAAACACCTTCACACTGGGGGCTTAGGATTTCAACAGTCTCTCTTCTCACTTAAACTTCTAGATCTTAGAGTGCTGCTTCTATCCCCTTTTTGCAGGTGGAACTGAGGCTTTGAGGGGCTGAGTCTGCAACCACATAGCTGAGGACATGGAGGAGCTTGCCGATCCCAGAGCATGTGCTAGTGACCACATGAGGCTGGCTTTTGGGTACAGGGCCAGCACTTTCAAACTCTATTCTGTGGAATACTGTAGTCCTAAAGGATGATAACCTGAATTACTGGGATGGGGGGGGGTAAAAGTTTGATGGTACATTAGGGAAGGAAGCATACTTTGTGCACTTCCTAAGGCTCCCTAAAGGGTGAGAAAATCTGGCTTGAAGAAGCCCCTTTAATTTTGTTCACCCCAGCATTTCCCACACTTAATAGATCCCAGAATCTATTTTCTTTTCTTGCAAAGCAATCAATATATTAGCCATTAAGGAGATAAAAATCAAACTACAATAAGATACTACTTCAGATGCTCTAGGTTGGCTATAATTTAAAAGATAGATAATAACAAGTGTTGGTCAGCATGTGAAGAAACTGGATCCCCCAGACTGGTTGGAATAGAAAATGGTGCTATGACTTTGGAGTTCCTCAAAATGGTAAATAGAGAGTAACTGTGTGACCCAGCTATTCTACTACTAGGTATGTACCCAGGAAGATGAAGGTTTATGTTCACCTATCCACACAGAAACTCGTACACAAGTTGTCCATGGCTGTGTTATTTTTAACAACCAAAATGTGGAAATAACCCAAAGGTCCATCAACAGATGAATGGATAAATTAAATGTGGCCTCTCCGTGCAATGGAATATTACTCGGCCACAAAGAGGAATGAAGTGCTGGCACATGTGACACCAAGGATAAACCTTGAAAGCATGATGCTCTGTGAACGGAGCCAGTCACCACGGCCACACATTTCATGATCCCATTTAAGTCCAGAGAGGCAAATCCAGATGACTGGTTGCTGGGAAGGAGGGGTTAGGCAGTGACCATTCGTGATTTGGGAATTCCACGTGGGGTGATGAAAATGTCCTCAGGGGGATAGTGGTGGTGGTTGCACAACCCCAAGGACACTCAGAAACCACTGAATTGCACACTCTCAATGCGTGAATTGTATTGTATGTGAGTTATATGGCCCAGCAGTTTTTAAAAACTAAATTGACATCTGCCAAGACTGAAATGTCACAGCACAGTTTGGGAATCTTAGCTGCCACCTGAGTAGCCTCTGTGACTGGCACAGCAACTGTTCTGTGTCACCTGTGGCTGTATCACCCCATCAGAAGCATTGCTGGAGACAAATACCATATGATTTCCCTTACATGTGGAATCTAAAGAACAAAAACAAACAAAATGAAAACAAACAAACTCATAGAGAACACAATGACGGTTGCCATAGCAGAGAGGGTGGGGGATAGGCAGAAAAGGGGAAGGGGATTAAGAAGTACAAACTTCCGGTTATGAAATAAATCACAGGGATATAAAGTACAGCATAGGGAATAGAGGCAATAATAGTGTAATAACTATGGTGACAGACGGTTACTAGATTTATCGTGGTGATCACTTTGTGTCAGGCATAGAAATATTGAATCACTATGTTGTACACCTGAAAATAATATAATGTTGTATGTCAGCTCTAATTGAAAAATAGAAAATAATGCAGGACTACTCAGATTTTAAAAATCGTTAATGTTTGAGAAGGTATTACAGGCAGGGATTCCGTGGGACCTCGTTGCATTGAGAGGACGTTCAGAACCTAGAGTAAGCGGCCACTTCATCCACATGGTTGGTCCTCCGGTTACACTGCTGCTTTTATGAAATACAGTGAGACCAAGAACAAGCAAGAGCCCTGGGGAATTTCTAAGTGCGTCTGGAGTAAAAAGAGCGCTGAGTGCCGTATCACGCTGACTCTTCTGCAGCAACACTAACCCATCAGTCCTTGTCGGTGCCAGGTCGTCTGGACTAACCTTGGCCACAGGGCAACCCAGAACTTTCTAGCTAGTTCCCTGGGTCCTCTGGTATTTCCATTTCCACGCTGTTCACAGCTCCCCCATTGTTTGTTTGTTTGTTTTTTTTCCTAGTGAAAGCCGGTGGAATGCGAATTGTGCAGAAACACCCACATTCTGGAGACACCAAAGAAGAGAGAGATAAGGATGACCAAGAATGGGAGAGCCCCAGGTGGGAGAGTGCGGCCGAATCTCGAGCACGTCACAAATAATCGTTACTGAGTTAAACATTAATATTTGTTCTCTGCTGTGTGCTCTGCTCCTGATAACTTCTGGGCTGGTTGGGCCCCTGCTGTGTACTTTTCCTTTCCTAATCAGTGAGGTGGGGGTCCTGTCCTCAGCCGGGGGTGGGGGGGTGGGGGGCACCGAGAACACGCCCTCTTTCCTGCCTGTGTCTGAGCACAAGCTGTTGACCTGTGGGCAGCATCCCGGAGACCTTTGAAAAGGCCATACTAGTTGAATCTTTGGGGTGTGTCTGGCGTTCTGCACAGCCAGGGTAGAGAATTGATGATTTTTTTTTATTACTTTACTGTTGTTCAATTACAGTTGTCTGCATTTTCTCCCACATTTGGGCTTTCCCAGTTCTTGAACCAAATTGAAAATCAGTGCAGCCACACCCTGGTGTCCTTAAAAGACATCTCTGTCCCCAGCCCTCTGGGTCCCAGACGCCTCATATCCCTTCATTCCCCATCTCTGTTTATTAACTGTTTTCCTCAGAGGTTCTAATGTCAGGTCTGGTTCAGGGACCTCGGTACCGATCCATTTCCTCCCGGCTCGTAATACGCAAACATGCACCACTGAGGCATCGCCTCTCTGAGCTCGTCCACGTGGAAGGAAGTGGACACTAAGCTCTCTGCCTTACAGCTTGTCCCAGAGGGTGTCTCCGTGGGAGGAAGGAGGAAAGTGGGGAAAGGCTGTGGAGAGCAGCTAACCTGGGTTTCTGTAGATCAGACGCACTACTGGATTCTAGTCCAGCGGCCCTGAATGGGGGTGGTATCTCCGATTTACATACGGGAAACTCAGGTCCAGAGAGCTGTGCCTCACAGGTTAGCGGGCAGGAATTTAAACCCTCACAGGGTCCGGAGCAGGGCAGGTTTCCACCCGAATTGCTCCCGCAAGCTCATGCCCCTGAAACCACTGTACAAGTTCCCGGTGGCCCCGCGCAGGCCCCGCGTAGGCCCCGCGTAGGCCCCGCGTGTCCATTTCTGTGTGTGCCGCAGCTCTGCGTGTTTCCTGTGGGTCTTCAGATGGCATGAGTTGCCCTGCAGTCACTTGAGGGGCGAGCAAAATTCGGGGTGAAGTTTCTGAGTGATTCTGGCCCATTTTAAATCGTGAGATCAGCAACGTGAAGGTTCAGCCTAAGTTCTGGTTTTAAAAGAAGTGGTTTAAAGAGAATTCTTTCTCACTGACTACTTTCTCAAAGCTGTGTTTGGAACATAATAGCACCAGGAAGTCCTAGAGGGCCATAGTCCTGTGTCTGAAGACCTTGGGCCCTGCTTTATTTCAGCATTGAGAAATTCTGCTTTTCTGTGTGAGTTTAAATGGAATAAGGTGCAAAGAGCTTTTTCCTGTGTAACGCAGTGTCAATACAGTGAGAGATAATAATTTACTAGCATTTTTAGAAATAAGGACAGAACAGCCCATTCATTTTCTTTCCATTGATTTTTTTCATGAGGCAAAATGCAGCTTTTATGACAGATGCGCCATTTAAATAAATTTGCCAGAGAATGAATGACTGCAAGAGAAAGGAGCAAGCACTCACAACTCTAGAGTCAGCATCTCACTCATCAGTAAGGTCTGCTCCCTGTAGAATCGAGTATTGTGGAGCAGGCTGACCACAGAGTAGGGTCTGCATACGACACGAGCAAGGGTTTTTTGTCGCCTGCAGCCAAAAGGCTATAATGTTCCCTGCGGGTATGTTAGCTCTTGTCCTCCTGACTTCGGCTTCACTCTTGACCGCTGAGGGTTAAGCCACTTGGCACACTGTGGACAGATGGGGTCAGCTCTGTGGAGTCAATCTGATGACCTCTGCTGCCAGCATAGCTCCTTCCCACGCTGCCCCAGGCCTACTGCTCTGCCTGACGGTTTACCTCCACTGCTAGGCTCTCCTCACCTTCTCGTGGGCCGATTGAATAATTGTAGTTAGTCATCATCCCTGTATTTTAGAGTGCAGTGAGTCTGGCCCTTGATTTGCCGGAATGTTTGTGCAATCGACGTAGACCGTCAATCTGGATCCCCTTACAAAACCAGGCAATTGACGCTGGGGTTGCCCAAACCTTTTCCCCACTCCTCGAGCCCGTAATCCTGCCTGTGCCCCTCACCTTCAGGGGGCGGTCTAATTGTAAGTTTGCAACACGGTTCAGGTGACTGGAAATACTTTTTCTTTGCGGAATTTGTCAAACATTTAATTATTCTCTTGGAAATGTCATGGTATGTGACTTCCACATCCCCATTTCCCTAATCCTAAAGCTTTGTATGTTTTCATGTTTGGATCCAAAGTGTTCTCTGCATATGAAAATAAGCACATAGTTTCAGGTGCCAATTTCCTTCTTTGCAAAATATTTTACTTTCTTTTCTGAAGTTTTTAAAACTGGCTTTGTGTTTACCATCTCTTCTCTGGTGGCTTCGTTCCTCATTAAGCTGATCATCAAACACTGATTACAGCGAAAGAAAAAACTGGAGCATTAAAGAGGTTATTATGTGACCAAACATACCAAAACCACAGCTCTTCCTCATCATTATTTTTATTGCAAATATTTATAGTACTCTTAATCCCTTTAATCTTATCACTTTTCAGCAATTTACAAATAATTTCCTGTTGTCAAATTGTTTTTGACGTGCTACATTTTTTTAAAAGGGGAGGGCACAGCAGAAATTTGAAAAGATTGCCCAAGAATTTATGTCCAGCTGACATAGTTACCTGTGGCTCTTCATGTACAAGAAGAGTGATAGCATTCGCTGTTATTAACTAATGCTCTCCTTGAGTGGCTGCTAGTTTCTATCGCAGAACCAACCCAGTTAAGGAAAGCTGGGATTCCCCTCAAAGCCCTCAAAGGCTTTGTCGAGCCAGTTGCCTTAGGTAAAGGAGAAGTTGCAGACATAGAATGGATGTCAGGAGTCAGTAGGAGCCACTAAAGAAAGCAGTTTCATGTTGAATGTGCACTGAGGTCCTGCCACAAGTCCAGTTTGGTACAAGATAACAAGCAGGATAGGTGGCAGGAAGAATACACTAGAAGCGGAAGGGGTCAGGTGTGGATTGGGGTTGGGCAGCAAAGTGGTGGAAGTAAGGGGATATCCGGAAGGGTAATAAGGACGGGGAGGGGGCAGCCCTTCTCTCTGAGCTCAGCTCTTTATAGCTCTGGTTAGGACCATGGCCCTCTCTCACATACCCAAAAAATAAGCATACAATTCAAACCACCCAGCATGTGGGAGAGACCTGTGATGGAATACAAATAGTAACAGATGAATCTAACTGTAATACAAATGGTTACTATAACCAATTGAAAGGAGTGGAAGAAAAGACCTTAATACAAATGGTTACTATAACCAATTGAAAAAGATGGAAGAAAAGACCTTGATACAAATGGTTACTATAACCAATTGAAAGGAGTGGAAGAAAAGGCCTAACCTAAGTAACTTGGGAAAACAGTATTTTGGCTGGATACTATAGGGCTAAAAATAAAAACCCACAAACAAACAAAAAATATACAAAAATTGTATACTCCAGTTAGGAAATGTGTTTCTTACAGGAGTTATGTATGTATGGGCTTAGCAGTTCTGAAATTGCTTTATGTATATACTAAGACTGAACAAATAAATAAATAGATTGTGGGTCCTGAACTTGCTCACTGTCAGAGAAATGTTCCCACAAATAGAAAAAAAAAGACTAAAATGAACTTTGTGGTGTTGAGTCGGAATTGAAGTATTAGTCTGAACTCAGTTTTGGATGAATGGATGGGTGGGTGGATAGCAGATACCTACAGATTCATACATACACACAGACGTAGATCTAGATGGGGAGGAGTAGTGTACATGTCCTCATTTCCTAGCTGTGTTCCATGAGAAGACCTAAAAAAACTGATCCCGCATAGCCAAGAGCATCCTGAGGGCCCAGATCTGGGTTTCTAAACCCATTCCCCAATCAAGGGAACCAGGGTTTCCCGGAGAAGTGATTAATCCAGTGTCAGAGCAGGAAGAATACTGGACGAGCCTGGGACGACTCGTGGTGCCGGAGCATGAGGAAGTGCACCAAACAGGATGGGGCTTGTCAGAGCAACGCCAGTGCCGGCCTGCAGGAGCTCCTGGTGACCCAAGCTGGAATGACCCAATACAGCAAAATCAGTAATGGCAGTACTGGGTTCTAACCCACAGAGTAAAAATAAACATCCCTCTGTCAACCCTGAGATAAATAAGAAGGGACAGCTCTCTGTAGAAGAATTTTCAGTTAATAAATGTAGAAGGAAGGAGGGAACTAGACCATCACCAAAAGGCAAACGGCACAGTAATGGTGGTAGACAAGGACCACCGATGGGTGCTGTGATTAGTGGGTGAAAGTTTAAGAAAAGATGGGATAGTTGCACAGTCTCATAGAATCTCTCCCAATGTATTTATTAATTATACAACAGAGAGTGTCGTTACTATGGAAACCACGAAAAGGACGCCTGTTTCTGTGTGAAAGCTGAAATAAGAAGGCAGAGCATCATGTTCGACCTCACAGGGAAACCAGGCTGCTTGTCAGCTGTCTTTTAAAGGAGAGGTATCCTTTTCCCCAGGATGCACACAGAGGCCAGTGCACTGGGGATGCTGAGTGCCAACAGCTACCAAGCCCTGTGCTATTTTGGGTGCCCTCTGTCAATAGGCAGGCCCATGGCGAGGCAGCAATGGCTGACCGATAGCTGGAGTGTGGCAAGCCACATACCCCTGCCCTGGGCCCAAAGCACAGCCGTAGTGGGTAGGGCACTGAGTGACAAGGAGTATCCTTGGGAAGGGGATAACTGGTTGCCACTTGCCTGAGGACTGAGATGCCTCTTCCGGGGAGAGGCTGTCCTGATGACACAGCAAGATCCTCAGAATAGAGGCTGTTGAGGCGTGCTTTCCTGGCAGCAGCCTCCACTGCCTCGGTAAGAAGGCTGGAGGACTCCAGCCACCGTGCGGCAGCCCTTGCTGTCAGGTTTGCCAAGCTGAGACATAGATCAGTGTTCCAAGTCCGCAGGCAACATGGGGCACTGATGAAGTGTTACAACTGTATACCAGCAAGAGAGTGGTGAAAGTCCTTGTTTTGCCCGGGGCACCTTGGGCAGCAGATAGCTGGCTCGGGCCCTCGTGTTCGCTGTGGCAGCTGGAGTCAGCTGGGAGCCTGTAAGATGGCATTGGGAGAGGCTACCCAGGGCGGGCGGGGATGGGAACACATGTCCACCTGCACTTACAGAGCCTGCGGTCCTTCCTAATGGCAGCAGTCTGGTCTCCTGCTGTGCAAAGTCTCAGACAAACCTACTCTCACCTGCCTTGCCCCATTTTCGTGGGCAGGACTTCCTACCAGACTGGCTGCCTTCCCTCGAGAACCAGTGTATCCGTTTCCTAGGGCTGCCATAACAAAGGACCACAAACTGGGTGGTTTAAACTACAGAAGTGTATTCCCTTCCAGTTCTGGAGGCCTGAAGTTCAAGATCAAGGTGTCTGCAGGGCCATGCACCCTCTGAAGCATGAGGGAGGGACGTGTTCCATGCCTGTCCTGTAGCTTCCAGTAGCTCCCTGACTGTAATCTTCACACGGCATGCTCCTGTGTGCGTGTCTGTGTCCAGTCTCCCTTCTGATGACAACCCCATCTTAACTAATTACACCTGCCGCAACTAACTCTTATTGCCAAATAGGGTCACATTCTGAGGGACTGGGGGTTTGGACGTTGCCATAGGAATCTGGGAGGGAGGGCACAGCTCAGCCCATAACACGCAGGCAGCTCCTCACGCTACCAGGCATGGGTTGGCAGTGCCCAGCTCCATTGACATGCCAACAGCAATGGCAGCATAACAATTTATTTACGGTGAGGCTCACATGGGGAGTGACTCTTACCTCCGTGCCAGCAGACGGCGGCCCAGGTGGAGCTCTGCAGCAGTCTGCCTTCCCAGCCAGGTAGCGGTCCTGTGCCCAGGGATGGGGTCCAGACTTTGGTCACACAACCCATCAATTTAAAAACTGTTTTGTGCCTGCGCCCCCAATGTAGTCATATTCATTTTTAAATTATACATGCATACTGTCCTACCATTACATAAATTATAAAATGGATACAAAGTAGATACTAATGTATCAAATACAGTTGAAATAAGCAATATTTCAATTCCTTGCTAATCATTATGACTTTGTACTATCAGTAACTAATATCTCAAGGTCCCTTGAGGTGAGGGTTCTCATTAATGATTTAGGTTTAAATCTAAATTTCTAATGACCTTCTTGGTGATTTCAGGGTTTGTAGGAGAGGTAGCTTCTTGTCCAATGTGATTAGATGTGTAATGTGGCTCATGAAGTACTTAAACTAGGAGAAGCACAACTTTTCTCTTTTATGATTGTTCACTTGGGCTTGTACCCGTGTTCACTTCAGCGCCCATGGTTTATTGTGCAGGAGTATTTCTTAAGTCACTTGTCCATTTTGTAAAAGTTAGTTTAAATTCATTCAAAATACATTTCAGTGCAGTTCTAGGTGCTTGGGATAGATTTCCTATGCGCATGGACAAAACTGGAGAGTTTAATTCACTATTCCACTGGTCAGACAGCGTCATGCATGTGGAAAACACTGAAGGGGCACAGGGGCCTGGAGGTGGCGACCCCACTCCTTCTTCCAGACTGTTCCTCCCCTGAGGGCATTGACAGATGTTCTTGTCCACCTGCAACCAGTGAAACAGCCGCATAGCAAATAGTGGGGAAACTTAATTCATTCCATTTCATTTTGTTAGGTAACAAATAAATGTAAGAAGAATAGATTCGCATGTGTATCCCGTTTGTCCTCTCAAGCACAAAGAACTACTCAGTGGTGGCTCCAGCACCAGTTCTGTTGTGTGCAGTGTCCCATGTCCTCTAAAGCCTGTGGCCGTGTGTCTATTAGGGTGACCAATGAGAACACGGCCATGTGCGTGTTAAGAAGTTTGGCCCAGGACCACCCGAGGAGCACAGAGCATGATCTGTGTGACCCGCATACTTTGTGTCCCGGAAGCTGTGGGCGTGAGCATTGTTGGGAACTCAGTCTCTGAGTGCTCCTTTGTGAAGATGGGCACCAGAGGCAGGCACAAGTCTGGCAGGTTTCGAAGCAAAGGCTTGCCGCTCCGCGAAGGGAGGGAACATATGGGCATCCTTATGTCACAGGAGCCAGGCTGGACTCCTTCAGTTGGGGTGAGAAGGGGATGAGAAGGAAGGTGCTGAAGACTCAGCTTTTCTCCAGTTGGCACAACATCTGGTTCCAGAACGGATGTGGAAACCAGGTGTGATTGATGAGCTGAGCACCCCAGTCCTGCTGCCTTCCCTGGCCTCCAGCCTCCTTACCAGACCTCACGCTCCCTTTGCACAGGGAGAGCTCCTCTTATCAGACGGAAAGAGGGCAGGAAGGGAATGGAGCTATCGGTTTTCCCCTCCCGACGCTGCTGTGCGTCTGCTCGGGAGGCAGCCTCTTGGAATGGATGACTCTTTTGTTTTTATGGTGTTACTCAAAGTGTTGCACTATTTATCAGCAGTGTTTTCTTATTACATAAACATGTGAACTGAATTTAAATCGACTCTCCAATGGTTGGATTTTATAGAATGAGATATGTAATAATAACTCCATAGAATAATGCTACATATAAGAATAACTGCATAGAAACAAGAGCCCTTTATTGAGTTTATTACATCATATTTACTATGCCTGAAATTTTTAAACTCTCTATTTAAATGAACTCCATTGACTTCAGCTGTCTCAGAGTGCAGAGCACTCAGAAAATACAGTGCTAATCCTGCCCATCCGTAGGGGACGTGTTTCAAGACCCCCAGTGGATGCCTGAACCTGCAGAGAGTGCCGAACCCTATAGATGCTATGTTTTCCCTCTACGTACAGACTTAATTTATAAATTAGGTATGGTAAAAGATTAGCAATAATAACTAATAATAAAATAGAACAGCTGTAATGTAATAAAAGTTATCTGAATGGCTTTGGGGCCATCATTAAGAAAATAAGGGTTACTTGCCCTGACCTGTGTGGCTTAGGGGGCTGGGCATCGTCTCACAAAGTGAAAGGTCGCCAGTTCCATTCCTGGGCAGGGCACAAGCCTGGGCTGTGGGTTCAGTCCGCCATAGGGGCTTGTACACGAGGCAACCAATCGATGTTTCTCTCTCACATTGGTGTTTCTCACCTTCTCTTTCTCCCTCCCTTCCTCTCGCTCTAAAAATAAATAAAAATAAAATCTTAAAAAAACAGGAGTTACTGGCACAGCAGCCCTGTGGCACCACAGCAGTCAGTCTGATGGGCAGGATGGCCGCTGCGTGACTGACAGGCGGGACACGCACACAGCGTGGAGACGCTGGACAAGGGGTAGTTCATGTCCCAGAGGCACACGGATGGGGCAGAACCCTTAGTAAGTAGAGATCCACACATTTTTTGTGTGTTAAGAAGAAGTCTTTGTCTCCTTCTGGGTATATCTCCAAAGGAACTGGAATAGAGGTCTCAAAGCGATATGTGCACACCATGTTCACGGCAGCACTACTTACCATATCCGAGAGGTGGGAACAGCCTGCATGTCTGTTGTGGGTGTTTGGATAAACAAAATACGGCACACCCAAACAACAGAACACTGCAACCTCAGAAAGGAACGGACTCCTGTCCCATGCTACAACTCGGATGCCAAGTGACATAAGCCAGTCACAAAGGGACAACACCACGTGGTTCCACTTACATGCAGTATCTAAAGTGGTCAAATTCGTAGAGACAGGAAGTACAGTGATAGTTGCAGGGGCAGTGGGGAGGGGCGAGAGGGAGCTGTTGTTTGATAGGCCCAGGGTTTCAGTTCTGCAGGATGAAAAGGTTCTGGAGGTCCGTTTCTCAGCAATGTAAATGTACTTGACACCCCACTGAACTGTTCAGATGACAAATTTTGTTATATGTTTTTTTATAACACAATAAAGAAATTGTTTTTGAAGAAGCAAAAAAAGAAGCCCTCACTGCTGTGGACAGCAGTTTGGTGGTTCCTTAAAAAGTTAGGCATGGCATCACCATATGACCCAACATTCCACACCTAGGCATGGATACCCAGGTGAACTGAAACGGTGTTTGAACAGAAGCTTATATATGAGTGTTTTCACATCGTTATTCACAATAGTAAAAAAGTGGAAACAGCCCAAATGTCCACCAGATGATGACTGGATAAACAAAAGGTGGTATATCCATAGAGTGGAATATTATTCAGCCATGAAAAAGAATAAAGTACCGACATGTTACAGCATTGGATGAACCTGAAAAGCATTATGCTAAGTGAGAAGCCAGACACAAAAGGCCACATATTATATAATTCTGTTTCTACAGAATGTCCAGAATAAGCAAATTCAAAGAGAGAGAAACAGATTCCTTGCAGGAGAGGGAAGGGGGCATGACTGCTTAACGCTTTCTTTGGGGATGATGAAAGTGTTCCGAAATTAGATAGGGGTGACAGTGGTATAACAGTCAACGTATTAAAAGAGCCACCGAATTGTTCTTTTAGATAATTCAAATGGTGAATTATACATGTGAATATTACTTCAGTTAAAGAAAGAAGTCCTCGTGCATGAAAAGTTGGGAAGCAGGGCCATAATCCAACTCCACATTTTCTTAGCTGGGAAAGTGGGAGTGCAGTCTGATGAAATGACTCCGGAAGACCATGGCTGCAACCCTCGGGGGACCCCAGGACCCTCATGCAGAGGTGGGGAAAGGCACAGTCTCCACTGCAAACAGCCCAAATCCCCGCTCAGCCTGGATCAGGCAGCCAGGACACACACCTTCTCCTGTGGAAAAGGCCCAGGGTAGCGCTGGCTACAGGCGAGTGGGGTCCCTCGGCTAGTCCAGGTCCATGTCTACACCTCTGAGAGCTCTGCCTTGCTCCTGGAGTAGCCTCCTCCCCAGGTGGGTGGCAGGTTGGCCACAGCAGGTCCAGCTTTCACATCCAAGCCTGTGGTATCCAGAGGAAGATACGAGCATCCCTTCCTCAGTATCTTCTGGAGCAAGAAACGCTTTGCCAGAAGCCATCTAACAAACTCACTGGCCAGAACTGGGTCATGGGACTCTAACACAGACATTGCTGAGAGGGTCTCAGACCTATGGTTTGCAGCAGTGTGGATGTGGAGAAATCAGGCACCAGTACCGTAGGCCATGTGGGCCGTGTGGAGGCCAGTCCAGAGAAGTCTCCTGAAGCAGGGGGAAGAGCAGGCACCCAGGCCTACAGAGAAGAGGAGTGAAGACCAGGGAGGGCAGCAGAGCCAGAGGTCAGAACCTCAGCCTAGAACCTGGAGAGCAAGGTCTGTGAACCACAGCACAGGGCTCAGGGTCCCAGACCCATGAGTCCGACAACAAGAAATCAGAATGGAGGCCCAGGGTCTGAGTAAAGACTGGTACCCAGCCACTGTCGCAGAATGATTCCCTCTCCCCAAGGGCTCTCATAGAAAGCCCTCTTAAAGCCATCCTCAGTCTCCAGACCATGCGTGTTTGTACCCAGATACGGACATAGTAGTGGCCATACACATTCTGAATGAAAAACTGAGGGCTTTGTAAGACCAGATCTTAAAGGTTAGTCCCTATGGGCACCATCAGAACTAACCAAAGAGCACTGGTTATGTTACTAGAATTGCATTGCCCCCCCATTCATCTAGTAGATTTTTTAAAGACTCTATTTATTTATTTTTAGAAAGGAGAAGGGAGGGAGAGAAGCATCAATGTAGTAGACTTTTGTAGAACAGGGAGTGTTTGAGCCCCAGTGATTGTTTGGAATGGCAGCCTTTACTTGATTTCCCAGGGCCCACACATCCGAGGGTTCCTTGCTCATGGCCTTCATTTATTCATCCCGTACCTGAAAGCACCTACCATGTTCCCAGCACCCTGCACACCAGTTGGGACACAGTGAACAAACAAAGCCCCTCTTCCCACAGAACTCACCGTCAAGTGGGGGCACCAGATGGCGCGCGCGCGTTGACAATTGAATGTGTGTGTGCTGTGCATGTAGAGGCGGCAGTGCTGCAAAGGAAAACACAACAAGAAAAGGGCCACGAATGTTCCTCACCTCCTAGGAACACTGCACGTGGAGCCCAACCCAACAATGTTCTTACCCCTGGGGATGGCCGCCAAGGCCCTCCGCAGAGTGAATTGGCCCAAGGCGTTCACAGCGGGGCAGAGAGGCAGTGAAGAAGGCTGCTGGGGCTGCTGTCGTGGGGCACACCTGTCAGACAGTGGCCTCACAAGCCCACGAGTCTGTTTGAGATCATGAAGTCACGCTCGTGCTTGATCGCCAGGATAACCGAGCCCTTTTGCTCCCCTGTTGATGTGGGGTCACTGGAAAGATGAGTTTTCTGCTGAGGGCAAGCCAGAATAGTATCTGTGTGGAAATGGCTTCAAGAATTGTGGTCACACCTGAGACTAAGGTTTTGCAGATAAGGCACAGTCATTATGGGCTGTCTGGTGTGCTGGTCAGAAGGTGGTAGGCTGTGGCCTCCCTGGCATCCTACCAAGCAGCGCCCTATGGGGAGGACTGCAGGACACTAGGGAAAAACTGTGTCATGGGTCTTACAAGAACTTGGTCAGAAGGTCAGACTGCCACCACTAACTTCTTACTCTGGAGAACTTTGAATTTATGTCAGGACTAAAGATTAAAAATGAGAGAGAAGATTATAAATGACATCTGTTAAGTGTTCCTTTGTAGCAGGTTCTGTCAACATAATGATGAAATGTGGAGCATCTCGGGCCAGTCTAACTCAATGTAGACAAGTAATTGCTGTTAACTTCTTTTGGGGGGTGGCGAGGGGGGGCCTCATGAGAGATAGGAGATGAAGGGAAGGAGTGCTAAAATGATAGAATAGAAATATACAAGTTTGGATATGGGCACCTATTTTTAAGACAGCAGTTGCGTATAAAGTTTGTTTATCATACGAGTTCCCATTTGTTCCATTTGTTTAACCACATGCCTCCCTACAGAGTAGCTTGGCCTCTGCAGCTAAGGGTAAATTTTGCTACACAGGGAATCAGTACAGCAGACACTCTGTTAGAGAAAGTGTTGTTGATGGCCTGCACTATTGGTAAGTTCTGTGGGTTGGGGGTGGGGGGGGAAGTTGTACAATTAACAACGTGATGTTGTTAATTAACATGGAAAAGTTGAGGCCCTCTTGTAGGCAGACACATAAGGAGACTGGACTGGTTGGGGAGCAATGTAAATGCGCTTTTTGGAAAAGGCAGAGCAAGTGATATGCTGATGCTGGAGGGAGGGAGGGTTGGCTCTACCCCTCCCCCCTGCCCTCCATGTCTCCCCTGCTCTTCACTCACAGTTTGACATAAGGGCTCCATGTGCAGGGGTGGCTGTCCATGTGGGTCCTGGCCAAAAACTCCTATCTTCAGGCAACATATGTTCCTCCTGCTTTGCAATTAATTTGAGCCTAGGAGTTTGATGAGTATATCCTTTTACCTGGACTTACTGGCAGGTCAGGTTTCTAAATAACATTCACGGGCCAATCAGATTATAAAAGAGTAGGACTACTTTAACTTCTTGAGCCCAGAATATACCACTCTAGACATCAATTTGTATCTCATTTCCTGGAAACTCTAGAAAAACAAGGCAAAGAAATGGAGTGTTGGTCCATCAAAAGTCTCCATTGTTGGTCTTTTTTTGCCTATCCCTTGTTCCAAGTCTGAATATTTTCTCCAACATTTCAAATGCCTCTGTATTTATGGGTTTTTTTTAAAAAAGCAGTGATAATTACAAACCTGATACAGACTGTGAAAAAGAATGAGGAACAAACAAATGATAAAAATTTCAGATTTCTGTGAAGTGCAGCACAGGGAATAGAGTCAATAATATTGTAATAACTGTGTAAGGTGCCAGGTGGGCCCTGGAAATGTCAAGGGGATCACTTTGTAAAGTACATGATTGTTCACCCCTGTGCTGTGCACCTGAAACCAATACAGAATAACATTGAATGTAAACTGTAATCAAAAAGTGAGATTTAAGAAAGAATAAGAACAAATAACAAAGAAAAATGTCAAATTCCCTATGAAAAGAATATGAACAAACAATTCACAAAAGAGTGAATATTTGTAAGCAAATATTATTGGGAGTAAACAAATACAAAATAGAAGTTTACTTTCTGGTGTCCAAAAAAAGGTAAACTAAAATTACCTCGATGTTATGTTTTATTGCCTGTTAATTATGTATAGATTGGATATCTCAATTTATATTTTTAAAAATGTTTCAAATTGCCTATAGATAAGAATATATTTTCTCCCCAAACCTTGATGTCCTGATTTTCCAAATTCATTATTTTCTCCCAGCTTTATCAAGCTATTATTGAACATAAAACATATGTAAGGTTAAGGTGTACAGCATGATTTGATCCACATACACAGTGAGAAATGGTATCACCTTTGATGATTCTGACGAGGTGTTAACTGATTTAACAAGGTCAGTTAACACCTCCATCCCCCCAAAATCATTACCAGTAACATTTTTTTTAACAATGGTAACATACAAGATTCACTCTCTTAACAACGTTGAAGTATATAATACAGTACTGTTGACTATAGTCACTGTGCTGTACATTGGATCTCCAGAACTTACTCATCTTACAGCTGGAGGTTTCTACCCATTGGCCAACCTCTCCCCATTTTCCCTACCCTCCAGCCACGGTCAACCACCATTCTGCAGTGTTTCCATGAGTTCAGCATTTTTAGATTCCACATATTGCATGTGAGAACTTACAGTATTTGTCTTTCACTGTCTGACTTACTTCATTTAGCATAATGCTGTCAAGGTCCATTGCTGTTGTCACAAAAGTCAAATTCTCTATCTTTATGGCTGAATAGTATCCCACTGTGTGTAAGTACCACATTTTCTCTCCCCATTCATCCACTGATAGACACTTTGGTTGTTTCCATGCCTTGCCTGTTGTAGATAGTGCTGCAGTGAACATGGGGGTGCAGGTATCTCTTCCAGATAGTGATCTTGTTTCTTCCGATACAGTGCAGAAGGGGGATTGCCAGATCACATGCTAGTTCTGTTCTTAATTCAGGAACCTCCTACTGTCTTCCACGGTGGCCAAACCAATTCACATCCCCACCAACAGTATGCAAGGAATCCCTTTCTTCCACATCCTTGCCAACACGTGTATCTTGTCTTTTTGATACTAGCCATTCTAACAAGTATGAGGTGATATCTCATTGTGATTTTGATTTGTATTTCCCTCGTGATGATGCTGAGCACCTTTTCATGTACCTGTTGGCTATTTGTATTGGTTTTGTTGTTGTTGTTGTTGAGTTGTATGAGTCCTTTATATTTGGATATTAACTTCTTATCAACCATATGATGTACAAATATTTTCTCATTTGTAAGTTGCTTTTTCACTTTGTTGGTTGTTTATTTTGCTGTACAGAAGCTTTTTAGTTTGATGTGGTTCCTCTTGTCTTATTTTTGCTTTGCACTTGTTTTATTTTTGCTTTGCTTGCTTCTGCTCTTGTGGTTGTATCCAAAAAATTCTTGCTAAGACCAAAGTCGAGGAGCTTTTCCCCTGCGTTTTCTTCTAGGAGTTTTATAGTTTGGGTCTTACATTTCAGTCTTTAATCCATTTTGAATTAATTTTTGTGAGTGGTATAATGTAGGGGTGCAATTCCATTATTTTGTGTGTGAATATCCAGTTTTCCCAGGACCCTTTATTAAAGAGACTATTTTTTTTCCCTGTTGAATGTTTTTGGCTTCCTTGTCAAACAGTACTTGACCACATATGCAGGAATTTATCTCTGGGCTGTCTCTTCTGTCCCATCGGTCTGTGTTTTTATGTCAGTACTGTACTCTTCTGATTATAATAGCTTTATGCCATAGCGTGAGGTCAGGAGGTGTGATGCCTCCAGCTTTGGTTTTTTCCCTCAGAACTACTGTGGCTATTCAGGGTCCTTTGTGGTTCTATACCAATTGTAGGATTTTTTTTCTATTTCTGTAAAAAATGTCATTGGAATTTTGATAAGGATTTCTTTGACTCTGTGGATTTCTTTGGTAATATGGACATTTTAACAGTATTAATTCTTCTGATCCATGAACATGAGACATCTTTTTAATTATTTGTGTTTCTTCAATCTCTTTCATCCATGTTTTATTGTTTTCATTGTACAGATCTTTCACCTCCTAAATTTATTCCTAAGTATTTTAGTATTTTTGATGCTATTGTAAATGCAGTTTTAAAATTTTCTTTTTCACATACTTTGTTGTTATTGTATAGAAATGTAACTGACCTCTATCTGTTGATTTTATATCCTCCATTTTTTCTGAATGCATTTATCAGTTCTGTTTTTTGGCGAAGCCTTTAGGATTTTGTAAGATCATATCATCTACAAACAGAGACCGGTTTTCTTTTTCCTTTCCAAGTTAGATCCCTATTGTTTCTCTTCGTTGCCTGATCTGGCTAGGACTTGCAGTACTGTGTCCAATAGGAGTTTTGAGAAGAACATCCTTGTCTTGTTCCTGATCTTACTGGAAAAGCTTGCAACCTCTCACCATTGAGTATTACGTGAGCTCTGGGTTTGTCCCAGAGGTCTCGTGTCTTCTGCACACGTGCACACACACACACAGTGACAAGCTCCCTGGTTATCTGCCTAGTAAGGTAAAGCCTCAGATCCTTCTCCATGTCCACTTTTACAGGGGGCACGAAGGGCAGAAGGTGGACAGTGATGTGCTTGGCTAAGGAGAAGTGGCTGAGCAGCCACCAGGAGAATCTGGGTGTCGTGAGTCCTGGGGCGCCATTACCATCCCACGGCCCATCTCAGCTCAGTGACTGGGGAGAATGCAGAGCCTCTCAAGTTTTGATGCTCTTGCCAAGTGCCCCGGGGAAAACTGTCAAAATGCAGGCTTTGCATCAGTAGGTCTGGGGTGGGGCCTGAGACTGCATTTCTCAAGGCTCCAAGGGGGGTGTCACTGCTTGTTCCTACCACACTTTGAGCAGCAACACTCCATGCCAGTCTCTGTAATGTTGGTAAAGTCTATGTGCTTTTCCAAAAAGGGTCAACACTGTGCAAAAGGTAGAAAACATTGCATAGATAATTTAGCCTTTAGTTGTTGGTAAGTAATTAAAACGTTTTAATTGACCACATACACACACACACACATACATACATACATACATACATACACACACTCCAGAGGGGAGGAGAGGGACAGTGTAAGTGAGAACTGTCCACAGGGCAGGAGTGAATGTTTTCTTCATGGCACTTTCATCTGTTTTGAACGTGTCTGTCACTCAGCCTGTTGAGTTTACGATCTGTCTGATCTTGATTGGGCTGTGGCAGTGAGAAGTTTGGAAAGTTGTCCCTGCTATCGAAATCAAACAAGCAATTCGGCATCATTCAGAAAGTCTAGCAGCCAAGTAATAACAAACACAAGCCACCATTAGACCAGCTGCTTTACATATAGTCTTATTTTGCCTTCACAGCCCACAGGGTGGCTGAGGATTCTATGGATGAGGAAATCTGCTGAGAAAGGCTAATGACATGCCCAAGGTCATTCTGCTAGGAACTGACAGAGACAGGCTTTGAACCCGAATCTGTCTGTTTCCGAAGACTCTTGCCCCTCTGCTGCCTGCTGCTTGTATTCTGGCAACCAGCCTTCTTTTCCCAAGGAGTTGGGGAGAAATTATTGAAAAGAGAGCCTTAAATTCTATTTTGAATTTTAAAGTTCAGAGGCATATTTTCTGCACCAGGGTTTTATTACCACTCACAGACACTGGTTTCTCTCCAAGCTCATTTAAAAATGAAGAGTTTCTGTGAGTGTCTTTCTACTCCGGCTGTCAGCTGGAGCCTTGTGGTATTACAAGGCACGGTGCTGGGGTAGCTCTGCTGTGGCACGGGCATCACGAGGGACCCCCCCCACCACTACCCCCAGCACCCCAAATCATGGCAGCCACTGCTCCAGCTCGTCTTCGATCTCTATGTGAGGAGTTACAGAGCCAAGAAAATGACTGTCCACTCGGGAACCTCCAAGCCCAGTGAGTGGGAGACCTGGAGGGCAAAGACAAGGTCCAGCTCAATTTCAGAAGCCATAGAGTCGAGATTCCCAAAATCAGCTGCAAAGAAAGGAAATCAGACCAGAAAAGTACAATAAGAGGAAGTTGGCATCAGTATAAAACCAATGACTCATGGCTACTAAATTCATTATGACTTTAAGTGGAAAAAAGAAATAATAAGTCTTAAATAGGAAGGGTGGTACCTTGTAGGCACAAAACAAATAACTGTTAAAGAATGGAAGAGTCTGCTTTCATTTTGCCAGAGGTTCCAGGTGTGATTATAGATAGAAATAAAAGCAAATCCCCTCCAGCTTTGGCAAGGTTGAACCTACAGGGTGGATTTTTATGAGAAATGCTTTTGTTGCCTTTGTTGGGTCAGAGGGGGCTGAGGGGAAAGAGGCTCAGATCAACAAGTGTCCGCTGAACTGCTCCCCATCCTGGAAGGAGGGGGGAATTCTGCCCCGAGCATCCTCCAGGTCTTCAGAGCTGGAGACTTTGTGCCCAGATGGCTGTCATCCCTGGATGAGAGGCATTGGGAGTCCAGGCCTGGGGGTGAGCATGAGGGCTCCTCCCTCTGAGCCACGGAGTTGGTGTCCCTTAGGGGGCTAGGAACCTGAAAAGAGAAATGTCTTCCCTTAAAGTTTGAGTGTGAGTCCACTCAGTCCAGGCCTTTTGTCTGTTAGTTTATCTGTTAATCTTGTCAGCTTTCTTTTTCATCCCAGACCACATGTATGACCACAAAATCAAGCAATTTAGGTACACATCATCCCCAAGGGTCAGCCTTCCATTGTCAGCCTGAAACGTGGATAAGTCAGTTTAGCGTGGGAAAGTCCCACACTTGGGGGACAGAGTGGGTCCTCCCGGAGTCCCGGTCTTGAGCTCCTGGGTGGTCCCAGGAAGGCGCTAACCAACCTTCAGGCCTGTCTCCTCATCTGTAACATGAGTTTTGTAGACAAGACTATTTCTCTGAAGGGACTTTCATGGTAAATACAGAAGGAAGAAAAATGAACACCTACAGGCTTTGAAGAGACGTAAAATCACACTTGAATTCGTAACAGTCACACATTTACAGAGCTCCTGTTATGTGGCTGGAACGTTGCTAGACTCTAGGGGAGATGACAGAACCTGGGTGAGCCCGAGGGCAGGTGGGCCCCTCCTCCCTGGGGCCGTCTGCATTCCATGGTGGGAGGGTGATTACAAGTCATCTCAGGCTTAAACGGGGTCAAAGATTCTGTCCTTTTAAATATTGTTAAAGTTTTTGCTAAAAATTATTGCGTGACGTTTTAGTAGCACCAGGCAGTTCTTTGCCTGTGTTCTGTGGATTGTACTTCCTTATTTTTCAAATCCCTTTGAATTTTTTCCTTTATATTTTTCCTGATTTTACTTTTGTGGACTCATACTACAGCTTTCTTGCCATAGGGAGTATGAAATCCAGTTATCAAAGTGTTAAATTATGATATCTTTCTCTCTCTAAGGGTTTAATGACAAGATTCCATGACAGGTCTAATCACTGCTGTCACTTGGAAGTAACGGCAAGTGCAAACAGCATTCCCAAATACCCACAACAGTAGTGATGTGCTGTGGGAGCCACGGGCACTGCCACTGGAGCCGCGGCCTGTGGCCTGTGGCCTGGGGAAAGACGATGCGAAATAGCAGTTAGTCGTGAATGGAAATAAAGTTACAGGCTTTGTTTGCTTGTTTTTCCCCTGCCTGGCTCACGGATGCGCTGATTTCTGTTTCCGGGACCCCGGGGTTGAGAACCCTCATCCTGCTCCTCTTACAGCCACGTGATATCAAACCTACAAGGGGAGACCCCAAAAACGGAATTTATTTGTAAAAATTTGTGTGTTAGTTCTTACATGTTGAACTTCAGTCACCTTCAAAGCACTCTCCATTTGATGAAATACACCTATCAAGACGTTTTTCCCCACTGCTCCAGTTTTTGAACTCGTCGATTTTGATGCCTTTTAGTGCTTCTGCTGTTTTTTGTTTCACCTCTTCCACATCCGCAAAAGGTTTCCCTTTGAGAACTTTTTTCATCCGGGGAAACAACAAAAAGTCACTTGGGGTGAGATGGTAAATAGGGAGGGTGGGGCACAGGGGTTACAACGTTTTGGGTCAAAAACTGCTGAACACTCAGCACAGTGTGGACAGGCACACTCATATCAATCATCCGTCAGGAAATGGGCAAACATGTTGAAAAGTCTTCATAAAAAGTTCACTGAAGCCAAACGCAGCCTCTCACAACGCCAGCTGGTGCACTGACACAGATGTGTTCCTAGAACACTCACCTAGCAGGGGAAGCCTGTGCTCCAAAGGACCTGCCCTCCAGAAGATATTTCTGGTTTTGGGGGGTCCCCCCATACATGTCTAACTGTGTGTGTCATTTTTGCTCTGATTTTCCATTATATCCAATTTCATTTTGAGAGTCTGGGTTCCAGCGTGACCGTCATGCTACCGTTCCCCACGTGTACCCCCATACATGGGGGAAGAACACGCAGATTCGTGGAAATGATCCGAGCACAAGTCTGCATGGCTGCCAGTCCTAATTCCCCTTCTCATCTTTCAAATGTAACGAGAGCACGCACGGGCAGAAGAGCCGACTTCCCTCCCACTACCACTGTTCCCGGATGCGGATGCGGATGCTCAGCCCTCAGCCCTCTCTGTGCTTGTGCACCCTCCCTCCACTAGAGGCTCTGCCTGTCGTCCTCAGCAGTCCTCAGCCCAGGCGGGACTCTGCTGGTCTCCAGAGTACAGCACGGGGGCCCAGGGGCTTCACCTCCCCTCTGCGGTGCGGAGGGGTGCAGTCCCAGCTTTGAGACCTGCTGCCTGTGTGATTG
Source organism: Desmodus rotundus (assembly GCF_022682495.2). Taxonomy (NCBI): domain Eukaryota; kingdom Metazoa; phylum Chordata; class Mammalia; order Chiroptera; family Phyllostomidae; genus Desmodus; species Desmodus rotundus. The sequence continues at coordinate 184,726,600 of NC_071387.1, read as the reverse complement.
TGGGAAAAACATTCTTAGAGCCCAGGCTCCTTGCAATAAAATGGGGGTAAAAATAATGCCTCGCAGGGTGAAAAGACACTGACTTTGCACAAGGTTAGGCCCGGAGCCACTCTGGCTTTGGCCACGTACCTGCAACACCGTGAGCCTCAGTCTCCCGTCTGGACGATAGGGCAGGAATCCTGTGTTCGGAGGCTTTAACGTGCTAAAGGCTGGTTAAGGCTCCTGCATGGTGCTTGGCCAGTAGCAGCCTCTCAGGGATACCCACTCGCTCTGCTCCACCGGGGGCCTCAGGACTGCGTCATTTCGGGTGGACACGGGGAGAGGAAGGGAGATGGTTCTTACAGTGAGTGTGTGTGTGTTCAAGCAGATTAAAACTGTTTCCTTGCCTTAGTTGCCTCAGCATGTAGTAGTACTCTTTTTCTACTCATCTGTTTTCACAGGTGGGGGCAACTGGACCCCCAGTTGGGGGGCTGCCCCTCTCCCCAAGAGCACTGTGACCTCAGAGCACAGCCTGCTCTCAGGCGTGATTACCACATCGGCACCTCCCCAGGGTGGGTGAAACACAGGCGGCAGCTGGGCCCCGGAGTTTCTGGTTGAGTAGGTCCGGGTGGGCCCAGGAATGTGCATTTCCAACCGGTTCCCTGATGAACAGCCGAGTGGAGACCACACATGGAGCCAGTGTCTACCAGAGACATTGATAAATTCTGCGCGGCACAGACAACTAGCTTCCCATTCGAGGGCCTCCTCTGGGACCTGTTACAAGCAGCTAAATGTCAGCTTATTTTACATTGGCCACATTTTCAATGCCACTGTGAGATATGGGAGCACTTTTTAAAGCCTGCCTCCTTAGCATGCTGGTCCTATGAAGTACTCTCTAATTTAAAAAAAAAAAAAACAGTCCCCTGGTCAGAGAAGTTGGGTAAAGGTCCTTCTGCGGTCCCCTCTAGGGAGTTCCCAGTGCAGCCCGTCGCCTGGCCAGGGAGGCTGCGCCTCAGAGAAAGCCACACAACCCCTTGTAATCCAACATTCGCCAAACCCATTTGCGTCCCTCACACAGCGCAGCGGGACGCTCACGAGCACCCTGGGTGAGGAGGGGTGACGCCTCGGTGGTGGGATATCTTTGGCACATTATCTTCCTGCCTCAGTCCTCTCTGGGAGTGCGTGCTGTCTGGGGCTTGTACTCCGGGCCACAGTGACACTATCTGAACCGGACGGTTGTGGGACCCTGTGAAATTGTGCTTGCCCTGTTATCTGCTACCCCAAGTAATAATTGGCCTGGCGTGTTAATAGGAAGGTGTGTATATATTATGAATAGCAACCCTAAAGGCACTTGTAAAGTATAAACTCGTGCAGTAAAATTTCAACTTGTCTTAATTCTAGTGAATGGTAGTGTGTTATATTTTTTAAAATTCCAAATCATAGAACATTTATAAAGAAATGTGGTATTGTTGCTTTTGTGACCACACTGTAACCCAGACTTGTCTAATTACAGTGTTGCCAGTAAAACTCCTCAAAGAGAAGACCCAATTTAATGCATAAGTTAAAATTTTCTGTAATAAATATATCAGTTATTTGTGTAACATTTTCATTGTAGGGTGTTACGGGTTTCTTCCCAAAAGTTTTTTTTCTTAAGGGGTTTTTAAGTATATTTCCTACCATATTTATGTTGCTTATTTTCTCCTTTCTCCTAATGAATATAAACTTCAAATTAGTGAAATCTGACTAAATAAGGTTTTAGTCCTTTGGAAAAATTATTCACCCAGTAACGGACACAGGCCACCCTCCAGGGCACTGCATGCCTGCTCAGAGGACATTTCATCATGTCAGGGGCCTAGCTGTTTGTCTCCACGCCCCTCCTGTGACCGACCTGCAGGGTAGGATGGTCACTTCTGTGCCTTGTTTATGAGGATGGAGAGAAATGGAGCCTCAGGCAAGTGTATTGTTTACTGTGTTCCCCTGGAGTGAACCGTTCTCCAAACTGCCCGTGGTGACCCACTGGCTGGTCGTAGAGTCGGTTCAGTGGGTGGAGACCAGTTGTTTTTTTAATGGAATAGGATCAAGCAGAAAATATTACTGTGTGTCCCCCAGGTGTGAGATTCCGAATTGTTTGTTCTAGGAGTGTCTGTGTGTGTCCGTGTGTGGGCACTGAGTCACTGTGTTAAGTGACCCAAGTTTTTCTTGTGGGCACGGTCAAAATGTGGGAAAGCCATTGGGCAGAGAAATTTTAAGTCATTTTAGAGTACAGAAGAATTAATAAGTTAAGATTAAACTTTTCCTTTCTAAAGTTATGACTTGTCTTACCTGCCCCCATGGCACTTCTGTGCTCTGGCAGTGCCCTGTGTAATCTGCCCACTGCCTACAGTGAGGGGCAGCCAGGCTGCAGCCAGCATCGCCCGTGGGAGTCCTTCGCACTGTTCCAGGATGACTCTGCTCCCCAGGGCAGCGTCCCGCTCTAGGACCCGACAGTGTTGGAGTCCCTCGGAGGTAGTGATGCTCAGGGTAGCAGCAGCGGCAGACTGGTGCGATTCGTGGGGAATTTACAAGACAGAGTGGACTGTGAGTGGGGCTGGGGCCACCAGTGCAGTATGCCACCAGCGCCCCCCAGCTGGCACCATGTTAGGTGTTTTGAATAGTACACTTGAAGTTGTTCAGGCGCAACCCAGTGCACCCTATTGAGAGGAGAGGAAACTGCCCCAGTCCCTTCTCTGCTGTGGCCCATGCACCCTGTGTGTCTGGTGCACGTCTGCTTCTGAAGCTCCCTGGACACATGCCTGTCTGTGCTCAGCTAACTGCTCGTCTCCCAGAGCTCAGCCAGAACCTCGCTGGTCCTGCCGATCCCCCTGCTGTACATTCTCCTGCAGCACCCTGTGCTTCCCCGGAACAGCTCTTTGCCAAAATGTAGGCCTTCGGTGAATTTCTCATCTCTGTCTCACATTGGGTGCTGCTGCCTCAGACACGTGCAGACTGGCCGGCTGCCTTGGAGACAGACCATTGGCTTCTCCTTAAAGCCAATCCCTGATGGCTTCTCCGGGTGCATTTTGGACTCAGCCTGCCCTCCCTTCATCTTAGAGTTGTAGGGATCCAGATCAAGAAAGGAGAACTCACTTGGCCAAGGTTATGTGGTTAGGGGAAGAGGGGGTGGTTTGCATTGTTCCTGAAGAAGAACCAGAATACTCCGTGTGCATTGGGGTTCCCTGGCGCTCTGACCTCTCCGCAGTCTGGGCCTTACCTGCTCCCTCCACGCCTGACCTCTGACCTACAGCATAGGGTTTGTGTTCACACTCCCGTCAACCTCTTAGGTGTAACTTAATGTATTATATTAAATTCAGGTATTTCATGGCCCTGGGTACTGTTTTGAAGTTAGTAAAAGTGTGTCTTTGATAAAAAATCCCCTCATAATTTTGTCTCACACATTGTTATGAGAAATTCCTCCTAGTAAAATATTTCACAACTACCTTGTCATTAATTAGTAACATGAGTTTGTCTTAACAAGTCTGTCTCTCTCTGTGCCTGATTTTCTTATAAATCAAATATTTGGTAAATTCACAAAATTGTGCCTTAGCCACAAAAGATTTGGATTTGAAAAGCATCAGCTATTGTTAGGGGCCCAGGCTTGTGAGTTTGGATCCTGGCTCTCCCCTTACTAGCTGTGTAGCCTTGGGCAGCTCACTAAACCTCTCTGTGCCCGAGTGTCCTCCCTGTACATTGTGATGGTTGGCAGTACTTCCCTGGTCAGGCTGCCATGAAACTTACATGAATTAATGTGTGTACAGCACCTAGAATAGTTCCTGGCACAGAATAAGAGAAAAATACTAGCTCTTATGAGCACATGTTTTTTTTATTACTTTGTTTATAAAGATTTTATTTATTTACTTTTAGAGAGAGAGGAAGGGAGAGAGAGAGAGGAGAAGAAACATCAATGTGAGAGAGAAACATTGATTGGCTGCCTCTCCTATGCACCCCAACTGAGGACCAAACCTGCAACCCAGACACGTGCCCTGACCAGAAATTGAATCGGTGACCTTTCACTTTGCAGGATGATGCCCACGCAACTGAGCCACACCAGTTAGGGCTGTTATTACTCTTGATCTCCACTATTTTACAGTCAAAATCTACAACTGAAAGGAATGCTAAAACTTTCTAAGTGGATATCCCTGGTCATCACTGAATAGTCCAGGGTTTGGAGGTTACTGTGGTGACTTTCCTGACCCACCTAATAACACATGCTTGAGAAATGCTTCGTTTCCAGGACGCTCACAGAACTTCAAGGGCAGTAATTGCCCAGGTGAATGTCACTGTATTATGGCTCATGGAACTAATAATCCATCAAGGACACTTGGTCCAGCTCTCCCACCTGACCAAGGATTTCATAATTTCCAGAATTTCCTGTGGAATTATTTCATCAGGTAATTCTGCAGGAAATCAGAGCCCAAAAGCATGAGTTCACTTGACTTTGACTTGTAAAGCCACTGCTCTCCTGCCATGACCTTCCTCATGAAAGGTCATACCGAGTTGGTGTTGGAGTCTTAGACCGAAGTTGAGTTTCTCTTCCTCTATCAGAAATGCCCATGGTCCACCAGGCTTTGCACAGGTGGTGCATGCAGATGAGGGCATTTGGCCCTCGGTGGGTGGTCCTGCTTTACCATTAATGACAAGACAGCTAGTGTTGTAAGCCCAGTATATACAGCCTTGCTCAGGGATAGCAGTGAGGCGAGTGCAGGCTGTGGACACCCTACCCCCACCCCCCGTGGCTCTGGGGTGACTGGCAGAGGTAGAGGAAAAGGATGAGGATGGAAAAATGGATTCCCTAGACTTAGCCCTCCTGATAATTCATTGGGATTTCTCTGTCAGCCTTTGAGGTAAAATGCTCTCCAAATGGATAAGCTGCCTTCAACTCCACGTAAAATCCAGAGCACAGTTGAAACTGCCTTTAATCAGTGTCCCAGGATGTGTCGATGTTGACAGAGTTCTAGCCAAAAGAGTTCCATGTGCAAATGCATTTAGGGGACATGGGTTAAATGAAGTTACCCTGGTTTCCTTAAGTCCCTAATACACTAAGGGGCAGTGGAACCTCCAGGCAGAGGATACAGGGAGCAGTGTTTCCAAAACTCAGTGGACGGAGGTTATCCAAATCACGCGGCAGGGCTAGAGCTGGGCGGAGCATATTTGGGGGCCATGGTCCTGAGGGTCGTGTGTGGCGGGTGTAAGGAGGACAGTTTGCCAGAGAATCTGAGGACCAGATTCTCACCCCGACTTCACTTGCTCCCAGTCCTGTGACCACACGGGGCATGGCCTTCTGTGCCACTAAGCTGCTTCTTCAGCTGTGTAAGAGGGGGCCAGAGTGCCCACCCCACACACCTCATGGAGAAGGTCCCTGGAACCTGGACAGATGAGCTCTGAAATCAGGGAAAGGGCTGCCTGCAAGTATAAGACATACTATTGGTGCACAGTTCTCTCAACCCAGAAAAGGCTGTGGGGGGAGCTGGCTACTGGGGAGAAATTCCCTGTTTACCTGTGTTTTATTTTGTCTTGCCAAAGGTTTTGCCTAAATACATGAATGAAATTCTACTGTATATAGATAAATATATAGAGTTGACCATACTCTGTGTAATCCCGTAGTAATGCTAGGATTTTTCTTGCCCCTTGACAGCTATACCAGCCTGTTTAGTCTAAACCCATCCCTTTTTTGGTGGCAGATGAAGCAGAGGTCAGAGCCTCAGAGGAGGCAGGAGGCAGAAAGTGCCCAAGTGTCCCCAGGGCAAGCCAAGCGCGGCCCAGAGGGCTCGGAAAACTGCAAAGGTTTTCATATTTTCACACTAACTCCTATATGCTGGCAAAACCTGAACTGATATGAGGCTATTTATAGTCCTAATTTATCCTGCTTAGTGTAATCTCCAGACATTTTGCTGTAGAAAATATTAATGGGTTTGAATATGGGCTGCTGCCCCACCACACCCCCCCCCACCCCAGGGTGTCAGTTAGACACGATTTATGCAATGTGGTGCCTTTGTAAACTTTGAGAAAATCTGAATTCAGAAACCTTCTGACCCCAAGGGATCCGGGGAAAAGATCAGGGGCTCTAATGGAAACTCTGAGTCACAAAGGTACATGTGAAGGTCAGTGTCACCCACACTGGCCCAAGGGGTTGAGGAACAGGCTGTTCTGTTACTGGCTTCAGGTGAGAGGTTCTGCACCCTTGTGACTGCTAATCACTGTCCTGGCACCTGGTGAGGAGCCTCACGGGTGCTGCAGCACCCCCGCCCTCTCCCCTCCCTCCCAGAGACAAGCCAGTGCCTGGCCCATCACAGCATGGGGCCCTGCCTCTTCTCTGCCAAGTCTCCCGAAGGCTCCCTCGTACCCCCACACCCTGGCTGCTAAGAAAGAAGCAGCTGGCATCTGCCCTGACTGGTGTAGCTCAGTGGATTGGCATTATCCTGCAAACCAGATGGCTGCCAGTTCAATTCCCAGTCAGGGCACACGCCTGGGTTACAGGCTGGGTCCCCAGGGCGGGCGAGAAACAACCGATCGATGTTTCTCCGACACGTCAGTGTTTCCCTCCCTCTCCTTCTCCCTCCCTTCCCTTCTCTCTAAAAATAAACAAATGAAATCTTTTAAAAATATATAAATAAATAAATAAGAAGCAGTTGGCATGCACCCCAGAAGCTAACTACCTCCAAAAGCCAGCTGTATTTTGTAAGCCTCAGAAATTTTGTTGTGCCAGTCCATTATAAATTATTTAATTAACACCGTATATTTATTGCAACAGCTTAACAGTTTAATAATTTACTCCTCCGATAGGGATCCTTTGGGATATTTCTTTTAATTGTTAGGGAAAAGAGTCCTTTTAGAGCTACTGTCACTGGGCTACTCCCTCCGTGCCGCTTCCTGAGTTCTGAAACAGAGTCCCACAGGCTGTTCCTAGGTGCCACATGCCTGACACACGGCAGACTGACCACCCCACCAGGAAGCCGGTGCTTGTGCCCTGCCTGTGCCCCAGGGCCACCATGGCTGTGGGAACCAGCCAGCCCAGGGACTCAGGACACTGGCAGTTAGTATCCTGCACTGGGTTGCGTGGGTTATGCGACATTATAGGGAGCTAAGCATCATTAATACTGTTTCTAAGGGGAAATACATTCTACGTCCAAACAAGTGACCACCCTGCTTTGGGAGCACTCGTCTTTGTGAGAGGCGGCCCTCCGCCCGCTGCCCTAGGGTGTCATCTCCACCCAGTGCTGTTCCTCACTTGTGCTCTTAGGTGCTCATGTTCAGTGAAAGTGAACGGAAGCTGGTGCTGTTTCCAAATACTAGCAAATGACCAAAGCCAGGAATCAGGGATGGCCTTAGGTAAGGAGGAGAAAGGTTTTAAGCGAAGACCTGGATCCTTCAAGCATTTGAGAATCCAGCTGAAAAGGCAAAGTATGGTAAACTCATGTTGGGGTTAGGCACAGTGGCTGCATAATCTTTACCGTCTCCAAGCTCCAGACGAAATGCCTTGGACGTTAAGGTCCCTTTTGCTAGGAGTTGACTGTTCTGTCATGAGTGAAGTCACACTGTATAAAAAGAGGACACCAGTTTCTTTACCAGTTTGGCTGCCTGGGAACCTGGGTTTCCATCTGGTCCCCTTTACTTTTGAACCATTCCAGATTTTTAGAGAAATATGGCCAAAGTCCTGCAGAGGAATCCAGCTCTTATCGGTAACTTCCAGGAATTTCCAGGAATTAAAGAAGATGGATGGGTTTTTCTGTTAAATTTAATTCAGATTCTCAAAAGTGGTTTCAATAGGGCGCTCCTCCCTTTCTTCTTCATCACTTAAGATTCAATGCATGGTCTCATCGCCAGTCTCAAGTTTGACTTGAGACGAGCTGAAGCAGTACCTCTTAGCCTGACCTCTCTCTTAATTGGGAGAAAAACGGTTTACTAGTCTTCAAGGTCAGTCAGTCTGGCTAACCCTGGAGGAAGAGCCCCTGTTCTGGGGAACTCCAGGTTGTCTCCTTACCGCCAGCAGATCCAGCCCAGCCAGATGGGGAGGTAACAAAAATGAATCCACACGTCTCTGATCCCTCCTTTGCAAGCCTTTGGGGCTCTCCATGCAGAAGGAGTTAGGTGCCTTTCTAAGATGTGAGCCCCAATCTATCACCCGGCTAATTCACTCTCTGTGCAGACCATGCTAGTGACACTCATTCGGTGCTGATGGCATTTGTTGAGCCTCTCTGTGCACCTGACACTATGCCAGGAGCTAGGGACACAACAAACTCAACCATTGTCCTTAACCTTGAAGGCGTGCAGGAGCCTGCCTGTAGTTCGATTAAGTGGGAAGTTCTTATGAAAACACAGCTGGGGAAAGGGTCACAGGGTCAGGGAAAGCAATGGAAAGATAACAAGTGAGCTCGCTCTGAACTAGTGTTTGCTGACTGGCTAAGGCCACACAGGCAGAGAGAGCACCAGCATTTCTTCTGTGCACTAGAGTGACAACTAGGACCATTCTAGAGTTCTCTGTCTCAGCGTGGAGTGGCTGTGTGATGTGTTGAGGCTGGTGTGGCTTGGGGAATGAAAGGAGACACTGTTAGTAATTACACAGGGGCCGAGACCTAAACTCGGACAGTCCCCTAGGAGTCAGGGCCACATGACCATCCCAGGGTAACTGGTCAGAGAAGTGGCAGCAGGGGTCGGCTGCATTTTCCCCCGGTAAGGATAGGAAGTCAAATACAATGCCATCTGCCATCTCAGTGATTTTGGGGGACTGAAGTGCAGAAACAGCGTGGTTACATCACCGATTCTCATTTCAGGACCCCCTCACTGCCCTGTTACCGAACTGCGAAGAGGCGGGTTTTTCCTTATGTTCAAATCAGCACCTTTTTGAGGCAAATGCAAAGCAAAGCCAACAAATTGCATCTTGATTTTAAGAACTCCTCTTTGGGGTTCTTTGTACGTGATAGATCTTCTTTTAAGACAGTGTCCTGAGTCAGTACTCCCATCCCATCTCCGCACGCCGTGCTGAAACAAGCAGCACAGCTGCAAATGATTTTTTTAAGGATTTTATTTATTTATTTTTAGAGAGAGGGGAAGGGAGGGAGAAAGAAAGGGAGAGAAACATTGACATGGGAAAGAAATATCAATTGGTTGCCTCTCGCTCGCCCCCAACTGGGGACCTTGCCCGCAACCCAGGCATGTGCCCTGACTGGGAATCAAACCTGAGATCTTTTGGTTTGTAGGCTAGTGCCCAATCCACTGAGCCACACCAGCCAAGGTGCAAACGATTTTTATCTGGGTGCCTCATTCACATATCTCACAGGGAATACTGCACTCTTCGTTTCCTTGGGAAAGCCTCCTTGCAGAGAGAGACTGTGCACCCACTGGCCCCAGGCAGACTCCATGCCCCACACCTTAACGGTTTCCTCCTGGGTGTCACTATTCCCTAGGGCCCTTTCTTCTGGTCTCCAAGTGACAGCTCAGTCATCAGATGCTTTAACCCAGGTGATGGAACAGTGTGGGCACAGGCCATTGACACCTGCCCCTCCACAGCCAGGGCCACATGGCCAGGGTTTTCTGAAATAGTGTGGTTTCAACTATTCTGTCCCCTTGTCCTTGCAAGGACTTCTACTTGTCAGGCTGTGTGTTCTGTTCTCCATAACAAAAAGCAAAACAATAGGATTATCTTACCTATAGCATGTGAGCCAGAGAAACAAGGGCCCTGGGTCCATTAGCAAGGACGTCAAGCTTGTCTTGAATCCCAGTCCACACTGCAGAGCCCAGCCCCTCCTGCTGTTATGCTACAAGAGGGCGTACCCTTCTGTGCAGGTCACACAGGGTCTCCAGGACCCAGCCCACTCAGTGGCTGGCACCCAGGGCTGCTTAGTAAATACTTATTCAAGGCGCAGGTACAGACACGGTGTTGATGTGCTGAGATCCCATCTGCGGACCCACCGTGCCCCGGGCACTCCTGCTGCCCTGGATCTCAGCTGCGCCAGGATGAGCTCCCCAACCAGAATCAGCTCTTCAACTGAGATATTTTCTTCTTGCAATCTAACAGAACTCCGCTCCCCGTAGGGCCAGCAGGGGTTACAAGGGGCGGGGAGAAAGGCCTCCAATTCCTCTTTCCCCCAACCTTAGCTGACATTCTAAGTCATTTACATCTGTTGTGGAGCCTCACCACTGTCACCAGCCCTGGAGGTTTCCATGCTCCTCTGAAATGTGGCCGTGCTGTTCTTACACTCTCCGTCACCCTCTTGGTGTAGGGGGGCCTTAGGTGCAGACGTATTCTCCCACCCACGGCGGAAGAAGGGAGGCTCTGGTGTGGGGATTTGTTCATGTGTGCCATCGCAAACTGAGCATTGTAAAGTATCAGTTCTCCCTTGATTTCTTAAACACTGAGTTTACATTTAGCCCTGACATCCCTCAAAGCATTACATGTCCAGCCAGCTGAGAGGTCAGCCTAGGATGTCTCATCCTGGTCACCCTCTTTGTGGCTGTGTCCATGGGACTATATCTCCAGGTGCGCCTTGGCTTGGTAGGGAAAGCCCAGGTTGCTGCTTGTTCAGTCCTTTCCCCTGGCAAGGTCCATGGGGTCCGAGTGTTGCCTTGGGTTACGGATTGAAGCCGTCCTCCAGACGCAAGGATGTGCCTCTCTGCTCTCGTTTTTACAAGCATGATAACGGCCATCCAGTTAATGCGGGTGTAGCCTGGATCAGTTTGCTTCAATTTACATGCTAACCTCCTAAGAGTTCTCTCCTTGAGTCACACCTTGTATGTGCAGTGTGCCTAACACATGGCGCTCACTTGATCTTCCTCCAATTCCTGTGAGCTCCGGAGGGGTAACTAGCTCCTTGTCTCAGATGAGGACACTGAGCTCAGAGTCCAGCTCAAGTGCCCATGGCCACCTGGCTCTCCGAAGACGTGTTTTCTCTGTGGCCCTGTTCTCTTTCAGCCCCACGAAACTGCCTCGCTGCCATTGATGTATCTGTCTGGCTTTTTAAAAAGCAGATTATCTGACTGTCCCCACGGTTAGCAAAGGAAAGAGCCCTAAGGAAGCAGACTCCCAAAGGGAACACTTGGCAGGAAGGAGGGCCATGAGAGCGCCGGGCGTGGGGTCCAGGGCAGCCTGCATCGGGTGTGTGTGCTTTATGTCGTGCTCCTGCTCTGCTGTTCTGCACTTGAAAGCTGTATTTGCCAAGTTCAGAGACAGTCTCGGGTTCTCCACGTGATGTCAGGAGCAGCCCTGGGAGAATTCTCACCCCTGCTGGAAGGTCTGCCTGTGGAGGTTCTTCCCGTCAATAAGGACACACTCAGTTTTCTTGCGGTTGCCACGAACACCGGCCACATTGAAACTGGGACGGTTTCTCTCTGTTTTCCGTGTTAGCTTCTGGTAAACCTCGTTGGCCTCTGGGACCAGCTCTCCGATGCCTTTTGTCTTCACCCAGCCCCTAACCCAGAACCCTGTACGGAGGAGAATGCTGAGTGCTTGTCTGTGGGCAAGAAAAAGAGGATGACTGTGATGAGCAGTGCAGACAGGTGTCCCTGCAGCCGCTGAACAGGCAGAAAACAGGAGGCCCTCCAGATGTAATGAAATGCTTTCTAATGTCAGGCAAGCTTGGCATTTAAAGCTATTGACCTACGGTGAATACATAAATGAAACCAACTAGTAAACAAGTAAACCCTAGGGCCCTGAGTACTAATTTATCAGGAAGTGAGCTGGTCCCTGGAGACGAGCAGAGCATCTGAATATTCGGCAGTCAGTGGATGAAGACCTTTCCCAGAGGTCAGAGTGCATTCCTCACCCCCTCAGGTGACGGACGGTAGTCTACAGCCCAGTCCGTCCTGCTTGCTCCTGTGCCATTGCAATATCCTGAAGTGCGGGCTCTAAACGGAAGGGGGCGGGGCGGGGGCGGTTCTTGGGTTGAATGGAAGTCATCATCCTAACTCACTCACAGGTTTAAAAAGTAAGCAGAATTGGCAGTGGGTTTAGTTTTCTACCTACTTGACTTGGCTCCTCTTTTTCTGTTAATTCCTGAAAGGGATTCAGGGCACAGTGTGGTCTGAGGAGAGACCACAGAGCCAGGCAGCAGCTGAATGTAGATCGGGAGACCCCTGAGGGGGACAGCTCAGGGGACAGCCCCGGGGGACAGCGTGGCACGTCTAGCTGGCTGATGGGGGGGGGGCTGGCCATCAGCTCAGCAGATCCCTCCCTGCCGTGGGTTTGGAGGGTGGGTTAAGAACATAATTACTGGTGAATCCAGCAACAGAGAAATCCAGGCGCTCTTGTTGGCCGCTCCAGGCACTCGGCGTTCGCCTAAGCTGTGTTTAGTCCTCCCAGGACTTTTGACGTTTGCTCCCTCAGAGGGACCTCACTGAAAGTCCTCGAGAGCCAACTAAACCCGGCATCTCTCCTCTTTTATTGCTGGATCCTCCACAGACCCACCCTAGCGGTAGCTGGTCCCACTTGAGGCCAGCCACCTGGGCTTCCAGAGGGAGGAGTAGAGCCAGACCAGGTAAGTTTTTGGTGTCTGTGATTTGATTTAACATCGGTATGTACTTCTTCGTAATAAGAATTCTATTAGCACTTGTCTTGTCAGATTTTTTCCAACTTACACAACCATTTTTCTTTTTAAAGCTGTACTACATGTCCTCTAGAAAGTACGTCCTTTGTACGCTCACCCACAGGCCCCTCCTCCCCAAATCATCCCACTGTAGGACAGGATTCTCGACCCTCAGGACAGCCGGCCAGCTCTGCTTTCACCGTGTCGGTAACAGTGCTCTGGTGCTTTAGCACCTGTCTGGTCAGCACTGGCACTTTAATTCAACTGGAATACGAAAGGAAGACGGTGAAGCAAGTGTGTTCGGAGACAAAGAGGTGTTGCTTACGGAAATGAAATAACATTTAGAATTTCTAATACATATATGATAGTTACACGGGCTGTGCGGGAAAACAGGGTTTCTCTGTGTAAGGAGCTGACTGAAAAAACAGGCACTTCCTAGGCAGAGCCTGGGCGCCTCTCCAGATACCACCAGCACTGCCTGATCGAGCATGTTTAGAGCTGGGCCACCCGGAGCCAACGTCTTCCAAAAGCATAGCTTTGGACCTAACCAGCAGGCAGGCTTTTTCTGTTCTTTTTCCAGCCTCTTCGACACTGCCGCATGGTAAAACACACACACACACAATTGTTTTTTTAATTTTAAGGCTTAGCCCTTACCTGTACAGACAAACTACATTCTTCCTAAGAGGTATCTTTTCTGGAACATTTAGCAACATAAAGGAAGAAGTCCATTTTCTTGCCCTGCACAGTTTTCTGGGAGTGAGGTGGGCATGGGTTCACATGCTTTGGCACTGGGACTACCTTTTCTCTCTGGGGTGCCCTCAAATCTCGCCCCCTGGAACCGTATGGAGTTAGAACAGGAGTGAGGAAACTTAAGACAGATACCCTGTCATTCCTCAAAGATGCTCTAAGAAGCTCTAAATTCTAGTCTTTAAAGAAAAAGATTTCTTAAGTTATACTTTAAAAGACAAAGTAGCAACTTCTGCACTGTCCTTATACAGGCAATTAATTCAGTACTTACCACAACTAAATGTGATTGTGTCCATGGAGGCTGTATTCTAAGCACAGTGCTTGGTTTCACTAAGCTCCCCACTGTTCTGCAAACTAAATTGTTCCCATTTTATAGATGGACAATAAGGCTTAGAGAAGCTACTCATTCAAACTGAGATGTGAGCCCAGAGCCATTTGTCCCCAAAGCCAGTCCTCAGCTGCTTGGTTACATGGCTTCTCTCTGTGCTGCAGAATGAGGGGGATTTTCCAAACCACGCAGGTGCCCAGCCCACCCACGCACTGTCAGGAAGGGTGGCCTGGGTTTCTCTCATCACAGACTGCGACACTCTATATTGTGTGAATAGGGGCACTCCCCCTGGCCCAGAATGACCTCTATATATTAAATCCATAAGGTGCAAGATAAGTAATTAGAACACTTACCTGTATTTACCTTTGTATTTATCTTTGCACCCAGGCAAGGAGGGAGAACACAGTAAGGCCAGAAGGGGAAGGAGCAGGGAAAAGCCACCAGGCACATGATGAAATCTTCCTGCATGTAGAGTACTAAGAACAGAGCAGCCTTCAGGAAATGGGCCTGGAGGGAAGATGCCCAGGCCTTGCCAGAGCAGGTGGTAGCTTTCGTTATACATTCCGAGTGTCTATGGGACTCACCGTTTACGCATAAGCCGTACTCACCCGTCCTACACATTCGGTACTGGGTGTCAGCCCTCTCTGCCTAAATAATCGGGTGAGTGAAGTGTTCACATCCAGAGCAGCAATAGTCAAATGTCTGTGGGTAGAATGTCATCTAGAGAAAACCGTTTTTAGAAAAGAAGAGCATCCTCCCCTACGAAGACCGGGAGCCCCACTCATCTCTGGAACAGTCTCAGAACAGCCTGGACTAAGGTCTGTCCTAAAGCCACAGCCCCCTTGGGTCATCAGGGCCGAGTGAGGGAGCAGAGACAGCTCCCTGGCCCAGAACAACTGAGGTCCATTCCTCTTGTTCCAAGACCAGTTTGAACACGAGCTCAAATGCTCTCCCTTAGAAGAGTATCTTTGCTAAGCTCTTTAAAAAAACATAAACTCCATACACCAAATCTAGAAGGAATTGGGGTCCAGATTATTTTCTCTTGGATTTACAGTGCAAAGCACTTGAGTTGTGTTTTATTTACCTTAAGTTAGACTCACTGGACAATCGTATATTATTTAGGGAAAGGGAGACATACTCGTCCTGTCTGCGGGGGACGTCTGCGCTCAGTGTTCCTCTGCATGGCCGAGCTGGCCAAAACTTTGCCAGCCTGAGAGCAACAAGGACCAGCAGTGCCATCTTGTGGGGAAGCTCTCAGCTTCTGAAACCAGCCGAAGAAGAGGCACAACCTTGACTGTCTAACTGAGAAGAATGACATTGCAAAGAAATGTCTGGACACAGTCAAGTGCGATGTTCCCCTCTGGTCACCAGCCACGCTAATTATTATTTTGGTGTCTGGAAAATTAATAACCCAAATAAATGAACAGCAAACCAGAAAGCTAGCTCAAGAACTAAAATGGCTAGAAAGGATTTTTCATGTATTTACTAGAAAATGTATGTAAAATCACCCCAGGTGGGAATATATTTTTTCATGAATTCTGTGAAAATACAAAGCCACAGGTGTAGGGCAAAGTCAAAAAATCAGTAGCAGAATCTGTTTTTAAGCTGCCATCCTAAAGGCAGCTTATCTCTAAGAGCCCTACTCTGTCCTCACACAGGGAGGGTCAGCAAGAGGATGGCTTTTCCCAGAGGTGCATCACGCCAGCTGGGCCGCACCCAAGTCAGCGGCCCCACCACTGCAGGAGAAGTCTGCCCTGAGACCTCACTGGCTTCGTGCTGACAACAGCAAGTTAAGCCGCATGCCTTCCTTTTGTGCACTGTGCCCTAGCCTTGGGTCCCTCTTCCTGTTACATGTGTGTGCACATGAGTGTGCACATGTATACATGGATCTCAGCTTAATGTCACCTTTCCAGGATCTGTATTGACCCCCCTCTACATACTAGTCTCCCCAAGTATATTTTAGCAAAGCACCCTGCTCATTTCTTTCCTGGCACCGATCCCCATCTAAAATTTTACACATCAGCACCCGACTCCTATGCTGGCGTGAGCTGCTGAGGATGGTGGCTGTGCTGCTCCTTCCTCTCTCCCTGGCTATGGGAGGGGCTCGGTCAGCACTGGCAAGCCCTGTGGGTGATGTTGTAGCTCCTCTGGGCACAAGGAAGCCCTTCACCAGCAGCCCATCAGCAGGGCTGGATTTGGGGAACCAGCATGCCCCTCTACCCCCTTGTGGCTGTGCACAGACACCCTGAAGGCTGTGAGGCCCAGGAGCAGCCCGGTGCCCCTAGTGAGCAGGCTGCAGGTTCAGTGGGGAGCTTCTGTCACTGGGCATCGGAAAGTCAGGCGCCTTCTCACCCATATGTGAGCTGCCCGTTGGAAAATGAAGTAGAGACTCTGACAGCTCTCTGGGCCTGTGTGTGAGAGAGCTGCTCTCTGACTCATGGGCAACTTGGACTTTTAGGGAGATTTTTAGGGGAAAATCCCTTTATGAGCACTCACATGCCTTCTTACCAGAAGCGGAGTGGGTGTTACTTGACGACCAGCTCCCAGGCCCTATTTTCTGGATGACTCAGTGCTACCAATGACCACGTGGGAGGGGGGACGGACTAGCCAAGGTCAGACTGCTCAGAGCTGGGCAGGCAACACCTCACTTCTGCCCTTTGACGGTCCAGGTCATGAAGTCTAGGACACTCAAAAGTGTCAAGTACTGTGACCTCAGTCATTTTTCCCTTGATTACGTGTTGGGCTGGTAGTATTTTAGATATACTGAGTTGAATAAAATCTATTGACATATATTTCAGTAACTGCTGTTTTGGAGTTTCAGTTTTAAAAATATGAATTCCTTTTCTCAACTTTGAGGACTTCCACTGAAAGATGAGATCGTCACCCTGGTCCTGGGGGCGTGTGCATTCCCCGGGGTCACATGTTCACGAGCATTTACTGTCATTTCCATGCTGCCTGGCTGGAATGCCGGTAAGGCATAAACACCATTTGTCAAGGAAACATAAATAACAGGAAATTTTTGTGCAGGACAGATGACCCTGGTGAGACTCTGACGTGGTCTTTAACAGGTGAATGCTGGAAACCTACGTGCGTCAGTCACTCGGGGCTGCTTACGCCAGGTGTGACACAGCTGCAGTTTCTGCTGACATACAGGAAGTGTTACGCAGGTTCTGCCTCACTTGCAGTTCCTTTCACTTTAAATAAGTGTGGTTTTTAAAAACTGGAGAGGCCTAAGGATATGGGGCAGGCAGGAGTGATACTTCCCACTGTCTCTTTCCTGAGAGAAAGTAATGTTGCATCTTCAAAACAACAGCTGTCAGAATGATTTTCATCAGATTAAATAAATCCTCAAAACCGTGATCACAGTTTCCAGAATCTTGGAAATGTAGGTTATGCTTTGCATGGAACCCTAATGGAATTTAAAATACACATGTTTTTGCAAACACAGCTTCACAAGCAGACTCTTCACCAGGTTTTCTCATTTGTGAATTTTGGTTTAAGCTCGAGAAGGTTAGAAAGAGTTTTTACTATATAAATGGAATAAAGAAACATTGACCAGTTTGAGATGCTATTCACTGTGGATGGAAAAAGGAAGTGACGCAGGGCCCATTGGCGACGCCCCATGGAAACCTGCCCTGCAGCTCACACCCACCAGGGCAAGGGATGTGTGAAAACCGTATCCATCAGATGTCACACAAGAGACCAGCCTCCTGGCGTCTTCTCACAGGTGCTGCCCTACGTCCTTACCAGCGACTACGGCCTTTTCAGTTTTAGAAAAGAGAAGACAACTTTGGACAGTCTGTGGGGGGACAGTCTGTGTCATAATGACCTTGAAGGAATGATCAATACGGATTGATATTCATTGTTTCTTGATGCAAAGAAGCATATTCTTAAAATTATTCACCAAATCTAGAGTGAGATCGGCGCTCCTCGAGTTCCACAATGCCACTCAAGGATGACAAGAAGAAGAAAGATGCTGGGAAGTCTGCCAAGAAAGACAAAGACCCAGTGAACAAATCCAGGGGTAAGGCCAAAAAGAAGAAGTGGTCCAAAGGCAAAGTTCAGGACAAGCTCAATAGCCTGGTCTTGTTTGACACAGCAACACATGATAAACTCTGTAAGGAAGTTCCCAACTACAAGCGTGTAACCCCAGCTGTTGTCTCAGCGACTGAAGGTCCACGGTTCCTTGGCCAGGGCAGCCCTTCAGGGGCTCCTTAGTAAAGGACTTGTTAAACTAGTTTCAAAGCACAGAGCTCAAGTAATTTACTCCAGAAACACCAAAGGTGGGGATGCCCCAGCTGTGAAGATGCATGAACAACAGGTCCCACCAGCTGTACATTTTGAAAAATAAAAGTTTACTAAACCAGTAAAAAAAAAATTATTTGCCAACTCTAAACCACAGTGAGATACCACTGCACACGCACTAGACAGTAACAAGTGTTGGTGAGGATGTGAGCACCTGGAACCCTGTGCATTGCTGGCGGGAATCTGAAACGGCGGGACGTCTGTGGGAATCAGTATGGCGGCTCCTCAGTAAACACAGAGTCAACACGCAGCCCAGCAAGTCCACTTCCGAGTGCCCACACGGACGAACTGAAGACAGGGTCTCAAACAGAATGGGGTGCACCCGTGTTCACAGCATCATGAGTCACCATAGTCCAAAAGGCGGAAACAACTCAAATATCCATCAGCAGGTGAGTGGATAAACAAAATGTGCGCTAGCCACACAATGCTAGACAACTCAGCCTTTAAAATGCAAGGACATTCTGGCACGTGCTACCACATGGGTGAACCTTGAAGACATTGTGCTCGGTGAAACAAGCCAGACTCAAGAGGAAAACCTACCTGAGGTACGAGGCTTTGAACTGTCAGGACAGATAGTAGAACAGCATTACTAGGGCTTAGGGGAAGAGAGAATGGGGAGTTCCATCTATTAGATAGGGTTCCTGTTGAGGTGATGAAAACCCCTGGAAAGGGATCGTGGTGGTTGATGGTTGCACAACAGTGTGCATGTACTTAACGACACTGAATTGTACAGTTAAAAATGGCTTAAAAGGCACATTTTTTAAAAGTGTTCATTCGTTGCTGATCTAGCTGGGGCTTTGAAGCAAACTTGGACTCTGGAGGAGGGTTGCTTACCAGAACTGACACAGTCTGGAGTCTCCCCTCCAGCCCAGGCAGGACTGGGCAGGTGCAGCACAATTCTTTGATGTTTTAAAAAGAGAACAAACAAAAAAAGTGCTCTCTTGCGGCAAGAGCCTCTTCTCCACCACACTGGATCCATGGGGTTTCTTCCTTCGCTCTGAGCCCAGTGGGCGTTCCTCAGGTACTCTGTTCCTTGATGAGCAGAATCCAAAACGCCCTCAAAACTCAACAGCTTAAGTACTGAGGGGTCAGAGTGTGGACGGCTCGGTAAGAATGGGGTTAGTGAGGAGAATCATCTTCATGGGCCATGTGGACCCTTAGGTCTGCCCCCCCAGCCTCTGGCTCCCCTTTGGGAATGAGCTACAACCTGGGGTGGGGGGGGTGCCTCCTTTAGCCCCAGAGTCCAGGGTGTCCGTAGCTGTTTAGCAGTCATGCCATGGCACTCTCCTTGAGGAGCTTGTTGGAGGAAAGATGCTAAAATGGGTGCCGGGAAAATAAAAAATGCACCCGCCACTGGGCATCAGACAGCAAAAGTGAGGCTGCAGCTTCCGCCTGCACTTTCTGATGTCCAGGCCAGAGCAGGGTCCCTATGACTTCTCATCGTAACCATCCACACGTGCATCTCCCAAGACACACTCAAGTCAAGGCCCAGAACCCCCGAGTCGTGTTGAACGTAACCAACACCCAGGGCCAGAGTGCGGAGGGTCCCCTCCGAGGCCAGGGAGGCCATCAAGTGGAAGGGTGGGACCCCATGCCAGGGCCCAAGGTCTGGAGACCCTTCCTCCATGCACACAGAGGGGAACAGGTGCAGGAAACAGGCCACTGGGGTGGCCGCTGCAGGCTGTCGTTCTGCCTGTGATGGAGCCACCTCCTCGGAGCATTGTCTGCTGATTCAGTTACAATATTTCTATAGTTCTATTCGGTGCATAAATGTGTGTGTGTTATATACATAGTAATATAGAAATGATTTTAACTTTTTTTTGCTTGTCTGCTTTTCAGCAATACATTGAATATATATGTGTGTGTGTGTGTGTGTAGAGAGACAAAAAGGATTATATATGTACACACACATATATATGTATATATATATAATATGTGTGTGTGTGTGTATAAAATGACCAAGCTTCCTCAGCTGCCCTCTGGGGCTCACTGGGCAGAGGAGCTAATCTCCTTGATTGTGTATCTCTCTCTTCTGACTAGAGTCACTCCCCATGGGTGACTTTCTCATAGGTTCTTGCTGGCTGCTGGGGAGCATCTCTGTTTCTGCCTTCAGAGCCTTGACTCAGGTCACAACCCAATCAAAAGAGTGGAGACGGTGGCAGCAGTCACGCACTGCACTCGTGGTACCTGCAGATGGCCGGGCCCTCCTGGAAGGTGATGCTACAAAATTAGTTACCAGAACAAACCATCCCCATTTCAGGCTCCGCCTAGATTTTTAAAGGAACATTCAATAGTTAAGAAACTTCTGTGCTGCCATTTCCATATCTCTTTCTAAAAAAGTGAGAATCCAGAGCACGGTTTCCGAGCCTTGCACGCAGACCCCTCTGCCGTGAATACTGGGCGGGCCTCCCCGGAGGGGGGCGGGGGAGTGAGCAGTCACCGCAGATGTGTTGGGACTCACACAGGTCCACACATACTATGGAGGGGCTTACACTCGAGCTGAGCTTACTCATCTCTGCCTGGCTATTGATCCTGCGGCCAATTCACATCTGTGATAAAAGGGAAAAAATCCAGGCCAGTTAACCACACAACAAAGGCTAACTAAGTAAAGCCACAGTCGTGTGGGGACATTTCGGTACTTCTTAGTAAGAATTGAAGTTTCTTAATCTCTTGGAGTAACAGAAATTACTTGGGGGAATTTTGGGTGTTTATGCTAAACTCTTTGGGATTTAAACAGTGAACTTTCTGAACATGGGGACTTTGGCCTGAAGCAACACAAAGCTAAGGCAAGGGGTTTCCTTCAAAGGACCCAGCAGCAGAGTTGGTGGGAGGCAAGCCGGGCAGCCCACGGATGGATTCCGCTGTCTGCCCAGCAAGACCGGCCTGGAGCAAATCTGTCCACCTCCTTGAGCTGCCCCCTCACACTCTCCCCACTGGGCTCGCCGCATAGTCACCTATCACTCCCAGGTCTCTGTCCCTGCTCAAGCCATTTTGGAGGTGCATGCACCTGTGTACTACCTGGAACTGTGTTCTGATATGTTAAAACCGTGACACATGCAGCCATTTGAAAATGCATAGAAGAGCATACAATAACGTGCCCATCTGCTCACTGTGTCCTAAGTAGAGAAAGCAGATTACTAAACAATATGACCCTTTTTGTAAGAAAAGCAAAAGATAATAAGAACACAAGAGTGTCTACCTATCCATAGAAAGACTGGAAGGATAGCCAATGTGTTAACAGTGATTATCTCCAGGTGGTAGAATTACCAGTGAGTCTAACATGTCTTAGTCTGTCTGCTTCTCAACGATAAACGTGTGTTACTTCGGTCCCATAATCCATCCGCTCAGTTTTGGTGACAGTGGGTAAGCTCAGTATGGAAAAAGACATTAAAAATGACAATAGCTTTTCAGAAGGACCTTACATTTCTACCACTTGGGGTCCCTTAGGGGCCAGGAGCTTTGCATTGGCTCTGAATCTCACCCACTAGAAGCTGCTGGAAGCCACGGCCTCCATAAGGACTGTGGAAGGGGACCCTCAGCCTACAGGACAGGGAGCTTCTTAGTCTCCGAGTTCATCCAGTGTGACTTTGTTCTCCTGCTGCAACAGGCAATTGTGTCAATAATCTCCTGAAACCAAAACCCCTGGGCTTGCCCATAGTTACACACCAAGGATGAACCAAAGAACAAGAATAAAAAGAAAGTGTTTTCCGGAAGCTCACCTGCTGTTTGCTACAATCTGTTGCCTGAGCTCACCTGGGAGAAGGACTCCGCAGGTGTCCTGAGCCCAGGTGGTGGTTGTGACGAAAAAATAGAGGGAGAGGTTTGCTTCCCTCCCTCCTCAGCCACTGCTTATTTCCCCCCTAAAACTAGCCTCATCCGCCTTCCTGTCCCCTGCCATGGTCTGGTCCCCTTTTGTGAGTTGTTCTGCTAAATCGCCGTTTCCCTTCTTGTCTTGCAGTCCGCCTAAACCCACCGTGTTCATCTCCGGCGTGATCGCCCGGGTAAGCGCCTTCTTCAAACCTGGCCTCAGCATGAGCTCTTTCAGTTCCGTCTGTCTTTGTTACACGCCGTTCTTCTGTCGGGGTCCAGTGGTGCTTGGTCATCTCCGGCCCATGGAGCGCACAGTGAGGAATTACGAACAGTGCTGACGTGGAGCTCACAGCGGGAGTGGGTGTAGCTGCCTCTCCCCCTCCCTCACCTGTCTCCCTTCCCTTCAGTCACAGCTACCCCCGGCCAACTGCTGCTGGGAGACCAGTGAGCTGAGAATGCTTTTACAGTTCTAAATGGTTGAAAAAATCGAAATAAGAATTCTGTGTAGTGGCATGTGAAAATTATATGCAATTCGGGTTTCCGTGTCCATGGATAAAGTTTTCGTGGCACACAGCTGCACCCATCATACATGCATTGTCCATGGCTGAGCCGAATAGTTGAGGCAGGAAATATGACTCAAAAACCGTAAAATATTTACTATCCGACATGTTACAGAAAAGGTTCGCCAACCCCAGGACTACACTCAAGGCTTTTAGTCACACCCTTGACGTTCCGAGAGTGCCCTCTTTGGGTGGACCCAGCAATTTGTAACCTTGGGCCTCCCGCCAGCTCGCTAACTCCCATTTTGAGGAGGACGCGCTCACAGTTCTGTGGCTCACAGCGCATCTGGGCACTTAGCGTATGATGTATAAAGAAAATCCATCGCCAGGGACAGCTCACCACAGCCATCCAGAGACTCTGGGACAGACAAGTGACACACCCAGTACATGGGAGAAAATTAAATGCAGGCACCAATTCAAGGGCAAACATGGTCCATTGTCTGAGCCAGAGCAGCCATGGCTCCACCTGTCCCGGCCGCACAGGCACTGTTGGCAGGAGAGGGCGATTCCTCCCTGAAAACAGCCGGGCACCTTCTCCAAGATTCGGCAGATCCGCCAAGAGTCAGGAGCTACCGCACACTTTTCAGCCCTGCCCTGTGTGTTTCCTTCTTCACTTGCGGTTGTGGTGGCAAATCTGCATTGAAGACCATAGATTCGGTTCTGTCCAGCCCCCAGTTCAAAAGATTACAAGAACAGTTGTAGCAGAAGCAAGACATCCAAACACAGTTCCCGGTGAGAGACAGCAAGCATTCTCACATTCTGGGCGCTACGTGGGCCTCAGTGCCCCTTCAGCTCGCCCGTGAGTCTCAGGACCCCCATGGCCCAGGAGGCAGGCTTCTGCCTGCCACAGGTTCCCATTCCGTCACCCGTGCTGCAGGGACACGGTGGGCAGGGGGTTGGGGCTTTGCTCCTGCACGAACCAGCTATTTGGTGTTGATGAGCTCCTGCATTCGTTCTCCGTCTCCGTCTCCTACAGGGCGACAAAGACTTCCCCCCGGCGGCCGCCCAGGTGGCTCACCAGAAGCCCCACGCCTCCATAGACAAGCACATGTCCCCGAGAACCCAGCACATCCAGCAGCCCCGCAAGTGACCGGCAAGGACCCAGCGCCCTCTGCAGCCGTGCCTGTTCCCCACCACGTGGTATTTCCCCGGCAAGGAGAACTGCATCTTCAAAACACGGCTCCACTGGGAAGTCTAGGGCAAAGCCAAGTGCCCTTCCTTTGCCTCACATTTCTGTGTCAAAAACTAGAAATAGACCCCAAAGCTTGTTTCCAGGGAGTCCTGGCTGGTGTCTGAGGACCACAGTGCCATTAACAGAACTTGCCGGGTCCTGAGCAAAATGAAGTTGTTCAGAGTTTAGCTTTAGTTCTATTTCAGCAATTGACTAAAATTCCTGCCTGTGGTCTCAAAAACAAGAGGGCACGAATTTGGGGGGATCGCGTTGGGATTAAGGGGAAAAGCTCAATCATTTCATGGTTTCAGTACTAGGACAATTCAGTCTTAACACCTAAGACAGCATAAGAAACGCAGGTGTTAATTATGGGGGTGGGGTTCAAAAGACAAAGCTGGGAAGACTGAAACAGCAACCCTGAATGTCACTCCCTGTGTGACAAGGGATCCTTGTGCAGGGCAGCGCCAGGCAGTCCCAGGAGAACCAAAGAAAAGCTCGAATCATTGAAATGGCTCATTTATCCCACAAGTCATCTTGCCGAAAAATTAGAATGTAGGTAGTTTGCGCAAAGGTAGTACTTCTAGGGTGAGACCTCAGTGTGGATCCCGCACTGCCTCTTCATCAGGACAAGGTTCGCCAGAGAAACGAGGCAAACCTGCACTTTCCAGTGTGCGCCTCCAGAGCTGATTTGAGTTCTGGAAGTGATCACTGACCAGGTGGGGGAACAGACGTATAGCTAATTCTGGAACACTACAGCAAGAGCATAGAATGCACAGAAAGAGAATCAAATGCATAGAGAACCAGACATAAACCTGCCCTTTGTCTCTAAAGGGGGAAATAGCAATAGTGCATCCATTTGAGCCAGAAAAGCCTGTCTGTCAGTCAGTCCACCTGCCCAGAATTCCTTTTGCCCAAGTGCACATTTACCTGGGCCCACGTTCACCGGGCACGTCAGAGGGCCCTGCTTTCTGCACGCGTTTTCTGCCTGGAGCCGCCCTAGACTGCTCTCTGGCTCACAGCTGTGGAGTGCCCTGCTTTTCTGAAAAGCCAAAGGGCTCCTTTACTCAGATGTTCAAAACTGCCAGAGCAGATGCTTCTGGAGAGGGTGTGGCCCAGCTGCCCCACTCACCTAGAGTGGCATTTGCTACAGGCCAGCAGTGTGCGGTGAGCAGCTTGTACACCAGCCTCTCTGATACCATTATCAAATCCACAGCTGCCAGCTGGTAAAAGTGATGCAGATCTAGTCAGACACACGCCCCCCCTTGAGAATGCACTTGGCATTCTAAAGGCAATGTTTCATTTCCTACCCCTTTGACTTGCAGAAGCTGGAGTCTAACCTTAAAGGTATTGCATCATCGCATCTGGTGTTTCTTCATCTCTGAGATGTTGGCATACACGGAGGCTGGCTTTGGAATTGCAAATTCTGTGGACAGCAGTGTTGTGAGGCACACCAAGCAAAGAGCTCCCCCCTCCCCTGCCACCTCCTAGAGCCGCGTCTCAGAAGGGATGCTGAGAGCAGGCAGCGCAAGGTCAGGCCTGTTAGACCGTTGCACCCTACAGAAATTCAGACACATCGTTGGTACTTACTGGTTTTGCAGCCAGGACTGCCCTGCTGTCTCCCAGGGTGTGTATTTCATGTACTTTTAGCTGCATGTGGCACGCATCTGGTGCTCCAGATCTTTGAAAGCAAAATGTTTTCCTGAATGAGTTTATCAATTGTTAACTTCAGGAATAATACTGATTATAATAAAGCCCCTGCGTTTCTTCTCATGGTTTGATTTTCCTTATATTTCAGGGATTTTTCTTTTACATTTTACTGGGGTTGATAGATGGTTTCTATAGAAATAAGAACATTCATGCATGATGAGTATTTTCACAAATTGTTTCCCAGACACAAAGTCGAAGTTGGACATGTGGCACCTCGAGTCTAATCACCCACTTTCAAATGTCCTAAAATGGAAAAGCTTAAGGCAGTTGATTAAAACGTCTTACTTGGGCCTAGCAGCTGGCCCTGTGCTGGTTGTCCTTTGGGAACAGACTTAGGAAGGAATTATGAGCAGGAATCCCGGGGGTGGCTGTGAGCAGCTTTTGACAAACAAGACATCTGCCTTTGTGCAGCAGTCTCCTGTAACCTGTATGAGTAGGATACAAAAATAATCACAGCTATTCAGCCTCACGATCCAGAATCAGGTCACAGATTTGCACCGGGGCGGGGGGGGAGGGGGGGGGGTGGTGGCGGCTCCTGGTGTTTTCTCACCCAGTGAGGACCTGGGGTGTGTTCCGACCTGGAATGCTGACTCACATGCACACAAACACACACCCAAGCAGAACAAAACTGCTGCCTGTCCTCAGTCCAGGTTCTTTCGCAAGCTAGGTGTAGATGTGTGTGAGCCTGTGTGTGAGTTGGGGAGCAAAACTTCAGGGTATAACAGGCCCCCAACTTGAGCAAGAACCAGCCAGCTGTAGAAACGCCACACCTAGGCACCTTGAGAGAGGGCAGGGCTGCGGGGAGGGTCTGGGGTGGGGGTGGGGGAGGGAGACAGTGCCAGCCCCAGCAGGTTTTTAATTGATAAATTATTTTTGAAACATCTGCCGCCTGCCTTGGTGGTCTGGGGTGCTGTTCCGCTGTTCTGCAGCGTTTTCTAACTTCCCAGCTGCCGTGCTGCTTAAATGCTCCTTCTTACAAATGCAGAGTAAACCTTTTTCCCCAAGACTTGGCATCCTGCTGGCCTTTGCAGTATAAAAACAACAACGACGATGACAACAAAAGGTGTTGCATAACCCTCCCAGGAGGCAGCTACAGCCTTGTGCTCCTGAAAGACAGGGGGGGTCGTGGGTGGTGATGGTTAACCAGGACACATTTCCTCCACAGTCGTATTAGCCAGGGTTCTCTGGAGAAACCACTGATGGGATGTGAGTAGTAGGTAGGTAGGTAGGTAGGTAGGTAGGTAGGTAATTAGTTCTAAGGCATTGGCTCACATGATTTTGGAAGCCAGCAGGCAAGTCCAAAATCTACAGGATGGGCCAGCAGGCCGGAGACCCAGAGAAGAGCCAGTGTTGCAGTTCAAGTCCAAAGGCATCTGCTGGCAGAATTTTCTTCTTACTCAGGAACTGGGGCAGGAAGAGGTCAGTCTTTGTTCTACTAAAGGCCATCAGCCGATTTGATGGGGTCCACCCACATTATAGAGCGCATCGTAGTTCACTCAAAGTCCATGGATTTAAATGTAAATGTCAACCAAAACACCCTCACAGAAACACTTAGAATAATATCCGGGCACCGTGGCCAAATTGACACATGACATGAGCCGTCATCACACGAGTTCACTGCAGCTCGTTTTCTTCGGGCCCTCGGGGCACCTGGAATCTGTTCTCCTCTGACCACATTGAAGCATCTGTACGTCTCACCACGTTTTGTCCGTTTAGCTTCCTCTTCCCTGAACTGACTTTCTAAAATTCGATTACGGGCACTTATAACAAGAAAATTAATTTTTTTTAATTGTTTTCATCCTCCCCTACAATCCTAGATATTATTATAAATTCAACTGCCATGCTTTCAAAAAAATCGAATTTGTCAACTGGAAAAGACCCAGCATGACATAATCTGGAGGGTTTGGAACTCTACCCAGAAGCCCTGAATGAGCTTTTTGATTACATTTCAGCATTGTCATTCTGTGCTGTCGAGGGTCACCTAAAAGATCCCAACAGTTTGTAGCACAAAGGCTCAGGTTTTGCCCCAGTTGCCAGAAACCCGCCTGTGTCGTTCTTTACGTAGAGATGGTTTGAGAATACGGAATGTGCTTAGAGTTCTAGTAACGATCTTCATTATCTCTAGGGCGGCGCCTTCCACCCGGGGGTGAGGTTGCCCCCAGAGAACATCCGGCAATGTCTGGAGACATCTTTAGTTGCCACAGCTGAGGACTGGGGACAGATGCTAGTGGGCAGCGTCTACTGAGCAGAGGTCAGGGACGCTGCTGAAAATCTTTAATCCACAGGACAGCCGCCACCACAAAGAATTATCCAGACCAAAATGTTGACAGTGTCAAGGCTCAGAAACCTTAATGGTCCTGTTCTAGAAGTCCATGACATACAATGATACACTATCCATTAAAGGCCAATTCATCTCATCCTGGAATCTTGGGGGGAAAAATAATATATGTGTTTCAGTGGCGAGGACACTGAAGAGGAAGCAGCAAAAGAAACTCAAGCTGTGTCTGCATTTCAGTCCCTGGAGCAGAAAATAGCAAATTGCTATGATGCAGATTTGCTCCTCGATACAATGGAAATTTTTAGACAGAGCAAGCCTTTTCCTTCAGGGAGGCGTGCGACAGTACCACAGCATCAGAGTTGCTTTCCCAGCCAGCGATACAAAGAAAAGCAGAGACACCTGTCCCTCAGTGGCCTCCCCAGCACACTCACTCGACAGGCACCACACACACACAGGTTTTTGTCTCAGCTACTTAACTGTTCTCAAAAGAAGGTCTAGAGGTCTCTGTGCACATGATTGCAGCCTGCTTTCCAAAATGGACCACGTGTGTCTCCAGCCGATTAACCTCAGGGTTATCTGTAGACAATCCTGTTTTAAGTATTATTTTGTAATTAGTTTTGGTTTGGTTTTTTGTTCTGTTTTTAATAGATCAGTTATTTCATTAGGTTTTTCAAAAGAAATTTAGAACTTCATTTTGTGAGGATAAAGCCCGTTTGCAAGAGCAAACACAGAGCGGAGGTAGCCCTGGAGCTGAGTAACAGCTTTGACTTTTGGCAGAATTTGCGAGTTCACGGTTTTCCGATCAACCTCGCCTCTCTCTGTAATCTCATATTTCTCCTTCTCGGTGTTGAAGATCTCTACCTCCTGACGTCTGGGCTTACGCAACTTCTGCTTCTTGAATTGAGCATCAGTGAGATGCTTGTAATTAGTTTTGTAAGTGAAGAACAAAGGAGAGAAATTGGTGTCTCTGCAGCTAAGCATGGGGTGAAGGGCAATGAAACTTTGTGCAGTTAAAGTTTTGGGGGCCAGAGAGTCAGCTCGCCTTGCGTCCTTGTCTCCTAGCACAGCCTCCCCACCCCCCAGCACCCCTCCACAAATCCTTGTTTTCATCACAGAAGGAGGAATAAAAGGCTAGCTGTGAACTCTTGAAGAATGTGGTCATTTCTTAGACCCCTGGCACTTCCCCATCACCCCCACTACCTAGATTGTAGACTTGGGACACTAACATCCTTTCTATCCCTCGGACACTGAAGATGTTTAATGCAGCTTTTAGCTGCAACATGTACAACTAGGTGACATCATATGGCACAAAAAATAATAATAATACATTTTACAGCATGAGATGAAACAAAAGTTTGGGAAAGATGTGCTTTATCATAAAATTGCCTTCAGTGCCAATGATGCCTCTGCCTCAGTACGCCAGTTGGCTAGAAACTTTCAGGTTCAGTCACTTCTGAAAAGCACTATTTCAGGGTGCTGCTGCTGACTGGGGAAGCCGTGTGACTACAGAAGTCAGTGTAAATGAGCCCCACTTTCAGTAGGCTCAGACTCACCCTAATTCTGGTCACCGAAACTAAAGAGTATGAGATGTCGTATCATAGCAGAACCAAAAAGCAAACTGGAAGCCAGAGCACTGTGGGTGAGCGTCTGTCCTCCCCCAGTGGGACCAGCGCGAGAAACCCACATCCTGACACATGCCACCTCTCAGACAAGTACGTGCAAAACTGGGCTTAAGAAGACAGATTTAGGAGTAGAAAGGCTCTCTGAACAAAAATAACAGTAACCGCCTTCCTCCCAAAAAAGCCTGCAAAAACAAACCCCAAGAAACAGAGTTTGGAGTAACCAGAGTCAGATTTACATAAAGACAAAAAGAAACCCCCTCAGATGACATGTAACGCCAAGTCACAGACACTTAACCACCCTAAGATGATGCTAAGCCCATCGTGACAATTAAAACAACTAATGAAATCCCTCATGTATTTATGTTTGGGTTGCACAGCTAAAGTTTTTTCATGCCTTGATACTAGAAAGTATCAATTTTTTTCAACTTAATAGGTTACATTATTTAACTACCCTTATAGAAGCTCTTGGCATGTCAAAATGATCCCCAAGGAAAGTTATCCTGGGAAACAACAAAACCAAAAGATCCTTACTCTGAGGTACAAAACTGTTTCAGTGTCTAAAGAGAGTTGTCATTGATTTGATAAGCAAGTATTTTCCTCAGGAACAATTAGATAACTTGAACATAAGACAGTGATAAAGGGGTGTTTATTAATTAATACTATGTTTAAACTATACAAACTTAGCCAGAGTTACACAATTTTTCATGAATTGCAAAAGCATCGAAGTAGACAGATTTCCCTCAGGAGTAGATTCTGGACCTAAGTCACCATCACCACCACCACCACTATCCTCAATCACCATCACCACCACCATCACTATCCTCAATCACCATCACCACCATCACTACCATCACCACCACCATCACTATCATCAATCACCACCACCATCATCACCACCATCACTACCACCATCACCACCACCATCACTGTCATCAATCACCACCACCACCATCACCACCACCATCATTTTCCTTCTCACATTTATTAAGCCATTACTATGTTCCAGTCACTCACAGCAATTCTACCTGGTAGACATTGTTATGGCTGTTATACAGATGAAGAAACAGGCTTAATGTGGTAAAATGACTTAATTTACATAGCCAGTAGGTGGCACTTCATTCTCATTTCCACACTCAGTTCATTCCCATCCAATTCCCACACCTACTCTGACCAACCAGGCCATCTCTGGTGTCCTCTGTCTTTTGAAGAGCTCAGATATTCTTCAACCTACATGTCTCTCATCAACCAGCAGAAGTTATCCCAGGTGGCAATAGGAACCCAGAGGTGAGGAAGAGAAGAGTCCTCAGGTTGCCAAACAATTAGATTCACAGACAGTTGGATCCTGCTTATGTAATGTAGCCAAAAAAACAAACAAACAAAACCAAAACCCTGACCACTGATGCTCAAGGGAGCTTCCCTGATTGCAGCGCTCCATAGACATTGTCACACATGGATGGCAGGGGGTAACACATCCTCAGGACAATGGGAGTTCCTCATTGGGAACTCTCCTAGACTCTGCCCCATGCATCTTTTCCTTTGGCTGATCTTAGTGTGGACCCTTCCCTGTAATGAATGAGTAAAGTAGCCTTCCATGAGTTCTGAGAGTCCTTTAAAAAATTATTGAACCTGGGTGTGGTTTTGGGAATCCACTCCCCCCAAACTTGAAGTTGGTGTCAGAAGTGAGGATAGTCTTGGGACCTGTGCCCTCATACTCACAGTTCAGCCAGCTCTGGGAGCCAGTTGTACCCATAATCTTCTTGGGAGACAGAGATAAGGACCCAGGCACCAAATGACAACCCAGGGCCACCTTGACCCCCAATTCGTTATGGAGCTGCCTGTGACCAAAGCCCTTTTCTCAGGGGAACAGATGCCCCCTGAGGATCAATAGGCCATTACTCTCTGTGCTTGGTCTAGAAAGAGACCCAAATAAGACCCCCTTGTGCACTCCTTAGTCAGGAAGGACGCAGGGAAAGAAACCATGGGCCATGGACTGGGCCCGGGAGCACGCCATGCGCATTTCTCACCCTGATTTCCTGAAACACCCTGTGTCCATGCCTTCTTAAGAAAGCAGCCTGATTTTTACGTGCTTATAGTAGAGAGAAGAGAAAAATCAAAATAACACTTTGTTGCTTCTATTCTTCAATTTCTCAAGGCAGCGCCACACTCCACCTTCCTAGGCTCTCACCCTGAGAGCGCCAGCATGGGCCAGGGGTCGGAACTACAGGGTTACTGTGCTGAGTGACACTTTCAGCATCACAGGCTGAGACTCGAGGCTCTCACTGCTTCAAGGAAGGTCCACTTTCCCTCTTAGCCTGCTTTTCTACGTTCTAAGTGTTTGATGTCCAGAGAGCAGGCTAGCAGCTACCGCCCACCTCACTAGCACCGCCCCCACCTGCCCCCCGCCACCCCCGCACTTAGAAGGGTCAGGGAACAGGCCTCTTAGTCAGGCTTCATACTCAACTCTGGGAAGAAATGATGGGCTTCTCCTAGGGGCCGTCCTTCTTCCTTCCCATCGTGGTTGGAAAGATCTTGATCCAGTCAGTCTGCGTGCTGCTCCTGGCCCCGAGGCCACCCTAGCAGCTAAGCCGTGCACAGACGACAGAGTCCATAAGCCGTGAGTGCAGTGCAGCCCTGGGCAAGGAGCAGGGCCACCTCTGCACCTGCTGCATGACCACGTGTGGGCCGAGGCAGGTCACCAGAACCGGGGCTCCCATGGGGCCTGGGGCTAACGGGCTCTGCCCGACTCTCCTGGGGGAAGACTTTTAAAGGAGGATATTAGAACTCAGAAGGCCTTTGAAACACGTCTGTCCTCATCCGCACTGCCAGCCATGTTGTGCTGATCTATCTCCCCCGAGGGTCACTGGGGTTCCTGAGGGGCATTCCCAGTCCCTTGGAGGGTATGGAGGCAAAGAAGAGCTGGAGAACCCCTGAGGACTGTCATTCAAGGTAGTGAGCACAGAGTCCATGCTCCCAGTGGCCCCCCAGTGCCTCTCTGGCCGAGACTGGCACCGAGCAGGGCATTCAACTTTCATCCACAGATTTATTCTTCAAGAAAATGAGTAACACTGCCAGGATCACAAAGAAAACATGCAGCAAAGCCCGGACTGGACACCGTCTGTTTGTCCCCAAAGACCTTCCCCCACGCAGCTTAGAATATGTGTATTGTCGTTTGGTTTAATTAAGCCAGGCAAGCATCTTCTTTCCCGTATGCTTTTCTGGGAGAACAGCCAGGCCGAGTCTAATAAAGCAGAGTACTTCCACATTTCTACCAAGCTGATTTAGCTGGTTTCCATTGTCATTTAATGGCCTCCTAGTCAAACACCTTCATCAACATGGCCTAGTCAGCAATGTCCCAAGAGGCATCTGGGAGCAGGACAGCCACCACTATCTCCTCAGCCAGCGAGAGCAGCTGATGGCAGCTCAGATTTCTGACTTCTAGGCAGACAGACTAAGGAGGTTGGTGGCAGCCCAGGTGTTCTTTGGACCTCCGCCAACTCCTGCTCGTCTCCAGGAACACAGCCCGGCCCCTGGGAATGACTTCTAGACATCTCAATTGTCCAGTGTGGGATGTTCAGCCACCCCCCATAACCCTAGGGCAAGAATCCCTCCCTTACCAATGAGGTAAGTAAGAGGCTATCAAAACAATGAAGGCAATCGGATTGCAGTAGATGGGGTGGTGGGGAGAAGAGCAGGGAGGAGGAAGT
This sequence comes from Desmodus rotundus, assembly GCF_022682495.2. Taxonomy (NCBI): domain Eukaryota; kingdom Metazoa; phylum Chordata; class Mammalia; order Chiroptera; family Phyllostomidae; genus Desmodus; species Desmodus rotundus. The sequence goes on along the minus strand of NC_071387.1, from coordinate 184,693,835 downwards.
GTCATAAAAGCCGTTTTGGGCTTCAGCACCTGCATAGTGTTGGGGCCACGCACTCCATGGGGAAGCTGAAAAAGAAACAGTTAAGAAGGAAATCACGGGCCGCCTGGAAAACAGTATGGAGGTGCCTCAAAAAATGAAAAATAGAACTACTGTATGATCCAGCAATTCCACTTCTGGGTACTTAACCAAAGAAAATGAAAACACTAACTCAAAAAGGTTCATGCACTCCCATGCACATTGCAGCGTTATTTACAATTGCCAAGATCGGGAAACAATGGAAGTGTCCATCGATAGATGAATGGATAGAGAAGACGTGGTGTGTACATATACAATGAAATGTTACTCCACCATAGAAAGGAAATATTACCATTTGTAACATCGATGGATCTCAAGGGCATTATGCTAAGTGAAATAAGTCAGACAGAGAAAAGACAAGCCCAGTATGATCTACTGATATGTGGAATCTTAAAATTCCTAGATACAGAGAACAGATTTCTGGGTGATAGAGGTAGGGGGTGGATGGCGAGAGAAATGAGGTCAGAGGGTACAAAGTTCGAGTAATAAAATAATAAGTCATGGAGATACAATGTGCAGCATGGTGACTACAGCTAATAATACTGTCGTGTATATTTCAAAGTTACTAAGAGAGTAAATCTCAGAAGTTCTCATCACACAAAAAACTGTAACTCTGTGTGGTGATAGATGTTAAATGAACTTATTGGGGTGATCGTTTCACTATATATACAGCATCGAATCATGATTTTGTTCCCATGAAACCAGTATAATGTTTTATGTCAATTTTGAACAAAAGAGCTCTCTGGCACATGCTGGCTTTGCAGCACATACTCCACTCCCTGATGGAAATATGCACCACCTGCCTGATGGGAGCCTAGGCAGGGTCAGCAAGCTTTTTCTGCCAAGGGTCAGATAGCAACTATTTTAGGTTCTGTGGGCATACAGCCTCTGTCGCAACTACTGAACTGGGCCCTTGGAGAGCAGAAACCACCATAAACAATATGTCAATCAGTGAGCTCCAATATTACTATAGAAACAGGAAGTGTCTGGGTTCGAACTAGTGGGCTGCAGGCAACTGGCCTAGAGCTCATGGGCAGTCACGGCTGAATACCTAAATCGGTTCAACAACCTCTAGCTGGCATTTAAAGCCAGGGGCTACTGAGATGGCCCAGGCAAGGGTGCAAAAAGAAGAAAAAACTGCCTTCTAGCCTTCAGGGGTCAGGCAGAGGAGGGACTGGTAACGGCAGGGTGGCCAGCAGGTGGTAGAGTGCTGGAGAGTGAGCGTGAGGAAGAGGGCTATGGAAAATGTGGCCCAGCGCCCACTCGGAAAAGCCAGTGGGGAACGAGTTTCGGCCGGCAGGACCCACGCCCACGGACAGGTTCTCCCGTGGGGAATCAGGCCTGCATTGTACCCAGGCTGCTATGAGACTTGGTCTTGCTAAAACTCCCTCACCCTGGATTGAGGCAGCAAATGTTTACTGAGTATCTATCTTTAACTTCCTAAAATCTGAGCTAGACCTCCCAAGTATGGAGCATAACCAGTTTCAACCACTTCTCCCTTTACATTGCAAATGTCCTTCTTTGATGTATTTAGCAACATCCTCTCCTTTGTTGTCTGTAAAAGATAACCACCCAAAACAAACCTATGCATAGTAAATGAGGACCATCCTTGATGTAAGGTGCCTAGAAAAACAATAACAGCCTGTCCAGGCAGGGGTCCCCAGCTCCCTCTCTTGGGCTCTCTCTAGCCCTCTCGCCCTGTCACTTAGAGAGTGGCCACGCCTTCCCTTATGCCGTCCCTTTTTCTCCACAGGATTTCTGTAGTCCGTGTGTATTTGTCTATTGCCGCCCCAACACAGGATCCTGCGGGCCGGGATCCGCGTCAGAGGGCCCGGCGGGGTGCAGAGTTTAGGAAGCACGCACTCCTCAGCTCCCAGTGTTTCTGACTCAGCAGCCAGGGTGCTGTTGCAGGTTGAGTGTGTTCCTAAAGAGATATGTTGAAGTCCTAATCTAAGTCCCTCGTGAATGTGACTTCATTTGGAAATAGGTTCTTTGCACATGTAATTAAGACAAGTTCATACTGGGTTAGAGTGAGCACTAATTCTTATACAAAGAGAAAAGGTGGGCACAAACACACAGAGGGACGATGGCCCCATGGTGACGAAGGCAGACAGAGGCTGCCAAGAGCCAAGGGATGCTGGCAACCACCAGGAGCTGGGAGAGGTGAGGAAGGACCCTCCCTGGGGCCTTCAGAGGGAGCGTGGCTCTGCCCACGCCTGGATTCGGGCTTCTGGCCTCCAGAACCATGAGGGAGTACAAGTGTTTCCGTGGTTTGAAGCCATCCGAGTTTGAAGTGATTTGTTATAGCAATCACTGGAAACCAGCACAGGTGAGCCCTGAGCAGGTGTATTCCTGACGTTTTCCAGGTTGCTCAGGCAGGGGAAACACTGGCACCCTGAGAACCAGAGGTCTCTGTACCTGCAGAGGTTCATCTGTTGGCTTGAGGAGATTATGAAAGTTGCCACATTATCTCAAGGGCCTGAGTCCAGGACTTAAAATCAGAGTGTAGAATTAGAGAAACACAGGCTGGCGCTGGGGATGGGATGGGATGGGATGGTGGGCCCAGTGCCTGCACAGCAGTGGGAGGGAAAGAGGGAGGGTTGCTTTGCCACCCCCAACCTATTACCTCTCACCGCTCAAAGAGCATCATCACCCACTTCAACCAAGGGAGGAGGAGGAGAGGGGAGGCCCCTTCCTGTGGGGTTGGCCAGGAAGGAGGTCAAGTCTGCACCTTTCAACAAGCCCTCAGGACAGTTAGCAGATGAAAGTTGGTCCCTTCTGGGGTCAGCCCAGGGACAGGGGGTGAAAAGACAGTGGGAGGACTGCAGGCCCCAATCCAAGGGACTCCTTTGCCCAAGAGTGAGGACATTTTGCAACCTTTTGCACTGCCGGGTGACAACCTCCCCACCACAATCCAGGTCCCTTGAAACTTCCTGTTTCTGGTGACCCGGAGTGTGGCCCTACCCAGCTTCCCAGCTAGACTTGTGGTAGTAATAAAGCCCCTTTTCCACTAAGTTAATGAAAAGTTGAAATCATATCCTTACAGCTAACTGACTTCTTGATTTTCTTCTTTTTTAAGTGTTTTTGAAGTACCAAGAGAGACTTGAGTTCCAGTGTTCTATTTTATTATTTTATTTTATTTTATTTTAGCCAGGAAAACATCAGGGAGAGCAGTGATCCCTGAGACCTGTGATCTGGTGACTTTGCTGCAGGGACAGTGTGACCCTGGGCGGGATGGGATGCTGCAGGCAGCTGACAACTTACCTGAACAATTTGCACATCAGTGTGTGTTTTGTCAGCAGACTGGAGGTTGCCAGGCCACTTTCAGTGTCCCCACTGCTGGAAGCTAGCCCAATCACCATCAAGGGAGATAGCAGGAATGACCTGCCAGGAGCCAGTGACCGTGTGAAGAGCCGCAGTGAGGGGCAAGGGCTCCTGCAGAAGTCCTCAGGGTGACGTTCTTGGTCACATGATTGCCCAAGGGCAGACATTGTCTAGAGGCCCTCAGAGTGGAGGTGCCCCCAGGGCACAATTTAGGCCTCCCCCACCACACTCCTAGCTTCCATGGTAGGGAACTTGGAGTTTCAAGGTTGTGCAGTGTCAGTCAGGAAAATAAAGGAGACGGACCACCTTTGCCCTCCCCCACTCACTTTTCAGGTCCCAGTTCTCAGACATTTTGAACACGTCTATCCCTTGTATGTTACCTTCCTATTTACCAGCATTTCCACCCATCACATACACACATCCTTTGCTCTTTCACAAACAACAGGTACAAATAATCTCCAATAGCAATCTTGACCTGGAACAAAGTTTTATTTAAAATTTTACGTTTTATCTAGGACCTTCCTTAATGGTAATTATAATTTTTGATAAGTAGCATTATGATTTTTAATGCCTCAGACTTCAGATGCATAAGTAGAATTTTCCAAATAAATAGCTGTTTGTTTTCTGTCCCATCAAATAAAACCTAAATGATGAATTGTGCATGAATATAATTTTTAGAGCTACAAAGAGAAAAACAAAGTTCCTATAAATCAGAAGAAAATATAGAAGAAAAATTTGTTAATTTGGGGGTAGGAAAAAAGTCCTAAAAAAACACAAACTGCAAATATTTCTTAAAAATACTTTGACAAGGTTGACCAAATCATAATTTCAAACTTTTATATGAGATACCTGAAAAAGAAGTGGTAAAATGGGAGAAAATAAACACAATATTTGTCATAGAATGATGATACAACATTTGTAGCAAACTCTACAAATTAGTAAAAATGACACCAAAAAATAAAAGAAAAAAAGAAAAATTGAGAAACAGATATAAATTTGAAATTTTTATGGCAGGACATGTGAAAAGATGCTCAACTTTGCCAATGATTGGGAAAATACACATTAAAATGGGAGAGTTATTTAGCTCTCAGGTGGCGAACATTAGGAAGTCTGATGAACAGCGTGCTACTGCAGGGGCGAAATGACCTCCTTCGTCCGTGGCCTTCAGGCAAGTCCTCGGCAGCCTTTGAAAAGGTCGACAGAGCAGTGACTATTGAAATTAAACTGTCTTTCCTTCTACATGGCAAACCTCACTTTTGCACTCCTGTCTTAGAAAAAGAGTCAGTTGTGTATACAAATAGGTAAGTTTGAGGCTCTTCATTACTTGTAAGAGGTAAGAACCAAAAACACTGTAGTAGTCCAACGTGAAGCAACGGTCAAATGAAGCTTGGTGCTCCTCTACCGAGGACTACTACGCAGCAATCAGCAAGACCGACGGCCTAACTCATGCTCTCCCCAGCACGAGTGAAAGCAACCATACTTACAACAGGGCCTCGTTGATACGACACCTGAAGGGAAGAAACCATTAAAAATGTATTTCTAGGAGGATGCACAAGTAATTGGTCCCAGGGACTGCGCCTGGGGAGGGTAAGTCACTTTTCCCTTCAGACCTTATTATAGTGTTTGGTTGATTTATCCTGTGTTTGAGCATTATTATTTTAGCTGTTAAGAGAAGATAGTATTAATTTTTTAATTCTTTAAAAAGCTTTCCAGAGACAAGTTTTAAGTAAAGAAACTAAAGAACAACATTTGCATTGTACCGTCTCAGTAAAAGAATCCTCATAAAAAACAGAAGTACATTTTTGTTCCAACGGATGCATGTAAACACTTGGAACCAGGACGGGAGGCCGCCTGTCACCAGTGTGTACGTCTGAGAAGAGCCGGGCGGCAGAACGATTACTGGAATGTGTGAGAAAGTATTCATCGATAACTGGAAACATTTTTAAAATGTTACCTTTGGAAAATAAAGTGAAACTGTGTCAGAAGAAAGTGCATGTTTATTTCAATCAAAATAAGTAACATTAAAAAGATTGGCATATTTCATTGTTTCATTTTCTAATTTATACACTTAGTTTTATTCAAATATCACATTATTGTAGCATAAGAATGTTTATTTCACAAATGACTTTTAAGTTTATAGCCACAATTTCCCCACATGTTTACATGATCACCTCTTTTTCTCTACACTTTCTAAACATTAAGTACAGAATTTGTTAGAAGTTAAAAAAAGAAACCCATGTTCTTTCTGCTGAATAATATATCATTTTTCACTGAAAGATTATTAACCTTTTGGATATCAAAAACTGAAGCCGCTGGGGTCACATTTATTGGTAGGACCCAAAATAGCCCTGAGGTCTAAATAGGAAAATACCTCTTAGAAACTAAACAAAAAAACTCTCACTTTGAAATAAAGCATTATGATATTTACAGAATTGTATCTGGACTAACATTTTTACGATTTCCAGAAACCTGCCAGATTTTCAGAAATGACAATGAAAATAGCTTTACGTTCAGAAAACAGAGCTTAGATCACTGGAAGCCGGGTACCCCATGCAGACATGTGTTCACAGACACCCGACAAACGCCAGGCAGGATGATTCGAATGAAGAGAATTTTAATGAGATTAGCTCTTTCTGTTTATTTGAATGCGGCGTATTATTCAAATTCCATAGGAGGTTCCAAAGGCTCGCAGGGCTGCTGGTGGCGTTTATGGGTGTACAGCTTCCTTGTATGGTTTTCATCAAACTTGACGTAGCTGCGTGGTTCCAAACCAGCTTCCAGAACTTCTGCTCCCAAACTAGTGTTAAAGTGCTTCCATGCGAGTCCCCAGAACTTCGCCAACATCAGGTCAACAACTGCCAAGCTCCACCCTGGAGGGCGGCCTCAGTTTGGTTTCCCTTCTACATTGTCCTTAAAAAATATATAAAGGTGTCACATCATGATGAAACAATTTCTTCCCAAACTCAAACTATGTTATTACCTTTGATTAGAGTGTCTGACACTTAGGCAGACTTGGGAAAATCTTAGCACCTCTTAAGGGTAGATTCTATGGTTAACCTGATGCCAATCTTCAGGGGAGTTGGCCCCCAGCCAGCAGCCATGGCTGAATGCCTAGCAGGGCTCTCCCGGCAGAGTCCTCTCTGGCCTGGGGCCTCACCAGCTCAAGGATGTTCCTCAAGGGCAGAGAGACCCAGACCTGGCTACAGGACCTCACCAAGGGGCTCTGATATTAGTCACCCAGGCAAACACCACTCTCAAGAAAAAGGCCTGCATGACAACATGCTGGCTGTGTCATGTCACATTGGCCGGAGTGCTCACAGCAGCCTTGGGCTTGCAGTCCTCCTGAATACACACCATCTAAGCAAGTCACACCTGGCATTCGCTGGGAGCCACAGTGAAGGCACAGCAGCAGTCACCTTTGTGAGCAGAAAGCCAGGTCTCGTTTCAGGTCTTGAGTGGGCACGTGCGTGGGCACTCACCCTTACCACACACTGTCCACTTTGACACAGCTGGCGGCTGAGGGCCGCCATCACGCTGCAGGAGCCACGCCTTCCACACAGGTCTCATTTCAGGCTGGCACAGAGAAAGGGAGTTGTGTATGCAGCTCTGGCATTCGCCTGAGCCACTCAAAAATTAGTTCATCGATCCAGGTAGTGGTCGGGCTTTCTACTTCTTTCAAAAATCCTCCAGAGGTAGATCTTCAGCCACTCATTTTAAATGTTAATGAAGGAATGTGAATTCAAGGGCACAGAAGTGAGCAGCTGACTGAAGAGTTACACACAGGAGCCCAAAACAAGTTCTAGGTGCATCGGGGTGCGCGATCGAGAAGAGAGGAGTCTGCGTTTCAGGAAGAACCGTTGTTGTTAGTGCCTTGTGGCCGACAGCAGCGCAGCTGTGACGATTTTCTGCCCAAGTCCAGCTGTTGTCATAATTGTGACTTTGTTGTTCAATAAGGAGTGATTTTGCTCCACCTTCGTCCGTTCCTTCCCCTGGAGACCCTGGCCCTCCCAGCAGCTGCCCGGATGCGACGGGGCTAAGGCGAGCGGGCTGCAGGGGAAACCGAGGCCTGGGCCCAGGGGAACAGGCCCTGAGGGTTTCTGTGTGCAGAGTATCCACAGCTGGGCACAGAATCCGAACAGCTCCCCGCCACGGAACAGAAAGGGTCCTGAGCACTTGCCCAATACTGTAAACAAGACAAAGTGCTAGCATTTTATCACATAAAGGACTGGTTGTGACTCGGCGCTTCCAATAGTTTGTGATAAATCTTAATTCTGTCGGGAACAACCATACAGTATTAGAATGGAAAAATGAGCACGCATGAATCTCCAGGTGAGCCCGGAGGAAAAAATAACACCTGACTAACAGCAGGGCTGTAACTCCTTTCACAGAGCAAGCTTAGCAAAATTATGAAAAGATGGTCTTCTCTCTTCGTGTAGTGTGGACAGGGGAAACACAGTGCCCTTGCCAGAGGCGGCAAAAGACAAATCACAGCTCCTTCTTAGCCTTGGCTCATTTATTTACCTCTCAGGGATGCTTTTCTTCACAACTTGTCACCCATGCTTCTTCCGTGGGGACAGCAGGCTTCGCATCCTCTGGAAGACCAGGGTCTGGCCCCACCTCATGGGTTCAGTTTCACAGACAACGGCCTCGTCTCCACTCACACCGGACTTCCAGAGCCCTGGCCACGCACTGACAGCAGGAGAAAGTGGGCAGAGGCAGCCTGGAAGGGGCCTTCTGTACCCACAAGTCCCATTTTCCAGCTGACATCATGAAATCTATCCTTTTCTGCAAAGTGAGCCCCAAGTCTTAGGGGGGCCTGCAGTGGAGATGACAAAGGTATTGCAGTTTCCCATCCTCCTATTCCTGAGGTGGCTCATGCAGCCTATCGGGAGGACAGTCAGGAAAGCCAAGGTCCATTATGTCATGTGCCGCGTTTCCCTAGTGTAGCCCAAGACAGGACACCCAGGTCATTCCAGACGGGCTCTCCCAGTCTTCCCTCCTCCTTCCCAGCACTGAGCTTGGCGCTGGTCTGGCCTCGGCGCACGTGATCCACACGAGCACGTAGAGAACTGAGTCATTTCACACCACGCACTCCAGCATCAGATGGAAGGGCGGGACAAGCAGCGAATAGCCCACCTCGGTGATCACAAAGACCACTATCCCCAGAGGGGGCGAATTTTTAAAAATAAATACAAAGGTTCCCATCCACAAGAGGCAACTGAGAGGTACTGAAGCGACTCCGCATCCACCCCAGAGCCATTTCGGCTGCCAGGGTCCCTGGTGTCCGATAACCAAGAAATCTCAACTGAGGGGCGATTCCCAGACGTCTCCCTCCGAAATAGCAGCACTGATGTGGTCTTAGAAACAGTTCTTTCATCTAGTTTAATCATAATTCACACAAACACTAAAAAATATTAAAATATACTTCAACTTTCTCCTAACTACGTTTATATATAAATCCCTGAGAAGGTACCTGTCAACTTGAAATTTACTATTTATAGTTAATCAACATCAGGAGTACATGCAGACACCACACCCTCCGCTCTCTGTACATGGGGTTTGGGGTGTTGTCATCTGTCAGGAGAGAAACGTAGGACTCCCTGCCCAAAGGGTGGGGCGGGGGGGGGGACTAAATTCTAAAGCAACTGCACAGACGCTGGAGAATCTGCTCTTCATTTACTATGGGGTGTTTGGAGGTCACAACATGATCATTCAACAGGGACACCGTGTGCCTCTCATTCTGGCCTTGCTTTTCTGACCTTTTTAGACCTCAGAGTAGTAGGGCTAGGGATAAGCTAGGCACTTAGCCAAATCTGAAGAAAATGGGCAGAGGAAGAAAAGGCAAATGAGGAAAAAAAGAGGAGGCAGAGCGGGTAGCAGAGAAAAAATGTGACAAGGCCAGGAAAACATATGAAAATCAGAAGGGGCCCATCAGTGCCCCTGCCCCGATGGACACTGGAGGACAGGAGCAGGGAATGACCCTGAGTGAGACGAGGCAGCCAGCCATTCAAAGCAACAAAAATACATAAACACAAAAAAGTGGCCTTAAACAAAATGCCAGATAGGACCAGCAGGGAGACTGCTGATGCTTTCACCTTGGGGACCAGCCCTCATCTCATCCAAGGGGACTTGGCCAATCCTACTCGTAGCCACCAGAATCACCTGCAGCCAACTACTACCAGCGATGCCCAAAGGAGGTCCAGACCTCTGTGCCATTCTTCTTGTGCCTTTCTGGGACGAGGGAGGAACTCACTACAATCTGGGTTTAAAAGCTGAATTATCACCACAACTATTTCCCACCAGTTCAGGTGCACTATGCGATATTGAGGGTTTGGGGGAGGTAATATGAGACCCCTGATGGCCCATTGACTGATGGTGCTGAGTGGGAAGGGACAGAGAGAGGCCAGTGCCCCTCACACTCACAGCATGAGACATCCAGGCATGGGCCCCAGAGTAGCAGGGAGCACAGTTTGACCTGCAAATCCGGGATTATTATGAAGGCCTTCTAAATCCGTCTGTAATGTTTTAAATCTAGAGCTTCCAGGCAGGATACTATTTAAATAAAGTGCTGTCAGTAGTGCATATGTGACATACTCTACAACCCACATGGCCAGTAGAATTTTTCAGTGCTTTATAGATTCAGGGAAAAGAAGTATGGACAGGAAACTCCCATTGAGAGCTAGGGGCCCAGGGCAAATCAGCTCCATGCTCTGCCAAAGTCCCCACACCTTGGAAACCCCACAAAGTCAGCGTGAGGATAACCTGAACCTCGGGACAGTTATCAAAGGAAAAATAAAAGTCCGCACCAGCAAATCTTTGGAACTGCGTCTGGAGGAGGGAGCCACCCGGCCCACTCGAGGACAGTTTGCTAAAACAAGTCTGCTCACAGTCAACGCTCATCCCTGTTCCTCTACAAGTTACTGCTCTCCACTTCCGTGGTTTTCAGGCTGGGTCCCTTATTCTTTTTGTATTGTTTCATATTTTAAGAACATCTGAATTCAATTTATCAAAGAGCACATGACTTAATTTTGTATTCCTAATAATAACTTACTAGATTTGTCCCCATTTTGTTAAGAAATGTTTCCTCTTAGTCTGTTCTTGAATATGGCAAAGATTTAGTATCCAGCTTATCTAAAATCCCTTGCTTAAAATGAGTTTAGTTCTAGCAATAAATACATTTCTCTATGCACCATTTCATGCTTTGGCAATAGCTTTTTCTTCATTATTATTAGCGTATAAATAAGAGAGCTTGAAAAATAAGATACAAGGCAATCTGATTCCTGTCTTGCGTGATCGTTTTGCTGTAGAAATGCCTCCATCAAATAGAAACAAACATTTGGCATCACTTAATGAAATTAACAAGAACATACAGGGCTATGTGTACCCAGAATGAAATGGGGAGATCAAAAACAAAGAGCAAAATGGGGGAGAATTTCACAAATTCCGTGTGGAATCATAGTGATATCACAAATAATTATTGCTAGAAACAGTCTTCACAAAAATGCATTAAAACTGTCTTAAATACAAACAGTCCCACCACTAGTAAAATGCTGCAAATTTTATCGTGATTTAAAATACAAAATTATACAGAAAATGCCCTTTGATAAATTGATTTGAAAATTTTTTCTTGAGGTTCTCAATGTAGACTCTTAGGCAAATTGCCCACTAGGTATATTGATTGCTAGGGGAACTGGTTCTAGGCAAAGCAATTTGTGCTGTGCCACCTCACTCTCAGATGCAGCCTGAACAAACATGGACAGCTTTGTGGCCCCGCAGAGGATACTGTCCTGGAGGGCCCTGAGCAGCGAGGGTGGGTGGGAGGCGCACCCTTGCTAGCGCTGAGCCACGCAGCCTCCCCACTGCCCCCTATCGGGGCTCTGGGTGGCGCTGCATCCAGACTCAGCTCCCCTCACGTCCTTTTCCTCCAGGGCACCACCCGCCTTTCCTTCTCTGCTGCTGCCACCCGCTGTTTCTCTGCCTCTTCCGCCTTCCTCCTTTCCTCTTTGGCCTCCTTGTACCGCCATTTGGGGAGCTGCAGGTGGGAGCTGTCCTTGGTGCTGCCCTTCACGGGCACCCGCTCGGGCTGGAAGGTGGGCGCTGGCGCCTTGGTGATGCGCACCCTGGGGATGACCATGCCCGGCCGCATGCTGCTCCTCCTCAGCAGCTGTAGGGGTAGGAGACTGGCCTTCCGTGGGGCACCTGGCTGCTGCAGAGACCGGAGGCTGGCTCTCTGGGCCGCCTCTCTGGAGACGCCCCCAGCGTGGGAGGTCCGGATTCGCTCCTCGGTGCCCCCTGCCTTGTCCCTCTCCTGGGCATATGTGTCCAGGGCCCCAGGAGCCTCCAGGATTTCTTGCACTGCTAGCCGCCGTTTTCCCACACAGGGGGGGTTCTCGGGGCACACAGTCTGGCAGGCGATCACCACAGCTGGACTGTAGAGACTTGTGGTCATCCTGACCATGTGGTCCAGTACCCCTCCATCCTCCAGGCCCTGGCGTGAGCGGGGGCTTAGCGTGGACCGCACAAACTTGGTGAGCCTCTGCAAGCAGTTTTTGGAGTCTGCAGACTTCGAAGACCCCTCGAGGGGCAGTGGCAGCTCTGGTTTGTACCTTTCCCCAAACTGCTCCGGGAAGGGTCGCTCCAGCAGCCTCTGGATGAGGCGCACTGCCTCCACCCGCCCCGTGTACGTAGCCCACTCCTGAGGCGACATCCCGCGGCGGGGGTCCCTGGCGTGGACATCTGCCCCTGAAAAACACAAAACACGACCTGTTATGAGTGGAGGCAACAAGGGCTTTTCTCTTCCACAGGCAAGAAAAAAAAATCACTGGAATGAAAACAAAGGTCAAACTTCCAAATAACAGAATCTACCCCTAGCCAGGTGGATGAACCTGCCTCTGACCCGCACCTGCTGCGTTTCCTACTATAACACAACCGCACCTTTAAGTGCACCATTTAATGGTTTGTTTTCCCAAATGAAACCCCCTGAAGTCAGCACCTCAGTCCTGGAATTTTTAAAGAAATGAGATTTCGTGGCTTTTCATCCATGGGGAGATGATGACAACAAAGGTGCTATGTGAACACAGGGCTGATGCTGCTAGAAGGTTCTAAACCTTCTAACAGTAACAGTTGCTTGCATTCATTCATCACCTCACCTTTCCCTCACAGACTCTGTGAGGATGGCTATGGTTGTTACGTTACAGAAACGTGAGGCTGTTCACTCCTCCCGTACAGAGGCCACATCTCACTTGTTTTTGCATCCTGAACACAGGACATCCTGGCTGGTAGGAGGCATGCATTCAGTACAGGTTTGTTACAGAATGGATGGTAGTCACAGTGGGCGGGGGACCTGCCTCGCAGCTGGTGAGAGAGCAAGTCTCCTGACCCTCAGCCCCATGCTTCTCCCCCCCACCCCCCACAGGGCAGTCCTTCCTTGGGGATAGTTTTCTGTGTCAGCCTGGCCAGGCTCTAGTTCAGGGATTTAATCAAACACAAATCTAGGTGTGCTGTGAAGGTATTTGGTAGATGTGGTTAACATCCATGAGCAGCTGACTTGAAGTCAGGGAGACTACCTGAAATAATGTGGGTGGGCCTTGTTCAATCAGGTGAAGGTCTTAGAAACAAAAGCTGAACTTTCTGGAGAAGAGGGACTTTGGCTTCAAGACTTCAGCATCAGCTCCTACACAAGTGTCTAGCCCGTTGGCCTGCCTACAGATGTCGAGCTTGTCAGCTTCCCAAACCACATAAGCCAATTTCCTAAAACAAATCTCTTAATAAAATAAATGTCTTAATATATATCACCCATTGGTTCCATTTTCCTGGAGAACACTGACTCCTACATCTTCATAGCCTCACTTACACTAGTCACTTCCTTAATAAATCTCCCCCATCCCACTCACTGCCCCCTCCTAATATTTTATAAATTTCAGCTTGGTAGTAAAATAAGAATTAATAAGGAATTGCTGTTCAATTCATCTTGGTCCAATCTCAGCCCCATATACAGTTAAAAATCATCCAGGATTTCAAGCCCCATTAGTCATGTTTCCACTGGCAGCGATGTGGAGAAGTGGGGCAATTATCCAGTCTGCGAGCTCCCTGGGACCAGGCCAGGCAGAGGCTTCTATCCCACACAGACCCAGGCGTCTGACCTGTGGGCACTGGTCAGGAGGTGCTGAAATGAGAGCAGCAGGGGACCCCGGCAGCCCCCACTGGCCCACGACCCAGGCAGATCCTGCTCACCTGATTTCACCTGGTAATGCCTTAATTCTGTGACACATTAAAGAATAGCCATATTAGAAGAGTGGTAATTATTTAGAACTGGAAATCAGGATGGAACTCATTAGCTAGAGTACAATTTATAAACGGACTGAAATGAAAGGGGGCAGTAAAAATGTCATTGCAAAAAATAGATGACACATTAAACATTAATTAATTGCATGTCACTTAAAAAAAAGGAACAAACTGCAAAATTAAAATCTTAATGAACACTGCTTGAAAGAGACATTTTTCAAATGCTAATGGAGAACTGAAGGAGCAGCTGTCCAGAGCGGGGCTCACCTCTTCCTGTTCCTCCTGTCCCTTTTCAAGATGATCTTGGAACACACAAACATCCTAAAGAACAAAGGCCTTCTAACTGTAACACGGCCCAAGAATCGTATTCATGTTACAAGTCAGGGATTCGCTTCCTGAAGGAATTACTATGAAGGGTAATATTAATGGCCTGGTTGTGGTGACTAAGTCATGAGAGACAAGTTCTGATGATTCACACTACCCGTACAGGGTGGGGCAAAAGCAGGTTTACAGTTGTGGGTATGAGAAACACAGTGTATTCTTGTGTTATTATTTATCATATTATTTTTCCATACAAACAAATGCAAACCTACTTTGCCCCACCCCATATAGCTTTTAGAGAATATGGAAAACTTCCAAAACACTACTGTATCCATCTTCTCCCCGTGAGGCTATTGGCATCCTCACCTCCCACCCAACGCTGTTTCACCCAGGGCGCCAGCCATGCAGACGAGAGTTGGGATCCGGCCAGTGGGTCCATTTGCTGCCGTGCTGAGTACTGTGAGTTGTCTACACAAAATCCTCTATTTTATTCAAGGGAACTACGTACTCAGTTCTAGGCAATGCACCATGAATGGTCTAGCCCAGGGTTTTGCAATCTTGGCACCATTGATTGACATTTTCGGCCAGATTGTTTTGTTGTGCAGGTGGTCCTGTGCATTGCAGGACTTTTAACAGCATCTCTGATCTCTACCCACTAGCTGCCAGTAGCATTCCACCAGTTGTGAAAACCAAAAATGTCCCAGACCTTGACAAATGCAATCCTGTTCCCCATTGGAGCCCCGAAGAGAAGGCTGTTGCATCCTGCTGAGAGGGACAAATACGGCGGGGGCTGCTGCTTCCTGTCTGAAGCATGAATCTGCAGCCTGGAGCTGTGATGACCATCTTGCAATCATCAGGTGACCAGTAACCAAGCCAAGGGTGGGGCGGGGCACGAAGTGGACAAGAGGAAGGAACCTGAGTCTGTGATGTCCTCATGGCCCAGGAGCTCTGCATGATGACTGCCTACCTCAAAACTTCTAGTGAGGTCTGAAAAACACATGACATCTTCCTTAAACCACCATCAAGCCAGGATCGCTGTTCCTCATGGCAGAAAGCACTCTAAACAGGTCCTAAAGGAAAACAAGCTACCTTCCCTCACTCATTCTCAGGCTGCTTTTCCCAGGGAGTCTTGGCCAGGTCCATGGAAACAGCTGCAGACAAGCAGAGCCTGAGATGCATCACTTCCTTCCCTGTTTCCCCACCAGCCCCCATCCCCATGTTATCTGTCCTTTGAAGCCCAGTTGTATCTCCCTCCTGCCCAGAAGCCTTTCTGGTCACATGGGACACTGTGGACCAGTCTCTGCAGACCTCCTCCTGTGCCCCCTCTGGCCTATATCTTGGGCACTTGGGATACAATCAGTATGACAAGTCAGGACACAGGGTCACAGGGTTACCCCGGATGGGCATCAGGCCACCTATACTCCACCCCACTGCACAAAGGGGAACTGCCACTGGTTTAACATGCCCAGGAGCCCCCAGCCCTAAAGGACCCAAGTTGGAGGATAAATACCCCAGCTGCCCTGGAGCACCTCCACCAGTAATTCCTGAGATGTCTTGTACTAGTCTTTTCGAGGTTCCAGGAAGGGCTAACTGCCCACAGGAATCACCAGCTCATCAGCACAATTCCTGTCATCCTGGTCTCACTTCCTTATCCTTCGCACCACTTCCCAAGATCATCTTCCAGAAAAACTGCTTGCCCTCAACTCCTTGCCTCAGGGTGTGCTTTCATGGGTACCCACGCTAAGACACTGCCCTACATGATACAGAACGCCTAGTTTTTAGCCCTTTTTCTGCTTAACAACTTGAAACTATTCCAGCTGGACAAATTCTTCATTCACAGGAAATTCATGTTTTCCTTATAAACAGAAAGAAAGCTTTGAGTGGTATCATACTCTTTGGCTGTCCATGAGCACACAGTCAGGGTTAGCCTGGGACAGAATGGCCACACGGTCAATACCGTGCGTGCTCCCTGTTCCTCAGTAAACAAGCCTCCCACACCTACTACTTTTCTGTGTGGAACCACAAATGACTTCGCAGTTTTTTGTTTGCTTGGCTTTGCTCCCCAGGTGCTGCGGCAATTGCATCACACCCCGGGTGGAAGGCCAGCTCTCGCAAGCACGTCCGGAACCGGCCAGCCTCCACCAGGTTCTGTCTGTCTTCAGAGATGATCGCGTCCTCCACACAGCTTCCCCAAGCCACTTATTTAAATAGACCTGTCACTTTGCGGCATTAATATTCATTCCATTGAGTTAACAAGGGTTCTACAGCCTTCCTTGTGATTCTCATCAGCAGAGCCAACAGTATTCCTTGGGAAGCCAAAAGCCAAAGAACCACTAAATCAGCTTTTCAGAAGCTGGTTATATTTATAGTAAAATCCAAAGTCCTGATAATTCTAACATGACTTTGTTCTGCCTGACAAGGGAAGATAGGAGCTGTTATGTACCTGTAGGTTCTCAACTATTGGGAAAGGCAAACAGTTTAGGGGGCAACCAGTTCAATGATTCATCACTTCTAAGAGGAAATGGTTCTTATTGAATCTAATGAAATTGCAACTCGGAGACTCAAACTCAGGAGCAGAAACACACGCAGTTACAGGAGAATTCCGCACTTGACAAAATGAGAAGGAGATACACACCTTTACCCCGACCATTAATATGTAGTAATGCTAATGAGCACCTTTTGCTTTTGAAGGAACCACAGGATGACCATCCTGGGTTGGCCCGCAAGGTGCCTTCCGCGGCTGCACAGAAATGCCAATCCAAAAGAAATACTCGGGCATTCGTACCTTTAAACGCTTTAACTTTTCTTAATATGGATAAGACAAAAATGCTTGTGCAATTTTTTAAAATATCTTAACAACTATCTTATTGCTGTCCACCAAACCCTGGGAAGACATTCAAGCACATTTTTTCCTTTTATAACATACATACACGTCTACTATAAAAGGAAAATGACACTCGCTTTCCTGGGAGAAAGAACCATAAACTAACATAGTAGTAACAGTAGAAAATGAAAATATTCTAGAAGTTAGACACTACAACCAAAGCCTTAACAGGGTGGGGCAAAAGCTCCCTGAAAAAGATGTCAGGTTTTTATTTTAAGGAGGAATATAGGACAAGATGAAAAGAAGAAAGTATACAAGAGGGAAAAAATTCTCTTTCCACATTTTCCCTCTTTTCACATTTACACTAGTGACATCAGTGGTTCTCGTTGGGGAGCAACTATACTCCCAGGGGACACCCGACAAAGTCTGGAGACAATTTTGGTTGTCGAACCTGGAGGATGCTACAGTCACCTGCTGTCAGAGGCCAGGGATGGGCTAAGCACCCATCTATTCCCAGGACAGCCCCCAACCACAAAGAATTACATGGCCCCAAAAGTCAGTAGTGCCAAGATTGAGGAAGCCTGAGTTAATGCTTATTGCCTTTGATAAGAAGGCTTAAGTATCTCAGCACAAGGATACTTTTCAAAGGGAAAAATAGACCATATTTTTGCATTCATTTAACAGACAATTATTGAACACATAAATTCACCAAAAACAATAACAGCAATAATAACCAAAGCTGACTGAAGGCTTCCTTCATCCCAAGCACAAGTCCAAGGGCTTTCTACATGTGAACCCGTTCCGTCCCCATCATGTCTTCCTGCAGTAGCCCCTGTCATTTGCCCCATTTTATGGAAGGGGAAACTGAGGCTCAGAACATACAGTTCAGGGATGAGCACAGTCAAGGCCTGTACCAGGCAGAGTCTAGACTTTGGTGGGGCTGGGCTCACAGCAGAGGACACAGGAAAAGGAGAGCACATAACACCTAATGCCCAGTTTGTTATCCAAATAGCTGAGTGTGGGGGGGGGGGGACATTCAGCAAGGAACACACTGCCTGTGAGCAGTCCCCCTCCCAAGAGACCGAAAAGGGTTTTCTGGAATCCTGTGAACACATAGCCAGTGCCTGCAACGTCCACCAGACCCAGAGGAAAGTAGAAAAGCAACAGAACCTGGGCATTTGCCAGAGCAGCTGGAAGGCAACCAACCTACAGACAAAAGGATTTGTGATTCCAATTACTTCATTGGGAAAAATGCACAGACGTGACTGACACCATGCATTTTGGGTTGAAAGAGTAAATTACTAAAGATCTACACTCAGCTGTAACTAGATCCAGAGCAAAAGCAGGCGAAGCTTCCTGCCAACGCAGAAGCATCATAACCTCCATTTAATCAGGACTGGCATCTCTCCCCCACCCTAGGACCAGCAGGGCGTAAACTGTTGTCTCACTTTCGAAACTGTCAGTGAGTCCAAAGCACAGTCAGTGGGATTAATTTTAAGTATGATCTTTCTCATTTCCAAGAAAGTTTTCATCTTTGAAACCTCTGTCTTCCTTTACTGAGTTTATTTTCCTTACACTATCCTCTGAAACACTCGGGTTAAAGCAGGGGGGGAAAAAAAAACCTAAAACAAATTGTGAATCCTATACCCCATCTCATCACAGGGAAACAACAGGCAGGCTCAGCCTGGAAGACACTTATGGCGGCCAGCATGGAGACGGTCAAGTCACGGACAAGGAGGTGAGACTGGGAAACCTTGCGGACCCCAGGAGACTAGGGACACGACAACTAGGGCCCTGGAACAGAAAAGGGATGTTAATGGAAGAACTGGTGAAATCTGATGAAGTCTGGAGTTTACTGAATAAAGCGTACCCACGTCAGCCTCTCAGGACGATGTTAACAGGGGGGACCAGGGAGGCCTGTGTGGGAGCTCTGTCCTATCTTCGTCACCTTACCACGCATCCGAAATGGCTCCGAAATAAATGTGGTCTAAACAGCACTACTGGCCTAGGGTGACGGCTGGGAGAACTTTGTCACTGTCCTCAGGACACGACGATGGGAGGGTAAATGCCGCCTCTCTGGGAACTCATGGCACCATGTGGGACTGGCTGAACCCAGGGCCAAGAACAAAACAAAATAAGTTAAAATAATGAAATTAAATAATCAACAGCAGCATCTCACACTGATTGAGATGTTAGAGGCTCACCCTGTGCTGGACCCTGGGTGCGTACTTCACACACATTTTCTCAATTCATTCTCAAAATAACCCAACGAGACTGCTGACGATGATTGCAGCTCCATTTTAGAGTCAGGGAAAGAGCTAGAGATTCGTCACATGGAATTTAGCACAGTAATTTAGTTCATTAAATCTGAGTAGCTCTTGAGAATTTACCAAGTGTTGTCATATTTCATCCTCAGGGCGGTGAGAAAGAAGTCACCGCTCCCATTTCAAAGATGGACATAGGGAGGCTCAGAGACGGAAGTGCTTCCTCTAAGATGATGATGTCATAAAGGGCAAGGGGTTGATCCAAAGCTATAGACTGAGACCATTCCATTCTGTGACACATCATAGAAAAGGTAGCTGCCACACATCACATCACTTCGCGACTCCAACCACCAGCAAGGGGGGACCTAGGATGACAACTGGGCTGATGCCACCATCCCTGTGCCCACCTTCAATAGGACAGACTAGCCGCTCAGAGCCAAGACCAGAATGCACATTTCACAAGAAGAACACGGGCAGGACTAGGCTAAGGGGCAATGGAAGAGCTCATCAGGGAGCAAGGAAGGGCAACTAATACCGTGACCTTTGACTCCACCCTGAAGTTGGCTGCCTTTGTTCTGTTTGTTTCACCTTAAATGATGATAGCCATATACCTCAAAGAAACTGATCTTTGTTGCAACCTCTAGTCTTAGTTTCCACAGGACTGATTCATCCCTTCAACACATACTCCTCAAGGAAGCAAAATCCACATTTCCCAGGTCCCCAGGACCACACAGGACGGGGGAGACATACCTGCTAGCATCAGGGCTCGGATGCACTCCGTTCGGCCCTGCATGGCAGCTTTCATCAGGGCCGTGAACCCAAACACATTCCTCCTTTCAAGGTCAAGTCCAGGGAAGTAGTTCAACAAGTAGTTGGTGATGGTGGCGTGCCCTGCAAAGAGATTTGCACATGTGAATAGACCACACTCCACAGAGTGCTCTTTCCAGTGAGTCGTCCTGGAGGGAGAGAAGCTTGGCAGCGTTGACCTCCCAGGCCAGCCCATGTGCAGGGTGGGAGTTTGCCTCTGAGACCACAAGAAAGAATTCTCATAGAGTCCAGGGAACAGGACGATATTGGGCGCCACCCTGGCCACAGAGGTGCTATCTCTGTGGGTTCATACTTGTTCCCTTTGCCAACCCACTTTGGAGCTCAGCTGTCCTGTCACACTGTTAAGGAGGGGACATGAGCAGCCAGCATGCTGCGGGATGGCATGTGGAAGTGCTGAGCCAGCCTCAGCAGACACTTCTGGTCAGGGGAAGGTCCTGGATGCTGTCAGCTCCCAGCAGGAGACACCAGCGCACAGATGCAAAACCGAAAAACGAGCCTCTGGGCCATTTCCCAGGGCTCCCAGGCTCCGGGAAGAAGAAAGTCATCAGTACAGCAAGAGGATATGCCAGTGCACACTGCCACCCTCTGTTACTGCTCAAAAGTGTCTGCCTCTCTGTCTCTCGTGCACACATGTGCATGCGAGCACACGCAGAGAGACACACAGAAGCATACATGCACATACACATATGGTAACACAGGCCACGTTGCTACCAAGATCCTCAGCCAGAAGCCCCAACAGGTAAGAATACTCTTTTGAGAATATAGATTTCTCCCCTTTATCGTCTTGCACTTCCAAGAGACCTGGCTTTCTGCTGTTCTTACCCTCCTTAGGTGGGTGAAAACAGAGAGCATCGTATGAAAAGCAGTATTCCCAGGGCTCTCCAGGCTCTGCCCCCTGCCCTCCCAGAAAACCAAAATGCAGTGGGAGCGTCCCTCAAACAGTGCTACCTGTGCCACAGAGACAGGCTTTGGGTCAAATGTCCATGCAGCCTAATGCCCACCAGCCGTACTTCTGACGTCAGTGTGGGAAATGACACGCCGCCCTCCCCCAAGTCAGTGCCCTCAGGCAGCGCGCCAGCCTTGGCACTGGTGACGCTTGGGCCAGATTATCCTCAGTGGCAGGGCTGTTCATGCACAGTATGCCCCTTGTCTCCACCCGCTAGACGCTGGCAGCAACCACACCCTCCTCCCCCTCAGGGTGTGAGAACCAAAAATGTTTCCAGACATTGCGAAATGCCCCCTGTAGATGCAAAATCGCCCGGTTGAGAAGCACCACCCTAGAGGCTCAGCCTGCATTGTTTCAGGACCAACCACACCAAGGTGGAAGATGGCTTCCTCTGCTCCTCACCTTCACCCTTCACCCTGCCCCTCACCCCACAGGCGCCCCTCTCAGCTGCCATCTCCACCCTGGCCCTGCTGGTGATGGCTAACATACTCTGGGGCGTACGAGCAGACTGCAGTAGCCCAGGTGTGGGGCTTCGAGGGCATTTCAGCTCACTCTCTGGCCTTAACAGGGCACCGCTCCCACCCCCCAGGGAAGCCTCTGCACCAGGGCGAAGCCAGGACCCATGAGGCTCCTCCCCAGCTGATTTCAGGAAGGGCAATGAGTGAGATTTGGGATGTGGCAAGAGGGAAGGCCTCCTCCGGGGGATGGGCAGCCTGGGGACACAGGCACTTCTCTCAAGGCTCACCCAATTGCCCTGCAGGAGAGAAGGCCTCAGCCAGTGCCACTCAACACTACCTCAGCCACGGGGGCACACGGTGGGGGCTGCTCTCCCATCCTGCTGCCACCACCCCACCCCTGCCTCAGATGGAGGCTGGGACCCAGTGTCCTTCCTCAAGGGCTGATGCCCAAAACAGTATCAACTCCTCATCAACTTCCAAGTTAAAAAAAAACAAGCAACAAAAATTAGAGTGCAGACTCTTCTAGAAGCATCGTTCTCTGCTTATTGTTGATCTCAGCCCACTTTCTGAACTCACTGCAAAAATTAAGTGATGAAACATACAGCTTTTCTGGGAGGGAGACACTAATACAACTGTGTTGTGGGTTAGCCAGCCCGAAACAGATGGGTGCCGCCCTCCAGCTCTGTGACTCACAGGTTCCCACCAGCATCTGACACTTTTTGACTCATTTCAGCCACTCGGCCCTCCACTGTCAGTCACAGGGGAGGGGGAATGCTGGCAGTCAGGTGCCCAAAGCAGCCGAATTGCTGTAAACTGGGACAGGGGTCCTTTGGTCTCAGGTTTGTCATCTGGTTACACGCTCTGTGGCACCTGTCAGTTGGAGTTAGCCAGGGTCCTAGGGAAACGGACTGCAATTCATTCAGAGCCATTTCTTTGACGGCGTGAAAGAGTGTATCTGTCGCAATTTTCAGCACGATGTCCTTTGCACTGATCTCTTCCAAACACTTTGAACAAGCGAGGAGAGGAAAAATCGAAAATCCACAAAGCAAATAGCCCATGATACAGGTCTGTTCTGCATATTATGTTGGGCTCAGAAAACCAACACTGGGCCAACCCATGCTGACCACAGGTGTGAGCTTTCACCACCCATGAAATCACTCCTGGCTCCCCTCTGTCTTTCCCAGAATAGCAGAATAATCCTCTTATCGCACAGATGACCTCATTCAAAGAAGTCAGGGTGGACCTGATGCTTCCAAGAATGTGTCGATATTATTAACCGTTCTTCTTAAACACCATGACAGTTAAACAAAGGGAGCTTTCCTTTTCTTTAGTGAGAAAGGAAAATAGACAGACAGACAAAGAGACAGAACACAGCCTTCCTTGCACACCAAAACCCAGCCCTGCACTATACTGACGTCTAGTCTGAGTGCAGTCCAACTTAGGCCTTATAGAACAGCATTTCCCAAAGTCCTCAGAGGAAGCACTTTTAAAAGGTGGGCCTCACCACACAGGCCCCAAGAACCCCTTGCCCCCATGATCCTTACCCTGCCTAAGAGAAAGACGCAAGTGACCCAAGAAGTAAGTCCATGTGAAACAGCTCCAGTGGGTGAGTAAACAGTGCAGACAGAGGGAGTTAGCTGAGAACACCCAAGGTCAAGTCCCTAGTCTGCCACTTAAAATGTGGGTGGCCCTGGGAAGGTGAGTCAACTTCACCGAGTCCCTGTTTCTGCATCTGGAAAATGGGAGATAACATCAACCTCACAACTGTGAAAATTACAGCGGTAATGTGTTGTACAAAAAGTGCTTGATATAACAGACACATTTCTGGGCAGAAAAGTCCCCAGTGACTGATGCAGGGACCCCACTGTCAAGGAGGTAGAACACAACACACCCCTTAGCTTGTGGGTTCCCTCCAGAGGGCAGAATGGGAAAGGGAGGGGGGAGAGAACTGCACAATAGAGAAACCTGACAGACACAGCCTCAGCCACGTGATCACGGTCAACACCAACAGTGACAAGTCACACCGATAACATGTACTGACAAACAGTCTTTGTTTGACCAAACTTTAGTCAGGCTCTTGAACCTTTTAGGCCCAACTGTGTGTCTCCTTGTAACATCTATTGATAGTTTTAGCAAAAACCCCCCACCTTTGACACCTGATGAAGCTCCTCTTCCCCCACCAACCCCAGGTGATGACTGGTCACCATGGCCTGTCTTAAGCAACAACCCCTGTCAAGGTGCTTAGGTTAGAATCTCTCACACCCCTGATGCTTCCTCTAAATTTTTTCCCCACTGACTTTCACCCTGCTCCTTGGCTGTAAGCCTCTACTTTCCTTTGTTGTACTTGAATTTGAACCCAATCTCTCTTTTCCCATTGCAAAACCCAGTGCAGTGGCCCCTACACCTACAAGATGATCCTGAATAGGATCTGCCTTACCATCTGTAACAAGTGGCATTCAATATTTTATTCTCTAGCAGTACCCTCGATACAATATAGTGAGAACAGCTCTATCCTCTGTGGGCCTTCTCCCCAAAATGCATACAGCTCGTCTCATCATGAGAAAAACACCAGACAAATCCCGATCGAGAGACATTCTACTAACTACCTGACAAGAACGCCCCAAACTGTCGAAGCCATAAAGTCTGAGAACCTTCAGAGCCAAGAGAAACCTCAGGGGTCGTGACAATTAAGTATAGTGTGTAATCCTACACGGGATCCTGAAACGAACAAACAAACAAAAACATTAGGAAAACGGGAAGGAAGTTGGGATAAAGAATGAACTTGAGTTAATAATAAAATGCATCAATATTGATTCATTCATTTGTCAAATATGCCATACTAATTAATGTCAGACCCTCACAGCAGGGGAAACCAGGTACGGGGTACACGAGAATTCTCTGTATAATCTTTGTAGTTTTTCTGTAAGTCTAAACTATTCTAAAGTCAAAGCTTACTTTACAGAAGGGAGAGCCTAGCATAAGGCTACCTGACAAGAGGACAAGGTAGGGGTGATGACTCTCGGCTACCCGACATGGCTCCCCTCCACGCTGCCCCCAAGCCTTACTGATAATGGGCGGAGCTCACCGGGAGGCTGTGATGGGCATACAATGGACCAAAGATAGTGGCTGGGTCCCTGGGAGGTCAGGAGGATGGGAAGAAGTGGTTGACTCAGAACGCTCCTCTAGTGGTGAATAGAGAGACCTTGGTTGTTGTTTGGCCGAGCCACGTAACAGAAAAAGAAAAGCCACAGATGACGCCTGGTCTACCACAGCCCTGGTCCCTGGCTCCACTGTGGACGGCCAATGGTGTCTTTGCTGAAAGTGTTTGGCGTAGAAGCCCATGGTACCCAAGCTTGACCAGATCCTCAAACAGGCTCAACAACACCACTGGGTTTTCCCTTGACTCTCCCCTAATCCCCATGTGGGAAATTTTAAACTTCCCCACTCTTAAGTCACCAACCTCAGAGCAAACCCCTTTCCCAGGGGAATGACACACATTTTATTCAAAGAGGGAACAGAAACCATAAGAAGGGAACTCCCTCAATTTCCCCCATCACACCGCCAACACCCCATGTCCACAAGCAGTCTCTCCTTCCCTCCTGTTGAAAAGGGAGGGCGATGCTTCCCCTAAACATTCCAATGTCCCCTCCCCTCTAGGCCTTGTGCTACCAATTACCTCTTCTTTCTCTTCAACCTCTCCTTCCTTGCAAATCCATCAGATTGCATTCATGGCCCCAATTCTTCACCTTGCTCTCTTCCATGTGACTTCAAAATTTTTCTGTCAAGAACCTGGACATTTGCCAGTGTGACGCAAGCAGAATCTGAAAGCGCACTTACTTGTCTGGACTCCCTGTCACGCTTGTGCCTCAGCCATCTCCCTAAGAAGAACATGCTGAAACTAACTTGACAGTGTCCGGAAGAGAACGAGAAATGCTTGGAGCAAAGCTGCCCCAGGTAAAGTCCCCAAGCACACCCTAGAACAGGGCCCAGCTCCCAGCAGACACGCAGCAAAGGCAGTCAAGATCTGCAGATCCCCAGCCCGCACACAGGCACACGGGCAATAACTTGTTATGCAGCAATATGCTGACGTGCATGCTTAAGGGTCTACCACTATATATATATATATATGACTGTCTTAGTCCATTCAGGCTGCTATTACAGACACCATAGACTGGGTGGCTTAAACAACAAATATTTCTCACAGTTCTGGGGGCTGGGAAGTCCATGCCAGCCGATTCAGCGAGGGTCCGCTTCCTGGTTCATAAATGGCCATCTTCTTGCTTGTCTTCACATGGCAAAAAGGGTGCTCTTACAAGGGCAGTGATTCTATTTAGGAGGGCTCCACCCTCATGACATAATCACCTCCTGATACTGTGGCTTGAGGATTTGGATAGAGCAGGTGAATTTGCAGGGAGGCATAGACATCCAGTCTGTCACAATGACCAACGGCAATCCCTGTGGACCTGTCTCTGCATTCCAGCCGCCGCCATCAATCACTTGACTCCTTTTCAGGCTAACTCCCAGAGTCATCTCTCTCAGTCTCACCACCTACACTCCCCTGCTTCTCCGGAAACGCCTTCCAACAGTCTCCAGGGACTGTCTTGTAGCAAAGTCTAGTGGTTACTAGTCAGCCCTCATGTTACTTGACATCCCCACAGCGTTTACCACGTGTGTCTTCCATCCTTTTTAAACTCTCTTTCCGTGGATATCCTGAAAGCTGACCCATCCAGTTTTCCTCCTGTCTCCCTGGCCACTCGTCCTCAATATTCTTCATGAGCAACCTTGTGCTCTCCTTCCTGCAATGCTGCGGTTTCTCAGACACAGGACCAAGCCACTTCTCCCCCCGTATACCCTCTCTCCTCTCTTGGTGGTCCTGTCTACTCTCATGGATCCAGACCACTTACCTCCATCTCAGTCTCTCCTCCTGGGTTTCTTGCCTACATGTCTGTCTGCTGGCTATTTCATCTTAGGCATCCCAGAAACTCAACATGTGCTTCTTCCAAACCCTCTCCTTTCTCCCATGTTCCTCATTCAGTGATGAATGCCACCAACTACCTAGGTGCCCAAGCCAGAAATCTGGGCTTTTTCTTCAGCCCGCTACCCACACTTTCCCCATCTAAGCCATCATGGAGTTTTGCCAACCCCACCTGTTAAATGTCTTCTAAACCTGTCCTGTTTCTCCACTTCTACCCTTGATCTGGGCCACCACAGCCCACCTGGGGTGCAACCCCTCTCCCAACTGTTCCCCTGATCCCACTGCTGCCCCTCCGTCCATTCTCCATGCCACCTGCATGATAACTTAAAGAAGAAACGCTTGACCAATACAACTACCACTTAAAACCCTCAATGGTTTCCACTCTTTAGATGACATCTCTACACTTGAATGAGCTAGCTCCTTTTTATCCGGCCCTCCTTTCTGAAGGGTAGTAGGGCATGCCACCCAAAAACATGCCACTTTGGCATAAGGATGGTTTTGACCTGAAGGCAACTGAAAAAAAGCGGATGCGAGAAAAGCTGCCTGCCCTCCCCCATCTGTCTAAAAGCAGGACAGAAATGTTTTGCGTTCCCCAGGTCTAATGAGACATAAACAGCACACAGCCCTATGTAAGTGTAAAGTACACAGCATAGTGATCTGACTTCACGTGGTGTGAAATGGTCACCACAGTAAGTGAGCATCCATCACGTCATATGGGCACAAGAAGGGGGGGAAGGAACGCTTGTTTCCAGACGCCACCGGCCTGGACACGCACCAGAGTGAGCTCCGTAACAAACTTTGCTAACCAGCCCAGTCTCCCATTAGTTCCCCTTCCCATGGTTTGCTGCCCTTGGAAAACTAATACTGCTTTCCTTTGTCCCGAAATTTCTCCACAAATTTATTGTTCTTTGGTGAAAATGCTACATAAGCTGAAGCTCTAAGCCACCTCCTTGAGTTACTCATTTTTCCCTGAGGACCTCCCCTGTATACATGTTGATAAAGGCCTGATTCGCTCTGGTCAATCTGTCTTTTATTACAGGTCTCAGTTGAGAACTCAGAAGGGGAGAGGAAAAATTTTTTTCTCCCTTAAATCCCTTCTTCACCCTCAGATCTTACACCAATACCCTCTTACTCTTCCATGCAGTCACTCAACTCTCCTTTTAGTTCACCCGTGTGCCGTTCTTTCTCTAGTCTGGTGGCCTTTGCACACGCTAGCCTCTCGGCCTGGAATATTCTTCCTTCCCTTCTACCCAGCTACCCGATAAGCCACGCCTTCAGATGCAAGTCCTTGCCTGGTCCCCCACACACGCATTAGGCAACTGAACCGTGATGTCACACGTCCCGCATTCCTGTGTGGCCACCACGGCCCTCAGGACGCTGCTCATGAGCCCAAACCTTCCCATTCACTGCAAGTTCGCTAAATATTTAGTAAGTAAAAAGGCTGGAGGACTCCTACTTCTCCCTTGGAAAAAGCACATATACCATCAAGGTTGCTAATTTTCAACCCACATTATCTGAGATTAAATGGCCATCAAAATGATTAATTATTGATTAATCAAACATTTTATTAAGTACCAGTTATGGGCTAAGAATCTTGTTTACTGTTTTATTCAAGAAAAGGAAATAGACAATAAACCTACATGGCTCAAAAATGAAAAAAAATTTACAGAATTTGCGTGGTCTGAAGACTTGATTGGTTTGATGCCAGGTACTCAAAGTGTAGTTTTCCAAACCAGGCCAGTAGAGGGAAGTGTTGACTTTGGAAATGTCACATCCCGCAGGCCCACGAGAGAACAGACTGTCCCCACCGGGAGGAGGGAGGAAGCAGGGGGGGCCTCTCAGACAGGCCTTCCCCCTGCTCTGTGGGGTAGGCAGGTGGGAACAGGGTGAGCTACCACGCTCTGCTCATCCCTGCCTGGCCAGTGGGCAGCGGGTGGCATTGCAGGGGTCAGTCAGAAAGGCTCTGAAAACCAGAGTTTACAGGGAAAGGCAAGGAAAGGCCAGGGACTTACCAAGTTCTAGTTTCTTAAGTGACAGCATAGAAACCAAGGAAAACATTTCAAAAAAGCCAAAAAGCACAGTGAAGTCAGGCTGAAATGTATGATCACGGGTGGTGATGATCAACAAGACAGGTAGAATGGAGAAACAATTAATCCTGCCTTCTGGCCACATCATACGTGCTGCTCTGAAGTGAAACCCTCCCCAAATCCAGGCAGTCTGAGCCCACCCCTGGCCACCCCTGGGAACCTCGCTGCCACTGGGTGCCCAGCAGCAGGACCTGAATAATGCCAAGCTGGCTGGCTCTCAGTGCATTTCCTTCAGACTTTTAAAAATAAGTTCAAGAAAAAAAATAAAATAAGTTCAAGAAATAACAAGTGTCAAGGATGCACCAACGATTACTTACACCCAACTGACTTGATATCAACACCGGTTCAAAAGGAGCCTGTCTGCGCTCTCCCTGCACCACACCCCTGCCATTTGTTAGAGAGGTACAGAAAACAGAGAAGGTAAACACATCACTCCACCCCTGGGACCTAATGTCCATTTCTTTGGTTATCTTATTTTGTACTTTATTTTTGTTAGGGGAGGTATGGAAGAAATGGAAATCACTGGCTAAATGAGATTTGGGGATTATTGGAGGATTTCTTGTCATGCGTTCTCTCCACTGTAAGGCCTGATACAGAGTTGGCTGTATCTTTATTGTGCGTTAAGTAGCCAAGGAGTTTAGACTTTGTAGAGAACGCACGGCACTGCATTTGCACCCTAATTTATTCTTGCAAATGCTGAGTCCTGTGGAAAGCCAGGACTGCCAACTGTCAGACATGCAACACAGTTGCAACAGCAAACAGCAGTAATGTGTGGTTGGCTTTAAAGTTTTCCTTAACCACACAGATGCTGCTGGGGCCAGTGTGGACTGGAACCGGTCAGTTGAGGTCATTCCACCTCTTTTACCAGACACTGGTTTTGGCTCAGGCCAAGTGATGTGACCTGGCCATGAGAAGAAAATGAAACTGCTGGAAGCTTCTGGAAATGTTTTCCCATCTTAGAGAACAAAACACAACAAGGATTTGCTCCTCCTTCTCCAGGCCTTTGTTGTGTGGCCACAGGAAGCCATGGTGCTTGGAGCTGCCAAGGGCTTTCTTGGGATCATGAGGGAAAAAGGTCAAGAGCATTTCTGAGAAGCTGGCCGCAGGTCCTGACGTCACGGAGCCGCCCAATGAAGCAACCCTCCAACTATCGCCTTCAGAAGTGTCATGGTACAAGAGAAGGCAGTTTCCTCATTGCTGAGGCCGTTTCACTGGGTACTCAGTACACTGCACCCAAGCTGTCAGACAGATCCCAGGCTCCAGGGAGAATCGGGCAAACACCTGCAAACAGTAAGAAAGTCTGTTTGGGACCTGCAAACACTGAAAAGTGATCGAGTCCACAGGTGGCAGGAGTGCCCTCAGGGACTCAGTGGAAAGTATGAATTGGTACAGCTTTTTCTAAAGGCCACTTGGCAATGGCCACGTAAATGTGCACATTTAAAATGTGCATGCCCTATGATGAAGCAACTGAGTTCTAAGAATCTACTGAGCAATACTTTGCTCTCCTTCTCTGCCCTGCTCATACAGGGAAGATGACCTCCAAAACCTGCCTGGTCCCTTAGCCCTAAAATCTCCAGTGTGGCTCAGCAGGGGACCCAGGTGGAGGGAAGGGAGCAGGATACTTACCCCAGGGTACTTACTCACCACCCACCTCCTACCCAAGGGGCCTGCTCACTCAGATGTCTTATGGCTTCTGAGAGGCAGCCCTCTTCCAGGATAACTCGCTCCAGGGTCTTGCCCCTTAACTCTGCCCCCCCAATAGTCCCCCAATCAGCTCCTCAGTTGAGCCATCTGAGCTCCACCTGTTCCCAGCCAGGACCCTGCCAGATACATCCTCCTCCGAAATGCACCCCCCAGCCACAAAGGACTTCCTCTTCCCTGTGTGCACTAGACAGGAAGCTGGGGAGGCAGGAGTAGGTGTGCTTTTGTTCACCGTAGTAGACCCAGCACTTAACATGAAACTGCTAAGTAATTATTTGTTTTCTAGAAGGACCTGCTATGGAATGGATGAGCCACCATTTACTGAACTGTCTCAGAGTTACTGGACACAGGGACACAGCCGCGAACACACAGTCACATTCAGGAATGTGTCCTGTAAGAACAAGGTAAATGCCGTGAGTGTTGGTCAACATACAAAGACACAGATCTTAAGTAAGAAAAGTTAAAATCACAATCACTACAGTAGGAGCCTCTTTGTATAAACAGAAGTGGAAGCACACCCTCCTGTCTGAAAGGGTAAATAGCTGGAACTTGCTGAGTTTGGGAGAGGAGGAATTTGGGAGAATGAAGAGGGGTCTTTTTAAAAAATAATAATATTTCTGTAATGAAATTTTTACCGTAAGCATGTATTACTAGACTTATTTGGGAATTAAGAAATCATCAAATAAGTAAAACTGGTCCACAGAATTGGATTAAATCACCTGATTATCACTCTTTGGTAAAACAGTACATGAAAACCCAAAACACGGCCTCAGTTGCTTTCCTTTATTCTCACTTTGATTTAGTGATGGCTCTGGGTCCCTGACATCTAAGGTGGGTCTGTGACTCCCCTGGCTTTAGTGCCCGCCAACAGGCTCCCCCAGAGACTATTTAAAATGAGAAACTCTAGGGAGGGGTCCCCAGACCAGCAGCATCAGGGTCCCCTGAGCACTCGATGAAATGCTCCCCTCTCCCAGGCACTACCCACCAAGACCGCCTACTTGCTGCCCAAGCATTTCAATGACCTGAGCAAAATGGAGCCCATCCTTCAGCTCCTTCCCTTCGCAGTCAGTGCCACACCCAGTCCCAAGGGCTGAGAGCCGGGCCAGACCCCCGTGCCTGCCACTGCGCACGTCACAACCGCCCAGACCTGAGCTTTTGGTCTCTCCGCTATGGTGCCTTCGGTACCTCTGAAACCACCCCCAGGCCCGCCAGGATCATCTGGTGCCAGACCTCACACCCCGCTTCACACCACTCAAGTGCACTCCCTCACATTTGACCTACACCCTTGATGAGCCGGCCCCTGCATCCTCAGGGGCCACTTCTCATCTGTCCTAGACACAAGCAGTCCTACCACCTCACTAACTTGCGCCAGTCCTAAGACTCACCAGGTTCCCTCCTGGCCCTGTGGCTTTGGGATGCAGTGGCCGGGCCAGCCTGCCTCTGACTTCCTCGCCACCCAGCTCAAGGACCCACACTTCTTTCACAAACCACCTAAACCACCAGGCTAGATGGGGTGTTCTCACCCCGCGGCGCCGAGGGCACCCTCCATCAGAGCTCCCGCAGACGGCTATTTAACTGAAGAATTGCTCAAGGGCAGAACTGCCCATGACTCCTACACCACTGTCCCTGGCCCGGTTCCTGGCATCACAGTGGGAGGCAATGAAATATGGGCCAATGGTCACTAACCGCCTCAGGAAATCCATTCACATTTCTGCAGCTCAGGCCGCTGTGCACCCAGGCTTTTCAAACCTGGCTAGCTGCACCTCTGTGGAGGTAAAGCTTCACACCTTGAAACCTGATGAAGGGAACGTGTGTTAGCACAGCCCCACCCCTGTAAGTTGGGTCCTTTCTCCACCTTACGCGTCCTGGTTGAAAGGCAGGATGTGCACAGGCTGCTTCTTGCTACAGGTAGTGAAATTGCTAGACGCTGGCCTTTCCACCCTCCCTGGGCTCCCTGCTCCATCACCCACGCTGGCTCGGACACAGGAGCTGGTGATGCAAGATGGGACAGGCAGGTCTCTCTCCGGGGACAGCAGTAGATGTTTACTTTCCATAATCAGCACACAGTGTGGTTTGCCGCATTTTCTCCAGCTTCTCAGCCCTGACCGAGTCGGATTCCCAACAACTCCTGACAGTGAGGTGCTCATGCCTGTTCTGAGCTCAGCCAGCAACAGCTTCTTTGCAACTGAGAACCTGAGTGATGCGATGGGTGTCATCTTGGAAGCCAAGAATTTTGGAAGTGGTCAGTTACCAAACCAGTTAATACCACGGTTACAAATGAAGTGTCGCCCTGAAGTGACAAGCATAGCTGCCGTCTCAAGAACTGTCTGCATGCAGTTCTGGAAGAGGAGAGCCACAGTGTACTCAGCAATGTCGGCGTAAGTACGCCTCTTGAGATGACACCTGGGCGGAAGGACACTTACTCAGATGCACATCACCTGAGTATCTCACAAATAGTCCCACCTTGTTACACTGACACTCCAGCAAGTAGCTCCTGGCAAAATGCAAGGTGACCTTGTAAATATGCCTACTTTTTTACGTTAACTATCACTAGCACGATTATGTCTCTTCTGCTAGTGAGCTCACCAGCATCTTTCTGTTCCCACGTCTCCAACTGGGGTGGGTGCAAAGCTCCAGGTGAAGTGACGATGAGGCAGCACTTGCGGTGCAGTTTTGGAGTTAGATCTGCCCAGTTCTGTGTTCCACGCTGTGGGTAACCCTGCACTGTTCCAAATGCACAGAAACTGTGCACACACACTCACTGACCTTTTCTGGTACTTCTTAGCAGTAGAACAGGATTTCTGCTCAATTTCCGTGTTTACAGTAATGTCACAAGCTGAGGTTGTGCGCACCCCCCACCCCGTTCCTCCCCGCCCCCCCCATACCAGGGCAGCTGCTCTCCAGCCTGGGCTTTGGGGGAGAAGGAAAATCCGGGCCTTACCAGCTTGTGCAGCTGTGATCAGTGCCGTGTTCCCCTCGTTGTCCTGCCAGTTGACATCAACGTGGGGACACTCTGCTAAGACCACCACAGTATCCACAAAGCCGTGGTAGCAGGCGACAATAAGGCCGGTCTAGAAATAAAGAGGCAAGTGGGTCAGAGGAGCAGATCCCAAGCATCACCACTGCAGAGCCAAGACCACCCCCGGTCCCCCAGGGGCTGGGCCAGGTCTCTCAGCTGGCAGTTTAGAGCAAACCAGCGGTCTATTCATTCTCAAATATTCCGTGGGCTACACTTGTAAGTGCCTGGAAACACCAGAGGACCAAGATCCTTGCCTGCATGGGACTTGCCTCCTCGGGGGAGGGGGTTGGATATACACTGTAGACCTAACCTGTGAGTGATAGGTATTAGAAAGTACACTAGGCCAAGGGAGGTGGCTGCGTGCAGGGGAGGGGCAGCTCGGTCTTAAATGGAGTGCTGGGGTGGGCCCACGGGGGTCGGGGACACTGAAAAGATGAGGAGTGAAGAAACAAGCCCAGGGGACATGGAGGGAAAGGTCCAGGCAGAGGACATGCCTGGCCCTCCCAGAGACCAGCCAGGAGGCCTGCAGAGCAGAAGCAAGCAAGGAGGAAGTCAAGGGAGTTACAGGTCTGGGGAGGCCACAACAGGAGCGCTGGGGTTTGTACAGTGTAATAGGAGCATTCTGGGCAGTCAGGGCCAATTGTCTGCATGACTCGGGCTGCTGGGTGGAAAACAGACCCTAGGAGACCAGGGTGGAAGCAGGTAGACCAGCTTGGGGGTGTAGGAGACAAGTTGGGGGGTGCAGTATAATAAAAAGTATTTGGTCTTTGTCCCCAGTCCTGGCACTGAGCTCCTCAATCCCTCAGAATTCACTGTTTTTATATGCTAATAAGATGACTCATGGTGGGGGGGTGCTACAGGGTGGGGGTTAGTCTCTAGAATACCTACCACATGATTAGAGGGTTAGATCTTTCAGCCCCACCCCCCCATCTTCCCTCAGGGAGGACAGAGGGCCTGGAGATTAAGTCAATCACCAATGGCCAATGATTTAAGAAAGCAAATCATGTCCACTTAGTGAAAGCTCTATAAAAACCTCTAGTGGAAATTTTAGGCTGCCCACAGAGGCTTACATGATTAAAATCATCACCTTTACCCTAGCTTCTGGGGTCTGTTCTAAAAGTCTGACGTGCCGTGGGTCAGCGATTTTCAACCTTTTTTATCTCATGGCACACGTAAACCAGTTACCAAAATTCTGCGGCAAACCAAAAAATTTATATTTTTTGCCGTTGTGACAAAAAAAAATACGTACAATTTTGACTCATTCACACTGGAAGGTTATGGCTGTGTGGGCTATTGTCATTTTTTTTATTTGACAATTTAAGGGAAAAGAGGTCAGCGACCCTGACTAAATGGTCAGTTATTGCATGTTTTAAAAATTCCTGTGGCGCACCAGTGTGCTGCAGCACAGCAGCTGAAAATCCCTGCCATGTTCAAAACTAGTGTTTAGTCACAGTTCCAATTCTCTGTTTTAACTGGTGCGTGTTGGTGCCCCCAACAGAAAGGCGGAAGAAGGGGTGCAATCTTTGGCAACCCCCTGCCTGTGGTCTCCCTAGAAAAACTGTAACCAAAGACTTATCACAAAGGCAATTATTGTCCACTCACTGCATCCACAGAAGCCCACTTGCAGATGGCTCCCTTGCTGAAACCACAAATAGTTTTTCCTTAAATGATAGGCACAGTGTACATAAAAATAAAATATTATTATTAAAAGTATATAATAAGCTACCTACAAATGACAGCCCCTACTAGAGGTCAGCTAGAGATTCTAGGCTCTGAAAACACAATCCCAGCCCTGACCGGTGTGGCTCAATTGTTTGGGTGTTGCCCGTGAAGGGAAAGGTCACCAGTTCAATTCCCGTCAGGGCACAGGCCTGGGCTGCAGGTTTGGTCCTGGTCAGGACACATAGGAGAGAGAGCTGATCGATGTTTCTCCCTCCCATTGTTGATTCTCTCCCTCTCTTTCTCCTTCCCTTCCCCTCTCTCTAAAAATAAATAAATTAAATCTTAAACATACACACACAGACACAAGCCCAATTTTTAAAGTCTATACACCATAGAAAAGTCAGAGTAACACCACCAAAAAATAAATAATAATAATAATATTAGTAATAATATTAGTAAGTTGAGGTGATTCTACTTAAAACATGTTTGTACTTCAAAAAACAAAAATAAAAACCAAAACCTCATTCCTTGTAGGAAGGATGCTACAGCACCAAGATTCTTATAATATCATTTAGTAT
This sequence comes from Desmodus rotundus, assembly GCF_022682495.2. Taxonomy (NCBI): domain Eukaryota; kingdom Metazoa; phylum Chordata; class Mammalia; order Chiroptera; family Phyllostomidae; genus Desmodus; species Desmodus rotundus. The sequence continues at coordinate 184,658,489 of NC_071387.1, read as the reverse complement.
ATGAACAAATTGAAGGGGTGGGGGAGGAATAAAAGTGATCATCCTCTTTTGTTAAGTGGGTTACCATATTCAGAGTAATATCCTCTGTAAAATGAATGGGAACAGAGGGTGGGTGTGATGGTTAATTTTATGTGTCATAGTTTTAAGTGTACCCAGATATTTGGTTAAACATTATTCTAGATGTTTCTGTGAAGGTACTTTTGAGATGAGATTAACACTTAAATCAGTAGATGTTGAGTAAAGCAGATTGTTCTCCATGATGTGGATGAACCTCATCCAATCAGTTGAAGACCTGAATAGAACAGAGTGAGAAGGAATTCTGCCTTTGGACTTGAATCGTAACTCTTTCCTAGGTGTCCAGCCTGCCAGCCCACCCTGAGGATTTGGGACTTGCTGAGCCTCCACGATTGCAGGAATCAATTCCTTAAAATAAATCTGTGGCTGTGTATATCTACAGATATCTATGAATATATATAGTTATTTAGAAACAAACACACACACACATTTTATCAGTTCTGTTTCTCTGGAGACCCCTGATTAATACAGGGCAGGTGTGGAAGGAACACTCCGGAAGAACTATTTTCATTTTTTACACTCTATGTTTCTGTACAGTTAGAATTCTTTAAAAAGAGGCTTTATTTATAAGGAACTTACATGATTTTAATTCACAATGAAGAACGAGTAAGCAAACATGATGTTTACATTAATAATGTTCTCATTAGGAAATACAGTTTTATAACAACCATGTGAACCACTGTGAAGAGGGGAGGAGGGGCGTCAGGCAGAAGAAACGGAAGCTGACAAACAGCCAAGGGAAGAAGCAACACAAACCCACAGGCAGATGGCACAATAATGGAGTAATTAATCCCGATCATCCAGAAGGAAGAGGATATTACTCATGTTGAAATGTGAGAAAAAATTCCATCATCCATAATAAAAGTTTTTTTAAGTTCAGAACCAAGAGAGTAAACTCCAGTTGGTTGAAAATCCATTTCTATGAAACATCTTCCCCCATGCTAATACCACGGACAGGGATGGGGGCTGGTTGTGTGGCTTTATGGAAGAATTTAATAAGTCTGGTCTGCCAGAGATGCCCTTCCTCCCACCCCACAGCCTTCACGTACAGTCTGCCTGGCACACGTCAGATCTTCCTGCGAGTCTGGGTTCAAGCCCCCTTCCCACCCAGTGTCCGATGCTCTCATTGGGCTGCCTTGCACACACCACTCCTCACCGGAAGATGAGCACATCTTCTTCACTTTGCTTCCCCAGTGTCTGGCATCTACAAGTTTTGCTGAGTGAATGAAATGTCCCTGAAATGTTTCAGTACCACCCACTTCTCACAGTCTCACAGTACTCAACTTACTCTAAACTGAGGAGCTGACACAAGGTGACGTGAGCTTTGAGCTTGTTATCTGATTTGCACACTCAAGTTTGGAAATTATCTAAGGTCCCAGGGAAACCTCAAAGAGGAGAGCTGCCTTTCATGTGGTTAAGTATCACTCTAGGCTGGTGCTGCCAGATCTAGAGCTGGAAAATACAGATGAGAAAGCAACAGCCAAAAGCAAAGAAAATGAAAGTGGGCTCATGAATTTGACCCTGGGGAGTGTTGGAGGGGGGGCGGTAATAAGGGGACTAAATGGTAATGGCAAAAAATATTGAAAAGATTACATTTAAAAATAAATAAATAAAAGGCAATTAAAAAAAAAGAATTCAACCCCAAGGAATTCATTTCAGGGACATCAAAAGTATGTCAGGAGATCTATATAAAGATCTGTAATTGCAAAAGCCTGAGAACAACCCAAATAGACATCGGAATGATGACTGGCTAACAGCGTGGGTGGGACCCTATGTCATCCCCAACAGGAATGAGGCTGGAATGCAGGTGTTGATGTGAAAAGAGCTTTGTGAGATACTCAGTAAAAAAAATATATAATAATAATAACAATAATAATACCACCACAGGTCGGGGTGTGACATGATATGACCTCTTTTTGTGTGAACTTCTAAAATGTGTGCATGGCTCCTGCAATGGCTGTGTTCATAAAAGAGCTTTTACTTTTCTAAAGGGAGATGAGAAATTTTAACTGGCTACCTTCCAGGCTCCTAAGAGAGGATGTTTTAAGGGCTTATTTTGTATTTTGGATCCAGCTCAATGTCCTTCCAAGGCACATACCTTTTCTCATTATATCAATAAAGTTATTTTGGCAATGGAGTTACAGGTGATATTTATATTTTTATTCATGTTTTCTGCTTCAAATAAAGAGAGGGCTAATAAATTGTTTTAAATTAAGAAAAAAACATTACAAAAGATAAAATGTGTAAAATATATCAGGAGAATTCTTACAGAGGCAGGGCTCACCTAGAGAACTTTGGATAAGTAGATAAATTCAAGGTTGTCATAATTCAGAACGACTTCACTTTAGGCTAAATTGTGCCTAAAATGTGAATGTTATTATCACTGCAAACCTCTTGTTAGGATTTGTCATTTTAGACTGTTGTTTTAGGAAACTACTTTGTTCAACTAGTCTCTCTTCAAACCCAATGTGTGCGCGTGTGTGTGTGTGTGTGTGTGAGGTGTGTCTAAATTTCCCAGCACTAGCAGTGGTTTCCACACAGCCATCCCACAAGCACTCAGTGAGAGAAAACCACACCTGTTTGACAAGCGACCTGAAGGCAGCAACTGTCAACAATGACGGCATGTTCCCCTCACCATTTATTCACTTCATCTATCTGAAGTGAGGCCTGGAATTTGTACCATGGGTAGACAATGCGCAACAGAGAACTTTAAAGAGAAAAAGCGCAATGGAACAGAACCCCCTCCCCATGAGGAAGGGCCTGTGTAGGGTGTGCCATATGGCAAGGAGCTCAGTAAGGGTCTTCCCACCACAGACTCGGGCCCTGCAGCCCGGTCAAGCCCTCAGATCGCGCAGCCCCACCGACATCTGAGGGCAGCATCCTGAGAGACCCTGAGTCAGAACTGCCTGGCCAAGCTGCCCCCGAGTTCCTGAGCCAGAAACTGGGAGAATAAAGGCAGCGTTAGGTAATACAAACAATGAGTCGTAAGGACGGAAGACCATTGATAACACCCAATCACAATCTTCTGAAATCCACACATATCAACAAATTATGTTTCTGTCTTGATAACTGGATCCTCAGATTAGGGTTGAGTATATGCTTCTATAAAGAAATATGCAATGCAATAAAATGTTCTGGCACTTCATTAATCATCAAACATTGTGATCTGCTAGAAAATATGCCAGGCACAGTGAGATATAATTAATGCCACAAACAGCTAAGGAAATTTCCCCTTTCACCTTAAACCAGGACTCACTGTACTCTCAGAAGGCATGAGACCAATGCTCTTTTTTTTCTTTTTTCAATAATCTTTTCTTGAAGTTAGAAAAAAAAAGTTAAAGAACATGTTTTACTATACAACCTTATATGTGATCAAACGAGAGTAAAAAAGAGGCATATGAAGAATTTTAGTCATGAGAAAAGGCTTAATTACAACAAAATGAAGACATATACATACTTTAATAAACAAGTTTATAAAATTATCTATCAACAATGCATAAAAAGAAACCTAGGAAGAGGTGCATGATTTCAGTAATGGTTGATTCTGAATGATGTCATAGGTGACTTCTTTTTACTTTTCTGGAGTAAAAAGTCCCATTTTTTTCTTCTTATGAATACTTACTTCTATTTAATAATCATAAATTTTTTAAATTTTAAGGAGAAAAAGGTCAGATACAGCTTCCCAGTCTCTTGCCTGACCCATAGGCCCCAAGCCCGTAGTTTGGGAGGGAACAGGACACACGAGATGACGCTGGGTCTATCCTTTCCCGGAGTTGGGGAGGGGACGGATTTCACAACCAAGTGTGCAACCAATGAATGAAAAACAAATCGGGCCTCTCCAAATCTATGGATTATAACCAGCTTTGTGAATTCCTTGCAGAAACACTCTGTAAAGTTTCAAGAAAGGCATCCAAGCTGCTCATTACGTCAGCATCCAAGGTTGAACCCTTGTTGGATGCCCAAGCCCACCCTGCCAAGGGTCTCCCACTCCAGAGCTCCCACCCAGCTGGTCTGCTATGGGCTCTCAGGCACAGCTGTTCCTCCATCTCAGTCAAACTCTACAACTGTCTTCAGGGCAATTTTTTCACGAATCTTGGGTCTGTGAGGCACAACTGCTGGTTTGTGTCATGTGGTGTGGCATAATGTTGTACCATCCACCCAGTGGGTGGAGACTGGACATCCTGGCTAATTATTCCCCCAGATAATCTCATTATTGTGTTCCGATTGGTTCAGTTTGATTCTGGCCACTCAAAGTGGGGTCCAGGTGCCAGAAGTCCATTGTCTGGGAACATGTTAGGAATGCAGAAGCTGAGGCCCCAGGCCACACCTGGACAGTTGGATTCTGCATTTTTGCCAGCCCCGGCTGGTCTATAGGACATAAAGTGTGGGACACGCCAACTAGCAGGGTGGGCTGCCAGGTTTACAGTGACAATCAGTGGCCATCTCTGCACCTGGGCACCTCAGTCTCTCCTCAGAGATGCTAGAAACAGAGCTCAGCTTGCTTTTCCTGTTAATTTCTGCTTTCACTAGTTTTTCTTTCAATGGGGAGGTGCATGTCCTTTTTCTTGGCACGCCCAGGCCTGATCCTTCACCTTGAGTCGTAGCTGGCCCCACTGGGAGGGGTCACAGGGACCAGGTGAGATCACCAGACTTTGTGGTTTGTATCTGCCTTACAGATTTAGGAATATTAGCCTATACTGCACGTGACAAAACAAACCCAATGGAAAGAGGTTCCTGGGCCAAGAGAGTCACACAGCTTTCAGAACCCTGTCTTCACCAACCAGTAAGTATTCATCATCATCCAACTGGTACCGATGGTCAACAAGTACCTGAACTAGGCATTGAGAAGAAAAGGAAACCTTTGAAATCAGACAGTCCCTCCCCTTAGGACACTCAGTCTGGGGGAAGGAGACAGGGACGTAAACAAGACAAGCAGCCATTCCCCAGGAGGCTAGGGAAGGTGTGGACTGGAAACTGGTCCAGTCTGGGGGTGGGGCTGGCAATGACCAGCTGAGTCTCATTAGCCAAACCTTACACAGGAGTCCCAGTGGTGCCAGGGAGGATGGGGACAGCGTTCCAAACATCAGATGAGCTCGTGAGAAGGCTGGGAGCTGGCACATGGGGAAGTGGGTTCACCCGGCTGCTCACAGAGGAAAGGGACAAGTCGTGCAGTTAGGAAGGGTTGGCACCGAGGGGCTAAGGAGCCTGGACTGTGTCTGAAGCTGGGAGAGAACCACCGAGGGTCTTTAAGTGATGCATTGTGATCAAGGTTTCCTTCTAAAAACCTGCTTCTCGGATGTAAGTTCAGGTGAAAGGGGAGGGCCTTGCCAGCTTCTTCTTTCTATTTCCAAAATAGTCATTAAATATTGGGAACCCCCGCGCACACCCCACCCCGGCCCTATCTTAACTGATTTGGCAGCTCCTTTGTGATCTCAGATGAAAACCGAAACCGACATCTGTCTGTGACTCATAGCCGTCAGGGTGGATGGCTTCAACAAAACATTCTGGGCTTCGCAATGTCCGTTCTCCAGGTACTCATTAATGTCTTCTAACTTGATTTTTTTTCATGTAAAAATTTAAATTATAACCTTTTCCAAATGTGAAGGTTCTTGATATTATTAGTCATCAGATAAAAGCAAATTAAACCCACACTGACATACCACCACACACCCACCAGAAAGACTAAAATTAAAAAGACTGACAATGCCTATCGATGGTGAGGGTGTGGAAGTTGTGTGCGCCCAGCAGGCGGGCGTGTGAAATGGAACCGCCACACTGGAAAACCGTCAGCTTCTCATCGAGTTCAGCCCATGCCTATCTGTGACCCAGCGATTCCACTCTCAGGTTATATTCTGGGAGAAAGAAAAGTCTCTATCCACCGAAAGATGAGTACAAGAATGTTGAGGGCGGCTTTAGTCATAACAGCCGAAAGTTACAAACCTCCACATACTAGGGGAGAGACTGGGTAAGCACGCTCTGCTCAACTCAAACTTAGGAACGTCAGCAGCCAAGCACTGAGTCCCGACACAGGGAACCACACTGACAGACCTCAAACACGGTACATCGATCAGGGTGAGCCAGGCCCGAAGAGTGTGTGCTGTGTGATTCCATTTCATGAAATCCAAGGACAAGCAAAGTTACTCCACAGCGAATTCAAAAAAGTGAACAGGATTACTGGAATGGGGTGTGAGAGAACTTTCCAGGTAATAGAAACACCATATGTCTTATCTGGGGGATATTTATATGTATATATTCACTTGTCAGAATTCATTGAGCCAGGCTCGAAGACTTATGTATTTCACCAAGTGTAAATTACATCTCATTGCAGTACTGCGAGCATAAAAAACAGTTTAGCCAAAGACGTACAAATGACCAATAAGCATATGGAAAGATGCTCAACATCGTCAGTCAAGAGGGAAACCCAAATCTGAACCACAATGACAAAGAAGCCACTTCACACCTACTTGGATGTTTGTTTTTAAAGAAAAAAAAAAAGGAAGAAATTGAAGTGCTGGCGAGGAAGTAGAGAAACTGGAACCCTTGTGCATTGCTGGTGGGAATGTACAATGGTGCAGCCACTGGGGAAAACTGTTTGGTGGCTCCTCAAAAAGAAAGCTAAACATCAAATTACCGTATGACCCAGCAATCCTGCTAGTAGCACATGGCCAAAGAATCGGAAGCAGGGACTCACCCATGTTCGCAGCACCGTTATCCCTAACAGACAAAAGGTAGAAACAACTGAAGTGTCCCTCAGCAGGTAAATGGATAAACAAAATGGGGTGCATGCATACAGTGGACTATTATTCCTTTAAATTAAAGAGTGACATTCTGACACATGAACCTTGAAGACATTCAGCTCAGTGAGGAAGGCAGACACAAAACGACAAATACTGTATGATCCCACCTACGTGACAAATCTGGAATAAGCAGACGCATGAAGACAGAAAGTAGATGAGAGGTCACTGTGACTAAGGGGAGGAAGGAATGGGAAGTTATTGCTTAGCGGTTACAGGTTGTGTAGGGTGATGAAACAGATTTAGAACGAGACAGCAGTGACCTTCGTACAACACTGTGAATGTAATACACACCACTGCATTATAGAGTGGTTGCAATGGTTACAATGGGAAATTTTGTTATGTGAATTCTACCACATTTAAAACATTTCATAATGGAATATGCCAACAGCCATTCAGTACTACACCTTAAATGGATAGATTATATGACATCAGAATTATACCTCAAAAAAGCTGTTAAAAATGAGAAAAAAAGCAACTTAGTGATACACACAGAACATGAATAAATCTCAAAACCATTACATCACATGCAAGAAGTCAGGTCCCGAGCACTGTGTGACTCCACCGAAGTCCCAATGCTGGCCAGACTGAGCCGCGGGGACAGAAATCTGAGCAGCTGCTGCCTGTGGTGGGCGGGGACTCTGCAGAACGGAGTAAGAGCAGCCTCACCATGGAGATGAGATGCTCTGTTTCCTTCCTGAGCAGGACGATTGCACAGGTGCATGGATTTCTCAAAAATCACCCAGCTGTTTGTTTAGAATTTGTTTGCTTTCCGGTATGTAAATTATGCTGCAATAAACTACTATTAAATAAACTGTGGTTGAAGAGTAGCAAGGCATCGATAGTGCTGTGAGGGTGCTGGGGACAGAGCAGGGCCAGAGGTGGGAAACCAGCCAGAAGGCTCCGATCAGAGGCAGGGCAAAATGTCCAGTTGGGGTGCAGGGATGAACCCAGAAAGATGGCATCACAGGCAGTGAAGAGCCTTTAAAGATGAGTTTCATCTCTGAAAGCCGCTCAGGGCCTTCCCTTGGCACACTCTGCCCCCAGAACCCTCTTCTGAGAAGGATCCCCTCCACTCAGGTGTCTCAGCCACAAGCCTCTCTCCCTCACCTACCCACTAACTGCCTGTTGTGGGTTGAACTGTGTCCCCTCCAAAAAGATATGTCCAAGTCCTAATCTCTGGTACTTATGAAACTGACCTCATTTGGAAACAGTCTTTGCAGATATAATAAGTTGAGGATCTTGAGATGAGGTCATCTTGGAGATCTGAGACACAGACACACAGGAGGAGGAGGCCATATACAGATAGAGGCAGAGACTGGAGTGATGCAGCCACAAGCCAAGGACACCTGGGGCCACCAGAGGCTGGAAGAGGCAGGAAGAATCCTTACCTGGGGCCCTCAGAGAGAGACAAATCTGCTGTCACCTTGATTTTGAATTTCTAGCCTTCAGATATGCAAGAGGATAAATTTCTGTTGTTTAAGTCATCACATTTGTACTAATTTGTCACATCAGCCTTGGAAACTAACATATCCACATGCCAGCACCACGCTCACCCCATGTCCTCCAAGTGTCTCCACCACCTGACCTTCTCCCTCCTCTCCTGCCCAGGACGCTACCCTTGAGTCTGGCCCTCACTCACTTGCAACAGCAGCAACAGGCCCCTATCAGCTCACCTGCCTGCTGGTCTGACTCCCCTCTGTCCTCCACACACTCCCTCATGATCAAAAATGTCCGTTCCTGCAACTCCCTAGTTAGTCTCAGGAAGAAAAGCCCAGAGCTGCCCTCCACCCCCCACCTCATCCGCAGCCTCAGTGGACACCTTGCCATTGACACCTGTTGTGCCAGCAGCAGGCATTGCTTGATGCGTTTGCAAAAATAAGATCCAACCGTGCCGTGCACTGCCATACTCAAAATGCCTGCTAATTTGCTTACCTTTTACTCCTCCAGCCATCCACAGCCTCGACTTTTAATAAATGGAAAAATCTAGCTGACTAGGGAAATGAACAGAATGAATACTCCACCAACAGATCCCTGCAATGCAAACGTTGTTCCTTCAAAATAACTAAATGAAAATGCAAAAGAAACAAACCATCTGGGCAATTAACACCATCAAAGAGCCTCCACATTTGCAACAGAGAGCACGCATCCATCAGTCCCCTAAGCTTTCTGTTCTCTAAAACACTGGTTTTGAACAAGGCCTATGAGCATTCAGTCCACTCACCTATCCCAAGCCTCTAATTCTCAATTAAAGAGATTTCTACATGCACAAAAAGTGTTTACATACAGGAAGATGTTCCATGGCACATACTACACTACAAGTCATGGGCGAATGAACAGCTACTGCTCTGTGCTGCCTCTAACTCATTCTAGTCTCATATACGTTATTTAGGGAGAATGTGTCTCTTGGTCTTTCCAACACCAACAGCATGTAAGCCGATCAAACGCTCCAAACTTCCATCTGCAAAATTGTGTTTCTGTTGTTGTTTTAATAAGACTGTATTTTTCAGAGTAGGTTTAGGTTCACAGAAAAAAAAATTGAACAAAAAGTATAGCAATTTCCCTGCATGCAAAGTGTTAATATGTGCAATGATGTCCAGAGCCAAGTAAGGCCTACACTACCTTCGAGTTTCAACAGTAGAGCTGTAAGAGCTAAGACCAGTCTTTTCTTAAAACCAAAAAGAGCATAATGGGCTAACAGCTAAAGTTTTACACACACAAATAAAGGAAAATATAGAGTGCATATATGCCATAATATTTAAAAATGTGTTACTGCAGAGAAAAAGGTAGGCCTAGCATGCTGATTCTTCAATTAGCATTTGTTACACTGTGATCATAATATAAATGTTACATGTTTTCAACTGTTAGACTCAACAGATAAAGTCCAGATGTACATACACATAATCACAGAACTCAAGGTCTTCCCTCTCTCTCTCTTTCTCTCTCCCTCACCCCCTCCCACCCCCACGCTCCTCCAGCTTCAGCTGTGTGGCCCTAGGCATGTCGTGTACTTTCCAGAATCTGTTGAGTAATAGACCCAGTTTTTTGATCATTGTTGCCGAGGTATGTCTTGTGATCACAATAAGAACCATAAGGGCAGGTACGCCCACAACGCTGGCTGTGTCAGGGGCCAGCACAGGCAGTACAGGCCCAGGCGAGTGCCCCAGGCGCTTCTAGTTGCTAGTGTCACTACTGCTGAGCTGAGAACTGAGAACTGCGTGGAACAAGAAGGCACTGCAACAACAGATGTGAGAAATTAATGGCGTACGTAGAATTATTTAAATGCCAACAGTAATGTTGAAGATCAGTGTAAATATATAACCAAAATTTTTAAATGGATAAAACACAGAAAAATTAAAGAAGAAAAGCAAAGAATCAACAAATATACATGAAATGTATATAACCTCACTAAGTAAGTAAAGTAGTGAAAATTAAAATATTAATGAGACACCATATACTTAATGAGAAAAAGGTTATATTTTGACAGTCACAGAAGATGGATTACTCAATTACTGGTGTTGGACAAACGCCCTCACCATGTGGGAGAAAACAAGGTTGGATCTTTACCTCACATCTTATGCCAAAATGAGTTGTTAAACACACAGCCACGAAAACACTGGAAGAAAATTTAAATGATTATTTCCATAAACTTGGCTTTTAAAAAGCATTTTGAAGCCCGAGAGCAATGCTACAAACTATACAGGAAAAGATAAATCTGACAATCCAAAAATCTATCCCTTAGAAAAACAATAGTATAAACAAAGTAAAAAGACTGAAAGCAGCTTTCACTTTCAGCTATGAAAAAACTAGCTTCAATCACATCTACTCCTCCACTGAGAACAAGTAAGATGAGTGACTTCTTATAAATCTATTTGGAGGCACCACACTTCCAAGAAAACCAGGACTTGCAGGCCCAATATACAAGAAAGAAGGTAAAAGCCCCGAGATGAGCCTCTAGTCTCATCACTTTCCTCCTTGCGGTATTTGCTGATTCATAAGCTAAAAATCTGGGGAAGCAAGCAGAGCACAGCAGACAAAGGTCAGAGGTGTTAGGCAGAGTCTATCACAGTCTCAGGGTTAAGGAGGAAAAATTGAGGTTCATGACCTGCTAAGGATGACAGGCCTATTAACCACGCCACATTTTCTGGAGGAAACTCCTATGAATAAGGCAGAAATAGACCAAACTTTACAGAGACTACAGCCTACCTACTATCATCTGCCCCACCGTCTGCCAGAGGCAAATTAAATCCTCTCTGGAAGAAGATACCCACCTGGAGCTACTTCAATTTTTCATATAAAATGTCTAGCACTCAAAAAAAGTTACCAGACACATCAGGAGGTGGGACCAAAAGAAAAACAGGCAACAGAAAACATCTCCAGAAGATACAGATACTGCAGTTATCAGACTTCACAATAACTTTGATTAATATGTAACAGAAAATAATGATAAATGGAGAATTTTGACCGAGAACTGGAATCTGTAAGAAAGAATCAAATAAAAATTTTAGAAATAAAATATGTAAAAACTGAAATTAAGAATTTAAAAAGGAGTTAAGAAGCAGACTAGGATAAAGTGAGAATTGATGAACTGGAAGATGGGTTAACTAAAAATGTACAGGCAGGAAAAAATGATGGAAAAGACAGGGAAGCAAACATGGAAGGTGAATGGAGCACAGTGAAAAGGACCTAACATTTGTGAATTTGGTGTCACAGGATGGGAAAAAGGAGAGAATAGAACAAAACAATATTTGAAAAGATAGTGTCAGAGAATTTTCCCAACCTGACAAAAGATATGAAGACATAAATTCAAGAAATTCTACAAACCCCAAATAAGATTTTTTTAAAAATGCACACTAGAAAAAGAATGTTGAAAATATGCTAGATAAAGAGTAGTATCATTAGCATATTCCAAACATTCTTAAACCTCAAGAAGAAAATACAGACTAATCAAAATAATGGCCAAAGGATATGAAGAAAATTTTTTTAAAAAAGAGAAAATCTAAATGGTTCATAAACCTGTTGTATGAAACATGTAATCTGAAACATCATTAATCGAAGTCACATGTATGAAAGTGAGGTATTTTTTTAGCCTTGAGTAAGAAAACATTAAACAGAGTGAAAATAACTAGCATTGGCAAAGTGTAGTCGGAAAAGCTCTCTAACACCTTGCTAGTGAGCATATGTAGGTTCACTCTTTCTAGAGGGTTATTTGTTACGTGTTATGTCAGGCAGGATAAGTTAGTTCGTGCAGCAGTAACAAGCAATCCACAAAGGCTTTTGACAAACATCTACTTGCTCACATGACACGTGCACTCGGGTGGGCTGCAGGTCTTTTCCGTGTTGTTTTCCCTCTAGAACTCAGGTTGATAGCTGAACCTCCTCCTGGAACATTGTGAATCTCACAGCAGAAGGAAAGGAGAGTTTGGCAAACCACATGCTGGGGCTTGAAACTGACAGCCGCAGTTATACAAATCACTTCTCATACTGCACTTGCCAGAGAAAGTAGCATGGCCAAGCGTGACCCTGCAGAGAAAAAGCCTACTCCTGCTCCAGGGAGAAGCAGAATTTGTTTGTGCAAACAACAGGACCCACCACATGGATCCAAACTCAAGACCCAACAATTTCCTAATAATTAGATCAATGGGCAGGGATAGATGGAAATTGTTCCGTTACCCATAAACTAGAAATAATCTCAGTGCCTACCAAGAAGTCATAGGTAAATAAATGAAAGTATCCAGAAAATAAAATGTATTACAGTAATTAAAATAATGATGTGTAGTTGTTGATATACAAAGATGTCCTCAATAAGTTGTGAAGGAAAAAAGCAAATTACATGTACCATATTACATTAAATGACTCTGATGTTATACCTAAAAAAATTATCTCTAAATAAAACAGGTGATTTTTATCTTAGGTATTTTACCTTTCTATACTACCTGAGTATTTTGCTGTATGTATGGTTGACTTTTAATGTTTCAAAGACCAACAGAGCCATTTTAATATTCTCAATAAGTAAAATGTACAGCATGACGAGGATATGGCGAAACAGGCAATTTCCATAGACTACTGATGGAAGGAGAAATTAGTACAATCTTCCTGAAAAGCAAGATGGCCTTTAAAAGACTCACATTCTTAAACTCAATAATATGCCTTCTAGGAATTAATCTAAAAGGGAATGTTCCAATAAACTAGGACACCCACTCATCAGGGCATTATGTCTATAGCAAAATTTCAAAAACAACCAAAATGTCCAACAAATGATTAAATAAATGATGATACATGCAGAAATGGGTTTTTAAAATCAAGATTTCTAAATATAAATGAGCTCAAAATAGCTTATAAGAGAAAAAAAAGACAGAATCCAAACTCTTACTTACAGGATAAACTTTAGAAATAGGTACACTGAGAGATCACATCGAATGTTAACTTTATTATCTCCAGTAGTGTATAGTGTAGGTCTCTAATTTTTATTTTCTTCTACTTGATTCTTTTCTTTTTCTTTCTTTGCTTTTCTTTCTTTCTTTCTTTCTTTTTTTGACAAGTCAAGGCCACATGAGGCCATTTTATTGCAGTTAAATACCTTTCTCTCTATTTTTGTCCAATTTTCCATAAAAGAGCATACACATAAATATTTCTATTGGAAGCAAGAAAAAACATCTAATAACTGTTACTGTTCAATGTCAAAGGTAAAAGAGTAGGGGTGGTGTGATAATTCAGGGAAAATCAAGCTCTCTCCAGAACGATCTTCAAAAACCACTAAGATCAGAGACATTCTGCTTCAATGAAAACTTCAAATGCCCAATTTCATTGCCTCTTGAAATTCAGTAAAAAAAGATTTTCCCAGCCTCTTCACAGAGCACATACTGCTGCTCAGCCAGGAAACACATGAATAACGTCCTGATAATGGAAAGGCATCTTGAAAGGCCCACATTTGCACTGCTGTTAAGTTAAAAGCTAAGAAGCAAATGAGTAATGACCTGGAACATGTAAATGTATTGGAAAAGGGCCACATTTGCACTGGAAAGGTCTTTCCCCAGTTGAATCTCCTGACTACAGGAGACTAGTAACAATTTCCTAAATTATGAATTAAGATAATGCACAGGAAAGATTATACATGAAAAGACTGAAGATGAGGACCATTCTGTTGGCCTGAATATAGTTATGAACTACGTGGAAAAGAGAAGAGTATCACACACACACACACACACTCACACACACTCACACTCTGAGCTACAGGCCCCCACGCACACTGTATTTTTAGTGAATCAGACTCAACGGTGATTTCCAACCAGGTAAAGAGACACAGGCGTCAGGGCTGTGACACCAGTGCCAGCCCTTTCTTTCTCCCTCACAGAGGACAGCATTTTTGTATTTCTTAATGTCACGTGCTAAAAAGAAAGGAATACTACTCAACGTGGCACAGAGCATAGCTGATGAAGAAACTCTGAAGACCCACAATTCAGGGTCTCTATCACAGACTATATTGCCATCTGTGAGTTCCTTGAGGGCAGAGCCTCAGAGCTTGTCCCCCAGTGCTTCTCCCTCAGGAGCCTGGCAGAGAAGCCATCATTAAGGATCTGGGAAGCGTGACTGATGGGGGCATCTGCTCCAGGTGAGGAAGGAGGGAAGGGGCTCTAGCAGGGAGGTTCAGAGGTATAGTCCTGTATCTAACCCTAGAACCACAGTTCTGATTTATTCATGCCCCACGTGGTACCCTCAACACCACGTAGAAAACCACCAAACATCACAGGCTAGCACCTCCTCTTCCTCGGGGACACCCCAAACACCTATTAGGCAGGCCGCTTGCTGGTCAGCCGGGCTACAGAGGCTGACAGAAGAAGCCACAAGCTCCTCAGGAAGTGCTTTCTAGTTCTAGGGCTTTCTCTCCGGGTTTCCTTTCACAAAGGCAAAGCCTTGTGCTCCACAGACCTACATAATCACGTTCTTAAATTTCCTGTGTCAAATGGAAATGACCACTCAGGCTTGAAGTCAGACCTAAAAAACTGGTGCTTAAGGACACTAGAAGAACAACCCAGATACGGATTTGTCAACCAAAGACAATGTTTGTGAACCTCACTTCCCAACACTCAATGCATCCACAAAATAGTTGACGGTTCAGTTATACAAATATTGAAAAGGTTAATCCAATGAAGTAAAAGTGACAGATGAGGAAGCTCATCAGACACTCTGGCCTCAGCCTTGGCTGATGTAGCTCAGTGGATTGAGCCCAGGCCTCTGAACGAAAGGGTTGCTGGTTTGATTCCCAGTCTAGAGCACATGCCTGGGTTGTAGGCCAGGTCCCCAATAAGGGGCAAGTGAAAAGCAACCACACATTGATGTTTCTCTCCCTCTCTTTCTCCCTCACTTCCCCTCTGTCTAAAAATAAAATATATTTTTAAAAACTTTAAAAAAAAAAAAGAACCTCTGGCCTTAAACACCTATTCCCTTGAAAGAGCACCAAATTTCAAAACATTACTAAAACTTGCACTTCTGAGTGGAATTAGGTCTTTTTTCTTCCCTTCTTACTCTCGTTGTCCAAGTCTTCTTTCTTTAAGTTCCTGCCAGCTCCCTCCCTTCATTCTGCTCTAGCCCCTCTGGCCTCCTAGTTGTTCCAGAACATCCCAGGCACTCCCACCTCATGGTCCTTTGTCCTTACTGCTTCCTCTGGACCGCTCTTCCCCCAGACAGCTGTGCCACAAGGCAACACTTTCACTTCCTCTGAGTCTTCACACTAAGGCTCCCCTCAACAAGGAGGGGGATGTCATCAGCCCATTACTGACAACGCCTGCTTGGCCTGCTTTACCTTTTCTCCTCCGCACGGAACACTCCTCCACTTGCTAAGCACTTCACATGTGTCCTAATGGTCTTATTTACTGTTTCTCTCCCCCAAAAGCCCGTGAACTCCATCCGAGTAGGAATTTCTGTCTTGTACAGTGCCAGTGCGTGGTGCGGGACACAGATATTCAACAAGTATGCATATTTGCTAAATAAATGAACCCATTAAACTGACAGCACAGCAACTTTATGCAGAATCAAGAAGCATGTTTACTGAGGGAAAAATCTTGCTTTGCAAATCTACATATAAGATGTACTACTAATTTTTAATTGAAAATATTTATTTTCTATTGTTAATGTTCTAGATGCTCGCTTGCTTCCTATTATTATAAAGAGTGAATTTTAATAACCATTGCTTTTTACATGTTGATTGTACTATGTGTTCAGTTACTAGGGACTATCATTTGGCTTCTACCTATGAATATAAATGGGACAAGTTTTGCAACTTTCTTTAAAATTCCATGTAATAAGCTTGTTTTTATTATACTAATAAAACATGTGAAGATATTTTTAAAAAGGAAGCATGTTTAATGCAAATCGTTTTGTGGTATTTCTTTTTAAAGGAAGAATTGCAGTATTCGCTTGAGTGTTACTAGTTGATATAACTCCCTTCGCAATCAAAAACGTATGCACAGTTTTGGGTAGACTGTGCCTTGCTCTGTCTTGCTAGGCATGAAATGGGTCACCTCTGACTCCTCGTCAGCTTCATTATCAATTAAACTTCCACTGAGCACATGGTGGTGGCCTCCACGTGTCCCCGGCACCAGATAAAAGGGGAGTGATAATCATGAAAGGCAAACTGTGTGAAACATGGAGAGAATGTGTCATGCCTCCTGAGGCTAACCTCATACCACATTTTTAAATGCACAGCTTGTCCTATTATGAGTATTTTCCCAGAGGAAAATATAGTCAAATGTTAAAATTCTAACAACAAATACTCCAAATGAGAAGTGTTGACTGTGCTGGGAACTCTATTAAGGGCTTTTCTCATTTTATGGAATAGGAGCACCTCAGAGGGGCTGGCAGCTACAATTTCCTACTAAGCTGCATATTCTTCAACTTTAAAAAAACACCTGACAAGACATGGCGCTGGCCAGGGTGGTGGAGATCCACTACTGATGAACCAGCACATGATTTTTAGCCTCGGAGGTTGTGCAGATCACAACCTGGGTCCAGGTAGTCCCAGGGATGGGCTGAGCCTGGCAGCACCCAGTGGGGTATCCCAAAGGGGCTGAGAATTTACATACTTCATGGAACCATCACCCTGGCCTTCAAGTTTCAACGTGGAGTCATTGTTGCTGTGGATTCTCAGGCAAGAGCAGGTGCCTACCTTGCCTCCCAGACAGTAAAGAAGGTAATAGACATCAGACCCTACCTACTGGGTACCATAGCTGAGGACGCAGCAGACTGTAGCTTCTGGGAATGGCTATTGGCTCAGCAACACCAAATCTGTGAGCTTCGAAACAAGGAATACATCTCAGTAGCAGCTGCCTCCAAGCTGCTTGGCAACATAGTATATCAGTATAAAGGCACGGGGCTGTCCGTGGGCCTCATGATCTGTGGTTGGGGTAAGAGAGGCATCTACTACGTAGACAGTGAAAACTGAATCTCAGGGGCCACCTTCTGTGTAGATTCTGGCTCTGTGTATGCACATGGGGTCATGGGTCAGGGTTACTCCTATGACCTACGGGAGGAGAGGCCTATGATCTGGCCTGCCAAGCCATCTACCAAGACACCTGGTACTCAGGAGGTGCAGTCAACCACCACCATGTCTGTGAGGGTGGCTGGATCCCGAGTCTCCAGTGATAAAGTAGCCAATTACTTGATAAATTCGGTGGATCTACCCCCTGAAGGAGGGTGGATCTAGCTGTGGTGTTTCTTGGGATGACTGTTGTTGATAATATGGGAACAGTTCCCCATTCTATAGCGGAGGGGTCCCCAATTGTATTGATTGTTTTTTTAAGCTGTGGTGCATTGACCTCTATGTGCTACCAGTTGTTAATGAGCTGCTGCAAAGGAAATGATTTGTTTTGCTTTCTTGGATGTTAACATCACTCAAAATAAAATAAAAATAAAATACTTGACAAAACTTTTAGTAAGAAGTGGCAGAAGAGAGCAACCAGGCATGCCAAACGCTAGATCCTTGTAGAACCTCAGGAATTTCTCCATGTGAAAAAGCACTCACATCCACAACTCAAATAATTGTGCTGACTTTACTCTCTGTTTCAGTGATTTTTCAATCAGGGAGTGATTTTTCCCCTTCACACACCAAGGGGGCATTTGGCAATGTTTGGAGACACTTTTGGTTTTTGCAAGGGGGGCCAGAGTAGGCAGATGTGCTACTGGCATCTATAGGGTAGAGACCAGGGATGCCGCTCGGCATCCTACAATGCACAGAACAGATCCCCACAACAAAGAATTATGCAGCCAGCAGCTGTCAGTGTTGCCAAGGTCGAGAAGTCTCAACACAATAAAGGCCGTCAGTGAGAAGCCTGCAGCTGACATCACAACCAGCGAGGAAACGCTGCAAACCTCTTCTCTAGCAGCTGGAACACAGCAAGGATGCTCACGCTCACCATTTCCAGTCAACAGTACTAGAAGTACTAGTCAGAGAAATCAAGCAAGAAAAAGAAGTAAAAGACATCCAAATCGAAAAGGGAGTACGTAAAATTATCTGTTTACAGATGACGTAATCTTATATAGAGAAAGCCCTAAAGACTCCATTAAAAGAAAAAAAAAAACTCTTAGAACTAATAAACAAGCTCAGTGAAGTTGCAGAGTACAAAATCAACATGCAAAATCGGTTCCCTTTCTTAACACCAACCAAGCTCTAGCCACAAAGGAATTCAAGAAAATAATCCCACTTATGATAGCATCAAAAAATAAATAAAATACTTAGGAATAAATTTAACCAAGAAAGTAAAGATTTTTACACTGAAAACTATAAAAATTGATGAAAGAAGTTGAAAAAGGCACAAATAAATGGAAAAATATCTTGAATTCTGTCCAATTGTGAATTGGAAGAATTAATATTGTTAAAGTGCCTGGGCTCTCCTAAGCATACACTGATTCAATACAACCCCTTATCAAAATTCTAATGGCTCTTTCCACACGAATAGAAAAAGCAGTTCTAAAATTTGTATGTAACCACAAAAGACCCCCAAATAGCCAAAACCATCTTGAGAAAGAAGAATTGAGTTGAGGACATCACGATTTGTCACTGCAAATGATATTTCAAAGCTATAGTACTCAAAACAGGGTAGCACTGACAAAAAGAACTTTATGGCTCACAGATCAGTGGAACAGGAGAGACAGCCCAGAAATAAACCTAAGCATGTATGGTCAGCTAATTTTAGACAAAGTCGTCAGGAATACACAATGGGGAAACGATAGTATCTTCATTAAATGGTATTGTGAAAACTATATATCCATATGCAAAAGAATGAAATTGGACCTGTGTTTTACACCATCCACAAAAGTCAACTCAAAATTATTAAAGACTTAAATGTAAGACCTAAAACTGTATTTTTAAGTATTTTTAAAATCAAGAGTATATAACTAGCAGCAAGAAACAGTATCCCAATTTTACCCAACAAGCTCCTGTGTGCAACAAGCTCTACTAGACTGAAGAGGATATAAACAGTGATGCTAAGGATCTTTGCTCATGGAGTTTACCAAGTTTAGAGAGAGAGAATATCAAATAGTCATTATAAAATGAAACAGAAGGAAAGGAGTTTCCTAAACAAGTTGCAAGTGGGAGTTCAAAGTCAGGGAAGCCATCCAAAGAAAAAGGGAACGGGAGAAGTCCGTGGGGAAGGTGACATCTGAGATGGACTCGCAGCAGAGAGAGGGGGTAGGAATGCGTTCCAGGGCGAATACGGATCTTCCAAGGCTATGAGAGCCCAGCTTCTGCAACACAAAGGGACACAGTGGAACATCCGGTATCCACTCCCACAATAGTGCGGGCCTAGAAAGAAGAGTTTGCAAAGATGATACTGTTGTAATACAAGCCACACATATGAAAATAATTCAGAAGTGGTAGCAGAACAGAATGGAAAGTATCCAGACACAAGAAACCAGAGAAAAAGTACAGCATTTGTTTAAATGACACATCTCAAAGCTCCAAATTAAAGAGGCAGTGAGACCCCAATGAAAAGTGATGGGCCATCACCAGGGACTGTGCAATGCGTGGAAAGTGACTGGATGGAGGAGGTGAGGGAGGCTGGGCTGACTCCAGGGTTGCAAATAGGGGCAACTAGAGGCGTGGAGGCAACCAGAGTCAGCTGTAGGGTTTGCAGCCCCTGTATGGTTTGCAGCCCCTGTGCAAAATGAGAATGCAGGACCCCCAGTTCAAAATCATTAACGTCTAGGCAGCAACAGCAGAGCATCTCACCAATGACTGGGCACTTTTAGGTACAGGGCGCAGGGACTGCACAGGTCGCACCGTCACAGAGCTGCCCTTGGAGGCAACAGAAACAATGCCACAAAGTGTGTGTGAAGGGGCATTGAGTTGTGCTACTAACGTGTAATGTACGACATGCCAGAAGGTTAGCAGGAGAAATCCCGTACTCGACCTCAAATGCAGGTTCAGGAAAGAGGTCCCAAGCCAAGAGCTGGCATCAGCTGTACAAGCTGAGGGGGGCTCTGCCAACAGGTAATGTTCCCAAGGGAATGTGTGAATCAAGGTTCTCCAGGGAGACAGAAACAGCAGGAGATACAGACATACACCTTCACTAGGTATTTCCCAAGCTCCCTGCCAGAGAGCCAATCAAGGGCAAAACCAGTCAGGCCCTGCTCTCAACACAGCTACTCATCACAACCCCCCCAAAAATACACAGACAGGAGAAGGAACAGAGTGAGGGGTCAAACAAGCTGGAGAACATCGACCTCCACCTTCTCCTCAAAGCAGAAAGCCAGGACTCCCTAGGAGGAAGAGAAAACCTCCAAGGCTGAGCTGAACCATTAATCAGAAGATGTAAATGTAATCCATGGCAGGTTCTCGATGGTGAGCTGCACTGGACCCCCTGGAGGGTGTGTTGCACAGAGAGCTGACCCTGGGCTTTCGGATTTGAGGTCTGAGGTGAATTCCCAGGTGCCCAAGTAGAGATGAATAAGAGGACCACGGGGCCCAGCACTCAAAGCGCAATGGGTCAGGCTTGGGCCTTTGCACACTTTTCGAAAACTTAATTCCTTATCATACATGGTAACTTATAGGAAATTTCTAGTAAGACACTGGAAAGTAGAACTGTCATGTGTGACATTCGTTGTCTGGCACATCGCTGGCGCTTCCGGGGTGACGTGAATGTTGCATTTATTCACATACTGAGTAAAATGTCAAGAGAGGTTGACATGAAGTTACAAAGATTGAGTTCTTGCATAAAAATCCTGTTATAAATAGTGTAAAGAAAGAAAGTAGAGTCGGGGTTGCTCAGAGCTGGAGGGGCTGGGGGTAGGGGGAACCGCTGAAGACTACAAGGCTTCTTTCTGGGGCCACGAAAATGTTCTAAAACTGTTCTGATCTTTGCATGTAGCTGTGAATATGCTAAAAAAAACCCCACTGAACTGTGCACTTTAAATGGGTGAATTGTGTGGTATGTAAATTATATATCAAAACAGCTGTTTTTAAAACATTCATTTTTCTTTACTTTCCCTTTCAAATTATTTCCTTTTACTTTGCATTTGGTGCATTTCCTATCACTTAGAACTTTAAAGCCTTAAATTAGCTTTCTTTAAAAATATTTTTTCTATTTCTGCACATCCTATGACTACTTCGATTATTTAATTATAGTCATTTAAACATTTTTTTGAATCAAAGAAGAGTATACTTCCGTATTTTTAGAGATGGAGATCATCTATAGGTGAACCCATCCAATTTTCCAAGTAGAGATCTTGGGATATTCTTTTTAATCCTCTCCCAAGGATATGTTCATTGATTTTAGGGAGAGAGGAAGAGAGAGAAACGTGGATGTGGGAGAGACACATCAATCAGTTGCTTCTCCTACGCAACCCAACCGCTTATCAAACCCACAACCTAGGTATTGCTATGTGCCCTGACCAGGAATCAAACCCCCAACCTTTTGTGGACAGGACAATGCTACAACCAACTGAGCCGCCGCTAGGGCAATCTTGGGATCTTTTGAGAGAAAATCACGCTCATGTAGTTCTATTCAAATACTGAAAAATTATATGACTCTTCTGCAACTGGAAAGATGTTTCAAATACATAATTTAATTATTCCTTCAGCATTTGATATTGTTTTGCTACAGACAGAATGTCTGTGTGCCCTCCCAAAATGCACATGTTGAAATTCTGACTCCCAGTGTGATGTTGTTAGGAGGTGGGGCCTTTCAGGGTGTTTGGGTCATGGAGATGGAGGCCCATCATGGGAATACTTTTCCTTTCACTTTGCATTTGGGGCATTTCCCATCACTTAGAGTTTAAAAGCTTAAAATGCTTCTGCCATGTAAAGACACAGAGAAGATGACCATCAGTGAACCAGGAAGCCGGCTCTCACCAGACAATGCATCTGCCAGCACCCTTATCTTAAACTTCTCGACCTCAGATCTATGAGAAATAGATGTCTGATGTTTACAAGCCACCCAGTGTATGGTATTCTGTCAGAGCCGTCTGAAAGGACTGAAATATCTTTTAACAGCAAACATTCAGGAATATCCATTCCTGGGTGGGGGGAGCCTTTTTCCTTTTTACAAAGACATTTCCTAAAGTACTCATGTTATTGATAAGGAAACACAGTCTCCATGAATTCACTAAAAACTCTTATGTTGAAATCAAGCCCTGACCAGGTGGCTCAGTTTGTTGGGCATCATCCTGCAAGGTGAAAGGTCACCAGTTCGATTCCTGGTCAGGACACATGCCTGGGTTGCAGGTTTGGTCCCCATCAGGGCGCACGAGAAAAGCAACCAATCAATGCTTCTCTCTCACATCAATGTTTCTCTCCCTCTCTTTCTCCCTCCCATCCCCACTCTCTAAAAATAAATAAATAAAATGCTGAAAGAAAGAAGGAAGAATAGAAAAGAAGAAAAGAAAAAAAATCAAGCCATTTGCAAACTGGTAGATCAACTTGCCAGATGCAAACAAAAGTTTGATTTTTTTTAGTTATTTTCATTGAATTAACATTAGGAAATTTTTTAAGTTAATAGTATCTTAAGTATTTCTGGATCCAATAAAATTATTAGTAGAGTTACTGTAACTCACTGCCTTTAACAAATGAGATAAGGTTTTTTTTAATTAACTCAACACACTTGTGCCTCATTCTAAACCAACCCAATGGATTTAGATTTGTTTACACCAAAGAAAAATTTAATGATTTCTATTAAAGACAAATTTTCCACAGCTTCCCTGGTGCATTTTAAGTAACCGAATTTTTTTTAGAGGATTGTGTTTATTCCTCTTTTTGTGTACAGCAGTGGAGACTTAACCCCCTACTCCTGACCCTGCCTCCATGGGCCCTCCCTGATCAAGCGGTCCCCCATCCCCAAACCCTCCCCACCCAATGTGTCTGTCCTCTGTCTGCCTGATGGCTCTCTTGTGTGATAAGAATCCACACGAAGCAACAAAGGCAAATGCTTCTCTCCCAGGGCACATGTCCCCAGATGGTACAAATTAATAGCTTTGCTCCAAAGCTGGGTTTCCAGACTCTGCTAAAGGAGGAATTCTGTGGTCTATGTGTCTTT
This sequence comes from Desmodus rotundus, assembly GCF_022682495.2. Lineage (NCBI taxonomy): Eukaryota > Metazoa > Chordata > Mammalia > Chiroptera > Phyllostomidae > Desmodus > Desmodus rotundus. The sequence continues at coordinate 184,635,091 of NC_071387.1, read as the reverse complement.
TGGCTTCACTGATATGACACTTTGTGTGTGGTCCCAACATAGAAATGACCTTCATAGGTAGGTTGACCAACTACCCTGGTTTGCACAGGCGTTTCCCAGGATACAGGACTCTCAGTTCTGGGCAGGCTGGAATGAGTTGATGTCCCTATAAGGCTAATACACGCCTGTGGAAAAAGCCTCTCCATCCATGACAGCACATGGAGAGTAAGCCTGGGGGCCTCAGAGGTGGCCTGTTGCAGCCCAGTCTTCATCAAAGGAGGATGTGTGGGTGACAAGACATGACAGCCACTTGTTCCCCTGCTCCATGGTGCCTCTTTTATGCCCTTTTACTGAGGATGAAACAGGTCCCCCAGCCACCTAGGTCCTCTGAAGCACACTGGTGAGAGCAGGGAGATCGGTCTCCAGGTAACAAAAGGACTCCACGATGCAGAAACTGAGCTGCGGAGTCCCTTCAGCCAAGTCCTACTGCACCCCGGTGCTGCTGCAAACAGACTTCATTCCCAGAAGCCCTCCCATTATCTAACACCAACGAAAAAAGCCCAACTCACAGCGCCAGCAGAACTGACTCAGGAGCCCTGTCACCACCACTATTTTTAGCACACGACTCTGGCCCCTCGGGTTTAGAAATACAAAAGCTGGAAGGGCTACAAGGAAGACATACAGACCGATGTTCCTGATAAGCGGGGAGAGCCAGGCCCTTTGGAATGCCTGGCTGGACAATGTCAAGAAACAGAAACAAAAAGTTGGGGAACTCATTGCACTGCTTATTTATAGCAGAGCAAGTGACCGAATCAGTCCCTGAGAGCCCCAGGGTGGACAAGGGCTCCGACTCCAGGGATCATTGCAGTACATTTTACCCACAGAAAATATTGAAGAAAGAAATAAGGTTTGTAAGAAAAAAGGCTTGTGACGATCCCTGGCCTGAGGGCCACCCTTTGCCTCCTTGAAATGCTCTCCCTCCTCATCATTCAAGAGTCTGGATCTTTCCCATTCCCCTCCGAGCCGCAGACTGCTTCCATTCCTCAGGCAGCATCCTGGCCTCCACCCACCATTCTCAAAGGTGCTCCCACAGATGCCAAGATGTGGCCCCAGCACCCATCTCTGCCCCTTCTCACCTCTCCTCACTCCCTGGCTTCATTTGCATGCACAGCACCCACACCCACGTTCACTATAGTCTGAACACGTAACATGAGAGCTAACCTCTTACCACATTTGTACGGTTACAAAGGGGTCCCTCCCAAGTAGACATGATATTTTCTTGATGGCTCCTCTTTGGTTAAACATTGGCTTCTGCCTTTTCCCTTGACTGGAAAGGAAGATCATCTTGAGATTAATTCACCCACAGACACAACAGCCCCATTCACTGAGCGCCTCTGCTGTGGCATGCACTGTATATAAGTTTCTAATTTATTCTGCCTGGACCTCTGTGAGGTATTGTTACCCTCATAATAAGCATCCCCATTTTCTAGATGGGAATTTAGAGGAAACTAAAGATCATGTGACTTGTCCAGGATCATATAACCAACCTAAGCCTGCCTGCCATCTTGGGCACCAAACCTGTTCTCTATTCCAAGAAATGTTCTGGAGCCCTTCAAACAAGTGTATAAGCCTATCACCTCAAAACTGCATTAAGGGCTGATTCTGGTCAGTCTGTCTAGGGAGGGGCCTGGGACCCTGCATTTGGGAAACGCTTTTAGGTGATGCTTAGCAGCAATGGCCCCAACAGCCCATATTCCCAGTGCATCCCAGCCTCACATATTAACCGGGTCTGATCCTGCTTTAGTTTCCAAAAGGGGATCTACTCACAAAGGTAGGGATGCAGATAAAAGGTAATACATGCCTTCTTTTCATTGTTTTCCAGTATTTTATTGTGGTAAAATACATATAACATACAATTTACTATCTTAACTACTTTTAAGAGTTGCCTTCCTTCATTTTTATTAAACTTCTGATTTCAAAATAGTGAGGGACCCACAGGAAGTTGCCCCTTCCTCCATCCTCCCCAACACCAACCTCTTGCATAATTAGCAGCGCAAGAGCACGGCCAGGAGGTGGACATTGCTACAACCCGCAGAGCTCGTTCAGATGTTACCTCATACACGCACGTATGTGTCTGTGTCTGGGGTGCCGTGCCATCTCAACCCAGGTGTAGCTCCCTGTAACCACAACCACGATCTAGATGCAAGGCTGTTCCATCACCACAAGTCCCCCCCCCTTCCTGCTATCCTGTTAGAGTGACTGACCCCCACTCCTCTCCCCAAAGCCCTAACCCAGGCAATTTCTAATCTGTTCTCCACCTCTACGTAAATGGAATCACACAGTACAGAATCCTTTGAGATGGACTTTTTTCACTCAGCCTAATTCTCCTAACTTTTTCTTTTAATTTTTTTTAAGACTTTTTCAACCTAACTTTTTTTTAAACCAACTTCATGTACTGTCCCTTGTCTCAGAAAATGTACTACCACAAATTTATTTAATGCCCTTTACTGGGCAGCCCCCATGATCACGGCTCCCACCCCTTCATCAGCCTCCCTCCCCACCTCCCGCCTGTGCCTCTCAGCTGCACTGTCCCTCGCCAGGGGTGATTTCTCCCTCAAGACTTAAATCTCAGAAACAGAAGCCAGGGACAACCGCACTATTCCCCATCCCATCACATGCCTACTTGGGATCGGGACATTCACAGCTGACATAAACATGCCTTTGGAAGCATTTGTTTTTATGTTACTTTGAAATTACTCTCAAATCCCACCACTCCAATCCAATTTTCCTGCTAACCCAATAGTCACTTGGGATTTCACATTTACTCGATTTAGCAGAAGTAAATAAAAGCCACCTTCAACTGTCTTTCAAATTCAGAAACACCATTTAAAAATATTACCCCTTTCAAATTCTTTTCTGTATAGACACACTGAATAACATCAAATATTCTTAAAATTCTACCACATGTTACAATCTGACCTCACCACCCACGTGCACACATACCCCATACATTCCACCAGGTGGTCTACAGGAACTACCTCCCAATCATCTTGAATAAACATATTTTCTTTGTTTACATATTTTAATAACTTCTCTAAATCCTTATTTCTTTTAATTAAAGGAAATTACATATTGTTTTTACGTATGTAACTGTTTTGACTTAATTTGGAGAAATCACAGAAGATTACACAGTTAAGATGTAGAATCACTGGCCCAGTAGGCTGTAAAGCCAGTCTCGAGAGATATCAAAGAAGTATCACACAGACCATACTCTCTGAATTATGTTTAAAAATTATTTTAATAGAGCTTAAAAATATATTTTTTAAAATCTTTTACATAATTCTAAATAACTTCTAGGTAAAAAGAGGAAGTCATAATGTAAATTAGAACAGAATGTTAATAAAATACTATGTATCAAAACTTGTGGGAAAAACAAAAGTGATACTTTGAGAAGAAATTATAGGCAAAATTAACCTGAAAGAAAAAACAATAAAAAGAAAACCAAAAATTGATGACATAGTGAAGAAACAGATCCAAAGCAAAAGCTGAATAAAATAAATATTTTTGACAATATTTGTCACAAAAAGGAAACAGCACAATTGCAAAAATATAGAAAAACACCCTGGCTGGTGTGGCTCAGTGGATTGAATGTCAGCCTGTGAACGAAATGGTAAGAGGTTAGATTCCCAGTCTAGGGCACATGCCTGGATTGCAGACCAGGTCCCCAGTAGGGGGCGAAGCAACCACACATTGATGTTTCTCTCCCTCTCTTTCTCCTTCCCTTCCCCTCTCTAAAAATAAATAAATAAAATCTTTTTAAAGATCTTAACAAAAAGAAAAAGAGGATATAACACAATTACAGCAGAGCTTAAAAAGAGAACTATAAAATGTCATAGACTTATTAACCTTTAGAACTTAGAAAAAATGGGACAGTTTCCTAGAAAAGTAAAGATTACCATAACAGATTCAGGAAGAAAGGGAAAAGCTAAGCAATCCTGTAACTATTAAGAAGCTACTGACCTCAGGCTCTGCTAGGAGGCCTTGAATTTTAGTGATTTACAATTAGTTAAATAATACTTACAGCTTTTCTGGTAGTATAGCCGTATCTACCAGAAGTTGTCATTCAAAATAGTTTTGAATAATAGCCTGCATAGTATATTGATATGAATGTTAGATGAATAAATGGGATTCCAAAAAAGTTCATGTACCCTATTATTATTTTAGATTTTTGTAACATCTTTCCCATTCCTTTACAAGTATAGGATGGAAAAGAAATCGGGTGTTCAAAATCACCCCAACCACCCCACTAAATTCCTAGCTGGCCCATTTCTCAGGTGCAGCCAAGAGGCAAAGGCGGAAAGCTCAGAAGCCCCTTGGAGACCCATGCTGGTTTAAAGGAGCATCACAAGCAGCTTCAGGGGTATTCTAGAACCTGGCTCTCCAATATTCTAGATGCCCTGTTTTCTCCGCCCCACCTTCGTCAACCACAAAATGATGGAGACCAATAACCCTAAAATCCCTTCTAGCTCCAAATCCAGTGACGGTGTTCCTAAACTTCATTTACACAAACACATAAAAAGCAGCATGTAATGGAGCCCTTTCCATCAAAATTGAAGCAGGCCTTCGGGAGCCGATGCTTATCAATGCTGGATGGCTAGGACAGGAAGGATCTTCGTACCCCCTACTGGGGTACCTATCTAAAATTTTCCTTTATAAAAATAAATTTAAAATAAGTAACTAAACACTTATGGTTACTGAATAACATCCTATACAAACAAAAGCAAATTCACACTTAAGAGGGTCAGCTTGCTTCAGCAGAAGTGACATTGAACTTCACGGGCTCTAGTTGCTGCCTTGGAACCCTGCTCTGCCATGGAGAATGAGCCCAGGCCAGCCTGCTGGAGGGTGAGAGACCACATGCAGCAGTCACCCCAGCCAAGCCCTTCTCAGTCCTGCCATCCGCACAGGACCCCAGCTGAATGCAAGGCCAGGATCCGCTGAGCTGGGCCACCCTTAGCAAAATGTTTGCTGCTGTATACATTCGTGAGGTTTCAGTTATCTGTTAGGCAGCATCGCTGTGGCCATAGGTAACTAGTACACTTATATGAAATCGCATGGGAATCTTGTTATGATAAAATAATGAATGTAGATTATACATTTGTCCAAATCCATGGAATGTACACCAAGAAGGAACCACAATGCAAACTATGGACTTTGAGCGATGATGATGTGTCAATGTATTGTAGATTCATTGATTGTAACAAATGTACCACTCTGAGGGAATGTTGATAATGGGAGAGGCTGTGCATGCATGCAGGTGGGCATATATGGGAAATCTCTGTACTTTCCCCTCAATTTTTCTGTGAACCTAAAACTGCTCTAGAAAAATTAAGTCCCTTAAAAAAAAAAAAAAAAGACTTGGGCCTTTCCATTGTTATTAGGCCCAGAGCACCCCAGCCACAGTCAGTGGAGGAAGAAGAGGCTGACATCTGTCAGCCTGCCCATCACAAGCCCAGGTTTTTCCAGGCTCACTTCAGCTGACACACTTCTCTGCACCAGCCCCTTGGGCCCCAGTCTCCCTCCCCACCCCCTTTCCTTGTGCTTGATGGCCCGCAACATACGTATGGAAGCATGAGGCCAGAACGACTTTCTGTACTAACTGTGCTCATGCAGGCCATCAGTGCTGAGGCCTGGAAAATGCAGAAGGGCTGGGTATGAACTCCAAACAACTTGCTTCTCATTTTAGGGAGAGGCGAGTCCAAAGTTTATACATCTTCCGTAACCTTCAAAAAACCACCACTGACAACAAAACTTTTCATGTATCTGTCAAGATAAAGGTCCCAATCAGAACCACACATCATTAAAACATGGAAGCCCCTCAAGCATAAGTGGAGATACCCTCTCATACTGGGTACGTGGTAGACTTCGCTGGCCGACAGAGCGAATGGGTGGAAGGACCTTTGAAGAATTTCCTGGAGGCCCTGGAATTTAAACATGCCTGAGAAGAATTACGTACATCAAGAAAGGAGTGCAATATTTTAAGTTTAGTATAATTGGGCTTAAAATTTGGTTCAAGAGCTGTCTGACATTCCAGCTGCCCTCTAAACAGTGAAGACAGCACAAACACTTCCTTCGGCTGCAGTGCCGTCCCCAGAGCTGTCACCGCCCTAAGGGAGAACCTCCAGACATAGTAAGTGGAAGAGAAGAATTAAGAAAAAGAATTATGACAGCTTTCACTGTCCCTAATTCAGAGGGAACAAAAAAAAAACAAGCCTAAAAGACAGCGAGAGCACACTTGAACTGCTACTGGCGAATTATTTGACACATATTTACATGTTGCATATTACACTATGCAATCCTTTTGGAGCAATCAACATTTTAGAAGAAAAATTGTGTGCTGAGCCACAGCTAATATTCTAGCAATCTCAGGACCAGGAAAGAACGTATTTTCTTAAACAAAACACATCTGATCCTTAGTTACGCAAACCCATGAAACATCTGTCAGCTCAGGCAGGGCCCCCCTCTTAACTGACCAGACACCAGCAGCTCCAGAAAATACAGCTCAGAAAAGCTGTCAAACTTTTAGAGACATTTTTCTTCCAGGAAGCTTGCTGTGGGCTGCACCTGTGAGCTGTTCCTTCTGTAGTTGATGCAATTAACTATCCTTCTTCTCCACCAAAGCTCTACGGCAGGGGTGTCCTACCTTTTCGGCATCTCTGGGCCAACGGAAGAGTTGTCTTGGACCACACATTATTAAATACACAAACACTAATGAAAACAAAACAAAACAAAAAATCTCGTAATGCTTTAAGTAAATTTACAGTTTTGTGCTGGGCCGACTTCACAGCCATCCTGGGCCGCACGCGGCCTGCGAGTCTCAGGTTGGACACCCCTGCTCTAGGGCTTTCTGTGAGGTTTTTACTGCCACTAATCATGGTAACGTGCAGACCACCCAAAGGGCTCTTGTGTCAGGGCTTTTGCACCGGCCACTCCCTGTTCCTAGATGCTCTCCCCCAGATATTTTCTCTATGTCTTTGCTCAAATGCCACCCTCAACCCCTGAACTCCTAGATGGCCCTTCCCCAGCTCCAGGTGCTGCTGCCTTAGACAGGGTAGGAGGAAAGACCTCCCTAAGAAGGTGCCCCTAAGAACCTGCAGGCAGTGAATGAGTGAGTTTTGTGGTCCCAAGGTTGGACAACAGCATGCTGAAACCAGTTTGTTCCCCAATTTCCTAGTTCTCACCCAGCAACCCCAGGTAAGCTACTCATCAGCCTCTCCAGCTTAAGCTCCTGCCACACCCCAACCAACCACACTGCACCTGCCTGCCACTGGGAACCAAAGGCACAGGGTCCCACCAGCACCCAAGCAAAAAAAAAAGAACCTATCTTCTGTCAGCTGTGGGCTCCTGTGCAAAAGCACTTGCATTCCCGATTTGTGCTTTGCTGAGACTGCAGATGTCCCTGAGAACCTGGGAAATGTGACAATCAGGTGAGACCGCTGCTTCTCCACACAGCACAGACCAAGGGGCACTTGGCCTCTGTGGTCACTCTGTGAATTTTCCCTTCACATGCTTAATGGGTTGTGTTCAGTCCTCAAGTCTTTGCAAGCCAAGTTTTTCTTTCCTTTTCAAAATGTTCCTTGCCATCTCTGAGTATTGGCACAACTAACCCACAGATACCCTGTGCATCTCTGCCCACCCCCACCCCGCCTGCCCACGGAGGGGGACAGCGGGGAGCGGCCAGAGAGTGCAGTGGGACTGGCTCAGGGCAGTGGCCCTGGGGACACTAAGTCGGAGATGACGCTGGTGGTTGCCGCTCGCTGGCCCGTTGCCGCACGGGCCACCCGACGAAGCGGGGCGTGAGGTGGGGAGGATAAGCAGGAGATCTGGGAAGAAACTCTGAACCTGGGTGGCCCGACGGCTCTCGGGTGTGGAAGAGAAAGTGCAGGAGGGGCAGCAGCGAGGGGCTGAGGAGGGGGGGCTGTAAAGGAGAGCAGTTGGAGAGCTGGGAGGAAGGTGTTGTCCCTTACAGGTGAGGAGGGTAATCGTGAGAGCGGACTCAAGTTGACGAATCCCAACGAGAGGCTTCCAACCCTGATCCAGCACGAGCCCCAGGAAGGATTCAGGGATCAGAGGGCCCGGGGTCGGGAAACCAGGAGACGCTGTGAGGACAGGGGACTCGCTGAGTCTCCGGCGGGGTTGTGACCTCAGACAATCAAACTCGCCCCGCCCCCAGCCCAAAGAGCGAGAAAAAGGCGCTTTTCGCAGCAGAAAAGTCTCCGCGGGACCTAGGCAAAGTCAGGATTCGCGTGGTGCGGGGAATGGGAGGGATCGCGGAGGAGACCCGAACTCTGCGGGGACGCCTGCTTACCCGGCCATTAGGGTCGGTCTCCTGCACCTCCTCCACGCGCGGTCCCCGCCGCACCAGTGCCTTCAGTAGTCCCACGTCGTTGGTGCAGGCGGCGCTCAGGATGGTCGCCGCCTCCGGGACGCCCTCTAGGACTCCCTGCGGGATGCTCTCTGCGCTCCGGTCGCTGTACTCCTCCTCGCTTAGGGTAGGGTAGAAGGAGTCGTCCGAGGCGATGCTGCGGGTGTCCGGCAGATGCGAGAAGTCCTCGTACTCCTCATAGTCCGTGGGGTCTTCCTTGGCCTTCGTTTCCTGAGGTGGGGACGGAGGCTGCGGAGACACGCAGCGCGCCCCGCTGCCCTCCGGCCCGGGCCCCGCCAACAGCACCATGCGGTCAGCCGGGGCGCGGGCCGGGGGGCCAGGGCGGGAGCCCGGAGACAGGAACTCTGGAAGCCTACCGAGGTCACTGCCCCCTGTCCCCGGCGATTCCAGAAAAGAAGAGCTCTGCGCGCTCCAGGATGGCTAAACGGGCAACTGGCTGCAGCGCGTGGCAGACTAAAGTAACTAGATGCTGGAGAGAACCCCTCAAGGGTGGGAGGAGCCGCCGCTCCAGCCAATGGCAGCAGCTGGCGCAGGCGGGGACAGTGGGGAGGCGGGTGCAGGCCTGTGCCCCCGGTTCCCAGCCCCACTAATCCTTATCGACAAAGTTAAGAACCAAGCAGAGGCTTCTCTGCACCGCAGGGACAGTGCAACCGGCTGTTTTGCCCCGGAGCTGAGAAATGCACGCGCAGACCTAGAAGCAGTAACTGAAGAACCTGAATGCCAGTGTCACGGGTGGCAAGCAGCCCCTCCCTCCCTCCCCTCCAGCAGCCACTGGGATGAGGACAAAGGTGGAGTCTAGGGACATGTCCAGCAGACCCGGCGTTGCACGTCAAGAACATTGAAACCCTAGGGGCCCCGCACGCCCTTGGTGTCTTGTCTCCAGCAGAGCGTGGGAGACTTTCTCAGCGGAGGCATCGAACCCATTTGTCTCCTCCCCAGGAGTCTAGGCTCCGGGGCCATCCCCACTCAGGGTTTAAGATTGGGGAATCCCAGGGGGGAACACTGGACTGACGATAAGTCGTTGTGGGGAAAGTGAAGTCCATTGTGGGGGGCTGGGGTCCAGGGCTGCACTGGGGACAGTGCAGCTCTGAACTGAGAACTCCTAGCTGCCGCGGAGAGGTCCCAACTTGGAAGAGAAGATCCGCAGACCCTCCCGCCTCAGGTCACTCAGAACCCGGGCCAACTGTGGCTTGCACATTGCTCCTAAAAGTGACTCCCGCCAAGTGTTCACAAGCCTCAGGGGGAACGTTTGGGTGGGAAGAGTCTGCTCAAGGCCAGAGCCATGAAAGGTTCCCCTCCCCCCATCCCTGCCCAGTGTCACTGTGCCTGGGACTGGAAGTGGAGAGGGATTACCAGAGGAGGCTGGGACAGGGTGCTAACTCCTCCACTGGCTGCCAAATACGCTGAGCAGAGCCAGGCGGAAGGTGATGGCCTTGGTCCCACCCCAGCGCACTCCTCCCTCGCACAGGATCTTAGCCTCTCTGGTCTGTCGGATGCTAAGGGTGAGGAATTGCTCCAGGAGCCCCTGACCTCCATCGCAGATCTTCGTGGAAAGGCTGGGCATGCAGGCTCGTTAGTGAGGACACACCCCGAGCCTGGACAGGGGGTGCTGCCTCTTTGACAGGAAACTTTTGCAGGTGGGGACCACGAGGTGATCACAGAGGAAACCACTCCCCTCTCTGTCCCTTCTCCCTCCTTTCCTTCCTTTTTTCCCCACCACTCTTGATATCCTGCTCACCAGTTGCCAAACCTCGGGGCACAAAGGTGAAAAAAACGGGTGGGTGTACCAAGTGGGGGCAAACCTGGGTGGGCAAGCTGAGGGCCACAGAGGAAACCGCGGTCACGAATACCCCAGGGCGGGGTAGGGAAGCAAGGAGTAAACTAGGAGGCCTCTTGGGCATTACTCAGCTGCGCTGGGATGGCCCTCCCATGGTGGCCCCCCAGAGCCTGACCTCCGCAGAGCCCCGGAGGACAGCGATTTCTGGTGAAGGCAAGTCTACATGCCTGAGCGCACCCTGAGCTGGAAGTGACCTCAGAAGCCCTGGCTTCCTCCTCTACTCGGGGCTTTCTTTCCAAAGCCAAAAATAGCCCAAACCATGGTTTGCTTTTTATACTTTTTTCTATTACTGGCCATATTTACATAAATTCCCACTGGGAATTTCCCCCCTTTCAAGGTTGACTGTTGTTCTGGTGTTTCCAGAGACTTAAGTGAAGTCAGGGGATTTACAAGTTGAAAAGCTCCCCTTCCACAGCAAAGTTGGGTTTGCTAGCCCACCTGACCCCCAGCCAGATACTGCTCTGTGCCTCTGTGTGGTATTAAAGTGAGTACCTCAGGGGGCAGTGACAGGGTCCCCAGTGGATGGGGCGAGGGGTCCTTTGGGCAGCTGCAGCCCTGGAGTGAAACACTGGCCAGCCTGTCGGGCCTGATCACCCAGTCACTAAGGCACAGAATTCAGGCTCTGTCTTCAGAATGCACCACTTCCTCTTTTTCTTCGTAGAAAGTTGAGTCCAAATAGCACTCAAGAGGTTTTCCCTTTACAAGCAAACTTCTGCAACAGACCTTTCCAAATAAGAGCTAGTGGTTTGTGAGCGATGCAACTCCAAACCCAAGCTGATCATTCTCCTCACTTAGAAATGTGCCCGGTGACAACCCTTCACACACTGCCCAGCACCTGGTAACACCAGAAGTTCCAGAGGCCTCAAAGTTCACACCTCGGGCCACCTTCTCAACCACACTAGGTATTTTTACCACAAAAACAATTGATTTTCACCATTGCTAAAAGAACACAAAATTAGGCATAGGTAGTAAAGTCCACATCTATTTATTATGTGTACAAAATCTACATAAGGGGAGAAAGTAGTTTACCAGAATTGCCAAAATACTCAGCATAACTTTAAAATCAATAACATTTTGAAAAATTGTATTTTATTCAAGAATTTTTCATTTCAATGAACTATTTTAATTTATGATTTTTTAAAGTCAATTACAATTAAGGTAAATCAATTACACAATTTGTTGATTTAGTTGAAAAATTTGTCCTTGAGCCATTAAAAAAATTAACTACTTCAGTGATATTTCCGGAGCAGGCCACATAACTGCACTACCTGCAACAGCAGGAGCTTTCAAAATTGCAGGCCATGTGTTCGAGGGCTGAAAAGGGAACACCCCTGGAGTGGTGCTCAACCAAATTTCGTTTGGAAAGAGAAGTTGGGGGAGGGGTTCCTATTGGTGGAACAAACCCAAGCCCACCCCACCATTCATAAGATATTAGGGTCCCACCACCAGGGCTAGAGTGACTTTAAACCTTTGCTCATTGTTTGGCATTTAGCACACCACACATGTTAACTTCCATTACTATTAAAATTAAAGTATCTATGGCCCTGATAATGTAAACTGCTTTGCAGAAGCTGCTTCTCCAAATTTGTTGCCCTATTTGCAGAGAGAACTAGCCCTTATGAATGAAAAAATGCCTTTTTTTTTCCCTGCACGGAAGGCAGTGTGGCTTAGGCTAAAGAGCAGACTGGTCAGCAGACAGATTTCCAGCTATGGCTCTACCACTGTTGCGCTACAACCGTAATAGTGATGTCTGTTACTACAGGTTTACCAGTGTTTCCCTGATCAATCACCTATTCTCTTTTTTTCCCCACAATTTTTAAAGAACCCTTTTATTTGGAGATAATGAGACATGCCCCTTGTGCCTTGCACACTGCTTCTCTGGCACTAACACCTGCAGAACCAGAGCCACGGACACCATCAGGGGCAATTTGCCTTTTTCGAGATCAGAACCACACAGCAAACACTCTGATGTGTTACAGTTAATGATATAAAATATGCAGGAACCAACTGTTTTATATCCTTTAAAGGCTAATTTCCCTCAACCTCCCTCACTTAGCCCAAACACTGGGCTAAACTAACAGGTGAGTGATAGATACATTTGCTGCTGCAGAATGGAACAATGGTAAACTTCACCCTCTTCATGTTGTTTGGAGTATCCTGATTAAAATGAATGTTTCAGAGAATTTGCACATCAACAATTCAGGAGGCTGCTGCTTTGATGGACCATACAACCTCCTATGAAACCACAGCCATGCCCTGGCTGGCATGGCTCAGTGGATTGAGCACCAGACTGTGAACTGAGGGGTTGCTGGTTCAATTCCCAATCTGGGGACATGCTTGCATTGCAGGCTGGATCCCCTAGTTAGGGGCACTCAAGAAGCAACCTGTCACAAGTTGATGGTTTTCTCCTTCTCTTTCTCCCTCCCTTCCCCTCTCTCTAAAAAATAAAATCTTTGAAAACACACACACACACACACACAGCCACATCCCCATGAGTTGGGATGCTCCATGGTGCATGGAGGGCCTTGCAGGTGGCAGACACACTGCCCCCAGGGGTCCTGGCTGGCACTGGCACTGATGCTGAGGCAGATGCCCAATCACCTACTCTTGATATTTAGGGTATTTCCAGCATTTTCTTACTGTACACACTGTCCGGGTATTTCTAAATGCATCCTTGTTCAGGTATCCTAAGAATCACCCGTATCAAGTGTCCTGAACTTTTTTAACCCCAGCATTTTCTTTATTGCTATATTCCAATGGTAACCCAAAGTCTAGATGATGAAGAACACCCCCCAAAAAATATGTAAAAACTGTTCTAAGGGAAAGAGACATGAATCAATGGAGAGCCATACCACTGACGTCCCATTTTCTCGCTCCCACTTTGCCTCAGAAGTAATCTTCAAGGATGGAGTTTGGAGGAGCTCATTACCTTCTGAGGTTTGCAGCAGGCTCCTCCAGCTCTCTTGGTCGTTATGAGAGAAATTAGAAGTGAGTGGGGGATGGGACATCTCTTAGTGACCCATTTTTTAATTAATAATAAAAACAGTTTTAAGTAAAACAAAAGTATTTGGCTTGGAGGTTTTGCAAACTTTCCTGAGTTGACTCCAAAAAGTGGAAGTAACCTAGAGTATCCTGAAGTCAATCTACAAAATTGCGAGCCAGTTTGCCTTTCTGATCTGCTTAGAAATACAAGGACAAGTCTCTGTGTGTATTTTTGGATCTCCCCATTAAAGAGGTTACCAGCTCTTTGGTCCTAACTCCATTCAATTGACAGAAACTAGATCACTTCCAGTGTAATCTGGATGGATGTAACCATTTAAGAACCTCATTTTCTTTTAGGGAGGATTTCTGCCCTCATGGTTTAATATTTGGAAGGAGAATATGAATCTGTGCACCTAACTGCCAATTCTTCTGCCTTCTTCCTGTTTTTGACATTAGTTAGCAATAATGAGTTATAACTAGAGAATTCATGTTTACTCCAAGGACAAAACATCTTGGGTCCTCATCTGAATAAAGGTGGTTGGGGGTTCTGGCCAAGATGGAGGCGTAGGTAGATACACTTCACTTCCTCGCACAACCAAAAGAAGGATAACAACCAATTGAGAAACAAAAAACAATCAGAACTGCCATAAAATCAAACTGCATGGAAGTCTAACAACCAAGAAGTTAAAGAAGAAACATTCATCCAGACCAGTAGGAGCAGTAGAGATGGGAAGCTGTGGTGGAGAAGACATGGGGCAAGGTGGCGGCCGGCAGATTGAGTGGACCAGGCAGCAGCTGGCAGATGAGACTTCCCACATTCATATCAGGATAAGCCAGGAGGAACAGCTAGGGAGTGAGAGGGACCGCACAACCCAGGGTTCCAGCACAAGCAACTAAAGTCTCAAAACCTCTGGCTGTAAAAATCTGTGGGGATTGTGGCAGCAGGAGAAACTCCTAGTCTCATAGGGGAGAGACCCACAGGATCCTAGAATGTACACAAGCACACCCACCCAGAAATCTGCACCTGAAAGGGAACGATCCGCTTTTGGGAAGCCAGGGAAGAGATGGATAGTGGGGTGAGAGCCAAACAATCTAGCAAGCAGCATTGTTCCCTCTCCAACCCCTCCCCCCATACAGCACCACAACGCAGAGACATGGGTGGTCCCACCCTGACCAATACCTATGCCTCCGCCCCTTACAACATAACAGGCATGCTGAGAAAAAAAAAAAAAAAAAAAGAACATATGTATATATGGCCTAAATGAAAGAACAGATCAAAATTCCAGAAAAAGAACTAAGCGATGAGGAGATAGAGAACCTATCAGTTGCAGAGTTCAAAACACTGGTAATAGGATGCTCACAGAATTCATTGAACTCAGTTGCAAAATGAAGAAAGAAATGAAGGATATACAAAGTGAAATAAAGCAAAATATACAGGGAACCAACAGTGAAGGGAAAGAAACCAGGACTCAAATCAACAATTTGGAACAAAAGGAAGAAATAAACATCCAACAGAACAGAATGAAGAAACAAGAGTTCAAAAAAACAAGGAGAGGCTGAGGAACCTCCAGGACAACTTTAAACGTTCCAACATCCTAATCATAGGGGTGCCAGAAGGAGAAGAGGAAAAGCAAGAAATTGAGAACTTATGTGAAAAATAATGAAGGAAAACTTCCCCAATCTAATGAAGGAAATAGACTTCCAGAAAGTCCAGGGAGCTCAGAAAGTCCCAAAGAAATTGGACCCAAGGAAGAACACACCAAGGCATATCAGAATTACATTACCCAAGATTCAAGATAAGGAGACAATCTTAAAAGCAGCAAGAGAAAAGGAGACAGTTACCTACAAAGGCTTTCCCATGAGACTATGAGCTGATTTCTCAAAGGAAAACCAGGCAAGAAGGCGCTGGAAAGAAATATTCCAAGTCATGAAAGTCAAAGACCTACATCCAAAATTATTCTATCCAGCCAAGCTCTCATTTAGAATGGAAGGGCAGATAAAGAGCTTCCCAGATAAGGTCAAGTTGAAGGAGTTCATCATTACGAAGCCCTTATGATATGAAATAATAAAGGGACTTATCTAAGAAAAAGAAGATCAAAAACTATGAACAGTAAAATGACAACAAACTCACAACTATCAACAACTGAACCTAAAACAAACACACACACACAAACTAAGCAAACAACTAGAACAGGAACAGATGAACAGAAATAGAAATGGAGGGTTATCAGTGAGGAGGGGAGGGGAGGGGGGAAAAAGGGGGAAAAGGTGTGTGGAATAAGGAAGCATAAACAGTAAGTACAAAATAGACAAGGGGTGGTTAAGAATAGTATAGGAAATGGAGAAGCCAAAGAACTTACATGTACAACCCATGTACACAAAATAAGGGGGGCAGGGAATGTTGGAGGGAGGGGTGTAAAGGGCAGAGGAGGAAAAAGGGGAGAAAAAGTGGGAGGACTGTAATAGCATAATCAATAAAATATACTTTAAAAAAGAATAAAGTTGGTTGGATTTTTCAGGCCAGTTTAGGAAATCATGTGTAATGTGGCAAACTACTGAAAGACCCGCTCAACAGGAAGCTGCTTCATGACCTTGGTCTCCCACCCCAAGAACAGAGCACCCTTTTTCCCCATCACTGCCCCTTTGTTCACAGCCTTATAGTAATTCTTATTGCCCTGTTTTCAAATAACTTTTTGCAAAGGTATCTTTCTTCTTATAACCTCAAAGTTCACCAAATATGAGGACAAAGTCTTATTAAAGTTTCTTAATCCCCAGCATCTCAGAGGGTGGCTCATCATCTTGGTTGATCCTGAACAAATCCCTGTTAAAAGAAAGAGAAGGCGTATCCCGCTGGACCAAGCCTCAGCTGCCTTTCAGAACTTCTAGTTCATATAAGATCAAGCACAGAGCAGGAACCTGAACTTTCTTCAGCTGCTTACACACAGAACCCCAAGGGACACCCAGATTTCTACACCAGCTAGTGACCATCAGTGGTTCCCTCCTGTGTGGTGTGTAACCAGCACATTCAGACTGCTGGGGGCATGACCCCAGGAGACTCTGGGGCCCACTCAGTGCTGGTGGTGCTGCTTCCAGAGGCAATTCTTGTGAGACAGGAGGGGTGGGCATCACCCATGGCTCTGAGCCCAGACCCACGTGTGCTTAGTCCTTCTCCCAGCAGCCCCAGCAGCTGCGAGCTTCTTGTCCTCTCCCCACCCCTGCAATGTGGGCATCTGCTGTGCTGCACCTACCATCATGTGCTTCTTCCAGGCCCCACAGCGGCCTTCTCAAGTCTTCTCCCACTCCCTTCAAGCTCAACCCACCACCCTCCTCAAAAGCCCTCCCGTCCTGATCTACTGCCTCTGAGCATGCTGGACTCCCCCTCCCAGCCCCTCATTGAGTGTTATTGTCATCCTGACTTCTGTTATGTCTCAGACTCCAGTGGGAGAGGCCCCTCCTCAACAGGTACACCCGGAGCCCTCCTCCCTGGGGACTCAGGGTCCTCACGGCATCATCTGGCACTTGTCTTCTGATATGAGCAACACCACTAAGATCTTCACTTTAAAGCAGAGTCTGCTTGCCCCCCAAAACCTCCTCCATCTCCCTGCACCCCAACTTGCCCTCACAGCAGAACCATCTGCAAGAAAGATCTCCTTCAACAACTCCATTTTTCATCCTTCATTTACTCACGTTTAAAAATATATGGGTTTTTTTTTTGAAAGTTACAAAAGTAGTACATACTCCCACAACCACCAAGGCTGTACAGTGAGACGGCCAGGTCTCCCCTCCCTGTTTTCCACGTTACTCTTTGAATCACTGTCATCTGCTTCTCCATATCCTGCCCGCTGCCTCTTCAAGGGTCTATGGAGGTTTCTTTTCTATTAAATTCAATGGCCATCCTAAGCTCTGACCCAAATTCTCTGCCTGAACAGTGACTGTCTACAGGAGACACAGACGCAGTCACTAGGACTCACTCTGGCCACCCATATTGTAGTCACCCAGCTCTCCAGTGCAGATCTGGGTGGGGCAATCTGCCCCCAACCCACAGTCCATACCCTACAGCCCTGCGGCTCCAGGAAAGGAAGGAGATGGGATTTCTGCCCACACAGGGGCGAGGCTGAAGGTCCATGAACTAGACCATGAATTTCAAGAGCAGAGACCATTCTGGGCTGTATGCTACCACAGCACACAGTCCAGACTAGCTCGAGAAAGATTCCTGAGTAAATCAGTGAAGGAGATAGCTGAACAATCCCAGATTTCTCATGATTCTGTCTCTAAAGCACCCTGCCCATCCTACTCAACCTGGAAGTAATTGGTTCATAAGTCCTGACGACCAGCTCAACCCTAAAACAGAGTTTTTTGGGAACTCTATCCACCCCTTCACAACCTAGACTGAGATTGAGACAACAGTTACTCTTTTCGCTGGCATATTTTTCACACTTGAATATGACTGCCTCTGGTTCCAATTCACCAGAACATTTTGGCATTTATGTTTGGACCAAAAATACCCCAGATGCACAATCAATGTTTCAATATGCACATTTTATCACAGACCTCCTCCACAGATTCCTCCCCCACTCCCACCCCCAGTGACTCATGCCCACGTTCTCTGCAGTGGCAGCTGGCTTCTGAGTCCCCCTCACCAGTCTGCGAGGAGGCTTCAGGCATCATCTCCCCTTTGAGACTTGGCTTCTGGCTCCTTCTTCAGGACAGACCTCTTCCCCTCCCATCCTTCACGGACATTCTCCTTCACGGTATTTTTGAATTAAGTACTGATTTCCTGGAGGGATAGAAAAGCATTTCAGCATGGCCCTGCTCTGAAAGGCTGGCAATTACTCTCAATGATGAGCTGCCTGTGCCTGCTCATCAGTGTCCCATGAGAGCCACCAACCACCAGGACTACAGACCACGCAAACTGGTAGGCTTGAGCCATGTCACTGAAGACAGTAGGACTGTCAATAAAGTCCTCAGATTTGGACAGTGACACAGAAAGAACACCTCTGCTGACTGCAGCAGCTGACCAGAGTCTTTATGACCCTAAACACGAGGCATAAGGGGTGGACCGTGGCTGCTGTTGCTAGCTGGTTGAATGTGTTGGCAGTAGAACCAGAAAAATGTGTAAAGGTCAGTATTTCAACTCGTTTCAACTCTCATTCAAGCCTAATAATGTATGTGCATCAGGGTGCTGGAGTGCAATCAAGGTTACACGAGTCTTTGTTGTCTTGTCACCATGGGCCCTAAGAAGAAGGGTTTATCTGATGTAAACCCTGAGGACGAATTTATCTGCTGAGGACTCCTGATGGTCAACCAAAGGCTGAAATTTCATAGTAAGAGTCTCGTGGCCATTTACTGACAAGGGCTCTTCACACATTCCCAACGGCAGGAAGAGCCGCAGACGGAGCTCCCGGCTGCCCTGCACTCTGCCCTGCTGTTCGTCCCCACCTGAGTCGGCCAGGGCAGTGAAGTCCTGGTTTTGTCTTTCTCCCAACAACCCAAGGTCTGCCCTGTACAATCAAAACTGCGCTATTTATAGACCTCATTTTTATGAAAAGGACCTAATTGGAAACTGAGTGGGAACTTTCACTCCACAAGGTGGCCTCCCCTTTGTCTCGGGAGAAACAGTTCAAGTTGCTACCTGAGTCTGTGGCTCCAGGCTGTAGCTCCATACGCTTTAGTGTCGAACTGGCTTGAATAAGTCCCACACCAAGAGGACTGAGGATCACAGCCGTTCGACTTACAATATTCCCTAGTTCTCTATGACACACAGTTGTTCCCTGCTTACCATGTCACTCACCACTCTCTCTTTGAGCCTCAGATTCTTGGGCCCAAAGAACCCTTCTTTAGGTTTGTAGCTGCACAAGAACTTCAATTCTTTCACATGACTTTTTCCTTAATTCAAGCTGGCTTTGTCCAGGCACAGCACCATGACTTGCAGCACGTCCACTCCCTGAATCATTAGGCCCTTAGGACATCAGCTTCCCGTCAGAGTCAAACCGTCTTAAGAATGAAGCCTCAGGTCTGTGATCAAAGGGTCAGAGTTTCAGTCAAACTAAGGATAACATCGCAACCTCGGTTGCATTTCAGCCCCAGACCCATGAAAGTGGAATGATCTTGTGACCAAACCCTCAGGTAACTAGGCAAAAGGACAGCACAGGTGATAGCAGAACCTGAAACTGATCGACTACTCCCTACCCTAGTGCCCACCTCTCAGCAGAGCCCACGACCCCACCTCCTTTAGCAACCATAGCTGATGGTTTTTCCTGTATACAAACTGCCCCTGTACAGGCCACCAAGGAGTCAAGTCTGAAAGCACTAGCTTACCTGTGTCTCTAGGCTTGGTGCCACTGCCTTATATACACCTCTACTTTCTTTGCTACAAACTCCTCTTCTTGTTTTATTGGGCTTTGATGCATGCAGGCAAAGGGACCTCTTCAGACCGGTGGCAGATTGTCAGAGGGATGAGACCCAATCATTCTCCCTCTGGCCCAGATCATCAACCCTTGGAAGATTTCCAAACTGTATCAGTCTATTTTTTAAGAGGTTTCCCCTAAGTCCCCCCAAAATTTCTCAAAATGAACTTAACTTCTCTTTTTCCCAACCAGGCCTCTTAGGGCTCTTTGCTTCGGTCATTCTCTCAGCACCTCCTTACCTACCTCCCATCCTTATTTCTCAGGTTTTCCAGGCTCCAGGGTGCCCTCATTGGGACACTGTTAATCAGGCATCCATTTAATTTCACCCCATGATCTAGGATCATTCTTAGCAGCAGAAAATACGACTATATCCCTATGCCATAAAATCCCAAGTGCCCTACCCTCATCCAGTGCACTAGTGCACAGAGCTCTCAAATAAAGCACGGTTGTGTCTCTGGAAGGACTTCCGGTAATGTTTACTTGCCACTTATAGCCCTTATGGTCACCTGGGAACATTTACCACACAACAGTAGCAAGCACTAAAGGGCAAAGTAAGATGTTGATGTAAATGACTCTTGAAATAGAGATGGTAGAATCCTACACATCTGGCACTTTCCTGTGAATTTGGAAAAGATTGCCTTCATTTTGTTCTACCTGAAGGTGGTTCTGATAGCTTCCTGGACCACATATTGCCTACTAAAGAAGCAGACTCTTGGTGGATCTATGTGCGTCTTGGCCTTGCTCCTAAGCTTTGCCAAATCCCCCAACCCTACATCCCCTTCTTTTATCACCCAGCGTCACAGCCTCATTTCTGCTTTCCTTCCCTTCCTTGGGGTAATTTAATGAGGTCTCATCTAAATTCCTCTCTGCCTCCAGGCCTTACCCCTGACCTCCCATCATCCACAAGGAGCTAACCTCTCCTCTGAGGTCATGCCTACAACCCCATTTCTGGGCATGATTATCCAGGCTACTGAGTACTGCCCCAGAAAGTTGTGCTTGCTAAAAATAAACAACAACCACCAAAAAAAAAAACCCTTCCTAAATATATAGGTGTGGTCTCCACACTGGGGGTTTCCTTGACCCAGGCAGAAATTCTGGCACCTGTTTCTTGTTCTTGCCATTCTAGGCACTCACCACGTGCACCTTCTTCCACCTCACTTAGTCTTAGCAGGCAACCTGACTCCATTGTCAGTGGTCCCCAGCGATCTTCTGTCTGTGTCCATCCTCCCCCCACCATCTCATCTCTCATCTTACCCCTGGCCTTCTCCACACGGAGGGCTCCTGAGTCAAGCTCTAAGGGGACAGCCCCAGAGCACCCTGGATGATGTTGCTTGGAGGTCCTTTGTTTAAAAGATTTTAAAAGCTCAGCTCTTTTTAGCTTCAGTAAGATAAAACTTCTCTAGGGTTAATTATCCCTCACTAGGGATGGCAACATCGGCCTTAAACAGTTGTAAGAGAAGATTGCAAAAAACAACATGTGGGAAAAGTTCAGCATGGAACCTGTAATTGAATAAGCACTTGATCAATATTAGCTATTATTATTAATTAGTGCTCATCAAATGTTTCTGGAAGGAAAGTTAAACCTAGAGCCCCAGCTCTCTCCCTACCCCAGAAATTCCTTTAATTTCTGTATCTGGAGGCCCCTCCCCACAAATAGCATCCTGGGAACCCTCTGTACTAGAACTCACCCCCCTCTCCAACCACCCACTGTGAATGAATTCCTGCCTCCACCCACCCAGTGGTATGAGGAGGGAGGGGCCCCTCTGCCTTCAGATCCTCTGGAGCTCTGGAATTCCAGACTGTTCTGGTACTCATAGTTCAGGCATTTCTTGTTGGCTCTGTTGCTTCATTACTCATTGTTGTTTACCCCAAACCTCCCTTGGCCAGGCCACCAACTGGGAAATGCCTACCCTGCGTGGCCCTCAGACTTCTTACTAAACATTTTAACCCTAAAGGTGATATTGATGATGAAGAATGTGCCCAGAAGGTCCCAATCTCCAACAAATGCCCTTCTGGGGAAGGGATTCCCTTTCTGGGGTATCCCCAGAAATCCCCTTCTTTAGGGGACTTACTAACCCTAACCCCCACCAGCTCCCACCTTCATACCTATTCACAGGAAACATGGACTTTTCTTGGCAAGTAGAAGAGTGTTTGTTTCAACTACTGTTTAAACTTTTTATGTTTTCACTTCTCTGTAAAGATGGGAAGGGTAATAGTGCCTTCTTCATAGTTTGGTTAATGAGGATTAAATGAACTAACTTCTGACCCATAATAAGCATTGTGTAAGTGTTAGAATGGGCATTGCTGTTGTTGTTCTTTAGAAAGCATCCTGATGGGTGAGCTGTGGTCCTCCTTTGCTCTGTGTAGGCTGTAATTATACCTGATTCCTGAACAAAGTACCAGTCCCTGACACGTAGGTGTCATTCTGGGAAGATTAAAGAGTGAAACGGTGAAAGACAATAAAGAGACTAGGCAGGGATGTCATCATCATACTTTTCAAGCCTCCAGTGCTACTAGGTGCCACCAAGTTGAGGCACTAGTGGACCCATCTCCAGCCATCTCCAGGATGCCCAGGGCCCACTGCCCAGCCTGCCAGCCACTGTGGCAGCAATGTTGCCTTCCTTCAGCAGGTGACACAACTCTTTAACACAACCTCTACTCGCCCTTCCACACCTGGGACCTTCCCCAGCTGTGTAGTGCAGCACTGTCCCCTCCCATCTGCCTGCCTTCTTCCCTGTGGCCTGGGACAGGAGCGCAGGGATAACAAACATTAAAAAATCTTCTAGAACTTTATGGACTTCTGCAACTGCAGGCCTAGAATTGCCAGCTCCCTTCCATCATGACTGGAGGAAACCCCACTGAATTCCTACCTTGGGCAATTAGTGGGTCAAGTTGGTCTCCCACAGCCTTCCTCTACCCCCTGCCAATCCCTTCCTGAGACAGGCCTAATCTTTCCTGCAAGAGGTGCTGCTGCCCATCCCTCAAGATGGAAGAGCCACTTGAGGAATGACCATGGACATTCCCTGGTCTCAAGTGAGTATTTCTATCCTTCAAACCTTCTAGATCCGAAGTCCATATACCTGACTTCAACTCCTTTTAGGTGAATGCCATGAAATGTTGAAAAAACTAACATAAAAAGGCTCCTCAGTCAGAACCAGTTCTTCTGGTTGTCCTTGGAAGTTGACACATGATTCCCCACCAATCCAAGGGATTCCTCCAGACCTTCTCCCATAGTTTAATGAGATAGTATTATGCATGCAAACTTCTTACTAGCTCTTTCTACTTAATAACATGTTGTAGATATTTTTACATGCTTAACTGTGTCCCCTTAAAACTTGTATGTTGCAAGCCTAACCCCCAGTGCCTCAAAATGTGATCTTATTTGGAAGCAGATTTATTGTAGATGTAAATAGTTATAATGAAGTCATTCAGGAGTAGGTTGGACCTTCATTCATTATGACTGTCTTTTTAAGAGAGGAAGAGAGATGCACAAGGAGAAGGCCACATGAAGACAGAGGAAGAGATTAAAATGATGCTGTAAGCCACCACCACAAGCTGGAAGAGGCCTGGAAGGATCCTCCCCTAGAGGTTTCAGAGACAGCATGGCACTGGGACACCTTGATTTCAGACTTCCAGCCTCTAGAACTGGAAGAGAATATGATTCTGTTGTTTGAAGCTACTTGGTTTGTGGTGCTTTGTCACAACAGCCCCAGCAAACTAACACACATGTTAACAAATACAAACCTACATCCTCCTTAGTGGTTGTCTAACACTGAATTGTATAATCACACCATGATTTATTTAAACAACCCACTGTTAATGAGCCCTTAATTTCCACAGGTACCCTCTCTAGACCAAAGTGCAGTGCACAACAATATAGAGAGAGAGTTGTGTGCATCTGTACATGTATGTGCACATCCATATATATGGGTATATATCTGGGCCCAACTCTCTCTTTATATCCTTGTACTTATTACTAAAAGTGAAATTAGTTACATACTTTTCAAGGCTTTTGAAAATTTAGACCAATTCATCAAAAATGGAAATGTAAAAATTTATAAACAAAAAATATTTTAACCAAATAAATTGCCTATTTCCAAAAAATAAGCAATTTAAGAATAAAAATACATCTTTTATCTTAGAACATCCCCAATTTATAAAAGCTGACTTTTGAGCTATCTACATGTTTCTGTGCCATAGGAAGCAATTTATTTTATTTATTTTAATTTTTTATTTACTCTTTAGTGTATTTTTTACTTCTGGCCAAGAGAGAGGCATAGGTAGATATACTTTGCCTCCTCACACAACCAAAAGAAAGACAACAACAAATTTAAAAACAAAAGAATAACCAGAACTGCCAGAAAAATCAAACTGTACAGAAGTCTGACAACCAAGAAGTTGAAGAAGAAACATTCATCCAGACCGGTAGGACCGGTGGAGACTAGCACCTGGGGTGGAGAAGGCTTGAAGCAAGGTGGCGGCTGGCAGAGCAGTCAGTCCCATATTTGCGGGCAAATAACCAGGAAGAAGAACTGGGGATTGAGACACACTGAACAACCCAGGGTTCCAGTGTGGGGAAATAAAGCTTCAAAACCTCTAGCTGAAAAAAACCTGTTGAGGATGAGGCAGTGAGAGAAACTCCCAGCCTCACAGGAGAGTTTGTGGGAGAGACCTACAGGATCCTAGAACACACACAAATCCACACACCTGGGAATCAGCACCATAAGGGCCCAATTTGCTTGTGGAAAGTGGAGGAAGAGACCGAAAGCTGGCCGAGAGCTGAGCAAGCGGCATTGTTCCCTCTCGGATCTCTCCTCCAGTACAGCGCCACAACGCAGCTCTGTGGGTTACCCCACCCTCGGACAACTGTAATAGCACAGTCAATAAAATATGTTAAGAAATAGAGTAAAAAAGATTCTCTTTTAAATGAGTGGGAATAGCTGTCTGGTTCCTTCTTTCATTGAATAAAATCCTTAATATGAAATCATTTAAAAATCTGTGTGAGACTCATGATTTTCCTTTTTTAAAAAAATATACCTTTTAACAGTAAACAGGGAGGGGAAAAATGCACAAGGGAATTCCCTTCACCTTCCATCAGCCTTGGGCCAGCCCCAAGCAAAACACTGAAGTGTCAAAGCTGTCCTGAGCAAGCTCTGCTTCCACTTATCTCCTGCCTCGAACTCTCAGGAGAGGTCAGGGCTCTGTCCTTCACCCTGAATGGTTGGCCCTCACGTGGGTCCTGAGCGCCTGATTCAAATGCTTCCTCCTGAATCCAACCCATCTTTCCCCACCCAAAGACCCAACGTCCTCTTGGTTCCCATGTGAGCTACAGTTGGGAGTAACTATCTCCCTTCCCCACCAAACACCCCAACTATCTCCTTCATTTGAAAAAGACAGTGCTTGCTGACCCACTTTAACCACTCACTATTCAGTATAATTCCCAGTAATGTAATTGAAATTCTGTTTCTCCTTTTCCCAGTTTCTTCCTCTTTTACCTCTGAATTCACATAGGGTCTAATCTCTAAGAAAAAAATAATTACAGGGAAGGGAGATACAAGGGGACTAAATGGTAATGGAAAAAATACACTAAAGATTTTTAAAAATATATATTTTATTGATTATGCTATTACAGTTGTCCCATCTTTTTCTCCCCTTTATTCCCCTCTGCCCTGTACCCACCCCATCATTCTGCCACCTTATTTCATGTCTATGGGTCATACATATAAGTTCTTTGACTTCTCCATTTCCCATACTAATCTTAGCCTCCTCCTGTCTATTTTGTACTTACCATTTATGCTTCTTATTCTCTGTACTTTCCCCCCATTCTTCCCTCTCCCCTTCTTTGCTGATAATTCTCCATGTGACCTCTATTTCTGTTCATCTGCTCCTGTTCTAGTTGTTTGTTGGTTCATTGTTATTTTTGCTTTTTTAGGTTCAGTGATTGATAGTTGTGAGTTTGGTGTCATTTTACTGTTCATATTTTTTATCTTCTTTTTCTTAGATAAGTCCCTTTATTATTTCATATAATAAGGGCTTCGTAAGATGAACTCCTTCAACTTGACCTTATCTGGGAAGCTCTTTATCTGCCCTTCCATTCTAAATGAGAGCTTTGCTGAATAGAGGAATCTTGGATGTAGGTCCTTGCCTTTCATGACTTGGAATACTTCTTTCCAGCCCCTTATTGCCTATAAGGTTGCTTTTGAGAAATCAGCTCATAGTCTCATGGGAAAGCCTTTGTAGGTAACTGTCTCCTTTTCTCTTGCTGCTTTTAAGATTGTCTCCTTATCTTGAATCTTGGGTAATGTAATTATGATGTGTCTTGGTGTGTGCTTCCTTAGGTCCAACTTCTTTGGGACTCTCTGAGCTTCCTGGACTTCCTGGAAGTCTATTTCCTTTGCCAGATTAGGGAAGTTCTCCTTCATTGTGTTTTCAAATAAGTTCTCAATTTCTTGCTCTTCCTCTCGTCGTTCTGGCACCCCTGTGATATAGATGTTAGAACGTTTAAAGTTGTCCTGGAGGTTCCTCAGCCTCTCCTCATTTTTCTGAGTTCTTGTTTCTTCATTCTGTTCTGTTGGGTGTTTATTTCTTCCTTCTGCTCCAAACCATTGATTTGATTCCCTGTTTCCTTCCCATCACTGTTGATTCCCTTTATTTCACTTTTCATAGCTTTCACTTTTTCCTCTATTTTTCGACCATACTCAACCATTTCCATGAGCATCCTGATTACCAGTGTTTTGAACCCTGCATCTGATAGGTTGGCTATCTCTTCATCGTTGTGTCATGGTGCTGTATGTGGGGGAGGGAACAATGAGGGAACAATGCCACTTGCTCAGCTCTCAGCCAGCTTTCTGTCACCTCCCCCACTTTCCACAAGCAAATTAGGCCCTTATGGTGCTGATTCCCAGGTGGGTGAGTTTGTGTTTGTTCTAGGACCTCAACCCCCACAGGTTTTTTTCAGCCAGAGGTTTTGAAGCTTTATTTCCCTGCACTGGAAACGTGGGCTGTTCAGTCTGTCTCACTCCTCAGTTCTTCTTCCCGGTTATCTGCACACAAATGTGGGGCCGACTGCTCCACCAGCCATGCATTGTCTCTGCCCTGGCTACTAGTCTCCACCAGTCCTACAGGTCTAGATGAATGTTTCTTCTTTAACTCCTTGGTTGTCAGACTTCCATACAGGTCGATTTTCTGGCAGTTCTGGTTATTCTTTTGTTTTTAAATTTGTTGTTGTCCTTCTTTTGGTTGTGCGAGGAGGCAAAGTGTATCTACCTATGCCTCCATCTTGGCCAGAATAAATGAGAATCTTAAGAGCAGACACATTTAGAAATCAAGGATGTTGAAATGAATGTGCAAATGAAGGCAACACTGGTTTTTCCTGGTGACAGTAAGAAAAGTCAATTGAATCTCTTCTGAACAGGACAGAAATTGCATGTCTATAAACAAGAACTGGTTTGCATTGCTATCAGTACTGTACTGGTTTGGAGAGTGTCACCAAAAATTCATGTCCACCTGGGGATGGGACCTTGTTAGGAACTAGGGTCTTTGCAGATGTGATCAAGTTAAGATGATGTCATCCTGGATAAGGATGGGCCCTAAGGCCATTATGACTGCAATCCCTACAAGAAAAGGGAAATTTGGACAGAGACACAGAGGCAGAGATTGGGCAAATGTGTCTTTGAGGCTAGGAACATAACTTTACCTGCAACCACCAGAAGCTGAAGGAGATGGGGAAGGATTGTCTCCTAGAGGCTTCAAAAAGAGTACGTTTCTGTTGACATCTTGATTTCAGACAGCCTCCAATACCGAGAGACAATAAATTTCTGTTGTTCTGAGCCACTTAATTTGTGGCACTTAGTAACCGCAGCCCTAAAAAACCAAAACCGTTACCTATAACTTACTGAGATAGAAAGAGCTCAAAGACAATGAAAGGCTAGAATCAGACAACTAGGTTTTGCTGAAGGTAAACAATGCAAAGCACAGACTTTTGCTTCATCGCATTAGACTGTCCTACCTCCATCATTCAGATTTAAGGATGGGCTGGTTTCGTCTATGCAAGTTTGTATGTGTTATGTGTCATTTCGTCATTCAATGAGCCCCCATTTATAACATTTTGTTTAATGGGGACATGATTCTGACACACAGCATTCAATTTTATTTTTTAAAAATATTTATTTGTAGAGAGAGGGAAGGGAGGGAGAAAGACAAGGAGAGAAACATCCATGGTGAGAGAGAAACATCAATTAGTTGCCTCTCCCATGTGCCCCACTAGAGACCTGCCTGCAACCCAGGCAGGTGCCCTAAGTGGAAATCGAACCAGTGACCTTTTGTTTTGTGGGACAGTGCCCAAACAACAGAGCCACACCGGTCACGGTGACAGAAAGCATTTTAATACACATTTTCATTCATCACCTGAGGACTGCCTATTTTAATATTTTGGTTTTACATTCAAGAAAATCAGCATAAATGAGATTTACAAAATAACTCTTGCTTCTCTGAGAGTCATTGCTAGGTAATTTCATGTTAAGCACTTTTTTTATGACTGTGTTTGGAGCTAGACCTTTTATATTTTAAAATTTTATTTATTTATTTATTTTCAGAGAGAAGAGAAGAGAGGGAGAAAGTGAGGGAGAGAAACATCAATGTGTGAGACATACATCAGTCAGTTGCCCCTTGCACACCCCCAGCTGGGGAGCTGGCCTGCAACCCAGGCATGTGCCTTGACCAGGAATTGAACCTGGGACTCAGTACACAGGCCAGCTCTCAGTCCACTGAGCCACACCAGCCAGGGAATTAAGCACTTCTTATGGAAGTATTTGGTGGGAGAGGATGTCAGAATACAGATGGCAGGTGTGTATAATTTGGTGAAATGCCTGCACCTTTTCCTTCCTCTCTTCCGCCCCCAGGTGCATTACCTTTGCCTGTCCGCATCCTAAGCTCCAAGGGCCCACCTGCTGCCTCTGTAACTCGTTTCCTGAGCCTAGGAAGCCCAGCTGGCTCACTTCCGTTACCTCTGTCTCATTCTAAAGTAAATTTTATCTTATAATTTTTTTAATATGTAAATAGACATCAGGTTCCATCTTCTGTCTGTATAGGTTAGTATTTGTCCTTGACCCTGTATGGGTGGCATTAAACTGTTGTCAAGAAAAGATGATTTAAGTCTTCCCAG
This sequence comes from Desmodus rotundus, assembly GCF_022682495.2. Lineage (NCBI taxonomy): Eukaryota > Metazoa > Chordata > Mammalia > Chiroptera > Phyllostomidae > Desmodus > Desmodus rotundus. Next base: position 184,606,277 of record NC_071387.1, on the reverse strand, counting down.
ATACCAGGACATGAAATGTGTTGGGGTTCGGCCAAAGACACAATACTTGGAAATCAAAGGTGGCCTCGGCCTTCTAAGTGCCAGGCACACCTGAGCGTCCGCACCAGCCACCACCGCCTTCATCATTCTGCAAGTGCCAGACCAAGGGTGCGTGTCAGAACCTTTCATTTTACTTACCTTGGTTTTCGTTTCGGGTAGTTAAAAATGGCATCAAAATTTTTTGACAAAGTCACATATGGATTCATGCCAAAAAGATAGTTTTTTTTCCAGGATATTGGAGTTCCAAAAATGTTGTGGAAACATGACAGAAATCTTGATTTAAATGATATTTTAGTCAAAATATTTTAAGAGCACTTTTCATATGTTTATATATTTGTTTTTTCCTGCAGAGGAGAATTCTCTGTGGTAGATAGGATTGGACAGAATGTCAAGAATTTACAAAGTGCTGAAGGTTTTCTCCGATTCAGCTTTTTTCATCAGCATGATTGAACACTAGCAACAAAAGCCAACCTTTCATGGAGGAGAAACTCGTGCAAAAATGTGCATTCTGCCAGCTGCCAAAGTTCCCTTTGGGGAAGAATCTAAGAAAAAAAAATAAGTCAGGTTGTTGTTAAACCCAGGCCAATTGTTCAATCAAAAAATGATTAGACGAAGTAGCTTAGGACATCAAATTTCAAGTTTTGCAAAAAAAAAATTTTGATTTAACACCACTCTTTTTTTCTATGACTTATGACAAATAAACCAATCAAGGAAATTGAGTCTAATAATCTGACTAAGCACAAGGGCGCAAGACACTGGCGGAGAGAAATGTGGGTTCCTCAGTTCTCAGAGATTGTCGTGAAAGCTGATGACAGGGAAGAAGCCGTGTGAAAATTCTTCAAAGTAAATTGGCCAAATAGGAGAAAGTATTAATGGGATTGAGTCCTGTGCTGCTCCAAAAGCATTGGGCTTTGCAGATACTGAGCGAAAAATCAAAGGAAAATACTCATTTCTGGAACTCACTTTGCCATGCCTCATCAGCAGTACCTTTCCAAAGGCTGCCTGAGAATTGACAAGAAAAGCCTCAACTCAGGGGAATCAATTACAGGGAAGGCTATGCATGGACCCCCAGGTGACTTCACTTAGCTCTGCATGAAGATCTGAGCGCTGATAGAAGGTTCTGCTGCCCTGAGGCTTGTTGATTGGCAAAGGGAAATAAACATTTTTACCTGTGGCAAGAGCCAGGCATCTCATTTTTGGAAACTAGAAAAAAGATACAGCAGTAAACTTCTTTAAATGATCTCTTTCGGCAAAGTCTACCATATTCAACAAATTTACATTTGAAAGTTTAAATATAAACTCCCCTTATTAAAACATTCAGAGTCCAAGTAAGCCACGGATGCTGGGAATCCTGGCTACCATTGTCTTTTTATACATTTTTTAAAATTAAAACTCTCAAAGACAAGGTTCTTGAAAAGAAATGTGTACGCAGTGTATGTATAGGCTGAATTTAGGAACTATTTTCTAGATGTCATGGCTGAAAAATCTCATTTCAGAGCTTATCAAGAAATTCCTTTTCCCCTAATATTCAATATATGCCAAGAAAACATCTCTAAAAAGAAATTTACAGTTCAGTCTTTGGCCAAAGAGACTTCCAGGAAATCATGCAGAAGTTCTTGCGGAAGGGCCTGCTGAGCATAGCTGTTGATGCTTACCCCCTCCGCCGGGTAAGCAGGTTCTTCATTTGGGTGCACACCCTCTGCCCTGGGGAAGCAGTGTTGGAGGTGGAGGTGATTCCACCTCCAGGTCCAGTGGCAGGGCTGCAGTGGACTTCTGCTCATAAGCACAGCACAGGGTCCTGGTCACATCATTGGTCCAGGATATTATGATGGAAGCTGGCCAATCACATGACCCTCAGACTTCTCAGAGAATGCAGACAAGCCCACTCCTTCTGGTTGTGAAGGAGGAAGTAGTAGATGGCTTTGACTTCTGCAGGTTCGCAAGGGGAACAGGCCTCGGGATAAAACTCTCCATACAAAAGGTAGGCACAGCCAGGGTCCCTACATCTCGTAACTGAGTCATTGCACCAAGCTTCTGGGGAATCTGCCCACCTCCAGACATCCGTCATGGGAGCCACTGAATGCCCTGTGTCATTGAAGTTGGATTTCTAATTACTGGCCACAAGAGGAATCTTTGCCGAATCTGAATTTGGTGCCAGGAAGTGAGTATAGCAAGTCAAAAAACCCTAAAATGCTGACCTACCTGGAGAACAGCAAAGACAGTTTTAGCCCAGTTATGAAAATGGCAATTCTTGCCACATGCTTGCAAAATGGTTAATTAAGCCATTTGCAATCACATCTTAGAAAATAGGCCACATAGCCACCAAGGTAGCATTAGGGGACTTGGTAGGGAATGTCTGGAATGTGCTGGCCAATTTTTATAGTCTTTTATAAGGTTGTAAAAGAAAAAATAAAAATACAACAACCTGTGTCAAAGGTGGCCCAAGAGGAACCGGGCTCAATAACCCCTGTTAATATGACAATCTTAACTGACACAACTACTTCAGAGACTTTCCAGGTAAAATATCTCACCTTAAAACAAGGGAGAAAGCATTCTCATTGTTACCCCATGTTTACCCACATTTTTTTCCTCCCTGTGGACTTGGAAAACAAAACAGCCCAACAGTCCAGATATTGAAAGAGCTGTGGTGAGCTCCGCTGTGCCTCCTCTTTGCAAGGGACAGATGTAAACTTCAAGCTCACTCGGTGTTTCAATGAGCTGACATTTTTTTTATTGTTGTTCCATTACTGTTGTCCCAATTTTCCCCTGTTGCTCTCCCCTGCCCCGCCCCCCTTTACAGTCAGTTCCCACCCTGTTGGCCATGTCCATGAGTCATTCATACAAGTTCTTTAACTAGGCCCTTCCACTTCTTTTCTCCCTTATCTCCCTCCCCCCTCCCCTTCCGTCCCGGTCAATCTGTTCCTTCTTTCCATGCCTCTGGTTCTATTTTGCTTGTTTGTTTGTTTTGTTCATTAGGTTCCACTTATAAGTGAGATCATATAGTATTTGTCTTTTGCCGCCTGGCTTATTTCACTTAGCATAATGCTCTCCAGTTCCATCCATGCTGTCACAAAGGGTAGGAGCTCCTTCTTTCTTTCTGCTGCGTAGTATTCCATTGTGTAAATGTACCATAGTTTTGTGATCCACTCATTTACTGATGGACACTTAGGCTGTTTCCAACACTTGGCTACTGTAAATAGCACTGTTATGAACATTGGGGTGCACAGGTTCTTTTGAATTGGTGTTTCAGGATTCTTAGGGTATAATCCCAGCAGTGGAATTGCCAGGTGAAAAGGCAGTTCCATTTTTACTTTTCTGAGAAAATTCCATACTGTTTTCCACAGTGGCTGCACTAGTCTGCATTCCCACCAACAGTGCACTAGGGTTCCCTTTTCTCCACATCCTCGCCAGCACTTGTTGTTTGTTGATTTGGTTATGATGGCCATTCTGACCAGTGTGAAGTAGTATCTCATTGTGGTTTTAGTTTGCATCTCTCTGATGGCTAATGATGCTGAGCATCCTTTCATATGGCTATGGGCCCTCTGTATGTCCTCCTTGGAGAAGTGACAATTTTTTAAAATATTTTTAAATGTATCTTTAAAGATAAAAATATCATTTTCTTCTATTATACCACTATATTGATTTTTTATCATGTCATTTGTTTTGAAATTCCCAATAACATTAAAGAAAGACACATAATACTTTTCTCTCAAAATGGGGATAGATTTTGAAGTTTGAGAATATGCCACTGAAGAATCTGGAAGCTGCTGGGACATATTGTCAAAGGGAGTCCAACCAAAAATAATTGACAGACTATAGAACAATAATGTTTGACAGAGAAAGTAGGGAGAAATTTACTTTACAAAAAGAAATCACTTTAGCATTTATAGAACTTGTGTATTTTAAAAGGCAAGAGTAATTGAACTGATTTCCACTTATATCCTCCTTCCTGCCAAAGTTTTCAAAGCATGTTTTTTCTAATGAAGATAATGCCTGTACCTTGCCTTCCAGGAGCTCCAGGGAGCTCAAAGCATACTCCACATCTTACCTCATTAGTCTTGATTCTATCCCCAGATACTTTATGCACATTATCCTGCATTTGTGAAATGCTTGGAACTCAAAGTGGAAAATGACAATGATGCCAAATCCCCTGCAGCTGCTTTTTTTTTAAATGCTGTAGGTAAATACGTATATGGTGTATGAGTCTGGGCTCTTGCTTGCAAACAACAGAACTCCCACTGTGGCTACTTTAAGCAGGGAAAGGATTTATTAAAAGATATAGAATAGCTCACCAAAATGCCTGGAGAGCCAGAGATTCTGGTTCACAGCCTGGCCACTCCAAACCTCATTGCTACAGGGGGTTTTTAATAGCTTTTACTTTTAGAAAACTTCAGATTTATAGAAACACTGAGCAGACAGTGCAGAGAGTTGCTGTGTGTCCAGCGCCCAGTTTCCCCTGTTATTAATCTCTAATGTTAGTACAGTATATTCATTACAAGTAATGAACCAAAACAGATACATTTGTATTAACTTTATTCTCATGAAGTCCACAGATTATTCAGATTCCTTCAGTTTTCTGTTGAAAGATCCCATCCTGGCATCCACGTTGCATTTAGTTGTCATGTCTCCTCGGCTTCTCTTGGTTGTGACAGTTTCTCAGACTCTCCTTGTTTTTAAGGACCTTGACAGTTTTAAGGAAAATGTCAGGTATATTGTAGGATGCTCTTCAGTCAGAATTTGCCTGATTTTTTTCTCATGATGAGATGAGGACGATGGGTTTGGGGAGGAAGACCATAGAGGTAAATTCTATTCTCCTACATCCTATCAAGGGACCACATGATCAACATGACTTACGCTTGTTGATGTTGACCTCGACCGTTTGGCAGAGGTAGCATTTGCGAGATTTTCCCCACTGTAATGGTACTCGTCCCCATCCCTCTTTCCATCATGCACTACCGGTTTTTTACTTAGTCTGTTTCCAGGGTGGCAAATTAGAGAACTGCAGAGATAATGTGCCGTGGTCACTAACACAGTCTCAGGGTCTCCTGATGGTCCCCTGCTGCCTCCTTCCTATGCTTCTCCTGATGGAAGGTGGGCATCACATCTCCATCATCGTGCACCCTGCACAGGCCCCCGCACAGTGCCCTGCATGCAGCAGGCACTTGATAAACCTTTAAGGACTTTGACTAGAATTGGGTTTCACCTGATAGTTAATAACACCAAACATGGGATGCTGGCAGGTGGGTGAGGGTAACAGTTGTTGAAGGAGAGAGGGGCTTGGCTGGTGAACACCCATCCACAGGAGTGGCCAGGCCCTAGGGCTCTGATCTTGACCTTGTCCCATCCCGAATTTTTAAAACATACTTGGCAGATGCTGATTTAGTCACATGGGTTTGTTTGATTTTTCTCCAAATGGCAAAGGTTCTCCCAGGGCCTTCAAGTGAGGGGTGGAGTTTAATGTCACAGGAATGTTAGAGTGACAGAATTTCTTGGAAGTCCAAGACCATGATGTGTGTTGGGCCAGGCCTTGGCAAAGCTAGAACTGAATGTCCCATGGGTCTAAGTCATCGTGATCTGGACTCGGGAGGTTGTCTGCTGAAGACCAGACCACGTCTCTGTAGTGGTCCACAGCTCTGGCTGCCTTACCCTTTATCCCACGTCCTTGATCTTGGTCACCACATCTTCCTCCCACAGAACCCTGACAAGTCTGTAACCACCATCCATGGTCCCTGCTCTACCTGAAAATGATGTCTATGACTTTACCTTTTGCTCCTACCTGATAAATTCTAGAAACCAGGATTAGCCCAGTCCTCTCCTTATTGGCCAAGACCCCCTGTGACAGTCCCTTTCACAGGCTATTGTATAGATTTTTCTTAGATTGGGAGTCTAGCCACTCTTGGCCACTGGTTGGCCAACTTAGCTGAGGCCCAGAGGGCAGCCAGCAGGGTCTGGGAGTGGGACAATTCCGGAGACGGAGCAGTGGCATGCCTAGCAGCAGGGCTCTGGAGTCAACCCAAAGATATGGAAACAGGCTTGCCTAATTTGCAGCTGAAACGCAGCCAGGAAAAAATCCCCAAGTATTTTCCCCCAGGGAAAATCCCCCAAGATACCATTCCCCAGGGACATGATGAGGTCCTGCCTGCAAACACCTACCCCCCTTCACATCCCCCCTCTGTTCCTCTTGTGTAAAAGTTAAGCTCAGGTCAACCTGTTTCACTAGAAAAAGCTTTTATAAAATCAACCTATGCTAATTGTCAGCTGTGTCTTATTCCAGACTGTTGAGGGGGTGGGGGAACATGAAGCAATCCTAAAGCTAATGTTTACAGTGACTTCTTGGAAGTAGCGCAATACAGAAATTAATAAGTAATACCATTAATTAAATAACACACAGTGCAGTTATGGATTTGGGCTTCTCAGCACCACGTCTGAGCCCATGCCTCAGCCTCAGCCTTGTCACCCCTTCCCCGACAGAAGCCCCACAGCACAGTGTGGGCAGCGGGGGAGTGTCTATTTGTTCCTCTCCACCTTGCACAGCACGTTCTTCTGTCAAGTAATTTATTCCCGTCTTAGAACCGGGATCACTGTGGGTGCAGTTGATGGAGTCAGTGTGCCCACCTCCTGCTCCCTCCCCAGAGGAGAGAGGCCTGGAAAGTGCAGGAGAGCAGCCAACTCTCCCAAATCGGGAGGGGGACAGCTGAGCTCCTGACCCTGACCCAAGTGCCAACAGCCCTAACACTCACAATCTGTGGGGTCCCCTGTGTGCCAGCGCACGCACGTACACACACACACACACACACACAAGGCAGAGACCCTCTCACCCAGGGTCTTGTATGCAGGATCACAGGCAGTCACCAGGTGGATTAAGGCTTCCTTCTTCTTCACTGATCCTTCTGGAACATTCTCAGGCCCACCACCTAGTCTGAGCCCTTCTGTACCAGACTTCCAAGATGTGGGCTCTTCCCCTTTAACCCTTCCTTCCAACTCTTGAAATCATTGTTAAGTTCATTCGACAGTGGAGAATAAAAGGAAGCCTCAGAAGTTGGGGACAGATGTGGTCTATACCCCAGCTCTTCAGCCCACCCCATAGTTCCCTCCAATGTGGCCCAGCTCACAGCACTGGCTTTCTCTCCCCTCCCCTCCCTTCTTTTCCTCTCACACTCCCCTTACTTCCCCTTCCTCCCTCCCCTCACCATGCTGCTCCTGACAAACTTCCTGAGTCATAAGCATCTGAACACACTGTGTCTTTTCTTCTCCCCCCTCTGTCTGCCATTCCCTCCACCTGGAATTTTCTCCTTCTAGGCTTCGTCACCCAAAACTCAACCCTCTTCTCAGCCCAGCTCAGGACAGACATGGAGGGACAGGAAGAGGCTGAGCTCAGATTTGCAAAGGACTGTAGGACCTCTGGGAAGGACTACTGGGCAGGGGCAGGTGGGTGGGAGCCAGAGAGGTGTAGGAGAGTCTCGGGCCAGAATCCCACATGTGGGTGTCCTCACCACGAGCATCAGCTTTCTGAGGAGCCACAAACTGACCCCCAGGATATCTCAGGCTGGCCCCTCCTTGAGGGGATGGACTTGGCTTCACCTTACAACCAGCAACCCCCTCCCAGGCCTGGGGGCAGCAGGAATGGGGGACTAGGGTGTCCAGGAGGAGACTTTGACTAGACCAAAAAGAACTTCCCACTGGGACCGTTGTATGAGGCCACAGCAAACTCAGAATCAGAGGCTGTTTGCTTCCCTCTGCCTCTCCTGGAGCCCAGTGAGCTGTCACCCTACTGCTCTGATGAGGACGCATGAGCGAACTAAGAAAGGCTCAGAACAGGGCCGGGTGCAGAACAAGCCTCATTATGTAAGTGTTTGCTTTAAAAGGACAAGGAGGGGAGCATCAGCGGGGATGGGTGTGCCATGCCTTTCAGTTACAGTTTGGTGTGACATGTGGAATCTTTAATTAGCAGTAATGCAGCTCTCATCCCTTCTGGTCACCCGCATTCACCACGAGGCTGAGGGCCGTCCTCCGGGAAGGGAGCTGTTCAGTTACAGTGGCGGTTACTGGGATGGACGTGCCCACGTGGTGGTCATCAGGTCTGGGTTGACAATAGATGGCTCAGGCATTTGCTTGTTGTGGCCTGATGTAAATTTGGAAGTGGGCTTCAGTGGTTTTGTTCTGTTTTAATAATACCAGTTACAGGGAGGCCCTGCAAAACACATTTCAGCAAACTGAAATGAATTCACAATTATTTAAGATCATCACCAGGTTATGACAAATTATCAAACATGGCAACTCTCCCAGCTGAAAGCTCGATAAGCTGAGAAGTCATAATATTTAAAATATTATGACTAAGTTTGCTTGCCTTAAAGCCTGGAAAATAAAATTAAAATAAAACCGTGTTTGGGTATAAATAATAAACAACAAAACACACACACACGAGGGGAAGGACAGGCGCACTGAGAAGGCGGCACAGGGGAGATGGGGAAGCACAGAGCGGGCACCAACGGGGCGAACCCCGCCCACCTCCTGCTCCGGGGAGGAAGCGGGACTTGGGAGGGGGCTCCGATGGGGCAGAAAACAGAGCCAGGGTGTGAGGACTGGGAAAGAGAAGACCACCCTCCAACAGGGCATAATTATATAGGAAATGATGGAGCTGTTCTATGTCTTGATTGTGATTGTGATTACATTATTGTACACATTTGTCAAAAATCATAGACCAGTATATGACATAAATTATATAACACTATACATTCTATTACATAATTATTACATTATATTTTATATAAAATGATACTATGTAATTATACCATTTATGATACTATATTATACTATCATAATTCTGTAAAGAGTAACTGTAAATCGAACTTCACTGAACTGACTTAGAAAAAGAAGACATTAGAAGCTGCGGGTGGGTCATCACAGGGTGGCACCTTTTCTGAGAGCCAAACATTAGGCTTGGTTCCTGCCCTGGTTCTGTGGCTTCCAGTCCCCACCTGGAGGGGACACTTCCAGGCCTGTGTCAGAGAGGAAGAAGCAGCCTCCCGTCTCCACCTGGCCAGGGGCGGGGCTGCCCTGAGGCTGCGCTTCCATCACAGTGAGGTCTGTGCATTAAGAGGCTCCCTGAGCCCCAAGTCCCTGCTGTACTTATGACTAACCCTCAAGGATCTGTCACCAAACCTGTGCCTCTGCTTCCCTCCTCACTCAGTCTTTGTTCCTCCTGCCCTGAGGGCTTTTCAAAATTTCTCTCCGTAGCTACACAGCAGAAATTATGGCCCCAAAGAACTTCCTGGAATCTGTCACAATGAAAACCTGTGACTGAGCTTAACAGGGGCGTGGTTTGGCTTACGTGCTAATTGTCTCATGATGGGGCAGAAAAATAAATTCCAGGTGAATCTCAAAAATAAGAAGCAAAAAACCCCCAAATGACTACATATTTTCTGCCACCAAAGAGGAGCTGAAATTGGTTCACTCAAGGCTGTGGATTCTATATAACTTGCTCACTTTGGAGCTGAGAAAACCACGCATTTTCTCTTAGGGGTGTGTGCACCCATGAGTGTGGACATGCGCATGCGTGTTCACACAGCTGCCTTACTTGCTGACTTGCTCTCTAGTGGATACAGACAAGAAAGTCAGTAAAGTTCCTTTTCCTAACCAGCCTCCACACTCTGAATTTCTGCAACATGGAGCTGCCTCCTCTTCAGATTTTGGCTTTGAGCAAAGTAAGGATGGATTCAGGATGCCTCCCAGGCCTGGTGTTGAGAGAGGCACAGATTCCCTGCACGTCCTGAGCAAGAACTTAGGGTGATTTCCACAGGCCTCTGCAGCATAACCCAAGGGATCCCAGGAAGGCCTCCCAACCCACAGGTTCTCCACAGGCTGGGCTCAGGTTCCAATGTGAGCTCCTGATGCTCAGGTTCTCCCTGCACCGCCTTTCTGAAATGCAGACACTCCTGGAGGGGAAGTCTGACTCACACAGGCCCTTGGGCTAGTAACCCGCTCCACACACCCCCTCTCTCACAGCTGGCCCCTCACTGCAAAAGCCCTGGGGCCACGCCAAGGCCCGTCCCCTCCTCCCATCTCCTCTGAGTCCTAGACTGCTAGAAGGATGGGGTACATCTCTTTATAGCACTAACTCTGCTTCTCCAAACAGGTCTGTGTCTCAGCTGTCCCCTGCACATCCCAAGCTCGAGCTCGGACAGGAGCACTAGGGAAGGGGTGGGAGAGGAAGCAGGGAAAGAGGATTCACAAAAGAGGAAATGGGTGAGCAAAGCAGACAGATTCCACTGACTTCATCATTTCTGTGTAGGAAGAGTTTCTAAAATGGCTTACTTTAAAAAAACTAAACAGATCCCAAAGCCTTTGCTTTTTATAGAACATCAGTCCCTGGTTCCAAATTAGCAACCCTTAATCTTCCACCGGTCTAGTTCTGAAGTGACTATTAAGCTGCTGGGTTAGGACTTGATGTCAATTCCTGGATCATCCCTGACAAGCTGGGCCGAGGGAGTGGAAGACAAGAGGACGGGGGTGTTAGCAAGAACGGCCACTGAGCCGGGAGAGGCGGGCGCAAGGGAGAAAGGCCGAGTCCCAGGAGGACAGCCGTGGGGCCCGGGCACTGCCAGCCTGGGCCCTTCCTCCCACTGTTCCAGGGAAAGACCTGCCAAGTTAGCAGTTTGCATCTCACGTTTAGGCTCTGTTTCTCTCTCTTTCTCCCTCCTTTGTGCAGTGAGTTGAGGGGATCACCTCAGATCCAGGTGCCCTGCCACGTTGGTTAGGAAGGATTCATTTTCCATGCAAATCGGAAGGTTTGTGAAGAAACGAAAATGTTCTCAGAAGGACTGGTTCCTTTTGAGGCTGTGAGGAAGAATCTGTTCCATGTTCTTCCCTGACTTCCGGGGATTTGTGACCATCTTTGATGTTCCCCAGCATGTGGACCCTTCACCCCAAACTCTACCTGCATCTTCACATGACAATCTCCCTGTGCGCAGGTCAGTGTCCAAATGTCCCTTTTTTGTAAGGACATCAGTCTTACAGGGTGAGAGGTCAACCCTGCCCCAGTAGGACCTCATCTGAATTAAGGACATCTCCAGAAACTCCATTTCCAAATAAACTCATGTTCTGGAGGTAGTTACGGGGGGTTAAGACTTCAATGTATGAATTTGGGGGAGACACAGCTCAACCCATAACATGGAGCAATCTAGTCTTATTTCTCCTGATGCTCCTCTGGGGCACGCCATTTGAGATGACAACATAAGATGACGCCCATTTAGACTTGCTTGGCTCTTATGTGTCCACCAACTGTCCTACAAACACCCTAAATCCATTCACTTGGCCACAGTACAGCTTGTAGGATTTTTTTTTTTTTTGGTAGAAATGAAGCTAATTAAAAAGACGGGGTCATGGATATTTATATGCAGTATATGAGACTCTGGCCTTTGGCCATTCCCCTCATATTTGCAGTGAGAAAGACTGGGGCGGAACCGTCCTTGTGTGACTCCTCGTGTGACTTAATCACACTTCTGCTGTCGCCTCTCAAGGGGAGAGGAGGGTTCAACAGATGGCCCTTCAGTCTGCTTCTCATGAACACAGCATTAGTTTAATCAGGATGAAAATTTCACATCTATTAATGTCTCTTTCAGCCATTCCTAATTCACAGCCTCCCTAAATATTCCAGAGAGCGACACAGCAATTTCTGTAAATGAGTACATCAAGGAGAAATTCAGGAGCCTCTAAAGTTGTGAATCTTGCCCCTTGCTCTCCAAAACTGCTTCTATGGTTGAGACTGGGCTCTTCTCTGATAGATTCAATCAGGAAATTGTGACTTAAGTCTAGTCATGCAGGAGGCCTAGGGTTGGGTCTGCGGGAGACATTTGCTGTGTGCCTTTGGGCAAATGATCAACCTCTCTGAGACTCGTGTTCAAAATATGTAAAAGAGAGAGAATAAGACCTCCCTTATCAAAGTGGATGTGGGAATTAAATGAAGTGACACAAGTGGGGTCACTCGTGCAGCGTGGGCACAGAGCAGGCACGTGCTAAACACCAGGTTCCTTTCTCCCCTCTGCTGAGTAGGGTCTTAATAAACATCCAATCCCCTCCTCCACCACCCATGAGGAGATTGTGGCCTCCCAGCCCATGAGTTATTTGCAAATTTAAACTATTAATATACAATTGCTTTAGTGCATTTTACATGAGAAACTAAAAATTGTTAGTTATTGATTCCAGAATTTTCTGAAGACAAGAATTATCTGCCTCAAAGTTCCATCATGATTCTTCCTAATCGGACAGCATGCCACACAGCTGCTTGCCAAGTGCTTGTTAAATAAAGGAATGTCCTGTGTGTTAGGTCAAGCTCTGTCTGCTGCTAAGAGCAGACAGCCTGACTGCCATAGCAAACAGTCTTGGGGTTCCTGTGTGCCAACAAGTCCAGAAGTCTGGGATTTCTGGCCTGCTTCCATGGCTGGACACTGCCATCAGGGCTCCAGGATCATCCCTGTTCTTGTCAGGTTGGCTCTTCAGCCTCAGGCTTCTTTCCTCTTAGTTTCAAAAGGGCTGCTGCAGCTCCAAACATCATGTTTATCTTCAAAGACAGCAAGAAGAGGGAGAAAAGGAGGCCATGGCCACATCTGTGCCTTTTATCAGGAAAGCTAAAGGTTTTTACAGTAGTTAGGTGGCTTCTGCTTTCATTCAGTGGGCCTCCAGCTACAAGGGTTGAATGGTGGGTCTCTGCTAATTAGGCAGAGGGGAGAGGTAGATGTTCAGTGGGTTGCTAATGGGTCTGCCATAGAAACACAGAGTGACCTGAATACAGCCACTTAGGAGATAGGCTGGTAAAATAGTCTAATTTAGTGTCTTGCGAAAGTGGGAAATAGACATCAAACACACAAAAAATATCTATTACTTTCTAAAGCAAAGACATTTTTACAAAATGGTCTGATATCTTTTGGGGGATATTACCTTAATAATTCTGGCATATATTTGTTTATGAAATAGTACCTGTGAAAATAAATGAGTTCAACTGGCTTTTTTTTTTAATGTCCAGATTTACCCATTTAAGTAAAGGTTGTCATGGCTACCTTGAGAAAAAATACTTTCAAATAATCCAGCTGCCTTTGCCCAAGATATCTATGTGGTGCTTACAAAATTCAGGTCAATATTCACATATAAAAACCCGTTTGATTGCTCTAAAGGCAGCTCTCATTTTTCACCTAAAACTGCCTTGTTTATCCAAATTTGATCACTCACCTTGCTCTCCTTGATCACTCAGCTCTGAATGACTCAGCTTTTCCTAGAATTCAAATCAACCCTGAGTTTGAAGGTGTTTTATTATTTTTTTAATGGAATATACTCAAAACAATTTGCCACAAGGTCTGAAAACAGTTTGTTAGTCACACTGAAATATGCATCTTGCCTCACAAGGTGACTCCTTGGGGGCCTAGGCTTCCTGGAGGCGGTGAGGGATCGTTGCATAACCAGGATGCTTCCTCAGTCTGAGGGAGGAGGCTCCCTGGGTCTGCCCAAGGCTGGCCCTGCAGGGGAGGCCCGCATTCCCTCAGGAGAAGCAGTTGGAGGGTGTATCAGTGCCTTGAGGCTCAAAATGATTCCCAAATAAATCCTGAAAGAAGTGAGCGTCCTTGTCAGCAGGCTGAGTCCTGCCAGACGCCAAGGTGGAAAACGATGAGTAAACTCCTTCACCGCACAAGCAATGGGGCTGGGCAGCACGGTCCACCTGCTGTTGGGAGCTGCCAGCGTGTGGGGCCCATGACCAGGGAAGGTCAGCCACGGTAGCACTCCCGGGGGGCCACGTCCGCACTCTGGTGCTGTTTCCAGGTACACGAAGTTTCTTCTGTTGTTCCACAGGCACCTTCTGAGACCATCAGAGCTCTTGGCCCGCATGTGCAGACCTGCCAATAATGATGGCGAGACGGTGAGGGTGGCAGTGGCCGGCCAGGACAGGCAGGTGTAGTTGCTAAGCAAGGCCAGCAACATTCCTCTGTCCCTTGTTCTGGTCTTTTTCCTCATTTTTGTAAAAATCCGGGTAGTGAGCAAGCATGAGCCTTGCTTGGGTGCGTTGGAAGTCACAGCTGCTCCTGGCTTGGAGACTCAAATTAGAAAGATTTTAATTAGTCTTCATGCTGCCAGTGCCTCTTATTCAGTTACTTATTCACTCTCATCCCACATTTATTAAGTACCCACTATGTGCCAACCACTAGGGCAAAGATGCTTAACCAGTTGGGAACCAAAGGGATTGTAACGTACATCTCCTTTTTGGCTGAGCTAGAAAGTGCGACTAGGGACCTTTTTGGAAACAGCATCAAACTCCTGCCTTTAACAAAGGCAGATGATACCTCCAGGTTGGGAGCCCAGTACATAATTACCACAAGCAGCACTTCCATCAAAGGATTTTCAAAGTCTTTAAAACTATTAATAACAGCCCCCGGGTTCAGCGGTTTGCATGCCTGAATAACACTTGCTTGGCGTCCAGAGCAGTCAGTCATGAGCAGGTGTTAAAGGGACCCCAGTTACAAGCGAATGTTGTGATTAATAACCAGGACAGTGAAACCAGCTCACTCACCCGGGAAGAGAGAGGCCAAGAGAAAATTTAACCTGAGAACTGAGTTGCATGCCCATGTATATTCATGTAAAGAGAATTGAATTCCGCCCTCCTTCTTCCAAGAGATGGAGGGGGTTCTCCTGGCATGAGTGGAGAACCTGGAAGCCACCATGCCCTTGGGAACCATCCTGGTTTTCCTGCCTTTGCTTCATCCTGTGCCTTCTCCATGCCTCCTCCACCCACTGCCAGAGACCCCTGCAAGGTGGACGTTTGGCCACAATCCCTCCTGCCCCAGCCTCGCTCCAATCCCTTCCTGATAAGCTTTAGGGGACATCCCTGACACATAGCTTGCCCTACACAGCTCTTTATGGTCTAAACCTGCTCACTTCCTCAAGGGAATCTCACCCTCCTCTGCACACTCACACTCACATACATACCACTAAAACAACACCAAACACCGGCCCAGGCCAGGCTCTCTTCCTCTCCAACTTCTTCACCTGCTTCTGTCCCACCTGACTTCATTCTCAAGTCCTCCAGCCTGCCTTTCCCTAGAAACCCTCCAGGTCCTCCCAGTCAAAAACACAGCATCTTCCTTTATGTCCCAAGTTCCCAACACACAGACAGTGGGAGACACTACCCTGTCTTTCTTCCCCGCTGAGGCACTGCGACAAAGTAATAGGATTGCTTTCCAAGTATGAGTGCCCTCTAGATTTGAATTAAATCCTCTGTGATTGGGCAGAGGCCTGTGAAAATTAGAAATGATCAAAACAACGTGGAGTGCTCCAGTGAGCCAGGTGTTATTCATACATTAGCACACTTAATCCTCATAACAACTCACTCAGGTGGGTACTATTATCTCCACTACAGAGATGAAGAGCTGAGTGGCACAGAGAGGTTAAGTAACTTTCCTGAGGTCACAGAGCTGGTAGTGGAAACTGGATTGAAATCCAGGCATCTCTAGAGCCTAGTCTCTTAACCAGATCCTGGAGGGTCTTGCCTTATCAAGAGTCCCCCTCCCCAGGCCTGCATCACCCAACAAACATCGTGACACTGGGTATGCCCTGCCGTTCCAGTTATCCATGCTGGCTAACAGCAATCCCATCTTAATGGTGTCAGACGAGAACCACTTATCATGCCCAGGGATTCTGTGGGTCAGGAGTTTGAGCAGAGCAGAGTGGAGATGGTTTGAAGCCTCAGCTGGGAAGACATGAACAGCTTAGACTGGGGTCATCTGGAGACTTTTATACTCTCAGCACCTGTGCTGGGATGGCTTGGAAGCCGTGTTCCGCCGCCTGGGGAGCCCCTACCTGCACATGGCTTGGGCTTCTGCCAGCATGGCAGCTGGGATCTGAACGGGAGCATCCTGAGAGGAAGCATTTCAAGAGAACCAGGCAGAAGCTTCAGACCTGCTCTGACCTAGCCTCAGAAGTCACACAGCCTCACTTCTGCCACATGCTCTTAGTCACAAGTGAGCCACAGGCAGCCCAGTTTCCAGGGGATGGAGAAGGGATTTCACTTCAAGATGAGGGAGTGACAAGGTCAGATTGCAGAAGAGCATGAGGGAAGGGAGGGAGCATGGTGTCCCTCTTTGGAGAACACAACCTGTCCCACACCTGCCCAGTCCAATTATAGTTTCACTCTCAGGTCCCCAGGCATTCATTTCTCACTTCTATTATCCACGGAAAACCACCACGGATGGGAAACACATGAGCACTTTCCAGTGGGTCCCAATCAGAGAAGGCCCAGCTGCTCCTGACAGTGGCCTCCTTTTCATGCTGTCCTAGAGTCTTTCCCGGTAGCTGGATGGTAGGAGACACCAATGCCACTGCCTTTCACCAACTCTGCATTTCTGACCCAAGTCCATTCTCCAATCGCCATTGCTTGGGAAGCTGGCTGAGAACATGGGCTCCAGGACTGCCCCCCCCCCACGCAGTCCAGTTGAATTGGCCTGAGGTGGGCAGCACTGGTATTTTTCACAGGTCCCCAGGGATTGTGCCTCTGAGTCTGAGGACAGCTGTACCAGATGAAGACCTTTGTGAGTGCTGGGCTACACTACCTTCCATCTCGAAGAGCAAGGCAGGTGAGTGATGATTTCACTGGCTCCTGGATGCAATGTGCTCTTTCTAAGGAATTTGGTCAGCCAGGCTGTCCCTCCCCCATTGACCAAGGACAAGTAGCTGTTTGTGTTGGGGAAAAAATGCACATTTAACTTATTTAGATACTAGGTTCATTTGTGGTGGCGAGTAGGAGATTGGCCAAGATGCTGAATCATTATGTGGTTGTAATTCTTTATAATAACTGAAGAAAAGGGGTCAGAGCATTTCCCAAGGACTATTTACCTTCAAATGACCCCCCAGAAGGGGACAGAAGGAAGCTCCCTCTAAGTGCCTTTTCCTGGCCTTTGGCAGTGTGGGCAGGGCAATCTGTCCTCACAGAGGGTGCTCAAAATGTGTTTGGCAGCACCCCCTTTTTTAATGAGAATGCACAAAAACTTAAGGTAGTACATTTAAATATTTAAGATATTCCTAAAACGCCAACTGGATGGACCAATCTTTTTTTCCAGTTTGGAGCAAAACTCACAAATGCCAAGTTGAAGCAATTTTTTAAAAGATTGTATTTATTTATTTTTAGAGAGAGGGAAAGGAGGGGAGAGCGAGAGGAACAGTGATATGGGAGAGATACATTGATCAGTTGCCTCTCACACGCCCTCAAGAGGGGACCTGGCCCACAACCCAGGCATGTGCCCTGACTGGGAACCGCGAACAGGCAACCTTTCGGTTCACAGGCCGACACTCAACCCACCAAGCCACACCAGCCAGGGCTGAAGCAATTTATTTATAACTCAGCAATAAACCATAATGAGAGAAGACCACTGAACAAGAAGGAATGGGGCCATAACTCATGTGTACTCATAACACATCACATTGTTGCAAAACTAGTAGCTTTTTGCCCAGCCAGATAAGATACCCTCAGTGTTTTCTTAGAGTTGCTGCCTGTGGGTGACTCAACTTATGTTCCAGGAGAAGATCAAGGAGTTGTGTCTTCAAGTAACTAGGCAGGCCACCTCAGCTTTGACCAATAGTCTCAGCTTTCCCTGGCTGTGTGGCCTTGGGCAACTTACGTCACCCCTTATCTGTAAAGGAGGAGACTGCCAGGATACTGATCCCTGAATTCCTGTGAGGGTCACCTGTTAATGTCGGTGAAATTAACTCCCTGGTTGCCTGTGCTTTTGGTGTCATATCTAAGAAAACATGGCCAAATTCAATATCATGAAGGTTTTCCCATGTTTTCTTCCAAACGTTTCATAGTGTTAGCCCTTACAGTTAGATCTTTGATCCAGTCTAAGTTAATTTTTGTATGGGCAAGGGTCAAAATGTAGTCCTTCGTATGTGACTATTCATTTGCTTCCACACCATTTGTTGAAAACACATTCTTTCTCCCATTGAATGCTCTTGAAAATCAGTTGGCACAGACACATGGGTTTATTTCTAGGCTCTCAATTCTATTCTACTGATCTACATGTTTATCCTATGCAAGAACCACGCTATATTCATTACTGGTCTTTACTGTATGTTTTGAAATAGGAGAGTGTGAGTCCTCCTATTCTGATCTTTTTCAGGATTATTTTGACTATTCTGGATCAGTTATTTATTTTTCTATTTTTTTATATTTTAATCCTCACCCAAGGATATGTTTTTTTTAATTATTATTTTAAAGGGAGAAGGAGAGAGAGAGAGACAGACAGACAGAGAGAAAAAAGACATCGATGTGAGAAAGAAACATCAATCATTTGCTACCCGTATGTGCCCTTGCCAGGGACTGAACCCACAACCTACGTACGTGCCCTGACCAGGGATCAAATTCCCAACCCTTTGGTACATGGAACAGTGCTCCAACCCACTGAGTGACCTGGCCAGGGCAGCTGTTTATTTTTTGATGCAAAACAAATGCTGGGACTTTCTTTGAATAGTGAGTATATGTCTAATTGTTCAGTTATTTTACTTTTTAATGGTTTGATTGGTATTTGTGTCTATGATTGTACTCATCGGTTTATACATATAATTATCTTTGGGGGGATAGATAGATGATAGATAGATAGATAGATAGATAGATAGATAGATAGATAGATAGATAGAATATATAAGTTTCTTCTGGACTGTGAAACAGAGATGTGCATACATGGAGGGGGTTCACAGGACTGGAGGATGCTTGGACCCAAGCTGCTTGCCTGGCTGAGCTAGTAATGAGTAACAGAGGTCTAGGGAAGCCCTGTGGCTTTGACTCCAGTTACGTAAGTTAACCAGAATGCACAAGTCCCAGAGATTCCAAAAGGCAATCAACCCTAAAATTTGCCCTCCAGGGACCTTCACCCTCCCTGCCCCCTTTTGTCCAGGCCTCATGCTTCCCTGACACTTATTCCAGGTGGGTGGACCCCCTCCGAAGGGGATTATAACTCTGATATCCTGGTTTGCCTGTAGCTATTTGAACCCTTGTTTCTCAGAGCTGTCATTCAAACCTGGAAGAAGTTGGGCTGGGCAAGAGTGTGGATGGTCTGGACCTCAGGGCTGGGCAGCAGCCAGCAGAATTAAAGAGGGTCTACTCTTCATCATTTCCTTTTACGTGTTGTAGGGCCTACATCTCTCAGTTTTGGTGATTTGCTAGAATGATTGACAAGACACCACAGTGAGTTGTACTCAGAGCTAAGATTTATGACAGCAAGAGACGCAGCAAAAGTGGTGGGAAAACACAGTATCAACACAATGCAGAGTGGCCCAGCACAGGCTCCTCGGCCGCGCCCCCTCTCTGAGCCCACTCAGACGAGCTTTTTTCTGGCAGAGAACCACAGGGTCATGTGTGGAAGGCCTCTGCCCAGGGAAACTCATACAAGTCTCAGGGGCCAGGGTGTTTATGGAGAGCTGGTCATGTAGACACTTCCTGCCATCCATCAGCCGTGGCAACCAAAACTCAAGTCCCCAACAATGGAACCAGATGCACATTCTCAGTCTTGCCGTTTGTGCTGAGCCACACTGGCAAGCCGTTAGGGCACGGTCCGTTGCCCAGGTGTACACAACAAAATCACTGACATCACAAACCTTCCTGGAGCCACACACCCAGGGGGTGGCCAGGGGCTGGTCATGCCTCCAGGATTCCTTGGAGACAGGCAAGGAGAAAGCAACCAGACCTTGACACATATCTAACATTGCCTAAGTGGTTATCGGCCTATAGCTGCAGAAGCATCTGGATGGCTCGGAGAGCCCCAGAAAACCATTGACTGCCCATTGGGCTTCACCGCTGTGGCCCTGGTCAGTGCAAAATGGGAAGATAACACAAAAACAAACAAACACAAACGTGGCCTGGTTTCAAATCTGTACTTTGTGTGTGTCCTTAAGAAAGTTATGTCACCTCTCCAAGCTTACAGTCTTATGTATCCCAAGGGAATGTTTGTGAAATTACTATGTTACATGACATGCTGTATAAGTTCTTACCCTTACTAATTGTCACATTTGTCCAGCATCTGTCTTTTCTGCTGGTCCCTCACATCTGAGAGGATCTGGAAATCCATAATCCCCACTGCAGACTGATTCAGGAATCAGTACCAAACCCTCTGAGGCCATTTGCTGACCTTCTTTGAGGGTTTATCTCTGCTAAACTTACCCTACTTGGCACTTTCTACTTGCCCAAAAAATCTTTATTTCTTCTCGGAATAATCTGTAAATTCATTAATAAATGGGTCATACATTATGGTATTGAAAACTATTTATTGGCTGGGGGTCATTTATTCAGCAAATATTTATGGAGCATTTCCAGTAATAATGAGAATTAATGTTCAACAAGTATTATTGGATGCATATCTGTGCAAGGCACTGTGTGTGAGCAAGACCAGGCAGACAGCTAAGGACAGATGCAGGGGTCCTTCTGTAGGGACGGCCATCTGTCTGCTAAGTAGGGTGACCAACACTCCTGGTTTGCCTGGGACTGAGGGGTTCCTGATATTTTCAGTGCTAAACTTGGGGAAATCCTGGACAAACTAGACAGGTTGGTCACAGACAACTGGTCACCCGATTCCTAAGAAAGTTCCTAAACAATGAACTTTACAGTTAATTGCTCAATTGAATTGTTGTCAGTGCTGTGAGGGAAAAATACAGGGTGCTTTGGGACTTCTAACAGAGGGTCGTATACTCAGCCACAAGACCCCGCCCAAGCTACTGTTTCTCATACCCTCATAGAACCACCATTGGGGGAGATGCTGCCTTCTAGAGTCACCAGAGCTGAGAACCCCAAGGTCTGCTGCTACTGGAACCTAAGCCTTAATGTGCTGAAGCTGGGTGGTAATCTAAAACAACGGCACCCCAGGTCTCTCCCCTGAGGCCACTGCCACCTGGGGTGCTGCTCTGACTCCCACTGCAGCAGGGTAAGGTCGCATGGGACCGCACCCCACCACCAGAAGTGGAGGCCCCTCCCATGGTGGGTGTCTTGCTGCTCTCTATTCTATAGACTCATGGATGTTTCGTTGATGTTCCACTGGTGGAGAAGTTCAGGACCAGGTTTTTGTGCCAGGCTCTCTTCCCTGGGAGCCCTCCCGCCCCCGCCGTCCTGACCACTCTGCCAGGCCCGGTGGACACAGCCTCACAGGGGTGAGTGTGAGCTGGGTGTGAGCCGTGTCTAACCACCACCCACTTCCCACCCTCACCCTCTTCACATGCCCCAGTCCTGGATGCTTTATACTTTTCCATATTTTACAAATTTTCCATAAATGGACTCCTATGTTTTATAGTCAGGAAAGAAATTATTTTAAATGAAACAATAGATTCTTATTTTGCCAAAGTCTGCAGCAGTTGCCTATTTCTATCCCCAGTGTGCTGCAGCCAGAGAGTAGGAGCAACATTGTTGTCCAACCATTCATTCTGTCTTGAATTATTTATTGTTTTTAAGATAAGCTGAGATATGAAAATTAAGATCAACTTGGGAAATAAAATCTGGACTTCATTTATTTTTTCAATTTTTCCATTTGGGGCTGTGTTCTAGCTGACTTTCCTGGACTCAGGCCATGCTGTGCCGAGCAATCTGCTCACAGCTGTGAGAGCCCCCGTGCCCTGCTTACACCAGCTTTTCCTCCTTAATCCCCGAGTTTAGGATGGCAAACACGGCTGTTCTGATTTCATTAGGCCAGCAGACTGTTTTTGCAAATCACCTAGACAGTCTCTTCAAGGTGCCTGTTCAAATGAATGTCATTCAACATGTTTGAAATGACCCATAAGGAAGAAACTGTGATTGGGTTCTGGTCTACCAAGTTCCATACATGGAGTATAAAGGCAGGAAAGGCCCTGAGAAAACGTGTGATGATGCTGATGTATCTCTTAGAACTCTTCTCTTTCATTCATTCAATAATCACACAAGATGCAAGTGTGCCCGGCCTTTTGCCACCAGTTGGAGATGCAGAGAGGATGAGATACGGTGTTCATATCAGTGAAAGTGTGGGATTGAATGTAAAAGAAACCTAGGGGAAGGCTCATAGCATCCAGGAAAGATATATGGGCGTAGCTAGGCCTCCCACGCACCTGGGACTAAGCTGAACTCTCTCCAGGGTTAGTCTCAGCCCGAGTTCACTCTCCTACCCCAGGCCAAGCTCTTCCACCAGCTAGGACTCTGGGTGCTCCCCACCTGAGGGCAACTGATACCTGCTGCTCCCTCCCAGGGAAGGGCTCTGATTGGACCAGTTAGGGTCAAGTGTCCAATTCTGACCAATGAGGGGTGGTCACATGGGAGGGGTCTGTAAGATCCTGGTAACTCACATTGGTAGCTCATGGTTATGATAGAAAGAAGGCGTGTTTCTCAAAGAGTGGATATTATCCTCAGTAGACAAAAGCCAATGCCCACCACAGTCCTGCTCCAGCAACTTCCCCACCCACAAAATGGGGGGCGGGGGGCAGGAGGAGGAGCAAAGTTCCACAAGCAGAAGGTCCTCTGTTAACCGGAAGTGTGCGTACCTCTCTTTACCACGTTCCGTTGGCTTTTAACAGCCCAGCTGAGTAATGAAGATAGAAATGAGGAACTGCTCCCAAGAGGGGCCTAGGGAAGTGGGGGATTCTAGTTTATAGGGAGGTTTGGTGTGTGTGAGAGGGGTGGGGCAGGGGACTAAAGACCCTTTTATCCTGGTCAAGGGCCAGTCTTTTCTTTGGAATATGCAGGACTTGAACTCCTTCAAGCAATCCTGCCTAGGAGGATTAACCCTGCTGAGTTAACCCTCTATGGCACTGGCGGGGGGGGGGGGGGGGGGGGGGGGGGGGGGGGGGGACGGGTAAAATTCAAACAAGTCTGTAGCTTAGTTAATAGTTTTGTACCAAGGTTGATTTCCTGAGTTTGAGTATTGTGCTATAGATATGCAAATTGATTGTATTACGTGAAGCCGGTAACGGAAATGTAAACTCCCACCAGAGGGTAGATGAGGCTGAGGCAACGGGCACAGCCAGGATGGAGATATTACCCCAGTGAGCCCACAGGGAAGGGTTGTTTTCCTGCCACCTCAGCCTGGCCTGGGTGCCTTTGACCTTCTCCAAGGAGCCTGCCCACTCCCCTCAGCGACAAGTGTGTTCGGCACCATTCCATAGTCTAGGGACCCTGCACCCCAGTCTCTGGAGCCTGCGGATCTGCTGCAGCTAGGGTGCACCTGGGCCCTCTGGGCTGGGAAACAACTCTCTTCTCCACTGGGGTTGGGAAGGGACATGGGCCTCAGGGACAGAACCCCTGCTCCTCTCCTCCCTGAGACAGACTCGGGATGCCCAGCCGAGGCTCCTTAGATTTCCGTCCCCATCCAGCCCCCACTTCCACCCGCCCTAAGGTCCACAGTGTAACACTTGCAGTGACACTCCTTCCAGGTTAACTGGGGAGGCAGCCCTCTCAAGACAGGCATACCCACGGGGGTGTTCCCACTGGCACGACAGGAGGCAGAAGAATGTGCTACAGCAAGTCAGCTTTGATTTTATTATTACTTTTATGTATTTATGAATATTATTATAGTTATCATCATTTTTGATTCCACATTCATTTTGTGCCCAACATGTACCAGTCACTGAGCAAGGTGAATTATTGAGTTTTGCTGATAAAGTCAAACCAAGTCATGAGTTATATTTTTAAAAAACTGTGAAAATATGGCACCAAGTACTTCTATAATTAAATGATACAGAAAGACTATTTTGAAGAAGCCAGTGTTGGAACAGGGCAAGGAGGAACCTCCTCGAGTGGAAGCATCTTCCTCAGAGAGATTTCTTCCGAACGCCTCTGGTAACTGCTGATGAAACGTTTCCATGGTCCCACTGGGGTTAAACACTACTCAGCTGCAGCTTTGTGAGCAAATGTCCCCGTGCCCCTGAGACACTGTGATGCAAATTCTCTTTGCTCTTTGTTTACAATTTCTGAGAAACAAAGACGTAATTGCCTGTTGCAGTTTGGTCTAATTATTCGTCTGATGCCCTCTGAGGGAGCCCGACTCTGTTGTCCCCTGGAGGGGCTGCCCTTTCTCCTGGAGAAACTGTACAAGGCCACTGTGGGCAGAGAGGCAAGAAACCTTCGAAGCTTTTTCTTAGAGGCAGTGTTGAATCCTTAGAGGTGGCGCTGATTTGGGGGGCTTGGGGCACAGAGTAGCACTGGGTGTCTAATCTTACAAACCTGTAATAAACCGGGGTAGTGACAGCCATGCCCACCATGTCTCTCCTTCCGGTAGCCACTTCTGACTCTTCCACTAAGGGCCAGAAGGCAGGATCCCCCCCTCCCTGTTCTCCACAGCGTTCCTCAGATGCTGAAAATCAGGATTCTCCCACAGGGCAGCAGGGCGAGCAGACACTGTTTCAAAGTACAGGGTGGCAGGGGCTGGGGAAGGGGGGATTGACCTCACACCTCCAGGACTCTCTTAAAGTTACTTTCTGGCAGTTTGCTAGCCAACATCTCACACTGTCATCCACCAACTGGTCCATCTGCCTATATTTAAGGATAATTTAAAGCATTTGAAACAAAACTAATGGTAAAGAAATTAAAATTTGTTCAGTACTATATGCAAGCACTGTATCAGTCATTTTTTTTAAAAGATTTTATTGATTTATTTTAGACAGAGGGGAAGGGAGGGAGAAGAGAGGGAAAGAAATGTCAGTGTGTGGCTGCCCCTCCCACATGCTCCCCAGTGGGGACATGACCTGGCCACAAACCAGGCATGTGCCCCAACCAGGAATCAAACCGGTGACCCTTTGTTTCCCAGGCTGGCATTCAATCCACTGAGCCATACCAGCCAGGGCATTTTTTTCTTTCTTTCTTTCTTTTTTTTTTTTTTTTAAAGATTTTATTTATTTTAGACAGAGGAAAGGGAGGGAGAAAGAGAGGGGGAGTATCAGGCTTTTCATATACAGCAGTTCACTTAGGCAAGTTACTTGGCCTCTCTGTGCCTCAGTTTCCTTGTCTGTACAAAATCCCCAATGACACTAATCCTTACTCAGAGGGATCTTTTAAAGAGGCACTGAGGTAATACACACAGATGCTGAGAACAAGGTCTGAACAGGAAGCACTCAATAAACGGAAGCAGCTATTCTAGCCTCCTCCTTCCCTTCCTCCACAAAATGGTGCATTAGCCCATTTCACAGACAAGAAAATGGAGGCTCATGGAAATGGAGTAAGCCTGCTCCTCCTTTGTCCTACAAAGTAGGGACACTAGAACATCTGACTATAGACCAGCCGGTGCTTAGCAAGATAGAAGAACAAAGGGAAGAAGAAGCTAAAGAAAAATTCCTTCTCGGCTGCCTTCTTGAACTGCCTGTCCAGCCGTGGTTCTTCCCCAGCCCCTCTCTTCTTCCTCCCAGCCCATAGCCACCCTACACTTTCCAGCTTCCTTTGCTGTTTCGTGTGACCTGTGCCCAAGTTCTGGCCTGGAGGATGTTTGTGGACATGATGGGCAAAGCTTCCAGGTCTGGCCTGGCAGAACTACCCACATGGTTTCCAAGCTTTTCCCTCTGTGGACTGATGCAGATGAGCTCGGGACCCTCGGTCCCCAAATCCCTGCTCAAGCGAATACCACCTGCTGGTCAGGATCACTCACTTTAAAGTTCACATGCGTGAGAAATCAATTTGCATTCTATAAAGCCAGTAAGATACAGAGATTACACTAACTAAGCCACACGTGTTCCCTGAATTTCTGTACTATCCAAGCTCAAGACAGTGGAGCTGGAGATTCTTAAATGTGGCAAAATGAATTGAGCAAAAAAATTACTTCAAAAGAGGGGATACTCTGTGTACTGTGTTGAGTAGTATCTCCCAAAGGTCACGTCCACCTGGCACCTCCGAGTAAGACTTTCCCAGGAAGGAGGGTCTTTGCAGCCATAATCAAGTTAAGATGGGCTAGTGCTGGGTGAGGGCGGGCCCTGACGCTCACATGACTGATGTCCGTATGAAAAGAGAGAAATTTGGACAGAGACACACAGACACTCAAAGGTGAAGGCCAGGGGGAGACAGAGGCAGAGACCGGTGCGATGCAGTTGAAATCAAAGAACACCGAGGACTGCCAGGGCCACCAGAATTAGAAGAGGGACAGGAGGACCTTTCTGAGAGCCTTCAGAGGGAGCAGGGCCCTGCTATAACCGCTTGATTTGGGACATCTCACCTCCAGAAATGGGCCGGTACAGATTTCTGTTGTTTTAGGCCCCTCAGCCTGTGGTACTTCATTACAGCAGCCACAGTAAACTAATATACTCTGTAATCAAAGCTTCATGTAAGGTCAACAAGCTATACTATTTTTAGCCCATTTCTGGGTCCTGTGCTCCCAGCCGAAGAATGTGCACACCAACCCCTCCTCTCCACCTTCCAGAGAAATCCCCTGGGGTTGAGCTGCCTGGAGACAACAGGGCAGACATGTTCTCCACCAAGGAAGAATAGGGGTGGGTCTTCAGGCTCCCAGACGAGGCCTAATTGCCCTTGAAGGTGGTTTGGCTGCCCTCCTCAGTGGTCTGCGTGAGGGGTGAGAGGGAGGGGTGGCCTGGCAGATGGGCTTCATGCAAGCTCACACTCACCAGCGGTTCCTCGCTGTGGCTGCTCCCAGAACCCGACCCAAAGGGCGGATGCCCATTCGTCAGCCCAGGCCATGTGTTGTCTCCAAACTTACCAAAAAATGTCTTTTTAGGGTGTTTAGGATTTCAGAATTGTGGAAAGGGCGTGGACCCCTCTACTGTCATCATCAAGTATGAAGGGCATAACATGTCCTCCTGCAGTTAGAAATCAGATCATCTGCGAGAGCTCCGGGCCCATTTTTTCAGCAGGAGGCAATGGTTCCCACTCTACAGAGACTTGGGAATTGGAAAGGAAGTAGGAAGTACCTCGCAGGATGTAACTAAACAGTTGCTGTGGTCCCCACCAAATCACAGGCCACCCTGCCCCGGCCACTTCTGTGAGCAGACCTGATGCAGCCACAGCGCCAGGGCCCCGGAAACTCGCCCAGGCTTCAGCTGCTCCTCCAGGCACAGAGCCGCCCTCTGCCCGCGCGCGCGCGTGTGTGTGTGTGTGTGTGTGTGTGTGTGTGTGAGAGAGTGTCCCAGGCCTGTGGAAGAGGGAGTGCCCAGTGGGTAGAAGTGTCAGATTTGGATACTAGAAATACAGAACACCTGTTAAATGTGAATTTCAAATCAACAATGAATAATTTTTTGTGTGTGTCCCATATGATATTTGAGATGTACTTATATTAAAAATTCATGATTCCTCTGGAACATAATTCATTATCTGGAATTCAAATTTAGCTGGATGTCCTGCATTCAATCTGGCAACCCTCCAGGGGTGTATCTCCAAGATTGGAGTGACAGTGAAGAAGAATGATCTATACCAACCTGCTTCACGCACAAGGGAGAACAACCGCATAGAGAAGGATGCAGAGCCATCTCCAGACCTGAAGTGTCGGACTGTGAAACAGAGGCCCCCAACAGTGGACGCAGCTTCCTGTGAGTGTGTCTCTCCACCCTCAGGCCCCTCCCCCACACACACACACTCTGAGTGCAGAGTCCGACCTCTGCTTCTTGCCCACCCACTGCCTTGTTTCAAAACCCCTCCCCTGGTCGGGAGTCAAGTGCCATCCCCAGTCTCACAACACCCCCAAAAGGAAATGCTCTGCTTCCTACTCTGTGGCAGCCCTCGCACGCCCAGTTCTGCCCGTTGTATCTCCCATCAACAACATGCCTTGGAGTTTCTCCCAGTTGGGCCAAATGCAGCAGCTCCTCCTTCTGAATGCTGCAGAGGGGGTAGGGTTGGGCAGGGGGTGGTGGGAGAGCCTAGGGACTGTTTGAACCCTGAATAGGGGAAACTCTAATACCTTCCTTCTGTACAGGAACTGAGTATCACCCAGCCTCTGGAGAGTGCACATTCCCCTCTGAAGCTGCTAGTCTCCGGGTACCTGTGGAATCTCAGAGATCTCTCCTGGCTGACTAATCAGCAGTGGACTGAGCAATCATTCAGGCTGTTAATTTCTTGATTGAACATCCAGGAAAGCAGATATAAACAAATAATACCATCGCTCTTGCCCCGGTGTCTCAAGTAGGGCTCTCAGCACTACTGACCCTTTGGATTGGATAAGCCTTTGGGGCAGGGCCTGTCTTGTGCCTTGAAAGACATGTAGCAGCATCCCTGGCCTCCACCCACCAGATGCCAGTAACTGTTCCCCACCCGACTTCTGGCAACCAGGATGTCTCCAGACAAGGCCCAAACCACCTGGGCTGAGAACCACTGCTCTCACAGCTCCTCAACCCACCTGACTCCGCAGGCCGGTAACACAGCAAGCAAATGACTCCCTTTGGCCAGTGAAGGTTTTGCCGGGACACAGTAGTTACAACGCCAGGAATAAAACTCTTCAAAGAAAGAAGGTAGTCTAGGGTCAAGCAGTCCCCTGAATTGTGACATTCCCACCTTCAATGCTCATTCCCCTAGTTAATACGTTTGCTTTTGGGAATCAGTTAAGCCCTTGTTTCTCTCTTAGAAAAATGGTTTCAGCGGTCCCCCTTTTCTTCCAGGACGCCAGCCTCCAGGGATCTGAAGCCAGAACTAGTCCAAGCAGTGATAGGGGCCAAATGGAGCAGACGTGGCTGACGGCCCACTCTCCGCTCCGTTCAACCTCCCCAAAGCTGTGAGGCTGGCATTGCTCAGGAGGACACCGAGTCTCTCGTCCAGTCAATGTGACATACTCAGGGCTACACAACTCATCATCATCCAAACTGTAAATCCAGCCTGGTGGATTCCAGAGCCCACTTGCTTCCCACTCTGCCCTGTTTAGTTCTACAATTAGAGACAATAAAATATGGACCCTGTCCCCAAAGGAGGACAACTACTGACTTTAGTTTTCATTATTGTGTAAATGGATGACATGAGACCCTCTCCTGCTAGAGGGTCTCCTGAGGTCAGGCTGAGCAGTGCGCAGGGACCATAGGATCCCTGAAGGTTGAAGGGAACCACAGACAGAGGCAATGGGGAACAGTGCATATGTATTTCATGATATTACCAGGGGCTGGCCCTGTATTTGCTGTAAGCCAGGTCAGTTTTGAGGGAGCTGGGACAACTCAGAAGCAACCTTTCACAGATATATTGGTACTGCTCAAGTGCCTTTCCTGGCCCATTTTGGCAGAATCCCCTTAGCGAAATCAATGGCATCATGGATTGAAGCCTAAGGATCTTCCAATTCTGTGATCCTCAAACTCTGCTGCCCACTTCAGTCACCTGGGAGCTGGGACAATTCCTGATGCCCAAGCTACTCCTCCCCGATTAAATTATGACCCCAGTGGTGGGACCCAGGCATCAGTGCTTTCAAATTCCCCAGTGATGCCAATGTGCAGGGGTCCCCTTCCTCTGTGGTCTAGCACTGAGCCCCACATTCTGAAATGCATTCAGATGACCCAGGGATCAAGAGGTTGGGGTGGGCCTGAGATTCCACATGTTGGGCAAGCTCCCAAGCTTAGAGCCAAGTGCAGTGCTCCCAAGCTGAGAGCAAAGTGCAACAAAGTTGTCCCCTGAGAGCCAGTTAAACCAGCACAATCTCACACCCTACCCAGGACCTACCTACAAATCAGAACCTGCATTTTAACCTGGCACAAGTGAGTCGACTGCACGCTCAAGTCTGAGACGCTCTGCTCCAACCCAAAGCTTTTCTTTGCTACTGAGGAGAGAGGATGAGGGCAGGGCCCAGCCCCCCTGAGCCACTCAAAGCAAAAAGTTCTGGGAACTCACGCTTGCCGGCCGTCCCACCATGGGATGATCTCACAAAGGAGCATTTATTTTCCTAATATTTTGATGTCAGGCAATCTGTAAAAATTCCCCCTGCTATTACATTTAATTCAGCCACAAAACCAAACAAAACCCCAAAATGTAGGAAGGACAGAGTAGAAACAGGATGAAGAAGATGTAAAGTAGGACAGAAGCAGGGTGTATTTTTCACCTGTCTTCCATTACAGACCTGTTAACTGGCGGCCGGCAGGCAGGGGACTGAAGAAATGCAGAGAAAGGGCATCTCAGTGGGAAGTTTTGGTCATTCCCGATGGGAGCAGGATTAAGAAGTTAGCCTCGCCCAGGGAAAAAAGTGTGAGCTTTCCTTGCCTCCCTCGCAATGGACTAGTTTCAGCCTGGGACGAGAAAGACCTTAACCAAACAGAAATGCCCATTTCCTTTCTTTCCAAGACCACAAAGAGGTGCAGAAGCAGCTGATTAGTCAGAGGCTGATGAGCCAGAGGCAGCGGCCCAGATGGGAGCCACCAGAAACATGTGATGACTTTTTCATGTCTCTTAAAGGGCAGCCCTTCACCTTTTCAGCTGGTGGTATTGTTTGGAAGTGGTCAAAAGTTACTCAGAATCAAATCAGGTGACTGAAGTGGGGAACCAAACTCAGTTCCACTTTAGGAGACAAATTCAAAATGTGGCCACAACGTGACATTGCTGGTCTTCTCATGTGGGTTGTCACCTTGTTCTAAAGGCGGTTCCTTACAAAACCCCCAGTGTGGGCTGGGGCACAGGCAACAGCACGGGGAAGCCTGGAGTTCCTAGGCGCCTCCTTTGAAGAGCAAAGTGTTTCTGTGAGAAAGCAGGCCCCTGGTGATCATGGCTCCTTTGTGGAACCCCCACCCTCACCTCAGTTTGCCCGAGGTGGTCACCCATTCTCAGGCACAGTACAGGGGGCTGTTGTGGGTGCCAAGGAGGAAGAGAGGGTCACCCCTGGGGTGCTGGCTATGGCAGGTGGTGGAGGGCCAGCAAAGAAGGGGTTGGCCCCTCCCCTGCATTTTTTCTCTGTGGCTGCCATAACAAAGTACCACAGATTGGGTGGCTTAAAACAACAGAGATAGAGTCTCTCACCGTTCTGGAGGCTAGCAATCTGAAATGAAGTGTCAGATGGCCACACTCCCTCAAGGGGCTCTGAAGGAGAACCTACCTGTTGCTTACCTCCTCCAGCTTTGGGTGGCTGCCTGCATTCCTTGGCTTGTGGCCACATCATTCTGATCTCTGCCTCCATGGTCACATCACCTTCTCCTCCTCTGTGTCAACTCTCCCAGTTTCCCTCTTAGAAGAATACACATGATGGAACTCAGAGCCCACCTGGGCAATCCAGGATAATCTCTTCATCTCAAAATCCTTACCTTAATTGTATCTGCAAAGACTTTGCCATATACAGTCACATTTACATGTTCCAGGGATTAAAACCTGACAACTCTGGGGGTCATTATTCACCATCCCACAGCGGTATTGGGGTACCCATCCTTGTTGCCAGGAAGAGCTGACAGGTAGTAGCTCCGGCTGCTCTGCCCCTCCTTCTTTCATCCCCCACAGGCAACAAAGGGGGACCCCACTGCGGCCGTAATCCAAGAGTGAGAGCAGATCACCTCCCTTCCCTGCTGGCTCTCTGGAAGTTCTCTGTGTGTCCGGGGGGGTCTGAGTGGCCCAGAGAGCTCAAACTGGCACAGTCTCCAATAAAGTCCATCCATTTTCCTGGCTCCAGCACTCCCTTCTCCACCTGTCTCAGGTGAACCACGAACTGGCCATCTCTGTGGCTTCCATGACTGCTAACTTGCAGCTCCATCCAACTCTCATTCAGTCCTGTGACTCTACACTCTTCAGTCCTCGGGCCCACAGTGAGGTGTGGGGCCGATCACCTGGGAGCTTGTTGGAAAGGCAGAATCTCAGGCCCAGACCTCCTGAATCAGAATCTGCAATGTAACAGAATCCCCAGGGGGTCCTGAGCAAGTTACAGGGAGAGAAACACTGGTCTAAACCCTAAGACCGTTCCCTTTTCATCAGTACAACTGCTCACTCCATTCAAGTCCCTGTCTTTTCTCTCCCAGCAGGAGAGTGTGGACTGCCAAAGGGGCGTGGGATTTGGAAGCAAAGCAGCGCTCGCTCACTTGGTTTCTCTTCCTGATACTTAATGTACTTTGAATTTCAAATAACATTTTAAAACTTAGCTTGGGTTGTTATTCTCATCGAGGGGTGAGGAAGGCAAGCTTGTGTTTAACAAAGTTGAGAGGTGTTTCTCCTGACTGAGTTCACACAGGCACTCAGAGCAGCAGACTCAGCCTCCCCGGCAGCCTGCCCAGTAACCTCTAAGGCCAATCTGATTCCTGCCCTGGTGGTGGGAACATCTGTTGTTTATCCACCAGTAACTCTCTGTCCTTTTCTCTAGTCTCCCACCTGGGAGGGAGCTTCCAATTACAGCATGCTCACCTTCCTCCCTTCACCCTTCACGTGCCCCTGGTCACATGGTAGTCACATGACTCCAGCCTGCCTATGTAAAGTACTCTGTGCCCCTGACCACAGCAATTGGTGCAGCTTTGGTCATGTGACTGAAACTAGACCAAAGTCCTTCCCTGGGTCTTTTCATTCTGAATTTGGGAAAAAATTTCTCTCTGTTCTTCAGGGATCTTTAAACTGGAATGTCAGTCAGCACTGTCACACCAGGCATACCCTCTCGTGGCAGCCTGCCATGTAGAGGTACCTGTCCCATGGCACCCTTCCCCCCAGAGGGTCCCTGCCACATGGAGAATGCCCACCTGCAGTGGGAGGAATTGCGGCAAGCACAGAGAAGCCTGGCTCAGAGTCAGAACAGAACAGGGATTCCTGGCTCCGCTCCAAAGCCCCATTCGAGTCCTGAGGTCATTGGAGTCACTTCTCCAAAGTCCTCCTGCCACATTCATTTTCCTCTCTAAACTGGTTTGAATTTGGTTTCTGTTTTTTGCAATGAAAAAGACCTAACACATTCCCATCTTGAAACCTCTTTTTTTTTAAAGATTTTATTTATTTATTTATTTTTAGAAAAGGGAAAGGAGGGAGAAAAAGAGGGAGAGAAACATCAATGTGTGGTCGCCCCTTTCACGCCCCCTACTGGGGACCTGTCCCACAACTCAGGCATGTGTCCTGACTAGGAATTGAACCGGAGACCCTTTGGTTCACAGGCCAGCACTCAATCCAATGAGCCACACCAGCCAGGGCCCATTTGAAACCTCTTCATGGCTGCCATGCCGGGGGACAGGGCCACACCCCTCATGTTGGCATTCAGAGACCCTGCCATCTAACTCCATGTCCCTCACTTCCTCCCATGGAAGCAAAGCTTCTGCACTCAGAACTCTTCCAGAGTTTAGGCCTGTGATGGGACATTGCAGGCCCTCTTTTTCCTCCCAATATTTCAGTGTCTGCACCTGGACAACAGCATTGCAATAATTTGCATCTGTGCTTCCCCTTCCTAGGCTGTGAGCATCACAGAGGGACAGTAGGCCTTGTAGCCCTGGGGGCCAGTGGATTTTGGAATCACAGGACATCCTTAGCAAATACTGTGGTTGGAGCACCCAAGCTCCATGTGTGGCTTTTGAACTCTGTGTCTGTGAACACACTGAGTTTCAGTGAACATTTATGAATATGCTCAGGAAGGCTATACGCTTCCTCTGTGCCTTGGTGTCCTTGTCTATGAGAAGGAGGACCTCATAAATTTCACATCATGAGCTTGTCCACAGGTATCTCTGTGCCCACAAAGCCTTTAGGATGGTGTCTGGCATCCACTGTAAGCCTCTCAGGGGATCTGCTTGGTTATTTACAATTTCTCCCTTCCCCCAACTTCTCTTCCTTTTTCTCATCTTCTGTTATTTCTTCACACCTCTTCTCTGTCTCTCAGCAGAGGGGGTTACTAGACACCACCGGCACCTGTGCCTGCCACACGAGAAATGCTGGGGGCTACCTATTTGGTAGCTGAGATCTGCTGAGATACCCCCCAAGTAGAAAAAGCACCCCACAACTCTGTCCATTCTGCTTGCTTCAGTCCACCCTCACCCCACCGCCCCCAATTTAGAGCCTATTTGCAGCCCGGTGACCCAGGGCGCTGGTGCCCTTATCCCCTAGACATAATCCGCAGTTTATCCTGTGGGATCCGCAAGCCTAAGACCCTGTGGCAGAAGCTCAGCAGCTGTGGTGTCTGAGGGAGTCAGCACATGATTCCGTCCTGGCCCGAGGAAGGTTTTTCCTTGGAAGGTAAAAAGATGCGTTCCCTTTGGTGCAGTATGTTTTTGCTCTGACTACTATATCCCCGCAGTCAGATTCACTTAGTAAATATTAACATATGAACAGTCACTGCTACCATCTGGATTTACTCTCTGAGAGGACAGGTGGGTCATTAAATTGTCCTCAAGTAGGCGGCTCAGGGACCTCCAAGTCAGGGCAGGGTCCTTCCTGGTGGACCCCCAAAGTCAGCAGGAGACAACACATCTAGAATGTGGCTTTTTCACAGCTGGGTCGTCCTGCCAAATCTCACACACTGAACATTCAAAATGAAACTTACTGCTGTCACTCTGGCATGGGGAGACTGCCATTGTGGGGGGCAAATGGCAGAGATGTGGAGTACCTCCTCGTCACATCCTTCTGGTATTTTTGCCTGTCTTTATTTCTGTCTGCTTCTCTTAATAACAGCATCCTAATTTTCCTTAGGAAGGACCCCATCCTTGTGTCCATTCAAGGGTGTGAACCCAGACCTGGCCACTCAAAAGGCCCCATCTCCCACCAGCTGTCATTGCCCTGGATGGGCAGGTCCCCAAAGCCAGGCTACAGAGTGGCTCCTGAGCTTACCAGAATCTCAAGTTGAGCCAAGACATGGAGAAAGGAAGGTTCTAGATGACTTTTTCTGAATGGCCAGATCCAGCCCCTTCTGAAACTGACATCTGCGGACCAGTCCAGACCAAGAACCGATAAATTCTCTGTGTTGCACAATGGGCTAGGCCAGGATTCCTGATCCTGCAACAAGTCGACCTGACTAATGCCCTCCCCTTCTTCACGTCTTCCTGGATTCCTGGATCCTAGACCCTGATCCGCCCCTTTGCCCACTTGCACGTGTTAGTCTCCTAGGGCCACCCTAGCAAATTACCACAGTCTTGGAGGCGGGGCTTAAAACAGCAGGAATTTAGTCTTTTACCGTGTGATGGCCAGAAATCCAAAATCCAGGGGTCAGCAGAGCTGCACTCCCTCTGAAAGCTCTAGGGGAGGAGCCATCCTGCCTCTGCCAGCTCCTGGTGGTGCCAGGTGTTCCTTGGCTTGTGGCCACATCACTCTGATCTCTGCCTCCGTCTTCATCTGGACTTCTTCCCATTGTGTGTGTCTCTCTGTTTCCCCTCCTCTTCTTGTAACGACATGATTTTAAATAGAGGTCCTTCACTAATTACATCTGCAAAACCCCTATTTCCAAATAAGGTCACATTCACAGGTTCCACATGGACATAGTTTTGAGGGGAACTCTTCAACCCACTGCCATATCCCATTCTATACCCCCAGGATCCTGGTCCTGTGATGCTCCCACTTTGCTTTCATGCCCTATGACGTCCCTGGCACTCAAGCCCATTTGGTTCAGGGTCCTCACCCCCCAAAAATCTAATCTCCCATTCCAAGGACTCCCGTATACCACTTTAAAATCCCAAGAATGTATGGGAAAGAAATGAATGTAATATTGATGTTATCAATAGGTCATAAAGTGACACCCACTTCTACCTGCCCCCCCCCACCTCTGGAGCAAATCTGCAATAAACCAGAAAGGCCTGATGAGAATAACAGAAGGGAATAACAGAAGCAATAAGAAAGATCTGTCTTTTAGGGAATTTTTGGTTTGGTTTGGTTTTTATTTTTAACTGTGGTAAAATACATATAACATAAAATTTACCGTTTTGGCCATTTACAAGTGTACAGTACGTGCAGTGGCATTAAGTCCACTCACAGGGCTGTGCTACCATCGCCATCACCCGTCTCCGGGACTTCTCCATCTTCCCCAGATGAAACTCCCCATGTCTCCCGACCCCTGGCAACCCCCATTCTACTGTCTGCTTCTGTGAACTGCCTCCTCAAAGTACCCCTGCAAGTGGCATCATATAATATTTGTCTGTTTGTGACTGGTCTCTTTCACCTGGCACACGTCCTCAAGGTTCACCCATGTTGTGGCACGTGTCAGAATGTCCTTTGTAAGGCTGAATAACATTCCACGTTGTATGGATAGACCACATTTCGTTCATCCATTCTTCTTCTGATGGCCACCTGGGTTGCTTCCACCTGTTGTCTGTTGTGAATAGTACTGCATAGAATGGAGTGTACAAATATCTCTTTCAGATCCTGCTTTTAATCCTTCTATGTATATACCCAGGAGCGGGACTGCTGGATCGTGTGGTAATTCTATGTTAACTTTCTGAGAAAGGACTAAATTGTTTTCCACAGCGGCTGCACCACTCTCCACTCCTAGCAGCTGTGCCCAAGGGTTCCAGTTTCCTCACATCCACCGAACACCTGCTACTCTTGCAGTTTCCAGTAGGCTGTCCTGATAGGTGTGGGAGACACTCACTTCTGTGTGCCTGGTGAAAGGGTCAGGCCAGTGTCCCAGCCCTCCAGACAGCTCACGACCCAGTCAGGCCAGTTTTCCGACCCGCTGGGCTGCCCATGACTCAGTTGTCCTCACTCACTTGCTAGCCCGAGGCCCCATAGAAACTCTCTCCCACCACACACAGCAGACATCTGGCGCAATGGGCGGTGGTGAGACTGACCTTCCTCCTGCACCTGGGAACAGCCCAGACCTTTACCTCACCCACTGTCCTCCCTCACATCCTGAAACCCTGAGGCACCCCCCTGGAAGAACAAGAGACTGACCCCTCCCCTATCCCCTCACAAACTCTGCGCTTGTTTTAAAAACCCCATTCCTGCCTCCCCTCGGGGGCTGCATTCAATCCCAGCTCAGCCCGCAGTAAGCGCAGCATCAGATAAAAACACTTGGATCAGATCATCCGGTTCCTCCCGCCTCTGTTTTTCATGAATTTCTAACTCCTGGCTCTCCAGGAATGCCAGCATCATGGATGAGTCCTGCACCCCAAGCTCCGAGTCCACGCTGGACAACCTGTACCAAGAATAAACAGTCTGGTGGGGCTCTGAGGAGCCAGGCTTCCGGTGGACGTGGGATTTCAGTGGAACCCGCAGAGAACAGAGTGTCTGGACGTGCAGAGAACAGAGTGTCTGGACGTGCAGAGACACAAGAGAACATTTCCTCCAGGCAGAGGTGGTGAGTCTCAAGGCAGCCTCCGCGAAGGTCAGGGCTGCCGGGCTGAGGCAGAAAGATTGACGTGAAGTCAGGAGACCAGTGATGTGGACATGATCTTGGACATGGAACCTGGGGTGAAACCATAGCTACTATTAAAGAGCCAGCACTGTGTGGTAAGGTCTGCCCCGCCCACACCCTCTCGTCTGGCCTCACAGGTCCTTGTGGGCAAGTGTTCCATTCTTCCTTTTATGGGCGCAGGGCCCAATACCCAGAGAATTAAACTGTGAGTTCACGCAGCAGCTTGGTTTCATATCCAGCTCTCTCTAAAACCTGTGTTTTTGACTCTAAGACTGGCTAACCTCTGTGACCTCAGAGACTTCTAGAACTTAATTTTTAGTAATTTATGAAAGGCAATGTGAAGCATCAGTTTCAAATCTTACCAGAGGGAAAAACCTCACATTGCACATGTGCAGTTTACAGAATTACCAGCAAAAGCAAGCAAGGAAACACTGAAAATACAAAACTTCCATTGACTCCAGGCCGAACTGAACCCTTTGGAGGGGCTGCTAAGCCTTTGCTGGTGCGGGACAGTTGGCATAGGCAGGCGGCACTGGTTTCCACAGGAGACTGCTGAGTGCGGGATGAGCCTGTGGCTGCGAGGCCCCGGCGGCTGGCACCCTGGCCCTCCCTGCCCCTGCGCTCCCAGTGACTCCTGTATTTCCAGAAGAAAAGAGGTCCTGGGCCCCCTAAGCAGCGTCCAAGAATTGCTGAGTTAGAAGACAAAACATTGTCGGCAACGAAGTTTTTTTTCAGAACTGTACAAATGTTGAGCAAAATTTCGTTCCGTGTCAGTTTACCACAAGAACGAATCACAGGGCTCCTAGCACTTTAACATTCCCCTTGCACCTGGTACCCTGCACTCCTGAAGGTTCTTGGCGACCCTATTCATTGCTCTGAGTCCCGGCTTCTTCACCTTTAAAGCCAGAGGTGGGCTGATTGGCTTGAAACCCATGCAGCCAGCTCTGAGGGAAGGTCACAGCCGGTGTGTCCCTCTGTGGTGAGAGCGGCTACTGTCCAGTAGAAGGCAGACAGTGTCTGGGGCAGAGGCCGGGCATGTTCGCTAACTGCCCTTTAGAAACATGTGTGACCCCTGAGCTCAGGGCTCCCCACAATGGTGCAAACCCCTGCGTGGCAGCCTCCGCTGAGCCCTCCCTGTCAGCCCTGTGGGACTTGGGGACGTGAGAACCAATGCAATCACTAAGCTTCTATTCACCATGTCTTGTATTTTTAGAATTCCGATGCCGTGACATCTGGAGGCTTGCTAACCCTGCAGGGACCGCCCCTCCAGGGCCAGCTAATTCCTATACATAATAAATGTCTCTCCTACGAGTGTGCTTTTCAAATACAAACCAACCAACCCAGAACTGGCTTCCCAAACCCCTCTTTCATAGGGGTCCCACACTCCAGGCCACTGTCTGTCTGCTCTAGTCTCCCAGGGCCAGGTACCAGATGACTGGGACACCCCTGTGGCCCGGAGCACCAAAGCAGCCAATCCTAAACCTGCTTACCCCACCTTGTTCCTTCCCATGGAAACCACACAAAAAAATGCTCGTTACATTTTTCCATGGCTCCCCCTGCCCTGCCCTACCCTGCTGCTTCCCTGTGCGGTCCATGTGATGTGGCATGCTCCCCACCCCTTGGGAACTGTCCCACCCCTTGGGAACTGTGAACCTCTCTGATCAGTTGGCCTTCCTATACCTCAAATTTCCTATTAATAGACCTCATTTTAAAGCAAAGCTCATGCTGCTTGCTGTGCCATGAGTAATAGAGTTCTCTGTCCCCGACCCAGGAGTCCTGTGGCATTTGGGAGCATCCATGGTACTGACAGTCCAGGCTACATTGTGAGCCTGAAGGCAGAAAAAATGTCAGACCCTTCACAGTTCTGACAATACCCAGGCCCTATACACAATGGTTCATAGGAGCTGTGCCGTGTGAGGGAAGAAACAGAAGATCTGGGAACAAAGAGGACACTTACTCCAACCTTGTGGTCAAATTGCATGCGAGAAAAAAGATCCTCTTGAAAGATCAGTGGTCAGAGAGCAGGGTTCTCTGGCTTCTCCAAAAGGTGGAGGGAAGTTTGAGGTCAGAGGGGATTTGTCAGTCACAGCTGTGGCCATTCTATCTAGGGCATGTCCTCCCAGCCTTTGATGCTCAACACGAACCCCCTGGGGGCTGTGGGAAGGCATTTCTGATTCAAGAGATCTGGGCTGGGGCCCAAGACGCTGCATTTCTCACAAGCTCCCATGCTGCTGGTCCTCAGACCACATTTGGTGCAGGGGTCTTGGGACACAGTCAACAGAAGTCTCACATTTACCAGTGTGCCTGGAGGATGGGGCAAGCACTTCCTGAGGCCTGTGCCTGCACCACCTGTCCCATATGAACCCACTGCCCTCTACCCACTTAGGGCACACTCAGCCTCTTTTCTAAAGTATGGATTAATTCAGCAACCAAAGTCGGACACTGGAGGCTATGCTCCCAGGGGACCTCAGCAATTTTCCAGAATGGAAGATGGGGTTCTCACAATGGCCTTCATCTCCATTCCCAGGAAGGTTTGTCTCCAGCGACCTCCAGTGCCTCAGAAATCTGGCTACTGCATCAACCACCCTGACCATACACTGAGTCTAAGAAATGTTTTTTGAATTAGTAAAAAATCTATCATCCTGTATTTGTGTATTTTGTAGCTCCAGGGGACAAGCAAAGGAAAACTCCCAACAGAGGGACCATTTGTTTATGTCCTATTTGTTCATTTATCTGCTCTTCTGGAAGCTGAGATGTTCCTATTTTTAGCACCTCCCATCCTCAAGCACGGATTTTTTTTTCCCTTCAATTTCCCTTTTTGTAAAAGTTGACATTTACAAAATGGAATACTACTCTCTGTAAAAAAGGACAACTTACCTTTTGTGACAGCACGGATGGACCTGGAGAGTATTATGCTAAGTGAAATGAGCCAGCCAGAGAAAGACAAATACCATATAATTTCACTTATATGTGAAATCCAATGAACAAAATAAGCTGACAAAATAGAAACAGACTCATAGATACAGAGAACAGGCTGACAGGTGTCAGAGGGGAGAGGGGTTGGGAGACTGGGTGAAAAAGGGAAAGGGATTAAGGAAAAAACCCTCAGAGACAAACAACAGTATGGTGATTACCAGAGGGGAAGGGGTCTGGGGGGAGGGAGAAGAAGGTAAAAGCAGGATAAATGGTGATGGGAGGAGACTTGACTTGGGGTGGTGAACACACAATATACAGATGGTGTATTATAAAATTGTACATCTGAAACCTACATAATTTTATTAACCAGTAAATTTATTAACCAGTTCACCCCAATAAACTCAATTAAAACATTTTCAAAAACACCTTTCAAGTTTAAAAGAAATTGGCATTTTTCACCCTGGCAGGTATGGCTCAGTGGACTGAACACCAGCCTGCCAACTGAAGGTTGATTCCCAATCAGGGCACATGCCTGGGTTGCTGGCCAGGTCCCCAGGAGGTGCATGAGGGACAACTGATCAGTGTTTCTCTCACACCAATGTTTCTCTCCCTCTCTTTCTCCTTCCCTTCCCCTCTCTCTAAAACTAAATAAATCATTTTTTTAAATTGGTATTTCCCACCTATAAACTGCAAAGTCATGTCATATGTCACACGTTCGACAGGAGGAGACAGTGGGGGCAGCAGCTCAGGGTAGAGGCCTTCTTTCCCACAGCCCCCAGGAAATATTCGCAAGGCAGAAATGGGGGACAAGAGCAGCCCTGAAGTCAGTAAGCCCGTTCCCGAAGCAGCCTCCCAGGAAAAGTCCCAGCGCTTTCCTCTGGGGAGCCAGGGGGGAAGTGCCCCACCTCCACACACCCAGTTCCCTTTCCACTCCCAGAGAGGAACATGTGGGTGTTAACCGTAGAGTCTCCTCCCTGGCCTTGCACCTCTGCCAAGTGAACTTGACCAAACGCTAGTTTATGGCCCACTCACTAAAATATGCGGGGCATGTGAGCTCAGCACAAACCTGCATTGTACTCCTGTAAAAAGATTTGAGGGGAGGGTGGAAGCAGGGGAGGGAGGTGGGTTTGGCTGGGGTGGGATAGAGGGATGGGGAGAAAATGCAGACAACTGTAATTGAACAATAAAACAATTAAAAAAAAGAAAATACAAAATTTTGGTCAAAATAGATGTTCTTTTAAATACTTTTATAAAGATTTCAAAATTGTCCTTCAAAAAGTCTCTGCCAATTTTGTGTATTTACACTACTGTATGAGATTGAAAAAAGTAGTTATATCTTGCTTTAATATTCTAATACACTAATAATTTTAATAAAATATTTAACTTGTTTGTTAAAAAAAAAAAGATTTGAAAGAGGATCATTGTCAAAACTGGGGCCCGGGCTCAAGAATTTTCTAGCCCAAACTCACTGGAAGAACATGGGCAAGTCTGAATTCTCCAGGTCTCCGCTTCTCCATGAATGATGTGGGAACCATAAGTGCATTGCACACGCACGGCCATTACACTCCTGGAACTTGAAAGAACCATTGCGCACTCCAAGTGACTAATTCGTAGCTTAATCATTTGTGAAAGCTAATATATCCATACAAGTTACCATAATTATAGCAGCTCCCTCAAAAATGGGAACACCAGGGTAATCATAATCATAACAACAATAATGCAACACTAGAATATAGAAGTTTTCCAAGGCGTTAATCTTCTTAATGCCTCTGTGAGGACTGGAGGTGGCAAATATTAATGTAAATATAAATATCATCATCAGGTATCTTTAACACACACTTAGCGTAGTCTTTACAAAATTGAAAATATCATTTTACCATCTTGTCTCCCTCCTGAAATGAGTAGAAAAAAAATGTTCCTTATTTTTTCTCCCAATGAGCACATTTTTAGCTATGAAAACCTAGCAATACCTGGGTAGGGAGGTATAGTGAGTTGAATAGTGCCCCTCGACCCCAAGTGCACATCCATCCAGAACCTCTGAAGGTGACCTTATTTGGAAATAGGGCCTCTGCAGATACAGTTAGTTAAGACGAGGTCATCCTGGAGTAGGGTTCTAAATCCGATGGGGGGTTCCTTGTAAGAAGAGGAGAGGACACTCCCA
Organism: Desmodus rotundus; assembly: GCF_022682495.2. Lineage (NCBI taxonomy): Eukaryota > Metazoa > Chordata > Mammalia > Chiroptera > Phyllostomidae > Desmodus > Desmodus rotundus. The sequence goes on along the minus strand of NC_071387.1, from coordinate 184,564,016 downwards.
TATGCACACAGAGGCACAGACTCTAGAGCCAAATTACCTGACTTCACATCCTAGATCCACTACTTACTAGCCATGTGATTTGGGGCAAGTTATTTCTCCTTCTTCTGCCTACATTTTCACATCTCTAAAATGGGTATAATAGTCCTTATTTCAAAATATTTTTGTGAGAATTAGGTGAATTATCATTTTTAAGGCTTGGAATAGTGCCTGGCACATAGAAGCACTACGGATGAGTTAAATTGTTTTCGGGTCTTTATTTTAATCCTCAATCTCCCTAAACCCTTAAACAGCACTGCCCTACATCAGAGTAAACTGTACAAAAACTCACAAGCCTTTGTCCTCTTTGACACACAAGGGTTCTTTAAACTTATCGTTTTCTTCACTTTTCATTATTGCTTCACAGGCAAACAGATCCAGGAAACCTTAGCTCAGACTTCTCAAATCCCAGATGGCTTCTAATTTGTTACGTTGGAGAAAAAAAAAATGTATTCCCTAGCAGATGCACAAGGAGACTGTGTTGTTAGTCACAGCTGCCACCTCCACACTTTTCAGCACTAAAAGACATTTTTGCAAGCACTAAGAATCTCGATTCTGAAAGCAAAAGCAGAACAGTGAAGCCCGGATTTCCCACGTGGACAAGGACATTTTCCTTCTTTAACTGCTGGCAGCTGGGGTGACGTGTGGAGGAGCCTGGCAGAGCTGGAATAGACATGACGGGCATTGGTCACTACCCCCCGCCATCCTCTCCCTTCCTCCATGTGATCAGTTGTGGCTGGGCATGACTCCACATCCCAGCCTCCTGTGCACTTTGGTGGGCTCACGTGACTGCGTGCACCTTGCTGGAATGCAAATGGAGGTGACAGGCACCACTCTTGAGCCTGCGCCTTAAGGCATTGAGCAGTGCTCCTCCATACCTCCACCTTCCCGTGAACTGAAACCATGCGGATGAGGGTGACACCCTACGTGATGGTAAAGCCACAACATGGACAGAACCTGGGCCCCTGAATGACCATGGGGAGCAGAGCAGCCTGTCATCTTGGACCCCTCGTGAAAGGACACTTATTTGAGAAAGTAAACATCTGTGTTTTTTAAGTCACTGTCACAGCAGCTTAGCTTGTACCCTAATTAACATGAGGCCATGGAGTCCACTCCCCTCAGGTCACAGATGAGGGAACTGAGAGCTGGGGTGATCCCCCCAACCCCACACTCATCTGCAGAGCCAGGTCTAGAGACAGCCTTTCAGCTCAGAGTCCTGTGCTCTGTCCACTTCACGTGGCATCATGTCTGCTCCTTGGAGACAGGCCCGTGTCATCTCAGGTCTCTGCAGTTATTCATGCAACCTTAGCACCCAGTGCCCACGTGCTGCTGGGAAGAGTACCTATGTCTGTGTCCAGTTGCAAGAGAGAAACCACACGGTAAGTCCCACAGGGAAGTTTAACGCAGGAATCAGTAACTATAACAGGACTGGGCTACGAGGAACTGGCTGGTAAGAAGTAAAACAAACACTAAAGAATACCTAATAGATATATAAGGATCAGCCATGGCCCCAAGGACTGGGCTGCACCCCCCAGTGCTGAGACCCAGATCTCACTGGGGAAGATGTGGCCGTGGTTAATGAATGGCAGGGAAGCAGCTGCACTGCTGGAAAGCGTGCTCACGCAGAGACAGCTCACTGGACATTCTCTGCATGAAACCCGAGAGGGGCTATTGGGGGAAGCTGCCAGCCACACAAAGAACAGTGAGCAGGCGATAGCCCAGGACATTTAGGACACGTTTATGGATACATAATAATAAACTTCTGCTCATCTTTGAAACTTTTTGTAAACTATGTGATTCATCTAAATATACAACTCAAAAATACACATCCATTTTTAATATAAGGTCATAAGAAACATAAAATCAAGACTCAAGTTCAGTGGTGTCTGTTCATTTACAACTTGGGAGAAACTGGTCAGAAACTGCTGCATGACAAATTATCACAAACTCAGTGGCTCAAAACAGTCCACATTAACTATCTCAAAGTTTCTGTGGGTCGGGCATCCGAGGTGAGTCCTCTGCGCCCATGGCAGAGACGCCTCATGGAGCTGTGGGCTGAGGCTGAGGTCTCACCTGATGCTCAGTGTTCACTTCCAAATCATCCAGGTTGTTGGCAGAATTCAGTTTCTTACAGTCATAAAGCTGAGGTTCTGATTTCTTTGCTGGCTGTCAGCTGGAGGTGACTCTCAATGCTCAGAGGCCACCCACGTGTCCTCGACACCTGGCCCTCTCACAACAACAGCTAAGTTCTTCAAAGCCAGCAGAAAATCTCTCTGTAGTCTGCCAGGGCTGTATCTTATGTAATGCAACGCAAAAAAAGGTGTAACTATCCCAATACATGCACGGGTCTGCCTGCACTCAAAGACAGGAGGTTCTTCAGGGTGGGTACAGCAGGGGGCAGAACCTTGGAAGCCATCTCAGAATTTTTTTTTTAATTTATTGGAGTTACATTGCTTAATACCATTATATAAGTTTAAGGTGTACAGTTTTATGATACATCATTTGTGTATTGTATTGTGTGTTCACCATCCCAAGTCATGTCTCTTTCCAAAACCATTTACCCCCCACCTTTACCCCCGAGCTTATTCTGTTCATTAGATTCCACATATTAGTGAGATCATATGCTATTTATCTTTCTCTGACTGGTTTATTTCATTTAGTATAATAGGCTCCATGTCCATCCATGTGTTGCAGAATGTAAGATTGCCTTCTTTTTTAAGGCTGAGTAGTGTTCCATTGTGTACATGGAACAGCTTTTTCATTTCAGAATCCTGCCTGCCACAAAAACTCAGAAAGTCTGTGAAAACTGGGAAATTTATTGGGAGTGAGTCTATCTTACTCCTATTCTAGAAATCTCTCTGATCTTTTCAATGAGCCAAGATTCCCTTACTGCCCTTCCACTTCCACCATTCTCAAACCCTTCCTCCTCCCTTCCGGAATCCCTAAAGGGCTTTCTTCTTTAAGATAAACAGAAAAACAAGTCTAAATCTTGCTTTGGATCAAAGCAGAGCTGTACTCCATTTTTGATGCTGCTTTGTACTCAGGGAAATAGGATGTATCAGTCTCTAAGGTGGCTTAAAATATCAATCTATTCTCTCACAGTTCTGGAGGCCAGAAGTCCAAAATCAAGGTATCAGCCAGGCCACACTTCCTCTAAAGGCTCAAGTTTAGGATCCGTCCTGGCTTCTTCCAGCTCCTGGTGGTTGCCAGCAGTTCCCTTGGCTTGTGGCTTCATCACTCCACTCTCTGCCTCCATTTTCATATGGCCTTTTCCCCTGTGTTCCTATGTCTCAAATCTCCCTTTGTCTTTCTCTTATAAGGACACCAGCCATTGGATTTAAGGCCCACCATAAATCCAAGATGATTTTATATCAAGATGCTTAATTACATCTGCAAAGGCTCTTTGTCCCAAAAAAGCCACACTCACAGGTTCCAAGATTAAGACTTGGACATATCTTTTGAAGGGCCACTTATATGGGTGAAAGTATAGATGTAGAAGTTCAATTATATCATTGCAAAGACCAGATATTCTGCTTGACCTTGAAAAAACACGGCAGGGGCCTTGACTGCTGAGTATAACTAATTTGACAGCCTAACCTAGGTAGGTGGTGCTGCCTTTAGGACCAGGATCCTAGCCCCTCAGGACCCTGCTGCTCAGCCTCTCCTCTGCACACATCCCACCCCAGTGTAGTGACGGTGCTCCACACTGGGGCACACAGAAGAGGGGAGCTCGGGTGCACACTGGTGGCCTCTGCAGCCCACTGTGCAATGTCGGACAAGTTACTTAACTTCCCTCTTCCTCACTTGTCACATTTATAGTATGAGGTTAATAACAATGATATACACTTTATGGGGTTGCTATGAAGATGAGTTAATGTACGTAAGGTAGGCAGAATTCTAAGACAGCCTCCTAATTCCCACCCACTGGTGAACATGCCTGCATAAACCCCTCTCCCTGAGAGTCCAGCATGTATAGGTTGAACTAGATCAAATTTCCTTTGGAGATGAAAAATGGAGTCCATCAGTAATATATATGTTTAACAGAATATGTTATCGTATAATTATTAACTACTGTTATCAATAATAGCTACTACTATCTAGACCCACATCCTGATGGCTCCTCATCCACAGGAAAGGAAAAGGACCTCTCTTCCTCCCAGCTACAGGCTGCGCTGACAAGCTCAGAAAAGTCTCTGATTGGCTGAGTGTGGGTCATGTGCCAACCACCTTTGACAAATCACTGTGGCCAGGAGGGGGAGCGCTATGATGGGTCTAGCTTCGATCACATGCATACCTCTACTGGATGGATGGATTGAATATAAAATAAGTGCACAAGGTAAAGATCAAACAGTAGATAAAATTACACAGTGGAAAGTAGGCCACTTCTCAGAAGTTTCTACCAGTTTCTTTTGTGCACATATAATTCCAGAAATACTCGTAAATTATGCATCTAAAGCATGCATATAAATATGTAGAGATACAGATATGAATCGCCCCACCTGTTTTCACACAGATGATCATATCCTGAATATCTTCAATTTCTTTGTTCCAAGCACTCCTCTCCTTGCTCCACCCCACTCCAAGCCTGAGGCAGCCGACCTCTGCCTCAGGGGGCTTCCTTCCCCTCAGCCTCTGGTTGTGCTTGGCCAACAGGAGACCCTGGCAGAACCTCAGAGGGTGGGAGGCAAATGGGAGGAGCTTGCATTTATTCCCCCGCCTGCCTACATGTGGGGTTCTGGAGGGTGTCTACCCCTCTACCAAATCCATAACTGCTGCCATCTATCTCTCTGGACCCCAGGGACAACTCCCCCATCCTTTATGGCCTAGGGTTATAAAGCCCCCACGCAGCTGGCCCACAGCCCTGCCCCTCTCTCACAGGTTCCCTTTAGCCCTCCCCACACTTGGGCAGAGAGTCTTCTATGAAACCTTCCTCTCAAACACTGGACGAGTGGCCCACTCTACACTTTTCACTTGAAAATCAAGAAACAAATTCTCCCTCTCTACCAAGGGCCACATTCTTCTTTACCTTTTATTTGCGCAGAGGCTCCCCAGGCTCTGAAGTCCAACTGCCGGTGTCCAGGCACAGCCCCGCCACTTTCTACCTGACCGACTTCAGGCAAGGGGCTGTGCCGTCACAGGTGAAAGGCAGGTAGTGGTGGTGCCCCGGGTGCGGTCGGTGCGAGAATCGGATGAGCTGTACAGCCCTCACCAAGAGCCCAGGCTTAGCAGCTGCTGGATAAATGCATTTCCATCTGAGCTGGAATGTTATCCCAACCCAAATGTCCCCGAGGCCCCAGGAACTGCATTTGCCAGGGCACTTTGTGTCCACTATCTGGCCGTCTTAGTCATGTCTCTGGAAACTCCACCTCAGGTTAGGTTTGAGCATGGGGTTCAGGTCTGGGCTGGCGACTAAGTGGAACATGTGCCCATAAGAGAGCCATCCTCTATCCCAGGCCAGCTGGCTCCATCTCAGCACAGCGAAGTAAGGAACCCTTGCTCCATCTTAGTGGGGTCACATGCCAAGAATCCATGAGGCTTCTGGAAAAACCCAGCCATTCCAGGAAAGATCTCACACTAACACATCAACACCCAACCAGTTTACTTCATGGGTTGGGCCTCATGAAAAGCCAACACTTGGAAAATGGGGCAGATACTGGAAATGTTTGATGTGGAGAGAGGCCAGAGGGACAGACATGTGAGGTTAGGCGGGAGGGCCTGAGCTCTGAGGTAGGAGGGGTACCCAAGATGCCCCTGCCCTCTTAGTTCTCATTTAGTCCCCTAGGAAAAGGGATTAATTATGCTTCCATAGCCCACCTCTTGGGCCTCTGGTGAGAATCCCCTTTGATAACCACGGAGAATAAATTCTGCAAAGCAACATAATAGAGAGGATTTTCCTCAGGGAGTGTCTGAATGCCTTTCCTTTTAAAATTTTTTTTTATTTTTGTTAACTTACAGTTATCCCCATTCCCCCCCACCCCCATTGCTCTCCCCTGCCCCACCCAGCCCCCACTCCCAAAGACAATCCCCACCCCATTGTCCTTGTCCATGGCACAGATCTTCAGTCCTACAGTCCGTTTCAAGGACCAATGAAAATGTCTAAGGCGTGAAAAAAACTCCATAGGCTGCAAATTATAGAAACAGCAAAATCAAAATCAATGATTAACTTAAATGTTTATTCTTCATTAATTAAATTGAGTATGCATAAAAATCTCACTGCATTTAAAAACCATTTGTAAAGTGAGATCTTCTCACATCACAAGAGCTCACAAATGTGCCAGAGATTGCCAGGAAGTAACAGCTAATAGTAAATGAAATGAACGACTTACAGCCAACTCATTTAGTGTACAAAATCGCCAGCCCCGCCCTGCCCTGAGAGCCCCGTCACGCCAGGTAATCACGTTTCCAGTGTCACCTGCGTTTCCACCCTTCTTCTTACATATCATGAATGCCAAGCAAAACAAAACCACCACTTTTTTAAAGGTGAAAAATACAGAAGCTGACAAATAAGAGTTAGGTTAAAAGCCAAATCATTCACTGGTTGCTGCTGCAGGGACCAGGCCTTCAGACATGAACTTCAATGGGACAGACGATTCCTGAAGTCGTAAGGCCAAAGTCACCATTGGCTGATTTGCATCTTATGGCTTTTGCAATCCTGCTTTCCACCAACTCACTCCCCTGAATCAAGAGAAAGCAGATATCTTCCAAACCCACACCTCACAAACGCCAGAGATTTTATTAATGCTCAGTCTCCATCATTGTCAAAGTCTATTTTTTAAGTCATGTTAATTAGGAAAATCTTGTTTCTTGAGGTGCTGAATCCATACGGTCCCTCTGCCCCCTCTTGGTGTGAGTGCAGAACAGAGCCTGGTCCCTCACACCTGAGCCCCTAACAGTCCCGTGGAGTCCTCATCCACCCCACCCCAACCCAGCAACAAAGGAGTGTTTTTGCTGGTCTTCCTTTCAAGCTCCTTTGTTCAAACACTCCAGTCACTTGAATGGTTTATTTTATCCAACACCTTGATTACTTAATGACACTTGCAGCAAAGCTTGTGGTTATTATTTAAACCATTTGAGTGAGCTTCCCAAAGACAGTTAACAATTCAATTGGAAGCCGAATTTCCTACAGCTCTTTGTAAAAGGAATAACTGGGTCTGAAGGAGAGAGAATACAGATGATCCGACTATGTCACAGGTAGAGTCCAGCTCAGCACGAGAAGGCAAACATGTTCTCTTCAATGAGATGAGGCCCTGTGTCTGAGTATTAAACACCTAGCTGATGGAGGGTAAGCCATACAATTTGGGCCCAGAGCAGCAAAGTACCTTAACTAGGTTCGAGAACGAGATACTGGAGGCCCCCGACACAAATGGGACAGAAAAGCCTCCCCCTTCATGCTTGGTTAACTACAAAACTGGTTCATTTTCCACCTCTTTGGAGCCCAGCGTCTCTGGGGACCCCGGTGGGGGCAGTCAGCAGAAAGGCACAGCCTTTGAGGCCAGAGCTGAGCTGAGGGACCCAGAGGAAGATTCCACACTGTGTTTCGGGAGGGACTGCAGGGACAGACCGCCAAGATCTCAGTGTGGGGTCAGACCTAAGGGGATGCCTCCATATCCCTTGCTTGGTACTGATCAAGCATAAATGAATCAGGAGGCTTTTCTAAACTCAAAAAATGACAGTCTCTCTTTCCATCTTTTTGTGCCACCAAACTGGTGCACATGCATGTGCTGGCTGATGCTCTCAAGTGTATCAACAATGCCAAAAAGAGAGACAAATGCCAGGTTATTAGGCCGAGCTCCAAAGTCACTCTGTTTCGAACAGTGATGATGAAGCACGGTTACATTGGTGAACTTGAAATTACTGATGACTACACAGCTGGGGAAATTGTAAATCTCACAGACAGATGACACAAGTGTGGAGCAATCAGCCCCAGATTTGAAGTACAACTCTGAGAGCTAGAAAAAGGGCGGAACCACCTGCTTCCGTCCCGTCGGTTTGGTTTCACTGTACTGACCACCGCAGCGGGCGTCATGGACCACCGGGCAGCGAGACGAAAACACACAGGACGGAAAATACTGGGATTCCTTTTCTAGGGATATAATACATACGTGCAAGTAAAATGCCTCAGTGGACCAAAAAGAATGACAGTTTTATTCAAAGGTCTTAGGATTTGTAAATCAAAAATGCTACCAGGTAACACCCAGAGGGGTCTGAAGAAAAAAGCTGAGGGTTCTTATGGTAAAAAGCCCATTATTGACAACAGCTTGTCCTGCATGCTTAGTTGCTGGGTTGGTCCGAGATAGTGACATTCCAGATGTCAGGTCGTCTGGGCACATGAACACGCTTTCCTAAGACCTCCAGGGGGTAATCTGGAGGAATATATGTATCTCTAGGCATTGCTGCACAGCTGAAAAATTCAGATTTGTAAGTTCTCAGGCTTAAGTAAAAGAAAATCTTTTCCTCCTGCTTTGGCCCATTTGGTCTGAACCAGTTTTGCCAGCTTGACTACACAGACTCCATTTTAACTCAGCTTAGCTCTACTGACTCCATCGTGTTTTCTTCACTGGAACAGCCAGTGGGCCAGCATTGAGGGGACAGGACTGAGGTGGACATCTACCTCCAACTCTGCTGACTGAGAGTTGCCTCTAATAATGTTCTGGAAACCTAGCTTAGATCTGGCTGCTGAGATGTGTGTTCACCCTCAGAAAAAGAATTTGCATTTTGGCTCCCTTCCCGCCTCCACCCTGCAGGGATGATATATTGTTTTCAGGTGGTATCAGCTAAACAAGGACAGTACATGTTTCTGTGTCAAGTCCTTTTTGAATTTTAGGGCCCTCACAGGACCTTAAATCAGACCAAAACAATTTTGGGGACTGCAGTTTTTTTAAGGAAATTCCATCTCCAGTTCCATGACAGTCACTCTCAAGAAAGACCCAACTTTTGAGACCAGGGACAAACACTGGCAGGGCCCGGCTTACACTGTAGAGTATTTCCATTACTCATTCTATTCCCCTGCACAGACACTTGCGCAGCCTCCCCCACTACCACGCTCCCCACCAGAGTGAGGAATTGGTTACAACTGGTGAACCTACATTGGCACAGCATTATCAGCCAGAGTGCACAGTTTACGTAGCGTTCACCTTGGTGTTTTTCATTGTACAGATTTATACAACTGTATAATGGCATGTACCCACCATTATAATATTATACTACTTTTCACTGCCCTAAAACCTCTGTGATCTGCCCGTTCATCCCTACCCCTCCCTGTAGCCACTCTTTTATTGTCACCATGGTCTGCCATTTCCAGAATGTTATGTAGGATGTAGTAGGAATCAAAAGGTGCGTAGCCTTTTCAGATTGCCTTCTTTCACTGAGTAATATGCGTTTAAGTTTCCTCCATGTCTTCCCTGCCTTGAGAGCTGATTTCTTCTTAGAGCTGCACAGCATTCCATTGTCTAGGTGGACCACGCATCCGTCACCCACTTCATTTTCTTCCATTACCCAAACACCACGTGCTTTTCTGATAGAATGAGATAGTATCCTGACTTGTCTTTTGAGTTCAAACGTTCACATTAGCAAGTTTATTTACAACAATATTTATCTATTCTGTCTTATAAAACTCCATCCAAAAATACCTTCTGGACCTAAGCCAGTTTGGCCCATCAGCAATTTGATGAGAATTTTTGGTGAATGTGAGTGGCCTCCAGTAACAGGATGATGAGGGGGTCTGTGTTCCTCCCCAAAACCTCCCTGAAAGATCATTAAAATGAAAGCAAATCTCATCCCAAATTCATGCCAAGTGAACTGGGGCAAGCAGAGGCTCCTGGCTCCTGGGGAGGGATTGCACTACCATCCCCCCTCCCCCGCAAGCAGAGTCCATTAAATGCTCCCGGACCGCTCTAGAGAGCACATTTTGAGATGGAAACAAGAGAAAATGGAGTAACCCAGGAGGCCGGCCGGGATGGCAGTGTATCTTCTTGCTAGCAGAACTGTCTTCGGGACTGCCTTTCTGAAGAGCAGGGCAAGTACAAGTCCATTCAGCTTGACTCCCAAGTTTTTGACGTGAACCTTGATTCCAGTGGGACACGATGTTCTGGGCCTCATCTGATACGTTCCCTACCCAAGGCCCTGAATCAGGCCTGGTCAAGGACTCCCTGGCTCCTTTCCATGGAGAAGGGTCTCTAGGGCCCACAGCCTGGCCATTAGAAGGGCTCCCTGAATGACTGGACGGGTCACTGCTTCTGCGCAGAGACTATGATTTCATACAGACACTTGCGGTCACAAACCAGGACTACAGGGCTTTGATTTAACCTTATCTATTTTACTTTATATCTTCATTCTTCCATGCCAAAAACCCAGGGTAACGACACCAAAATAGTCACTCATTTTCTATTACCACCAGTAAGAGTGACTGAAAGGAGATGGGGATTTTTAACTTTTCTCTAATTTTTCCCCCTGAATATTGCACTAGGAATATTCAAATAACTGTGCTGTAAAGTCACTTGGAATAGTTCCTGTGGAGACACCAGCGACTGGATACACAGTTAAGTTCAGTGATTTCATTTTACTTTCAATTTTCAGTCATGTCTTTTAAACATGACTTTGCTTTATGATCATGGAAAATATTTACAGGATTCCCAAATCAAATCAACACAAAGGTACATTCAGAGAAGTCCAGCGTCAAGCTCTGCCTCTTCCATCCCACACCTTCCACCTCCTACACAATAACATTTATTTTACGGCTTAGCTTTCTGCTGTCCTATTTACCTACCTGTTTATGTTTAGGTATTTAGGAAGGTCTGTATTGTAATGATTACCATATGCATCTTTATGTAATACCCTTAGTCTTTCTTGGATGCTGTGTGCTCGAAAATGAAATTTCTCTTGCATCTGATGTAAAGATTGTTTTAACAGATTCTTTTCATTTGGAGATGTTCCAGCCTCCAAATTTTTGATAGACGTGCCTATGTGGTCAGAGCATACATCCACTATATGCCATAGCATATCCCCTTTTAGCCATCACCTCATCTTAGTTCTGCAATAAATGATGCCAAATGCTCCCTATGGCTCTTATGCTGACCTCTTTGACATTTTCAGCTGTCTGGCTCTCTTTCTCTAGCAGATTCCCCATGAAGGGTTTGTTGGGACATATTCCCCAAGGATTTGCATGTTCAAACAAGCTTCTTTGTGGCCTTTATGTCCCAGAGCTCCTTGCCAGCTAGTTCCATGTTCCTCTTTGACAACAGTCCAGCACTGCAGGGACAAGCAAAGGGAGAGGGGCAGAACGCACATCCCTTTCAGCCTTTGTCTTCACTTTTTGTTCACAGAGGAACCCAGCAGCCCTGAGAGCTCCAGGACACCTCTGCACTGTGAAGCCCAGGTCCAGCCTTGGGGTTGGGGAGACTCTCCTGAGTCCTCAGTTCCTTTGCTGTCCAATCTGATGGAAAGCAGTTGATTCATTATATTAAAGTTTCCCTTTTCTGTCTCCTGATAGGCTAGAGTATCTTCATAAAATGAAACTGCCTTGTATACTCCACACCATGTGTTCCCCTGAGGTGGCTAATTTCCTGGCTTAAATGAACACAAGGCCCTTTCTGTGCCTTTCATCCGGCCGGCAGCAAGTGGGCAGGAACAGCTGAGTGTGCAGTGGTGTTTCGTGTTCTTCAGCACAGCCCGTTTTCTGCAGCGTTTTCCTCTCGGCACATTCATTCACTCTATGACTTACAACTGCACTGTTGCAAAATTGCAGGTTTCTTTTCTTCTAATCCCCATGTTTTGAGGTCTTACAGTTAGGAGGGAAATATTTAAATTCTTTGGGACAGTCAAGTTTTTAGAAGGCTTAAAGCAATTTTAAAATTATAGGTTCTAGCCAAGATGGAGGCATAGGTAGAAACACTTAACTTCCTCACACAACCAAAAGGATAACAACCAATTTAACAACAAAAAACAACCAGAACTGCCAGAAAAATCAAACTGCATGGATACCCAACAACCAAGGAGTTAAAGAAGAAACATTCATCCAGGCCAAGGATGAATGTCAGGGCAAAAATGGACAGCCAGGGCAGTGAGGACTGTAGCCAGGCCGCAGCTGGTGGAAGGGACTGCCTACATTTGAGGGCAGATAAGCCAGGAGGAACAACTGGGGAGCAAGACAGACCATGCAACCCAGGGTTCCAGCATGGAGAAACTAAAGCCTCAAAACCTCTGGCTGTAAAAACCTGTGGGGGTTGCAGAGAAAGTCCCAGTCTCATAGGAGAGTCCATTGGAGAGACCCACAGGGTCCTAGAATTTACACAAGCCCACCTACCTGGGAATCAACAGCTGAAAGGGCACAATCCACTTGTGGGAAGCAAGGGAAGTGACAGAAAGTGGGGCAAGAACCAAGCAAGTGGCATTGTTCCCTCCCCGAACCCTCTCCCACATACAGCACCACAACACAGCGACCTGGGTTGCTCCACCCTGATGAATACCTAAGGCTCCACCCTTTACAACATAACAGGTGCATTTAGACAAAGAAATACAGCCCAAATGAAAGATCAAAACTCCAGAAAAAGAACTAGGTAATGAGGAGATAGACTGCCTATCAGATGCAGAGTTCAAAACACTGGTAATCAGGATGCTCACAGAAATTGTTGAGTTTGGTCGCAAAATGAAGAAGTGAAGGCCATACAAAGTGAAATAAAGGAAAATATACAGGGAACCAACAGTGAAGGGAAGGAAACAAGGACTCAAATCAATGATTTGAAACAAAAGGAAGAAATAAACATTCAACCAGAATAGAATGAAGAAACAGGAATTCAAAAAAATGAGGAGAGGCTGAAGAACCTCTCAGACAACTTTAAACGTTCCAACATCTAAATCATAGGGGTGCCAGAAGGACAAGAGGAAGAGCAAGAAATTGAGAACTTATTTGAAAACACAATGAAGGAGAACTTCCCTAATCTGGCAAAGGAATTAGACATGCAAGTTCAAGATGCTCAGAGAGTTCCAAAGAAGTTGGATACAAGAAGAAACATACCAAGACACATCATAATTACATTACCCAAGATTTAAGATAAGGAGCGAATCTCAAAAGTATCAGGAGGAAAGGAGAGTAATACCTACAAAGGAGTTCCCATAAGACTATGAGCTGACTTCTCAAAAGAAACCCTGCAGGCAAGAAGGGGCTAGAAAGAAGTATTCAAAGTCATGAAAGGCAAGGACCTACATCCAATATTACTCTATCCAGCAAAGCTATCACTGAGAATGGAAAGACAGATAAAGTGCTTCCCAGATAAGTTAAAGTTAAAGAAGTTCATCATCACCAAGCCCTTATTATATGAAGTGTTAAAGGGACTTATATAAGAAAAAGAGGGAGATCAAAAACTATGAACAATAAAATGATAACAAACTCACAACTATCAACAACTGAACCTAAACCAACAAAAACAAAAACTAAGCAAACAGGAACAGAATCACAGAAATGGAGATCACATGGAGGGTTATCAGTGGGGAGGGAGAGAGTTGGGAAAAAAGGTACAGGTAATAAGAAGCATAATTGGTAGGCATAAAATAGACAGGGGCAGATTAAGAATAGTATAGGAAATGGAGAAGCCAAACAAGTTATATGTACAACCCATGGACATGAACTAAGGGGTGGGGAATGCTGGAAGGCAGGGAGGTGCAGGGTGGAGAGGGATAAAGGAGATAAAAAATTGGGACAACTGTAATAGCATAATAAATAAAATATACTTTAAAAAAGAAAAAAGAGCATTCAGAAACTATTAAATGTTTTAAGCACGGAAAATATTGTAAAAGCTTTTGAAAACTCTAAAAGCAACTTGTAAATTTATGAATAATCTCTATGTGTTGTCTATTTACTGGGAGGGTGACCAAAAGTCCAGGCAAATGATCATCTCAAATGAGGCCATTTAGTATTGAGATGAAAATATCCTTTAAACATCTCAGTGCAAAAAACAACTCTTTTAGATAATAGGAAAACATTTCTCCTGACTTTGGGTTTTCACAAGTCTTGGAACACTGATACCATTGATTGGCATAGTGGCCAATGTGCAGAGAAGCAACAAGCCAAACCATCCCCAAGCTTTCAGAAAAATTATCCAAGATGCATGTATTTCCTTACATTGATCACTCTACTGGTTCTATGTTGTGTATAAGACTGTATATAAGGAATGCAAGTAAAGGAATTGGATGCTTACTCCTGTTTAGTGGACCAATAGTTTGTCCATTTTGCTTCATGTCCATGGCTGCCCTTTGAGCAAGCACAAGTTCCTAGGTCCGTCCGCCTTTCCCAGAGAAAACCTAGATTTACTGAAAATGCTCTTCCTGGCCTGTCTTAGGTGCACCCACCACGGAGTAAAGAGCATCTTCATCTTGCTGGTCAAGTTTCCAATGAAGAAAAAGGACAGCCATTTTTAAACTGCCCATCCCCCTCCATACTCTGTAGCTTCCAAAGAGACAGTCTTACTCAATTAGATCATTTTACTGCTGGAAATGATTTGCCTTTAAGGTTTTTACAAGAACATAGTGAAGAGCAATCATTAAATAGACCCTGACCCTCCGGATGCACTGGTCACATTCCATTACCACAAAAACTCACACGATGTATGTATGTGGTTAATGACAAGTTGTAATTGGTGCCAAGTTTTTAAAAAGCACTCTTTTGACATTAAAATGTGTTCTTCTCTGTATTAATGGCATGTCTTCTGAGTTTTCTGTTTGAGGTTTTTTTAAATTTTCCTCTGTGGAATAAAGAAATCCACAAGTCCTATCATGCCATTCTTTCTAGATTCTCTAAAATAGAAACAGATAAAGACATGTATTAATAATTTCTCACAATACAATACTAATTTTATGAAACAATATGATTTAGTATAATTTAAATGCAATATAATTTTAAAATTTTACCTTAAAATTATTACTGTCTCTAACCAGTCATTATTACCTCAAAAATTAAAGCATTCTATTTTTTTTTATAAAAAATGTGCATTTATTTCTAGGTAAAAAAATCAGTACTAGTCCTAGCCATAGCAATCACACAAGAAAAAGAAATAAAAGGCAACCAAATTGGAAAGGAGGAAGCAAAACTGTCATTGTTTGCAGATGGCATGATAGTGTACATAGAAAATCCTATAGATTCTACCAAAAAACTACTCAACCTAATAAGTAAATTTGGCAAAACAGGAGGATACAAAATCAATATTCAGAAATTGAAGGCATTTTTGTACACCAACAATGAAATCTCAGAAACAGAAATCAGAGAAAAAATCCCTTTTAATATAGCAACAAGAAAAATAAAGTACCTAGGAATAAACCTAACCAAGGAGGTAAAAGACCTGTACTCAGAAAACTACACAATCATGAAGAAAGAAATTAAGGAAGACACAAACAAATGGAAGCATGTATCATGTTCATGGATTGGAAGAATTAACATCATCAAAATGTCCATACTACCCAAAGCAATTTATAGATTCAATGCAATCCCTATTAAAATACCAATGGCGTATTTCACAGATAAAGAACAAACATTTCAAAAATGTGTATAGACCATAAATGACCCCAAACAGCCACAGCAATTTTGAGAAAGAAGAACAAAGGAGGAGGGATCACAATACCTGATATCAAACTGTATTACAAGGCCACTGTAATCAAAATAGCCTGGTACTGGCATAAGAACAGACACATAGATCAATGGAACAGAATAGAGAGCCCAGAAATAAACCCATGTCTCTATAGTCAATTAATATTCAACAAAGGGGGCAGAAGCATAAATGGAGTAAAAATAGCCTCTTCAACAAATGGTGTTGGGAGATCTGGACAACTAATTACAAAAAAAAAAAAAAGAAAAGAAACTCCACCAGCAACTTACATCATATACAAAAATAAACTCAAGATGGATAAATGATTTAAATATAAGTTGTGACACCATAAAAGTCCTAGAGGAGAACACAGGCAGAAAAATCTCAGATGTTCCACACAGCAACATTTTCACCAATATGTCCCCTAGAGCAAGGGACATAAAGGAAAGAATAAACAAATGGGATCTCATCAAAATAAAAAGCTTCTGCATGGCTAAAAAAACATCAGCAACATGAAAAGGGAACCAACCATATGGGAAAATGTATTTGCCAATGATACCTCAGACAAGGGTTTGATCTACAAAATATACAAAGAACTCATGTGACTCCACTCCAGGAAGACAAACCACCCAATTAAAAAATGGGCAAAGGTCATAAACAGACACTTCTCCAAGAAAGACATACAGAGGGTCCAGAGACATATGAAAGGATGTTCAGCATCACTAGCCATCAGAGAGATGCAAATTAAAACCACATTGAGACACCACTTCACATCAGTCAGAATGGCCATCATAACCAAATCAGCAAACAAGTGCTGATGAGGTTGCTCAGAAAAGGGAACCCTAGTGCACTGTTGGTGGGAATGCAAACTGGTGCAGCCACTGTGGGAAACAGCATGGAATTTCCTCGGAAAACTGAAAATGGAACTGCCTTTGGACCCAGCAATTCCATTGCTGGGATTATACCCTAAGAACCCTGAAACACCAATTCAAAAGAACCTGTGCACCCCAATGTTCATAGCAGCACAATGTACAATAGCCAAGTGCTGGAAGCAACCTAAATGCCCATCAGTAAATGAGTGGATCAAAAAACTATGGTACATTTACACGTAATGGAGTACCATGCAGCAGAAAGAAAGAAGGAGCTCCTACCCTTTGCAACAGCATGGATGGAACTGGAGAGCATTATGCTAAGTGAAGTAAGCCAGGCGGTGAGGGAAAAATACCATATTTGTATACTATACCATGCTATCGCCAAGTAAGCCACAAGCCTCTTACCTGGCGATAAGCGAGTTAACCTGAGCTTGTGCTCAGCTTTCATGTATGTCAGCTGAGCACAGCTGACATCAGGAGGCTTTGGTTAGAAAGAAATGACAAAGATGTTTTCAAGGGCCTTAGGGCTTACAAACCAGAAAAACAGTTAGGCAATACCCAGTGTGCCAAAGAAGAAAGAGCAACTAAGAGTTCTTATTGTGAAATGTACATTCTTGAGAAGAATCAGTTCTGAATTCTTAGTCTCTAGCCTAAGATGGCAATGCCCTAAATGACTGGTGGCCTGCGTACTGGATTTCAGGCAGTCTGGATATGTGAACATTCTTTCCTTAGTCCTGCAGGGGTAAACAGAGGTTTATCTGGAGGCTTCGTGTATATGTAGGCATTGATGTAGGACTGACAAGGTCAACGTTGAAGTTCCCAGGCTCATTAAAACAGAGATAGAATTGTTTCTTCATGCCCCAACCTACTTGGTGTTAATTTAGCAGCTTGACTATAGTACCTCTATTTCATTTCTTCTTTCTATTATTCATATGTCAGAAATTTATCTATAAACAATCATCATATAAATGTTACTTTACCCCTTGCTTCTGAGCATTTTTCCATGTTATTAGTTGTGCATTGAAAGTATTGAAATGTTGTTTACCTTTAAAATCAATATAAATCATACATTTGTACAAACTTAAAACAGTATAGAAAGGTATAAAATGTAAATTAATCTTCTTAACCCTGAAAGATTATCACCATTAAAAATTGTTTGCTACTTTTCCGATAAAAGTGATTCTAACTACACAAATGGGCTATTCTACTGTTCTGTATCTTGCATTATATATTTACTGCTGTATCTCGAAGCACAACAAATCTACCTCATTTTAACAACCCTATGGAATCCCTGTGTATGGACGTACCAATTTCACATGCATCCTTCTGACAAATATTTCTCACCTGTCTTTTGTTGTTGCTGTTATTTCAAGCAATACTGCAATAAACTTTAGTTTTTAAATGCCAAAAAAAATAGCACTATATTTAAAGATTTTTCTTTATTGACAACTCAAATTTCAGTCACTAATTAACAAAGGTATCCTTTCATTTAAAAAGTTGGTTCAGTGAAATTTAAAGAACTGTCTTAAGTCTATGAAGCTTTGGCAGTCACAATAGTATCTCTTGATTTTCGTATTTTTAGATATTTTATTTCTTGAAAGACGGTAGGCATAAGTAAACTTCTACTGCTGACATCAGTAGATACACTGTAAAAATACTGAACTATAACAATGTTGACGTTCAATGTCAGTGGGGAAAATGAGATCTGTCTTTAGGGCTCACATTTTAAAAGTAAAAGGGGCAGGCACAGTTAGGCGTGGTTCTGAATCGTATTTTACTGTGGAAAGCAGCCGTCTCTTACAGGCCCGGGGGAATCACACTGTGGAGCAGTCTCATGTGGCTGCTGAGAGAAGAGTGGAGCGTTGGATAATGATGCCTGTCACCCTGACCCTGACCACTTGCCATCCTTCTCCTCAAGCCACAGAGACTGACGGCCATCTGGAGCTCCTGTCCACAGCTGGGGAAGCACCATTAACCAAGTGATGGCAGAAAATCACGGAGTGGAATTTTATGTGGACTTATACCTTAGGTAGAACACACCAGGCCAGGGTCCTTCTGGCAACAAAAGGTTACTCTAAACTTCCAGTGGCTTCCAGAGCCTTCCAGGCTAGGTCCTGGCAATGCTACCCCTTGGCCGTACCCCCACTAACCCCAGACATCTCCTTAGCCAGTGCTCCTGGTTTTCCAGCCCAGGCAGGAGTGAGGAGGAAACTGGTGGTGTCCCATGGCAGGCACAGTGGGGACAGCTCTCTGTGAGGGTGCAGACTACCACCCCACCACTCAAGAGGAGGGAAGCAGGCCGAGGGGATGGACCCCAAGTCAGATGTGGGAAGCCAACAGGTCTGGTGGTAGGACGACACCAGTCTCCCTCCTGAGGCTTGTCAGTGGTGTGAAGGGCAGGCTGGGGGAAATTGGTGACATGCTGGGCAGGGTGCAGATTGCCCTGTGCTCCAGGTTGGGCTGTGTCTGCTGAGGGCCTGGGGGTGGCCCTGGGAAGGCAGGAGGGGCTGTGGCACAGGTGTGGGAGGAGGAGGCCCAGGGGGACTAAGGGAAGGGTGGCTGTAGAGGAGGAGGCTGTGTGAGCCAAGATGGAGATCCAAGAGGGTGGAGTGTTGGGCCACCCAAGGGCCTGCTGGTGTCAGGAGTGACAGGGAGGGGAAGAAATAACTGAGGAGCCACAAGGGAGTGCTTACGAAATTGGCAGATGACAGATGAGAGAAAAGACAGTGGACTATGGAGTCTGCAAGCACAGTCAGGTGGCAGGGGCCTCAGAGGGGATACGATTTTGAAGGAGGGAGAGGAAATGGCTTGGAAGGGTAAAGAGTGAGGACTGTGGGGGTAGCCAGGGTTCCGTCAGGCAGGAAGTGAGGGAGGACTTGGCCCAGGGTTCGCTGGGGCATCCCAGATGTGGAAGGTTTGGCGGGAGTAGGAGGGGATGAGCAGCTGGGCAGTGATCGTGCACCTGCCAGGTGGGGCTTCTCAGGGGCCCAAGGGGATGTGCATCCTCCTAGTCCAGCCCCCATCCCTGGGCTCTGTAGTCCTCATGGCCCTCCAGCCCGCCTGCTGTCTGCGTACCTGCATCTGGTGTCCCCAGGATTGCAACTCCATGGGGCCTGGGGTGACCTGACCCATGGACTGCATCCCTGGCACAGAGTAGGCACTCTGAGAACATGTGCTGGGGGCAAACAGCTCCCGGTGGGAGGTATGAGGCTTGGGCACTTGAGGGCAGTGGCCCAGGAGGTGCTGAAAGGCCTTGGAGCATAGCCTCTCCCTCCCTCCTCCCTCCCTCCCTCTCTCTCTTCCTCCCTCCTTCCCTCCCTCCCTTCCTCCTGAAGCCTGAGGGAGCCGGTCTGTCCTGCCTCATCTAGAGCCTCCTCCCCTGTAATCAACAGGCTTCCTGGGCTTAAGCCCATGAGGAGCACCACCACCACCGTCAGGGAGCCTCTCCTGTGAAGCCACGGCCCCCAATACTTGGGGGGAATGGGTTGCCACCACTGCCCCACCTGCCTTCCAGACTGCTCTTCCTCTGCACACCCCTCACCAACTAGCACAATATGGGGCACACAGTCAGCACCCCACGAATGTTGCCAGAACAGAGGACGAAACTTCGTCAATGAGCCCAGCCATGCCCTCCACCTGCGGTAATCCATTCCTGCATTTCATCATTGAGAAATGAATTCTTTTCAATATGCTATGGTTTTAAGCCACTTTACACACTACACTTAAGAATCAAGATACATTTAGATAAACTTTTCTAACAGACAGGACAAGTTTTCTCCCTCTGAAGTCTGAAGAGAACCGAACCCCAGACTGCCCTGAATCCCGTGGGAAGAAAGCTGCTTCCTGCCGTAGCTGACTTAGCACAACTTGGTGACTCTGTGTGGGTACGATTCTCTCCTATCACGTCACAGCAAGATTAGCTGGGACCAAGGTAGCAGAGATAAGAGGTGAGAGAGGGGAAGACCTCTAATCATCAACATGCCCGCACACCCAGAGGGCTACTTACATATTTTCCTTTAGAGAGGTGAGGTAGACCTCCGTGTCCACAGCAGGGATATCCGAGTCCAGTCCCGACAGGTAGCGGTAGACGTAACAGAAAGTCTCAAAGGGGATGCGTGCAGGCCCCCCCTCCGGGTCTTTGGTCAGGATCTCACACAGGTGCTTCATTGCACTATTCAAGGACTAGAAATGTCATAAACAGGGGGAGGGGGTGGCAATTAATGCTTGGATTTGCTGAAACTGGTGGCAAAGACACCAGCAGAATAAACACTTGATTATATCTTACAGAAATTCTCCCAAAGTACACTATGTTCCTGATCTAAATTAAAGACCAGGTGAGTGTATACTTGCCATAAAGAAAAATAAAAAGGAAAGGGTTCATCAGGATGCAACTGGTCTGAAA
Organism: Desmodus rotundus; assembly: GCF_022682495.2. Taxonomy (NCBI): domain Eukaryota; kingdom Metazoa; phylum Chordata; class Mammalia; order Chiroptera; family Phyllostomidae; genus Desmodus; species Desmodus rotundus. The sequence continues at coordinate 184,543,134 of NC_071387.1, read as the reverse complement.
AATTTTAGTCCACTGATTTTATATTAAAATAGAAATAACTTTTAAAATGGGAATATCGATCTCCTTAAAGATACCTCTCCCACGCTGTTGTCCATGTCCATGGGTGATGCATGCATGTTCTTCGTGATGCATGTATGTTCTTCGTCTAATCCCTTCACCTTCTTCCAACCTGTCCCATCCTCCCCCTTCCCCTTGTACAGCTACCAGTCTGTTCCTTGTTTCTGTGCCTCTGGTTCTATTTTCCTGGTTAGTTTATTTTGTTCCTTAGATTCCAGTTATGAGATCCTACGGTATGTGTCTTTCACAGCCTGGCTTATTTCATTTGGCATGATAGTCTCCAGGTCCAACCATGCTGTCGCCAAAGTTCTGCAAGAAGAGGTGCATCACCATCACTATCTTCTTCAAAATCTTCACCTCCCTCATCTATCAGAGGACCGAGGTTCAGAAGTTGGCTGAGCTGCTGTCGTCAGCTTTCATGATTGGCCGACGGCAGATTCAGCAGCCTCTGCAGGTCACAGACTCTGCAACGACTGTTGGCTCCCCGAATCCTCACATCTTTGTTTCTAAAGATGGGTCCAGGCTGGGGGCAGTGACTGCGTGACAGGGAGGAAGGAACCTACTTTCATCTCAGGAGGTGCCATTCTGTGGCTTCGTGTACATGTAAATTATTACTCCATAAAACAGCGTGACCGCTGTGAGGGGGGAACCGCTGGTATGTACTTCATGCTGCCGGGCTGAGGACTTGATCCTCGTGGCAGTTTGAGTGATGACTGCACGAGAGAATTTGTGATAGAAGTACTAGAAGAAACACCACTCCAAAAGCAAAAACAAAGACTCAATGATTTTTTAATAAACCTAAGCCATCTTGATTAATGCCAGCGTCTCACAGGAAAAACTATCCACCTCCCAGTGTCCACATCTCGGCTACTTCAAAGTCAAGGAGCAAACAGTTAAGGCGCTGCCAACACCACAGAACAGGCTGTGAGCACCACCTCCTGGCAAAGCTGAGGGTGCATTGTGACTGTGTAGTGAAGAGGTTGGCAGGCAGCCGTGTAGTGGTCATAGGCCATTACGGCCAAGACAAGACACACTGTGACTCCCAAGTCAAGGGCAAAGAAGTACTATTGGAGCACATACCTGAGGGTATTACTATTACTATTACTATTACTGAGTACGTAATAGTTTTTGGATCCCATTTATTTACCTCGAATCTGGGGGACCTTGCTAGTTACATAACAAAGGTCCGAAAAAGGCAAACTGGGTAAGAAATACATGGGAGTATGGAGTTGGGTATTGAGGTAAGATAAAAGAATAATGGTTGTGTTTCCTACCAGAGTCACAGAGATGATGCCCTCTAACTGGGGCTGATGGGAAAGACCCGGGAGGGTGCCGTCTACTCCTGACCGTCCGCTGCCTATTTCCACTGTTCCTCATGAGGGCTGAGACACACTGCCTCGGTAACGCAATAATGCCAGCCTTAGACAGAACGAAAATCTCTGAAGTTTTCCTCGGGTACTCAAAACCCACTTATTTGCATGGTTTCTCCCATTTGGAACATCTGTTAATATCTCCCCTGTGTTCCAAAGCTTCCCATATGGAGTGTCCAAAGCTTCTCCATATTTAATCATATCCAACGTGGTTCTAAAAATAATGTTAAAGCCAATCACAATGAATTTTAAATCACTGAAAAACTTACGATGCTACGCTACATATGGTTCTATGTATTTTGATTAATAAATTCATAAAGTTGATTACATAAAGATACACCTCCTGAGCCAATGCAGAACCCTTCAACCCCTTTGGCCCCACAACATACCTAGGGACAAAGCACATTGTTACCAATTAGAGGGGCCACCTGTGAAGGGTGGGAGCTGGCAGGGTCCTGCTGATGCCCACCTGCCCATTGGACTCTGTGCAGGGCCCGCCCTTGCCCTGGGCCTTGTCTCAGTTCTGGAAAGCATCATGCCTGCCTCCACTGCACACAGTGTACCTGGCTCACACTCTGTCCCTCTGCCTGCACCACGCACCCTCACCCCAGCGTGGTCCACATCCTAGACTTGCAGTCCATGTGCCCATCTTCAGGGAAGCCTTCCCCCCAACACCACTAAGCCTCCAGAGCACGTGACCCAGCCCAGCCTCCCCTTCAAGCCATTCAAGCCACGAGGGCATGAGGAGACACATCCAGGGTGGGGGGACCATCACCTGTGTCAAAGACAGTGTCAGATTCCCAGGAATTTTGTGCGATGGTTGGCCATCTGTGGGCAGGTTGAAATCAGCTACGGGGGGAGCAGATCTCCATCATCCATGGGCAAGCACTGCAAACGAGGGCCTTCCTCCCAGGGGCACTCCTGAGGGCCGTCCCCAGGGGAAAGCTGCAGCTGCAGGGAAAGCCATGGGACCTGCCTGCCTGGATCAGTGACAGTACGGGGCGGGGGGCACTCTGACCCCCGCAGGAACATGCAAATGGCTGGAGCCAGGCCTGCCTACCTTCCTTCCATCCTTCCTTCCTTTTCTTTCTTTCTTTCTTTTTTAAACAACTCACTTTTGTTATCTGGTAGTTTCTGGGGGTGGGGAGTCTGCACACAGCTTAGCTGGTCCCCTTGTCAGGCTCAGTCCAGGTGTGAGCCAGGGCTTGGTTTCCACGCAGAGGCTCCAGTGCTGAGGGAACCAGTGGCAGCCTCACCAGGGTCACTGGCAGCACTCATTCCTTGTTGCTGTAAGCTGGTCTTGCTGGGATTGGCTGGTGGCTGCCCTCAGCTCCAACAGGCCACCCGCAGATCCTGGACGCGTGACCCTCTCACAACGTGGCAGCTTGTTTCTCCAGTGCACAGGGAGCTCCACCAGGTCCTCTCAGCACGTGTGTGAGAAAAATCTCCTTGTGTTTCCAACAGGGGGAGGAGAAAAGGTAGCGAGACAGGAGGTTCTTGCACAGGATGAAGCGTCTCAGAGCTGGACAAGGCATCCCCCTTCCTCTTCACAATAACTGTGAGGTGAGGACAGTGGGGCCCAGAGAGGCAAAGGTACTTACTCAGGGTAAACCAGCCAGGAGCTGAGGCAGGCACTGCTACCACACTCCCCCGCACTAACAGCTGCTGGGCTGGCTCAGAAAGGACAGGGCAGACACAGGGCCACATTCCCAGGATTCCAGGCATTGGGCTGCAGGAGGTGAAGGCCGGAGCGGAACAGACGCCTGTCACTGACAGCTGGGACTCGGGGCTGGGTGGAGAGCAGGCCCCCTGACGCTCCACTGGAAGAGGCCCTTGTTGGCTGCACTTCTGTGCGGAAGGGCAAAGCCGTCCTCTAAAGGGCCGTGCTGCAGAGAACTTGCTGAAATTGACGTTGTGTTTTACATTATGTGTTCCTTGCTCGAAACTTTGCGAAGACATGTTGTTATGTTGGATTTTGCTTTTGTAACTGACACAAGTGGAAGGGGGCCCCACCCCCGAGGGCGGGGGCCCAGCGGCTGGCGAGGAGCAGGCAGACGAGGTCTGTGTGACGGGAGGTTCCAACACTCCTGAGGAGGAGGTATTTAAGGAAAGAAATACATCCAAACGTTCTAGCATCACTGCCTTCCACAAAGGCACGATGACATTACCGGTGCTAACATTTCTGACAGTAAGATCTGCAGTAATTTTTACATCTGAAAGAAATCACAAAGCAACTCGCGTGGTTTCACACTGAGAGTTGTTTCTTAAAAGCAGATTGCTGACTCCAAAGGGCGGTAGGTAGTCAGGCTTCTTGCTCACAGCCTCGGCAGGTGGCCCACCTCTGACCTCCTGCCATGGCCAGTTCACTCTCAGGTACCTACGACCTCCCAGGGGAGGGGGTGACTGCCCCACTCGCTTTCTCGGCCAAGCGCTCCCGCCCGAGCCGCCATCTGAAACTGACGTGCAGACGTGTGGAAACACGGGTGCAGAGGCGCCCGCGGTTCCTGAGCCTCTTCCACACGCAGTTCTATGGCATTTTTCAATTTCGGAGTCTTAGCTGCCATCAGGATGACACACGGAACCCCCTCGCCCAAGCCCCCAAAGTGCCCCTTTTAGCGAGCATGGAAACAAAGGTGAGAACAATGTCTTGACCAACCCCTTCAGGTAAAATGAGGACAAACACGGTCTTGCTCCCGGAGGTGCGGCCTGACCATGCTCAGGAGGCAGGCGGATGTCATGTCAAACTGTGCTGTTAACCCCAACTCTCGTGTTTAGGAAGCCTACGAGCCTTTTCACTTCATTTTCTTATCCTCACAGGATTTCTCACTTAAAACGCGGTTCTGGGGCTTGTGGCAGGTGAGGGTGGGAGACCCACATTCTCTGAGGGGCCAGAGTGAAGCCATCCTGTTCAGGCTGGACACTGCCCTTGGCATTGTCCAGGAAGGGGACGGAGGGACCACCATGTCCAGCATCCACTGTCGTGCGTGGATCGGATGGGAGCACAGAGACAGCCCCAGTGGAAAGCGCACCCACCTCTCCTCTTCCCCACAGAGGGAGAGACTTGGGCCCGGTAATGGGCTAAGTGGTACTGGGGACAGGAGAGCCCAGAAACCCAAGAGTGGTCCCTTCCTCAGTCACCAAACAGGTCTGGGCCGGAGGCCCTCACTTACCGAGGGAGGCTGTATCCAGAATACGCTTTAGAGGCCAACTGGGGAATGCTGAATGGAAGGCAATGGGTAGTAAGCAAGGACACCCCCTCTACCCGAGACAGGTGCCACCAGCAATGTTCTTAAGCATTAAAATAGTGGATGAAAATTTTTTGGTTTGTTTTTTAAGCATGGGGATCATTTTTGGAGCATCAAAAAATTGTGAACCAAGTCCCCCATTCCCTACAAGCACTGACTGAGGAAGTCCGTAATGACATCATAGAACCACCAATGGTGCTGCAGACACGTAAAGATACAGGTCACAACATATAGGCGTAATTATTTCACCAGGTAAGCTCTCGCAGCACAGGGCAAGAGGACGGGAAGCACTACCACTCCCAACCTGCCTGAGGCAGCCCGCGAGGCCCCTGATCCCCGCCTGCAGCTTTCAACGCAACGGCAGGAGCAGAGCTCAGCGCTCCGAGAGATAACAGGACGTCAGCTCCGAGGGCACAGGGGTGAGGGCGCAGGGGCGTTGGCCTCTCTCGTTCACTCTGGAGTCCTCCGCACGAATCAGTGCTGCACAGGCGTTTGTGCCAGCATGGAGGAACGGGCTCCAGTCTTTGTGGAAATCTTCAACTCGATTCACCTGACTAGAGTGGTTCTAATCTCTAGAACGTGGAAAAAGAAAGCATCTGCCACAAGCCAGGCAGATGACGCGGCTGCAGCAGCAGGTCAGCGTCCGCCATGGAGGCACAGAGACCAGGTTCCCATTTTACAGAAATCCCACGTGAAAAAGGAGGCAGTAGTCCATTCTAACTTACTCCTCGTCATCTTGCTTCACTTCTTCATTTCCTCCTATTTGAAGGTCTTTTTTTTTAAGCATAAAGATAAATGTTAAGGTGCCAAACTACCCCAAGAATCATCTTCTGGAAGTCACAGCTTCAAGTCAGTGCTCTTCCAAGCTACCCTGCCAACGTGGGTATACAGTGGCATCAATAAGGCAAATCCCTGCATCCACGTCCAAGCCTGCTTTGGGGGTCTCCCTGCCCCTGCAGCCCCTGCCGCCAATGGCTGTTTGAACTCATCTCTGCATCTCATAGGGCGGGGCAGGCCCAGGAGAGCCAGCACCCCACTACCACCACCACTCTGAGTCTTTCACACTTGAACTTCATCCTTGATGGCAGGCAGGGGCCATGACTTTCCACAGCAGGAAGGGGCTTTAGGAGAGAGGTAGGGCAGGGGCCAACAGTGAACACAGCCACTGCAATGGCTTAATTAGGGGACAGAGCTGGACCCACATAGCCTGTGACAGGAAGAAGAGAGGCCTGCATGCTGTTTTCCACACCCCTTCCCCAATGTGCAGTGTAGAAGATAAAGCTCCATCCTTGACAAGATGTCTCCATCTAGTGTCTCGCACTGCACATGCATAAGAGACCCAATCTGCCAAACCAGTCCCTTGTGGTTTTAAATCTGGGGCTTCGTTTTCACCATCAGGGAGATAGAAATTACAAAGATGGATCCCAAGATATGAAATATTCTGCTTTCTCATCAAAACTAAGAGGCACAAACCCATAAACATTAATTCATATGTTTGATAATATGAATTCCATATAACTAATTCCATATAACTAAAATCTTGCTTTCACAGAGTTCCAAAGAAACCAAGCAACATGAAATTTTTAAATACTTAAATGTACTTGTCTTTGCCCTTCCCCATAACACCCCACTGAGCTCCGACTCCCCTGGTGACCCCGATGCTGTCTTTCCTACTTGTCAGCCAGCGTCCAGCCCTTGGCACGATTAGCCCAGGGCTGACCACCCTTGCTGTGGCTGACCGCCTCTGGGCAGTTACACAGCAAAACTGAGCAACATTAGGCAGCCACCGGCCCGACTCCTGACCTGACGGGGCTTTCAGGGTTTCTCCGCTGGAGCCATTAATAGGCAGTGAATTGCAGTGTGTTCCCACAGAGGGTATTGCATGGCAGAGGAGATGATCCACACCCATTACAATGACACAGACGGATAAATGTAGAAATCTAACTGGGAATGAAAGTGTCCCAGAAGATTACTACAGCATAATTATCTTTTCATAAATATAAACAGAACCACAGTAAGGTATTTCTCAGGGTATACATGAGGTCTGTCCAGAAAGTATCTAGCCATGCACTATGGAAAATAGAGACATTAATTGAAGAAGATACAAGAAAACTGTACATAGGACAATGATGCCTCAGTCCTCTTCAAAGTAGGCACTTTGGGACCTCACACAGTTCTCCCAATTGCCACCAGCTGCCCCATCGTATTTTCCTGAATCTCATCGACAGTCTGAAATCTCTTGCCTTTCAAAGGTGATTTTTGTTTTGGGAAAAGCTGGAGGTCACAGGGTGCCAAATCTGGGCTGAGTCACCTGGGTGATTTGACGTTTCGCCAAAAACCTCTGCATGAGACATGATGCCTGAGCAGGCACGTTGTAGTGATGAAGCTGTCGATCACCAGTTGCCCATAGCTGCAGCCTTGTACATCACCTGAATAGTTTCCACAGAGGAATGTTCCAGCTTAACGCAAAATCTGATGCAGATTCATTGCTCTACTCGCTCAGTCATTTTGCATGCGACAGCCACACAGTACGCATGCTCACACAATGGCATCTAGCGCCCCCACTGACTAGTACAGTGAAGTCATCATTATTCACGCATGCTCATTCAGGTCCACTGTCCTTGGCTACAGGTTACATCCATGTCACACAAACTGTTCTTGTTACATTAACAATGGCTGGACTTCTGGACAAACCTCGTATATGTGGTAAAAGGGAAGTGTAGGGGTCAGGAGAGCCTAGCTTCAAGGGGGTGGGTTATTGTCAGTGCTAGTGATCGTGTTAGATAGTACTCCATAAATAAATTTTTAAAAATTAAAACTAAATCAAAGAGGCTCATGCATGGACCTAAGATGAGTGAAGCAACTGAGCTCCTAGGCTCACGCACCCCTCACCTCAGAAATAGCAGGGTCATCTGGGTCTTCACTCCCAAGTCCTCGGGTCACACTTTAACATCAGCAGAGCTGCACTGTATCTGTTAGTTACTAATAATAGATTGTAACTAAGGTATAAAACAGTTCTGTGCTTCTCTCCACAGATTAGGAAAACAGATGTTATCTTTGCCAAATGATGTGTAATTTAATAAAAAGTCATCTTTTCTACAACCTACATACAGTTCAATGGTATCCATATATTTTATCTACTGTTGATATCTTCTGGTATATCGGGAACAACGTGCTAACCAACTGAGCTACCTGGCCAGGGCTACTGTTAACATCTTTTAAATTGAGATATTCATAAGTATTTAACTTCTGCAAATTAAAATAACCATAATCCTGAAAATACATTAGATATCTGAAAAACATTGCTTTTCTAAGACAAAGTTACTAAAGTAATGTGTTTCCTTCAGTCGCTGAAACACCTAAGTCATTTTTCAGCCAGGTGATTCTATGATTACACAGAATCACCAAAACGCTATTTCTAGGTACGTACCCCGCCGAGCATGCTACATCCAAGTGCTAAAAACTTCATCCACTCAATTTTGTGTTCACAAGGATCCAACTGCAAGATAGCTCTGAATTTTTCAACTGGCAGGCACAAATTTTTCCACTTCTGCTCAAGGTCAGCTAATTCCACATATTGCTTGTGGCTACACTGTTTAGAAAACACAGTATAATTTATATAAGTTTTAAAATCCACAAAATAATATAATGCTGTGAATACTTGAACACACCCTAAGCAGCCAACCCCACGCAGGGACAGGTGAACTCTGAATTCATGACCCAGTTAGCCCTGGGGAGGGAGGGGCGGGGGATGTGCGGTGGGGGAGACACCCATGCGGGGAGGGGGACAGCGAGCTCGACAACAATGTACTTCTTAAATAAGGACTGTGAAGCAAGTATGGTACAGCTTTATAACTTAATAAAATGGGCATGCTGATATTGGGTGCATGATTCTCAATCTATCTGAAATACTTCACAATAAAAGTTAACTTCAATAAATAAAATATTTGAAATCCAACCCCATAAACATGGTAACAGTTACATGGGAGAAATCTTAAAACTGAAAATAAATGTACAGCTCCTACTATGTTGAAACAGTCTATAACAATGGGTAACTTTTGTGATCTGCCAGCACTATTCTGTGTGCAAAGCTTCGGGCAATACTGGCATGTCTTTCCCCTTTCGGTGGCTATTCATTTTCCCCTACCTCAAAATCTGCAGTATAATGAGCACGATGCTGTACACCTGAAACTAACCTAATATTGTATGTCACCTGTAATTTTAAAAATGCCAGATTAAGCATCTTAATCTGGCATTTAAAAGAAATTACACTTCACTTTTCTACAATCTAATCCTGAGTAACTATTTTGGGTTCTTTCAGCTAGAGAGAGGCACTGAATACAACAGAGTCCTCTTCGAATGAAACCCAAAGGGTTATGATGGGGAAAGCACCGTGCAAGGATGACAGCGGTGGTGGCTTCCGCCAGGCATTGGGGGACAGCAGGGCTTTTGCTCAAGTAAGGCTGACTGGTACTACGAACGCTCTTATACCTGCTTGTGCAAAACTTTCAGCAGCCCTTGAGTCAGGCCGGTGTCTGTTTTCTGAGTGGCCACGGGCATTTCAATTCTGTCCTTTACAGGAAGTGGATCTCCTCTTGACAAAGCTGAAAAATACCTAACAAACAACAGACATCTCTGAAGACTCAACAATACACAAAAAGCAAATCAATTAACAATTCGTTTTCTTAAACGAACCCTGCACCCAACAGTGATTAGGGAGGAAAGCGCTGGAGTCCCAAGGCGCAGGTCAGTCTCCACTCCTCCACTCAGCTCCCCTACTTCCCCCTCCCTGCTGCCTCTCTCTCTGTCTGCAAGCCTGGGATAATGACAGTCTCTTCTGGGCCTTGCTATTTTTCCAGGGGCTGGAGTGCAGCCATTGCTGCCTATTCAACTCTAACGCAGGCAGGTCAGGGATGCCCTCTATTTGCTCCACTGGGAATGGGCTGAGCCACTATGCTAAGTCAGAGGCTGCCCCTCCCCTCCCCTTCACTCTTCCTGCCTGGTTTGTTTTTTGTTTATTTTTCTAGTATTTTTTCCCATAACTGATCCTTTCTGGGCCCCAGATATTGCTGCTTATATGGGGGACAAGAGAGGTCACAGAAATGTTTGGGGTGACAAGTCAAGAGAGGGCACACACCCAGCCTCAGGCTAGTGGGGAGGGAGGGGAAGGAGTGCCAGGCAGGTTCTTCTGCAAAACTCACTTCCCTTTGGGCCAGCATGCTGGAGGTGGCCACAGGTAATAATTTTAAAAATATGAATAATTAGAAACATCTCTGAATACATAACAAAATATAAGTAAAAAGATAGTTGATAGGCTAAAACAAATTTTGTAACTCATCCCCTTTCTCTCCACCCATCAAATTCAACTTTGCTTTCATGCTTTTAAGACAACCCCAGTCGTCTCTTGTTTATTTAATGGTTTGAGGGAGAGTCAAAACGAGGCAGCAGAGAGTCAGACAAGTGCGGACCCTGAGACCTAAAGTGCCAGGCTGAAGGATGGGTGCTGAGCTTTGTTCCTAATTAGGGTTTTCACCTACCTCATGGACTTTATTCTTCATAGCCTATCAAATCCGTCCCCAAGCTGGATGGAGCCTGCAGAGCAGTGGTTCTCAGCAGGGGGCGATTTGGGTCCTGCCCCTTCCTGAGAAGGCACCGACAGTTCCCAGGGATAGCTTGGTTGTCACCACAGGTGGTGGACCGCCATCTAGTGGGTACACACTAGGATGCTGCTAAGGATCCTACACCCCTGCCTCTCTAACCCCCAAAATGGTCCCCACCACAGTGGCGAACAAGCCAAGACTGAGAAAGCCTGCTTTAGTGACCAGACCAGCTTGTGCTAAGCTCTGGTAGTTCCCTGGAGACACGTGTGAGCGAAAGTAGCGTTTTAGCGCTCAACCAATTCTGGCTTCCATCCTACTGTGTGATACCCAACCACTCAAAGACACAATAAGGCACAGCCATCACTGTGATGTCACAGCAAGGTACACAGGCTGGGGGGCAAGGCTCTCTTACCTCTGCCGCTGGTAAATCTCACTTGAAAAGAATGCTAACCTGAACGTGGACTTGAGTCCTCTACAGCAGTCACTTCCATATGCACCCTGGTTTTCTGCTCTTTTTATTTTGATCTTCGTGACGCAGGCCCTTTGTTCATATGCTGTGTCCTCATCTTAGAATACCAATCTCTGCCTACGAAATCTTTCAAAGACCAATTCACCTTCTTCTGAACAACATTCTAACAGATTCTGTTCTGAGAGACCTGGAACACCTCCGAGTCCATTACACACACATTGCTTAACGAGTAACGCTTGTCTTTTCTCCTAAACTCTGAAATTAGAATTTCATGAATGCATGGAACATTCAGAAAGTTCTTAATTAAGTCTTTTAAAGTGAAACTTAAAGTATTAGTTGTCCCTAAAGCATTACCAAATATAACTTAATGTTCCAAGAAAATTATTAAATCTTAGAATGTTGCAGAGTACAAATAAATCTTATGAGTCCCAACTATCTTTTATTTAGGCCATGATTTTTCTGGGCAAAAACCTTCAGAGAATATTTCAGAAGCAATTGACCGAAGTGTCTGTCAGAAAGCAAAGCACCATATATACAAGTAGGAGCCTTGTATGGGAGGTTCAGTAAGGGCCCCAGGGATATCTAGGTCCCAATCGTGGAAACTGCGGGCCTTATTTTGCATGGTAAAAGGGACTTTGCCTGTTATTTAAGTATTTGGAGATGGAAAATTTATACTGGGTTATCTGGATGGGTCCTAAATGCAATTACAAGTGTCCTTAGAAGAGGCGGACTTGAAGGTGCCACACTACTGGCTTTAAAGTCAGAGGCAGGGGACATGAGCCAGAGAATCCAAGGAATGAAGCTCTAGAAGCTGGAGAATCCAAAAGATGGACTCTCCCTTCAGCCTCCAGACAGAGCAACGCCTTGCTGACATCTTCACTTCAGCCTGGTGAAACTGATTTTGTGCTTTGGGCCACCAGACCTTTAAGAGAATAAATGAGTTGTTTTAAGCCATCACATTTTGTGCACTAGTCATAGGAAACTAATTCACCTTGGTTATATAGTTTTGAGGTCAGCAAAATTTGATATGCTAGTTACTAAAACATTTTATTTGCATTTATACTGATTCGTATGATCATAAAATTGAGCTTCTGTTTGTTGAAAAAGGGCAAAGAGTTTTCCTGTAAAATCAAAAGGGTTTATTTTAATGATTCTAAGGTCTGTTGACTTGTAACTTTAAAATTAGGAATGACTGTTTCTAGAAATAGTTAGAAAGCTTGCCCCAAAAAACTTTGAAAGCTCAGTTGCTGTGAACTAAGATGGGCAGAGTTGAGCCCTACCGCAGCCTTGGGCTGGAGAACCCCAACGTAACTTTGCTGTTGCGGGTCTGCCAGGACCTAGCCCTGAGAGGATTCCCTGAGGAGGAGGAACATGGCCGTAAGATTCCCCCTCGTAAAAATCACTTTACAAATAAAATGGGTCTGTAATTGGTGTATAACGCAATGAATTAACTTTATACCCGAAGCAAATGCTTTCTAAACTTTAGTCTATCTGCATAAACATCACTTTCCAACAATGGGGTTGTCACTACTCTGTAGATAAGGAGCATTGTGCGGTAATTTCTGTTCCCATGGTCAATAAACCACGATGCTTCCTAGATAGATACTGAGGTGTAGGTACCACCGATGCTAAAGTGAAGTCTTGCCGATACTCTATAAGCGTTCTGGGCGTTGGACCACCGCTCCAGAAAGGAAGATTCACTAACGCGCCTGGGCACGCGGACCGCGGTCTTTTCCAGGCGCAGGTCCCGGGCGCTTACCCCGCGGACCACTGCAGCACGTCCGCGGGCTGGGTGCGGATCGCTGCCTTGGTGAATTGCTTCAGGATGTCCGGTAGTTCCGGGGGAATGTGGATCTGCTGCGCGCAGAACATGGTGTCGGGAAGCGGCATCGCTCTCCAAAGATCAGGATCAGGCTGGAAAAATCAAGGAGTGCTGCGGCGGAGGAAAGGCGGTGAGTTGCCCGTCTGCCCTCCCCCAGGTTTGGGCCCTGGCCAGGGTTCGGGGTTTGGGCGGGACCGGAGCCCGGAACCCGGGTCCGGGCCGGGGCCCCGGATTTGGGGTTGGCCAAGAGGCCGGTTTCTCGCGGCCCGGACCGCGGGGACTCTTACCCGCTATTCCTCGGGCTCCTCGAAAATTGAGGGCCAACCGCCCCCTCTAGCGGCCTAGACCCAGCTGCTGCGGAGCGCAAGCCGGAGCTATTGTTTCGCAGCAGTAACCAGGCAACCGGGACGCGTGCGCGGCCCCGCCCCCTAGCGCTGCGCACGCGCACACGCCTCTGGCTTAGGGTGGGTTGCCAGTGGGTAGTCCGGGAGGCAATGCGCGTGCGCACGCTGGCTACAGACCCACTGCCAGAGCTGATCGTTTCACTTTAGGAGAAAAGAGCGTTTTGATCGCTTTCCCGCCGCCGACAGTGAGAAGCGAATTCACAGAGACCACCTCCTCCTTCTCCTTGCTCTAGCAACGGGAAACTTAGGGACGGGGCGACTCGGGTTCTACTTTTTTGGAAGCCGTTAATGTCACGAGGGGTGATCCCGTGCAGTCAGCGTGAGCCTCCCTGAAGGAATCTGGCCCTTGCCTTCCCCAACTGCCTCGTTCAACCTGCACGTGCCCTTGGCAGCTTGTCCAAAAGACTTCGAAGTGTCGGCGCCTTGAAGCGCTTGCTGTTCCCATTGTCCAGTTGTTTTCCCTCAGTGAGCTCATTCTTCAGATCTGTTTATAAACTACTTGAGTTTAGACAGTGGGTAGTTTCCAGCCATAAGATTCTGTTTAACTTGTTTTCCCAAAATAGGGTGGTTCAGCCACTGGGTGTAGGAGAAAATAAGCCACCTCTGATAGAAGCGCTTTAAGTGGAAGGGTAGAAGAAATTGTTCGGTTCTGGCGGGTGCTGATCAGGGCAGTATGCAAGGTGTGAACCCTGGTTTAGGGGACATCCTGGCTGGCTGCTGCAACTGCCCCTGACACCCATAGTGAATGAAAGAGGCCCCGAGACCCACTTCCCCTCGCTCACCTGTGGACGGGGAGATGGAGAACTAGAGTGAGCTATTTCCAGGAGGGTCCAATGACAAACCCTCCTTCCTTCCCTAAAGTCATCAAGCGCCAACCATGACTCCTCTACGTGGCCAACGTATCCACCAAATAGACACACGTTTTCAAACTAACAGCTTTAGCAAAAACTGAAAATAGTCACTGATGTTGAGGACGACGTGGGAAAACAAGGTATCTCATACAATTGATGAGAGAGTAGTGTAAATTAGTATATTTTGGGGGCAATTTGGCACTTGAAAATTTTTTCATGACTTAGCAATCTTCTAGGAATTTATCCTACCGAAATTCTAGCCTAACTATATGAAGTAATAGGGACAAAACTGTTTACCACAGCATGTAATAAAATGGGTTAACTAATTCTTTCAGAAAAGTTACGCCACAGTCTTATCCACACAATAGAATACAAGACAGTCAGAATTTTTAAATTGGGTAGCTACTTAAGTGCTGATGTAAGAACATGTGTGTAAAATATGAAGTGAAAGCAAGCACCGTGTTGCGCAGTCTGTGGAGCACGTCACCTGGACTGGGATCGAAGGGTCTGTGGGTGTGTGTTTATACACGGAGTGCGGTCTGGAAGCGTATGCTAAACTACTGACGGTGGTTACCTCTGGAGAATGGCACAGGGCTTCCCGCTTTCATTTTAATCACAATACATTATTTTGACTCTCATTTATTCATTTACTTAACAATATTGAATGCCAAATATGTCCCAAGGCCTGTTTCTAGAATACAGTAGTAATTCCCAACTGGTTTTATTGTTGTTTTTAATCATTTGTTTTTACATCCAAATGAGGGAAAACATGCAATATCAACAAGATAAATAAACCCTATTGTACGTTAATAAATATGAAAGAAAAATACAGCAGAAGAGACAGAATGCCTCACTAAAAATGATGCTTGGGTAAAAACATGAGGAGGTTGGGGAGAGCCTGGATAAAGAACATTAAGGCATGGCAAACAGCAAAGGCAAAGGTCCTGAGGTTTGACCTGTTCTAGAAAAGGGAGGCTGGAACAGTAAATACAGGATGTGATATGTCAGACAGGGTGTGGGCTTATGAAAAGTTCTGTTCAGATTGATTCTATCTTCTCAGTGAAACAGGAATAAAAGTCATCAGCCAAAAATGAGAAAGGAGGAGAAAGTGGCACTTAGAGGAAAAAGGTATGAAACGGTACAATAGAGAGCCGATATGAACACAGTATTTATTACTTTTTGAAATTGAGGAGTATTTAACATGCAATAAATTGCATAAATTTGAAGTGTACAATTTGTTTTGACATATGTAGATATGGTCATACCAGGACCCCATCAAGATAGTGAACACATCCATCACCCCCCTTTCATCATGCCCCTTGGAAATCCCTCCAAGTTCCTCCTCACCACCCTCACTGATCTATGTTTCTGTTGGTTACTTCGCATCTTCTAGAATTTTACATAAATTAAGTATACAGTACATTTTTGGTCTACTTTCACTTAGCACAGTTATTTTGAGATTTGTGCATGTTGTGTACATCAATAGTTGCTTTTCATTGTATGGATAATCATTTACCCAATCCCCTGTTAATGAGCGTGTGGATTGTTTCCAGCCTTAGGCTATTACAAAGGAGCATTCCGAACACTCCTGTACAGCACTCCTGTATTCACGTGGACTTGTTTCCTTTTCTCGGTAAATAACGAGGAGTGGTAAGTACATATTTTAACCTTTTAAGAAATGCCCAACTATTTTCCACACTAGTTATACCACTTTCTGTTCCGTCCCGAGAGTATGAGAGTCCCAGTTCCTCCACATCCTCACCATCACATGGCACCATCAGTATTTTTAATTTTAGCCTAATAGATGTGTGGTGGTATCACACTGTGGTTTTAACGTGCATTTCCTTAAGGACTAGTGATGTTGATCAGCTCTGCGCGCGTTTAGTTCCCATCTGTGTACCATCTTTAGTCTTTTTAAATATTCTGCCCATTTTTTAAATCAGCAAGTAGGTTTTCTTACTATAGAATTTTGAGATTTCTTTATTCTGCATGCATGTCCTTTATCAAAAAATGTTTGGCAAATATTTTCTGCCACTCCATGGCTTGTCTTTTTGTTTTCTTAACAGTTTGTTTCAAAGAGCAGGCATTTTCAAATTTGATAAAGTCCATTAAATTTTTCTTCTATGGATTGTGCTTTTGGGGTTGTATCTAAATCCTTGACTAACCCAAGGCTAAACATTTTTCTCTTTGTCTTCTTCTAGAAGTTATATAGAGTATTATATTTAGGGCTATAATTCATTTTAATTATTGCATACATTGAGATATGGATCAATTTTTAATTTTGCACCTGGATGTCCAATTATCCCAGCACCATTTGTTTGGCTTTTGTACCTTTGACAAAATCAGCCATCCATGTACATGCCAGTGTGGGTCTCTTTCTAGAAAGACTCTGTTCTGCTCCATCGTCTAGACCAATGGATTTGTGCAGTTAGCAGAAGGGGTTCATCCGTTTAGGCAAAAAACCAGTGAATGAATGGACTTTGTGAATGAAGCTTCTTATCCTACATTAGTTACTGAACAAACAAGAAAAACACAACACTTATCCTATGTAACATTTCAGAAAGATGATTAAACAATGTAAAGTGCAAGGGACCTCCACTCTAGTTGCCGGCTGTTGACTGAGTAGGGCAAAGAGTGGGACGGAGTGGAAGTAGACTGCAGGAGGTTGAAAGAGGAATTATGGGGGTAGGGGGAAAGAGTGCCCATATACACAAAATAACAATTAAGGACACACCTAGGTCATCACAGAATCCCCTCCAGGCAGATCCTATGTGTCCCCTGTGGCATTTTATTACTATCTCTAATAGACCCTTCGCTCATTTTTCTGTTCTTTTCCACTCGAAGTGAGCTCCCTGAAGGCAGACCCCATAGTTCATTCAACTATAGTGTTAAGTACAGTGCAGGAGAACAAAACACACACCAGAAAAGCATGAGGTGGGAGCAGGGGGGCTGGTTAAGAGGACAGAATGTTACCTCCTCAGACCCTTAATCCACTTCTGGTATGGGTTCTGTTTGCAAGGAGAGGGGCTGCAAACTACGGAGTGGGAGGGGGATTAATAGCCACTTTCTGAGATTCACCACGCAATTTCCTTTGTGTAAAATTTCAGCTTCACAGATTAAAGATGCTCTGTGGTTCAAATAGCATTTTGCCCACCACCACCACATTTAAAATAAGTATGTACATGATTTTAAAAAATCATAGAAAAGAGTTGAACCTAAAAACAAGGAAAAACTAGAAATAAAAGGACATCTTCATACAGGACACTCAGCAGGAAAAAAATCTGCATGCAGCCCTTTCCTTTTTCTCTGAGACTTATGGGCAATTATGTAAAATGGATTTGATTGGTGTTACTCTATCCAAGTATCCACCTGAAAGAGGCAACCTGGTGAAGCTTCAACATTCGGATCTTGTAGCTGAGGCACAGAGGTGGGCGGCACAAGATGAGGGGCTTTACACCTTCGCTGTGAAGATGGTCTATAATTACAGTGAGGGGCGGAGGAGAGGAGGGCTGTGTCCTCCACAACTATCACTTTAAATTTATGCTTAAAACAGAACAGAGAGGTTATAACTACATGTAACTTCAGCGAATTCTTTTTCTTCCACAATTATGTTAAAAAATATCTGGATAATCTACTTATGCTAATAACACACATTTCTGTGATTCTGAAGCAATCTTGCAATAAAGCAAAAACCAATCAAAAAAACTAGGCTAACTAACATTCACTTTATTCAGTTTTGTTCTCTCAACTTAGAAGACAACAAATGACCACATAAAAAGGGGTGCATCTTAGAATATATACATAAAATCAGTCCGGGTATCTAAGGTGTTTGCTTTAATAGAAAATTGGCATCCCAAATAACTAAGTGTTCTATTTAGCTTCTACAGTAGTCCATGTCTAGGCCTTACAGTCATCGTATATTCACTTAAGGTACTGTACACTGTCATGACTAAAAATTGAGGCACTCGTAAGAAACAGATGGGGATAAAAACAAAGATATACTGTCTTATCTTTATCCTGTACTAATGCTGAGATATAGTCAGGGACTATTTGAAAGTAGCCCTTGCTCATGCTGGCTGTTAAAATACAAACCAAAACAAAAAACAAAAACAAAAACAAAACCCCTGGCCAATGTGGCTCAGTTGGTTGGAGCATCATCCCATAAACCAAAAGGTCACAGGGTCAATTTCCAGTCAGGCTCATACCTAAGCTACAGATTCGGTCCCCAGCTGGGGTGCATATGAGGCAACTGATGGGATGTTTGTCTCTCACATCGATGTTTCTCTCCCTCTCTCTCCTCCTCCCCTCCCCTCTCTCTCTAAAATCAGTAAGCATGTCCTCAGGTGAGGATTACAAAAAAAATTTTTTTTAAAACATAGGGTAGTAAGTGGGCTGAAGAGAAAACATCTGATTGAGAGAGCAAATTAGGTAAAAGGATAGAAGACAGCGCCAGCAAGTAAATCAGAGAAATCTCCACAAATGAGGCTTCCGGTAATACTTTAGTAGTAAGGCATTTTACTTTTGTCTTTTCTTGATCGTGATTCATTAGGTAGCATTCTACAGGAGAATTTTAAACATAATTATTTAATTTTACAATGTAAAAAAAAAGTTACAGTTAAGTAGAGGACCTAAAATACTCAATCCCGAAAATAAGTAGCTAACTTGCAAAGTTTTAAAAAGTGCCAGTGTCCATATACTGGTGCTACAGTTTCATGGCCGTGTAAATGCAATACAATGTAGAAATGTCCACTGCTTCTTTGTATTGTTTTTAAAAGTCATCAGTTCAACCTAAATTCAAGAATTACACTTTAGTAATAACATTTTGCCAATAAAGAAATTACATATGTGAGATCAAATCATCTGACAAAAAGTTATTCTCTATTTCTTAAATAAGGGCAAGAAAAAAACACAAGACAAAAATCCACAGTAATAACAGCTATATTAAATGTTGAAATAAAAATTACTTTTGTTTACATTTGGAATTGAGATGTCCAATACCCACTGTTTCTCTAAAGAACAGGAAAAGATCACCTAAAAACATGGAGCTCTTTAAAGCTAGCTAACACAAACTTCACATTGGCATTTTTCTTCAGTTTTCATCTCAACTATCGGTACTTAATAGTTTAAAAATCAAACATAATTTGCTAATAATGAACAGTAGTACACCTCATACTATGACCATTCGGTAACTGGTCATGAAAAAGTAACCCTAAATGTTGACTTGTCTTCAATTTATAAAAGTAAAGCAAAAAGGTCTTCTTTCCTAATTAACTTCCTTGGAGACTATTTTAGCCCAATGTAAAATGAAGCAAAACTACACTATTATTAAAAATAAATTCTACATGAAGAAGGGCAGCAATACTAACAGTTTCTAAACTAAAGATTTTAAATATTTATAAGACTGGTTAGTAAAATCTTGGTGCTACCCATGTAAACAGTAAGCCAGGAGATGCTTTTCTATGAAAGTATTTGTCTTTTTGAAAACAGGACAAAGCACAACTGAAAAACTAGAGGAAAATCATTAAATAAGACAAGATAGTTATCTGAAAGTGAAATGCAGGGCAACCTTTTGGCCATTCATATATATATTTTACAAAATATCTGATAAGATTCATTTAAAATTTTGTAGAATAACAACTTTTAATCTTTTGTGGTATCTGCCTATATCTTTCTGGTAAAACAGATAAATATGTTTCAATGACTTTATATCAAGATCTACAAAGTCTCTGAAAAACTAAAAAAGAAACCTAAGTTAATATAATCAAATTATATACCAAATTTTGTAGCATGTTTCTCTACTGTACAGACGTAAATCATGGCAGGTGACATTTTAAAATGCTCCTTATTTTTCATAGTTGGACTAAATTTCTAAGTGAAAGCAGGGTTTGCAAAGACCTTACTTTAAACACAAGAGAAAAGGCCTACTGCAGACTGCCAAAACGTGTAACACTGAATCCTACGTCAAGCTTTTTTTTTTTTTGATACTGATATTTTAAAATATATTTTAAAGTAATTGCTTACCACTTTGGGAAAATTTGTTGAACTATAAAACCATCAGAATACATTGCTTTTGATTTCGGTAGCTTATGTTTGGCTGAATTTCAAATTTTAAAAATCCTCAGATTTGAGTCTATGGGTTTTAATACTATATGGAAATTCTTGTATGGTTTCTGAAGAACTACGCTTTTCATTTTCTCTGAGAACTTTTGGTTATCATTAAAAAACAGGCACTATCCATACAATAAACCATGATCATTAAATATTTGGATCATGTGCCCAACTGTTCTATTTCTCTAAAGTTCTACTTGAAGCTTTGGTTATAAGAGAAAACCAAGTTTATGTGTTCAGTTCTCAGATTTTACAGCATGTTTCCAATAAAATACATTCTGCACTCCTCTATTAAACAGCCAGCTCAGCCATGTTCCTTCTGGACAAATAAAATCAACTTGGTTTTGTTTGTGGTTTTACTCTGTAAACAAAAAGCTCTGGAAACCTTGGGATTTACTCACGGAAAACTAGAAATGTACTCCCTAATCCCCACCCAACAACGTACTAACCCGCAGGACTAAGTGTTCTAACCAGTCTTTGCTAATGCTGTTGATCTCGGCCCACAAACTACATCTACATTTAAGGGACATCTGAGTTGTCGTGATTCCAGTAAGATGCAGGGTCCTAGGTGATGTTAATTCTATAAGACTTATGAACTTGCATGACATATAGCCACGGCTGCCAAAAACAAACAAAAAAAGGTAGCTGTGTATGGGGAAAAGTGGGGGTAAAGGGACTAATGAAAATCTTCTTTTGGACTTTTTTTTCCCTCTAAGTATAGTCATGCCCCTAATAAGCACAAAAACCCAACTCCCAATGCTAATCACTAGGAATATTAAATTATCAAAATTAAAAACCATTTCCCCACCTAGCACAAGATACTATACAATATTACAAACACAGACACATGAAAAAAAAAATCAGGCAGTAGAAAATGTACAACAGCTTTGGTGTTATACAAAATAACTTCCAAAAACGATTGACAGTGAAGCACAAAGTTCATGTTTTCTTACCACAGACACTCCACTGCTGATTTCCATGTTTCCTTTTATGTTCTTGGTAAGGTCTCAATAGCCAAGACAGAATGAATGTACAGTTTACTTAATAAGAACTGATAGGAACACCATGACATTGTGCTCCAAGAGATGTCATTAGTAAGTCTTGCCTCTGCTCTGTGGCTCTGTGGCACGTTTCCTGTCAAGATCACAGCAGGTCCAAAATAAAGTGACAACTAGATTTAATAAATTAATATACATTTGTTTAAAGATGTACAATGCACATTCTGTTTAATCCAAGGTTTTAGGGTATCCAGGAACTTCTATTTACACATGTACAGATCTCAAACAGCAGTGATGTCAGAAGACGCAGAAAGGCAGCAGAGCCTTCACCTACGGCTCTCTCCAAATGCTGAGAACACAAGTCAAATACATTTAACTTAAAAACAATGCTGAGAGATCACTGGGAAAAATCTCCAAAGAGAGAAGTCCACAGAAAAGGACACGTAAAGGCAAGGGGAAGGTCAAGGTAGTTGAGACAATCACTTTATTCTTGGGATGACTGTGGAGGTGGCGAAGACGTGCCTTGTTTGCCAGATTTCCGTTCATAGTTCACAAGGCGTTGGCCCACAAGGTACCTAGGATGTAAAATCAGGGTGGTTACTCTATGATCTTACATATTAAAACATCCTTCCAAAAAGCAGTCAGTGATACTTTTTAAAAATGCAAATCAAATCATTTCACACCTACTTCCATGACTAGGTAGGTAGAAAGAGAATCTAGATAAACACCTGCCAAAAGCACAAAAGCAAGCACCTTTAGCAAGGGGCAGATATGTGGGAAGGCCTGAACAGCAAAGGTCAGAAGGCCTCAGATATGTGCGATGGAGCACATGCCCCAGTCCACAGGTTGGGGCTTCTCGCGAACTCAAACACTCAAGAGGCCAGGAGTAAATAAGACAGAGTAAACTTACGCGGGGGATTTATCTGTATGGATAGTATTTTACGAAACACCTTAGTGGACTGATCTGAACAAATGTACTGGAAATAGAATAATCAGAAAGCTGGGTAGGAAGGACTTACCCTACCCTTTTTTTTTCTTAAAGATTTTATTTATTTCCTTTTATAGAGGGGAAGGAGAGAGGAAAATATCAATGTATAGTTGCCTCTCTCGAACCCCCTGCTGGGGACCTGGCCCATAACCCAGGCATGTGCCCTAAACTGGGGATCAAACTAGCGACCCTTTGGCTCAATTCACTGAGCCACACCAGCCAGACCCCTTTTCAGTAGACCTGAACAGCTCTAGTTCTAGAGAAAAGGATAAATTAAAGGACAAAGATTTCAGCGAAGGGGAGATAATAGAAAAGTGAGTGTATGTGAGTGACTGAAGGTAGGAGGTTATGGTGCAAGAGCAGACCATGACTTGTTCCTAACTCATGTGACATGATGACAGGGAGATTATGGTCAAGAGTGCAGGAAGGCAGAAAAAACGACAGAAGTAACTGCCTGAAACGGCAAGACTAGAGGCCCTCCACCAGGACACTGCATTCCCATGACAATGGCAGGCACTGCCAAAAAGCCATATGCCTTACTGTTGAATGGCCTGGAGCTTGAGCCCTGGAAGCCAGTGGGTGACAAAACTATGGCAATGAGCTGGAGGGGCCTAGAGTACAAGTGTGCATGTGCCCATTTGGGAGCATTAATGCAGATCAAGGAGTGCCCAGTAAGACCTCACCAAAACCAGAGAAGTGAGAAAATGAACTTCCATTATTCAAGTCCCCCTCCCCCTTCTTTCACGTTTGATGGGACTCTGTACTCTGACCACCACCTAAAAGTGTACTTGTGTTTTCAACTGTCAGTAAATGCTTTGGAGAAGCCTTGAACACTCTTAAATTTCATTCCTAAAAATACTACTCTTACAAGTCCTCAGAGGACATAAAGTGAGCACATAACGTGCTGTCTAAACTGGGGTACTCCTGAGTCAAGAGGGTGCTGTGAATGATGACATGAAGGCACCATGTGTAAACTGGGACTCTCCCAGGAAAGCAAGGAAGGATGGTTACAAACTCACCTTCTTTGCCAGACATCAATGAAACAGAGCAGAACTCAGCCTTCCATAAGGACATGGAAGGTCAAATGGGTGTTATCCCCGAAAGCTATTATCTATCCTTGGCTGTCCTCAATCTCTCACTGAGGTCAGGTCACCATATCCTCAAAACAGAAGGCTCGACGCTTTTGTAGTAACTTTGCTGCCTCTCTCAGCAGTTGTCAGGGTAACCTAATGTCTCTTGATTATAAGAATGGCTTAGGCAGGTACTGCTAATTCCTAACACAGGCTTCTTTTTATCTCAAACTACTTAATATATTGTCAGATCAAAGCATTTGACTGAAAACTATGTGAAATGGGCATTAAAAAAAAATGTTCCTCCCCAAACCAGTTTCTCCCAGTCTTTTCATCTACATCAGCAATTTTCAACCTATTTCATCTCATGGCACACATAAACTAATTACTAAAATTCTGCAGCACACCAAAAATATACAGGTTTTTACAATCTGACAGAGAAAATAGGTATAATTTTGATTTATTCATACCAGATGACTATTGTTTGGTTGGCTGTTTTCATTTTTTTCATTTGATAATCTACAGGAAAAGGGGTCAGTGCCCCTGACTAAACAGTCAGGTACTGCATGTTTTAAAAATTCCTGCAGAACAAGCTGAAATTCTCTGATCTACATAAATGACAACCCCATACTGCCAGTAGCTCAGCCTAGCAGAGTTTCTGACAACACTCTCTTTCACACCCTCACTCAACCTGTTACCAAACCCTATTCTACCTCAATGTACATACAGAATCTAAGCAATTTTTCCTCCTGTGATTTATCACATTAGACACAAAAATTAAGGGATGAGAAATCGTATCAAGAGTGGCGGATGAATGGAAGTCTAGACTTACTTGTCATTTTTAATATGTTCATAAAGGCGCTTAAACTGGCGGACCTGGAAGGACAAGATCCCCATCAATACTACAACCATCAATAAGAATGGGTAAATCCGCCGATGGACCAAGTTTTGCATTTCCTCAGTAACACCTGTAAAACCAAAAAAAAAAAAGGAAAACTATTAAGTGTATATGGAATGACAGTGAAATGAAAACCTGTCCTTTTACCAAGAAGAGGGGACTGGTTGGTGGTGCTTAACTAAAACTTGTTGCATATGAAATGAAGTGAAGCAACCAACAAGTGAGGTCAAACTGGAGCTGGTCACAGCACGAAGGGGAGCCTTTGAACTAAGTGTAGGAGCTGACTTATATTCTGAAGGCCACAGAGGAACCAGAGAAGAATGTTTACTAAAGAGAAACAATGAGATTCGGTCTTCTGAAAGGTCACTGATGCCGCAGTGTAAAAAATGAGTTAGCTGTCGAAGCAGGGAAACCACACAGGAGGCTATTGGCATTAAAGTGAGAGATAATGCACACCTCAATGAATCACGGGTGAGGGCACCAGAAATGAGAGAACGGGTTCCAGCAGGCAGATCAGTGAGACTTGAAGACCGTTTAAGTAGGGAGAGCAGACAGCCTCAAGTGATATGAATGACTTTCATGGTTTCGTACTCATGCAACTTGTTGGATGGTAACCCTAATCACTGAGAGGGAATTTCAGGAGAAGAAAAATATTTGGAGGGGAAAACTTTGTGCTTATAACTAAATATATGTGGGGTTTAAGGTCCTGTGAAGGTTCTTCAGTACAAAATTGATCATTTCTGGTTGACGCAGCATCACAAATTAGCATCTCCTCTTGGGTTTTCCTTTTATGCTAAAGAACATGCTTAGAATTAATTATAACATGTCCGTAATTTTATAAATATGTGATCACAGCACTTCTAGTCAAGAGAAGACAACATGAAGGAAATCCTGCCTATTTTGGGGACAGAGTAAATGTCAATACATTCTCACCTGCCTAGAGAAAAAAAGCTGTACCAAAAGGTTTCATGATCATTTTAATCATGTCATGAATAATCAAATCTAAGATAAATGACTTTTTGAAATAATTGTTTTAGCTGAATTTGTTTTTATAAATAAAGCATTTGGGGCCAACCAGCCTATACCAGAAGTGACAACATTGTAACAATGTCAAAAAAGGTGCTCTCTCAAGATCCCCAGCCAGCATTACTCACCTAGTAAAGGAACGATGCCAGCCGCAATGACGTAAGGTACACATAGGGAAAGCAAGAGCACAGAAATCACAGGTGCTGCCAGTTTACGAATGATATAGTGAAGATCAATGTTTCGGATACCATTTGCGTAAACCTGAAAAATGGGGAAACATATCAGAACAAGGATATAAAACAATTCTTCCAAGTTAACTGAACAGTCTCTGCTGAATCCATGCTGCAGGGAGTTGAGTCTCCCAGGCCCAAAGGATTCAAACTGATTATTTTTTCCATACAAAGTCAAGACAAATTCTGAAACACAAACATAAGCGTGGGGCCCACAAGTTTTTAACTCCTTACACTTTGTAGTTAACTCTGCCAAGAAATGAAATAGTAAAACACTAATCTAGAATCATAACTATACTAACCTTGAACTATGTAATACCAGATGTCATCTAATAATATTAGTTTAAGACCACATTAACTTGAGGTAACTTCATAAGTCATCTATTACTACTCAATACTGCATTCATTTTATCTGAATATTAAAAACATTAACCCTGGCTTGAAGTGGCTCACTCAACTGAGTGCCGGCCTGTGAATCGAAAGGTCGCTGGTTCAATTCCCAGTGAGGGCACATGCCTGGGTTGCGGTTGGGGTCTTGTGAGAGGCGACCAATAGATGTATCTCTCACACATCAATGTTTCTCTAACTCTTTCTCCCTCCCTTCCCCCTCTCTAAAAACAAATAAATAAAATCTTTTAAAAAGTTTTAAAAATACATTATAAACAAAGAACATATTTCTGAAAAACTTGTATAATCAAATTTTAACAAACAAGAGGTATTTTATGGAAAAATTTAGTACAAATGAATTCTACAGTGAATAAATTTTTAACTCAAACATTTCTAGAGCATTTCCATAATCTTACCCAGAAAGTTCTACTGGATAGCACTGCAGAGGTAAGAATGGATGAAAGTGGGAAAACCTTGGGAATAATGGAAAATAAAGATGGCATGCAGAGGGGCAAACTGGCTAGCGTTATTCTTGTTTTTCTCCAGCACTTCAACCTTGCTTGCCCACAGTCACACCTCACAGTACAACTCACCCTATCCCTGAGGTGAGGGCCAAAGAGAATGACAAACTGGCTTAGCCCCCTAAAGGCAGCTTCTGATCCCAAAGAAAGCTATTTAACCCAGATGCATTTACACTCATGTAGCAAGGCATCCCAGTGTTTCTCAACCACTTCAAACTTACACATATGTATGAGAAAAGAATGCATCAGAGAGCAAAATATTCCATATGACAAAGATCAACAATGTTTCACAGCTGCTAGCTGTGATTAAACGCTTATTCTCCATACCCCTTGGCAAAGGCAAAGGAGTCTTACCTGGAGACTCTAGAGTGAAGTGGCCCATACTCCTACCACGAGTGTATATGCTGCCATGCACCCCACAATCCACCCACCTCACTTCAGGGCACTCACAGAAAAAGTCGGCACTTCAGAGATGCATGCAAAAGCACAGCGATTCCCTGGCTCTCCCCACCCTCACAAATCTCCAGGTACAGGAATTTTTTTTGACAATTTTTCTTGTGTAGACTGGGCTGAAAACTACTGCCTTTATTTCCTATACATCAAAAGGAGATGTTCCTTTACTGCTACAGAACTGTAACACCTTATTTATTTGGCACTGGGTAAGGGTAAGAGGATTGCCCACAAGAACATTTTCTAGATATAAGTAAAACTTAAGTAAATTCCAAAATCTGTTATGTTGGCTATTTTGGACAGAAATCTTCCTAAAATGAACTGTATACTTCTTAGCCTTACTATCAGAATACAGAAGCACATCTATCTTTTTTAAGGTTATGACCACAATGACCAAATTCTCTGATGGTTCCATAATACAAAAATACTCTTAGGTGCTACAAAGCTAAAATACTGCCAAACAACTCTGCCTTTTTAATCTATCATTTTTTCTGCCTTTTATTCACTGCCTAGTTTTGTTTTTTTTTTCCCTAAAACAAGTTTAAGAAACCTAAACAACAAGCTTCCATCAGAACTCCTGCCCTGAAAAAAAGCACATATGCTCATCTTTGCCTTTACTTTGAATAAGGTTCTAGGTACTGTAAACTACTGGTTAACCTTCAGATAAGGTAACTCTTGAGAGTGGTTGATACAAATTCATGGTGATAAAAGAGCAAATTAACTTTTTTTTTAAAGAGAGTTATATATGCTCATAAAAGAAGATATAGAAAAGTTGAAAAATGAAAAATGGGTCCCATCAACTAAATGTAATCAGTATTATTCCCAGTCTTTTGCTGAAAATGATTTTGCTTACCTGCTCAATTACAGTTTTCAACCACCACTGAGGACCCATCAATGTTATAGCTGCAATGATTTTGGCATGCAGGACTCCAAGTGCCCAGTCCTAGGTTAATAAAAAACATTTAACAGATTTGTATCATTCTTTTTAGCACTAAACCTAACATAGACACTATATAGTTTTCTTAATTATTTCATTTCAAAACTGAAGCCCTGCAGGATGACTAAGAGTTTTACAGAAGACTGACATATGCTGGAAAATACAGGAATTTTTTTTTCCTCAATGGCTCAAGTTCAACATTTCTATCAAAAGTCATTCTTGCATCTTTCAGAAATCTGTATCATTTTGGGAAAAGAGAACTAGGAAAACTAGGAACATTAATGGAGAACTCAAAGAGCAAATATATAAAATTGTACCATGATTTTAGTAAAAGTGGGAACATTAATGGAGAATAAGGAAAAGTAGGAACATTAATGGAGATCTCATGAAATAAATACAAAATAGTGCCATGATTTTATTTCATCAAACCATTCTTAGGATGTAGCTCAGTCGATCATATCAAAATAAGATTGTGGAGCCATGTTTGGCCTAAAGAAACCACCCCAAATGCTCACAGAGTGCTTCTAGCTTGGTGCATTCACAGTTCTGCTAATCTGTTACTAGAACCTCCCCTGCTACACCAGGCTCCTCACTGCCGGAGATGCCTGAGGAGATCATTGAGGGGATGAGTGAGGTTAAAGCTCTTTCAAGATCCATTGCTTTCCAGTCTTTTCCCATAGCGAGGACACACCCCACTAGTTCCTCTGCTGAAATCCCTCAGATTCCCACAGATCTGCAGCCGGACGAGGCAGGAATGGCAAGTAGCATAAAGTCAGAAATCAAGAAAAAACAAGTTCCATTTTCAAAGTTTGGGGTTTTACAATTAAGGACATCATGCTGCACATATCTGTCTACCATTTGTGTTTTTCCCCTACTCAAAAACATACCTGAGAGATACCAATAACAAAACATACAGCTCTACTTTATTCTCTTGACTGCTGCACTGAATTCCAAATCAAAGATCTACCACATTTTATTTAGTCACTCTATTGATGGACACCTAGGTTGCTTCTGATTTTTTTTTGACATTATAAAAAAACGATATAATAGCAGAAACAGCCTTGTTCTTGCCTCCTTCTACACTCACATGTGTAAATGTATCTGCAGCAGATTCTGAAGAATAAAACTGCTAGGTCACAATAAATAATCATTCTTAAAATTGAATAGTTTCAGATAATTCTCCAAAATGACAATGGTGGGTATTGTCAAGACCACCAATAAAACACATGTAACTGAGTAAGCTGCATTTAGGGAGAACGCAGCATGGGGAACTGGAAGTACTTAGTAACAGCATGTTAGAAAGGGGTAGGTACAGGATTTCAGCTTACGGGAGGGGACTTAAGGAAGCAGGGCTTTGCTCTGTGTCAGATGTTACTAGAAAGCAGAAAATCTATAATTGAGTATATTAATAAATCAGATTGAGGGACAGAATGAAGCCAAAACTATATATTGGTAATGAAGCAGCAGCCAATCATATTTGCCGGGACAGGGGATATTTGGTCATTATTGTGGTTTGGACAATACTCACGTTTTACCTGTGTTCAGACATGATTATGGCAAGGATCTTATTTTTGTCTTGATCCATCATGGTCAAAGTGACCTTATGTAATGCTGATGTTCTGTGAAATTGTTTATGCCCAACAAAACACCAAGGCCTAGCTGATAGTGCCAGGGTAGCTCCTGGATGCCAGGGCTACCTTGCTTTTTCAGTGCTGCATCCTGCATAGTATCTGGAGGCACAGACCATCTCTGTTTAATGCATTTGCAGTGATCACTGGGTTAAGGCAACATTCACCTAACCCCTCCACTGTAAAGATTTGTTTCTCTTTGAGACTATCAAGTAATTTCTAAGGTATCACTTTGCCACCATGCATTGTGGTATCAAAGCATGCTAGCAAATTCTTTTCCCATTGAGGGGCAGGGGTCTACTTCCCCTTCCCTTGAATCTGGACCAACCTCTGTGACTTGTTCCCAGTAGAATATAGTGAAAAATGAAGCTGGACTTCTGAGATATGGTCCTAAAGGAAGATGCAGCTTCTGCCTTACTTGCTGGGACACTCATTTCCCTGAAGTGAAATGTAAGAAGTCCAACTTTCTTGAGGCTACCAAGTACATGAGGAAGCCCAAGTACATCCAGTGGCTCCAGCCAACAGCCCAGATTGGGTGTAACCAACAACCAGCATGGACCCTCAGTGATGATCCCTCCATGTGATTCTAGCCACAGCTGTCATATCACACTCAGTCACTGAGTGTTTCTAGTTCAGGCCTAAGACAACATGGAGCAGAGACCAGCTAATATGCCTCAGCTCCTCTTAATTTCTTACCCACCAAGTCTTTGGACAATACAAATACTTGTTTTAAGCCACTAAGTGTGAGGTAACTTGTTATGCAGAAATAGTAACTAAAGACCCATCAACCTCCTCCAGAAGGGTTCATTTCACTAACAATTCTTGCTAGAATCAATTATTTTGTTAACTATCACAAAACAGTGATTTTCTAATCTGTGAATCCCTCTATCTTTATTAGCTATGTCATTCTGCAAAAAATGCTTTCCTTTGATCACTAATGCATTTTGACTACACTGCAACACAGCTCTCACAGACAGGCATCACATATGCCTTATTACTTTACTCTCACTTTTCTCTCCCATTCAAACTTATGAGCATACTGGGTTAGAGGCAGTTAATATATATGCATCCTCTGGCTCACTCTGGGGTCTGCCCACTCGCTCCTTCCTAGAACACACTTCTTCATTTTTTACCTACTCCTCTCTACTCTAGTAGAATGGCTTTGACATTATCTCCTAGAGAAAATCATTATTGGAAACTCCCAAAGCTGGTTCCATACTTCTCCTACATGATGCCATAGCTCCTCGTGCTTATATCAATCACAGCACAGTTTACATGGGTAACTGTCTATCATTCCCACCAGCCTGAGGTCCTCAAGAAACTCCTGCATTAGCCTCATTTCCACCTGAGTTATGCAGTACAGGGTTTTGGCACACATTAAAAGCACTCAAGTATATATTTGCTGTTAGGTGAAGTTTGTAGTCTGGAAAGTACAAAAGAAGGGAAATACATACCAAATAATTTTCATTTCCAGAATATCCATTGTAATATACAAAGAGGAGGTAAAAACAAGGCTGAAATAGCCTTTGAATGACTATAGTCAATGCCTAGCTCTTTCCTCTAGTATCTCTTAAAAACTTAACGTCCATGACATTAACTTCAGGCTCTAAGTACTACAGTGAGATTAAATTTTTTCCCATAGGCTTTAAGATCTTTGCTGTGACCTATATAGGTTTCTCCAAAATGCTCTTATTAATAAGCTCTATGACTCTGTGAGATAAATGCTATAATTATTCAAAAGTGTAAGTAATTGCTTAAAGCCAAAGGAGCTAGATATCCTGCCCTAACTAAAAGGTAAAAAGGTCAACACATGATAGTTTGCATCACTAAACACTGGTGAAGCCTACATGAATAGTGACATTTTAACCTATAAAATAAGGTCTAAAGGACTTATATAACCTACATACTTTGAAAGTCATAGATTGAAATACATTATTTAATAAATGTTACAAAGGTCTTCCCTGAAGTAGAATTAAGGAGTCTTTCAAAACAAACTGCTTAAAATCACTTTAAAAAATAAAGGATTTTTCTGATGCTAAAACTATAAAGTAGTATCAAGTGCAAAAGATACACACTTACCTGCCATGGGTAAAAAAGAGGAGTCTGATCCAAGGGAACCCTCAGAGGAGCAACAATAACCAGCTCAAACAGGAGCCCCAGAAGGAGCGGGACAACTCCAGCCAGTAGCACCGCAACTATCAAAGTCTTCATTATCTATTAAGAAATGAGAGGCCATGTCACTAATGAAAAGACTTTCTGACTTTTAGCCAAGCTCTTCATTCCATTGGGAAGTTTATTTTTCTTCTTTGACCTTATATCTAAAAGAATGAATATATTACCGTAAACAACTTAAACATACTTTATACTACATGTTTAAATGAGCTTTGAATACATAACTGTAACAGCTCAAATTATAATGAAAACATGATATTACTATGCTTTGCTGCTATAAAGTTATAAGAATTTCATTTTATTACATGTATTAACCAGGCGGCTGTGCTGCTTTTCTCAATCTCATTCTCAGTAGTAGGCTTTTATTTGTCCAAGCAAAGCTACTGATCCAATGGTGACCCACCCACAAGCTGACCTGTGACCCCTGAGATGAACTGGTATTGCAGAAGGGCTCTGCATAGCCCTAATTAAGGTAATTAATCAAGCTGATCAAAGTGGCTCCCTCTAAAGCAGTGTGGTCCAACAGAACTTACTATGCTAATAGAAATGTCTGTATCTGTATTGTCCAATATGGTAGTCATTAGCCACATGGCTACTGTGTAGAAGACAGTGCAGCTCTAGAATTTAGACATACTGGCCACTACGAAATCCTGACAAAGAAATAAGTCTTTATAGCAGCCGTAATGTCTGATGATCTCACTATTCTTAAGATAGCCTCAGTGAGTACATTTGTTTCAATAAGAGACTAATATGGTATGCATGAAGACACAGTGCACTGTTACTTTAAATGGCAAGTTGATGACATGGAAGAACATCAAATGAAAACTAGAATCAGCTGATTTCTTTCTTTATTTTTAAATATCGTTAGATGTTTCATTATCTTATGGATTAGATTTATCCCTCTACTCATAATATACAATGAATCTCTTATGGTTTTCTTTCAACATTAATATTAAATCAATATAAAACTTTCAGTGAAACCAAAATATAAATTTAGATACAAAACAAGAGTTGGTTATACAAGCGAAAAGACATAAGTAGTTACCTAACTATATTTTACAAGTCATAGCTAACATTACAATCAATCAATAAATTGTCACACTTGGACCATCTTATAGTGACATTTCCCCTCCGCCTTTGTGGCAGTTAAGTTCTTTATTGAAAGTAAAAATTTCCATTATTTACTACATTTTCATATTAGCCAAGACATTCCTGAATAAGCAATATACTGTGTGATTAAAGGACTTCCAATTATATGAAAAACACTGATTCAATCCTGAAGTCAAGATTTTACATATTCAAATAGATAAAAAAAATAGATTTAAAAAAATCATTAAAACTGGCTGGGGTGGGGTGGAGGGAAGGGGAGAAAATGCAGATAATTGTAACTAAATAAAAATAAATAAATGAATTTTAAAAAATCATTAAAGAAAATTTCTATTAAACAAAGCCAATTTTAAATTCTACAGAATATCTTATTCCTTCAAAATGTAATCAGTCTCCAAAATAAGTTTTCTATTGTATTATTTACTCAAGCCATTACTGGCTCACTTAATAACAAGTTTCTCTTACCTCTTACATACATTTAACTGTGATTTTTAGAATGAACCAGAAAGCTATGGTCTTGTATCCCTTCTGATTAAAAAAAATCAACTCTTGACACTATCAAGATAATGAAGAAAACTGAAGATTTAAAGAAATGATTGAAAAAATATCCACTGCTCCTATTAGACAAGATCAGTCTTCATTAGAAAAACCTACCATGAGGGACCACTCTTTAACCTTCTGAAAGATCACTCTGCGTCCCTGGGGCATCCATGCCACCAGCACTGTCACTGCCCTGATAGTCAGCCAGCAGACATAGAGACCACAAGCAGCTGTGTAGAGCTCATGAATTTTGGCAGTCCCCGTCCAAAATGACATTAACCAGCGGCCAGCAAATACTGAAAATAGAAAGGCTGATAAATAAGACACTTGGCTACAAAAAGAGAACTATAATCTTGATGTTAATGTTGTTCTATTGGTATTTTCAACCATTTTAGTGATTAGTCAAAAAATAGCACATTTTGATATATCAATATTTTTATTAAAAGCAAATGAACCAAAAACAAAATAACAAAAAACAACCCTCCCAAAACCTCACAAACTCTAAAGAACATAATTTATTTGATTAAAACACAACCAAAACACAGTTAATCACTGGGGACTAGCCCTCCTAACTTGCCATGCCAATTACTTGTTTTGGGGGGTCTGAAAAAACTTGAGAGGGTGGTTGTTTTCAGTTTTTTATCACCAAATGAAATCATTAAGCACATTATAAGACAAAAGTTAGAGATTTTCTATTATTTGTATAAATACTTTTAATATTTAGAAGAATTACAAATAATTTTCTTTCAAATGACTTTTTTGTCTAGACAGAAAACTAAGCTCATTTTAATAAGAAGTGGACACAATTACCAAAGAATAGCATATTAATTTTCGTGGAAAAATTAAGGTCTAAATATACTGACACTTAGGAAACAGATTTAAAAGTTGTCTCAGGAACATTCTCACATACAGAGTTATTACAAATAACTTTTTTTGTGAGTACACTGTACTCACAAAAAAAAATCTAACTCTTAGGTAAGATCATTTATTTAGTAACATTCTTGACATGGTTACTTCTTAATAAGGCTAGAGAGAATAGCAAGGCACAAATTTACAAGTACATGTGTCTATGAACCAATTTCTACTTAATATAGAGCTTATCTGTTACTTTTGAATACTTGACAGAAGCTAGTAGCTATCCTAAGCACTTTCCATCTATCATCTCATTAATCCTCCCTACAACCCCTGCAATTTAGCTACTACTTCCATTTTCAAGAGTAAGAAACCAAGGCTCAGCAACAGAAGCTTCTCTAATTAAGGTCACACAAGGGCAGAGGCTGAATTTGAACTCATGTCTACATGACAAAAGCTCATGCTCTTGACTACTGAAACCACACTGTCCCCATCAAACTAAACCTGTGCAACTGTCAAGTCTTAAAGGACTTAATACTGAAAGCAGACTTCTTTGTAGCCTTACAGAATGGCTTGGACGGGAAGATAATTCATTTTTTTTAATTTTTTTTAAAGATTTTATTTATTTATTTTTAGAGGGAGAGGAACATCGATGTGAGACAGGTACATCCATCGGTTGCCTCTTGCACGCCCCCAAAGAGAGAACCAGTCCACAACCCAGGCATGTGCCCTGACTGGGAATGGAACCGTTGACCTTTCAGTTCATAGGCTGGCACTGATTCCACTGAGCCATACTAGCTAGGGCAAGATAATTTCATTTTTAGACAAGTACATATAAATGCTATAAGACATAAACACATACACGTTACTTCAAATTTATAATAATCATCACTGATAATTCTGTAGAAATATCTAGTGTTTGTGTGTATATGTGTGTGTATATATGTATATACATATTTCTACTCCAAGGTGTTTCATTTTTAAAAATTTAAAGGCCATTTTCCATTCCATACTTCATATACTTCTAATCAAAAGAGTTTTTGAGAGGACAGGGTTAGGTTTTAGTTTGTAGTTATCATCAATTAAATTGTAGCTATAGAAAAGTAACCTATATGGGGGGTGGGGTGGTGGGAACAGCATCCTCACCACCTTAAATGTTTACTATATGACACTAAGCATTTCTATGATTAAACATAACTGTATTCTCTCTAGATGGTAGGACTGGATTAACAGGGAAATATTTAGTTAACAATCTTCAGTGCAATTAAAAGTATTTTTATTGCCAAATTTAAGCACTAAAACTATTTCCTTCTTTTAACTTTTTCTTAATATTTCTGATAAAAACATGAAAATGGAACATAAAAACCAGAAGTTTCAAACTGTCCAAAGTTCAACAACTAAGTTTTCTCAGCAATATATTCACTACATTACACCTGATGGTTAAACTTTGTCATTTTAATAGCTGTGATGAGTAGTGAGTTTAAGAGCAGAGTTCTAAAGGTCAAAAATTATTATGCAAAAACAGTTTAAAGTAAATCTCAATTCCTACAGATTAGAAAATATGTATATATTTTAGAAGCCTCCCTTGAAATTAAAATGTCCTACTTGCTCCTTCCTGGCCTTAGCCCTCATGGGAACACTCAAGTACTTATTAATACAAATTTGACTTATAAAATTATACTTAGTGTTATAATCAATCAAGACAATAACTTAATATACGTTTATAGGCCTTATAAGAGCTCAAAACAGTAAGTGGGGAGGGTGGGGACAGCAAGCTGTCCCTGCCACATTGTAACTGGCTTTGGGCTCCACCCCCATTTACCCAGATCTCTGGAGAAGATGACAAACTACTATATTCATCCACAGCTTCTAATACGATAAAGAAATGTTGTTTAACTTAAATTTAAAGATGATTATTTGAGAAAATCAGATGATAAAAAGGAAGCAGTCTGGCGCCATAAAGGTCTCCAGCAACATCATGCAGTGAATTGGAAAAATAATTACATGAGGAGAGCAAACACAACTAACATCAAAAGGGTGGCTTGAAAAAATGACTTAAGCCACAAAAATGACTGTCAAAATGTTCATAAAAACTGAGTGGCCACAAGTACTTTGAATCACAAATTATATCCTGACTTTGTCTCCTTCTGCTCCAATACAAAGGAGTCCAATGAGATGGAGAACCTTAAGTAAATCAATATCCTATCTTCAATCAGAAATGAGGGGAAAACTATTTCAATTTCATATCTGATGAATAGTCAATACCTCAGCATGACATATGCTTTAAAAAATGTTTTTATTGATTTGAGAAAGAGGGAGGAAGGGAGGGAAGGAGGGAGAGAGAGAAGGGAGGACAGAAAGAGAGAAACATCACATGTTGTTCCACTTATTTATGCACTCATTGGTTGATTCTTGCATGTGCCCTGACCGAGGACTGAACCTGCAACCTTGGCATATCAGGGCCTAAGATACACCATTTTAAAACACAGCACCTTTTCATGATGTCACAAAGTCATTAGTGGAGAACTAGGATAAGTTCATACCTGGTAGAGTGAGACAGATGAGGCTGGCGATCAGTAAAGTTATGCACATGAAGACAATCAACAAAAATATCTGCAGGGAAAAACACTGAGAGTGCATAAATGGCTCCTATCAGCTCCATGCATTTTATAACACCCTCGAACAATCAACACAACTTTCCCAGTAAAAACAAATGGTGTGTATTGGTTATTTCTAGGTTTCCTTCCATTTTATATTTTAAAAAGACATTGTATTTTAGGTAAAATTACCTACAGTATCAGTCAAAAGGAAAATAAGCATCCATTTTCACATAATCAGATACATCAGTGAGTGACAGGTAAATATATTTTTTAATCAGCCAGCATAAAAATAAAACAAAATCAGCTTAAATTGCCCCTCACTATTAATTAAAAGTAAAAATACTCACTTTTTAAAATTAAATTCTCAAAAACATCTATTCATGAAGGGAAAGCTTCTAACAGTACTGTCCAATTAGAACTGCCTCCACCTGCACTGCCAAACAAAGGGGCCACTGGCACACATGGGTACTGAGTACTTGACATGGGGGTGCGGATACACGAGTAATGAATTTTAATTGTACTGTGTGTGTGTGTGTGTTATCTACAAGAAATATGTTTTCCTTTCTTCAATTTTATGGCAGTAAGGTTGACCAATAAAATTGTAATAAATGGCACACGGCTTCCTGGGCAGAAAAGTAGTGACTACTGCTTGCCTTCTACCAGACCCAGAGCAGGTACAAGCCTTCCTAAACCCAGCAGGCAGAGCTCTGGTGGGAAGACTGAAAAGGACAGGCGAGGACACTCCAAGAGGAGGCTGTGAGGTTTGGTGAGCTTTCACTGCTTGAGAAACCCATTAATGATTCTCTCTCTGATCTAAGCCAGAAAGTACTTTTTGCCAATCCAAGAGCCTCATGTCTCCTAGCTCTCCCTCATCTCTCCCAGTTCCCTCAATCCCTCCCCACCTGCCTACATACATCCTACCCTATAAATATATTCAATTCCCTCTAGTTTCAAACCTACCAAGTCTTACCTGCCTCTTGTCCTAGCACCTGCCTTTCTATGGTTCTCTCAGCCTGGCCTCCTATCTTTAAAGACTTAGTTCAGGCATTACCTCCAAGAAAATTCCTGAACATCTTCGAAAAAATTATTTTGTGGAACAAGCGGTGACCAACCATGTAATATAATACTAATATAGCAAGTGAGATGAGGACCAAGACCTGACCATAGGATTTAACATTGGTAACGCTTGTCAAGAACAGTTTTGGTGGAGTTTGGGGGAATGTCTCACTCGGACAGGCTCTTTGTTAACCAATCTGGTCTTCAATTTCATCAGATGTAAACATGACATTATGATGCATGCCTTGAAGTATTTGGATGAGAATTAAATGGGAGAAAAACATTAGACTGCCCACTCCAGTTCCTGATACATAGTTGAAATGGATCAATAATCTTAATTTCTTATTTCTTCTAGGAGTCTTTTATATCCTTCCTTGCAAACAGCATGGAACAAAAGCACATGGAATCCCAACTCTATGATTCATCTCTAAAATTTGATAAACTGATCTGACATTGACATATATTATGCTGTAGAATGAAAGGCCTAAAAACATGAGTTCTTGTCGTGAGACTATAAGAAGTGTTTACACAGAGGACCATGTGCTAACAACAACAAACATTTCTCAATAAAAATATGAAAAACCTTGACTTTTGGTTAAGCCTGTAGAGTACCTACCCTGAGTGGAAAATTTAAAGGCCGGCGATAAGGCTGAAAACCAACAGGCCCTCCCTGCTGGAGTATAGCTTGGTGGGCTGCATGCAGACCTTCCCCCAC
Organism: Desmodus rotundus; assembly: GCF_022682495.2. NCBI lineage: Eukaryota > Metazoa > Chordata > Mammalia > Chiroptera > Phyllostomidae > Desmodus > Desmodus rotundus. The sequence goes on along the minus strand of NC_071387.1, from coordinate 184,505,033 downwards.
CACAGGAATAGCATTGTTATTTCGAGCATGCTGGTTATTGTTAACTTGCTGGTTTGCACTGTTCTCATTTTCTTCCTGGTCTCCCAATAAATAGGAATGAAGATCCCTATGGAAAAATTACATCAGTGAAAAATTCTCACTTCAGGATCAGCATAAACAGCAGACATGACATTTACTTTCTTAGTAATTATTACTTAGGATAGAAAATGTACAAGTAGAATCTGTACATAGCACTATTACCTCAAGCTGGTCTAAATGTTGGTGCTCGCTTTAAAGTAAACCTTTCCAAATTTAATGTTAAGTAACATACAGAATATCCCATAAATTCAATTTTTTAATGTTTTCTTTAGTCAGTATCTGAGAAGAAATCAGTTAACTGGGAAAAAAAAGAACAACGTACAAGATATTCTTTGCGAAGATCTTAAGGAAAAATAACTTCTTTTCCTATCTACAGGCGGCTACTATGTCTGCTGTGACATGTATCTCAACTAAAACCTCCAATCCACAGACCATTTAAGGCAAAAATGAGTTGCAAGGGGGAGGCTCAGGGCAAAGCATAGGGAAATTAGAAAAGAATAAATGATCAAATACAACCAAATAAATATGTCGCATTAAGATATCTACAGATAGCCACTTATTTTCTGAAAAAAAGTTTAAATCACAAAGATACAACTTTTAAGTAAGTATATAACGTATAAACCTTGAAAAAAATCAATGCAACATGCTGACTAAATAAATGACTAAGAAACTAAATCTGAGAAGAGCTCGTATCAGGTTTAAGATTTTTAAAACAAGGGTACATTGGTTTGTTTTTAATGAATTAATTTTTTTTTGCCCTGTATAGTAAAACAGAAGAACCTGGGCCAGCAGCAAACCTCTATAAGGGGATAAAAAATGCATACATTCTCCATAGAAGGATGCATAATGATTTAATTTTTTAATTAAAAATTTTTAGAAATAAGTATTATACATACCTGCAGATATTACTAAATTGTCTCTTATTAAAACTAATTTTTCCTAAGGGAGGCACGGAACATACTTTTCCAGAAAGGTGATTACGCTGACACACACGCTGTCGCCTGCCCACACCACACTTACAGCAAGTATCCAGCAGTAACAGTCCACGCTCGCACAAGCCCCTTCAGCCACTGCCGCGTGTGTCCCTGTTCGAGTAACGCTGGCAAGACAACCTGAAGCAGAAGCAGCTCAAGGGACAGTTCACTCACTGGAGCATCACTAAGGCAATTACAAAGAGCCATAATTTATAATGTGCATTGTTTCAGTATAAGTAAAATGGGAATACTTAAAGGGGTGACAGCAGAACTCCTTAAAGAGTTGAATGAACCCACTCCACTGTCTTTACCACCTCTCCTCCACTCTCTCTTGAGGCCAAAAAGGCTTACCGCTCATGCTGCACAAAACTGTTCCTTACAAGGGTTACCAATGACCTTCGTGTGGTTAAATCTAATGGTCAGGTCTTACCTTCAGCTCACTTGCTGTATTAGTAGCATGTTACAAGATTGGTCACTCCTCATTCAACACACCTTCTTCCCTTTCATCATCCCAACCCAGATTATTATCATGTAGAGGAAGGAGGAGGGTGTAAATGATGGATTACTAACACAGAACAAGAGGAAGGACTAAACTAAGGGTAGTAAGTCATAAACTGAGTTGGACTAGATAAGATCTTAAAAGTCTAATTAGAAGTAATACTGAGGAAGAAATCCAATTTGCCTGGCAGATTTTTGCTTTAGGTGACTGAAAAGGTAATGCGAATCACTGAAAAAGGGAATGTAAGAAGAATGAGAGACTAGGTTTCTAGATGACTTAAAGGTGTCAGGATGGCCAAGTGGTCTAAGGTACCAGACTCAAGCTTTGCTTGCAGGTGACTTAAGTTTTTAAATCAAAAAAAGGGTTTCCATCTATAAACTTACATCCTATTTTTAATCCATAATTAAATGTGTAGCTATGGCTACATTCCTTACGATATGCTTTTCACATAAACATGATGATGTTACTAACACACTCTCATTTGATATGGCAAACATTTCAATGCTAAACAAAGGCAAACTTCATTTACAGAAAAATAAAAGTCTGTGTTCCTTTGGAAAATGTAACTGCTAAACTAATGTTTATGTGATCTCAAACATGGCAAAATTTAACTATCAGATAATTTTCAGTATTAGTAAGAAATGTATATTTTAAATGTATGTACTCTGAATATCAAATCCTTAACAGAGCTAAATTAGTAAAGCTTCCAAATTTCAAAAACTTACCTGTAGAGCATGACATTGTATGGTAGGAAATGAGGCAGAAGATTCTTAATTATACGTATAGGAAGCCAAAGCATCAGGAGGACAATGGAGCCGAAGACAATCTGCAGTAAGATAACAGGCATACATCATTGTAAATCATTTCTATGAGAACTTCTGAACATACTCAACCAATATGTAATCCAAGTCTATATTCACCCAGGACCTAGAGTGTTCTCACTCAACACACTATATTTGGATCACTCTGTGCAAAAAATGTATTCCTGAATGAGATGGCTACACCTCTGTCTATCTGTCTCTACTAATCACTGCATGGTATGTGAGGGGAGAGCTGGAAACTCACAATGAAGGATCAGAATTGTCTGCAACTTAATAAATCACCTCTAATCATTGTAAGACATGACCCATATTAATGGCTACAAAAGTTTCCAAGAGAGCAATACTGTTCTTCAAATTTTATTTTGGAAAAATTTGGATTTAACTAGGTAATTTCTTCTTCTGCATGAGAAAGAAACTGAGACCTTCTGTTAAGAGTTTCTTTTTTTTTTAATCCTCACCCAAGGACATTTATTTATTGCTTTTAGAGAGAAACATCAGTGTGAGAAAGAAACATCAAATGGTTGCCTTGCGTATGCGCCTGAACCAGGGGTCAAACCACCACCTTTCGGGACAACACTCAAACCGAGCCACACACACTGGCCAGTGCAAGCATTTAATTTAGAAACTATTAACAAGTCTCCATTGCTTTAATGCAAATTAATTTTAATTCAGAAACTCATAATTTGGTAATTAAGTATACTACTAAAGTAATAGAAAGCCTTTTTGTTTTAGTAAACATTTTATTAGATTTATCAAAGTAACCAATAAAACTGCTATTTAACAACAAAATTTCACAGGCTTAAACATAAGTTATTCAATCTACTGTACCAGTACCCCTGACCCACACCCCCCAAAAATCTAAAGGGTCGCACACTTTATTTCAAAAACAATAAAAAGGCATGCTTACCACTGACAAAATAAATCTTCGGAGATGCCTATAAATGGGCAAATGGATCATTTCTTGTACTGGATTAAAATCTGGGTCATTCAAATTCCTTAGAAACCATAAGACACCAGGTCGAAGTACCTGCAAATATATTTTAAACACTATAAATACTCAGCAATGTCTTCAAGGTTCTGTATGTGAGCTAAAATATTAACAGAAAAATAATATCTTAAAGTTATTTTGGCATCTTAAAAAATAAGACCCAGAAAATTCACATGGCTTTCCTGGGAAAATAAGTTTCTAAATCAGAATCTTTAATGAGAATTATTTTGTGTTTGAAATCCTTTAATGCTTTTCATTATTTGACGAAAAATAAATGTTTTAAAGGACAATTTTTCAAATTTAGATCTCCTAAATAAAAAATATTTTTAAATTGTTACTATATTGTATCATTAGGTTGCAATTTTTAAATGTCCTAAATAGATTTGACTTCGATCTTATACTTTCTGGGAAGAGTCATTTTAATTAAGAAGCCTAACACTTCTCACTATACATCTTGATTTTACTACCTACATCTTTTCCCTTCTCTCAATATAAGAAAATAAAGAGTCTGTGGGGAAATGGGGCAATGAATGGATGAGTGTGGGTATTAGTCCTGGGCGGTCGAAACTGAGTTATGCTGTATAAAGCATCTCATATGCCCAAACTCTGTTTCTCCAGCTTCTAAACAACAGGGTTATAATGTATGTGACCTCTAAGGTTCCATCTAACTTCCAAATATTAGGATTCTGTATCGACAAAAAACCACATAGGTAAATTGAAAAAAATTCAGTATACACATTTTATCACTTAACAACGTAATTTAGAGGGCATATATAATTACAATATTTTTAAATTATTAATTTAGTCTCGATCATTTGTTTCAAAGAAAGAATACAAGCTTAATCTGAAAACAGAATTTACTAAACTTATAAACTTACACTATATAATTCAAGAGAACATGCTGGCCCCCAGACCCCACCCCAACTCCTCAAAATTTTCAACCAGCAAAGTACACTAAGAATAGCTTTAAGCCTCTGTGCTTTTAAATTCCATTAAACTGCATTAGTCAGCCTATTCCTCCAGGCCCTTGCTTGAACATCTCCATTGCTGCTCTCAAAGCTCTCACAAAGGAGTAAGCTGACTGGTTCAACAGTTGTATTCAACCCCAGGATATAAAATCAAGGAGAACGGGGATTGTCTTTGTTTTCACTATTACCCTAGCAGATAGCACAGTGGCTAACACAGAGTAAGTATGCAGTAATATTGAGAAAAGGAATGCCTAGTGGTGAGTACACTTACCAGTTTTATACTTCCTATTGCACCAAAATGACTGAGTATGAGATGTATACTAATCAAATACTGACCTCACTGTCACTGTCTTCAAACCAGTAAAGACTGTATTCCAAAAATAGATTAGTAAGGTACCCATCTGGCAAGTGAACTGGAAACATAAAGGACCTAAACTCCAATTCTACGCTTAAGGTGCCTGTTTCAAGACCATTTACATATTTGATCCTATGTAAAACCATAACCTTTGGGTATTTCTAGCACTATATTTCCTTGGATGAAGTCCAAGACAGGCTCAGATCCTATAAAATTCCAAAAAGTTGTGCTAGAGATTTTTGTTTAACTTGTTCTCCTCAATCTACTCATCTGTCAAATTTGTAACTAATTATAGGCAGAAATACTAAAACTTGTCAATTTTTTCGGGCAAATGACTGAAAACAATTCAAAGCAATTAAGCCAAACTCATCTATCAGTTATTCCATCTGAAAATAAAACAGAGAAAATTATTTAGTTAGAAAATCACCTCTGAGGCACGACTTGTGATTAAACAAAAGTCCTTGTCATGAATGTACAGCATCAGCACTTCCCTGTAGAACTTACCTCTCTCAGCAAGAGAATGAAGGAGGCAAAGTAGAACACGTACACCATTCCCACCAGCCAGTGCAGAAACATGGTAGTACCTGGAGCTGACTGAAAGCTCAGTTCTCGATCTTTCAGAGTAGCATCAAACATTTCCTAAATCAAAACAGAACAGGTGAGCAAGAGTTGTAGCACCTACATTTGCCAAATTAACACCTACATCTTCTAGGAAGTGAATAAAAATTACTATGCGTATAGTTTTTGAGCTTCTAGGACCACAGTTCTCTTAATACCACTTCATGGTATCAAAGAAAGATAAATGATGTAAGGTTAAATACTCTTTCAAAAATGTATATGACACTTCAAAATTTTTAAATATAAGTATCAAGACTGAAAAACCAATTGCTAGGTAAAAACTTTACTAATCTTTACTAATACTACTTGTAAAAGAACCATTTTTGGTTAACATAGTATCTTCTTTTCTTAGTTACAGGTCTGCATTCATGACAAGTTTTAATAGTAAAGTATGGGAGAAAATGTTATCTCAGAACCAAAGGTAGCTTTTCTACATATAAAATATTTCTGAAAAGTCAGTAATTGATTATCACCAATGGCCATTAAAGATTATAATAAAAAATGAGCATCTTAGTTAAAACAAATGGTTAGGGTTGAATTTACTACTACAAAGACTGTCTTTTTATCAGATTGCTCTTTTTATGTACATAATGTCTTGGCATTATTGTAACATTTAGAAGAGTAAAATAAGAAAATTCTCCATCAATTATTAGAAAGGTTCCAGTCAAAATATGCTGACATCAAAAATCTGCACAAAGTCTCAAAAAAATCAGGTACTAAAGAAAAATTAGCTTGAAGACTCCACCGTGATGCATTCTCAGAAAAAAAAATAAGCAAGTTATTATCAAATACTGGCTTTCCTTTAAAAGAAATCCATTCTAAAGATGTCTTTTCTGAAGCCTTTAAATTATCCAATTATATGATAATGAATAATAAACTCACCAGGGAACAGATATCCAGCCACCAGCCACAAATGAGAGGGAACACTCCAATTTCTACCACCACTAGCAAAGAGACCTTAAGCAAAAACAAAAGTCATCAATATCACCCAAATGGGGATAAATCATTTCCAGTTTTAATTTTTAACAACAATTACCTTAACAACAATATAGCAGACTCCCAGCAAGCGACGAGACCTATGAAATTTAACAAGAGTTGCCAGGCCCTACAGGATCTAGTCAAGGAAAAACTAAGCATTTCAAGGTATGATAAAACACAATACTTTAGGTAACGCTTAGTATTACTTAGCAGACAGAATCTATTTCATATTTTGTCTTCCCTTAACCTCACTACAAATACCTTTTACTAAGACGATAAGGGGAAACAGTTTTGTCAGTAACAGGAATAACTCTTTGGTACGAATAATATCACTAAATACCCAAGTTGGTTCGTTAAAGGATACATGACAAATTATCAGTGTTATTGCTAAAAGTATATACCCAACTATGGTTGTGATTAGGCCTTCAAAATGAGATGCTTGAACCTGGAAATAAGAAAAATAAATAAATTTTAACTGCACCATATGGCCTCCACCCCAGCTTAACAATATATTAAACAATTCTAGTAGACCAGAAGTGACCCATCTAGGCAATTTACAACTAGAAAACAACCTTAAAATACCCTTTGAAAACCAGACTCTCCCACTGACTGTTATGCAGTATAAAAGGATAAGAAAAAAATTAAAGAATAATACTTTATTCAAGCAGACAAAATAGAGTGAATTAAATTTTACAAAAATAAAGGAAACACTGTAAAGTTCCATTCCAAAGTGAACTTGCTAAATAAAGGCTGAGCACTAAAAGCAACAGCACATTGCCCAAGGTGTCCCCCTATCCAGTGCATCCCAGCCATCTCACTTCCTACCACTAGAAGGCACTATTTAAATTTCCCTTGCTCTCCTAATCCGTCCCATTCTCAATTTACAGAACCAAGAGTTTGGAAAGTGACAAACACTGCCCATATTTTTGGTTCCTGAATTTCAGAGAGCAAGTAGCAATAGTTTGGAAAGTCAAAATTTATCAAAGAATTCATCCTAATTTTTCAAGTCCTTGCATTCAACTAGTGAGAATTTGGAGAGCTGGATCAAATATTGAAACACCTCTTTGTCCTTTCAGAACACTTCGAAATGTGCTCTTTCTCAGGATTCACATACACAAACTGAACAGAGTAGCCAGATATGTCAGCTCTTCCTTAAAAAGCTAAGTCCTTCTGTACCCCCACCAAAACAGTAATTGTCCATCCAGATATTTATCCACCTCTAACGATGATAAACTGTCAAAAATAAAGCAAATTCTTTGGTAGAAAACTCTATAGCCCATCATTCCAAGACTGACTAACCTTTTTTTTTTTTAATCAACTGATATACTGTTACTTATCTAAATTCACTAAGGTGAAAAGGGAAGGAGGGTACAGAGGTTCATTGCCATGGGTCATAAATCAGCCTACAAGAAAATTTTCCCATAGAATGCCTCTGGTCCACCCAAAAGAAGGCAGGCAGTGCATCATGGGATTTGAGAATACATCTTCCTTAGCTGGCAACATAACCTCCTGTGTCTTGATTCATTGTCAGTTTTTAAAGAAAAGAACAAGACAGTACTGGATAACTACTCCTTTGTATAAGGCAAAATGAGAAATACATTAACTCTTTACAATATTATTAATTACTCAATAAATATCAAATTTGGGGGGGTACCAATAAAAGTAAGTTTATAAATGTATTATACTCACATGTTCTTCAAATCCCAAACCAACAAGGGAGAAATGACCGATGTGGTAAGGGCAAAATGCTGAAAGGGAGGAAAAACAATGAAAACTTCAAAATCAAAACAATGAACACTCCCAGTACCATCTCCCACTGAAAGGAACTAAGGCTTTTTAAAGAAATGGACCATTCCAGAACTGGAGCTAAAGACAAGTATTTCCTGGGACATTCTCTATAACCAAACAACAGCAAAGTTATCAAGGTCTAATAAGCTTATAGCAAAGGACCCAGGAACCATTTTGCCTATAAAAAGGGTCTCACAGGCAAAAAAAAGATGAGCATCTAAAACAGTGACCCAAACCCAACAGAAACACACTCAAAACATAGAAATCCGTAAGTTCATTACACTCAACAAGTGGTGGGCCAAAGAAAAACAAAAAGGAAAAAAACATCAAAGAAAACACTTTTATCACCAATGGAAGTTAGCTCAATTCCTTACCCTGAAAACTGATATTTAAAGGGAAAGAACTGCTCCCCTGTCCTGCTGCTTCTGAACAAAAAAGTTCAGGTTACTAAACAGCTCTAGCTAATAAGAAGTTCTTCTTTATAGAAAAGCCAGCCAATAAATGTGAAAAATGACAATTTGAAAAGAACCATTTTGAACTGCCTAATAAAATAAATTATTTCAGGCAAGTAACATAAGGGATAATAAAATCATTAGGTCAAATGTTGATGAAACACTAGATGTTTTCATGATACTAAAATTCCCTGCCCTGGCCACTGTGGCTCAGTTAGTTGGAGCTTTGTCCCATGGACCACAAGGTCAGAGGTTCAATTCCCAGTCAGGGCAGCTACCCAGGTTGCCCAGTCAGGGCACATACAAGAAGACAACCAACTGATATTTCCTTCTCTCTCTTTCTTTCTCTCTCTCTCTCTCTAAGCAATGAAAATAAAATGTCCTTGAGTGAGGATTAAAAAATTTTTTTTAATAAATAAATAAAATGAGGCCAGCATTAAAAAAAAATACTACCCCCACACATTTACTTTCTGATGGTAAACGGAAAAATGAAGCCCACCAATAGAGACTTCAAGATGCTATCACCTGAACCACTGAGAAAGGTGGAGAACCAGATATCATATATCGCCTGATATGTTGTTATTACTAGGCAAAGCACCACCAGTTGAAAGATTTGTCCCAAACATGTTGAATCTGAATCTATTCAGGCCCTCAAGGTAACAGACATCATCAAGAAGCATTCAGACAATGTAGAACATGAGGCACTTAAGAGGGGAGCTGACCTAAGTCTCTTGAACAAATCAATGGCAAAAAGGGGGAAGGGGGAGCAGAAGAATATTCTAGATCAAAAGGATTAAGAGCCAGAAGTAATGTCTTGACTTTATCTGGATCCTCAAACAAACCAACTATAAAATGACATTTAAAAGAATCTAGGAAATTTCAATATGTTGAATTACTAGGAATATTAAATTCTGGTGGCTTTTCTAAAGTGTGATAATGATATTATGGCTAAATAAGAAAATATCCTAAAAATTTTCATAGTAAGAATTTTCACATTCTTACTTGCTATGTCTTTCTTGCTATGTTAATAAAAATTTTAATTTCTTCTCAATAATAAAATTTAATTATCTTTTAATTCCACCAAAAAAATGAACAGCATAGATTAGAGAAGTCAGGAGGGGAACTCAATCATTAAGAAAAACGTTAATCTATAGCATCTGTCTACCAAACAGTTTTAATCAAGTAATCTAAGGGTAGAAATTTATTTTGGGTCTAAGATCTATTTTGAATTTATTTACAAATTAGACATGTATTTTTTTACTAATATATTGTATATATTATAAAGCACAAGAAATTTTTAAATGATTACAAAAAATACACAGAATTTTTCCTATTTTGTTCTCACACCCAACTCTGAGGATGACTCAAGAAGGTCCCTGAGAAAGGCAAACTTTCAAGTTTCATAACCTATCAATTGTAATGATTAATTTCTACCCAATTCCACACAACTACAGATAAGTATCCTGAAATAAGGTCAGTTTCTCAGAATCATTCCCTTCTACTAGGAGACAGCAGTGTTATAAGGTGATATTTCTGCAAAGTATGTGACCACAAGAGTCAAAAAAAATGCCAGAGGAAAATTGCAGTAGAGCAACCCAAGTAGGAAAAAAACATGTGCTTAATCCCAAAGACTGTGTTTACCTAAAAGGAGAAATACAGTATATTCCTAAAAAGAAAACTGTTTAATTTCAAGAGATCCCTAAGTATAATGTATTTAAGTGTACTAAGACAGAATTTTTCTTTACAGAAGCTTATATAACCTTAGGAGATTGGATTAGAAAAATATTTAATGATATTTCCTTTATATAAATAAGAGTTCTTATTTCTGTAAATCCAGTTTTAAAGGTGACTTGTTCCTCCAAACATTAATTTAGCATTAAGCTTTTCTTGCAAGAGCAAAGACAATTCTATAGGTCGTTTTTTTCTCAAATAAAATTTGATCAAAATCAAAACAGTTTCACACTCTACATATCAATTATTTTACATATGAAAAATAAGCATAGAATAATCTACAGATACATTTTTACCCCCATATGCAAGGGGAAACAACAAAGAATGAGCTTTCTACTAATTTGCATCATCTTTTTTGCAAGATATTTTGTTTCAACAAGTTACTTATAATTTTATTTTACTCTTTACCAGTAATATTTAGAAATTAATTTTTGTCTCATCCTCAATCTACATATTCAGTGTCTTTGTGACCAGATGGCTTCCCTCCTGTTGAAAACAACTGCTTTCTGGGTCACAATGTGGTCCCCAACACAGAACAAATAACTTGGAATTCAGTGGAAGAGCCTTTGGGAAATCTACCCTTCCCTCCTCAGTAGATCTGAGGAGTAACTCACATGCATTAAAGGAAGGAATTTCTCAAAGATCATCTCTGTGGAGAGATCTGTAGTCTCCCTCCTAAGAGACACAAGTCATAGCACAGCCCAATAATAACCTGATTGTATCAGACTCCACCTTCTCTCCCTTGAGAAACGTAGGAATTGAACTCTAAGGTCTTGGTTTACTTGATTCAGTTTACCTTTCCCAAAGCAGAAAACCTGTCAAATGCATTTCCTCAACCCTGTCTTCCTTTCTCTAATTGCTCCCAAAGGCGGACACACACACACACACACACACACACACACACTCATGTGTGTTGTTACAGAATCCTCACAGCTGTAGTTGTAAAAGTATCTGGAAGTGACTTTACATTTACTAGAATTAGTTCTAAGGGAAATTCACACTTGGGGAAGGGTTACTATCTCAAGCCTACACCCATCTCTGGTGACAGCTCCCAAGCTAGGGTCTCTGGTAAGGCCTCAGTCCAGATTTTGATACAGGACACGAAGATCTTCTGCCATATGGAAGGGACACAGATAATCAGCACAAAATTAATTCCAGAGATGGAATTTTGTATATTCTCAATCCAGTCAAATCGGCTTCTACAAAGATACAGAAATGCCCAACAGAGGCAGAGATGGTAGGTAACTACGGGTTACTAAAGTCAACATTGCTTAGGAAAGAAAGTATCTGTACGGGATTCCTATACAGGATACTATCTAAAACTGTTCCATATATTCCTGTTTAAAAACAAAACAAAAACCTATACAAGGTGGCTCCTAGAAACTAAATGACCATAATACAATAAATGAAAGCATAAATACCACTTACCAAAAACAAGAATGAACAGTGTATTTAAAGACACCACCCAGAAGACATGTTCCTAAGGGAAAGAACATTAACAAAACACATTCAATTCCTATTTGATATATGTTTAGACTACTCTACTTCAATTAGAAGACTGAAATTTTCACTCTATAATTGAGACTTAATTCCAAAAATTACATGCAACTTTAAATTTTTCACTAGATAGCTCATAAAAATAAACCTAATACAATTCAAAGTTCATAATGTTACATGTAGGAAAAGAATTGAAGAAATTAATCCATAAACATTTCCTTTTCAGAAATTAATAATCCACCACAAACTACATAGGTTCTCATAAATAAATGCCAGACTGCATTAAGTCAAATGACACTGAAAAATTCCACAGAAGAAAAATTTGAAAACCACAACAAACTCCCAACAACATATTAATGTGAAAACGCACAGTGCTTCTTTTCAGTGTCCATTTTGTTCTCATGACTTCTGCAAGATCACTTTTTCTTCTCTGGTCCCTTTTCTCCCTATGGTATCCTGGCTTTCTTTGCTCATGCTTTAGAATACTCACTCACTGGGCCACTGATCCACTTCCACAGTTATGTATTTTCACCTCCAAAGTGACTGCTATCATCTATTCCTCCAGCTATGTCACATATACTTTAGTCACATTCTGTGCTGACACTACAAAGTCCCAGCCTATTTGTCTAGGCCTACCACCTCCTGCCCCATCAAGTTAATGATCCTTCCATGGGGGCCAACATTGTAAGATTTTCTTTTTAGAAAAATTATTCTGATCAAGTCCCCAATCTGGTACAAATCCAAGTGGCAAGAAGGGTGGATTGTCCAAGAGATGACTGTTACATTCTCACCATGCCAGCTCAAGTCACTTGATTATTTTCAATTTCCCTGCTTTAAGAGCTCCCAAACTGTTCTTATCCCCTAACATCTTTTGTGCCTCAACCTCTAAGTTATCTTGTCTAGTTCCTGCTGAAAAACTCCACTAAGAAACACCTAATAACCAAGCCCTCCTCTGTACTGCCTGTGTCCTATGTGCACCTTCTGTCACTGAGTCTTTAACACACAGTACTTCTCAATTTCCTTGTCCACATGTTCACTTCTCTCTACTAAACTATAAAGCACCTTTGAGGACAAGGCCCTATTTCATTAATCTCTGAATATCCCAGTGTCTACCACAACAGCTGGCACACAGTAGATACTAAAAATATTTTTCCACGAATGAAGACATCCTATAAATGTTTTTTTCCAAAAATTAGAGTGGGCTTGAGTCAACACCACTGTCTCAGTGACTTCGGTCACTCACCTATAAGGGACTGACGAGGTAAGAGATATAAATGAGTATGTAGCCAAATAATACCTTCTATACTGACTGTTCAAACTTTGAATAGGAATTCGTTAACATCACATTCTCCCTATCTATGAATTACCACCAGGTATATTCCTCAGTATAACTGCTAACCTCAACTTCCTATTCTGGCTCCCATCTGGAGCCAGCCTGAGGAAGATGCCAACTCTGTGGACAGCAGAGGAGACAGACTTATTTGGGTCTTTGAGGGCACTGTTGGGCCTCTGAATCAAGCCCTCCTCAAGCCCACCCTTCTCTGGACTTATGGGTTTGGTCACTGGGGGTTCTCCTACCTGCAGCCAAAGTCATCTTCCTACCCAAAGCCATTCAAAATCCCAAAAGGCAAGTGATTTTATATTACAGAATCTTTAAAAAGTATCATTTCTCCTTTAAAGAACAGGTTCGTTAAAGAATTGTTCCTCACCTTGAGCTATACTCTTTACTAACAACATAAGGATGGTAGGATACAGCAAAAGGTGAAAACCTATGATAAGCCGGGGACTCTCCTTGTGAACATCGCAAAACTGCTCCATTTTCACCAGTGTGGGCATTTAAACATCACAATGTAGAATTTTAAAAGACCAAGTTCTTAACTACTATTCATTTTGTATTTCATTTTCTTTTTTAAAAGTCAAAAATTTAATAATTTCCTTTAAGTAGTATTACTTTTATGCTTTGCCTACATTTTCAGTGCATATAACAAAATTACTTCAACGTATCAAATAGTCAAAAATCAAAGGGCATTGTGATCTTTAGTATAAAAAACCAACACATATTGTAAATTTGAAAACATTCAATCACTAATACAAATGATTCAGTCACAATTCTATTTTCAAAAAATATTAGCTTTACTTACTAGAAAAACTAGTGATCCATCAAGTCCTAGCATCTAAAATGAATAATAATATGCATTAATTCAAGATAAAACAGGATTTTTTTCTATTTATCAAAAAGGCTCATTTTCCTTTTAATATCTTTAAATGTAATCTTTACCCACTACTTTCTAGCCTATCATTTTCAGAGAGTAAAAAATTCCTGTATATGGGACTTTTATACAGGGTCCAGCAGAAGAAAGGCCTACTTGAGTGTGGTTGGTAGGGAAATAGTATGAGTGTAATTTATAGTTTTAATTTGAACATTTCACCTAAAATGTCATGTGGTACGCTTCAGTGTGATATTGTTCTGTTATAGAATTACATGCTTATAATTTTGTAATAAAAAGGGAACTTTATTTGTGCCGGACCCTGTATTTTGGGTCTCCTTTTAATTCAAATCATGGTTTTCGAGTCAAAAATTTGCATCTTGGGTTTCACTCTTACATTAGTTATGATGCCAGTCAAGATTTCATGATACAACTCTATACTGTCAACTGAAGCATCAGAATAATACTTAAAATTGCTACTTCATTTTTTGAAAGTCAATAATTTCAGGTTTAACATTCCCTAAGTACAGCAAAGTTTATTTTAAACGCCAGAAGATAGAAAAACAGTTATCAGTAGATCTGTATCATGTTTCTAGTATTTTCAACACAAACAAAAACATCACTTAATTTTCTCTAGAAATTAAAAGCTCTATTAAAAGTGTTATCAAATGTAACTACAAAATTAGCATATAAATCTAAATATGCCCAACTTTAAAATAAACTTTAGAATTAAAACACTGATGCTTGATAGAAAAAAGTCTTACTCTTTCCCACGTAAGTTCTTCTGCAGCTCGGTCCCATTCTAAAGCATTCCAGTTCATGTCGTCTGGAAATAAAATTGTAGTTTAAAGATTACTGACGGAACTTGATCTATAAATAATGAAACGCACCCTCTAATTCAGTTTTGTAAGCTGTTGTTGAGAAGCTAAACCACATTTAAAACTTTTTCCACATGAGTATTTGCTTGTTAGGCAATAAATAAGAATACATACACATAAATACAACATATAAAACAAATAAGGTCATTCTAGTACGAGGTAAGTCCTAGAAAGGAAATAAATAGGGTTACATGAAAGAGGAATTCAACAGCTCTGAATCAGGAATGACTCCAGAAGATTTGAGTAAAGAAGCAAGGGGACTAGAATTCTCTGGGCGAGGAGAAGGCAGAGATATAGTATGAAGGTCAGACAGGGATTAGATCATATGAAAGGAATGTGAGGCCTAGATTTTATTTTGTTCTTTAGTATCTTGGAAACCACTGAATATTTTTAAAGACAGGAGAGCAATCTGAATCCATGTGGGGCAAGAAAGGAAGAAGGAAGACCAGTCAGGAGCTAATGCATTAGACTGAGACAGAAATGATAAGACAGGACTAGGGTAGCAGTAGGCTGCATTCTCGGTCTTTGAACAGATAGATACGGGCCTCTCCCGGGCAAAGGCCTCGTTACACAACGCACTTCTCTTCCTTCAGGTCTCTGCTCAAATAAGTTACTCGGAGCTACTGGGACATCTTGTCTAAATAAGTCTCTCCCCAGTAGCATCCTCAGAGCAACCTGCACAATGTTTATCACAATGTGTAATGATAAATTTACTCACTTGGATAGTCATCACTAGACCAGAAACTCCATGAGGGTAGGCCCTGGTGTTTGAGTGCCTGGCACACAGGAACACTCAGATATTAGCAATATCAAGTGGGCCCAGAGACAATCCAGTGCTTTACAGGAAAACTCTGGGTAGGAATAGAAAAAAGGAGGCACTGAGCTACTAACAGCTGACTGAGGGAGGGGCCTAGTCTCAGATCTCCTTTTACATTGTAGAGTTACACTGCTAGAAAAAAAGAAATTGGTTTCTTTGGATGGCATCTAACCTACAGTGTACACTTCAAAATTTCTTCTTTGATAGTAAAAGCACTTAATAGAATGGTAAAAGAATAAGATGAATCTGTTATCAAATTCCTTCTTAAAAAAACTAAGAACTACACCAACTTACACATAATTTCCTCCTATCCATTCTACACAAGTCCTGCCAAAGTAAGATTTTTTTTTAGAGATTTTATTTATTTATTTTTAGAGAGATGGGGAGGGAAGGAGAAAAAGAGGAAGAGAAACATCAATGTGTGGCTGCCTCTCACATGCCTCCAACTGGGGACCCAGCCCGCAACCCAGTCATGTACCCTGACTGGGAATCAAACTGGTGACCCTTTGGTTCGCAGGCCCATGCTCAATCCACTGAGCTACACCAGGCAGGGATGAAGTAAGATTTTAAAACACAAAATGAGCCCTTCTTCATAGAATACAAGTTTGCCAAAATAAAGTAAAAACAGGTTAAAACACAATTTTAAATCCATTGAATTTTGAAAACTCAATCCTTCTCCCCATGACAGTTTGGGAATAGACTCATGGTAGAGAAGGAGGGGTAAGAACAAGCCAGCATCCATTACCCTGGGCCCCATTGTTGGCTTCCACTGCATCTTCCCCGCCTGCCTCATCTTCCTCCTCATTCTCCTCCTCCTCCTCCTCTGCCTGATCATCCTGGGCATCCGGGTTTTCCCCCACCACCGCATTCTCAGCTGGTGGGTTGGCAGGCTGGTCAGGGGCAACATTTTCAGCACCATTTCCTCCTGCTGGAGCCTAAAATGACAGAAGAGCCCAGACATTTAGCTAACTTGTCTCGGTTTTGCTTTATTTCCAAATCAAGCTCTCCCTTCTAAAAAAATCAAACTAGCAAACAAATACAAACTATTAAATTTTTTTTAAAAACCCACCTCTCAAAGTCATTTTTTCTAAATGTGTCTTATTTTGGATCAACTTCAAATATTAGGGCATAAACTCACTTCACAGTGTATATATCTATGGGGAACTGTTCCACACGTGGGAAATGTGCCCAGCCCCCACTCGGAAAAGCCAGTGGGGAGCGAGGTTGGTGGGCAGGACCCATACCCACGGACAGGTTCTCCCATGGGAAATCAGGCCTGCATTGTACCTAGACTGCTATGAGACTTGCTTTTGCTAAAACTCCCTCACCCTGAATTGAGGCAGCAAATGTTTACTGAGTTTATCTTTAACTTCCTCAAGTCTGTGCTAAACCACCCAAGTATGGAGTGTGACTGGTTTCCCCCTTGAGCTGTAACATCCTTCTCTTTGAAGTAATTAGCAGTATTCTGTCCTTTGTTGTCTGTAAAAGGTAATCCCCTACAGTGAACCTGTGCATAGTAAATGAGGATCATCCTCTATGTACAGTGCCCAGAAAAGCAATAAAAACCTGTCCAGTTGGGGGTTGGTTCTCTCTCTTGGGCTCTCTCTAGCCCTCTCCCCCTCTCTCACTTAGGGAGTGGCCACTCGGTCCCTTTTTCTCCACCAGATTTCTGTAGTCCGTGTGTATTTGTCTATTGCCACCACAACACAAGATCCCACAGGCCTGGATCTGCCTCATATACCCATTCAGTATAATTTAGGGACTACCATTTCATAAAGCATTACAAATAATGGGTTAACAATCTGACTATTCTGAATATATCATTCCATACATAATACTTCTTTAAAATATAACTCCTATCTTTAATGACTACCTCAAGGATAAAAACATATTTATTTATGGATCTGTTTGTTTATACATATAGAAATATAAAACTGCATTCTCAGTTAACAGTTAAACACCTGAGAAAACACAGCTCTGTAGGTAAACCTGTCCATATAGACTTTATCAGTTCCCATATGCATCTCCCTCTGGCTCTTCCTGAGTGCAACTACCTACCAAACAAAGACATAGTTGTAGTTAATTAAGATACTCAACTCCCATGAAATTAATGGAGATTCAAAAAGAACAACATTAAATGCTTCAAAATATGAGGTACAATAATAAAAGTATTAATGCTAGATAAGAACAGTTTCCTTTCTTTATAGCCCCACTTTTTATATGAATGATTTTCAAAGAAGTTGCACTCTTACCTAATTCTGTAAAGAAAGCAATATGGCAGAATTTGATAAAATCAATCTGCACACTGACAAAAGCAGGTCATTACATGAAAAAATTAAGTTGTTATTTTTCATTCTGAGTATCTTACAGTCAATTTTTTCATAACAAAATTTTATGAAGTATAGATTGTTTTCACATGTAAGTAGCTGATTTTTTTGACATTTTCAACCCCATCATTTCTCAGCAAGCAAAATACTAAAAATAATTTATGTTCTCCTTCTCTTAATGCCTCTAAGCAAATGCTCTCGCATCTAAGCATGTCATCTCTCATAAAGAAAAAGTAAAACTGCACACCATTGTTATAGTGTCCCAATGTTTTTCCTTTTAGTAATGTTCCAGCTGGGAACAGCAAAGACAAGGCATTTTACATACAAAGAAACGATGAACAAAGAGGGTAAGTTGACTCCTTAGTGTTACATAGCATGTCAGAAGCATGTGGAAGAATTCTGTGTCTTAACTTCCAGGCCAGCGTTAAGCAGTTAAACCAGGCAATGGCCATGAAAGAGTACTTTAGTACACCCTTAAAATTGCTCCCAATCTTCCTAGAAAATTAAGAGGCCAAATCACAGCAGCTTTTTTTTTTTTTTTTTTTCCACATTTCCCTTAATCTTCTCACAAACCCTTTCACTATTCTGCTTTGTAATGAGGGACATGGGAGTCAAGGATTTGGGTCTTAGAAGGTGATAATTCTCATATCTTGCCCCAATAAAATGAACTCAAGGGGAGGGGAGTTACCTCATTTTGGTGGTGTCCAGCAGCATTGAAGGGTGGAGCAGCGTGTTCCAACCAAATCGGTGCTCCGCCATGGACAATCTGCTCTCGCAACCACACCAGGCTGATGAATGCGCACAATGTGCACGTCACCACAAAACAACCCTGCAAACAATCTGCCAATAAATTGTCCCTAGTAAAAAATTAAAAAAATTACATGAAATTACTGCAAAGAACACCTAAGAAAACCGAAGAAACCAAAGCAACATTTCATTTTACACTAAAATCTCAGAAAAACGGTCAGAAAACTCGTAATTTTCTGGGTAAAAATCAGTTCCTCAAAAAATTTTTATTTTTGAGGATGATGAAAATCTATCTTTATAAGCTGGCCAAATATACTTATTTACATATAATTTTAGTATAGGTGTTTATACTATAGCAGATGAATAATATCAGAGCCACACAGACATAAGCTATCCATTGACTGTTTGAACGTGGCTTAGAAACAGGAAGATAGCAAGCAAAAACCCAAAAACACCCAAAACTAGACAAAGTCCAAGAATGTATGTAATTTACTAAAAACTAATGTCTGCTCAACCCTAAGAATTTCCTCGTCCCTATTTTATACACAAAATTTAACAAATGTGGCTAGCTGACACCTGAGCCTACACAAAGAAGAAAATCAGCAAATCAGAAAGGTGGGAAAGCATCCCCAGAAAGGCCTAATGACAACATAAAGAAAGGAGGCTAGAAACTATTCAGTATGCACATGTAAGACAAAGAAGTATCTGTAACGCACTTAGAAATCTGTCACTTAGAAAGCAAATTCAATTTTGATGCTAAATGCCAAGTACAGCAAAAGTATGCAGGGTCCAGTAGAAGTAATACATGCTTGAGTGTGGTTGGTGGGGTAGTAATATTGGTGTAATAATTTATAGTTTTAATTTGAACATTTCACCTTAAGTGTCATATAGAGTGCCTGAATGTGATATTGTTATGTTACAGAATTATATGCTTATGATTTTTTCCCCCCTGCTTATGATTTTCTAATACAAGATTTTGTAATAAAAACAGGGGCATTATTTGTGCTGGACCCTGTATTACAATAGTTCAACAAACTCAGAGAGACGAAGTTTGGTTCCCTTATAATCATACATGAAAATATATGGAGTATTATGATACTGAAGAGCTCTTTTTTTCTTTTCCTTTCTGAAGGGGCTTATCCTTCCCCAGTCTATGCCTGATTTCAGAATAATTCAAGAATAACTGAAGAATCTTGGTAGATTTTGGAAATCCACGGTCATGAACGACTTTTTGCCTCCATGGAAAACCTAAGAAGGGTCAATCTGGGAGACCTTGGAGTAGCAGCTCCAAA
Source organism: Desmodus rotundus (assembly GCF_022682495.2). Classification (NCBI taxonomy): domain Eukaryota; kingdom Metazoa; phylum Chordata; class Mammalia; order Chiroptera; family Phyllostomidae; genus Desmodus; species Desmodus rotundus. Next base: position 184,485,018 of record NC_071387.1, on the reverse strand, counting down.
CCTAACTGATGCAGCCATTATTATCTGGAATCTTAAGAGGAATCAAAAGAGGAATCTTAATATTCCCTTTCTAAAGAACCCTCCAAACCATTAAAACTTTGATAGGCTGAACTAAACTACCCCCTTCTCTACTCCTTCCCTGTCCTCAGCAATAAGAATAACAACTGCTGTTGATTTTAAATGACAAACTTTGTAGAGTCCTATTCCCTCACAACTTGAGTCTGGGCTGGTTTTGTGAATTGCCTAGAAAAAAGGTGATGTTGCCCATGTTCGAGAGCCTAGAAGAGAATTTGCTAACTTCCACTCTCACCCTTTTAGAGTGCTGCCCTGAGACATGACATAAAAAAGTGCCACGAGCCTTCTGGAATGAGAGACTACATGAAGGAGAACCAAGGCATCCCAGCTAGGGCCATCTTAGATGTCCAACCCCAGTGAAACACATGAGTAACTGAGGCAAACCCAACAGATGAACTCTGCTGAGCCCAGCCCAATTTGCTGCCCTCCAGAATCATGAGCAAATAAAATGGCTATTGTTTTAAGCCACTAAGTTTTAGGGATGGTATATCTTGAAGCAAGTTAACCAATATGCTGTGCTCTGAGATGACATCAAGAACTGAGCTACAGAATATGTATCAGCTGCTATGTTATTAAGAAATTAAAAAATAATAATTAAAAAAAATTTTAAGAAAAAAAAGAAATTTAAAGTAAAATTTCAAAAGTAAAATTAATACTATAGAAAAAAATGAAACAATTACTCAGAAATAAAGTAGTTTAGTTACAAATGTTTTCAGGAAAAAACTGGCTCAATTCTTCAAACTGTAAAAGGCAGCATGGGATTATAAAACCAAACCATGTTTACAATTTCTTTTGACTATTCTCACCATGCCTCCAGCATTCCTCCCATGTGAATGAGTAGTCCCATAAAGGCAATTCAGGGGGCCCACTAACCAACCAAGTCAGAGAGAAAAGGGACACCTGCCAACATAAGGCAAGCAATAGTGAGCTTCCGTGGTAATTTTGCTATACATTAACCCAGTGCTCAAAATTCGCATGCAGTGTTTACACATACACGTATACCTCTGCTTTATTAAGCAACATGGAAACTCAAGTCACCTTTTCTAGACAACTGAGATATTAACTTGCTACTACATTGTATTCTCAAAACTACAATGATATTTGGATTTTTAGCCCGGCACAGAATGGAGTAAGACTGCCCTGTTTGAAATGGTTTATAGATGTTAAAATACAACTTCCATCACTCTCAGCAGTCACCCTTGCTTTTTTCTGACCACCCTTGCTACTTCTGATACACATCTTTGTTTTATTTACAACTCCTAGATGAAAGCCAAAGATGAACTATGTCATATACACAGAGATTCAAAGAATAACAGCTGAGCCATTTAAGACTGATTTTTCTGGCTTCTAGACTAAGACTGTGTATGGCCGAGATAAAAAATATAATGTCTAGGGGAGAAAATGCAGATGACTGTAACTGAACAACAATAAAGTAATTAAAAAAAAAATATATATATATATAATGTCTAGAAATAGGAACTTTGTTCAATTTGTTTCTATTGCATCACTTCACAGAAGGTCTATATTTTTATACAAAGAGTTACCTTCTCCCACCATTTCTAACCTTTAAAGTATGTCAAATTACTGATTCTCCTTTTTGCATGGCCAATCAGTGCCCTAGTTTCAAGGCCTGTGTCCACTTCTAAATATTAACTTAATCAAAGCTGTTCTTCAATAATGAAAACAAAAAACAATTCTAATATAAATAGGGTTGAAGTGCAAAACCTTTTATGTTATCTGCTCCCTACACTGTCAAAGAAACAAATGTAACATGACTCACCCATTCTATCCAAAAAGAGATATAAGCAGCCAGTAGATGTGTTGCAGATACAGGTAATGTTTCTAAGTATTTTCCACCATGATTAAAATAACACAGACACAAAAGACTTAAAAGATCTCCTCCTCAATTTCTGTCCTCTGAGAAATGTAGCATACTCTCCTGTTTCTTCTGTTGCCACGTGGCCTACTTTGATAGTGCTATACTGTGAATGCTTCTGATCCACAAGAGTCTACCACTGCTCTTTACCTTTACTGACGTAAGGATCAGAACACTAAGGGAAGGTGAGCACAAAAGATTTGGCAAATCTGGTATAATCTTTTGCAGGCCTAATAATCTAACAATCTTGATACAGTCAATCATTTACAGTATTTCTAATTCTGACATCCGTAATAAATAAAACATAGCCCTGGCTGGTGTGGCTCAGTGAAATGAGTGCCAGCCTGAGAACCAAAGGGTTGCTGGTTCAATTCCCAGGCAGGGCACACGCCTGTGTCGAGGGCCAAGTCCCCAGTATGGGGAGGCACATGAGAGGCAACCACACATTGATGTTTCTCTCTTCCTCTTTCTCCTTCCCTTCCCTCTCTAAAAATAAATTTTTTAAATTAGATTGTTTAAAAATAAACACATATATCTTTCCGAAGAAAACACAATTACAATGCTTAATGTCAAATTATGATACAGAAAAAAAAGCAAGTGAACAAGTTTTTAAGAGTTCATACTCAAATAATCACAAGGAACATTTTAAAAATAAATTTGAATTCAAATATCTATACTGTTAAAAACACATTTAAATTAACTCTATGTGAACATAGTAGTATATATCCCACATCACATGACAGCCTATTTAACAAGTTGTCTATTACAAAACAGTCCCTCAAGACAGGTATGTTTTAAAACAAAGAACATGTGTGTGTATGTGTGTGTGTGAGAGAGAGAGAGAGGAGGTATTTCTACTGTACTATAACTATTAAAATAAGATATAAAAATTATTATTTGACCTCAGAACAGAATAACTTCTCAAGTTATAACAAATACACAGAGAAAACACAAGCACCATCTACATACATAATGCAGCCTTCCACCATCACAAGGTTCATACTTACGTGGACAGCATGTCCAGAGGCAGTGTCAGTAGTGAGCTCACGGAGCCAGTAAACAAGCACTTGTAGATGCGGCCTACCAAAAAAGGGCACAACAGCACACAGTCACAGCTCTTGTCATGAATCACACAGTTAGTTGCTTATAGGGAACCAGTCTGCATGGCAGTGGCGAATGAATGTAGCCCAGCCTGATTCGGAAAACTGGTGCGGAGTAAGGTGGCACACAGGAACCAAGCCCACATATCGGTTTTCCCGTGGGGAATCAGGCCTGCATTGTACCTAGGCTGCTTTGCGGCTTGCTTTTTGCTAAAACTCCCTCACTCTGAATTGAGGCAGCAAATGCTTACTGCATATCTTTAAAGTAACTTCCTAAAATCTGTGCTAACCTCCCAAGTATGGAGTGTAACCAGTTCAACCACTTTTCCCCTTGCATCTGCAACATCCTTTTCTTTGAAATAATTAGCATCATTCTTTCCTTTGTCATCTGTAAAAGGTCATCACCTAAAGCCAACCTGTGCATAGTAAATGAGGGCCATCATAAATGTAATGTGCCCAGAAAAGCAATAAAAGCCTGTCCAGGCAGGGAGGGGTCAGGGCCCTTTCTCAGAGGGGTCAGAGTCCTGTGGGGAGCAGCTGTGCAGGCCCTTTTCTCCACAGGACTTCTGAAGTCCATATGAATTTGTTCATCACAGCCACAACACATAGACCCTGCTGGCCAGAGTCCACATCAGTTGCTCACCTGAACAGAGGTGAAGTAACACCATGAATGCCACTAAAATAAAGTTAGTCTTTGCAAGGATGAGTCTCAAAATACTAAATTTTTAAAAAATAGTCAAGCATAAAAATACCAACAGTGAAAAAAGTTACACAAATATGTTTAGAGTTTAGATTTTGGATTCCCTTGCTTGTTTTTATTGAAAGCTTAAAGCTTAAATGTCTGAAAAGACAAAAATATCTAAGGTACGAATATCTCCAAAAACAATATAGAGAATTTTTTTAACCTAGAATTCTAAAATTCCTTGAGTCTGGCTCATGAAATTAAAGAATTTCTGTTTTGGAAGTACAGATTTTTTCTAATTGAGGGGACTTCTCAAAAGAGTACATGCTCCAATGCCATGAACAGCAAACTAACAACTATTTTTTAAAACCACAAATTCAAGAGTTTTCAAAAAGAGAAAATCTTAAATCTGGCTATGAAGGGAAAAAACAAGGTATGGGTGAAGGTACAGCCATCATCCCCTTACCCTCTTAGTCAGGAAAGGCAGGAATAGATTTGGAAGTGGGGGCCAAAAGGAAACAGTTGAAATTTTCTGTAAAACCAGAACCTGTAAATTAGTTTAAACTTTCCCTATAGCCTTGTATCATAAATTTTCAGTGACTTCAATGGCAGTTTTCGAAAGCCAAGTCAAAAGTTTCTGTAACAGATATTACTTACATGTGTATATAAATATTCAAAGCAAGTACACTTGTAACAAACTTGTAACGGTTTGTTGTAAAACTGACAACAAACTACATGTCTGCAGATAAGAAAATGAATTCATAAATAATAGGCTTCCTTACTAAACAATTCTATGCATTCATTAAAAAATAAGGTAGCTCAACAAGTACCTACATGGAAAGACAGCCAGGATACACTGCTAACATAAAGAAAAAATGTTACAGAATATGTACTTGTGTGATATAATTTAGATGTTGATTGTGTGTGTGTTTATAAACATGTCACAACAGAAATCAAGCTTCTTAACTGTTACTCAAATCCTGTTAAGTCCTAACTTAATTTTTGATTACTTGATCTACTGATTTCAGAGAGGTGTTTAGTTTTCCACTATGACTGTGGATGTTTTACATGTTTATATATATACACGTATGTATGTGTCTATATATATATATACATACACAACATGTATATATATATATATATTTATATATAATTGATTATGCTATTACAGTTTTCCCAATTTTTCCCCGTTTGCCCCCCTCTACCCAGCATCCCCTACTCCCTCTGGCAATCCAACCCCCTTAAGTTTATGTCCATGGGTCATGCGTGTAAGTTCTTTAGCTACTCCACTTCCTATAGTGTTCTTAACATCCCCCCTGCCTATTCTGTTAGAATCAATTTGTGCTTCTTAATCTCTGCACCTTTTCCCCCATTCACTCCCTCCCCCCTTCCAACTGGTAACCATCCAAATGATCTCCATATCTATGATTCTGTTTCTGTTCTGCTTGTTTGCTTAGTTTGTTTTTTAGATTCAATTGTTGATAGTTGTAAATTTATTGCCATTTTAATGACAATATTTTTTATCATTTTTCTTAGATAAGTCCCCTTAACATTTCATAATGGCTTGGTGATGATGAACTCCTTTAGTTTTACCTTGTCTGGGAAGCACTTTATTTGCCGTTCCATTCTAAATGATAGCTTTGCTGGACAGAGTTATCTAGGTTATAGGTCCTTGCTTTTCATCACTTTGAATAGTTCTTGCCAGTCCCTTCTAGCTTGCAAAGTTTCTCCTGAAAAACCAGCTGACAGTCTTATGGGAACTCCTTTGTAGGCAACTCTCTGCTTTTTCTCTTGCTGCTTTTAATATTCTCTCATCATCTTTAACCTTTGGCATTTTTAATTATGATGTGTCATGGTGTGGTCCAATTTGCGTACACTTTATTTGGGACTCTCTGTGCTTCCTGGACTTGTATGTCTATTTCCTTCACCAAATTAGGGAAGTTTTCTTTCATTATTTTTTCAAAGAAGTTTTCAATTTCTTGCTATTTCTATTCCCCTTCCAGCACCCCTATGATGTGAATATTGGTATGTTTGAAGTTGTCCTAGAAGCTCCTTACCCTATCCTTGTTTTTTTGGATTCTTTTTTCTTCTTGTTCTGTTTTTTTTTTCTTCCTTATGTTCCAAATCATTGATCTGATTCTCAGTTTCATCCACTTCACTGTTGTGTCCCTATAAATTTTTCTTTACTTCACTTAGTGAGTGTGATCTTCCTTTCTGATTGGATCATTTTTATGCTGTTGAAGTACCCACTGAGTTCCTTAAGCATCCTAATGACCAGTGTTTTAAACTCTGCATCTGATAGATTGCTCACCTTCACTTGTTTAGTTCTTTTTCTGGAGTTCTGTTCTGTTCTTTCATTTGGCCCATATTTCTTGGTCTCCTCATTTTGGCAGCCTCCCTGTGTTTGTTTCTATACATTAGGTAGAAGTGTTTTGACTCCCTGTCTTACTAGCATCGCCTAATGTAGAAAAGCCACTGTTAACCACTTGGGTGGGCCTATAAGTTGGATGGGGCAGGGCCTTAGTTAATCACCAGGGCAGGGCAACTCCTTTCAACCAGGTAAATGGAGTCTTGGATATGGTACCACTGCTCTGTGTGTGAGAGGGCTCAGAAAAGGAACAATGGCTGCTACCTGAACTCTGGGTTGTGTCTGGGAGGAAGCTATCCCCCCGACTCTCACCCGGATGCCAGACACTTCAGTTCCTCCTCATATGCCACTGGTGCCCTTCCAGGTGCTGCCTCAGTGCTGGAGACTAGAGGGAGTGAGTCTGAGTAAGTCTGTTGCAGGCCCTTTAAGAAGAGATGCCTGAGAATCCTAGTTTCTTCCAGAGCCCCAACCCCCACTGGTTTTTACAGCCAGAAGTTATGGGGACTTATCTTCCTGGCACCAGAACCCTGGGCTGGGTGGTCTGGTGTGGGGCTGGGATCTCTTGCTCCCAAGATATTCCTCCCAATTTTTATCCACCACTCATGGGTGTGGGACCAGCTAGTTCCATGTCTCCAAGTCTCTGCCCCCGCTACCCATCTGAATGAATGTGACTTCTTTAATTCCTTGATTGTTTGACTTCCATGGAGCCCCATTTTCTGATGGTTTTGAGTGATAGTGGTTTTGTACTTTAATTGTAATTTTTGCTGTGGTTGTGTGAGGAGGCAAGCCATGTTTACCTGCACCTGCATCTTGACCAGAAGTTCTGTTTTACATGTTTATTAAGTCCTATTTTCTGGTATATAAAAGTTCTTAAGTTTTATTTTATTAGTGAACTATACCTTTTATTTATATGAACTATTAGGCTTTTCCCCATTTAAAGCTTTTCATCTTAAATGTATCTAGCTAATTAATACTCTCCCTGCATTTTGTTAGCATTTGTAGTGGAATTTGAAGTATAATTATCACTTTTAGTGGAACACTTTTAAATGTATACAATTGTGACGTGCTATCTCACATAAGAGATATCTAAACTCTTATTATCACAAATGTTGCAATCTTACCCTTTCCTCTCTTTTACTTCCCTCCCTCTGCCCTCTCTTCCTGTCTTTCCTGTCTTTTGTTGGACTTTACATATTTTACTTATTGTTTCCTACTCCCACTCTGGAGAATAAAAACTGATCTTCTTATTTCTATTCTTCTAGCAGTAACCTTTAAGTTTTGTTACTTTTTATTACAGTAGAATTTACATAAACCTTAAGTATACATTCAGGTAAATTTTTATATACTGTGTTTTGCCATGTATAACGTGCACTTTTTTGCCCAAATTTTTGAGGGAAAAATATGGACAGTGAATTATACATGTGTAATACTAATTCCGTATCTACATGGATGATTTTAATTCTTTTATTTATGCTTACACATTAAAAGTGTGACTCTAGAAAGCAATAACAATATCTGTATGCAAAATACCTTGGAATACAAGAATTGGTTTTGTTTCTGAATGTAAATAAATAATTGAATAAAAAAATTAAAAGATTTTTTCCCTGAACATCTGGGCCAAAAATAGGGGTGCACATTATACTCAGGAAAGCATTATATACAGCAAAATACGGTATGTACATATCTGGATAACCACCACCCAGATCAAGATATTCAACATTTCTAGCTCCCCAGAAGGTTCCCTCAAGCCCCTTCACAGTCATTATCTCTGGCAAGAGGTAACCTGATCTCTATTGCCATAAACCAATTTGGCCTATTTTTAAATTTCACATAAATGCAATCATACACTCCATACTCTTTTGTGCCTGGCTTCTTTTTCTCAAAGAAGTAAAATCCATCCATGCTATTCCATGTCACAATACTCAGCTGTTTTTTCACTGCTATGTAGTACTCCACTGTATTGGATAAATCACAATGTATCCATTCTACTATTTTCGGTAGGCATTCATGTGGTCCCAGTTTTAAACAACTATTAGCAAAGCTTCTGCGATAATTCTTATACATTCGTCTTTTAGCAGATACAATGCTCTCAGTTCTGTTAACTATATTCCCAGGAATGGCTACATCATAAGGTAGTTGTAATATTTAGCATTGCGAGATACCACCAGTTTTCCAAAGCAGTTATATCATATATACTCCCACCATCAATGTACACATGTTCCCAATGCTCCGCATCCTAAGAACCACTTGGCATTGTCTTGTCTTTTAATTTCAGCCATTCCTGCTGAGTACGTAACAGATCTTGTGCATTTCCCTGATGACCAACAATGATGAGCACCTTTGCTTGTGTTTATTGGCTATTTAGATAATCTTTCCAAAAACACCTACTCAAATCCTCTGTCCACTTTTTAACTGGGTAGTCTACTTTTTTCTTACTGATTTATAGGAGTTCTTTATGAACTCTAGATACAAGTCCTTTGCTAGATATGTGTAATGCAAATATTTTCTCTCTGTATCATGCCTTTCTCTCATAAGAGTATCTATCTGAGCATGAAGAAAGTTCTTAATTTTAATTAAAGTCTAATTTATCAGTATTTTCTTTTATTGTAATTCTATACTGTTTAAAAGATTTTGGTTTTACACATTTAGGCTAATGATGCATGTCAAGTTAGTTTTTGTGTGAGGTATGATACAATGATATGATTCATTTCCCCCCACAGGGCCATTCAAATGATGCTATATCATTTACTGAAAACACCATCTTTTCCACTCAACAGTGGTAGCAGCTATTGTTAATCAAGTAGCGATGCAAGTGTGGGTCTAGTTCTGGACTCTATTTGGTTACATCTATATTTTTAATGCATAGTTACACTATATTTTTCCTATCTACATCTAGCCCATCTCCCATAAATAAGACAAAAAAACCTCTCATTTTTATCCTACCCTCACAATTTTTCCCATGTTAAATCATCTAGAATTTTAGTTCCAGGCTGTTACCTAAAAGTTATTAATTATTATAGATTAATAATTACAATTTAGCTATAAAATACACTTGTTTCTTTTTCTTTATAGTTCACATCTTTCACTCTTTTTGACTCCTTGCTCATTTAAGGAAAGTATATTCTCACATACATTTTTCATAGATAGTTTGAGGTGATAAATTTTCTAAGGCACTGCATCTATTGAAATGTCTGTATACAGCCCTTCCATCTGAGAATTTGTGGGTAGAAGATTTTAGGTTCAAAAATTTTGACAAATTTTGAATGTCTTCCAGCATTCAATTTCAAGTTTATGCTTTCTTCTGGTTTCAGGGGAAAAATCATTGCTTTAAGCCTGACATTAACCTGATTTTCATTACTTTGTGGGATAATTACTTTGTGGGAAGTGAAACATCTATTCACCACCTTACTCAGAACTGGAAAACTTTAGAAGGTATTTAGGATTTTAAGTCTCTTTCTTTTATCACGATCAGCTATCAATCTGTAAGACATCTATCATTTCCTCATCTCCATTATCTCTTTTATTCTGGAACTACTTATCAGATACTAAAAAAAAAAAAAAATCAATGTAGCCTCTAGCTCTCAGTTTTTCCCTCATACTTCAAATTCTTGTCTCTTTGAGTTACATCCTAGAGAACTCCTTGCTCAATGTTCTAGTTCACTAATCTCTTATAAATAGTACCTACTTCAGCTATTTGGTATATCTCCCAAGATTTTCATTTTCACAAATGAGCAAGTTTATTTTATTTTAAGGAGACATGAAAATATTAATAATATTTATTCAAATATATCACTTGCAAGTAACTCAAAAGAAACATATCTATATACTCTGGTATCATATATCCCTCTCCATGTCTTCAAGAACAACAAAGAACCAAAAAAAGTACCAATTAAGAGTTAGTGTATCAACCTTCCTGAAACCTTCCTGTATTTAAAAGATAAGCCTCCCAATTATTTAAGACCATTGGATACAAGTGACTCTTAAAAGCAGGGGGAAATCTCAAAAGAACCCATCTTTTTCAATCCCTGAAAGCTTTAACAAAGCCCAAGGGGTAAAATTTAAGTTCTTTCCAACTACGGGTTGACTTTGCTTTTTCAATTCTTTCATGAACTTTTACTGTCAACCTCTATATGCTATAGTTTTATTTCCTACATTCATTCAAGAAACTGACCTGTTAAAAAATACTTAATTCAGGTGAATGTTTTTTCCTAAGTAAGGTTTTCCTAATATATAACATTATGACATCAAATAATTAAAAATCATTTGAACAAAAATATGATGCAATATAACTCTGTATTATTAAACAGTTATGCAATGTTTAATTAACTCCAACCACAGAGGAATGAATACTCACATGCTGTAAGAGGAACAACTCCTAACCATGCGAAGGCCACAAGTGTATAATGAAACCAGTATCGTATTGCAGTGCCAATACTTGTAACCAGTCCAGCAAATATGTCTTGGATTGGAAGCCGTGAAGGCATATCTGGGGAATAAACTATTATAGGAAAAAAGTACATATAATTTCACAAAGACTGAAATATAGCTTAATTCATAAATATAAAATAGGCATGTGAAATTATCTTAAATTTTTTTAAAGATTTTATTTATTCAATTTTAGAGAGAGGGGAAAGGAGGAAGAACAATATTGATGTACCAGAGAAACACCAATTGATTGCCTCTCCCACACTCCCAACCAGGACCTGGCCCTCAACCAAGGCGTGTGCCCTGACTGGGAATCAAGCCAGCAACCTTAAGCTTTGCAGTAGGACACCCATCCCACTCAGCCATACCAGTTAGGGCTTAACTTTCAATATTTGTATTATACTTAGTATTTTCCCTATAAGAAAATGAACACATACTTGTAATAATACCACATTCATGTAGAAACAAAAAAAGACCTATGAGAAAGAAAAAAAGTTCAAGAGAAGTTTGCATCCCTCACTCATAGCTATGAACTTCATGAAAAGCTAATTTACACATACTTTAGCATTCAACCAATATAATTATCTGCTTTCCCAAATTATAAAAAAGCAGATAAAGTAAACAGGAGTAAAAGGTGAAGCTGATGACAGGTCATCAAGAATAGACCCTCCTTCCAATTACAAGCCTTAGATAGTACTCAAAAGCACATCAATCTGCAGCAGATTTGTTTTATGTGAAGCAAACAGATAACTGGCATTTGTTAGCCACCTACTCCTCACTGTTAGCAAAGTTAACACTGCAAATGTAAATTCAGGTCTCCCCAACTCTCTGTAAGACATTGTTGAATACACTGAGAGAAAGCAGATTTGCCATATTTTAGAAAGATTTCATTTTTAAATGGTCAAATGTAAACCACTGCTCAAACACAGGTATCTGCAAAAGAACGTAAAAGAATACATCTTTCTCCAGTGAGGCCAAAATAAGAATTATGATGTGTAAAGTTTTAAAATCAATGTCTAAGATTTATGAGCATACTATCATAAAACTGTTCCCAGCTACAAACATTAAGGAATAAACAATCAACAAACAGCAACTTTTTACAACATACCCACAAAGATCGCTTACTTTAAGAAGATATCTGATACACATAACAAGTCATTAAACCAGGCCGTTTTTGAGAAAGATAAATACAGCATATGACTGTCAAATGAAAACTAAAATTTATTGGCCTCAAAGTAAAAAAGTTCACAGGTATTTCTAATGGAACTTCATAAAGACATTCAATTATTTAGTCTTACAGTTTGCTAAAAAATTAAGCTATAAAGTCTTTATGCCCTGCAATAAAAGACTATGAAACAACAGAACTGATATTTTGATGGTGATGAATATTAAGCTCCAAAAGTAAAATTATGACTTTAATAAATTGTGCTCACCACATGAAAACAAAGTAAAACTAATACTAATTTATACTCAGCAACTCAAGATACTAAAAACAAACAAACAAATTTTTTAAAAAGTATGGGGAAAGAGGGCAATGTACAGGGATCCCAGAATAAAAATTATGCTTCAAATTCTTGATAATTTGCCAGTAGAGTCCCTTAATTGTTTACAATGAACATTAAATACAATCGACAGGTACAGGAATTATAAAATATAATTGAAATTTTAAACACGTACAAAATATTTACATATATCTATATGCTTACAAAATATTGAGGTTAAAAAGTCTCATTTTAAAATGTCAGTTAAGCCCTGGCTGGTGTGGCTCAGTGGACCGAGTGTTGGCCTGCACTCAAAGGGTCGCTGGTTTGATTCCCCATCAGGGCACATGCCTGGGTTGCAGACTAGGTCCCCAGTAGGGGGTATGTGAGAGGCAACCAGACATTGATGTTTCTCTCCCTCTCTTTTTCCCTCCCATTCCCTCTCTCTAAAAATAAATAAATAATATCTTTTTTAAAAAGTGAGTTAAAACTTTGTCTGTATTATTATTATTATTATTATTATTTCAACCTATACACTTTTAACTCAAAAGATATCCCAAATCTGAACAGTGATATATTTGATAATATCAAGGCATTATTAATTTTCATAAACATAACAGTTAATGTTTTTCAAAAAGAACCCTAACTTTTTCGAGATACATACAAAAATATGTACCAATAAAATTATAAATAATGGCATTTGCTCTAAAAAGGATGGAAAGGTGGAGAATAAGAGCATAAGTAATGCCATGTAAAGGCCATTAGATGAAAACGGATCAAACTGAGTGATGTGTCCATGTGAGCTCACTATAGCTTTGCATACATCTGAACCTGTCCATAAGAAAAAGAAAAAGAAACATCAATCTCTCTCTCAGTATGTATGTTAAGAGCTGATACGTATTTTTGAAAATATTTTCTAAAACACTACAGCAATACTTTCCATTACTATCAAAGACAAACTAATTGAAAACAGGAGTTGTTACATACTCGTTAAACACCCTCATATGACCAGTTATAACCCAAAAAAGCAGTGTAAACTCCTAAAGAACTTACTTGGTGTGAAAGCAAATCTGTGCTTGCATAATTCACAGTATTCTTTTCGACTGTGTTTCAGCCACTGAACTAAGCTGCAATTACAAATACACTCATAAGTACAGTATTTATTACAAGGAAATAGGAAGATTCAATTAAAAATGACCATATTCTGCCATGTATAATGTGCACTCATGTTTTTGTGCTCATTACACATGGGATTATTATACCCATTATTATACCCACATATAATGCACATCCTTATTTTTCCCTCAAAAATTTGGACAAAAAAGTACACATTATACATGGCAAAATATGGCAATGTTCTATTTTATTGATATGTTACATTTCATTGGGCTTTTACACTTTAAAATATTCCGAAATGTTTTAATAACAGATGTCTTCTAAGGTACAAAACATTAATAGTAAAGGTAAAAACAGTATGTACTCCTACTATCAAAACAGACTGATTTAAATTGTAATCTCAAAGCTAACTGAATATGAAAGAATCTCCAAACATCAACAGGAGTTCTGGTCTGATAATACCCTGGGATGTAGGTCTGAATTCTAGTTCTGTCACTCACGTGCTGGCTGTGTGACCTAGCACAAGTCAGTTAACCTTTCTACGCTTCAGTTTCCTCATCTACATAATAGTAACTACTCCACCTCATGTTTTTGTTGTAAGATTAACGAGTAAGATATGTGAAAGCACTGAGCACTACCTGGCACCAAACATTTCCCAATGTAAGCTATTATCATGCCAAGCAAAACTAGAAAACCTAATGTTTCCAATGAACAAACTCTCTCCATGGCAGAAATAAAATGAACAGCACTCACATACACCTAGAAAACGATATACCAAATGACACAGCACAGCAATAAGGAATATGGGTAATTTACAAATTTCACAACAAAAATTTCTTAATAACTAATTATAGAAAAAGTTAACTGAAACAATCCCTCTTATGTAGATGACAAAAACTAAAGCTCAGACATAAAATTTTCTAAAAGGACAACTCACCATTCTTGATGGATAAACTTAATACTGCCAGTACATACACAGGGATGATAAAGAGGTTTCTCAGGTGTTCCTTCTGACCGACACACTCTACATATGTCTGTTAATGAAAAACAAAATCTGCATTATCTTTGGTTATAATTTTAAAAAATAGACCACCAAAAATTAAAATATTTCCTGTTAAAGCAAGAGCCTATCACTTGGTAAAACATTAATCAAAAGCATGGAAAACCAAAAAACTGTCATTAGATGATAATCAAATATATATGTGAAACTAAACAATTTCTTAATATATAAAAAGGTCAGTTGTTCCTTTTATGAAGTCTGTTAGTACATCAAAGTTGAAGATGAGTTTTTATTTAAAACTGCACTCTTCATAACTAACAAATACTAAGTAAAAATATGCAAAATCAAGTCACATTAGTGTCCTAATAGCTTAAGTCCTAAATCTAGTCCTAACAGTTAACACTGTATAAAAACACATCTAAGGACTTAACACAGTAACAGCAGTGGGCAGCACGAGGGACATTCCTTTAGCTTTACCTCACTCCACCAGAGGGACAGACAGGACACAAAAACACACGCAATTGGGGGGTGGCGGGGGCGTTACTCCAAGATCAGGAAGATGCCAGGCCAGGGAGAGACAAGCCAGAGGCCACTTTAAGCAGAAGCTACCCGAGCGCAGGGCTTCGGAGACCAGAGTCAGAGGGCAGCAGCTCATCCCTCACCCTCCCAACCACTGCCCCAAGTAGCTCTTGGACACAGCTGTGTGAGAGAAGGAATCGCAACAGATTCATCAAATTCACTCACTCCTTAATGCTCCTCCTGCAGGACCACCTACCGAACTCTGGACCATTTTCTCTGCGATCTGCGCGGGTCAAGTGCCAATTCCAAGTGAACAATCTGAGGGGTGAGGAGCAGTGTGTACAAGGGGCAGGGACTTAAGGCAACTTTTGATCTATTCTCTTACAGGGAACTCCACTTAATGCAGAGTAACTGCAACCCAAGCCCATCACTAACAGATTTAACAGGCCCCGGCGCCCACTGAGTAGTACGGCATGCAGTCCCAGACATTAAGAGCATCACAGACTTACGACTGTTCAATCTCGGGTAGCTGAACACAACCTGTTGAAGTTGAGGAACACTGAGCACTCAGCGTAGCCTAAATGGTAAGCAGGGAAGTCCTCCTGCTTATCAATATGCCAGACAAATCACTCCGCAAAGGAAACCCACGGAAGAGCTTTCCATACATGTGCCAATCATGTCCCTGCCGGAATGGGGTGAAGATTGTCTACACTATATCAAATTAAGTACAGACTCCACTGCCATGCCTTTCAGTTCAGCTTTGGAACAAGAACCTCCAGCTACCACCACCCGAAGGATATTGGTTTCCTGGAAGCTGCTGGCAGGTCACGGGAATAATATGGGAGGTTTGCATGGTTTATACTCAGAACTACACGAGATCTGCACCTCTTCAAACCTCCCACTTTCACCTTCATCCTCGATTAATTAAAGCATTCTTGGCAAAAAGCTTCCACTCTGATCCATCTTGCACTGATCTAAGACTTTGAGCGCCAGTGGTACAATAAGAACAAACACTCCAGCCATCCAGCCTAATCAGCTTCCACGAAGTCCCAACACAGAAAAAAATAGAATCATGCTTGCATTGCATGATACCTAGTGCCAGCATGCAGGCTTGCATGTGCTTTGAGCACTCTAATTTTCTCTAAGTGCACACTTCAGCCCAAGGAAACTCAGCTAAGAGCCAGGAGAGCACATAGGCAGGGTGCAGGGATGGGGACCAAGGTTCCCCCTACCATGGACCGGCGCCAGAGATCCAAGCACAGCAATTTAACTGCAACGAATTCAATACCCTGCACTGAAGCCGGAATTACCCCAGCTGCCAGGGTCAGATTTGCCATGCAATGGATCCTCCTTGAAAGATTTAAAGTGGATTCATTCCAATTACAGGATCTCAAAGAAATCCAGTATTGTTTTTTGCCACTGCTCTCCAAGTCGTAAATAGGTAATTTTCACGTCTCTGCCTTCCTTGGTTGGGATAGTCGATTATTAGGTTCTCTCCACAGAACCAAACCCAATTCCCAATCACCAGATTTCCCCATTACCGTAGTCGCCACCATTAGGCACTACGACTTCCACCTAAAACAGCTTATAGGACCATAGGACTCTCAATCGATCTTATTATCTCAAACAGCAGCAGTCCCCAACCTTTATGGCACCAGGGACCAGTTTCGCTGAAGACAATTTTTCCACAGATCGGGTTGAGGGGGGCACAGGTAGGAAGAGCTCAGGCGATAATGCGAGCGTAGATTCACTGGCTCACTGCTCACTTAGTGCTGTGCAACCTGGTTCCTAACAGGTCACGGCCCAGGGTTGGGACCCCTGATCTAGAATTATCAGAGCCACTGGTACCCGTGGGCATGTGTTTGTTCTAACATTACCACAGTTATCCAGGTAGGAGTGGAACAAGCGCTCAAAGCCATTGGCAACATCACCCAACCAGCCACAAGTATTTGGATGCCCGGGGTTAACTTGAGCAATAGGCACATGCTACTACTGCCAGATCAACCAAGCAGGATGAGTTGGGTACAAATGGAGGTGGGCTGGTCAAACACGTAGTGAAGCAGTCCCACCTTGCCTGTTTCCCCAGCCAGCTCTCAGGGTAGCTGTGGATGTAGGTAGAGCACAGCAGTGACAGCGTGGCAAGGAGGTATCCCGTAGGCAGAACATGGTGCAGAGGAAGAAGGCAATGGGACACTGCGATCACACAAATTAGAGTTGTCATATAGTCCTCCGTAAACATGGAAACTGAGGCCACCACAAATGAAGCAATGTACTGGGGTAGGGCAGGGATTTTTCTTGTTGGCACACTACTGGCATCAGAATGCATGAGCAATGCTGGGAACAATATCCACCTAGGTGTGAACCATATCCAGGTGGGCTCCTCCTATGATATGGACAAGATCCACCAGGGCACCCAGCCTCGTGTGGCTGGGGGGAATTGTGGCAAACACCACGTAACAGCCAGCTTAGGGAAAAGAGGTTGGAGACACTGGACCTCCACTTAGGGGACTGAGTAACACACCTGAAATAAAATGGGACACAGATTTTCAGAAGACCATCCTTCTGAATGACAAACTGACAAACCAAAACTAAGCAAACACAACAAATCTAAATCAATCCCAAGGCTCTGCCTAACACAGTCCAGCTAAAAAAACTGGGACTCACCCAGCCTCTGCAAGGTCAAAACTATTTTGGTTGTAACAGAAAGACATTGTCTGTCTTTTACTGTCATTGTCTTGCCAGTGTACAGTGGAGTTTTCCAGATGCTACGTTAAGACAGCTGACTGAATACAGCCACAGATGAAAAAAATCCAGATGCTTCCCATTAAACCAGACAGTTAAGAGATTTGCAAATATAAAATAAATCTACTCTTCTCACCAATATTTTGGCTTTAGAATATATATAGTTACTTTAATTTTTTTTAAGTTTATTTAAAAAATAATGGGTATGGTAAGTAAATCAATAAATATTTCCAATTTTTTTGTTCTACTTTCTCATATGGAAAATAAAAGCCCTTTTTAGACTTCATGTTTTCAAGTGTAAAGGGATCCTGAAACCAAAAAAGTTCAAGAACTACTGCTCCAAAGTAGTGATTCAAATGCGTTTTTTGCTCTTGGAACCTTTGGGGAAAAATCAGAGTAACTATGATTCTCTAAAAGTACACACATAAACAAATTTTTCATTATTTTATCAGAGGCTCCACAAGCCTCCACTAAGTCTATAAAAGGAAAGAAAAGAGAATATTAGGTATTTGAATCACCTTGCTTTAGAACCATAGAAATCTTTTACATAATTATAAAACAAACATATAAAAATGAAAAAATAAGCAACACCCAAATCAATACCAAACAAATGAACCTATGCATATCAAACTTAACCACAAAAGAAAATTATTTTAGAGACTTTAAAACAGTAATATGATTGATCATACACCCTGAATAGGCTACATTCTAAGATAGAAGGAACTGCAAAGAAATCATAAGCAGAATTCAGCAATTATGTTAATAACAGCATTGATGGGTATTTTAAAACTTGAAGGATAAAAGCAATAAGCAGTATGATAGTGGTATTGTGGTTATGTGTTTAAGAAGTTATTTCTTTTAATACATACATATTTACAGATGAAAAGATAGCATATCTTGGATTTGCTTTAAAATAATCCAAAGTGGGGGAGGGAGGTGGGATATGCTTGTATCTGTTGAATCTAGATGCTGGTTATATGAAGGTTTATTAAGTTAGTCTATTTTGTAAGTGTTAAAAATTTTACATAATAAAACTTTTTTAAATACACAAAAGTTAAACGTGCAATTTGCAAATATCATAGCTGAACTTTTATTTTACTGACACTACCAAGTCCGATTTTATCAATGAAGTTCTTTAGCAAGAGGGCTTAGCTTGAGATTTATATAACATGCACACAAATTTGAAAATTCACATTAGCAATTTTCTTATTTCACTGGTTATGTTTTTTAAAATGTGATAAAATTTTCACTATCTTCATCAGGGGAAAAAAGCAGATAAAAGCAACCAACCACCCAATTCTAATTTAAAACCATTTAACCTGGCCATGGCTGGTGTGGCTAAGTGGAATGAGCCCTGGTCTGCATTCAATTCCCAGTCAGGGCACATGCCTGGGTTGTGGGCCAGGTCCCCAGCTAGGGGCATGCAAAAGGCAACCATCAATGTAGTATCTCTCATACATCGATGTTTCTTTCCCTCTCTCCTTCCCTTCCCCTCTCTCTGAAAATAAATCATTTTTAAAAGATAAAACCATTTACTCTAAGTGTCTCAAATATGGAATTTGTTCTAAAGGACAATATCACAAATCTCTGTTGCAGTATCAACTGTTTTTCCCACTGATGTGACTAAATGAGCTTTGTTTCAAGAGGACTTTATGTATAAATATTCCCCTAAATGGAAAAGCAAATATTGTTGGTGTAAATCAACTACAATGGTGATAAGCTCTAGCTATTAATTACTTGTAAGGCAAATATTTGGCTGTTTGGCAGGCCTGAGCCCTCCTTAGACTGTGTCATGGGCATATCTGCACCTTATTAGGGAACTGGTAGCCAGGAAAAGCTGCTGAAGAGAGGTTGTACCCACTCAGGCTCTATATCCTCAGCTAAATTTCTTTAGCTAATCTGTGTGTAGTCTAGAAGGAATGAAAGCTTCTTCCCTGCTAATCCATGTTCCAACAGAAAAATCTGGAACAAGGCATAAGTTTACAGAGTTAAACTACATACTGTATGATTCCACCTATGACATTCTGGGAAAGGCAAAACTATAGAGATAAAAACAGACCAGTGGTTGCCAGGGTCTGGGGGTGGTATTAACTATTAAAGGGTACAGTGGTATTTTAGAGAGTGATGGAGCTATTCTATACCTTAATTGTGCTGGTTATGTGACTATGCGTATGTCAAAAACTCAGGAACATTAACAAGGTAAATTTTACTGTATTTAAAGTATACTTCAACTTAAAAGAACAAGACTTCCTATAGTAATGTTTAAATATACATGTGGGAAGAAATAACAAATGACAACATGAAAAAAACTGCCCCCTCTCTAAAATGCAGTCTAATGAAGCTGTAGAATGAAATGTGTCCCAATGAGCACATTCATTTCATCCAACCAGGTAAGAATTAAAGGGACTATAGAAATCATTAGCATTGGTCATCGAATATTTCTGGAATTCCACTTTCTGTGTATATGGCAGGACAGAACTCTGCCACCTTGAAATTAGACATGGATGTGTGATTTGCCTCCATTCTAGCCATTTTAACAGGTATGTAGTAATATCTCATAGTTTTCCTCTTAACGACTTCATTGAAATATAATTTACATAATATAAAGTTAATACCCATTCTGTCAGCCCTCGTACTAACCTACTTTCTCTTCATGAAGATTTGCCTATTTTGGACACTTCATACAAACTGGATCATATAAAATGTGTTATTTCATGAATGGTTTCTTTCACATAGCATGTTTGTGAGTTTAATTCAAGTAGTGGCATTTCATTCATTTGTATTGCCAAATAATATTCCATTTTATATATATAGCACATTTTGCTTATCTATCCATCAGCTGGTGAACAATGTGTTGTTTCTACGGCTTATGAGCATGTATTTTGAATTATCTTAGGTATATACTTAAGAATGAAAGTGCTGGTGGGGTCATATGTTAACTGAGTTTAATGTTTTTAGGCTAATTAGCTACACTACTGTACATTATCACCAGCAATGAATGAAGGTTCTAATCTCTTTACATCCTTACCAACACCGATTATCTGTCCTTTTTGATTATGGCCATCCTAGTAGGTGTGAATTATCTCACTATAGTTTTGATTTGTATGTACCTAGTGACTAATGATGCTTATCACCTTTTCATGTGCTTATTAGCCATGTGTATATATTATCTGGTGAAGTGTCTGTCCAAATCTTTGGGCCATTTCTCAAATTCACTTATTCATGTTCTTATTAAGTTTTGAGAGTTTTTTACATACTCTAAATAAATCCTTTATCAGACATATGTTTTGCAAACACTTTCTGTGGCCTGTCTTCAATTCTCTTAAAAGTGTCTTTCAAAGAAAAGATGTTCTGAATTTTTATACCATCCAACTTATCAATTTCCTCTTGCATGGTTTATACTTTTAGTTTTGTGCCTAAGAAATATTGACCTAACCCAAAATCACAAAGATTTTCTCCTATATTTTCTTCTAGAAATTTCATAGTTTTAGTTTTTTTTCATTTTGGTCTAATATCCCTTTGACTTAATTTTGGTACATGGTACAAGGTATGACTCAAAGTTCATTTTTTGCCACTGGATATTCAATTATCCAGCACCATTTGTTGAAAACCTATACTTTCTCTACTGCATTGTTTTTGTACCTTAGTCAAAAATCCATTGTCCATATATCAATGGGTCTATTTCTGGACTTTCCTTCCTGAACCACCAGACCAATGTATTTTAAGTTAATTTAATTTTTCAACATTTGATTGATATGTTTTCCAGATATAATGCTGCTTAAGAACCTACTACTTGTTGAGTTTTGGCAAAATATCAAACTATCCCAATTATCTGAAAATATGTCTCCCTTTTCAAACTAACTGTGTGAGGTCAAATCTTCACCTACTTGAACCGAAACATATGAGAACATAGTAACTGTACAGGCAGAAATGAGAATCCAATTGTCTTTAATAATCCATACATAAAAAAGACTTGCAAAAAATTAAAATAGTGCTACTTCTCATTAAGGCTGTTTGTCCTAAAAAACACTTATCATAAAGTTATTTTTACATGTGTCATGTTTAAAGTTGTTTTCATTTCAAATATAGTAAAATACACACACACCCATGCCCCACCTAAACAAAAGTCCTTTGGGTCTTCAATTTTTAAGAGTGTAAAGGAATCCTAAGACCAATGGTCTTCAAATTGTACCATTCAATAAAAGTGATACTAAGGAACTTTGCAATGTCTGAGAGTGGGGGAAATGAAACTTCTATAGGAAACACTGTTGGCACAGGGCCTAAGTACATAGCAGGTATTCAATTATTTGGTAAATGGAAAAGAAAGCAAAGACAAGGAATCTCCAAATATTGTATTCAGAAGTGGTATAATAGAACAGCACACTAAAAAGGGTAAATTTTGTCCCTGGTCAGGTATTCAGTTGGTTACAGCATCATCCTGATATGCCAAGGTTGTGGGTTCGATTCCTAGTGAGGGCACATGAGAAATAACCAATGAATGCACAAATAAGTGGAACAACAAATCAATGTTTCTCTGTCTCTCTTTAAAATTAATAAATAACAAATGTTTAAACAATTTAAGTTTTTAAAAGGTAAATATATTGTGTGTAAATTATGCCTTGTTAACCTATCATTAAAGAATACACAGTCAGCCCTGACTGGTGTGGCTCAGTGGGTTGGGCATCGTCCCACAAACCAAAAGGTTGTCAGTTAGATTCCCAGTCTGGGCACGTGGCTGTGTTGCAGGCAAGGTCCCCAGTTGGGGGTATGCAAGAGGCAATCCATCCATGTTTCTTTCCCTTTCCTTTTCCCTCCCTTCTACTCTCCCTAAAAATAAATAAATAAAATATTTTTTAAATGTTTAAAGTGTACAACACAAAGATTTAATATATGTATATACTGTGCAATGAGTCTAGTTAAAGGCATCACCACAGTTACAAATTATTTTTCTTATTCTGAGAACTTTTAAGATCTACTCTGTTTTCAACTGTCAAATAAATAACATAGTATTATTTGTTAACTATAGTCACCATATTGTACATTACATCCCCAGGATTTAGTCAAATATTGGAAGTTTGTACCTTTGAACATGATTTTTATTCTTACATTATCTTTCCAACTACCACCTAGACAGCTACCTGAATCATAGGTAGGCACCTGACCAACCCAATATGGGCCAATCGGATTCTAGCTCCCAGAAATTTGGGTATAAGAGTGGATTCAGAAGGAGGTACGGTGGAACCTCAGTTCTTGAACTTTATTCATTCTGCAAGGCTGTTCGAGAAGTGATTTGTTCAAAAACCAAATCATGCCTGAGAGATGTGTGACTGATCGTATGGGTACCAGCATGAAAGGGTTGTCAGATCAATAAATGAGACATTTTTTCCATGAACAACTTGGTCAAGAACCAAATTGTTTGAGATGGGAGACATTCAAGAACCAAAGTTTGACTGTATATTCAGGGAGTAGCCAGTTGACAGAGTGGCAAGACAATTTATGTCTTGTCTCTGCTCAAAACCCTCCCATGACTCTCTATTTCCCAGAAGTCAGTCAACTAAGTCCAACTTACTCTCCCCCTCTACACTCCCCACTGGCCCCAAGATCTCCCTGACATCGTATTTTGCTTACTCTTTCCCCAACTAATTTCTTGAAAATTCCTGGCATATTCCCAACTTAAGAGATTTCACATTGGCTATTCATTCTGCCTAGAATGCTCTACCCACAAAGCTTTTCATTGCAGGTCTAACTCCCTCTCCTCCTTTGCTCCTTCCCAGTGGGTAGGAGACATATTTCAAATTGCAACCAATCCTCATATCCTGACACCCCTTTATTCCCTCCTCATCTACTGTTGGCCACAGCACATACACCCTTCTAGTTATGCCATATAATTTCCTACATGGTTTTTGTGGAGGGTTTTGGGTTTGTTTTTTGTCTTAGATTTTGTATATTTTGCTGTTTGCCTACCCCAGGTGCATAACATAGTGCATCTGGCTTGTAACAGGTAATAAATATTTGACAAAGAAGTGCGTATCTGTTTAGTCATAAGCATGCCAAAGCGGTGAAAGATGATTTGTGGTAAGAAGAATGAAGCAGACATGTCTGGAAATAGAGATGAAAAACCATGTAGTTCTAGAAAGATGGTAACTAGCTGTATGGTTCTGATAACCTCATCCTTTTAACTCATCCATATGGAAATCACCTCAGGTTTTCCCGTAGTAAATAGAGAACATGATCAACTGCAATATACTTCAGCTTCATACCTTCCCAATGAATGTGTTCATAAAGCATAAAGAACAATTGATTTGGCATTTCATTTTTTTAAAACTGCTGATTAGATTTTTTATTAAGTTCTGCTAGCATAAGGAATAATTTAGCAATATGAAAAAAAATCAGCTCTACATATCACTGGGTTAAATGAGAGCACTATGATGGCAAAACATTTAATATCATATGAGAGTTTCATAGATCAATACTTGCTTGCAACATCTATTCTAAAAAAATAATGTGGTACTTTTTTTTTAAATTATCTTTGAGCAAAAGATAGATTTTTTTCCCCCAGAAACTGAAAAATCTCGGTGCATTGCAGGATCAGACTCCTAATCCATAAAACAAGGAAGCTCCATATCTATGGTCTCCTCAGCTATTAAGTTTAAAGATTTGATGGTGGACAACAGTTTATGTACTACATCTGCACTCATACAAACAATAAGAATGATTCATCTACCCTTTGTATTATGAAAACATATTATAAACCTGTTGGTTTTAGAAAAATAAATTTTAATACACTAAATACTTTAGATATATTTAAAATCTGGTAAATAATATGAAAGGCCAAAATCCATCTGCGTACTAATCAATGTTCTAACAGAATTCAGTACTATTTAGTATAGATACAAAATATTCTAAGCATTATAACATAATATATGGTAGCACTAGAGGCAAGCAAATGCTATTTTTAAAAACCAGTTACAATGTTTGAACAGTTGATATTTTAGTAGCATTCTGATTCCATTTGCTGAGATTAACATATTAAAAAATAGAAGAATAAAAATATCAGTGTTTAATAAAGTGATAGGATTAAGAGATTTTTTAATTTTATGTTTAGCAGTATTTTCCAAGTCTACTACAAAAAGACTTTCTTTTGTAATCAGAAAAAATACCAACTGCATTTTTTTCATTTAAGAAATAATCTGTGTCTGCCCTGGCTGGGCTGGCTCATTGGATTGAGCCTGGGCCTGGGAACCAAAGGGTCATGGGTTCTATTCTCAATCAGGGCACATGCCTGAGCTGCTGGCCATGTCGCCAGTAGGGGGCGCGCAAGAGGCAACCACAACATTGATATTTCTCTCTCTCTCTCTCTCCTTCCTCTCTCTCTAAAAATAAATAAAATATAAAAAAAAATTAAAAAAAAAGAAAGAATCTGTACCCTGGCCAGGTAGCTCAGTTGGTGCGAGTATCATCCTGATACACCAAGGTTGCGGGTTGGATCCCCAATCAGGGCATATACAAGAATCAACCAATGAGTAAGTGAATGAATAAACACGTGAAACAACAAATCAATGTTTCTCTTTCTCCTCCCTCCCTTCCTTTCTCTCTCACTGCCTAAAATCAATAAATTTAAAATAATTTCTTACAAAAGAAATAAATCTGGCCCTGGCTGGTGTGGCTCAGTGGATTAAGCTCTGGCCTGCAAACCAAGAGGTCGCTGGTTTGATTCCCAGTCAGGGCACATGCCTGGTTCTGCGCCAGGTCCCCAGTTGGGGGCGTATGAGAGGCAACTGTTTCGCTCTCACAAACCAACTTTCTCTCTCCCTCTCTGTCTCCTTCCCTTACACTCTCTCATAAATAGAATCTTTTTAAAAAAGTGTAAAAAAAAAAGAAATAATCTGTAATTTAGCAAATAGAACAGTTGTTTCCAAGCTTTTTGGTATCTTGACTAACATTTTTATAATGAAATTCTCTGTAATCCTCCCTTTCCTTCCAGTGTTTCTCCAAGTCCAATTTAAATTAATTTTTACAATTTCAGAAGACTTCCAATTTAGAATTTTGCAAAAGTAGGCATCAAAGGTATTAAAATTCATTCTCATTTTATGTCTAGTAGTTCCATATAATAAATACAAAATAAGGGTCTGTCAAACAACGGAGGCATAATAAAAGGAAAACTCTACTTGTAATCAGAATACCCGGGTTCAAATCGCTCTCTTACTAGGGTGTGAAACTTGGACAACCTATTAAAATAACTACGCCTGAATTTCCATGTCTATAAAAGATAATACCTACCTATTCCACAGGGCTCCTGTGAAGACCAAATGTGAATGCACGTAAGTATGCTTTGTAAACTGTCAGTGTCACATGCGAACGTTACTACAGTTGAGGTTCTCACTGCTTATGAAAGACTTCTTTAAAAAATGATAAATCGAAATCTATCAGTTCATGACATATACAGACAATAGCAAATATTTTATCACTCATTATTTATTTCACGCCATGACAATGCTCCATGAGTTTCATCCAAAACCACGAAAGAAAGTCGCAACCCAGAAGACATCAAGAAACAGGATAATTTAGGCATTTCCTCTAGAGACTTACTAAATTATTTGACAGGCTCTAAAAAGGTAACTGCTTAAAAATAACCTACCACCTTCGGTAGCCAGATAAGCAATAAGCAAGTGCATTTCAATACTCTGGTGTTTAAACCTACGTACTCCGTTTACAAGGGTCAGCTTGTTCCAAAACCACCATATCCAAAACACACGCACTCACAAGACAAAACGCGCACACACGAAACCCTGCCTCTCGGGGTCGGGAGGATCAAACACAAAATAAACTACACCAAAACAAAAGAACTCTAAAGAGCCTCCCTCCTTCGAATACCCTAGCTGGACCTTCCTCTTGCCCGTTTCAATCAGGACACACGAGCAGAAGGCAAGGTTTTTAAATAGGGGTCAGTTCAATTCACTCCACTCGGCCGTTGCCTGGCGGGCTATTTTTCGCTAAGTTTCACAGTCAACAAAGAAGTTTTGTTGCGGTGGGGCAGGGCCCCGCACAGCGATGCGCAAGACAACAGAAAGACAAACCCGAGTGAGGGCAGGGTGTGAAAAACGCCCCCACACTCACAGCAGCCACGAGCGCCCCGTCCCCCCGCCGGGGCCTGGAGGGATGCAGGAGGCAGGGGAGCCGGGCCAGCCACTGTCCCTGCTGCCCAGAGGTCCCGCCGGGTCCTGACCGCTGCGCCCACAGGCGGGAAACAGCGGGGGGGGGGGGGGGGGGGGAGCTGAGGGGTCACCTTCCCGTGCCCACCTCGGTCCACAGCCCCTCGCGTCCACTGCTCCACGGGCAAACGGCTCGGGCGCTGGCCCCACCGCTGTCACCGCGCGCTCCCGCCCTGAGGGGAGGCGCCTCGCTGTGCAGCCCGGGCCCCAGCTCACGCCTGGAGCGTGGCCGATGGGGTGCGGGCCGGACCCCGGGCTCCCGTGCAAGGGCGCGGACGCTGTCGACTTACCTTCCTCGGCGGTGTCCATCTTGTCTGGCAGGGCGGTGGTGACGCAGCCGCGAGGCTCCCGCGGCGGAGGCCGGAGCCTTCCGTCTAGGGCGGGGAGGAAGGGAAGGGAGAAGGGAGGAGAGAGCGGAGCTGGGTCCGGGCAGGTGCGTGTGCTCAGGTGCGAGTGAGGAAGCCAGAGGATGGAGTGAGGGGAAGAGGGAGAGGGAGAGAGACTGACAGAAAGCGGGCGAGAGTGGGGAGGGGGAGGGGTCGGGAGACCGGAGGGGCGAGGCCTGGGCGGGGCGCTGGCCGGAAGGGGCGGGATGCTCCCAACGACCAGGGCCGTCACTTCCGGCGGCCGTGGGGCGATGAGCTCTGTGTGTGGACTGTGGCAGCAATCCTCGGGAGGCACCTGGCCATCTGGGCTTTGTCCAGAGGGCTGTGCGGGGCAACAGGGCTGTAACCTAAGCAGTGGTTGAACTCTGGTGGCCCGTCGGGAGGCGACAGAGGGCACAAGGGGGGAAAGCAGCGTGCGAGTTCCTGACGGTGAAGCGGGGAGCCCAGCGCCGGCCCCCAACAGGAACCACAGACCATCCCTGGGGTGCTTAAGAATTCCCTGGGCGCTTGTAAAAGTACGGGTTTTGTGCCTCTCTGCCCCCGCGCGGAGTTTCAGGGGCCAATTCCTGGAGTGGGCCCAAGAAGATGCATTTTTCACCACCAGGGTACTTCTGATGAACGTTTTGAGGAAGCACAAAAATAGTAATTTTAAACCTTTTTCATTTCATGGCACACATAAAGTAATTACTAAAGTTATGCAGGAAGACCAAAAAAATAGTTTTTACTGAGCGGACAAAAAGTAGGTATAATTTTGATTCACACCAGATGGCTACTGTTGTGTTGGCTGAGTTTTTTGTTTTTGTTTTTTTTTGAATTTGACAATCAAGGAGAAAAGGGGTCAGTGCCCCCCTGGCTTAAATAGGTATTGCATGTTTTAAATACTCTTGCAATACATAGGTTGAAAATCGCACTAAAATATCACTGAAATGTAAGAGGAAGTGCTAAAGTAGTGCTGAAAGTAAGACAAGCGTTAACTTTACCAAGATTCCACGGAGAGAGACTTCTGCTTGCGGTTAGGATAACTTCCGTAAACTGGGTAGGTTGGGGGTTGAAACATGAACCAGAGAGAAATGTTTGGACGCGGACAGGGCCTGAGATACTGAGTTAAGGATGCTTACCTAAATCGCTTTGGCCTGATAAAAGATTTGACCTCTGCCTCCATCATAGCGCCACCTTTCCTCATAATCTTGGCTCTTTCTCTAAATGAATAACTAGAAAATATAGATTAGAAAGGCCACCACCTTGAATTGCCTGAACAGAAGCAACGATGTCTCTAACCCTAATATATTTTAACCAATATGCAGATAGATTGAAGGATGCAAACTTTTTTCCATCTGTGTGAGTGAAGAAATTGGGAAGACTCCTCTCCAAAGTCTCACCAGTCAGGACAAAACTAAGAATAAAAATAAGAAAATGGAGTCCTCTAAAAAGAGCATCCGTTGAAGACTAATGTCACCGATTTGAGTAATGTTAGCCAAGGCAGGAAAGCAAAATTTTTTTAAAGATTTTACTTATATATGTTTAGAGAGCGGAGAAAGAAGGGGAGAGAAGCATCGATGTGAAGTGAGAGAAGAAAATCGGTCGGTTGCCTCGCGCACGCTCCCAGCTGGGGACCTGGCCCACAACCCAGGCATGTGCCACGACTGGAATTGAACCGGGGAACCTTCAGTTCACAGGCAGGCACTCAATCCACTGAGCCACACCAGCCAGGGCAGGAAAGCAAATTTTTAACACAATAGAGACCCACTGTTTTCAATGGCTAACCTTTAGAAATGAGCATATTCAAGCCTTTCATGATGAATTTGAAAGAGTCTCATTCCCTGATCCTGATCTCTTCCACCCAATCCCAACTTGAGATCACCCCTCCCCCATGAGTTTAAAACCCTGTAAGGCCTGTGGCAGAGAATGTCTCACTCAGCTCAGGCCAGAGGCACAATTCAGGACCACCAGACCAAGTCTCAGATGTTGGGTAGCGAAAGGGAGAAGGATTCTGAGAGAGGGTTGGACTGAGATTTACTGAAGTAGTAATATTTCAAAGCAGGTATGTGAACCTCCAGTCAGCAAAGCCCAGTTAGGATTGGAGGGATGTGTGTGTTTGTGATGGGGGTGGAGGGCCTCCTTCCTTTTGTCTTTAGGTGATGTTCAAAGGAAAGTTACTTCTATAATCGAGAATTGCCCAATATGTTTTCACTTGGAGGTTAAATGTAAGAGTACTAAACCAACATTTGTGAGTCCCTGGTACATGCCCAGGACTGGTCCTATCAACATCCCTTTGAGATGCGTCAGTCAACCTCTTGGTTGCCATTGAAAGGAACCCAAATAAACTGGGAAGCAAACAGGATGAACGCACTGTCGATATGAGTAAACTTTCACAAAAGTAGTGGGCTTTTGGGTGTCACGGAGTGCTCTCAGTCAGCGTGCCCCTCGCTGCCCCCATCGCAAAGCCCTGCTTCACTGCATATCAGCTTCATGCTCTCAAACTAGCTTCCTCCATGTGGCTGGAGAAAAGGCCACTGATAGGTCTCAAGGTGACATCTTCAGCCTCACTATCAGACAGATTGAGAGTGATAATCTCTTGTCCCAAATTAAAAATTCCAAGGGAAGAACAGTCCATTGACTCAGTGAGGCCCCCATTCCTGAACCAAATGATTTTGCCAAAAGAACCAAAAGAACGTGGCCGCTGCCACTGGACTAAATTACTGAAGTGAAGGAAAAACATTTCCCATGAAAAGGGAAGTGTTACAGAACAGCCCGGGCCAGAAGGGGCGGGGTGGGGGCGGGGAGGCGCCCAGGTACTGTTACTGAAACACACTCCCTCCCACCTGGGGTCCCTCTGTCACTATGGATTCTTTGCCCACCACCAGGGAATTGGAACTATGGCACCCAACGCCAGAATTTGGTGAAAAGGAAAGGAACTATTTATTCAAAATTATACAGACTTAGAGTCATGACTTAATGTCTTTGTTAAAATCCCAAAGTCCCTTAAAACACCCACAAACTCACACAGTCCTTCCTTCCCCACTTTGCCCTGGCAGGTCAGTCTCAGAACATGCCAGTCAGAAGTACCGTCTTCCAGAAGAAAAATACACAGGTCTGCAGCTCACTTCTCCAGGGTCTTCTCAGTCATCCGTGCTTGGCTGGCAGGTCTCCCGCAGTTCCCAGCACCATCAGCTGTGTCGCTGGGATCTCTAGTCCTTAATCCAAACCCACGTGGCACCTTCTCATGGCCCACCAACGAGAATCCTTTCACCCCTTTCCTGCTCTGCAAGGTCTCACATTGTCCCCATCGCTAGTCCTGTATTGTCTCTCCTGAGTTCTTCCAAACTGCTAGGAGAGAGCTCTGCATGGCTGCTACATCTTGCTTTCATGCTTCCTAAGCTGCATGGTTAAGGGAGCCCCAAAACCATGTGGTTCCCCCAAAACTGTGTGGTTCCCCCCCAGACTGTGTGGTAAGCCCCTCATGGCTGCTGAGCTTGGGTTTAAATCCTGAGAATGTCCCTCTGCAACCCCATTTCTGACTCCTCCCACAATTGGCTACACCTGCTAGCACTCTCGCATTTTTTTTTTTTTTTCCGAGCTTTTCTGGGCTGCCAGGGTAAGTCCGGGCAGGCGTGGCCCCATGGCATGGAGCGAATCATCTCCAAAGCTCTCATGCAGGTGCTGTAACCAGGGGGAGCTGCCTTCCAGTTTTGCCCTGGGTCGAAGTCACTTCCATCCCCCTGGCTCAAAGCATAGCCACAGTTACTTATCTATGAAGCTAGCCAGCTGTTATAGATATGTAAAATGACCGTTTTTGTATATCAGGTATGAAGCTAGCCCACTGTTGATATGCAAAATAACTCTCAAGGGCCCTGCTTCTTGTGTCCCACGCCCAGGTCAGATTTGTGGGGGTGAGGATATCCTAATTTTATAATTCCTGTACACCTCAAGTTCTGGACCCTGTTACAAATCCCTCTTTTGAGGAGGGGCCCTGGCTGCACCCCATTACAGAAGGACAAAACAATAGATGTCCATTATATTAGAATTCTCATTGTTTTCAAATGAGAACACCAATATTACATCAGCCAGGGCTGGGTTTCTTATAGCAATAAAATAAACAAGAGGGCATGTGTATCAAGACAGTACAATTTTTTGAGCACTACCTATAATAAGAATTAATCAAACTCACTATTAGGTCCAATGAACATCAATGGCAAGCCTGTGAAATAAATATTATACCCATTCACAGATGAGGAATTTGAGACTCATAGCTGTTAAGTTAGCTCTTGGCCACACACGTAGAAGAGGAACCAGAATTAAAGCACATGTCTGTACTACTTCCTCTGCAGTATAACGTCAACCAATAAATGTAAAAAGAATGATGTAACTAGAAAATCATTTGCCAAACATGATAGTTATTCAGGCTTGAGTTGTCAATAGAGGCTAAAACTGGGCAAAATTCAATGGGGCACTGGGTTTTGGCACATTGTTAAAATATTTTCCAACAGTTACAAAAGAAAAAGAGTAACTTTACAGTGGAGGCATCAACATGACTATATAATCACGGGTAACATCACCAGTGAAGGAACAGACGGACGTGAGAAAAGCAAAGTTTACCAAGAATACATTCCTGACACTGGGCATGAAGAAACATCAGGTGGACCCAGGTGGAGGGTCACCCTATGGAATATAGGGCCGGTATTCTTTTAAACTGTCAAGGACATGATAGAGAATGCCTAAAGAACTGTTGCAGATTGGAGGAGACCAAAGAGATACGACAACAAAATGCAGTGTACATCCCTGAATGGAGTCCTGGACCTGATAATTTAAAGACTTGTTTGGGACAATTGGCAAAATTGAAATTTGAATAGGGCTTTTTAAAAAATATTTTATTTATTTATTTTTAGACAGAGGGGAAGGAAGGGAGAGAAACATCAATGTGTGGTTGCCTCTTGCGTGCCTCCCACTGGAGGGAACCTGGCCTGCAACCCAAGCATGTGCCCTGACTAGGAATCAAACTGGAAACCCTTTGATTCACAGGCCGGCACTCAATCCACTGAACCACACCAGCCAGGGCTAAATAGGGATTTTGAATGATAGAGTATCAGTGTTGATTTCCTGATTTCTTGGAAGTCCTTGATGGTTCAGAAAAAAGGTGTGTGTGTGTGTGTGTGTGTGTGTGAGAGAGAGAAAGAGAGAGAGAGAGAAAGTTGGTTAATTTGGGCAAAGATAATATGAGAGTTTTTTTGTATTGTACTTGCAGCTTTTGTATGAGTTTAAAGTTATGCTAAAATTCCTTTTTTTAATTAAAATTACTAAGTGATGTTGGGAATCCAAAGCAATAGTTCTCAAATTTGGTTTGGAGTCATAAATACCTTTGACAAGCTGATAAAATCTATGGACTTTTTTCCCCAGAAAAATTTCATAAACACAAGATGTTGCATATAATTTTAGGGGAGTTCATGGATGACTTCAAGTCCATGCACAAATCCCAGGTTGAAAGAACCTCTCAGTTTAAGAATTGATAAAAATATATATATATATATAGCAGGCTAGGTTATTTAGAGCAACAGTTAAAAATACTTGAAAAACTATAAAAAGTATATTCTTAAAAGCACAAAAGAGTTGACAAAAACAGCAAAGCAATTACCTGGCCAAAATTTAAGGACATGAGGTGAATAAAACATGAAAGTTATGTTTACTCTACTGATCCAAGCAGACTTGAACTTGTGTTTTGACAGCTTCTGGGGACAAGGAGAATTATTATCGAAGCCTAGAGCCTGCCAAGGTGAGAGACCTTGTTAAGAGACCTCCACCAGGATCCTCCTCCAAGACCTACAGGACTGCTATGTCAGAAGGATAATGAGCCAAAAGTAAATCTTAACCCTCTCCAAAACTTGTAGAAAAAGTTGTCTTAGCTGAAACTTATTGAAAAATTGTACTCATGGACCAGCCCTGGCATAGATTATACCCCAAACTAAGGTCACTCCAGTGACTAAATAATCTCAAACAGTGAATTTAGTTCAAATTATCTTGGACTGCTAGGACCTTTAGCACCTGGTAGAAGCAAGCACAGATTCGCTGCCATAACATCATGCAAGATCAGTAAGCCTGGGCAAACACGGATGAACCCTGCAAGGAAGCAAAACATCAGCCAGTGAGCAGGTGCCTACCAGGGACCAGGGCCCATTAGAGTCAGCAGTTGCACCAGCCCTGGGATTGCAGATTGGGTCAAAAAGGTGCATAACCTGACATTCCCTCATTCTGCCAACCCAGAGAAAACAATGCAAACACATGCCTATATATTTCCTTTGCAGAGGTCTCCCTCTCAAAACAAAGTGTGATTTATGGGTTATAAATGGTTGCAGGCAAGTTGGGAAATGCTAGGCTTCTCTACTATAGGATTTCTGAGAGCCTTTAATCTATTAAAATGTGTTGAGGATCTGCAAGAGGGGAATATGGTCACCAGTGGTGTCCGCATGTCCTTAGCCACTGAACCTTCTTTAGAAGCCATCTCTCATAACTGGAGTGCCCAACCATGCACTCCACAAAATGCTGAACAGGCGAGCCTAAGGACCTAAGGAAAAATGAACCCAGAGGTCCACCCTTGAAAGTAGAAAAGCATCTAAATTGGCTGTGGAGCCCTAACCAGTGTGGTTCAGTTGGTTGGGCAACATACCACAAAGTGAAAGGTCACCAATTCGATTCCAGTCAGGACACATGCCTGAGTTGCGGGTTTGATCCCCAGCCTGGGTACATGTGAGGGGGAACTGATAGATGTTTCTCTCTCACATCAATGTTTCTCTCCTTTTCTTTCTCCCTTCCTTCCCCTCTCTTTAAAAATAAATACATAAAATCTTTAAAAATAAAATAATTAATTGGCTGTGGAACCACCTGGCCTTGAACAACGATTTCCCAGGCCATATTAGGTCATCCCAGGCTGGCAATGAATCCTATTTCCGAGAGTGGAATCCAGGCTGACTCCTGTGAGTTCATGGGCTCAGCACCAAAACATTATAGGAAATCCATGGCCATCAACAAGCATTTTCAGGAGTGAACTTCTTAATGTTCTTGCCTTTGGGATATGGTGTACTGGGCTAAATAGTGGCCCCCCAAGAGATGCCCGTGCCCTAACCCCTAAAATCCTATAGTAGTCTTTGCTGATGTAATTAATGATCTTGTGATGAGGAGATCATCCTGCGTTTGCCATGTAGACCCCAAATCCAATGACAGGCAGAGGGAGATCTGAGACACAGAGGGGAAGGCCATGTGCGGAGAGAGGCAGCAAATGGAGTGATGCGGCCACAGGTAGAGAAGGGGGCCAGGCACCAAAAGCTGAAGAGGCAAACAAAGATTCTCCTCAGAACCTCTTCAGGAAATGGGACCCCACCTACACCTTGACTTCAGACTCCTCACCCCCAGGACTGAGAGAGAATAAACTGTTGCTGGAGGCCACCCAGTTTGTGGTCATTTGTCACAGCAGCCACCAGCAACTTGTGTAAATCACCAATTTAGACTTCAGCGTTGACTTGCTGGCTGCAGAGAATGTGGACAAGTCTCCAGTTTCAACCCCCTTTGCCACACTTGCCACAGTCCTGAACCCTAAGGGCGCGTCTCTCTTACTGATGAGTCTCTTGAAATATACATTTCCACCTGATAGTTTGGTTTCTAACCTGACATTGTGTAGTTGATGTAAAGTGAAGCTATGACTTAGAGGTTTTATCTTAGATGCATAGACTCCTAAGGAATCTTTAGGGATTATCTGGCACCTCCCATTCCTGTATGTGTGAAAAAACCATTAAGCTCTAAAGCCGACTTTCTTGTCATCCTCTTGTATATCTTCCTTATACATTTACAGACAGCTTATTCTGTCAAGTATGCTGTCTTACATCTGGGAGATAAGCAAGCAGGTCAGGCAAGTGAAAACCCTGGTTTCTATCCCCCAAAAAAGTTAGCAATGAATTACGGGGTACGGCCTAATTTTACTAAGAATGAATTTTTTTACTACCTCCCGTGGGGGCCCATGTAATTATAATCATTCTGACTGCTGAGATGGAACTTTGAAGTCTAACTGTAATTTCTCGCTTTCTTAGGTTTAAATCTTCTTTTGGACCACAAATGGGAAGCCTATGAATACACATACATGCCATTTTTGTTTGTGAAGTCCTCCATCCCATTTCCTCCAGGCAACATTATCTGCCTCGCTTTTAAAAGAACTGCTTCTCCCTCACCCCAAACACAGAGTTCTGGAGGAGCTGCCAATCTCTCCCCTGGCCCACCCCACTTCCTCCTCTGCCCTTGGGGAGTGCATGCAGTCAGGACTGGACTACATGTCAACTCTTGGGGGCCCGTGGGTGCTGTGTTTTGACTGCTGACTTCTTCAATACACTTGAGCCCAACTTCTCCACTGGCTGAGGAGCAGGTTTCTGACACTTCAGTTCACAGTTACATCAACACAGTTCAACACTGGTCCTAACAATATTTTAAATTAAAATTTTAAGCAGCTATTCAAAAGCTCTAAAATAATATAGCTAACATTGACCAAGCACTAGCTGAGTCCAAGGACTATCCGAAGAACTTGATGCATATTAATTCATTCAGCTCTCAGCACTCAGATGAGTAGGAGCTGAGGAGGCAAACACTCAAGTTCAGTGAGCAACCCAGCTCCCACACTTCAGCCGTGGCTGCACTCTGTGTCTGGCTCCAGGCTCTGCTGGGAACACCTCCCAGGCTCACAAGAGAAACTCTGAGTCTCCATCAGAGGTGCCCCTGCATCCAGTGTTTTTGCGTTTAGATGGGTGTTCAATCTCACCTACCCCCTTGCTTTCCTCCCTGTGATGTTCCATGCCCCACTTCTTGAATGGGGTGGGGGTGGGCTCACAGCTGTGTACATACCCTGCACAGTGCCTCACCTCGTTGTCAGTGAGACCATGGGGACCACTCCACTGACGTGTGTAACTTTCGGGTAGTCACTGAGAGACTGAATATGCAAATGAACAATGGCCAGACGGTAAATGACAACAGAACTCGGGTCCACAGTCTGCAGCAACCAGCCCAGAAAGCCAAACCACAACCTCTGAAGCAATCAGGCCAGAATGGCTACACCTTAATCAATAACTGTCAACTTCTTTAATTTTTGACTCCACTTCCAATTTAGAACCAACCAGAGAAAGACAAATGCGTACCCCTAACCAATCATATAGGATGTCCCTCCTCTTCTAGTTAGCTGCCTCCAGCTTCCTAGGCCAACAGCCACCAATCAGCAGCACTTTTGAAGCTGGTCCTTTTTCCACTTTGAAGCTTCCCCCACTCCTTTGCCCGCCTTTGAGTCGCTGCCAAACACCAGAGGGTGGCTAACTCCTTTTGTTAAGCAAGTTGAGTAAACAGACTTTGTTTTTCTTGTTTGGTACTATTTATTTCCACATCGTTTCAGTTTTCACTGGTCCTTAAATCTTCCTGTAGTGTCCTGCCCTTCAGATAACCTTCCCTACTCTCTCTGAGGCCTGCCCCCCAGCCTCAAATCTGTCTCAGTTCTGAGGGGAATGGCCCTGCCCAACAAGCTTCAGACTTTTCCTGTAGTGACTCATCAATTTCCTCATCAGGCCACTGTATTCCAGGGCAGGTGAGATCTCCGATGACTGCCGTGACACCCACAGAGCCTCATTTTAGCCCCAGTACTGGGAAGCAGTTGCCATAGGGATAGATGAAGCAGGCGGTCGGGAGGAAGGGTGGCTCACTGCAGCCAGCCCACGTCAGGGAGAGGCCGGGCCCGCTGCCAGTCCCGGCTGCTCATCCCCCATCCCCACCTCCTCCTACCTCCACCCCACTCCTCCAGAGCAAAAAGGAGCTGGGGCTAGGGATAGTCCACGTCAATTGCTCTTGGATCCTGGGCTTAGCACATCCCTCACGTCGACTGCTAATGGTTGGCATCACTTGGTTGTGCAGCTTAGAGTGTGTTGCTTAGCAACGACACAACAAACAACGTAAATCGAATCTCTATTGAATCTGCGTGAAAGCCTTTGTCAACGTGGTCGCCAATTCAGTGCTGCAGCACCAAGGTGGGGGTGGGGCAGTCTAAACCTCTTTAAATGTAGGATTAACACACACTGTAAAAAGTGCGCGAAGCCTAACTGCACATCTTGATAAATCGTAAGGACACCCAGGACCGCACACACTTTCCTTCTACCCTTCCCACTCAATACCTAATCCCCGCGGACGTGAACGTGACTTCCATCACCATCAATTTGTTCTGCTTTTGAACTTCATCTGAATGGATCAGAGAGTAAGAACCTTTTGCGTCTGACCTATTTCACTCATCACAACAGCCCTTGAAATCCTCCGTATTGTTCCCTCCAGCTACACACGCAACATGCCTACCCCGCCCCTTTTTATTTTTGCCATATAACCTATTTATAATATTTGAAGCCAGTCCTTTTTCTAGGATTACATGGTGGACATGTTTGGAGGGCCATCATTCTATCACAATGCATTTTGCATATTGCTAAATAATGAACATAAATTATTTTGGCAATTAAAAAGTGATAAGAAAGAAGGCCTAGGTGGGCGGCTACCCTCTTGCTCACTCATGCAACTCTTGCTGGCATCTGCCTCAATCTCTTGAAACATCCCTGCCACTTTGACCAGAAGGCAACAGAGGGAGCAACTTGTGACAAGGTGGCCCAAGGAAGCCCCCAAGGGGGCAAGATGTCTCTCACTGGCCTGTCTCTGCGATTCGTGCATCTGGCACGATTTGTAGAGGCGACAGTAGGACCCCATGGGGCTCCCGGGACGCGGTTTCCGCTCGAGTGGATGGATTACAAGCACACGGTGGTGGTGTTCAACCCGTGTCGGAGCACGTTGTGCAAGCAGCGTCTACAACGCCGCACTCCTTCGTACCCCCTCCGCTTCGTGGCGCACGCCCCGCCAGCCCTGTCCACGTTGTCCACCCCGCGAGGCTGGGGTCCCTCGTGATCCTGCCTTAGCCCCCCACCCCGTTTCAGCTTTCTCCGCGCGCCCCGGTACCTCTGCTGCTCCGACACTTACTTGCTTTTCTCCGTTACAACAATATTGCCATTTTACAAGACTCCCGCCCCCTGCCGCCCCTTTGATTCTGAGCCAGGTCTGGCGGGGAGAGTCGGACGGATTCCCCTGACTCAGCACCTCGTATTAGTTGCTCCTTTTTCCTTTCTCCGTCCTCCCCCATCCCCAATCTCGGGCGGACCTTGGGGAACATCGCGCCCACCCCAGAACACCTCACGTTTCGCCCCACCCCGATCCCCGCTGCGGCGACTGAGGTTCTCCTTTCTGTCCCCAGCCCCAACTGCCCCTCAGCCTGATCCGCAGCGACTCCAGTGGGACAGAGTTCAGGTGTCAGGTGCCCAGTGGCGGAGCGGGCTGCTGGCCGCCACCCTTGCCCTCTGAAACGCTCTCTCTGGTCTGGGGGTTCGGTTGTGGTTGGTTTGGAGATCTCCCTGGGCCGCTGGGGTGCGTCTGACCCAAACAGTTCCGTTAGTGTTAAGTGCCACCCTTTTCCAGGACGGCAGCCCCTGGGAGCTGGACAGGTGCGCTGGCCGCAGGTGCGCACGGCCTCGCGGGCAGCGTTCCCTTGCAGGTGGGGACAAGAGGCTCCACACCAGCTCCTGAGACTCTGAAAACTCCACCCCACCCCATTTGAAAGGGGAAGAAGAGGAAAGGAAATGGAGAAGGCGACAGGGGCCAAGTGCCGGAAGCGGTTTTCAAGACGATTTTCTTGGCGCTTAGAACAGAAATGACATACAATATACGAGCCTCTAAGGACTGGCTTCCCTTTGACAGGACTCAAAAGACATTGATTTTTCACTTCTTTATTGAGCTGTAACTCACATACTAAACCATTCGTCCACTTAGTGTATAATCCAACGGTTTAGTATACTGTATTCACAGGGGTGTGCAACCATCACCACAACGAATTTCAGAACGTTTGCCCTTCTGTAAAAACAAACCTGAACCCATTAGCAGTCAGTCCCCATTTCCTCCGCTCCCACCAGCCCCTGGCAACCTCTAAATGAAACATAATATGTGATATTCTGTGTCTGCCTTCTTTCACTCGACACAATGTTTCCACAGTTCATCTACATTGTAGCTATGTCAGTACCTTATTCCTTTTTTTATCACTAATAACAATCCATTGTATGGCTATAGTACATTTTATTTCTCCATTCGTTAGTTGGTGGACATTTAGGTTATTTCCACTCTGGCTGTCGTGAATAATTCAACTATGAACATTCATGTGAAAATATTTGTGTGGACACATGTTTTCAATTCTCTTGGCTGTATACCTGGGAGTAGAATTGCTGGCTTATATAGTAACTCGAAGCCTAACATTTCAAGGAACCATCAAAGACCTAATTTTAGATATTTTGGAGAAGGGATGTGGGGCCATTTCAAAAAGCAATTGAGTCGATCTGCAACCCAGGTGTTGACGAAGAATGTTCTATACAGAGAGCCCCATATGGAGACTTATGAGAGAAATTGTTCACTCTACTGAAAGGAATAGATAGGGCTCAGGAAGGGCTGGACCCAGTGAGGACATCCTTCTCTGGGTGAGAAGAGAGACAGACAGACATCCTAACTCCCAGCTATATAACCTGTTTCAGAGGCTTTATACAGAGGGCCAGAGTCCGCAAGAATACCCAGGGGTGGCTAGTTGGGGTGGGAGTTCTGGTGAGGGTGTGCGGAGGAGCACAGCTTTACAGCTGAAATAATATTTACCTCCATCTCCAGACTCGAGACTTCACAGCAGGGACCAGGGACCAGCATGGGGTAAAGCCTGGCTGTGGGAGAATGATTGGTGTACTTGGCAGTGGTGAAAAGAGAATGGGAGTGGGGGAAACAGGCCCCGAAGTATAAACTGAGGCCTGACTTTCATGCCAGGGAGTTTGGACTTGAACCTATAGGCACTTTCTTCACAGGGAATTCTTGGAATTAGCCTAATTGCAGATGCTCTGCTTGGCCCTTGTCCCCATCTGAGCATCCTTCTTTATCGCTGCAGTGATGCAGGTTTGGCTGCCTGCAGTGGCAGAGGGCCAAGTCTGAGCTGCGTGCACAAGTGTTATTATCCTGGCCTTTGTGCCTTCTGCTCCAGGGACCTGCCAGCCTTCC
The DNA here is from genome assembly GCF_022682495.2 of Desmodus rotundus. Taxonomy (NCBI): domain Eukaryota; kingdom Metazoa; phylum Chordata; class Mammalia; order Chiroptera; family Phyllostomidae; genus Desmodus; species Desmodus rotundus. The sequence continues at coordinate 184,444,917 of NC_071387.1, read as the reverse complement.
AGCTCCAGTTTGCGTTTATGCTCAGGTCTGCCCACATCCTCTTGGGAACTGGATCCTTTCATAATTCTACAACATTGTGAAATGTTTAGACATCAAGAAACTGGAGGGAGTTGCCATACAATTAGATAATAATAGTGCATTGTAAAATAGCTAATGGATCCCACATTACTTTTCCCTTCCGTTGATGGCTAAAATCCACATAAAACCCACAGGGTCAGATTGCTCTTACTCACCTATAAGTGATTTATGGTAGTTTTTAAAATAAGGATTAATTGCATCAAAGCTGAAATGAATACAAACTTCTGACTCAAAATACAGGGTCCGGCAGAAGTAATGCCTGCTTGAGTGTGGCTGGTAGGGTAACAACATGGGTGTAATAATTTATAGTTTTAATTTGAACATTTCACCTAAAATGTCATATGGCGAGCTTGAGTGTGATATTGTTATGTTACAGAATTACATGCTTATGATTTTGTAATTAAAGATTTTGTAATTAAACAAGAATGTATTTATGCTGGACCTTGTATATGTTTTCAATTTTTTTTTTCATCTTCACCCAAGAATATGCTCCTTGATTTTTAAATAGAAAGAGGAAGCGGGGGAGAGAGAGAGAGACTGATGTGAGAGAGAAACATCAATTGGCTGCTTCCCACACGCACCCTGACTGGGAATCAAACCTGCAAATTTCTGGTGTACATACAGGACAATGCTCCAACCAACGGAGCCACCTGGCCAGGGCCCAAAATATATCTTTAGCTTAATTTCATTTAGTTGACAGTTTCAGAGCCAAGAGCTAATTTAATGAACGTTCACATGAGCCTTAAACATCATTAATGATAGTGTGGCACATTGTTACAGTCATGGCCCCCCAACAGATGGTGTCCCTACATCCTCACTTCCTTGCAGTGCAATTTTGCTGCTCCTCCCTAATTCAAGAGTTCAACCTATTTCTCCACCCCTTGCCCCTGGGCTTGCTTTGGCCAATAGAAGGCAGCAGAAGTGGCATTGTGCAACCTCTGAGCCTAGGTCTTAAGAGCTGTTGCAAAATCCGTTTTTAATCTCTTGGAATACCCAGAGACCACATGGGGAGGGAAGCCCAATGGACAGCCAGACCAAGGCTGCAGACACGTGAACGAGGCCATCTCAGACTTTCCAGCCTTTCCACCAGCTCTCTGAACCAAGGGAGATCTGTAGAAACTTGAGAAGCAAAACATTGTTGCTTTAAGCCATTAAATTTTAGGGACATTTGTTATGCAGCAAAAGATAATTAACACAAATAGTACTGTAAATGGTGACATAATGGGGTCTTTTTCTATAAAAACTGACCTCAACTTTAAAAACATATGAGACATTTTCCCATTTTTCACAACAGTAAGTTAGTGTTTTCACCTTTGAAATAAAGCAGAGTTGTTCAAGAAAGCCTGTGATTTTAGATCTGAATGCCAAAGTATAATAATGTTTATCCATTGGAAAAAAACTGAGGTGTTTTATTCTCAGTCTAAGAGCTACTTAGGGAGGAAGGAGAAGAAGTTGATAAATGAGTTCATTGATTGCTTCTCATTTTGACCTTATTGGTGCTTTGCTTTCTTCTAACTCAAAGAAGTTTGTATCTGTCCTCTTTGCATTTGGCTTTGCATTAACAAAACTGTGTTTTCCTTTCTGCAGCCTTCCAAGACTAACACTTCCTTCACAGCAGCTCTCGCCACACAGGCACACACTGCGCTCTCACCCGGCACCACGGCCTTTCTCTCTTGTGGGAATTTAAATTAGAACTTATTTCCCAACAGGATTTCAGAAATGACCTCTTTGCTCTTCTACTGAAGAAGAAACACATGACTGGACAATACTCCTTTTATGGGACCTCTTGAAATTAAGGAATTGATAACAGAATACTGGGCAACAGATATCTAGAGAAAAAGAATCAGTTAAGAAAATACTGTCCAGGATTGTGGGGAGGGGGGAAATAAGGGGAATAAGTGGTAATGGAAAAAAAAATTTAAAAAAAGAAATTACTCTTTAGACTTCTGATATTTTTCTCTATATATTTTACATTTTCATGCTGTAAATTTTTATTTCAGCACACAGTTCTGTTTTAACATATATGGAAGTTACAGTTCCAGAGCCAAGAGCTAATATAATTAATGTTTACATGAGCATTAAACATCATTAATGATGGTGTGGGGCAGTTACAGTCATGACCCCGCAAACAAATGGTGTCTCCACATTCTCACTTCTTTGCAATGTGATTTTGCTGCTCCTCCCTAAATCAAGGCTGTGTATCCACAACCACAATCAGGTTCAAGAACCTTTCCTTCCCCCCTAAAACTCCCTCATGTGCCCTCGTGTTGTGAAATCCTCTGTCAACCCCCAGCCCCTGGCATCTACTGGTCTGTTCTCTTTTCCTACAAGGTCCTATAAATGGAGTCATGTCATATGTATCTTTTTGAGACTGGCTTCTTTCACTCACCCATCCATGTTTTGGGATGTATAAATATTTTGTTCCACTTTATATCTGAGTAGTGTTACATTGTATGGATGTACCACCATTTATTTATGCAGTCACCCATTGAAAGATGTTTGGGTGGTTTCCGGTTTGGGGCAGTTATGAATAGAGCTGCTATACAGGTTTCATTTTAATTCATAAAACTGTCATGCTGTATATTTCAAAACTACTTTATCAGTAGAAATATTAAACCATAGTTTTTGATATGTTGAAATTTATTTAAAGTGTTTATTCTAGTTTTTTTTGGGGGGGGGAGAGGGGTTAAATGACCATTTCCTTTGCATTATCACTTTTATTAGGTAAATATCTTTTATAAAATAACTACCATGAAAGAAATGCAGCAGGCGGAAAACTTGGAAAGAAAAGAGCAGTGATCCCTTCCACCGAGAACGTACTTTTTTCTGAGGAACCGCAGTTGTGTGGATGTGGGTAGGCTTTTTACATGGGGACAAGTTCTTCCAGCATTTTTACCTGCATGTTCCGAGACAGTCTGGCACATCGGTCCTTTCAGCAGAACCTGCCTTAGGCACTTAACCTTTCGTGGCTCAGGCACCCCAAGACAAAAAAAAAAATGGCCCAAATAAAAGAACAGATCAAAGCTCCAGAAAAAATACAACTAAGCGATGAAGAGATAGCCAACCTATCAGATGCACAGTTCAAAACACTGGTAATCAGGAAACTCACAGAATTGGTTGAATTTGGTCGCAAACTAGATGAAAAAATGAAGGCTATGCTGACTGAAATGAAGGAAAATGTACAGGGAACCAACAGTGACAGGAAGGAAACTGGGACTCAAATCAATGGTGTGGACCAGAAGGAAGAAACAAACATCCAACCAGAAAAAAATGAAGAAACAAGAATTCGGAAAAATGAGGAGATGCTTAGGAACCTCCAGGACATCTTGAAACGTTCCAACATCCGAATTATAGGGGTGCCAGAAGCAGAAGAGGAAGAACAAAAAATTGAAAACTTATTTGAACAAATAATGAAGGAGAACTTCCCCAATCTGGCAAAGGAAATAGACTTCCAGGAAGTCCAGGAAGCTCAGAGACTACCAAAGAAGTTGGACCCAGGGAGGAACACACCAAGGCACATCATAATTACATTACCCAAGATTCAAGATAAGGAGACAATCTTAAAAGCCACAAGAGAAAAGAAGACAGTTACCTACAAAGGAGTTCCCATAGGACTGTCAGTTGCTTTCTCAAAAGAGACCTTACAGGCAAGAAGGGGCTGGCAAGAAGTATTCCAAGTCATGAAAGGCAAGGACCTACATCCAATATTACTCTATCCAGCAAAGCTATCATTTAGAATGGAAGGGCAGATAAAGTGCTTCCAAGATAAGGTCAAGTTCAAGGAGTTCATCATCACCAAGCCCTTATTATATGAAATGTTGAAGGGATTTATCTAAGAAAAAGAAGATAAAAAATATGAACAGTAAAAATGACAGCAAACTCACAGTTATTAACAACCACACCTAAAACAAAAAAGCAAACTAAGCAAACAACTAGAACAGGAAAGAATCACAGAAATGGAGATCACCTGGAGGGTTATCAGCAGGGGAGTGGGAGGGGGAGAGAGTGGGGAAAGGTACAGAGAATAAGTAGCATAAATGGTAGGTAGAAAATAGATAGGGGAGGTTAAGAATAGTATAGGAAATGGAGAAGCCAAAGAACTTATCTGTATGACCCATGGACATGAACTAAAGGTGGGGAATGTGGGTGGGATGGGGTGTGCAGGGCAGAGGGGAATAGAGCGGGGAAGTGGGACAACTAATAGCATAACCAATAAAATATATTATTTAAAAAAATAACTACCATGACTTACTATGCCCCGACAAATTGTGACAACTCTAGAAAAGTAAGATCAAATCCATGTAATAAATACAAAGAGAATAAAGTGGTAGTTCGGAGCAGGTCAATTTTACACATGATCTGTAGACAGAGATAAAAATAAATTTTTGTTTTAGATGGATGCATTTTTGGTTTGACCTCAGGAAGTACTCAATATGCTGGCAGCTAGGAATGTGCAAAGGATGACACGGACCTGTTGACATGGTCCTTGGCATTCTTGGTGGTAGTTTTGGGTACATAAAAAACTGTCAGATGTTTGTTTGGGCTTTACATTTTAATTTCCAACATGTGAAAGTTACAAATCCTAAATCCTATTATCTTATTGGTTGTTAAAACTGATGTCACACATCTCATTTTTCTTGTTATATATCTAGTACACCTAAGGCATCAGTTTTAAGAAGTTTTTGGATAATGCTTGGTCACATATACTAACTTAACCATTTTCAAATCTTTTGACTGCATTTATAAATGGAATGTAACTGATATTCTTTTTAAAACATTTCTGTCAACTGAATTAACAACAAAAAACATCCTTGAATACGAAATAATTATAGGAAATCTAATAAATTAAATTTATGAAGGACGAAAAATTCAGTTCTTTTAATTGTTTCAACATAGTAAATAAACTCAGTAAGACTTTATCCTCAAATCACAGGTCTAAGTTAACTATTAGTTGCACATTTTATTTTATTTTTTATTTTATTTTATCCTCACCCAATGATATGCTTTTATTGCTTTTAGAGAGAGAGGAAGTGGGGGAGAAAGAGACATTGATATGAGAGAGAAACATCAATCAGTTGCATCCTATACACACCCCGACAGGGGATGGAACCTGCAACCCAGGTGTGTGCCCTGACCAGGAACTGAGGACAGTGCTCCAACCAGCTGAGCCACCTGGCCAGGTCTATTAGTTGCACATTTTAAATTGGCATTACGTGGTTGACCTTCTAATAGGTGAAATTCTCTTCATCCTTCCAAGAACGTAAAATACCAAACATGCACATATCCTACTTAACAAATTTCATAGTAACACTATGGTGTTGATTCTCATAAAGGTTTTGATAATTACAAATTTCCCTAAGAAACATTCACTCACAAGAGAGGATAATTGCCACCCCAGTTAACTGAGGCTACTCAGGCCACAGGCTTCAGACGACCTTGAGTCCTGATGCTGCTGAGACCTTGAGTGGCTCTTCTCAGTGCTGCACAGTCATGCAAAGCCCTATCTACAGTTGTTTTGTCAGTGACTCCATAACCTCGAGAAGGTGTGTTGGTGTCACCCATATGCCTATGCTTCAGGTAAACAAGTTGCTAATTCAAACACTGTTGACTTTAACAGGGATCCCAAGAGATGTAAATGTCCACTTCTTTCAACATGAAAGAATGTTAAATTTGTGGGAATCTTGCTTTGTCTTATTTTTTCAGGCCACATACAACTCTCGGGGTATTTAAAATGTTACCCAGTTGAATTCTGGATATCATAGAGGTACCAGTTTGTGAGGTTATTCCACCAGCCTGTGGAGAAAGCCTGCATGAAGTATGAGGTCCAGGACCTAATACTCAGACCTTGTGTATGTGACCTTATTTGAAAAAAAGAGCCGTTTGTAGATGTAATTAAGTTAAGGATCTTGAGATAAGCTCTCCCTGGATAATCTGGGTGGGCCCTAAATCCAATGAGTGTCCTTATAAGGGACAGAAGAGAAGATGCAGACACAGAGGAGAAGGCGTGTGAGCACAGAGGCATGGACTAGAACTATGCAGCCACAAGCCCAATGAATGCTTGCAGCTTCCAGAAGCTTGAAGAGATGAGGAAGGATTCTTCCCTAGGGTACTCAGAGGCAGTGTGGCCCCGCCAGACTTCTGGTCTTCAGGACTGTGGAAGAATACATTTCTACTCTTTTAAGCCACCAAGTTTGTGGTATTTGATGTGGCAGCCCCAGGAAACTAATACATATATGTTTAGAAGCACACCTGGGCGAAGCACATTAAGACTGTTGAGTTCCTATGGAAACTCAGTGACACTACCTTATGCATAAAATGGGCACTTGTAAGGATGTAGTTTGCTAGAATTGACAGTCAAATAAGAGTCTGGCCCTGGCCAGCTGGCTCAGTTCCTTGGAGCATTGTCTTGTACACTAAAAGGTTGAGGGTTCAATCCCCGGTCAGGGCACACAGGGAGGCAACAGATCGATTCAATGTTTCCCTCTCATATGGATGTTTCTCTTTTCCTCTCCTCCTCCTTCTCCTGTTTCTTTAAAATCAATAAACATATCCTCAGGTGAGGATTTAAAAAAAAGGTATCTGGGCCTCAGAAAGGGATGGGAACCAGGGCTTGGAATACTGGCAGGACCCTCCTTATATATCTTTGTGTCTGCCTCATTGTTTTTCTCACTTTAGACCTGCTGCTACTCCATAGTTCCTGCACTTATGTGCTACTATTCCAGCCATATACAGCAACTAGCTAGTCTTCATTCTTCCCTAAAGCAAAGGTTTGGTTGGGTTAGGAGCCCCCGGTTTGGTCCAATGTGGCCCTGGGGCAAGATCTTGCAATCTAAACAAGACTGTGGGTGCCTACGTCTGTGGGCCAGGAGGCTGGTTCTCTGAGAAAAGCAGGTATTGAACAATGTCTGCTTGTAGCCACAGTCTTATTGTGTATCAGTTACCTAGGGCTCCCTGCCCGCAAATAAAAATGCTGCCTAAAAAAAGAAAGGAAAAGAAAAGAAAACCCACAATGAGGTACCTGAAAACTAGAGTTATTTATTTTCACAGATTTACAGGCCAGCTGACTGATCTAGAGTGGGCTTGGCTGGACCATACTGCTTCAATGGACGGCTGTCTGGGGCTCAAGTTCACATTTAGGAGAAGCTCTTCTTGTGGTGAAGATAGAGCTGGAAGCACAGGAAGGCAGGCCCCAACTTGCAAGCGTGCTTCAGGCCTTTTCTTACATCATGTGTGCTAACATCCTATTGGCCAAAGCAAGTCACATGGTCAGGCCCAGACTCAGTGGAGTGGGGAAATACACTCCTCTTATGGAGGTTGGGTGAATGGGAGAGGATTTTTGAACAATAATCTACCACGTGGTAGAATGATAAAAATGATTTTGAGTAATGGAACCAAGTGATCACACTTAACACTTCTCATAGTGGGACAGTAACATGTGCCTCCTGATGTACTAGAACATGAACTTCTTAACACAACCTATAAAGACTCTTGCTAAAAATGTTTAACCTGAACCTCACCAAGCCTTTAAACTTACCTCCCAGTTCACAGGAAATAGGGGAGTGGTAGACCAATTACTTGTCTATTACTGAGTAACAAACTGCCCCCAAACAGCTACTTGAGCAACAATGAACACAGGGTGTATCTCACAGGGTGGTCCAAGAGAAAGCAAGGAGAAAGCCACAGTGCCTTATATCAGCTGTCTCCAACCTTTTTGGCACCAGGGACCTGTTTGGGGAAGGGGGGCGCGGGGGGGGGGGGGGGGGGGGGATGGTGGGTGGGAGTGAGGTGGGGATGGAGCTCAGGCAGTAAAAGCTAGCGATGGGGAGGAGGAGGAAGCTTCACTCCCTCCCTGCTCACCTCTTGCTGTGTGGCCAGGTTCCTAGCCGCAGACCACAGACCAGACCCTGCCTTATATAACCTAGTCTCAGAAGGTACAAGCTCTTACTTCGGCCACATTCTGTTTATTAGAAATGAGTCACTAAGTAGAGTCCGCACTCAAGAGGAAGTTCCATCTTTTAAATAGATAAAATCAAAGACTTTGTGGACTTAATTTTAAAATCACCACAGGGTTATTTTAAGTTAAAAGAGATAAGGAACCAAAGCAATGTGTGAATACTGATGGGATCCTGGATTTTTTTAAAAGCCCTAAAAGTCATTTTGGTGATAATTGAGGAAACCTAAATATAAAATAAATATTAGGTAAGTTGTTGATAATTTTTATAGGTGTGATAGTGGCAATGTGATGATGTTGGAAAAGGTCGTTATTCTTACAGGGTGCAGACAGATGAAACCAGCAGTAAAATGTCGTGATGGCTGCAACTTATTTTCAAACAGGTCAGGAAAAAAAGGAGATAAAGCAAATGAAGCAAAATAACAACACTTGAATTTCAGTGGGAATTATAAAATGTGTTCATTGCGCTAACTGTTAACTTCTTCATACTTTCAAAATAAAAAGTAGATAAATATATTAGGATAATTTGTGGTTGAATCCAGGGTGAAATCTCAAATTCAGGGCTGAGGAATTAGGTTGTCATCCTTGGCTTGTCCATAAGGAAAGTGACAACATGTCTTTCTAAGTAAATGTCCTTTGATTTAATATTCCTGGCAAGTGGGCACCACATTAGTTTCGGGGAACTCTCTTCCTGAAGGAGACACAGGAAGTGTGTAAACAGCCCTGGTATGTTTGCAGGGACCCCTCTGCTAAATCAGGGGACAGAGCCATACTGAAGTCATCAAAGACACGGAGGAGAAGCAGAATGAGGCAGAAATTGGTGTGGAGAATGTTAGAAATGCGTGAGAAACAGGCGGGAGGAACCGGATGATCTGATCCAAGTGCCTTTATTTGACGCTGCACTTACAGTCGGGCTGAGTCTGGACCCATCGCAGCCTGTGGGGAAGGCAAGAATGGGGTTTTTAAAAGAAAAAGTGTGGGGCTTGTGAGGGGATAAGGGAGAGATTATTCTCTTGTTCTTCTGGCCGGGTGCCTCAGGGTTTCAGGATGTGAGTGAGACAACGGGTCAGGTAAAGGTCCAGGTAAAGGTCCGGCTGTTCCCAGGTACAGGAGGTCAGTCTGACCACCTGCCACGGTGGCTGGCGCCTGACGTCTATTATGTGAGGTGGGATAGAGTTCCAATCAAGCCTCGGGCTATCAAGGGAGTCGGGACATCTGAGTCATGGGCAGCCCAGCGGGTGGGAAAACTGGCCTGACTGGGTCATGAGCAGTCTGGGGGGCTGGGACACTGGCCTGACCCTTTCAGAGAAGAAAAGCCAATATACTTTACAAATCAGAACTTCCCAGACTGTCAGTGAAAGTCTGAGGGGAAAGAACAGTGGGCTATAGAGGCGGGCAAGGAGAGCCCCTGAAATGTGCAGCCCAGAGCTTCAAAGAAAAACACCAGGAAACTTCTGTTAGATGCTGAAGGTCTCCTGGAGGAACAGGAGGGGAGAGTCGTGTCCTAGGTGAGCAATCAAATGAACACCTCAGGATTATGCCTTCAAAAGCAAGCCCACATCCTTTACTTAAGATTACTCAAAGGAAATCCTATGCATTAAATTGTATGGTTAATGATGAAAATGCATAAATTAATAACACATTTCAATATCCCATCAGGGTTTAATAAATCTTATTGACCTCAAACCATTTCATCCATTTAGTAACATGGTGTTATTTTTAGCAACTAGATACTGCTTTACAAATCACATTTGATTAAAGTCCACCAGAGAGATGCAAGCAAATCAGATCAGAATGTGGGACTTTCTGGAAGATAATGACTCAATTTCCAGATTAAAAGAGTGTTAAGAGAAAATAAAATCTCAAAACTTGGGAATAGAAACGGATGACAACGCCTGTCCTTTCAGTATCGTGCTGGGCACTAACAATCTAGGGGCGGCACTTTTACTTCAGACTATTTAAGATTAATTCATATACATTACAATTCTTTGAGGGAAGATGATAACAGGTACGAACCTGACAGTGGTGCAAGTAATTCTTACAGCAACTGAGTTCATTTTGTGGGGTAGAGATACAAATGATTCCTGTCTGGTAGCAAAAATCAAAAACATGATGATCAGTTTCATTGTTTTGGAGGTCATGAGTCAGTTTTTAACTGAGCAGTTTTTTTCCAATGCCTATGTCTATTCAGTTTCTTAAAGAAAGCTTCTTTTAACCATCTTAGTCATACTGCTGCTTCCTTCATTTATGAGTGAGTGAAATATTTGATACCTAGTTCCTTTATGTTTACGGGAGACTCAGGTTTTGTCTTTAAAAAAATTCTAGTTTGAAAAGATACTTGAAAAACTTAACATTGAGTGCAATATGTGGGTCTTATTTGGGAGATGGTGAATAATTATAAGGTGGTCTAGTTATCAATGCTATTAAGAATTGATTATTAATTTTTGTTAGGTGTGAAGATGGCATTGTGCTATGAAGGAAATGTATGTAATTAGTTATCTAGTGCACAGGGGGCAAATACAAGGCCCACGGGCTGAACCCGGCCCTCCACCTTGTTTTATCTGGCCCGGCACCTTGTTTCTACCCAGAAGCAGCACCGAGCTCTTTGTTGTTTGTTAAGGAGTAGTTACGTTTATACAGTCCTAAAATTACATTTGGCCCTTTGAAGGCAACTGCAAAGCTGATGTGGCCCCTGGTGAAAATGAGTTTGACACCCTGATCCAGGGTTATGTAACAAATTTCCCCAAATCACTATAGCATTTTCAATGCAGGCTTTATTATTATTTAGGTATGTGGCGAGTCCAACAGATCAGGAGATGCCTGCCATCAAAGAGACAGTTTATTATTATACTCACACATCCCAGGTAAAGGGGGCACACCGTGCTACAGGTAGGTTACACGAGAGGCCAGGGTCAGTTCAGAGGCAGAAAGAGGCAGGGGAAAATGTGGGCAAGAGCCTTTAATGTGGCTGTCACAGGGAGGAACAGGTGAGGCAGGGCAGGCAGGTTTAGGGTTGGCTAGTCTGAATAATTTCAGTGTCTCTGCGGCACAGGGACTGTCTTTGGTTGTCTGCTACCGGGCTCGGGGTGATTACTGCAGGCAGACAGTGGCCCAGAGTGTGACAGCTCTGTGAGAGTCACAGATAGTAGACTGGTGGGGAGTGGGCTCTGGATTAGAGGGTTTGCCTAGGAAAGCTCGTGGTATCTCTCTGGAATTGGCTAGCCCTGGGAGGAACAGTCTCTTCAGGGTCAGCAAGGCCCCAGATGTCAAAGTATCAGGATCACATGGTTGATACATATAGTGGCTTAAAACCTTTTTAGTATTTTATATAATTTCTGAGAGTCAGGAATCTGGGAGAGGCTTAGTTGGGTGGTTCTGGCTCAGGGTCTCTCAGGAGACTACTGTCCCGATGTGGCCAAAGGTGCCATCACCTGAACCTTGACCAGGGCTAGAAGCTTTTTGGCCAAGGTGGCTCAGGCATATGGCTATTGGAAAGAAGCCTCCATTCTTTGCTGACTTTAGCTACATGGACCTCTTCCTAGGGCTGCTGGCTTCTCCCAAAGCAAGTGATCTGACAAAAAGAGAGAAGTAAGCCACACATGTAAAAATAAATTAATATCCAGAGTTAATACCATCACTTCCTCTGTATGCTCTTGGTCACACAGACTAACTGTGGTGTGATTGTGGAAAAGGAATACATAGAATGTGAATAGCAGGAGGTGGGAGTCAACGTGAACCAACTTGCAGACTACCCAGTCCTCCAGAGACTCGTGTCCTCCCCACGTGTGAAATACAGACTCTTCCAGAGTCCCCAGATGTCTCATCGCATTGTAGCATCTGCTCAATGTCCAGAATCTCATCATCTAAATCAGCTCCAGGTATAATTATATTTCTTTAAATGCAGTTCCCTCAGTACAGTTCTTGACGAGTTACCTGCCTCCCACCACCCCCTTTGTAGTAGTCAGCTTGAGCTGCTGGAGTAAAATACCATAGACTGGAGGGCTCAAACAACAGACATTTGTTTCTCGCAGTGCTGGGGGCTGGAATTCCAAGATCAGGCAGGGTACCAGCATGGTCCAGTTCTGGTGACGATTCTCTTCTTGTTTGGAGATGGCTGCCTATTTGATATCTTGACATGGCAAAGAGATAGTTAGCTCTCTGGTATTTCCTTCTAAGGGTACTGATCTCATTGCGAAGACCTGACCTTCATGGTCTCATCTGAAACCTAATTACCTCTAAGGGCTCCATCTCCAAATGTCATTATAGCACGGGGTAGGGCTTCAGCTTAAGAATTTTCAGTACATTACACCCTGCCCCCCACTGAACACATAATGGGACAGACATAGAATAACCACTGTAGACACTCCTGCTCAAAAAGGGAGGCCATGAGATCCATAAAGAAGTTGCTGGTCCATATAGATTCTAGATTCTAGCCAGGCAAATGTGAATTCCTTAGTTCTGTCTGAAGGCTTGGGCACAATGCTCCAAGGCTCCAGACTCTGCTCTCTGGGCTCTTGGTTCTTCCCTGTGAGTCATCCGTCCTTTTTCAACAAAGGTATCATGTGTTTGTCTCTGAGCAATATCCTCAATCTGCTTCCTGTCAGTCGAATTTTGAGGGTCTAAAGGCCTCTTTTTATTTGGTACTGTCACTGTCCCTTTCAGTCCAAGCTGGTGGTGATTCTGTACATATAATTCTTTTAAAATCCTTATGAATTTTCTGTGAATCTCATTTGGATCCACTCCATTAGCCAAAGGTAGCACTCACAGTTCTTTCTGACTAAGATGAGCCCTTCTCCACGTAGGGCTTCTGCAGACAGCTGAGGGATAATAAAGCTGCTTTGTAGCAGCACTGCCTTTGATTGAGAGGGTCTGTGAGGGTCTTAGTCCACTTGGGCTGCTGTAACAAAATGCCACACACTGGGTAGTTTATAGACAACAGAAGTTTATTTCTCACAGTCCTGGAGCCTGGAAGTCTGAGGTCAGGGTTCTGGTATGGTTGAGTGAGGACCCCTTCTGGGTGGCAGACTTCTTGTATCTTCACATGGTGGAAGGGGGAGGGAGCTCTCTGGGGTCTCTTTTATAAGAACTCACATCCCATTCAGAGGGGCTCTATCCTCATGACTTATGCACCTCCCAAAGTCCCCAGCTCCTAAAACCATCACGCCGGGGATTAGGATTCCAACATATGAATTTGGGAGAACACAAACATTCAGACCACGGCAGTGAGGCATGTCCCTGCTCTCTTTAGAGGCCCTTCTTGTCTCACTGAATAGTACTCTGGAATACTGCCTCATATCTTTCTGAATGTTTTAAAAATGATTTTACAGGCACACCAGGGTTTATCTCTGGTTCACAGTTTTTCTGGCAGAGCCCTGAATTTCATCTCTGCTTGGAATCCATTCCTTAATTCTTGCATAATTTGCCATCTGGAAAGGCTGAGAATTTTTAAACTCATCCAGTTGTAGCTCCTTTCTGCTTAATATCCATCCCTTTCCTTTATCTCTCTCCTCTAGCAATTAGAATAAGCTAGGCAGCATTTTCAACACTCAGGTTCAAAAGCTCCTGAACCAGATCACAACTTCATTAGATGTGTTTTTCTTCTGTCCACATAACTGCAGGAAACAGCGTTACCAGGATCCCCTTCCTTTAGTTCTTTTTTTAAAAAAGATTTCATTTATTTATTTTTAAAGAGAGGGGAAGGGAGAGAGAAAGAGAGGGAGAGAAACATCAGTCTGTGGTTGCTTCTCACGTTCCCCCAACTGGGGACCTGGCCGACAACCCAGGCATGTGCCCTGACTGGGAATTGAACCAGCCACCTTTTGGTTTACAGACTGGCACTCAACCACTGAGCCACACCAGCCAGGGCCCCTTCCTTTAGTTCTTAACAACATTTGCCTCACTTTCCTGCAAAGCTCTGACCTGACTCTTCAAAGACATTGACTCTGTTAATGTTTTCTTCAAGGTGCTTCAGGCTTTTACTCACACTGTCCATGGAGCCCCTGCCCAGTTTCAAAGCCATTCCCACATTTTAGGGGTTTTGTCAGGGAGCATCCCACTTGCAGGTATCAAAATGCATATTAACCATATCTTGTTGTGTAATGATGTAGCCCAAAATTTAGCAGCTTAAAACAAAAAACATTATCTTGCACAGTTTCTGAGGGTCAAGATAATAATGACTCAGCCAGGTGGTTCTGGCCCAGAGACTCTCAGGAGGTTACTGTCAAGTTTATATTTCAGATGGCTGGGGTTGCAGTCATGTGCAACTTGACTGGGGCTGAAGGATCCTTGTCCATGACGGCCCAGGCACAGGGCTGCAGTCAGAGGCTTTCTTTGCCACATGGGCCTTTGTGGTCATACCCATGACATGGCAGCTGACTTCCCGCAGAGGAAGTGATAAGTGAGAGAGAGAGAGAGAGAGAGAGAGAGAGAGAGAGAGAGCACGTATTATGGAAGCCACAGTGTCTTTTATAACCGAATACTAGAAGAGACATACCATCTCTATTTCTGGATTCTACTGGCCACATGGACTAGACCTTGTACAACGTGAGAAGGGTGTGGATTCCCAGAAGCAGGAAGTGTTAGGAGTCATCTTGAAGGCTGACTACCATAAAATTAGTTAGGGGTGAAATGTTATGTTGTCTACAATTTACATACTGCAGCAAAATAAAAAAAAAGAAATTGATGAAGCATATGTAGCAAACTACTTTTCTACCTACAGTTATACCTTGGTTCTTGTCAGCTTCAGAGCTCGTCAAACCCTGTGCTTGTCACATTTTGAAGAGAAAAAAAATGTGTCTCTTCAAAGCACTTGGCTCTTGCTCGGGACTTGTGGCACTTGCTAGAATTCGTATGAGTCACAACACTGCCCTGAAAAAGAAAGTGCTTCATCGTTTGGTACCCCTCGGTTTTGGGTTTCGGCACTCAGAAACCCTCAGGAGTTCCGGAACAAATTAACAATGACTACCGAGGTGCCACTGTATTTGTAAATTTTCATAATAAAAAGGGGAAAAAAGCGAATTTAAGCTTTCTGTCTCTCTGGAGATGATGGCCTATGGGCTGAAGAATCTTCTAAAAACCGGTTACCTTCTTTTCTATCCAGCCTCTGACCTGCCTTCACCAGTAACGCCAGCCCTGCACACGAGACTCAGTGCTTTCCTGCTGGCTCCGTACAGCTGCATTCAAGGGGTGGAGGGCTGAGTCAGCACATCGCCCCATAAACGGTAACAGATGAGCTGGAATAGGTTCTCCCTCAGGTATTTTGAGATGTTCTGAAACACACCAGCACTTTTTCTGATTTTGGTCCAAAATTCTTTAGAGGAGCAGTTCCATGAAATACTTTTCCTGACCTTACCTTCAAGACTAGTGTCAATCACAAGGTTTTAGCAGAGTCAGCAGTTTTGTTTAACTTTGCCTTTGCTCTGTTTGTTAATTCAGCTTGGGCTCATTCAGTTTCTGGAATTTAGTCCCTTATTTCATAATGAAAAATAAAACAACTTTGGAGGGAGAACCAGCTGTGACTGCTGAGTCATAGCTCTTTAATTTGTTATGGAACTCCATGAAACCCTAGTGTTCACTTACACTGAGTTCTATAAGAAGGTAACTTTTTTTTTTAGAATGTGACTTATAATTCTTTTTTTTTTTGACCCTGGTTTAAATATTAACTTGTGTGACGAATTTTCCACAGGAGTTTGGAACTAAAATCAGTGAAGCTGAAAAACTGTCATTTTGGGTGTTGCAAACAGTTTTGTTCATTTTAGGATGGAAATAAGGATTTGTTCGTGGGCCTCAATTTGCTCTGGGGGAGAACACTCCGGTGACTTCTTTTAATTATTCAGATGTAAAAATAAAACACCAATTATTTGGGGAAAATCTGAAGGCAGTAAAAATAGCTTGTCATCGTATGTTTCTGAATAGGCTGTGAAAGGGGTCAATCTCTGTGTCTCCAGCAAGATCACACTTTTGCTGTGGGGAGAACTGGAGAGCTCCCACTGTGGTGTGATGGTTCGCTAATGCACCCACTTAGCTCAGTTGAGCTGTTTTTCCCAGAATTCCCTTTTCTTGTATATTTCCAGTTTGAGCAAGCTACAAGGAATATTCCATCCCGAGAGCTGTGTTTTCCCTCCTTCAGCTGAACCTAAAACACAAAATCATGTAAGGTTGGCAGTGACATGCCCTGTCCAAGTTTTCTAGTTCAGTTAGTTAAACCTGGTCCATCATAAGAGTCATCTGGGGAGATTTTTTGAAATACAGATTCCCCAGTGCCACTCCTGAAGATTGTGGTTCAGTGGGTGAGCCCAGGACATCTGAATTTTACAAGTTCCCTGGGTGGTTTTGATGATCAACCAAGGGAGTCTGCTAGTGACTGTGATTCTGGTCTAGTGGCTCTCAAAGTGTGGTCCTAGGACCAGGAACGTTCCATCATCACCTGGAATCTTGTTGGCCATGCAGATTCCTGGGCTCCACCCTAGGCGTCCTGAACCAGAGGCTCTGTGGTAGGGGCCCAGCACCTTGTGGTTTAATGAGACCTCCAGGGGACTCTGATGCAGGCTAGCGTCTGAGAACCAAATCTTGTCGAATCTCTCATTTTATGGTTGAGGAAACTGAATCAAAATAGAAGTGACAGGTCTTGGGGTAAACAAAAATTGATGGGGCTAGGAGCCATCCACTCATTGAGCTCTGGTGTGAAAGGGGAGAATGCTTACAGCTTCTGTTTTGAGAAACCTTAGGTTATATGTGAAAACAAGGCACATCAATTAGAAGATGATTCCTGATCCTGTCGATGTAAGAATGTCCAAACCTGTAGAGAATTTTTATGAGCTTATTTTAGGCAAACTGATGACGCATTCTGGAGAGAAAAATCTCAAATGCTCCAGAGAACACCAGTTTTGCAACCTCTTTTATACACCTGGAATTAAGGAGGGAATGTGAGGAAGATTACTTGGAGGTAGGAAAAAGCCAGGCGGGGATTGGATTACAGGAGAGTTAACAAGATTATGTACTCTTCTGAGGGTCAATACCCCTTTTGAGCACTGTTCCTTCTGGCATTTCTAAGGGGTGTTAACCCAGATGCACAAGAACAACAGTCACAGCTGACTTGAAACCTTCCACTAGCCCTGACTGGTGGGGGCATCATCCCACAAAGTAAAAGGTCTCTGTTTCAATTCCTGGGCAGTGTACATGCCTAGGTTGGGGGCACACACACGAGGCAACCAATGGATTGATGTTCCTCTCTTGTAAAGATGTTTCCTTCCCTCACTTTTTCCCCTCCCTCCCCCTCTCATAAACAAACAAACAAACAAACAAAGAACTTTCTCGCTGAAGTTATAGACCTGGGGCAGGCCTTAAAAACCCAGAGGCTGAAAGGAACCACATAGGATGGTCTGATCCTCAATTCCTAACTAAAAGCGGCTGGTGGTAGGTAGTCATCTCCTAGGCCTATGGCTTGCTTGTCAACCATCAGTCGTTACCTTAAGTGAGCCTGTCTATTGTCTTTATGCACCTAAGATAAAATACCTTGAAACGTCAGAGTAATCTTTTCCAGACCCCTTGAAGGCACAACCGCCAGCACCAGAGCAGGAGGCCCAGAACCCCACCTGGTTAGTATGCCGCCCTTATACCCTCTCTGTGGGCTGTGTTATTAACTCATCCTGTACCCACTGGAGTAAAAGAAGTGTGTGTCTCTCCATTTTGTCTTTTATTCAATCCCAGACATTTGCCCACTTCGCTTTTCTCCTGCCCCCTTAATCCACCACAGATGGATTTCAGGGAACCCTCCTTATGTCTCCTCCTTTTATTCTAATGTACAAAATAAGTTGCAAAACTGCCCTTCTCCAGGGCATTTTCTCAATACCCTTGAAATTTCGTTTTTCAACAATTGTCCTCAGTTTGGCTCAAATAAACTCATAAAAAGTCTGTACAGATTTAGAGGTTTTTTATAAAGACAGTTATCACAACCTTAGATGACCAGACAAAATATGGAGTGGGGGTAAGGAGGGGGCAAGTGCGAATATGTAATAATTTATTTTTAAGAATAGACTAATTTTGATTTACAACGCAGAAGTTACAGGTCTTAGGAGCCAGGCACACACTCTTCCTTCTTCAAGCCCCCCCCCCCTCCTCCCGTCCTTCTCCCTCGCCTCTCCTAACGGGGCGCCCCTCCCTCCCCGCTCCGGCTGCCCCGCCTTCCCGGGGCGCTGGGAATCCCGGACTGCCACTGGCCCGCAGCGATCCCGCTGCCCTCGGTCACCGCGTCCACTTCCGCCCGGGAAGGAGGCGCCTCCCATTCGGCTCGCCCCCGACCGTGGCTCGGGGCTCGGTGGGTCTGCGGCGCTGCCCCCTCCCGGTGTCGTCCGCTCTGCGCGGTAGGCAGTTTCCAGCCGGCGGAAGAGGTACGTGCGCTTCCCGAGAGGGAACCGCGCTGGGAGCTCCGCTCAGCTCTAAATCGATCGATCGGGTGTTCTCAGGAGGCGAGGAAGGTCTTTGCCATTTGCGCGGGTGATAAGCCTGTCGATGTCCATTTTCAAAACCTGGCTTTTACCAAAGCAGAACCTTGTCTTTGCAGAAAAGCAACCCCCGCCCCTTACACCTGGGCAAATTTTCCTGTATTGTTTAGCCATACATTTCAAAAGTAGTTAAAATCATACTGTATATAAACCTGTGTTCGTTTTCCCCAAAGGCTTGCCAGAAGCTTTCCTTCGTGCCATCGAGTACTCCTTATAACTCTTTCCCTACAGTCAAACGTTTGGGTTGTATCGTTTTTACTGCTAATATAAAGCTATGGGGAAACATGCGCATATTTGAGTCCAGATCATTGGCCACATTTGGCAGTACTTTTTTAAGGGTGGATACTAAGAGAGGAGGTACTACTGGGTGTAGAAGCATGATGTCCTGGCCGCTGGGTACGTGCTGCCCAGAAAGACTGCACAGTACACACCCACGGCCACATAGGTCGTGAGGCAGGAGTGTCACCTTGCTAACATTGGGTACTACCATTTAGGTTTCTTGCTGATGGAAAATGCCACCTGTCGCCTTCATAGCCCATTTAAAATAAGGTGGTCAGAAGCGAGCCCTGCGTGCATCTGGGGAAATCCTATCTAGGCCTGAAGCCGTCCAAGGGAAGGTCAAAGGCAGCCAAGTGATTGGCACCTTCCCAGGTCAGCGTGTGCTCATCACCTCTGGCTTTCTACTTAATACTGCCTGGACCTTGTACCCTATAGAAAATACAAACATGATTGCTGAAAAATAAGTAATTGGGGGGAGTTGACGTTCACATAATCATCTAAGGAGAAGTAGGGCCCTGTCTTCCCCTGCAAGATTGAAAATTGGTTCCCAGTCACGTTCTCCAGTGTTTACCCAGTCAAGGGAAAAACCGGAGCCTTCCCAGTAGCCGACGCCCTTCGTGTATTATCTTTCAGTGTTGATTTTGTGGCGCTTGCAGGTGGTTTCTATTTCTAAATCTCCGAAGCTTCCAGAAATTTATCCCCAGACTTCTTTGCTTTTTACAGCCCCATCTCCTCCGATCTTCTTCGCTCGTCAAAATCTGTTCTCTACATTTGTGGTAGAGATCGTTATTCTGTTGGGAAGTATGACTTCTGAGTTATTTAAATTCTTGGGGGTGTGAAAGTAGGAATACCACACTTGCTCGCCATACTTTACCGCACTTTTCTCGCCTTTCTGACTTCTGGTGAGAAAAAGGGAATATTGTTCGATTATATTGTTAGAAGATAGTTTTCAGTGTAAGGTAAAAAGTCAGGACTCTCATGAAGATATAAATAGGAGCACCGTTAAAGGTTCTGTTTTATTCATTAAAGAGGGAATCAGGCAGATATGATAACTGTTTCAAAAAAGAAGTCAAGAAGCACAAATTTATGCAGAGTAGAGGACGGCCTTAGCAAAGTCCACCCCAGGAGAGGAGCCAGGACTGGCCGCTTGTCGGATTTGCGGATCAGACGTGCACCAGTGATCCCCGTGGGGCTTGACTTGTGATTCTGTGGAGGCACCTGCTGTGTGAAGCTGGGGTTGGAGGGTGTTCAGGAAAAAGTTATTCATTCAAGACACTTGTTGAAGAACGGCAGGGCAGGCCTTATTGAGGACCATCACGTAGGTGTAGGGACCGCTGCAATGGGATTTTGCTGTAGAAAAGAGAACGGGCTCAACTCTGAATATGAGAAAAATTGGGACTTTATAGCCAAAGAGCAGAGTAGGGGGTCAGTGGATGGAAAATTACTAAGGAAACATCAGGGTTAAGGGAATCCAGCTAAATTGACTCGACAGGATTCTGGCAGAAGACAAAGCCAAGGTGATCAGACATCACCTGGGGGATAGTGGAGGGTGAGGATTCGGATCTGATACGGAGAGTGGGAGGATTCTGCTAAACTGACTTAGCAGGTTCTTACTAAAAAGAACAATGCAGAGATGAACTTGGAAGCCCAAAAGTCAGAGCCCAGTTGGGAAGAGGGTTCAGAGGAGTTTGGTCAAGGAGAGAAGCTTCCTCAAGGGGCATCAGTCTGTAGGGGAGGGGGCTTTGCAGTTGTTCACACCCAAGTGGCAGCTTGCATGAGTGTTATGGGGTGATCATAGGCATGAGTGGTGAATTTAGTGCGACATTGCCAAAGAAGGTACCCACTAGGGTGTACTTTGCAGAAGCATATCTTGGCCAACCCTGGTGCCACCAAGAGGCCTTCGCCCGTGGGGACCAAAAGTCTGACCTCAGGGTGACCAGGATGTGCTGCCAAACCCACCTGCCGTGATACAGAAAAGCTGTTCTGCACACACATTCTATGAGAGCCCCACCACACACGTCAGGCCCACAGTCCCATCCCCTCCTGGGAGGAAACAGAAACCTGACCATTCGCAATGAATGACTCTATAAAGGACATATGGAGAAAACGCTTTCAATGGAAAGGCTCAACAGTTCCATCGTCCACAGCACACCCTTCTGCTTTCATCGTATTTGAACAATTTTGCGATTCTTTGAAAATCATGGGTAACTGATAGATTTGTAAATTCTGCCCTGTCTCAATTTGCAGTTCATCTCAATGTTCCTTGACCTCACATAAACTTGTGCTCTTTTCTTTTGTCCTTTGTACAGTTATAACATCTGTCTCACTTCTTCCTATCGTATGTGTAAAATAAAATCCCTACTATATTCATATTTATATCTATATTAGGGTCATGGTTTTACTTTTTCCTGTAAATTATCTTTTAACAAATGTAGGGGGAAAGAGCCAAAATGCTGAAAGGTATATTTTGCAGGTAGAAAATTTCTTCTTAGTATAGTCAATCAGTAAAGCGTCAAGGGTATGTTCCCTGAGGCTCTCACCCCACAAGGGGGTACAGTCCAAAGAAACTGCCCTGCCCACTGTGACCTTGGCCCTGGTCACCCAGGCTGCTGTGCCATGTGAAGGGTTGGCAGGAGCCCAGCCTTCCATACACAGCACACCCAGGCCTTCCCTGGCCACCACCCTTTCTGCGGGAGAATACCTTTGTAGGATCAGTCCATAGGGGGGTCTCCTGTTTGTAAACACTCCTTTTGGAATGTGGGTATCAATTAAAGATAAAGTTAAAAGATTCAGCTTCAGATTCAGGGCTCATTTGGAATGACCAGGATTTTCTGTGGTCTCTGCATTCTCAGGACAGCCCAGGTAAGAAATCAGCCCAAGGAATCAGTTCTCAACAAGAGGGCAGTGGACATAAAATTTACTGCTACTGATAATTGGACTCTTCTGACTTCTCTTACTAATGATAGTTCTATTACGTAGTTTACGAACACAAAACAATGGAAAATGGAGTCAAGTTTCCTTTGGTCAAATAGCTAGCTCTTCATTTCTTTCTCTTTAAAATTTAGTCATGTTATTTCTAGTTATGAACATTTAGAATGTTCTGGAAAGTACATGATAAAATATAGCTGCCACCTATTTTCACATGGCCTAGATTTTAAAAAGATTTTCAGCTCTGGTTGGCTGGTGTGGCTTGGTGGGTCAAGCACCAGCCTTCAAACCAAGAGGTCGCTGGTTCAATTCCCTATCAGGGCACAGGCCTGGGTTATGGGCCAGATTCCCCATTGGGGACATGGGAGAGGCAACCAACTGATGTTTTTCTCACACATTTCCCTTTCTTTCTCCCTTCCCTTTCCCTCTCTCTGAAAATAAGTAAATAAAATATTTAAAAAATATAATTTTTTTTCATTTTTTCCCTTGTACTTTAGATTGAAAGTTTTTAGGGAAATAAAATATAACAAATACAATTAAAATCAGCAATCTCCTTCCCCCACCAATAACCACTGTCTAATAATGATGGTGTGTTTTATTCTCTTGAGTTATACTTTTAAAATCCTATATTTATTAATAAAATAAGTGTTATTTCTGGGTTTTAGTATTTACTTAGCATCAAAAAAGCTATTATCTTTTTTATAGCATTGTGTTTTTAAGATTTATCATATTGATATATAGTTTGTTCATTGAACTGCTATAGAATATTCTTTTCATGAATTTTTTTGTGTCCTAAGGTTGCCATAACCAATTATCACAAACTGAGTGACTTAAAACAACAGAAATCTATTCTCTAAGAATTTATTCCATTTTGATCTTGGTCAGGTGGCTCAGTTAGTGGGAGCATCGTCCTGGACACCAAGAGGTTGTGGGTTGCATCCCTGGTCCAGGGAACATGGGGCGGGGAGCAAGCGAACAATGTTTCTCTCTCACATTGATGTTTCTCTGTTTCTCTCTCTCTCCCCCACTCACCTTTCCTCCCTTCCACCCCTATTCTCTTTCTGCAATCAAAAAGTATATCCTTGGGTGAGGATTTAAAATTTTTTTTACTCCGTTTTGGAGGCCTGATGTTCTACATGAAGGTGCTGGTAGGACCATGCTCTTCCTCAGACCTTTGAAGGAGAATCCTTCCTTGCCTCTTAGTTTCTGGCAGTGGCTGGCCATCCTTAGTGTTCCTTGGTTTATAGGTGCATCACCCCAACCCCTGCCTCTGTCTTCTCCCCAGTGTGTCTGTCTCTATATCCAAATTTTCCTCTTCTGATAAGAACACCAGTCCCCTCGGTTTGTGGGACGGCATCCAACCCACTGAGCCACACCAGTCAAGGCTGTATCTTTTCTTGCTTTGTTTATGGAGGCTTTTATCATATCATTTTTAAATTTTGAAGAAATTTAATATTTTTTTGTTGAGAAAAATCTTAAGCGTATATAACAGTACAGAGCCCTGGACAGTGTGGTGTAGTTGGTTGGGTGCCGTCCGGCAAAGCGAGAAGTCAAGGGTTCGATTCCTGGTCAGGGCACATTCCTGGGTTGTGGGTTCGGTCCCTAGTTGGGGTGCACGCAAGAGGCAACCTCCATTGAGATTTCTCTCTCACATTGATGTTTCTCTCCCTTTCTTTCTCCCTTCCTTCCCTTTTTTGTGGAATCAATGAAAGAAAAAAAAATTTAATAATAAAAGAAAAATAAAAGTAGAGAAACTGGTACAAAAGACACTCCTGCACTCGCGCCCCCGTTCCAACACTGTGACACAGGAATACCCTCCCTCCCTCCTTCACCACCCCAGGCTCCTCTGAAGCAAGTCCTGGACATCTGGTCCCTTATGTTTATGGACACCTTTGGGTTCAGTTTCTCAGGTTCTCCTTTCCAATGGTGCCTCGCCATTGAAAAATTCCATTTGAGAATCTGTCTCAAACAGTGGATTTAATCTATTTATATTTATTTGGATCTATTTCAATCTTTCTCCCTTTGTAGTTGACGGGTTTTAACTTTCCTTTCTTCTCCTTTCCTGCTTTCTGTTCATTTGGTCAAACTTGTTAGGTCCCTTCCTCATTTCTCCCCACGCTGTCACTGTAATTTCTCCTGATCATTGTTTGTATGTAGCACTTTGTGGTGAGTTCCTTTTCAGTGGGGAGTGTTTTTGGTCTGGATTGTGAAAGTCTCGCTGTGAAGTGGATTTGCATTTGCTTCTGTGGGGTGCCCAGGGCCAATTGTTATGTTAACTTCTCAGCCCAGGTTTTGCTACTTGGAAAGGACCTTGTAAACTGGGGGACTGTTTCCTTTTTTCCCCTTTCTGGGCTTCCTTACTGTATTCCTAGTCCTGGTTGGCAGATTTTTCCTTTTTTGTTGTTGTTTGCTTTTTATTTTCCCCACTAACTCTGAACCTTTGAGGGCTCTGGCATTTTATGGAGACGTTTCAGCTACAAATCCCGTCTCACGGACTCGGAATCCAGGCTGTGTTACGGCTGGACCCGTGTCTGGCTTGTCTCCAGCCTTGCCAGGCTCGATCGGCATCTACTCCCGCCGTCCTGACCCTGGTTTCAGTTTCCTCTCCAGTCCTGGCTCGGGTGCTGTTCCCTTTTCCTATGAGCTCCACCATTTTTTGTTTTTATTTGATGGTTACATTCATTCTGGTATTTCTAGTGTTTGCATTTGGGATGGAATCTTATTAGCTCCAATCTGTGGTGTGGTCAAAATGAGCAGTGACCACTGATTTCTTTTCTTTCCTTTCCAGAAAATCCATAAAGGTGCACCTTTATGTGGATATTACATATTACACATATTACACAGTAGATATTACACATATTAAAGATATGTGAGAACATGTTAAGCTAATATAAAATTGTTTCCCATAATGTCTTCAGATGGACCAAATATCATCATTGATTTCTTCCATGAGTACACTTAAAATTAATATTTTTCTGTAATATTGATTTTAGTTTATGTACTGTTTGTAATCTTCAGATTTGCACCATTAAGAATATAAGGCATGTTTCTCTCTCTGTAGCCCAACATAACTACCTACAATGGCTAACGAAGCTCATCCTTGTCCCTGTGACATTGGCCATAAGATAGAGTATGGAGGGATGGGGCAAGAAGTTCAAGTTGAGCACATCAAGGCTTATGTCACCAGATGCCCTGTTGATGCTGGCAAAGCTGTGATTGTCATTCAAGATATATTCGGCTGGCAGTTGCCCAATACCAGATATATGGCTGACATGATTGCCGGAAACGGATACACGTGCGTATAAAGTTCTGTTCCTTCACTTAAATCCATGTAAATTTCTGTGATCTATATTTTGTTCCCTTCAGAGAAAACAAGACCAAAACCAAAAAACCCTGGCTGTATTCTAATTTACATTATCTACTTCCTTATGTCCCTGGGGTGCAGGGGAATGGGAAATGTCATATGAAAAATTAAACACTCACCTGCTGTCCAACGGAAGCTACCTGCTCCCAACCTAATCCCTGGGCTTCAGACCTTCCTAGGAGTGACCTCAAAGTGGGGCCCTGCCAGACACAGGTACAGGACACGTGCCCTTGGGCAGACGTCACCAGCTCTGAAATGGACCCATTACTTGGCCTTTGAAGCACGTCGGCCTTGAGTCAGGTTTCATGGGCAGGGCACCCGCAGCCACCCTGGTCCCCACACGAACTGTCAGGGTCTTGTCTGAGCTAGACCGGATTCCAGAATGGCACAGTGAGCTCTCCCTCCTCCCCCAAATGTTGTTGTGCCTTTGTCCATTCGCAGGGCTAACACTGTTACCTGTTTGCTTTTCCCCAGCCCCGGTGTTGCTATCAGCTTCAGTAAAGCTCAGAGAATAGGAACCGTTCCTTCCCCTCCAGCTTCAGAAAGCATGAACCCCAGCAAGCCCTGAGTTTGGAGCACTCCACTTTCCTTTGTTTTCTCCAAAAGAGAAGCTGGAGACCAAAGGGTGCACCTTCCTCGTTTCTTAAGAAGGAGACCCGATTTAAAGGAAGCAGACCCCCTATCGTAGGATGCACATTTAGTGTTTACCAAAAAGAGGACTTTCATTAGATTTTTCACGTTTTCAAGCCCCCAATTTCTTTTTAAGGATGAGGTAACTTAACTTCTCAGGGGCAAGCCCAGTGACAAAACAAAAACAAACACAAAAAAAAACCAAAACAAAAGAACAACAAAAAAGATAACAGGTCCCGATGGCCTCTGGCTAAGTTGGACCCTGCATTAAGGCAGTTCCAAGACTGTTGTCCTTAGTTCTCCCAACGACCTTTCTAGGGAGGCACTGTCTTTGTTTTGCCAATTGGGAAACCGAGGCATGGTGAGAGAGGTCTAGTTGCCTCAGGTCACCTTGAAGCTACCAGCAGATGGAACCGGATTGCGGCTTCTGTTGTTTCAGGTGCTTCCTTTAGCTGACGTCAAAACAGTGAGGTCACCTGGGATTTACAAAGCCCTTTCATACTTGTAGAGTCCTCAAAATCACCGTGAGGTGCTGCATGCAGTCTCTATCAGGAGAAAATGAGGCTAAAAGGGGTCAAATGACTTAGGAATACAGGGCAGATGATGCAGTACTGGGACTGGAATTTACATTCTTTTGACCCAAATTTCAGTGTTCTTTCCACCCCTGCAGGGGGACCTGTGTTCCCCTGTCCGTGGCCATGACCCTTTATTTTAGGAAACAGGTCTCTGGCTGGATCGGCGTTGGCCTCATCCTCCTTGATTGACTTGCACGGAAGATTGTGAAAGGGAGCAGACTAGGCTGCCGCCAATTATGCCACTTGGGCATGCGGATTGTTTTGAGCTGAAGGCAATCAAGATCCCGCAGACTCAAGAAACAATTTTACCCCTCCCTTAACTACCTAAAAAATTTTAGATAGGGAGCCTGATCCAGAAAGAGACATATGACCAAAGATAACTTTTACCTGAATGCCCTACCTGTGTGGCAGGACAAACATCTAATTACCATATATCTGCTCTTCTTATTGTCCTGTGACTTACTCTTTGAAGCCCCAGACCCATAACCTGGTCCTTAGCTCAGGATGGCATTTAAGCCTCAATTGCTTCACTGCCTGTGGGTCTCCTATTTTTATGGGGGCTCTCCTAGGTCTGAAATTGTTGACGTAAGAAACGTTCAAACCTGTAGATAATTTCTGAGTTTATTTGAGCCAAACTGAAGATGTACTGGGGAGCAAGATCTAAATGCTTCTCAGAATAACACTTCTGCACCTTTGTTTATACATTTGGAATTAAGAAGGGAATGTAGCGAATTCCATGAAGGTGGGGACAGAATTACAAGAGTGATAAGGAGAGTACGTGCTCTCTTGAGGGTGGGTCGTGGGTATTTCAAAGAGATGTTAACAAGATGCACAGAAACAAAGGCCAGGACTTGCTTAAGGCAAAGGTAAACCTTTTCCTAAAATGTTAAGTGCCTGGGCTGTGACTACCCACCAGGACCTGCCCAGTTAGGAATTTATGATCAGATCACCCTATGGAGTTACTTCCCATAGAACTCCTTTTTTCATCCACAAAATTGAATTTGTTTTCACCTGTTCATTGTCTTGTGTCACTTTAATTACTAGACCACCCAAAGAACCTAGAAAGGAAGGAAGGAAAGTTTTTCCACCCCTACACTGGCCACGGGCTCAGGCAAGCTGGCTGTCTACCTGCTGCGGCCTCTTTTAGAACCCTCATTGAACTGAGCCGTCTGGGCAGGAAGTTGTGCCTTGTTGGCATACTGGGCAGAGCCGGGGGAAATTGCTTGGTCACAGTGACTGGACTTGCTAACCAGGTGTGCCTTTCTGACCTGAGGCTAATGTTAAAGGCCAGCTGAGAGGTTTGGGGACAGGAGGGACTCTGGTAGCCACCTTGCTCCAGGCCCTCACTAGCTGGTCCCCTTGTTTTGTGGGGTATGTGCCCTGCTGAGTAGCCTTGTCATTTTAGGTGGGCTGGGCTATAAGCAGTCTGCCAGAGGCCGTGCACCTTTGGTTGTGACATCTGAGATGGTCTGGCCTAGTGCCCTTGGCCTCTTTGCTGCGATCAAAGTTGGCCCTTGTGGCTGTGACTTTTCCTGTGAGCACGAATTGCCAACATAGCAAGTTTTTTAATGAATATAAACAAATACAGAGTCCTAACAGCAACGAAACTAACATCAGTTAATGTCCCTAATTTACAGAACCATCCTTCCAGACTTCTTTGTAGGGCAAGAGCCTTGGCACCCCTCTGGGGACTGGTCTACCTTTCCGGAGTGGTTGAAGACAAGAAATGCCAGAAATATCGATAAGTAAGTTTTGGGCGGGTGTGGCTGTTTGTGGTGCCCCCAGGGCACCAGGGAGAGCAGAGTCCAGAGTCCGGAGGGGAAAGTGGGCCAGGCTTCACTGTCCAAACCCCTACCCTCCTCCAAGTAGGACTCAGATAACCATGACCCTCAAAATAGGATCATTGCTTCTAGCTGAAAATGCCTTCTGAGTTCCAAATAGCCAATTTGCAAATGAACCATTTGTAAGACAAGGACCATTGTTCTTGGTCCCCTCATGGCGTAAACAGTCCTGGTGGCTTTCCAAATCTTTCTCTGCTCTTTGATACAGGAGACAAGCGATGCAGAGTGGAGTGTTAGACAGGGAAAACAAATGTGCCAAGTCAGAGAGTTGGGGGAGCTGCCCAGTTGTGGCTGGTGCCTGTCGAGAGGAGACTGGGGTGCTGGGCAGGGGCAGATCTTGGAGCCAGGTCTTAGAGCCATGCTGTGGCCTTTGGCCTTTGGCCTTCATGCTGAGGCTGGGGAGGCTGTCACTCATCTCTCATCTGGGAAGTGAGCTGGTCCGATTTGCTGGCCTTTTGGAAAGAGCCCGCCTGCAGCCCCGTCAGGTGGTTGAAGAGCTGGGCTTGGCAGGGAGACTTCCCAGGAGAGGCGGACGTCACTGGTCACATGGGCAGGGGGTGGTAAGGACAGCTCCAAAAGTCAGACTCTCAGAGCCTCAAGGAACAGCTGCTGTGATAGAGTCCTGATAGCTGCCCAGTGCCCTTCCTGAGGCCTCACACAAGACCTCTTGATTCTCGAATAACTTTTCTTTCTGTTCTAGAGAGGTTGATGCTGTCTTGAGGTATCTGAAGCAGCAGTGTCACGCCCAGAAAATCGGCGTCGTGGGGTTCTGCTGGGGAGGAGTTGCTGTCCATCACGTGATGATGAAATACCCAGAATTCAGGGCAGGAGTGTCCGTTTATGGTAAACATGCCTTGTACGGATTTACAGAGTGAAAACAGCAGGATTTGTGGGTGACCATAACCATGAGCCTCTTCCCAAGCTAAGGGTCCCAGGTGTAACATAAACCCAATAGCCATGAAAGTGGCTTTAAAAATCTGAAAGTCGAGATGGGGGTTTGCAATGCAGGAACCAGAGGATGCCACTTGGAGTGGGGAGACCTGGGTCCCAACGGTGTTACTTTGGGAAAGTCACCTAACCTGATGTCTCAGTTTCTTCACTGAGGATGAAGGGGATAACATTTATTCCTGTGATAGTGGTTAGTAATACCAAGCAATATTTTCATGAGGAATAGCTACACAAAGACTTCCAAGACACAATTATTCTCAACTGCGTGCATGTGCATACATGCACACACACACTCTGTAAAGAAGAAAAACCTACTCTAAAATGTCAATAGCAACATGAACATGTCAGCCCACGCAATCCACAGGTATCGCGGCACTGATAAGAACACTACATCTGTGTGTAGAAATGGCATACTAAGTTCATGATATCCGAGGGGTGACCCGAATAAATCTGGGATTATCTTCTGGAGGACAGGCCCCTTGTAGTACAGGCTTCCTCCATGCTTAAGTGTTCCAGGAACCCACCTGTGTCAGTGTACCAGGTGGCCGTTGTGAAAGGCTGCGTTTGGCTTCAGTGATTTTTTTTTAAAGACTTTCAACGCGTTTGCCCATTTCATGATGGGTGATTAACGAGCACACCTGCCCACACAGTGCTGCGTGTTGAGCAGTTTTTAACCGAAAATGACATGACCCTAGGGCTCCACACTCCCTATTCACCTGATCTCGCCACAAGCGATTTTTTTTTGTTTTCCTGGATGAATAAAGTCCTCAAAGGGAAACATTTTGCCAATGTGGAAGAGGCAAAACGAAAAATGGCAGAAGCACTAAAAGGTGTCAAAATTGATGAATTCAGAAACTATTCTGAGCAGTGGAAGAAAGGTCTTGACACATGTATTGAATCAAATGGAGAGCACTTTGACAGGTGACTGAAGTTTAAACATGTAAGAATAAGTACTCACTTTTTTATAAATAAATTACGGGGTTTTTGATGCCCTCCTCGTGGAAACATTCAGACACACACACATACACACACACAAAGTTTAAAAAATATTCGGCCTTCTTTCATAATATGTGTATCATAGTTATACTAATGATTCTTATTTGGCTTACTGATTCCTCACTGTGGCATTTTTGCTTCCTTTTAGCATTAAAATATCCCTTTACGTATTTACTTACACAGAAGAAATAAATTTTCAGTTGTCATCAGGGTTGCTAGAACAAGTAGTCTCGGCGAATTAGCAAAAGGTGCTCGAGCTTGGATAGCTCTCTGGCGCACCCTTCTGGCGACTCTTGTGCAATGCACAAGCTGCAGAGCGTGGCAGACTGAGGCCTAGGGGAATCAAATCACTGTCCAGCTACATAGTGGGGCAGGGGGCATGGCCATCTTTCCTGTGGCTCCTTGCCTCCTAGAAAGAATTTATAGGTGAGGGTAGGCTCTCCAGATTACTTAGTTTTGCTGTGCTGCCAACAGGAAATGAAGGAAAAAAAGTCACCCATTATTTTCTCACACCTACTGACTAGGTCTCCCCTTTACCACACTTGAATCAGACTCCTCTGTGAGTCCTCTCTGTGTAGGCTGTGAGCTTGGACCCGGCCCTTGGCCTCCTGGGTCAGTGTAGTGAGAATCCCTCACTTTTGATATCTGATCAGATCCCCATCCGCCATCGTCTGTACCTTGTCACCGGGCCTGCCTTCAGCAGGAATCCTACCAAGTTGTCTGGCCGGAATCCCCCTACCCTAATGCTTCCTCTTAGTTTTCCATCCGTCCACCGCCCCCCACCCTGCTCCTTGGCCACAGATCCCCACTAGATAAGCTTCTGTTTGAGACTAATTTTAGAGTGCAGCCCAGTTCTGTGGAATTGCTTTTAAAAAGAAAATAAACCCCCCAAAGCATGTGTTTTACTTTGAAAAATCAAAGAAAAGCCATGTACTGTATTTTGCTGTGTATAATGTGCGTGTTTTTGCCCAAATTTTTGATGGAAATCTAAGGACACGTGTTATACATGAGTAGTCCTAATTCCATATCTACATAAATGTTTTTAATTTTTTAATTTATGCTTACGTGTTAAAAGTGTAACTCTAGAAAGCAATAACGATATCCGTATGCAAAATAATACCCTGGGATATGAAAGTCGGTTTGTTTCTAAATATAAACAAATAAAAAATTGACTTGAAAAACTAAAATGAAAGATTTTTTTCCTGAAAGTTTGGGCCAAAATATGGGTGTGAAGTATACACAGGAGTGCATGATGCACAGCAAAATTCGGTAGTTTTCTGTGACACGTGCATGGATGGCAGTCATACCTTGCGTCCCTGCCCCCATCCTGTAGGCATCGTCAAAGATTCTGAAGATGTGTACAGTTTGAAGAACCCCACCTTGTTCATTTTTGCTGAGAATGATGCTGTGATTCCTCTTGAGCAAGTAAGTTGGCATCTTTCCTCTTTGCATTCCTGTATTTAATAACACGAGTTGACATTTTGGCGGAAACATACTGAAAGGTTCACTTGTTGCTTGGAATATTTTTCAGCATTGTTTTACAATTGGCTGCCTCTCTCACGCCCCCAGCTGGGGACCTGGCCCACAACCCGGGCGTGTGCCCTGACCAGGAATCAAACCTCGACTTTTGGTTCACAGGCCAGCAGTTGATCCACAGGCCAGCAGTTGATCCACTGAGCCACACCAGCCAGGGCTAAAAAAATTATTTTTAATCCTCACCCAAGGATATGTTTATTTTTTTGTAGAGAGAGAGACAGAGAGAGAATGAAACATCTATTGGTTGCCTCCCATTTGCTTCCTGACTGGGAATCGAACCTGCAACCTTTTGGTGAACGAATGGGTAATGCTCCAACCGACAGCTACCTGGCCGGGGGCATCATTAAGTTTTAAGTTGGATTTCATTGGGGACTTAGAGTGGGATTGTATTTCCCCCCAAATGCTCTTGGTGTGAGCCCGAGCTGGACATGGCTGAGGCCCCGCCTCCTGTCCTCACATGTGCAATCCTCAAGATGACAAGGAGAATGCAGAAGAAAACTGATCCAAAAGCAGTCATCTAGAAATTATTGCTGTTATTCATAACCCATGCTTTATGTTAATATACATTTCAAATAGTTATACTTGAATATAGTGAATTTTATACTCAGTATACTAAACATTATACATTTGAATAAATGAAATTATGTATTGACTATTGTATTATATAGAATATATGATATAAGCTATATTAATACAGCTCTGGTCAGTGTGGCTGAGTTGGTTGGAGTGGTTGTCCCATAACTGAAAGGTTGCAGGTTCGATCCCTGGTTAGGCATGTACGATCCCCTGACCAGGCACCTGTGGAAGGCATCCAATCCATGCTTTTCTCTTGAATTGATGGTTCTCTCTCTCCCTTCCTCTTTCCCTTCCTTTCTCTCTAAAAGCAATGAAAAAAATGTGTTCAGGTGAGAATTAAAAAATATATATATTAATACAATTTCAAATAGTTGATATATCATTTTTATATTGCCCTGAATTCTCTCCTTTCCCAGAGGTAAGGGCTGTGTTAGTTATAACATTAAAAGTAGAAAATTCATTATGGCTATGGAACTCAATTTACAGCATTGATGTGAAATCTTTTATGAGCATTTACAGAAAATTTAGAGATTGGAAAATATTACTAGAGGGTTAGAATCATTTCATCATGAAAATGTTTGCATACCAGGTCTCTTCGCTGACCCAGAAGTTGAAAGAACATTGCAAAGTGGAATATCAAATTAAAACATTTTCTGGGCAAACTCATGGGTTCGTGCATCGAAAGAGAGAAGATTGTTCCCCCGAAGACAAGCCCTATGTTGATGAGGCAAGACGGAATTTACTCGAATGGCTGAACAAGTATGTTTAGGAGTGTCCAGTGCAAACTTTTCTCAGGATAGCTTTTGTTCAGAAATGGGCTTGGGAATGCTTAGATCATTTGATTTAATTTCTACTTTGTATAAAATAAATCAAAGAATCCTGAAATTCATGATTTCATCTGAAACAAATTCAGGAGGAAGTAAAAATTTTAAAAGTAGGTTAGTACCTGAAGAATTTGATTGCTAGAGTAATATCCTGTTAGTAAAGACCCAGGGCTGTTTCCGGCCAGCTGACGGCCCAGGTGTGGCTTTCCTGGGCCGTAACGGAGGACCACCTTTCAAATGACTAACGTTGCAAAGCCGTGACGACATGAACTGTAAATTCAGATCGATTGAAAGCCCAGCTTAATTAGATGTTTATCTTTGTCTTAATACAAATAAATTTCATGTTCATATATGGCGCTATAAAAATAAAGATGAAAATATGGTTTCATGGGCCTAATTATATCAAGCTAATAAACTTTTTGAGTTTTTGCATTTGTGGCTTTTCCTAAAAGCCGTTTCCTAGGCATTTTTGAGTCTCAGGGTTTAGGACTTTATCAAAAATCCCTCATGCATGCAATCAGAATTAAAATTAAATCAAGTAAAAAATTCAGCTTCCAGGTAGCCCTGCCACTGTTGGTCGCTCAGTAGCCATGTGGCCACTGGGAACAGTATTGGGCAGTGCTCACGCACACTAATGAAGGTGCTTCGAATCCTCTAGCTGCTCCTGTTGACTCTCTGTTAATTCTGTTACTCCTCCATGTGACAGCCTGGTGGTTGGTCTCCCTCAGTTCCTACTGAGAATGTTTACTTGGAAGGCTCACCAGGCCTAGCCCAGTCCCTCCCACTGGACCCTCTTCCGTCTGCAGACACCAGAAGGGCTGCTTAGTGTCCAGCCTGTTCAGGCCTGTGCCCTCAGGAGCCTCCCTCCACTGCGGGGAGAATGGGAAGGGGGTTTGCTTGGGTCCTGGGTGGAGGGTGGGGCTTTCATCCCCATGTGCCATGGCTAGTGTGGGGCCATTCCTTCTTAGCCCTCGGGCTCCTGGAGGGAAAATCATGGAAGATGGGGGCAAGGAGCCCTGCAGCCTCAGGGGCCCGTACCCATTCCTCTTTCATTGCTGGGTGGGGCTGCAGGGTCCCAGCTTGCTGATGATTTTAGCTCCTTCTGTGAGAGCAGGAGTGACAGATGGGCCCTCTGGAGAGGGAGGGATGAGGAAGGGGTGAGTGCCTGACTCCACTTGCTATCTGACTTATTTTGTGACGTAAGTGGAAGCCATCTGACACAGTGAACTAAGTATCTGAGGTCATCTTAAAGATAATCCAGGACAAGGAATGCCAGGAAAGAAGCACAACTGTGGAGAAAAGTTTGCTTTTTGGTTCATTCCAGAGAATCAGTTAGGCTTTCTTGGGCTGCGGAGGATGGAAAGGCCGACTAACAGTGGCTCGACTAGCAGTGGCTAAGAGAATAACACTGAAGTCTGTCCCACGACACCCCTAAATGGATGGGAGTGGCTCAAGGCTTTACTGACGTCAAAGCATGATTAGGTGCCTGCCATTCCAGGCACGGCTCACCTGCACGGCCCTGGGCCTCCGCCTCACAAAACACCAGCCAACGCAGGAAGGGTGGGAAGGGCTCTCTTTTTGCATGTTTTTGTTAGGGAGGGAACTCTTTCTCAAAATCCTCCAGCTGGTTTCCAGTGTCATGAAAGAGGCTGGGAGTGAGCATAAGCTGAAGTTGGGCAAGTCCATGGCCAAAACTGGTTGGGTCCCCAGGCTGAGCACAGGGAAGAAAGGAGGTGTGGAGGCCTGGTGGGTGGGCAGCAGAGGCAGCCCCATGTGGACCAATAGGCTCGGGAGCCACCTGCCAGATATGGGCAGAGGGAAAGAGGTGGGAGGCAGGATGGGCGTAGAGGGCAAGAGCTCAAACTGCCCAGGCCCTAGTGCATACCTAAATTCTGTTTTCTCCATGTAAAATGTATAAAATGAGGACAATGACATCACTTCATCTCTTTGTGGGTGGGGTTGTTGGGGGAACAGTCTCCTGTGGGAAGTATCATCGGTGTGCTTTGTCCTTGGGTCGTGGTGGGGACTTCATATACCTTCAGAGAAGTGAGATGCCTCTATCCCAGCCAGAGATGCACGAGGACAACTAGAACTTGCATGAAAATCACAGGGAGTTTCAAAAAGTTAAAAAAGAAGTCAGGGGCGGGGTGGGCGTTGGGAACAACTTCACTGGGAGATAAGAGACCTCTCCTCTCTCTGGGCCATGCGAGGATACTGCACGTAGGTAGATGGCTGGCTAAGCCGGTAAGTGGGCCCTCGCCACACATCAGATCAGCCAGCTCCTTGGTGTTGGACATCCAGCCTCCAGAACTGTGAGAGATGTCTAATGGTTAAGTCACTCAGTCTGTGCCGTACTTGTCACAGGAGCCTGAGCTAAGACAGCTGTTCTACTGAAGAGACAGCCTCACTATACCGGCCATTTTCTAAGCAGCCAGTTGCCTCTGACGTCTCCTTTTCTGGTGACTTAGGTGACCCCCATCTTGCAAGGCTGCCTGCAAGATCACCTAAGATGGAGAAACACTTCTCCGTGCTTACAATCTAATGATTAATTGTTTAATTACTGCCATTCCCACCCCCAAACTCCCAACCCCTTAGTGGAGCTATTTCATAAGAACAGAGCAAGGCAAGAAGATGAAAGGAATTCAGGTATATGTAACAGACTAGCTTGGCCCTTCCAGACACATTTGCACTTTTGTTTACAATGACCAGGCTCTTACTTAAACCTGAAACAAATCCAGCCAGCGCAGGCATTGGGAACCCACAGGAAAAGGGTGGGTCCTGAGAGAATCTGACCTCAGGCTCACACGCCTTTAGTTGCTCTTGCCACACACCAGATGAGAGCGGGGATCTAACCTGAGAGGGGGAATCTAACTTAAAGGGGGGGGCGACGCTTGACAAGTGGTTTGGAATCTGAAGATAAAGTAATGCTGCCTTGAAGAGGTGTTTTTCCTGAAATAAGATCAATAGTTATGCAACATCTCTATATGGTTTCCCGTATTGGCTTAGTGGCTCTTCTCACGCAAGCACAAACTCCTTCAGGCAAGAGGCTGTGGTCCAAAGCCAGCTGTTCTACCTTTTCTGCCGGCTGGCATCAGTTCTCGTAAATCAACTCACCCTACCACATGAATGATCTAAGGTCTCTGTCAAGATCCTGCTGTTGGAACAGGTGCATCCTGATGCAGCACTGTGGACATATTAGCACATATTATAGTAATGTGACTTTACCGTCCATTATATGATGAAATACACACTAGTTTGTATGTTTAATAGGTTTTAAGCTTCCCATACTCAATTGTCTAGTTCTATAAACATTCTAAAATTAGGAAGACTGATACTAGCACTTATTCCCAAATCCTCAGTATGCTTGTTTAGCAAAACAACACTACACTCATGTAGAGAAAGCACAACCACCCAGGAGTTAAAGCCTGGTCTGCATCCAGGTTCGCAGGAGGTAACCCTGACACTTTGGTCAGGAAGAATCACCATTTCCTAGTTTTAGGAAATCGGACATGCCTTACAAGCCAATCCTCTACCCCTGGTGACACGTAAGTTAACTTTTATCACCATGATTCTCTGTAAGCAGCATTCTTGTAGACAATCTAGAGAACCATACACAAGCAAGACATTACAGGGGGTGAGTGGAGCTAGGTGGAGTCAGACTGGCAGGGTTTGACCTGGCTCTGCAACTTACCAGCCATGACATTGTCCGGCAAATGATCCAATCTCACTGATAGGATGTGAATGAGAAGAAATGTATCTCCTTCATAGGGTAACAGAGACAACTTTAGTAAACTCTTCAAAACGAGACCTAGCCTGTGGTAATAGCAGCCACTGTTGGTCAGTGTTATTTTACTATAAAATTCATTCAGTAGCAGTTTACTCACACATGGCAACTCCACGACATTTCCTTGCACTCTATTTCTCCCTTATTTCCTAGAATTCACTCTAACCTCCACTAGTTCTGTCCCTCTGATAAGAAAGCCTCAATTGGTTCTGACTTATCCTTCTAAGCATCTGTGGGTGCTGTAGGAGTCTGGGCCTTCCCAACACACAAGCTGGCTTGCGCTCAGGGTGGG
Source organism: Desmodus rotundus (assembly GCF_022682495.2). Classification (NCBI taxonomy): domain Eukaryota; kingdom Metazoa; phylum Chordata; class Mammalia; order Chiroptera; family Phyllostomidae; genus Desmodus; species Desmodus rotundus. The sequence goes on along the minus strand of NC_071387.1, from coordinate 184,407,813 downwards.
ACCAGGAGGGACTGTAAGATTAAACTTTCAATGCCAGTCTTAGCAGCACTGTGATAATGTCCAAGGTTATGTTGGTATAACTGTAACCTAATGGCACTTAAGACACACCATAATTAGGTGACAGAAACTCTCACCTACGACAGGTCTCTATTCAGAAGATCCACCCATTAGATAGGCGCATGTAAATGTACTTAGTAGGATCAAGCCCATCCTCATCTCGATGTTAAAATCAATCCCAAGAACAAAATCAACGGTTAAGCTGTTAAAATAGTTCCTAGAGCTTTTTAAAAACAACAAACTTCTCAAATGAAGGCAGCATTTGATTATAGTGAATGCTTATTAAAGAGCAAAAGATAAAAGTGGTTTTAAGAGAGATCCTTTTAATATAACAAATACTTGTGAGGCAGCATCCCTACAATTACATGTCTTGGAACAAGTGAAACTATGGTTACCAAACAACTATTTTCATTACAGCATCTACAGTGTCTGAAAAAGAACATAATAATAAATAACCATAGATGCATCATACGACACCCTTTTATTTAATCACAGTAGTGGATCTTACTACCACATTTTATTCTGAATCTCTTCTTTATTCTTCAGACTCTCCAGGCTTGCGGATATCATCAATCTTCAAAATCATTCTAACCATCTGTGTTGCTAGAGAGATCTGTTGCTTTTTGCCAATCAAGGTTTCTATGACATGTTGTTGCTTCATATCTGAAAAATACAAATAAATTGATTATTCTAAAACAGCATACATTTAAGATTGAAAACTTGTTTTGACTAATGGAATCATACTGAAAACTTAGGAATCACAAATTTGGAAGCCAGTTAAATTCTCAGAGGAATAAATTTCATTACTCCCAAGGATGTTCTGGAATTTGAACATGGTTATTACCAGGAAGCTGGGGGGATGGGCGTGGGGGAACCTCTCCTCACAAAGTGTCTAATACCATGTAATTTAGTAAACCTGAAATAAACAAAATCTGACTGTACCTCAAGTGCAAGATAATTCCAAGACAGACCTAAAAATGGTACATTTAAGCACAATCAGGCATTAAAATTTAAACCGGAAAATTTAAAATTTAAACATCTGCTGTTAAAACATCCTTGGACTTTGACACAGAGGACAGAACATACCGTACTTCTAAGTAAAAAAAAAAAAAAAAAAAAAAAGGTGCTTCTGTGGCCACGACCGACTGCACCAGATATGGTGTTCTAGACCAGCTGGAACATGGTGTTTCGACAAGCTAATGCTGTACTACCTTTCAGCAGGTGAACTATTCCCATGGCCACAGAGATTACAGTACATCACATTTATAAAACACTCCATAATTTATTGGGCATAAACACAGAATAAACTGTGAACTAAAAGTCAGTTTTAGGGCTCTTTCATGAGACCCAGAACCAAAGCACTTTGAACACCTGTGTAAAAAAACCAAGACAAGAATTACTTTCTAAGACCAGAGATGAAAATGGAAGCCATCTTTGGTATAAACACCACACTGCAGGTGCAATCAAATCAAATATCTGAAATTCAGGACCTGAGTATCTCAAGTGTGTTTAGTGTTTAAAAAGACAGTCACCTCACAGTAAGCATAACATACTACACAGCCATGCAGGGTGTAACTGCTCAATTAAAGTCAAACCACAGTATCCCACGCCCCGCAGCTCCAACAGCTCCTCACCGTTTGTACCCTTGTGCAAGCAGTCGATCCCAAGAGCAGGGTTCATCTCCTTCACTTGTCTGGCTCGGACCTCGGTCATCGTCTGGATGGGATTCATGCCACTGTTCTCAGCAAGGGCCATGGGGATGACCTCCAGGGCGTCAGCGAATGCTCGCATGGCGTACTGCTCCAAGGTCGGGCACTGCAGGGCACAGGGCTAGGGTAAGTGTGCTTGGCAAACCCCCAGGAGCAATTTAGAAACATGATTATCAACCACATACTTTGGAGAAAAAAGTCAACAACCCCCAAAACTTGTGAAGAATTAATTCTGAGCACTTGTGAAGGCTATGTGGATTACTTTTAATCCACTAGATTAAAATGTCACTGCAGAGTAAGGACGGGGAAGGTGCATGTAAGGGAGAAGTCTGAGAACCGGCCTTGCATGATTTGTTTCTATTGAAATAATTACTTAATTCTGAATTTCAAATAACAGTAAGTGTAGAGATTTACACAAAATAATAATTGTGAAGGCTGGAATGACTGAATGAAGCTGAGAAATCAATTTACAGGCAAAGGAATTTGATTCCATGGGCGTGAGAATGGACCCACATCGAACACCTGCTGAACTCCTGATGCTTTCGTTCACTTTGAGTCCAGTACCTGGTTTGTCTGCAGCACCGCTGCCTCACATACAGTCCAGACCGCCTTAGCCCTCTGTGAGTCCCACATGCATTTTACCTTATCTGCAGCCTGGCTAACTGACAAAGCACAAGAGATCTCAGCAGCGCCTCCGCCGTACACCACACGGTTATCACGGATGAGGTTCCGGATGACGCACAAGGCATCGTGAAGGGACCGCTTTGCTTCCTCGATGATCTAGGAGACAGTTCTGCCTAAATTAATGTGCTCACGACTTACTCATTTTAGAGCCAGATACATGGCACCTCTGGTTTAATCAAAGTGCTTGCTAAAAATATTCCCAACGCCCTCATTTTTAAACCAGCTTGGTTCAAACAAATGAAGAGCTTGTTATAATATTTATTAGATGGTTTCTATCTTTAGCTCTTCTCCGTACAATATAGTCAAAAAGCATGAAACAGGCAGCCAGTGACTCATTCCAGAACACGTGACCAAGCAAAGGGTCAAACAAAACAAAACTGACAAAGAAAAACCTCACAATGAGTCATTTACTAGGCTTCCTATTTTTACCTAAGGGACAGAAGAAAGGCAAATGTGCCCTGTAAAACTGACAATGAAACATGGTCTTCAGCGATTTTATATCATAATACGTCACTTACTTTGAGAAGAATGATCCTGTTTTACTTATGGTTAAAGTGTCCCTGTTAAAATATATTATGGGCAAAGCGAAACCATGTATCAACAAATAGAAAAAATGTAGGAAAAATAACGGAATTCTCACCATCTTATTTCCTCCCCTGATGAAAATGGTTACAGCTCTGGAGTTCTTACACTGCTCGATGACCAGCATCTTGTCTTTAGTTGTCCCAAAAGAGATCTCTTTTACAAGCCCAGCAAAGCCCAGCTTCTCAGCTGTGAGCTCTGAGAATCGCGGGACAATCCGCCCTCCGGTCGCGATGGCAATCAACTAATTGGGGTGAGTCCGGCAGAGAGGGAAGACACCGTTGGTGGACAATGAATGTTCACAACTGGATCACAAATGAGCTGAACCCAACCACCTTGTTCACTAGAACTGCTGCCCCACTTTGGCCATTCAAGTTCAACCCACAAAGTCTTGCTAAAAGAACAAGGCTCTGAAGAGCTGAGTGTCCTGGTCTGGCTCTGGTGCTGCCTGACTCACACCCTGCACACATCCCCGTAGTTCTGGACCTCATCTCCTGACTGTGCCCCTGCACCAGAGCCCTGCACAGCCATCCCTCTGCAAAGGGGGCTGCAGTGAGGACCGAGGCCGTATGTCCAGGTTTAGACCGTGTCTAGGAGGCTGACACAAAAGTGGGTGAGACCACCTTTGAGAGCCAAGTCGAGGCCAAGTGAAATAGCATTAGGAAAGCACACGCTACAGAACACTGGAAACGGCACTGCTAGTAATGAGATTCTCGCACTTCTACCTCCCAGCCCAGCATCCTCTCACCTATAAAGCCTTAGCACAATGTGGTAATTTAAGACAGGTCCTATCAAAGCAGCCCCAAGATACATGAATGCATTGTAAGCTCCGCCGGTAAGTTCAGAAGTCTCTTTCCACGGAGTTTCCTACCTCGATTTCAGGTCCTCCTACCCAACGAACTGCAGGCAAATTGTTCTGAAGAAGTAAGTGATTTGCTTCATCATCAAAGCCCCACTGGCAAATAGCTAGGTTAGCACCAGTTTCTTTAATCTGGGAAAAGAAATGCCACAGTCATGTTAAGAACAAGTAAGTATTCTTTGTGCTCTATGTTTGAAAAAAGGTGAGAGGCACAGATGGTAAGGTGGGTGCATTGAAGTGAAGTACAGGAAAGGAAAGACACAACTGCCTACTTTCTGTCAGCTCCATATTGTAAATAAGGAACATGTATCAATGGGAATCACCTCATTTTTAAACTAGTCTTTAAAAATCAGTAATCCATCCCTGGCTGGTGTGGCTCGGTGGATTGAGTGCCAGCCTGCGAACCAAAGGGTTGCTAGTTCGATTCCCAGTTAGGACACATGCCTGGGTTGCAGGCCAGGTCTCCACTAGGGGACCTGTGAGAGGCAACCACACATTGATGTTTCTCTCCCTCCCTTCCCCTCTCCAAAAATAAATAAATAAAATCTTAAAAAAAAAAAAAAAAAAAGAAAGAAAGAAAACCAGTAATTCATATGGAACTCAATTGTTATCATGAATCAAAGCAAGAGTCACCAAAGCTAAGTACCCTGCTAGCTCCCAGGAAATCAAAGTTAACAGCTCTGTGCTGTCACAAACACCTGTGAAGCAGCTTCACTCAAAAAGTGTGACACACACATTGCTCTGCAACTTGCTTTCCTCGCCTCTGTGCACCCAGATACAGGCTTACTGAGAGACCAAGAACGGGGATCCCTGCCTCTAAGAAGCAGCCCTCTTCCACCCCTTGCAAATGGCTCATGACTGGTCCCGATACGGCAGTGCTCAGAGCCACCCCTCCTTTTGGGGATCACCCGCTGTAACGGTGCCACAGCCCACAGCCACCATTCACTTCTGTTCTCACCCAAGACTCTCCGGCAATCTACCACACCTGGCTCTCTTTCCATCCTTCCCCAACTCACTGGAACTTAGTCCATGAACAGAAAAGTCCTTCTTGCGATGTTCCCATTACATCATTGCTGGGAACAGGCCCTGGTTGTCCCCTGCACTCCTCCTCAAATGGCTGTTTTTTTCTTCCACATGTTCAAAACAGGAGAGGAGCCCTTCTTTGTTTCTCTTGGGTCACTCCCTCTCATTCTTACCTCCCTTGGTGCCTCTCAGATCCTACTGCTCTTCCTCCACTGCACCTTGGCCAGCATTTTCATGCCCCCACCCCGGGTTATGGACCATTATTTACAAACTCCTGCTAGCATGCTCCAAGCCTTCAGTCCTGTCGTTCTCTGCATGTGCCAACCACAGTGCTGCCTCAGGGACTTTGTCCATGCTGCCCACCCCCACCCCGCCATAGCCTGGAAAGCTCCTCACTCAGATACGCTGCTCTCACTTCACTCATGCCCCTGTCCACATGTTACCTTTTATAGGCCCTGTCTGATCAGTGTCTGTGACAGAGCAAGAGCTCCACTTTGTTCACTGCTGCACCTCGTGCCTACAACAGTGCCTGATACAAAGCAGGCACAGAGAAATATACCATGAAAGAATGAATGACTTCATACTCCTCCGAAAAACAAATACCAAACTATCCTCTAGTTTGCTTGCTATGATAATGTCCACGTTCATGTGTCTTTGAGTTCTGTTTTAAATTCCCAAGGACGGTGTGCCAAAGAAGAACCGCTACACCACAGAGCACACACGTAGAACAGCAACAGCCAGAGGGGGAAGAGGGAAGGTATTTATAACGTAATACTCTGACTTGTATGAGCAAAGAACTGGGATTTCTATGATTGCATTCTGGTGTAATTCCAGGTATCCAGGAACTCCACTTCTTTGTCTAAGAGTTCTATTTAGATGTCTCAAATATGTGGTAAGCCATATTAAAATTTTCCGAACCTTGAACTTACTAGTGTAGATGTGTTCAGGAAAGAAAGTATGTAAAATAAAAAGCACAGCTCAAGGTAACTGAGTCCATTCTTTTAGGCACCCTAGACACATTATCATTTTGAGACAAAATCAGACTTCCTTTCTCCTTATGCTTTTCTGTGCCATTTGATTTGTTCTCATTGTGAATATTTTTACTCCTTTTATAATTTAGAAGTGAAGCAAGCCTGTTAATGTTATTTATAGCCACACAATGAAATATCAAGATAGTACAGGTTAGCACCACATACAGGTATTACCTACAGCTACCCAACTGCATCCTTAGAAGCTTGAATATCACCAAGAGTTATGGGAAGACTCACTTGCTGGATCATTTCTTCGAACTTCTCCTTTTCGTACTTCTGAAGGGCTTTATAGTCTTCCACAGAGGTCACATCCAGCTTATGCTTTGTCTTTGGTTTCGGTGGTTCAAATGGACACGTGAGAATTGCAATCTTAGCATCTTCTACTTGCTATGGGGAAAAATAGAAACATTTGAATTGGTGGCTTTAAGGATTAAAAAAGCCTGAAGCTGTGAAAGGCAACAACTTACTTTTGGCATCTGTGGGTGACTGAAATCCTTGTCCACAATCACGCCCTTAATAAGTTTAGTGTCCTCCAACCTCCCGCCCACTTTGCCTTCTACTTTAATGAGCTCGAAGTCAACGTCTCTGCGTTGCATGTCGGCCACAGTGAGGACAGCGTTCACAGCAATCTCAGCCATTTGCCGGTGACAGCTGTTAACCCTGAAGGAAATACACAAAACACACTGTTCGCATTCACTTACTGTTACTGCACCAAAGTGGATCACATAATGTAATGTGGTAACTCAAATACAAATTAATATAGTGTAACAGGAAAGTATTTTATTAAACTAACAACATTCAGAGTCTCAGAAAGGAATGCCACCACAACCCAGACTTTAAATAGCCCAGGACATGGGTTCTTAACCCAGAACCCAACAGGAACTGGAAACTTGGATGGGAAAAATTTACATCTTTATTTTCATTAACTCTAAATTTAGTACTTCCTTCCACATGGAGGTCCACAAGAGACTACTGAAGTATGGCAATAACAAAGACTGTTCCAAGATTTTGCTACTTTTTAAGAATACTATTAATATTTTAAAAGTCCAAAACAGAATGGGAAAGATAAGAAATCACTCAGGAAAAGTCCATTATCTGAAAGAGGTTATTGCACTGACTGAGAAGTGAGAGTCGGTGTGTTTTACCTCTGCAAAAATTTCCAACACAACAATGGTTAGAGGTGTGGGGTGTTACCTTTTGGAAAGCTTTGAAACATCTGAATAGACTTCTCAATAAATTTACTTTTGATCCTGGAAAAGCCACAAGGTAAATCTAGTATTTGAAATGGTGTCTGAAATCTCAACATTTAGGAAGATAACCAGGAAACTAAAAATGTTGTTGGTATCCACCCTGGCTGGTGTGGCTCAGTGGGAGCACGGGCTGTGAACCAAAGGGTCATCAGTTCAATTCCCAGTCAGGGCACAAGCCTGGGTTTCGGGCCAGGTCCCCCGTGGGGGCCATGTGAGAGGCAACCACACATTGATGTTTCTCTCTCTTTTTCCCTCCCTCACCCTCTCTCTAAAAATAAATAAATAAAATCTTTTAAAAATATTAAAAAATATATTTGGTATTGTTAGTATCCTAAGCAGGTGATTTACAATATTCTACTTTATGTTATGTCTACACATACATTAGAAACAAAGCAAAACCAAAATAACAACAGAAACAGAAACTCATCAAATCAATACAAAACCACTGAGGTCATTTCCTGTCGCTTTACGAACAAGCAAACAAACTTTGCCACCTCTACAAATGCTACCTATAACACTGAAAACGTACACTTTGGAGCCCAGCGTGGTTTTTGCCGTCTGAATCAGGGGCTCAGTGTCCTTTACGTCAACAAGGACACTATCGCTGATCTTGTCCAGGTGACTGATAGCAATGCGGGCGGCTTGCTCGTAGCCGTCAGCGATCCTGATCGGGTGAATGCCGCGGTCCAGCAACTGCTCGGCTTCTTCCAACAAGGCGCCAGCCAGGACTGCAGACAAGACAGCGCACAACTGGTTCAGGAAAACGTTAAAACTTGTACAATCAATACAAATTAGATGCTGCCCCGGAAACCTGAAGGTTCCACAATTAAGCTGGAGGTATCTTAGATGCTGAGACCATCTAGGTATTTTTAAAAAGAGAACCTCTTGTTTCAGTTCTGGAAAAGATCTAAGGGGTCTCCCATTATAGATGGATGTTCAACTGTCAGTGACGTAAAGAACGTAACTAAAGAATATAATGTGAAAACATTACAAGGGAAAAAAAAATTGTTTCCTGGGCCAGGGATTTCTATTTCTGTGATATTCACGCTCATGATAAAAATTGTTTGTTTATTTCCCTACTCCCACCCCCTCAGTCCCACAAAGATGTTTTATGTAATACCGCTGCACTCTAACACATCTAGAACAGTGTTTGGTGCCCAAATGAGTTTTGAATAAATAAATTAAAATTCCATCTGCAGATAAATAGTAAACAATTCAATTCTTTAACCTTCCTCAACCTCTTAACATTTCAGAACCTCAGAAAAAATGGAAGACAGTAAAATGAACACTACTTATTAATAAAATTTTGTCACACGTTTTCTCTGTATATGCACTGGTTTTCCTGTTCAGCTCTTGTTGGAGAACCGCTGCAGAAACCAGGGCATTTCTACATCAACACAATGTATTGTGCCCGTCACTCAGGAAACTTAACACTGAAAATATTACTATGTTGTGACAAAGGACACACAATCAAACCCCCTAAATGTTCCACACATCCCCCACAGCTTAAAATAAAATTTGGCATCTGGTTTTATGCATTACTGTTAGTTTGGATAAAGTTTTATGCATTACAGTTGGTTGTCATTTTTCTTTAGCTCCTTTAATCTAATCCCCCTCCTGTTCTTTCACGATACTGACAGCTTTGAAGGGTCTGGGCTACTTATTTTGTAGGGTGTCCTTCAACTTGGACTTGTCTGTCGCCTCATAATTTGATTCTGGGTAGGCATGTTAGCCCTGTGATTTTAAATAACATCTCTTGAACGAGAAAAGACATTTTGCCCTTTCTTACCAACCACTCCTGTGGTTCCGTCTCCAATTTCATCGTCCTGTGATTTGGACAGTTCGACCATCAGCTTGGCAATCTGATGGTCAACGTCCATCATGCTCAAAATGGTGGCACCATCATTGGTTACGGTCACGTCGCCATCCTTATCCACCATCATTTTATCAAGCCCTAAAAAGACAGTGGTTAGAATGGCTTTGGGAGGGGGTAGGGGCAGAGGTAGCCTATACAAAAATCTCTAAAGAAAAGTGCTAAAAGTCTCAACCCAGGTCCTATCTAGGAATTTATCATAAACAGAACATTACCATCTAAAATTGGCTAAAAATGGCTAAAACACAAGAAATGGCAGAAAAATTATCGAGTACCAGTAAATGCAGTATCACTAGAGGACAGCTCTGGTTTGTAACCCTGCAGGGATGCTTACATTTCATAGGCATTCGGAAGTCACAAAACCAAGGACCCCAGCACCTCTGGTGTGGACCACACACTGTGCAGCAGAGGGCAACAGCGTACTCCTGGCTCTTATTTTCTCATTAAAAAAAAGAGAAGTCTTTCGTTTTACCTTGAAAACCCTAAAATGAGACATTCCAAAATGAAATGTAAGGCAGTGGTGAAAGATGAGACTTCCAGGATGGAAAGTCCTCAGACACTCAATGGGGAAGAGCAGAGAACAATTACCAACAGCACTGTTGCTAATGACGCAACTACACACTAAAGCTGAAAGGGAGCCTATTGGCTGATGTGCACAAAGGCAAAAGAAATTACAATGCTGCACAACAGATACAACAGGAACATGGAACGTCAGGAAGCACTCACCAAAGTAAACAAAATTGTAAAGCAAGAAATGGACACCTCACCACTGCACTGCTAGGTGTTGGCAAACTACAATCGACTGGAATGGGACATTTCCAGCAGCATTCTGCTTTGGAAATGACAAGCCCAGAATAAAGAGTGGTTTAATACTAGGCAAGAGGTAGCATAGGCAGTTAGGGGCTACTTTGCAAGGTCTGACAGAATAATATCAACCAGACTTCTAGGAAAGCCTATGAACATAACAACTACTCAAGCCTATGCTCCAATTACAGAGGCTAAAGATGAAATTGAAAACTTTCATACAAGTATTCAAGAAGAAACTGATCACACACGAAAATAAGACATCCTTATAAAAGCAGAATCAAATGTTGAACAATTCAGACTAGGGGCCAGAAATGAAGCAAGAGATTGGCTCGTGGACTTCTGCAAAACCAACAACTTGTCCACCACAAGCTCATGCTTCGAACATTGAAAAGGCAACTGTACACGTGGACATCAGAGATGGTCAACATAGAAATGACAGGCTATGTAATCAGTAACAGGAGATGGAGAAGCTGTATTCTCTCTGCCAAAACAAAACCAAAGCAGACTGCGGTACTGACCACAAACTGTTAATATTGAACACTGGGGCAAAGCAGAAAAGCAGTAAGAGAGATTGTAATGCCAAAATACAGTATAAGTAACATTCGTGATGGATTCAAGTCCACATAAAGAACAGATCTGCACTGTTAGACTTAACTGCCTGAGAGCCAGAACTGTGAACTGAAGCAAGAAATATTTTTATGGAGAGAATGCGAAAACACAGTGCTGGAAGTAAAAAAGGAAAAAAAAAACCCTTGAGATGGATGACAGAAAAAAACCCTGAAAATTGTTTGAGACAGGAGAGAGGCAAAAGGCGACAAAAGCAGGGTTAGAATCCTGAATGCGGTTTTCAATGACTATCATGCAGAAATAAAGAAAACTATTACAGTATTAAAACAGTCAACGTAAGGAGATAGAAGAGAACAAAAAAGTAAAAACAAGAGATCTCTACCAGAAGATTCAAGAACTAAAAGAGAGAAATTCAAATCTTGATTAGGAATGCTGCATGACCAATGACGAAGCACATTATCTGGTGAGGAGAAAATAAAGACAAGGTGGAAGCAGTACCCTGAAAATCCACACAGAAGAGGCGAAAAAAATGACAGGTGCTTCTGAAGAGCCCTGTGAGGAAGAACTCTACACAGCAAAGTGAAAGCTGCCCTGAAAGCATTGGGAAGAAATTAATCACCAGGGGTAGATAATGTGTCAAAACCCTAACAAGACGAGGTCAACATGGAAAGCAAGACAAGGGCCTACAGACTGGAAACATTCAATACGCTTCCCGGTCGCCAAGAAAGGAGATGCCAAGAAGTGCGGTAGCTATATAGGACCATTGCTCTAATCCCACACTCAACTGCAAGCACTTGCTGGGTCCTGGAGTGCTCCGAAGAATTTCAGAAGGTTACTCTGTTTTACAGACTACAGAAAAGCCTTTGACTGCATCAATCGTGAAAAGCTACGACCTGCTCTGAAACAGGCACGCCTCAGCCCTCCATCCTGACACATAACCTGCACTGTGAGCGGGAAGCTGCTGCCAGGACAGAATACGGAATCAGAATGGTTTCCTATCAGCAAGGTGTCAGGCAAGAGTGCATTTAATCTCCCAATTTGTTTATTCTGCCCGCAGACTGGGCTAGATTAAGAGGAAGGAGTGAAAATCGATAGATAAAATATTAATACATCCATGTCACCATTTCACTGGCAGAAAATACCAATGACTTGAAAGGACCTCTGATGAAAGTGAAAGAAGAGCCGAAACAGGGCTGCGTCCGACCACCAAGACAAAAACCACGACTACAGAAGAAACGCACAACTTTAACATAGACAATGAAGAGGCTGAAGCTGTTAAAGGGTTTGCTTACCTTGGCCCAGCCATCAATTCAAATGCAGACTTGGCCAAGAAATCAAGGTCTGAGACTCAGAAGGGGAGCAATGGAAGAATTAGGAAAGATCCCTAAGAGCAAAGATGCGTCATTAGAGACCACAGTGAGGATCAGCTAAATGCCTGCATTTCCAGTTACTACCGTATGGACGCGAAGCTGGACAGTGAAGAAGGCTGACAGGAAAATACTGAAATCATCTGAATTATGACATTGGAGGAGAGCTCTACAGATACCTTGGGCAGCCAGGATGATGAGTAAGTGGGTTCTAACGGACATTAAGCCTTAAATATACCATTGGAGGCAAAAATGGCAAAGTTGCCACTGTCCTATTTTGGGCATGTCACTAGAAGGCAGATTTCTTTGGAAAAGACAATAATACTGGGTAAACAGAAGGCAAAAAGGGGAAAAGAGGAAGCCAAATGAGATGGATTGATTCTATAAAAGAAGCCACAGGCACGAGTCCACAGGAGCTGAGCAGAGCAGGTAAGGACAGAACATTGAGGACATCACTCCGTCATAGGGTCGCCAAGAGTCAGAGCTGACTCAACGGCATGTAACATATACACGTGATTTGGAAATGAAACGATGTTATGTGGGAATAAACAAATCTGACCTAAAATTGTACACGTCATGACCATAACCACGTTTAGAGTATGGAATACACCAAAAGTCTGGATGTAGTAGCGGAGCAGGACAGCACCCTACTACAGAAGAGGAATGGACACCCTCTTCTGTAAATTGGTTTTATTGACTAGTCTCTGATTTAAAACTTTTGTTAAAAGAACTCAGAATGTTAGTCTCTTACCATTTGGTCCAAGTGATGTTCTCATTGTATTTGCTACAGCCTTTGCTGCCATTATGTGAGACTAAATGAAATAGAAAAAGCGAATATTCATGTTACATATAATTTTAATAGTTCAAAGCATACGGCTGATGTTTGATTTTAAGACCACCTTGCAATGCTAACTTCAGGTGAGAGTCCAGCCGTAAACATACAGCACCGTGAATGCTTACACCATGGTTTACCGCCGAAATACACTCTTCTCTCAAATGGTCCAGCCAATACATAACCCGTACACAAAAACTCATCCTTGCCTGTCACCTGCCAAGGGTATCAATACTGAGAGAAACAGAAGCTTGAAACCACCTGTTCCTGTTTCCACACGTAATTAGATCCATTTTTGCTCCGTGTCTCGGTTCCTTTCTGTTCTTGCTGTCAAACCTAACCCAGATCCACAGGACCCTACAGAAATCCAGGGTCTCTTATCTTACCTCCTCTCCTTCAGATTCATCCAACACCCATCTAAGCCATCCACTGTTCTGTCACTCCAGTCCCCGAACCTTACTGGCTCCCTCCCCCTGCCCAGTGTCTCAATAAAGTCCAAAAGCTGCAGCTTTTCGAAGTCCTCCACAGTCTGAGACCTAGTTTCCTTCCAGTGAGGACGGTCTATGTCTGTTCCCCAAACATATCCTCTGACCCCTGGACCATGGACACACAAAAGGCCCTCTTGCTACCCACCAAAACCCTGACCAAGTTTTAAAGCAGTTCAAAGGCGTATGTTCTGTGAGGCCTTCCCTGGTCACCCCGTCTGACAGGTAACAAGACATAAAGTTCATTAGATCTGTGAAAATGCTGTGATCCTGAAAGTATACTTGACCGGTATAGCTGTCTAATGGAATTTTTGAAGGATAATAATCATAGGGAGGTGGTCCCTAATGCAGGGCTTTGTCCCCCAGGAGGCATCTGGAAATGCCTGGAGACATTTCTGGTCGTCAAAACTGGGGAGGGAGCTATTACTGGCAGTGGGTCGAGAGAGGCCAGAGATGCTGCTTAACATCCCACACAAGACAGCTCCCACCACAAACAGTAATCTGGCCCAAATGTCAAAAGCGCCAAGGCTGAGACTCCGGGTCTGGACCACCGGTTTTGGAGTCAGGCAGAGGTGGTCTTCAATCATGGCCCTGTTCTTCACTAGCTCTCTGACCTTAAGCAATTACCTATCTGCTCTGGGCCAAGTTTTCAATTCTGTAAAACAGTATCTGTTTCAGAGTGTGAGGGTTATCATGACATAATGCACACAGCTAACAGTGGCCAATGCAAAACTAACCAGTAGCTTCTACTGTCCTGTTTTACCGGGGGCCTGTGTTGAGTGTTACTTTCTCTGCTGGTCCCTTTCAGAGGAAGACGGAATTGAGTATGTAATACAAGCGGCCCGAGTACCTACCATGAATCAAATACTGCGTGGCCACTCCTCAGGTTACCCCACTGAACACTCATTCTCAGCCTGACAGAGGTGCATTACCTCCCCTGAGAAGAGGTTCAGAGGTGGCGCAACTTGTTCTAAGTCAGTCTGTGGAAGGCCTGCACTGTTTCCTGAGTAAAACCCCAAGACACGAAATGAACAGGGACACCTCAGACCTGGTGGCAAAGTCTACACATACCAATTCGTGGGTCACTTCCCTTTGTAACAAACTCTAAAGCCAGTGCCCTCCTGTGCTTCCTCCGTGCTTTCTGTCAGTGTCTGTGCTCAGACGCCCAGTCCTTACCAGGACTCCCACAATGGTGTGTTTGACTCCCGGGCTCCTCCTTGTTCCCTTCAATCCAGCCCAAACTCTCCTTCCTAAGGCACAGGGCTACCGACGTTTAGACTCTGCTCAAAGCCCCCTCCTTCCCACAGGACAGCACCTGGACTGTGGGGCATTCAAGGGCTTCCATCTTTGGAAATGAGCACAACTTGAAGTAGATTGCACCACCCAAACCAGGATGTGCTCTCCCTCTACAACCTGCCCTCCTATTTCTTTCCTAGGTCTTTGCTTTTACTGTTTCCCTTTTCCAGCAGGCTGGCTCAATCTCATTCAAAACATGACTCTATTCCTGATCCAAAGCCACCTCTATCAAATGTCTGAAGGACACCTCTAACTTTTATCTGCATCCCTCTGATTACTGGTGATTCTGGTCACACACTACCTTGTAGTTTGGTTAATGGAGTCCATTTCTCACTGCTATTGTTAAGGAAGGTTGTATTTCCTTCCTTGAGGGTGTACACTGAACACTTTTACAACACTGCATCCAAGTAAACGCCAAGCCCAAAAGATACCCAAAATGAAATATTCTGTAAATGACTAAGCCTTTGGGAAGTGACAAAGTGAACCTTCATTTCTTTTAGGGCTGCTAACAGATACACTAGCAGAAGATTAAGCATCAGAGTCTTAAACGTCCTGGTGACTTGAGAATACTTTCTCTGCATCTTAGTGATAAAAACACTGAACCGTCAAGCTGCAGGCTGGGAAACAAGCGAGACGCGGGTTCACTGCTTGTGACTTAAAAACTGCCCCATCCAACTGTGAAGGGCGCTTGTGGCTCACCCTAACCACTGAAGGCTTACAGGCTGGCCTGTCCCAAACTCTAGGAGCGGGGTGCGGAACCGTTCACGAGAGAAATTCCCTAAGCTTTTACCCAGAGCACATGGCAGAACCACTGCTACGTTTGCGCACGCGCAGAGCCACGGGTTTCCGCCGTTTCTTCGCATCCCGGCGCCAGTAGGTCCCAGTCCCGTTACCTTGAGAGCCTCCAATCCCATAAGACGAGTCTTGCGGTCCTGATCCTTAATGATGAGGAAAGGGCGCCCATACTCATCGAAGGCAAGAGTCCCGACGGACGCCATAGTAGAACAGAGGTTACTTCCCCGCAACCCGCCGTTCACTCCGGAACGAAGAACACACCTTCCGCTCGGGGGCGGTTCACAGCTCGCGCGTGCGCAGTGCAAGCTCAGTGAGACTTATTTTTCACTTGAGACTCCTTTAACGCCAGACAGTACTTTCTGGAATCGGCGGCCTTCGGAAACTTCTATCATCTAGAAAGCTGTGGAGGGGTGTGGAAGTTCGAAATCACGGACGAGAACTTTAGAACTACAAGCCAAGAGGTGATAGAATTTAGTCATTTCAGGAAGTTATACAATTGAAAGCATTTGAATATTGAATTCCAACAAGCAACTCATTTACTTAGAGCATTCTTTTCTCCCTCCTTCCTACCCCCTACTCCAAGAAGATGGTAGAATCCACTTCCGGGTCTTTCTGTTTCAGTGCCCGAAATCTCTCGATGGAAGGAGGAGGAGGTGAGGTTGACAAGGCATGGCGGACCCTTGGATGCTGTCCGGGTTGCAGACGCCCCGTGGGGCTCGCCGTTGGCCAGAGTCTCCTCCATGTAGCCCGTCCCTGTGGGGTGCGGGTGGGAGCGGGAGTCCCTGGCGCTGTTCTTCACTAGCTCTGTGTTTGGCGTTGGATGCGCGGTACTCTTGCCCGCCGCGCCCCTTTTCCCTTCGAGGCTTGCCGGGCTGCCCCGTCTGGGGTCGTGGGCTACGGGTGCGTTTGCTTGTACTGGCATCTAGCTGCCAGGACCTGTTCGGAACACTTTAGGGCGAGTAGGTCACGCAGTGCTTGGCGCGATCTTAACATGTTATGGGCACTGCAGTCCCACTGCCTGGGTGGGAATCACATGTCTGCTATTTTACTAGCTATGTCTTTGGGTTAGTGCCTAATCATCTCTGTGCCTGTTTTCTTGTCTGCTCTTCTAGCAATAATATTGTAGGATCTATCTTACGTAGCTGCTCTACGCATTCAGGGAAAACAGTGCCTGGCACTTAGCAAGCTGTTTAAGTGTTTGTTAAGAAATGCCCATTTTGCTTATACGGTCCACTAACTTGCCCGTTATGCAGCTAGCTAGTAAGAAGCAAAATTGCACAGCCTTGGGCTCAGGGTCCCACTGTGAAGCCTGCGTTGCCCTGCCTGGGAAAGCTCTTTTCTGGTAACCCTAAATGAATAGTACCCGGTCCCCTAAGTCCCTTACACTGCTTTTTCTTTCTCTCTTTCTTTTTATTATATAGATTTTATTTATATTTTTTAGAGAGGGGAAGGGAGAAAGAGGGAAACATCAATTTGTGTAGTTGCCTCTCCCCGCCCCCGGACTGGGGACCTGGCCTACAACCCGGGCATGCGCCGTAGACTGGGAATAAAACTGGCAACCCTTTGATTCCCAGGCCCGCACTCAACCTCTGAGCCGCACCAGCCAGGGCTGCTTTTCCTTTAAGAGCACTGATCATGACCACATATTTTATGGACATTGGTTATGAGTTTTCATCCTTCCTGTATTCCAACTGCCAAAGAACACGGACTTACCCTTGTTTATTCCCAGTCTTTATTAGATACTCAAATGTTGAATGGATGCATTACAACATGGTTAACCCTGGCCTGAAAGTCAAGAACTGGCTTTGTCACTGGAAAGTTGGTGATCACTTAACCTCTCCTAGTGCTTAGCTCACTTACTCTCAAGTTCTCAAGACAGAGTGTTGGTCCAAGGACATTTTAGATTTTGGAGGCAAATCTCAGTTCACTTCAACTTGGCCCATTCAGCATTTTCTCATTCCAAATGGTGAGTTCTGCAATTTCTTTGGCTCATTAGATTGTGAAGTATAGGAAATGTCTAAAGATCTTCCCCATACAGTTCATTTTTATTTCCTGTCAAAACATGGGGGAAGAAAGGTTTGTCCTACTATCATTAGGTGCTGTATGTCAAAAGCACACAAATGACATTAGAACAGTACAAGAAAGCCTTCTTAAAGGGTTAAAAAATATGTTAAAGGTACATAAATACATGCTGTAGTTTTTCAACTGGTATGTGAATACAAGTACACAATAGCTCTTAAATACTGTGACATTAAAATGTAAACCCCAGTTTAAAACACAATGTGGTAGGTCACAATTCCAAACAGTCTTGTTCTTTTTTTTCTAGCCTCCTTTTTTTCTTGAACTTAGATGAGAACTCTGTCTACATTTTCGTGCATCTCTGTCACTGCCTCTAGCTTTAGGTAACCCAGATCTGTCCCTGAAAACAGATTTTCAACCATTAACAGAAGTCAGTAACTAGGCAAGTGTGGGAACACCGGAAGTTCACCTCTGAGTTCTTTACTTTCAAGGACCGACTCCCTCCCAAGTGCTCAACGAAAACAGCTGGTGGTCACCACAGCTCTCATTTAATGGAATGGCTCAATGTTCCAAAGGGCACATGTGACAGAAGTCTTTGTCATTTACTTATATCTTAGTAAATGGTTTTATGGCCGCAAATGTGTTCCATTAAAAGGATTAGAAATTTGCCCTGGCTGGTGTGGCTCAGTGGGTTGAGCACTGGCCTGCAAACTGGGGGGTCACAGATTCAATTCCTGGTAATGGCACATGCCTGGGTTGTTGGCCAGGTCCCCAGGTGGGGCCCTGCAAGAAGCAATCTTGATGTTTCTCCCTCACATCGATGTTTCTCTCCTTGTTCTCTCTCCCCCCCATCTCTAAAATAAATAAATAAATAAATAAAATCTTTAAAAAAAGGATTAGAAATTTGTACAAACAGTTTTTAGTTTTGAATTATCAGGGACTGTTTTTTACTGATAAGAATCTGCCTGGTTCCATCATTGGGATCAGTCTTTCTTCCACCTTCCCCTGTGTTCCCGCAACATTTTGTACACCTCATAGCATTTCCTACAACCTGTCTTGTGTATGTCTCAACTGGATCCTACCATGCACACAGTTTGGATGGGAGGCCCTGAAGACAGGAGCTCTTTTTTATAGCTTTTGCTGGTTAAGTTGAAGGGTACAAGTCTACACAGGTGAAATAGAGTTTGGGTTGTCTAATTAACTGTCTACTGGCTTATGCTGACTAGAGAAACTGTCTATTAATGGACAAATGGGTAAACAAAAATGTGGTATATCCATACAACAGAATAGTATTTGGCTATAAGAAGGAATGAAGTGTGGATACACGGTACAACATGGATGACCCTTAAAAACATTATGCTAAGTGAAAGAAGACAGTCACAAAAGACCACGTACTATATGGTGTCACTCTTGTGCAAGTCCAGAATAGGAACTCCATAGAGACAGAAAGATTAGTGGTTGCATAGGGCTAGGGAGTGAGGGGGAGGGGTAGTAATTAAAGGTTAAGGGGTTTCTTCTTGAAGTGGTGAAAATATTCTAAATTTGTGACATAATATAGTAAAAAAATTTTAATTCTGCATATTAAGTTTTATATGAATTACACCTCAAAAAAGTTGTTAAAAATTATTAATTCCCCCCACCCTAACCCATGATAGTATTGAGAATAATAATGGCAAATAGTCACCACTCTTTCAGGCCTGTGCTAAGGGCTTTATGTGCATTATTTACTTAACTGATTCAATAACCCTATGAAGATGGTATTATTTCCAAATCTTACAGGAGAGGAGACCCAGCCTTAGCAACAGCTTACCTAACGCCACACAACTCGTTAAGTTCTGAGACTCCAGAACTGTGTGACTCGAATTCTCTTAACTGTGGTGCTGCACAATTGGGAGGCCCCCAGGATAATTTTATACAAAGCATGATGGATGTGCTTTGAGTATATAAAAAATAATCAAGTCCATGACTTCTGTGGTGTGTGAGGTCCTCCATACAATGCTGAAAAGTCTAACTGTAAATGTATATAAAACTCTTGCTTTCTATCAAACACCATCATCTTCCTAAACTTTACTTTTATTTTACCTCCATTACTAGCACCAGCAGTAGACTTTTGTTGTTTTTGTTTCCGAGTTGGTTTCTGCCACGAACCAGCTTTAAAATTCACTTTAGGGAAGCTTAGACATCAAGAAGAACAAAGCTCCATTGTGTGAGAGGTACAGGTGGTTGGTCACCGGCCCTGGAGTGTAGACTCACACTGCCAGGACCCAGCTTTTGGTGTGTCTTGTGTTCAGATTTGTACCTCCCCAAATTATAACATCAGCACATGTCATGGGTGTGGTATGTGGAATAATGACCCCCACTCCCAAATAGGCCCATGTCCTAATTCCCAGGAACTGTGAATATGTTACAGGAGTTTTTGCAGATGGGATTAAGTTAAGGAATTTGAGATGGGGAGATTATCTTGGATTAGCAGGGTGGGACCAGTGTAATTACTGGGGTCTCTATAAAGGAACCAGAGGCAGGAGGGTCAGAGAAAATGTTATGATGATAGCAAAAGTCGGAGTGTTGTGGGCCACCAGCCAAGGAATGTGATCAGGCAGCCTTTAGAAGCAGGAAGAAGCAAGCAAACCCATCTCAGACAGTTGACCTCTCAGAACTGTGGGATAATAAAAGTGTATTGTTTTAACCCACTAAATTTGTGGCAATAGGAAGCTAAGCCAGTGGGCTTTTGAGTGGCTTGCTAATTACTGAAGCTGACAAGAATCTGTTGTCCTCCCTCCCTCTTCTCTCCTTTCCTATGGCTTCCTGTGTTTTTAATCGTAGCTCCTCAGCTAGACGGTTCAGTTCTTCAGGGCAAGACAGTCTTGTTCCCTGTGGGGTTCAAGTGGCAGGCACTGTTCTGAGTGCTTTACGGGCACCCAGCCGTTTCATCCTCACAATGATGTCGTGATCCCCACTTTGCAGATGAGGAGACCGAGGTTCAGAGAGGGGAGATCACACTGTTAGCGAAGTGTGTGCCTGGGGTCCTACACGCCCAGGCTAGCAGGCCCCTGCGCTTACCTGTATGCTGTGCTCCTCGTTAATTTCAAAATTAATTTTGAATCAGTTTTGATCTAAAATACCTGAGATCTCATTAAGAATGTGTTTTAAAGGACAAAACTCAAGAGGAGGATATGTAAGATACCATTCATATCTCTATCTCTGTAATTAGTGATTGGAATTTTTTTGCTTTATTACTTGTGATAGCATTGAAATGATAATTTTACTTTTTGTTCTTTTTAGATCTGCTTTAAAAATCTCATTATTACCATAGTTCTTCAAGATTTTTAGTGAAACCTGAGTCTTGTCTCTTCTATTACTTAAAATTGTCTGTTCACAAGTGGACTAGAGATGCCTGACCAGTTTTGATATGAAATCTTTTCATCCTATTTGAAACAGGGTAGTAATTAGATATTTTCATGCTTATTTGTTTATGAGGCTTCATTCTGAACCATAAAAATATGGAGTTTTGGTTAACATTTGTATTGATGGATATTGAATTCATAAAATATCAAATAGGTACAAATACATTGTTTCCCGAAGTTGACTCTTAGAGACAAAAAATAAAATGTTGGAAAGAAAAGAGTTTTTAGTCTTCCATTAGTATCAAATAATTTTGTCTAAAGCACCTTAATTTAGTTCATGGAATTTAGAACTCATTATGGAATCCCACACTAGTAATTTAAATTGTATTCAGCTAAATTATCTTTGTTTAAAAAGCATGCATTTACAACTCAGAAAAAATGTAGAAAAATACTGCCTTAAATTTCAGGTTCGGGGCTACCTATATATTTTCTGCTTGCTCTCAATCTAGGTGAACCCCCCGAAACACTTACAGAAGAAAGTCAGTCAGGATGTGCTCTCCCTACAAGTCTTGAAGCCAGCAGTTTGAAGAAGAGCAGCTGGGGCTTCTTAGTCCCTGGGATTGTTGGCGGGACACTGGTGGCTGTGTATGCCGTGGCCACTCCATTTATAACACCGGCCCTCCGAAAAATTTGCTTGCCTTTTGTACCTGCAACTACAAAGCAGATTGAAAATGTTGTGAAAATGCTGCGGAGCGGAAGAGGACCCCTGGTGGACATCGGTAGTGGTGACGGACGGATTGTGAGTTATGATCATAACGCATTTTAAGATTTAGTGCCAGAATTGTTAAAATCTCTCTTTCACGTTTCTTATGAGGTTTATGGAAAGACTTGCTAGACCTGACAGTTTAATATAAAGTAGTCATTTCATTTTGTATTTGGCTGAACTGTCAAACCTTCCGGTGTGAATTTGGAGTGTATTTTTCTTAGATTTAATTTTTTTTCTTAAAGGAAAAAGTGCTCTGTAGATATGCCAGGTAAAAAGGAACAATTAATTGGTAATTATGAAATTGCCTGTTAAGAAACTTGGGCCAACAGAGGTGGTATAACTGGAAGAAACATTAAATCATGGAGTTTCACTGTTTTACATTTTTCACCATGTATGTTTGCTCCTACATTGAGCTGTACTTACACATGTATAATTCCTATGGGGTAACAGTAAAATAGGGAAGAACATTAACCCCCACTTTTTGAAAGGTCAGACAGATTTTAGTGACTTGGGCTCACTTGAACCCACCCCCCACAACTCACCGCTGGGAAGCCGTGTTACTGAAGGTCAGTGACTGGCAAACGGGTGTCCCAGAGCATGTTCCTTCATGGACAAGGTGACACCTAAGGATTTAGGCCTCCATTCAATGAGCTGAACAGTGAGGGTAGCAGTAGCCAAGGCCAGTATTCTGGGGACCTTTTGTGTGGAGACCAGCAGGCTGCCATGATGCCTTTCAGCAGCCCCTGCCCACATAGTCCCTGCAGTTTCATCATGGTGACCTAAGAATAATCAGGAAGAGGTTAAAAAGTGCCCTCTGTTTTTAAAGAAATCAGAAGATGTGTATATTAATCAGGAAGAAGTTTTAAAATCCAGATTTGAATGCTTTACATATTTGAATAGCATCTTTATGATTTCTCAGAATATGGTTCCTTCTTAAGGGGCGACACTGTAGTTACTCTGGAAATTACTACAGGTGGTACCGCTCCTTCAGGGATGCTGCCTTGGAGAGTGGTGGCAAGACCAAATGAGCTGAGAGACTAGCGCACTCTCCCTGTCACCTTACCTAGGTGGTGGCATTGGCAGTGGACTTTATTCTGATTTGTTCCATTTTACTTTACCCTGCTTTCCATTTTGAGTGAGCCATCTTAAATACTAAGGAAATATGTAATAAATTGCAGGTTCTTTACCGACAGGTTACTTTTATTGCATATTCCAACTAGTTCACAATACATTCATTTCGCCTGCTGGTGTGATATCACTGATGGAGAGAGACTGTGGGTTTCCAGCAGCTTTTGTCCGACTGACCCAGAAGTTGGCCAGTCCAGAATTAATTAATTAGTTGTCTAAAGCAAACCTGACTATTTGTTCTGATGCTTGAAGTGAAATTTTTGACAAAACATGGAAATGGGGTTAAAATTGGCTGGCATTATCTTGTCCACAAATCTGCATAATTTTAGAGATCTATCTTTAAATGCTACCTTGAACACAGGAGGTGCCTTTTGATTGGATGTTTTGTGGTTGTAGTCCATAAATAGGAAATATATCATTTCCCAGGTACGTTGATGTTTATCTTTTTATCTTGAATAAATACTGACCTCTTTCTGCAGGTGATAGCAGCTGCAAAGGAAGGATTCACAGCTGTTGGCTATGAATTAAACCCATGGCTAGTTTGGTACTCCAGATACCGTGCTTGGCGAGAAGGGGTACAGCACTTGGCCAAATTTTATATTTCAGATTTGTGGAAGGTATGTAAGGCAGAGAATGGTCCCAGGAAACTCCAACTGAAACTTTTAACTTCATCATTAGTATGACTGCGAACTGAAAAATGTATAAAAATAATTAAAATACAAGTGTATATTTTAGCATAATGAAATGTGAACACCTTTTAAATGGAGAGCTTTGCATATCGGCTACTTTAGAGTACAAGCTTAAGGTTTACAACATGATTGAGCGTGTGAACCCCAAGAATTTGCCCAACTAAAAAGGTTCTCATTTCTATTGATTTCAAAATTTTGATCTCATTTGGAAATCCTATAAATTGTAATATAGGTATTAACTTATTAATATTCTTGGTAAATAGTGGACTTTTCTGTGTGTGTTCACGTGTGTGTGTATTTAGAGAGAGGCAGAGATGGGGCAAAGAAAAGAAAGAGTCCACCAACCATGGTTGCTGTGGTTTCTTCTGGTCTTCATAAAGTGTAGGACACTTCCAAGTTTACTAGTACTCTTAAAAAAAAGCTTTGTAATTTTGCTTTAGGAATGCTCCATAAAATAGCTTTTCTTAAATAAGAATTTACCATTGTAATAGTGTCATCAGTAGCTTTTAAAAATTCACTTGCGTTTTGCTTGCAGTTTTTTTTAATACCATATACATAAACATCTCTGTGTAAAGACGACTTTTATTGGGCAATAAGAATTTTGACTGGCAAAGCACTTCCCCCCCAGTTTTTCAACTAAAGACTATTTTATTGCATTTTTTACTTACTATTTTAGAGAAGAGGACAGAGACAGAATTTTAAGGATAGTTCAACATAAAAAATCAGTAGTCTGAGATCCCTTAAGTTCTTTCAAAGCTATTTGGTATAGAGTAGGAAGGTGTGGACCAGGGGTACAAGTGGCCCAGGGCCAACTGTCTTGGCCACCAGCTGGTCATTGGTTGAGTCACTGGCCACCTGACAAATGACCCCTGGGTCAGGTCCAGCGTGGAGTCACTGTGAAGATGGATGGGATGACTTACATTTGGAAGCATTTGGAAAACTGATGGATTGAACTAACATGAATGAAAGTGAGCATGTACTTTTTTCCTTATGAAATCTAAAAGGAGGCCACTCTTTGTGAAAAGCTAGTATTTGGTGAAATATAAAATTGCTACTCATTTTGAAATAAAAGTTAAGCTGGATATTTGGTTTTTAAAAATTAACCTATGAATGATTTCCTTCTCTTTAGGTTACTTTTTCGCAGTACTCAAATGTTGTTATTTTTGGGGTGCCTCAGATGGTGAGTATGCACACTTGTGCCCCATCTGTTTGGTTTTAGGTCCTGAAGGCCTTTCCAACTCCAACTCACGTGCAAAACGAGGGTCTCCCAGATATCCGGAGGGGACACTGGATTTCAGTTTATTGGTTAAACAGAATACTTCAGAGTCTTACAAGGTTAATCATAAATGATTTAGTCTTATTTTTAAACTGTTGCTGCAGATAAAAATCTCAGTTATCTAAGCACTAAAAACTCCGGAGACTTTATGAGCTCCCAGTGTCTGAAGTAGTTGGAGGTTTTCATGGTCACTCAACTCTGTCCAGCTGAAATCACTTGGGAAAGGTAATGGGATGCTCCCTCTGAATTGATCATTCCTCCGATTTTGCAGTAAGATAATTTTCAGGGCAGATGAGTGCTGACTAGTTTCAGTTGACCTCAGATGACTGATGTGTACTGAACTTTGATTATGTACTTTCAAAAGTGACAATGCTGCAGCATTGAACTGAAAAATGGTCCTAAGTTTAGCCTTGAGGAAGATAACGAGGATGGGATACTTTTGTTGTAATTGTTGGTTTACAGACCATGGAAAGAAATCCTGTTTCACTTTTCAGTCTGTGATTGTAGCCATAATAATCTTGGTGAAATTGGATGTTTGTTGAAATGCCACTATAAAACTGATATGGTTTTCAGTTTAAAAAAAAAGGGAAATTTACCCTTTTGTAGTTTTGTTTTCTTTTTCATATCTTAATTTTTGTTCAAGAAGTTTTAATGCTTGAGAAATTTATTGTTATCACTAGAACCTTCAGTGCAATGCCGTTTTCTTTTATTTTTTTGAAGTTGATTTAGGAGTGTTGTGTTACATATTCTTGAAAGTGACAGGATTGTGTATGTTTGTAGTTTTCACTAAGCCTAAAATTAAGATGAAACCTGGGTGTCTACACTTTTGTTGTAGAAATGAAAAGAGGTAGAAGGGCATGATTGTTGGCCATTAAAAACAAAACTATTCAGGATCATAGAATTACTATGGAATTTGATGGTTATTTACTAGTTATGATGTTTGGGCATTTGTTCAGAATAACAAGCATTGGGGGAAAATAACTAATTTGAAATCCATGCTTTCTAAAAATAGGAAGTTGATTTTTATTGGGACTTCCATGCAATGTTGAGAGGCTAAATGATGGCCTGAGATGTGGGCTCATGAAGCCACAGCAGCTCTGTCCCAGTAGGGGGCAGCAGTGGCCTTTGGTAGTCACTGTCACCGCATAACCTGTGTGCTCCAGCTCCTTGTGCTTTTCTCTTAATCATGGCTGAAGTATAGACAGTTTTTGGAGCTGTCCTATTATTTTGGTGAGAGAGTCCTATTACTTTGATGAGTGCTTTTGCAATTATTGTCCATTTTTTTGTACACAGAAAACTTATTAAATAAGGAACTTACAGTATTATTACCAAGGAAAAGGGGAGCAGCTGACATGTAGGAAGCACCCACATTCCCTGGGATGGCAGGGATTCAGCCACCTTGCAGTTTTACACGAAGGTGGATTGATCACAGGTGGAGGAGGCTCAGGTGGCTTCTGTTGGGTCAGGAGGCCCAATTTCATGTGTGGAGGGCCCGCTTTCTGCCTTCATCAAGCTTTGCCTACATGGAGGATGTGAGCAGGAGGGAGAGCAGTGTCTGGGGAGCCAGGGTCCAGGTCTGCCATCAGAGAGGTGAGCTGTGTGAGCCCTGAAAAGTCCTTTTATTTCTCTGGGCCCCATCATTCACTCTTCTATTAAAATGCGTTTCGCTTCCCTGAGCACGTGTCAGTATTCTGGTCCTACCTAGGTGGTTCAGCAGAGCCAGTGTGGCGTGAAATGTTTCCTGGGCAGCTGAGGCACCTGTAGGTCACAGAGAGCCAGGAGGACCTTTAGGGAACTTCAGAGGTAGAAACCCTGGTGTTATAAATCCTCACCCTGCTTCTGATAGCAGGCTGATTATTCCTAACAGCTCTTTGCAGTCATAGCTCAAAATTAGAGGTGGCCTAACATTTCAACCCTGGTGTGTCTTTAACATATAGGAATGAGGAATCCCACTGGACCTGGTAAATCCTGTAGCAGGACTGTAAATACCCACATTTAAGACTAGCTTATCCACTGAGAGCATCTTTTGAAAATATGCAACAGATCGTTTGTATCCTTGTTTAAAACCTTTCTATGGCTACTTGCTACTTCAGAGCAGTGAGGATAAGGCCTGAACCCTCAGCATGGCCCTGAGGCCTGGCGTGGAATAGCCCCTGCTTCTCTCAGTTGCCTGTCCCCTGTTTTTCTCTCAGTCCCTGGACGCCACTGTGTGTGGGGCCGTGTCCCTCCTCTGACTTCAGTCCCCCAGCTCTGGGCCTACTTAGCGGACACCTATTGACCACTCACAGTCCCTCACCCCCAATGCGACGAGCTCCAGTGCCCCTTGTTTTTCACTCGCACAGCGCCCGCTCCCGTGTCCTCACAGGAGTCGTTGCACATTTCCTTGTGTGGTGGCTTCGGCAGTGTGGCTACGGCCCCGCACTACAAGCCTGAGCGTGAAGGCCAGCCTGTCTTCTTGGTGGCCAGGCCTCCAGCGTGGCAGCCCCAGCAGAGAGTAATCACTCAGGGCGTGTTTGCTAAATGGATGAATAAATATGGTATAAACATACATACCCATTAAGTATACTTTTCCCAGGGGGCTATTAAATTTCGTAACTTCCAAGAATGACTAATTTAATTTTAGTTGTGAATCCTATTTTGAAATGATGAATGAAAATATTATCAGCATGTTCTGATGAAGAAAAATCATTCACAATGGAATTATTTATCCTTCATCATTCATTTGACCAGTATTCATTCGGGGCCCACTTGGAATACTTTAGTGGATAAAAGAGAAAAACCTCCCTGTCCTGGGTGCTTATATGCCAGTGGGGAGATACGAAGCGAGAAGCCTATGTAAAATATATCAAGCGAAAGAATAGGATAAGTGCTCTGGGGCAACCTAAAGCAAGAGAGAGATGGGGCAGAG
Organism: Desmodus rotundus; assembly: GCF_022682495.2. Lineage (NCBI taxonomy): Eukaryota > Metazoa > Chordata > Mammalia > Chiroptera > Phyllostomidae > Desmodus > Desmodus rotundus. The sequence continues at coordinate 184,380,466 of NC_071387.1, read as the reverse complement.
ACAGTGTCCCTGAAAAAAGGACCCGTGAAGGTGAGGGAGGGAGCTGTGTGTTTGTGTCCAGAAGAGGGGAACAGCATTCCATACAGAAAAATAGCCACTTTGAAGGCACTGGGATGTGTGTGCCTGTTGGGTTCCAGGAACTGCAGGGAGGTGGGGTGGCAGGGGCAGGGTGTGTGAGGGGAGCTGGGGAGAGGTAAGGTCAGAGAGAAAATAGGGCCAGGATGTGAAGGACCCTGGACCCTTGTAAGGTGGGAGCCATGAGGGGTTTGAGCAGAGAAGTGGAGGAACAGACTAGGGCTGAAAAGGATCACTGGCTGCTCGGGGGTGAGAGAGAGAGAGAGAGAGAGACAGAGACAGAGAGAGAGACAGAGAGAGAGAAAGAAAGAGAAGTCGAGGGCAACTCCCAAGTGTTTGTCCTGAGCAAATGGAGGTGTGGAGTTGTTAAAGAGCTGGAAAAGGTGCAGGTGGAGTGGCTTGGGGGAAGGATCAGGAATTCTGGGTGGCTAGTGACGTTTGAGATGTGTGTGGGGAATGTCAGGTTGGTAGTGGTGGATGGAGGGGTCTGAGGCTCAGGGGAGAGGGCTGCAGATCAGGTTTTTAGGCATCAAGGCCCAAAGGATATTGAAGCAGAGGGTTGGCTGACATCACTCAGGGAGCAGAGCGACCCAAGGCCTGAGCCCTGACCTCTGACAGATGAGGGGCACTCAGTGAAGGACTCAGTGAAGGACTCAGTGAAGGACTGGAGAGACGGAGTTGGGAAGGATGAAGTGGGTTTGGGGTTTTGGGCAGTGCGGGTGTTACCAAGAAGCCAGGTAAAGCCACTACCTCAGGGAGGAGGGCACGATGAAGGGGCTCAAAGCTTTGCATGGCCATGTCTAATTTATCGCATACGCCTTTGAGCTGGTTTCAATTTAGGTTTAAAGTTTTGAAGAGGTAATTAAAATACGTTGAGTTCGTGTTACTTTGAGACCTGTAATTGTATGAGTAAGTTTGAATTCCATTAGACGTACATGACATGTCACTGCTTCTCTTTGTGTATGATATCAAGACTCAAATTTGTTGCATATTTATGTGCAATTTAGTCAGTTAATTTCTTATGATTGAAATAGCTACTTTCACTTTTAGGTTTATCTTGACTTAGCATATGACAGTCATTTGGAAATAAAAGAGACTGTAAAAGAGAAAAGAATAATGGTAATATGAATACATTTACAATTATCCTTTTTATGAGCAAAATTACCATAAGAAACCCCTGATATTTTGGAAAAACATGTATTGTCTCATTCCTTGCTTATTTAATTTTTCCCTCAAGGAATAAATTTTTCTTTTTTAGTCATCCTTATCTGGCTGTTAAAAGAATAGAAATATTCCATCCTTAATGGAATTTATTCTTTGTTATCTTGGTATTGATGCTAATGAAGAATCAATTCTGGCTCACTTTAGCCATCAGTGATGTAGAGAAGTTTTTCCAAGCCAATTTTAAAGATATAAAATCTTCATAGAAGTACTGTCAATTTGTTTGTCTTGATTTACTTTAGTACTTGTACGGGGAGTAGTTTTTGCTTGGATCTTGGTTTCTAAATACTATTTCCCACCCAGAGGAGCTGGGAATGTGTGAGAAATGGCTGATTCCGTGCTGAGGAAGGAAAGATTCAAAAGCCTGCAACCTTTTGTTGAGCCTGAATATAAGGGGGTGCTCAAAATATTTATAGGAGCAGGTCCAAAGGAAAGAGAAGCCCGCTTGAAGAGCTCCCTGGGACAGTTTGAGCATTAGAATGAATGGAACAGTAGTGGATTATCACTCATTGAGTGAAGGAATCTAGTAGTTTATCCTACAGTGATAGCTAGCTAGGTAGGTAGAGAGAAGGGAAAGCTGTTTCTTGCAGTAGAAAGTGGAATTTCATCTGGAACGAGTGATGGGGTTAGCAGATCCACACTTTGCAACCATTACCTCAAAAATGGACTCAGGCCAGAATCGTCAGCGAGTGCTACAGCTAGCTGGGGGGACAGCTTGACGAGTAGTAGTAGGGTATGCATGTCCTCTCTCTCAAGGTTATTCATTATTCATTATTATTCATTATAATAATTATTATAATTATTCATTATAAAGGAAGAATAGTGATCACACTGTGGAGACACCAGGCACCACCTCAACCGAGTGGTGGCCCTCACCCTCAAAGTAGGAGGACCCCCTGGGCATCTGGCTGTGGGGCCCTGAGATGTTCACAGCCCCACTAATGGGTCATTGCCAAAGACTCACCCACTGAGTCATCATGAGCAAACACTGAGGGACAGAGGGACCCCAGTGAGGGCTGTTTGGAAAAATAACTGGCCCATATTACAAAGGATGTTATTGTCATGAGAGGCAAAGAGAAGTGGAGGAACTGTTCTCGATGAAAAGAGGAAACGTTACAGCTAAGTGCAATATGGAGTCCTAGACGGGGGGAAAGCCTGGTAAAGGGCATTTAGTACTGAGACACTTCATGAAGTTGGAATGTTACTTTTGGAATTTTTGGAATATAATGCCAAATCTGCTGAATGCGACAACTGCACTGGGGCTATTGCTTAGAAAACACTGAAGTATGAAGGAATAAAGGAGCATGTTGAATTCAACCTATTCTCCAATTGGAAAAAATGTTCATAGAGGGCAAGAGGGCACTCTTCTCCAAGAGGGCAAATTGGATAGAGCAAACATGACAAGCTGTTCTTGCCACTTTTCTGTAAGCTTGAAATTGTTGCAAAATAAGTTAAAAGGAGAGAGTGGAAAAATATTCTTGGGAGGTGAAGTTGATAATATATTTTTAGGACCTGAAGATAAATTTTAAGTGGTTATTAATTTGCTGATATAATTATAATGTCAGTACTTTCAGCAAACAATAAAATACTTTTCCACAGGTAGATAGTAGTAAGACGATACAAAAGTAATATAAGAGGATTTTACTGTTTATATGTTGATTATCAAGAAATCAATTATTAGTATATTATTTATATATATTTTTAAAAGTATGAAATATTTTATATTTCAAGTTGGTTGAACGTGTATAATTTTAAGTCTTATTATTTTATATTTTATTGAACCTAGGTGTTATTAATTTTAAGGTGCACTTTTGCTGTTGAAGAAAGAAAAATATTGCCAATTACAATTCTAAGACAATGTTAATAGTAAGATTTCAGGGATGTTAAAATGTGGAAAAATATGTTAAATAGTTGACACAGAATAGAGCGAAATGTTTAGGTAGGTAAGCAATTGAAACCTGCTTCTCATTTTAATTGTTGTGACATCATGATTTTAGTTAGAAAACCAGAAATCTGTGATAAAAACGGTATATTTCATAGTTGATACCAGAAGAAGTTCTTACAATTGTTGTCAGTGTGACTCCTGTATTTTGATGGATTGTTTGAAAACGTATCTGCCCTGAAGTGATCTTTTTTATAATTAACAAGTTTTGCATGGGTATTTTTAGGGCCTCGAATAGAGAAGGACATTTAGGCATCATTTCCTGTGACTCATTGCTTATCATAGTGACTGTGATTCTCCACAGATGCTGCAGTTGGAGAAGAAACTTGAGCTGGAGCTTCAGGATGATGCTAGAGTCATCGCTTGCCGGTTTCCTTTCCCACACTGGACCCCAGACCAGGTCACTGGAGAGGGGATAGACACTGTGTGGGCATATGACATGAGCACTTTTAGAGGGAGTGAAAAGAGGCTGTGAAGGTCGGTGCATTTTCAATGGGTCATTCGAATATAAAACTTACTGCCAGTCTTCTTCTACAGTGTTGGTGATCTTTGATTTTACAGACAGGCTACAGAGACGTAACAGCGGTGTGTTTAGCAAAGAGTATGTACGTTTATTTGGCATGGCATGAGAAATTACTGTTATTTCCTTAATTGTTGGAGGAAACAAATGAGTTGTGAACAGTTGGTAGATTTGAAGTCCCCTTTCATGGTATATTCTAAAAAATATGCTTATAGTTTTTTATGCCCTTGGATATATGAAGAAATGAGTAAGTGATGGATGTTGGTGGGTGGGAAAGAGAAGAAACAATTTTAAAAAGATGTGCATTAATAAATGTTTGGATTTCCTTTGACTTTACTCATACTTAAGATTTGTTTCTTCTCTATATGTTCATGGCAACATTGATTTTCTAAGGGATTTAGACAGGCATTTATATTTTATAACATTTATCAGGAATGGTTTGTTCCTGGGCTAGATTACCATATTTTATAGAATCTAAGATGTGTAAGTGTGTGTGTAGGTATACATATTTTAACATTTTTGAAATTGCGAGGTACTTTCCAAATGATGATGTTTTACAGCTGTATTGGGCAGCGTTGTGCATAATCAGTTACCACTGCTAGAACCTCAGGTTTGATGAAATAGGGTATTCAGAGAAGGGAAATGATGCAGCGGAGTGACTGGCAATGATTTAATAGTAATGGCAATGGTCGTGAGCTTTGGAGTAAGCCGAACCTGGGTTCAGATCCCTGCTGGTCCCGCAGCAGGAGGCCTTGGACATTCCCAGAGCCTTGGTTCCCTGCGTGCCCTTGTCATTGGCATGATGTACTCAACAGGGAGACCAATCTGTAAAACTCATGGCGTGTAGTCTTTGGTCTGTAAATAGTATTTATTATTACTTTAGATGCTAATGAAAAGCTTATTCACAGAAGTTGTAGATTATTTCTGCTAGTCACTTCTTTATTTTATGAAAGCAGCCATTTATTGAATATTTCTCATTTATGAGAAGAGACGACTGATTTAGATAAAGACAAGTTAAGGAAAACTTTTGAATTTGAGTAGGCAGGCTTCATATATCTGAAAAATTAATATTGAGTGGTGGCTCGACTAATTCACAGAAAACAATTGAACTCCCAGCCATACCCCTTGTAACCTAAATACCAAACTGTCTTAGAGGTCTGATAAAATGAGATGATCTGTGTCTTTTACTAAACTGATAAAAATATGATCAATTTGATAATTTTTATTTAAATGAGAAGCACCTGGGGACTCATTAATTCATTCAGCAAATACTTACGAGTGTCTGCTGTGTAAAGAGCTTTTCCGATTCAATGGTGGATGGATAGGCAAGGCCCCTAATTGTAAAGAACGTATGTTCTGGAAGTAGGGAGACAAAGAAAAGGTGAGCGAATGTTACTGTGTGTGAAATTCTTGGAAAGAAGTAACAGTGTGATGGTACAAAGAGCAGCTGTGTATGTTACGGGTGAGGGGATGGGATGTTGTGGACATTTGTCAGGTTTTTGGCTGCCACCATCTTTCCCCTTCCCACTAGGCCCCGATTTCCTGATGAAGAACAGATTCTCTGCCCTGGCGTGCAACTTGGGTGTCTGCTCCTCACTGTCACCTCTGCTGTGGCCAGTCCTGTAACTTGGCTGGGCCCCTTTGGAGAGGGACCCATTGTAACTCATTGCCAGGACAGTGTGGTGGACAGAGGCAGCTATATTCCTGGTCCATTTGTAGAGGCATCAGGTTTGTATGCAGAGTCATGGATAGTTGCCACTTGAGTTTTTCCTTTAGCTTCCCAAGAATTAGATGATGCGTGATCTTGCCACCTCAGAGTAAAACAGACCATTTCATAGAAGTATTGTGATTCACAGAATCTGTAAGATCTTTAATTGTGCCTTTAAGTAAGAACTGTTCAACAAGATTTTTCCAGTGGAGGTTATTGAAGCTTCCCTGACTGGCTGCTTTTTGATCAGTTAGTAGGTTAAGGACATTGAGTAAATTTGCACATGACACAAGGTAGGGAATGACAGCTACTATGTTGATGTCAAAAATAGGGTTTAAAAATGTCTGTGCAGATTGAAATCTGGGATAAATAAAATTTAAAGTTACAAATAAAACAAATAAAAATAGCAATACAGCTTAGGGGTGATGCAGCCTAACAGAAGCTGTTGTAAACAGAGACCTGCAGGGTCCCTTGACACTCAGGTCAATGATTTGAGCTCATTCCCACCTGAATATGTTCTCCAAAAGCATGGCCCCAGGATTGCAACCTAGGTTTGCCAGGTGGGCCTCACGAGACCCTCAGTCAGTCTGGCACTCAGACTTCTTGAAATGCTTAGCTCCAAATGTGCGTGTGAAACCAAGTTGAAAAGGTTTAAGAAATGAGACTCTCCTCTGCACACAATGTGTGTACCATTGCTGGGTTACTGGCGTACACCATGACAAGTCACAGCCAACGAGAATAGAAAAAAAAGCAAGATTCTTGACATTTAAACCACACGTCTAGGTACTACCCCTGTGCCAAAGTACTTTCCCTGAGGGCCTGTGTCAAAGACATGCTGTAAAGAAATAGATGTTCTCAAGTCCAGGAGTCTTCCAAGCTTATAACCTGAATTTCCTAGCATAGGCCTGGCTTAGCACACTCCAGGAAAGACTTCCAAGTCATTGCAGTGAATACTACAGGAGTCTACTTAAGTTTCAGCCGACAAACAAGAAGCACGTAATTTAGCTGTGTGCTGTGTCTTTCGCCTGTTGGGGCTGCAGTATGCCCAGCTCTTCATTAAGACATGGCCTCTGACCCAGGCCACCTGTCCTGGAGCAGGGGATGCCAGCGGGCCAGCCGGTAGTGTGCAGACATCACTCCCTCCTACCCAACACTCGTTGCTCCTCTTCCTTAGTAACAGAATCCCCAGTTTTTCAGGTGTGAGGCATTGATGTCTTCAGGGATGACAGGCCCTGCCAGTCCTTTGGTCCCATCTCTTGGGCATCACAGTGGGTGGTGGGCATGTGATCCAGTTCCTGCCAGTGAGGTTTGAGGGACTTCTGCTGGTAGCTTTGGGAACAGTTTTGTTGCTAATAGAAGGAGATGCTTGAGGAGGGAGCATCCTTCTACATAGGATAGTAACACCTGAGGTTTTAGCAGCCGCTTTGTAACCACTGGAGGACAGTAAAGATGAAAGCCAAGGTGCCGAGACTGATGGAGCAGAAAGAAGGAGAGACTCTGGTCTTTGATGATGCCACTGAGTTGCTGAACTGACCTGGAGCCTGCGACTTGAAGACATCTTGTTAAGTGAAGTAATAAACATGTGTTGTTTTTAAGTTGCTTTGACTTGGTGTTGTGTTATTTGCCCCATGCAGTAACCTGACAGGGATAGGAGGGTGTAAGGCTGACTTGGGGTGAGAGGAGCCCAGCAGTGTCTGAGGCAGGCACCTGTGAGCCCACCTTCCCTGCCTGTTCCAGAGGAGATGGCACTTGTTGGCTAGGTCAGAAGGGGCATCTGAAGTGTACAAGAGGGCTGGAGAGCTCTGAGGTGGGGATACCTACTTCCAGGGGAGCTTCCAGAGTGCTGTCTGGGAAATTACCAAGTCAGGTGGGCTGTGAGCTTGGACCGGGCCTTCAGAGCTGACATGAGTCATCCCAGCAGGCATCACCTTCTTGAAGATGTGGGCAGGGATGAGAAACAGCAGAGCTGCAGCTGGTTCCCTACACCCAGGGAGTTTACAGGGGAGGGGGGAGTTCTCAGGATCAGTAAGGAGTTAGGAAAAGGCAGGAAAGAGGTTACCTTCAGACTGTCCTTGGCAGGTTGGGTCGCCAAGTAGGGAAGCTGTGCTGTGGACTGCGTGTTTGTGTCCTGAGAAGTCTGTATGTTGCTTAACCTCCAGTGTGATGGTAGGAGGAGGGGGCCTTTGGGTGAATAGATCATGAGGGGAGACCCCTTATCAGTGGGATTAGTGCCCTTATAAAGAGACCCCAGGCATCTCCCTCACACTTTCTACCTTAGGGAGGACACAGGGAGAAGCCGGCCATTTATGAACCAGGAAGTGGGTTCTCACCAGACATTGAATCTGCTGGTGCCTTGATCTTAGACTTGGCCCTCTACTGTGAGAAATAAATGCTTGTTGTTTAAGAGTCCCGGTCTGGTGTTCTGCTATAGCAGTCGAGCTGGAAACTTAGAAGAGCCACCGCCAGCACTACCCAGACTTGTCCGGGACCCAGCCAGCACCTCCTTAGCTGGCATGGGGAAGGGTAGTGGGAGGGGAGCCAAGCTTCATGAGGATTTATGGCTGGGCAGGGCAGGCACCATCCCCCTGATGTGGTGGGGGGAGCTGGTTGGCTGAGTTGGGGTGCAGTTGGCGCCACGCTCACAGGGAAGGCCTTCCTAGAAGGGATCTCCTTTGAGCCTCCCCTTCCTGGCTCATAAGGAGATGCTTCTGGTGTGGTCTGTCCCTAAACTAACGTGGATGATATAAAAAAGGAAATAAAGGAACAGACGAAGTCACAATGAAAAACTGAAATGAATTCTAGGTAGTAAAGGCCTTGAAAACGTACCCGAAGAGGCACAGTTAAAGAGGTTGTGCATGTTTGCCCGGAGGAGAGAATGTTTGAAGAAGTCAGGACAGATGTTTTCCAATAGTTGATGGGTTGCCAAGCAGCAGAAGAAAGGAACTTGACTGTGTGCCCCTGTTCCCATCCTCGGGGAGGAGACACTGTCTTTGTTATTTTTTTTAACCAAGGAGAGTTGTCACTTTGCTCAGTCACATCAACACAGGAGCACGGGGTCTTCCTACACTCACTTCCTTGTAATTACACGTGCTCTGACCAGCTGTGGCTGTAAACTCTGTCATTAGGTGGGTCCTAAAGGGACCTGAAGTTTAAGCTCAGTCTGTAATGCAGTCGTACGTAGGCACTGGAAGTTAGAATGCATTGCCTTTGGACAGGGTGAGCTCCTCATCGCTCAAGTCATTGGAGCAGAGGCCAGGCAGCCACTTGGTGGGGATGTTGTAGAAGGGATCCATCTGCAGGCAGGTGCAGAGTCCTAAAATGACCCAAAATGACAGTGAGTTTTCCAACCTTCTCAGGGCCACCTGCCTGCATCCTTTTAGCCGACCTCTGTGGGTTTGTGAGCCATCAGCGTTGTCGCGAGTAGTAAAGTGTTCAACTCCAACAGAACTTAGCATCCCCTGAGCATGAGGAGGCTGTGGTAACTTTTGACTCTGATATTGCAAAACAAAGTACAGGCATACCTTGTTTAATTGCACTTCAATTTATTATGCTTCACAGATGTGTTTTTACAATTTGAAGGCAACACCCTCCACCAGCAAGAAGATTATGACTCATTTTATTGTGAGACTCACTGTATTGTGGTGGTCTGGAACTGATCCCACATCTCCAAGACATGCCTGTAGTCAGAATATTGGGGAAGCTGATGAATGAAGACAAGCTGTGTCTAAACTACAGCGTAAGGCTGAATGATCAGAGAAGAAAGTTGGAATCTGTAAAGCCCCAGAGGGCTGTGCCAGAGAGGAGTTGTGCCCCCCAGTACTGATTAGAACCAGAGACAGTTCTTGAAGCCCTGGGAGCAACATGTCCCTAATAGTGCCTCATCCCCTTCTAAGTGACACTGCCCCACCCATAACCTTGTCAAGGGAGCAGCTTTATGAGAATCCAGAGCTCCCTGACCCCTCTTCCATTGACAGGACCAGGGTTGGGCATGTGAGCCAACGGCAGGCTGTGAAGATGAGACGAAGAGTTCATGCTGAGAATTTAAATTGGGGAACAGGAAGATTGGGGACATCCAGGTGGAAGTTAAGGTCAGGAAGCTGAGATCAGAGGCACTGGGAGAGCTGTGAGAGAGCAGAGAATAGCAGGTTTCTCTCTGGGTCAAGGGTTCAGCCCAGAGAGCAGGCCAGTCAGGAGAGGTAGGGCCCTGCCACAGGCCCATCCCCACCCACTGTCAGTATGGCCAAAGGGCTGGGGCAGCCGGGGCAGAGCTGTCCCTGGAACGTCTCAGCCTGCCTCCCCTTTGTGTTCTGTTGTGTCGTGTTCCTTGAAGAACTCCATTTAGGAAATAGGTTATTCTATGACAAATGAAAATTGTATTGTCATAACAGGTATTAAACACAAGGAACTTATTATCCCCAAAGATGGTATGGGCCGTATAGTTAAATGGAAAAATGGATTATTTGTATAAATGTAGGGAAATCTCCATCGAAACAACAAAGTTTCTGTGTTCAGATAGCAGACTTCAGACGTCTGATTCTCTTAGGCAGAACACCTTCTTCCTTTAGAGTAAAGTGTTCCTGTAACGACATAATTATGTGGGAATGGGCACACTTGTGACTTAATGGACTGGTGCGAATTGAACATGAACAAAATCACATAACTTTTATAGGTGAGGGAAATTTGATGTCTTATTTTTTCTAATTTAATATTATGATGTGAAGAGTATCCAAGAAGGATTGATAAAACAATATCTTGGTCATTAGGTTTAATTCAAGGATGGGAGGGAGCAATCAAGTTAGTTTTCTTCTCTGTAGTATTGTAGGATGAAAAATTGGGCTGCGAAGTTATTTTTTGTAAGAATGAATTCTAGTATCAGAATAATTTAAAACTTTATGAGGGTACGTATATCCCACACTTGGTGGGTACATTTGAGTGGGAAGGTCTGGCAGGGTTTGCTGTGAAGATAACTTTGCAATGTTATTCCTGGAGAACGTCACAGCTAAAGAAGGAACCCTGTCGTAAGGCATTAGGCGGAGTGCAGGTACGGCACAGCAGCAGTCAGCAAAGTTGTGAGGCAGGTGAACTTTCTACAGTTTTGGCAATCTTCTCTTTTTGCTTCCCCACCCCCCACACCTACCTGTCCCAGGCTCTTCCCCTTGATCATGTGATCACCTGGCCTTTTCCCCACTTGTCCACTCACCTTTGATTTAAGTGTTACATTATGTTTTGCCACTTTCAAGGGCATTTGCCTTCTGTTAAGAAGCACTTTAATATGAGTTTGAATTTTCATGAGACTGAAAGAGATGGGTTTGTAATGGAGAAATGTAAGATTGTTTGTTTCTACCTGGCTCTTTGGAAAGGCAAATTGTAGTTACCATAGTTTCTCTTGATCTGTAAGTGTTAATTATGAATGGATATTCATAGTCCAGAAACTACAATAACAAGGCTAGCTCTCATATATTGATTGTCTATCACATTGAAGGTCTTTCACGTACATTGTTTTTAATGCTTATATTAGCTCTGCATGGGAGATATGGTATTTGTGGGAAAAACTCTTCTGCTCTGGAATTGATCCCATATATTCAGTTACAGTAGACATTAGCAACATCTGAATAATCTGAAGCTTGAGTCTCATGCCTCTTTCAATCAGAATAACCGTCTTCATAGGCACAGGGTGGTCTTTGAGTTGGAAGCATCAGCCTGAAAGAAGGGTAAAGCAGCAGATTATGCAGAATTTTGTTCTACCCACTCAGAAGTAAATAGATAAATAGTATCTTCCAACAAGCAGACCTGAATTACCACCTGCCTTTTAGGTCTACCCACCTAAGGGTAGGTTAGTGCAAATGTAACATTTATGCTGGAAAATAAGCAGTTTGTGAAAGTACACATCTGTATTAGTTTGCTCAGGTTGCCATAGAAAAAAATTCTGCAGATCGTATGGCTTAACCAACAAAAATTTATGTCTCATAGTCTGGAGGCTGGAAGTCCAAGATCAAGGTATCAGCAGGTCTGGTTTCTCCTCAGGCCTCTCTCCTGGGCTTGCAGATGGCTGCCTTGTCCCTCTGTCCTTACATGGCCTTTCCTCTGTGCGTATCCATGTCCTAATCTCTTCTTATAAGGACACCAGTCCTCTTGGATTAGGATCCACTCATATGACCTCATTTAACCTTAATTACCTTTTTTTTAAAGGTCTTGTCTCTACATAAAGTTACATTCAGAGGTACTGGGCATTAGGGCTTCAACATACAAATTGTGGGAGGACTATTCAGTCTGTAAGAACTGGGCTCAGCCTCAGTGTGCATCAGCTGAGACTAGTTAAGTACATTTTGGTGGATCTGTGTGGAACAGCTGTGAAAAAGACTGCAGAGTGACTTGTGCCGATGCATGTGTGATTGCCAGGTAGACGCTCCTCTCCTGTAACAACATGTTCTGCAACCATGCACATTAAACATAACTGGCTTAATGGAAAAAGGAGGGTTAATAGGAGGCCACTCAGAAAGGGTGCAGCCTTGAAACCACAGCACTAGTGGGAACAGTCATTGGTACCCAGAGATTACTTGGACAATGCAGACAGGCAGCTCTGTGGTGCTGCAGACTGCCCGAGGGGATAATAATAAAATAAAATAGCGTGGGAAGTCTGGTTTGGGGGATCGACAGAATGCAGATGAACACTGAGGCCTTCCACCCCGTCGCAAGCCCAGGACTGTGCAAGGTGCACGTGAGCATATCCTGCCAGAAATAACCTGTGAACATACGAGAAACTGGTAACAGCTGTTGCCTGTATGGAGGGAGGGTGAGGATTGGGATGTGAGGTGAGAGGAAGATACCTTTCATTATACATTTAAGAATATTTCTTGCACTTTTTATTACATATATGACTTTTCAAGGAAAAGTCAGTATTTTTCAGGTCAGATATACAGATGGAAGTTTAGCTTCAATTCACATATAAGATGCCACATTTTAAACAACATATAGGAGAACTACTTAGTGATGACGTGGGATTGAGATATGCTCAGCTATTGTGACTGTGGACACTGGTAAATAAGACTCTGGAAAATCAGAGATCTGGGGCATTTCAGAGCAAATAACACCAGCATGCAGAGCTTTTATGAAGATGGAGACCTGAATTTCAATGACTGATGTTAGTTAAATATTGTTAGTTCCTGATTTTTCTTTCTACTTCCAAGTCTCCCCCCGGCCCCATGTATGTCTTTATCATAAACTGAAAGAGAGAAGCACATGATTTGTAAGATTTAGGTCAGCAGCTTAAAGAACCCAAAGTTAGAAAGACACTGAGACAGAAGGCGGCGGATGGGCCATGGCATGGACTTGGTGTGGAGGGGTGAGAGGGGCAGCTCTGGGAAAGTGCCTCTTCCCTGGCCATACCTCCCCCTCCATCCTTCTTCCCTGCCTGCTCTAGGTCAAGGTCATCTCTCTCCCTCCCACTGGTCTTCCTCATTGTCGTTTCTTGCCTTCTCTGAGAGTTTGCCACTAACTTTTAGGACTGGTTATGACCAATACCAAATTTTGACAGCAAGTTAAAAGCCACAGTGCTTTCTCTTTTGCCATATGTATATATATAATATAATATATATGTATATATAATATTATATATGTAATACAATACTTATATATTTATAACATATACATGTTATATATAAATATAGAATTTATAAATATATAAATATATTACATCTATAACAAAATGTGTAGATATATTAAATATTATATAACATATATATATTATATATTTTTATATATAAAAGATTTCATTTTTTATTTTTAGGGAGAGGGGAAGGGAGGGAGAAAGAGAGGGAGAGAAACACTGATGCAAGAGAGAAACATTGATTGATCAGTTGCCTCTCAAATGTTTGGGGACTAAACCAGCAACCCAGGTATATGCCCTGACCGGAATCAAATTGGCAACCTTGTACTTGGACGACACCCAACCAAATGAGCCACACTGGTCAGGCTCTTTTGCTTTTTATATTGTCTGAAAAAGGGATACATTGGGTAGATAGCAAGTAACATAAACAGTGCTGAATAGAACCTTTAGGATCTTGACTTTATTTTTTAATTATTTTAAAAATATTTTATTAATTTATCAATAAATTATTAATAAAATTTATTAAAATTTATTAAATTTTATTTATTTATTTTTATTCAGTTACAATTGTCTGCATTTTCTCCCCTTCCCTCCACCCCACCCCAGCCAGTCCCACCTCCCTCCCCCACCTCTACCCTCCCCCTTGATTTTGTCCATGTGTCCTTTATAGTAGCTCCTATAGACCCCTCTCCCCACTCCCCTGTGACTGTTGTTACAATATTCTTAATTTCAATGTCTCTGGTTATATTTTGTTTGCTTTTTTCTTTTGTTGATTATATTCCAGTTAAAGGTGAGATCATATGGTATTTGTCCCTCACCACCTGGCTTATTTCACTTAGCATAATGCTCTCCAGTTCCATCCATGACATTGCAAAGGGTAAAGGATCTTGACTTTAGATCATATGGTATTTGTCCCTCACCGCCTGGCTTATTTCACTTAGCATAATGCTCTCCAGTTCCATCCATGCCATTGCAAAGGGTAAAGGATCTTGACTTTAAATAACTGCCAATTGCCAACTGTCTCCTACCCCATCCTTGGTGGGAAACATTTCCTTTGTGGTATGGGGCCCTGCAAGAATGCTTCGGGGACTCGCAGTTCACTCCCAACTCTAATTGCAGCCTGTTTTACCTGGGTGCACCCCAGTTGAAAATGCCTTCTGTATACCTGTCTGCCTAGCTCTTCCCACCCACTGGCTCTGATTTTACCCTCTGGGGACCACCCTTACCCAACCTAATGTTTCCTCTATGGCATAAAGGCACTGAAAAGATTCGAAGTTTGTTGTCCCCAACGAATCTTCCATATAACTCAACTGTCCATAGGTTGCTGACTTTCCTCCTAACAGAAGTAGGTTTTATTTTTTTATTTATTTTATATTTTTTTCAATTTTAAAATTATTTTATTGTTGTTCAATTCCAGTTGTTTGCATTTTCTCCCCACCCCACTACCCCACCCCAGCCAAACCCACTTCCCTCCCCTGCTTCTACCCTCCCCCTTGGTTTTGTCCTTGTGTCCTTTATAGTGGTTCTTGAAAACTTCTCCCCACTATCCCTTCCCCTCTGGCTATTGATAGATTGTTCTTAACTTCAATGTCAATCTTTCTGAACTGTGGCTCCTGGAGGCAGACACAGCTCCCAGGTGTAGTCCAACCAGCGACAGGTGCAGGGGAGAACAGACACCCCTCTTTCTTGCACTTGAACCTGCCTACAAATGAGACTGTCATAGCCACTCCTGCCTCACATGGAAGTTTTACTTATGTTTCTAAGTCATCTGTTCCATCTCATAGTCTAATACAAAACACATCAGTGTAGTTATTTATTTTGACCCAAGTGAGTTTTATGTTTTTGAAACAAATGAAGAACCTCACATATATTCCTTTATAAATTTTGTCATGTTAGATTTGCTCTACTGCTATAGGTTTTCATGGGACTCTGGGATCCTAATGGGTTGTCCCTGTGGACTTTATGCCACACACAACTTTAATAATCATGTTGTCAGTGTCCTCATCTATATTGTTTGAGAAAAATAGATACAAACTTTAAATGAGACAGAGCTCTGTCTGATACCTCCTCACCCTACAAAGCATATGTACATACAGTTTGGTGAATCGGAACGTGGCATACCTCCGTGAAACCATCACCACAATCAAGGTCATAAACATATTCATTACCTCCAACTTTTCCTCCTGCCCTTTTGTTTGTTGTTATTTTTTATTGTTGTTGGGAAGAACACAATGTAAGATCTACCCCCTGCACAAATTTTGAAGTGTACAATACTGAATCGTTAACTCCAGGTGCTATATTGTTCAGCAGATCTCTAGGACTTATTTATCCTGCATAACTGAAACTTCGTACCTATTGAAGAGAAACTTCTTATTTCTTCTCTCCCAGCTTCCATCAACCACCATTCTACTCTGTGTTTCTCTGAGTCTGATTGTTTCGGATTCCTCATAGAAGTGAGGCCGTGCAGTTTGTCTTCTGTGACTAGCACACTTCACTTAGCATAGCGTCCTCCCGGTTCACCCAGGTAGTCATTTACTGCTGGCATCTCTGCTTCCTTTTTGCAGGCTTGCAGGCGCCTTCCAGGCCAGTCTTTCTCCTGAGGTAACGTCAAGCTCTCTGGTCAGTAGTTTTCAGAATTGATGGTCCTCACCTTTTCAAAGCTCACACTAATGTTTGCATGCCACTGTAGATCTGTGGCTCCTCCCTCTCCTATTCTACACAATGTCTCCAGTACCCCAGTAAAAATTTGGCTGTCTCCTTTACACAGTCTCTTGGTTGTCTGGGTAATATTTTGTCCTTATATGCTTGGAATTGGATTCATTTAGAGCAGTTAACTGACATAGGTGTCTCTCGGTGGATTAAAAAGAAAACCCAGTTGAAATATATGTTGCTATCTGTTCAGTTCTTTTTTTAAACTTCTTTAGCTTTTTATGCCTATGAAATTCTCACAGTGCTGGTTTCTTCCTAGGTAAATGAGTTTAAGTTTTAATTTTTAATGAAAAAGTTTTCTCTTAGCATAATCACTCATTGAGAGAACATTTCTCCCTACTAATAATTTCACATTTATAGTATGTCAATTAAAGACTAAGTTTTTTGGGGAGTGGTGGATTTCAAATATAGAACCATGAATTACGCATTTATCACTATTAAATGGCTCCACTTAAATAGCTTTTCCCCCATCCATCAGATCAGTGGGGCTCACCTCTCTCCTGTCCCCCCTGACGCACACCTTCATGTGTTTGCCGTCCTGACTCTCCCGGGCCCTGGGCCCTGTGGTTTCCGGCTCGTGCCACGTGCTCTTCCTGCCTTCGATGGGGTCTTTAGCCCTTTCCTTCCACAATTTAATTTTTTCAAATATAATTTCCAATTGCAAAATTCATGCCCTAATAAAGCCTCTTGTCATTTTGTTTTGTTCACATTTAAGTAGGCGTCATCTTTTTTTTTTATTGTTTTATTTTGTAACCCATCTGCTGATGCAGCATCACTTTTGTTTCCAGTAAATGAAAGGAAAACATTGCCACCCACTTAGTAGTTAGGCAGAGGGAAGGAAAAAAGCTTGAGTGCTCAGCAATTCTCTGAGATAAGTATATGATGGATTTACATTTTACTCTGCTTCATGGTTTGGTTCACATGTCGGCATTTTGTATCTTCAGTAGTTTGGTGATTATTTGTTCAGGATTTTACTCAATGTTTTTTAAGATATGAATTTTGATCCTATATAAAGAGAATTTCCATTAAAACAAGGTTCCAATTTTTTTCCAGGCATAAGGAATTATGTTGCTACAGAACACAATGGCTTATGTTTAGACTGATATGAACAAACAAATATTTCAAATTATCCATATGACTTGGTCCAATCCTGCAAACTGCTAGCAAACATGAAAATAGTTCAGACCAATCGTGATGAAATCTTTCCCAGAAGCAAGTGAATTATTGCTGGAATTAAAACGAGAAAGAGAATTTTACAGTTCAGTTAGTGTGTGGAGGAAAATGATGAAGGACAATGATTTCCTATTTACATTTCACCCCCATACTAGCAGAAAGTTTCAAAGTGGGCTTGATACATTTTTCTTTCAGTTTTCTTTCCTCTGTTCAGAAAAACCAATATTATTGCCTAAGGAAAGAAATATCTTTCAAGTGTAGGCTGATAATGATAACATATGTAAGTACAGAAATATTTTAATGTAATATTATAAGGTATCAATGGTAGAGTATGAAAGCTATATGCTTTGAAAAATTTGAGGTATAATTTACATACATAAAAATTCACCTTTTTAGTTCATAGTGCTGTTTTGAGAATGCATGTAGTCCCATATCAACCACACAATCAATATATAGAATAATCCCATTACCCACAAAATTCCCTCGTGGTCAGCCCCTCTGCCCACCCTACTGCCTGGCAACCACTGCTCTGTTCATTTTTCCTGTAGTTTTACCTTTTCAAGAGTGTCATAGAGATGGAATCATACAGATTGTAACCCTTTGAGTCAGCTTCTCTCACTTCCTGTCATTTGAGATTCATCCTACTTGTTGCATGTTTGTTACTGTTCATTGTTGAGTAAGGCTGTATGAATGTACCTGTCTTTATCATTGGTAGAAAACCATTTGGATTTTCCCAGTTTCTGATGATTATGAATAAAGTCACTACAAACATTTGTAAACAGGCTTTCTTTTGTGAATATAAATTTTTGTTAAAGCTGGTGAATACCAACTTTCTGGAAATAAGAATAAATTTAAATCTAAGCACTGAAATGGTCCTTGTATGTCTGGGACAATAAACTGTAACAACCAACTCTGGGTTGTAATATGCTAGTAAAACTAGTCAGTTTTAAAGACAAAAAAAATTCCTCAAGGACTCCATGCAAAAAAGACAATATTACTAATAAGGGTAAGAAAATTGGGCTGGCATTAGACTTCTCAAGAGCAACACACAAAACAGAGTTAACAGGGAAGCGTTGTTTTTAAGAAACTCAAAGAAAGAAAGTGCAAGCCAAGCATTTTACGCCCAGTTGAGCTGCTCTTTAAGAGTCAGAACAACTGTTGTGAAAGCGCGAGGTCGCAGGGGTTGGGTTCTGCCCAGGAACCTTTCCCCAGCTCCTGCTAGAGGAGGAGTGTCATCAAACCCACAAGAAACAGGGAACATTTGGCAAAAGGGCTGATGAAGGCAATTTGATAAATTTCATTGTAGATCCAGACAAAATCAAGAGTGGAAATGTGCGCAGAAAAATATGTGAAAGTCTCATCTCCTGACAAAGTTGAAATAAAATGTTACTAACACATAGGAAAGAAAGGAGAGGAAGAGGGAAAATGGTATCAGATCATTGATTGCTGTGTAGGTAATAGGAGGGAGTCGAAGGATACCATTTAAAACTGAAGACCAAGATTGTAAAATGTTAAGGATCAAAAAAGGAGATACTATATTGAATCTGAAGACTGGTTTGTGTAATATTGCCATCTTAACAATATTAAGTCTTTTGCTTTCTGAAAATGGGATCTTGTTCCATTTATTTAGATCTTTAATTTCTTTCAATAGTGTTTTGCGTTTTCTACATTCAAATCTTATACTTTTTTGTTAAGTGTATTCCTAAGTATTTTATTTTATTTAAAAAAATTTTTTAA
This sequence comes from Desmodus rotundus, assembly GCF_022682495.2. Lineage (NCBI taxonomy): Eukaryota > Metazoa > Chordata > Mammalia > Chiroptera > Phyllostomidae > Desmodus > Desmodus rotundus. Next base: position 184,361,775 of record NC_071387.1, on the reverse strand, counting down.
TTATATTTTATTGATTATGCTATTACAGTTGTCTTAATTTTTCCCTCTTTGCCCCCCTCCACCCAGCGCCTCCCACTCCTTCAGGCAATCCGCACACCATTGTTCGTACAGATAGGTCATGCAAATACTTGCTTCGGCTACTCCATTTCCTACAGTGTACTTGACATCTCCAAGGCTATTCTGTAACTACCTATTTGTATCAATCCCCTCACCTCTTCACTGATTTCCCTATATTCCCTCTCATCTGACAGCCATCAAAATGCTCTCTGTATCCATGATTCCATCTCTGTTCCTGTTTGCTTAGTTCACTTTTTAGATTCAATTGCTGATAGATTTGTATTTTGTGACATTTTATTGATCATAATTTTGATCTTCTTTTTCTTAAATAAATCCCTTTAACATTTCATATAAAAATGGTTTGGTGATGATGAACCCTTTAGTTTTTTCTTGTCTGGGAAGTTCTTTATCTGCCCTTCAATTCTAAATGATATCTTTGCTGAGTAGAGCAGTCTTGGTATAGGTCCCTGCTTTTCATGACTTGAGTATTTCTTGCCAATCCTTTCTAGCCTGCAAAGTTCCTCTTGAGAAGTCAGTTGACAGTCTTATGGGAACTCCCCTGTAGGTAACCAACTTCTCTTGTTGCATTTAAGATTCTCTCTCTATCTTTAACCCTTGACGTTTTAATTATGATGTGTCTTAGAGTGGGCCTCTTTGCATCCATCTTGTTTGGGACTCTCTGTGCTTTCTGGACTTACATGTCTATTTCCTTCACCAAATTAGGGAAGCTTTATTTCATTATTTTTTCAAATAGATTTCAGTTTTCTTGCTCTTTCTCTTCTCCTTCTGGCACCCCTATGATGTGAATGTTGGTATGTTTGAAGTTGTCCCAGAGGCTCCTTACACTATTCTCATTTTTTTTTTGGATTTGTTGTTCTGATTGGTTGTTCTTTTCTTACTTATGCTCCAAATCATTGATTTGATTCTCTGATATGGTACCCACCTGCTGGTTCTGTGGTCTGTGGGAGGAAGGTTCAGAAAAGGGACAGTGGCCTCTGCCTGCCTTTATGTCTGAGAGAAAGTTGTCCCCCAGCTCTTGCCTTGATGCCAGGCACTTAAGTTCCTTCCTCCCTGTATGCCACTGGTGCCCTTCAAGCTGCTACCCCAGTGCTGGAGCTCAGAGGGGGTGAGTCTGAGTAAGTTCATGTGTGGGTTCTTTAAGAGGAACTTTTTGAGACTCCAGAGGTTTCTTCTACTGACTTAATCTCTGTTGGTTTTTGTAGTCACAAGTTATGGGGACTTATCTTCCTGGCACTGGAACCCTAGGCTATGGCCCTGGTATGAGGCTGGGACTCCTTGTTCCCGAGATATCCCTCCCAAATTTTTATCTACCACATGTGGTTCTGGAACAAGCCCATTCTGTGTCTTCACCCCTCCTACCAGTCTGGATGGATGTGATTTCTTTAATTCCATAGTTGTCAGACTTTTCCATTCAACTCAATTTCTGATGATTTCTGAGTGATGGTTGTTCTATCATTTAGTTGTAATTTTGACGTGGTTGTGCAAGGAAATAAGCCATGTTTACCTATGCTGTCATCTTGACTGGAAAATATTTTATTTTTTTCTATGCTATTATAAATAGAATTGCTATCTTAATTTTATTTTTAGATTATCCATTGCTAGTGTATAGAAAAGCAATTGATTCTTGTCTATTGACTTTGTACCCTGAAACCTTTCTGAACTTGTCTATTAGCTCTAACAGTGTATTAATGGATCCCTTAGGATTTTCTATGCACAAGATCCTATCATCTAACCTGGATACACTTATTTCTTTTTCTTGTCTAATTGCCTTAGCTAGAACCTCTAGTACAATTTTGAATAGAAATGGCGGGATTGGCCATCCTTGTCTTATTCCTGGTCTTAGGGAGAAAACTTTCAGTCTTTTAGCATTTAGTATAATGCTTTTTGTGGGGTTCTTGTAGATAACTTGTCAGAATGAGAAAGCTTCCTTCTATTCTGAGTTTATTGCATTGTTATGATGAGAGAGTGTTAGATTTTGTCAGCTTTCTGAATATCTGTTGAGATGATCATATTGTCTTTGTTTCTTATTCTATTATTGTGTTGTTTTACAATGATTGATTTTCATGTATTGAATCAACCTTGCCTTCCTGGGGTGATTTTTTGTATGCTACACTATTTAGTTTGCTAGTATTTTGTTGAGGATTTTTGTACTTACAGTCCTAAGGAATATTTGTCTGTAGTTTTTTTAATCTTATAATGGCTTTGTCTGGTTTTGTTTTCAGAGTAAAACTATATTCATAGACTGAGTTTGGAAAGTGTTTCCTCTTCTAATTTTTGGTAGAGTTTGTGAAGGATTGATGTTAATTTTTCTTTAAACATTCAGTGGACTTCACCAGTGAAGCCATTTGGTTACCCAATGCTTTTGAAAAAGTCTGCATTTACGTTTACATACATCAAGGATCAACATATTAATAGCTTGTGGAATAGTTTGGTTATTACCTTAATAATTTGCTTATTTAAATATCTTTAGAAATAACTCATTTCCCAAATGAATAGTTAAAAAAATCAGATCCATCAGTAATTCACTAGGTACAAAATTTAGTCAGACCAAGGAGTTATGTTTGATAGACTTGGTTCTCTTTTAACTGATTAAAACCATTAATTGAACAAATCCATTCATTCAGTAGACATTTATTGCACATCTATTATGTGTTAAATTTAGAAGAGAACTATTGACATGAGGATAATGTTCTAATTTGCTGCTGCTGGAGAGACTTGAGATCTAATTAATTGTACATTGGTGAAAGTGGAAATTTTTGATCACCCCAAATAATTGTTCATTTGATAATGAATTTTTTAAAATTATGACTTTAATTTGCCCTACTCTTTATCTCATTATTGGGTATTTGATTATTTTTTCTTTTTTGAAAACCTGGCCACTGATTTCTACTTGATAGCCTCATTGTTTAGCAAAATATATGATAAAAGATTATTTAGAATTTCTGTTCTTTCTGAGTCTGTTATATCTGACATTTTGTTCTTTAGGTAATTAATTATGATTTAACAAAGGTAAGTTGACCTCAGGACTTTAATTAGAAGACATTTATTTTTAAGAGAATTGCTACCACCATGGATCAAGTAAGATAAATATGAAAATAAGATTAAGAAAACTTTCTAATTGATAATTTGACAATTTCTTATAGTTCACTTTATCATCATCTCTCCTTTAAACACAGCTAACTGTAAAGAGAGTATTCTTAAGTGAATAAAATCATGTCTTTCATAGACTTTAAAAAGTCAACTGATCTCTAAAAAGTTTAATTTTAACAATCCAGTTTCAGAGAATTGCAAAGTATTCCTTAGTCTGAAGGATATTCTTAGAGGTGGAAAGAAAGGAAATTGTGCTACTGAGAAGCAAATGAAAGTCTTATAGTGAAAAATCTGTAGCAAGATGAATTTTCAATCACTTTTCAAGGTCTAATTCTTTCTACTAAATTTGGCCCGGTGACACATTCAGTGAAGGATCATGATTTGGTCCAGTGACACATTCAGTGAAGGATCATGATTTTATACAATTAATTTCATGACTATGAGCACTGAAAAAAGAGAGGTTATTAAAACTCAGGAGACATTGGAGTTCTAGTAAAACCATTAAGAAGGAACTAATGTGATAATAAAATGGAAAGCAATTCAAAACTCATCAGCCTAATAAAGAATATTACCAAATATCTTGCTGTAATAAAAATCAAGGGGAAGGGAGGGAGAAAGAGAGGGAGAGAAACATCAATAGGTTGCCTCTTGCATGTCCCCAACCAGGGACCTGGCCCGCAATCCAGGCATGTGCCCTCACCAGGAATTGAACCGGCAGCCTTTTGATTTGTGGGATGACATCCAACCCACTGAGCCACACCAGTCAGGGTGGTTTAAAAGTCTGCTGTGATGGATTTGGCCCTCATTAAATTAGCCATGATATCTGAAAGAGTATATTTAATTACTGGGTGATTTGTAACCAGATTCGTGGGAGAGTTATAAAGGAACTGTAAGCGTTAGACATCAACACTACATACACAAAGTCTAACCACAAACATTGTCTATCCTTTAGTACTCACCTGGCTTTTCTGTGATTCAGTTACAAGCAGTTCTTTTCTCTGTAAGGAAGTGAGTTACATGTACATTGCATTGAAATAACACCAACATTCTGCCAAGCAGCACAAAGTATTTCATCTATATGAAGGCAATTTGATGTCAAGAAATGTTTTGTGCCAGGTGGCAATATGTACAGATCTCCTGCCCTCCATTTTTACAGTCCTGAAGGGAAAAGATTAAGTGTTCAACCTTGGATTCTAATTCCCCTGAGTGGACTTGCACCCATTCTATCTTGTTTCCACACAGGATTATAGAACACACAAAGCTTACATATCACAACCACCAGAAAGCATAAGATGAACTATTGAGAAAAATTCAAGTAATGAGAATCACAGAAGTGCCAGGTGCTCTCTTTTCCTTGGTGTGTCTGTTCTCACTTATCCCTTACAGATACCTCCTCAGCACTCTTCCATTCCTGGTTTGTTTCCTCCTCCCTCATCTCCTTTCTCCAAGGCTCCCCTCCTCCCAGAACCCTCAAATGACTTCTGGATGCCCACCAACATCTTAGAAATCTCACTGTTTTGGATTCCTCTCTCCGCAAAAACCATGCTTATAAAAGATGAGCTTTCTCATACTAATCTCCAGTAATTATAAAATTGGAATGGGCTTTAAGGAAATTTAATCCAACTCCTCTATGTTAGATGAGAGGTAAGTGAGAAGTGATGTGCTCCAGGCCGTACAAAAAGTGGCTGGACTGGAGTGGGAATGCAGGTGTCTTGGACCTTGCTAATTCCCTGGTGGGTTAATTCACACTAGTAAGCTGAAAGCCAATGCTGGCACGTGTCAAGTCTCTAAAATGTTTTGCTGAAGTATGTAAAGCCATTGGATGAATTAATACGGCACATCTTAGAGCATCAATTCAACTACAATCATTATTGGAAAATAAGTACGGTGCTGAGTAAGCTATTGTCTCTCAGCTCCCCCAACCCTTCCATGTTCAGTGTGGTGGTTTTGGGACTGCTTCGTCATTTGCTCCCTTGTAGGCTCTGCCAAGGGGTAGTGCTGAGGGTGCCGGCCAGCCTGGGGGAGGAAGGAGGGCCCTACTTCTTCCATTTGTTTCCTATCACTGACTACCCATGAGGGTTCTTATCTTGGAGCATCAGACGTCCCAGTGGTGACGATTGCTTTCAGTTGCAGTTTTTTCCACGTGCCCAGAACCAGTCTCACTGGTCTCTTTGGCAGTGGCCACATGGGTGGTTCGTGTCCCCTCTTCAGGGACCTTGGTCTTCTATGTGGCTCTTTCCTCTGCTTTTAGGGTTTGACAATCCTAACCTCTTCCCTTTGTTCCCCATTTCTGGTATGTTAATTGTTTTCTCCATTATGATCTCTGTGAACCTCAGTGTCCCCTATTTGCATTTTTTAGGTCACCAATGCTTGGTTATCAACTTTTTATGTTAAATTTTCTGTTTCAATAATTGGTCTGATTTTTCAGACACTGACTAATACAAGTACTTCAATCAGTATTTACTGTTCTTTTAAAATAATTATAAAAATCTCTGGAGTGGAACACAAAATTTATTGACATTTAAAAGATGAAGCAGGGACTTCTTCAAAGGAATTTCACTTCTTTTCAGAAATTCCTTCCACATTCCCTTGTGGACATCTTCATTGTCTTCTGTTAGTGGGGACGTTTGAGAAGCATAGATTTAATGAATTATTCCCGAGGGCATATTAAAGCTAGGATGGGGAACTCCCAGCAACTAATGCCTTCATTTAAAGAGCTGGGGACCTGGCTGGTGTAGCTCAGTGGACTGAGTGTGGGCCTGCGAACCAAGGGGTCACTGGTTTGATTCCCAGTCAGGGCACATGCCTGGGTTGTGGGCCAGGTTCCCAGTTGGGGGCACTTGAGAGGCAACCACACATTGATGTTTCTCTCCCTCTCTCCTTCCCTTTCCCTGTGGGAATTAATAAATAAAATCTTTTAAAAAGAGAGATGGAGATGGCAGTTTGGTGGGGAGGGTAACTTTTAGCTATTCTCCACAAATTTTACTTAACAGCAAGCCAGATTGTGTCTTCGAGATTAAAAGTGTATGGCTTTAAATGATGCTATGCAAGCAATGATCAGAAAATGGCAATGGATTGGTTTCAGAAGCCCAGTTTTTCTGAGCTCTATAAAACTCTAATAGGAAGTTTCAGCTCAGGCTGTGTTGCCTACCCCATATGGACTGGGTAGCTCATGCATGAATCAGAGCTTTAACCAGCCCTTGGAGATGGTATAAGTCACAGCTTCTGATCTGAGCCAGAACTAAACTAGCAGCTGTGGTTTGTTCTGTTCACTGATCAGTGAAGGTTCTGTTTCACATTGGAATACTTGTGCATATGCTTGGCAAGCTGAGGAAGTCTTGTTTGCAACTCCCAGAGAAGACATAACCACGGAGTGTTGTCTTCCTTGAATAGGCTCCCAGTATTATTCTCGAAGTAAATAAGGCGAGAGAGCAAGAAGAGAGGACACTCATTCTTGAGAATGTTTCAAAGATTAGATTGTTTATAATGCAGTTTAGTATCAGGAGATAAATCAGTCTTGCATTTCTAAAGTTATAAACATAATGGGAACTAGATATAAGTGGGTGCTGAGCCTCTTTGTACTCCATAGAGAAAACCAGGGCATGGGTTACACTGTGGCTGAAAGTAAAGAAATCTCCAGTAGTAGTTGGGTAAGATAGTGGAATCGGTCAGAATCAATGAGGATGGATGCACAGGTAAGTTTGAGTCAGGCCCATGGAGGTAATGGAATCTAGATGTAGCTTCTATTGTTAAGTGAGTCAAGTTGAATTAATATGGATGACAAGATTGTGCTTATAGGAAAGGAACTCCTAAAAGGGAAACCTGAGCATCGTGTAGAAGGGAAGAACAACTTCATAGCTTTGCCTGATCAATGGTCAGAAGTTGAGAGCAGAGAGACTCAGCGATAGAATTATCTATATGAAATATCAAGCCTTTCCAAAATGAGCCGTGAGCTGTCTCCATGAGCCATGGACATGCAGAGTATGAACTCTGGAGTTCTAGAGCTGGGTTCCTAACATAGAGATATGTTAGGTATCTTCTCTAATTGGAGGTAATTCTTTGGACTCCATGGCTCATATTCTCTAAAATAACCAAGCCTAGAGGTAATTCACCTATCAACACAAACTTAGACATAACACAGAATAAATCCACTTACTGAATTATTGGGTTGGCTAAAAAGTCTGTTTAGTTTTTTCCATAAAAGACACAATTTTCATTTTCACTGATAACTTTATTGATTTGGATATTTTGAGTACATCAGGTATCTCCTACTGTTGGCTTCCAGTGGGTAGAGGCCAGGGGTGCTGCAAACATCTTCCAGTACATAAGACAGCCCTGCAGCAAAGAATTATTTGGCCAGAATGTCAATAGTACCAAGAAACTTCACAAACCACTTTTGACATGTTCAATCAGTCACAGCACCTTCTCCGTACACTGCACACATTTTTTTTTTTTGCATTTCAGTTACATTTTCACCTTTCTTGAAATAATAAAGCATAATACACAGAAAATGTTGCATATTTTCTTCCATCTTCAATATTAAAATGGCTGCACAAAAAATTGACTAATTTTGATAAGTTTTTAAAAAATGCATGCTGGTATGACAGCTGTCACAATGCAATCTAACATAATTGTTTTGAATGAAGTTAAAGACAACTGAGCCCTACTACAGCCATTGTATGGAAAATAACTAAATGAACTTTTTGGCCAACCCAATATATTTTTAGTAATAAAAGCTATTTCCCCTTAAAGTGTATATCAAGCTACATTACTTCCATGAGATGCTCCTGAGAAGTTCTTCAGTGAAGAAAGCTGTTAACCTTTTTATCCATCTTTTTTATTGGAACACACAGGTGTTTTTTTTTTTTTTTTTTTTTTCATATGGCATCTCTTAAGGTCCAGTGGAGCCCTGGCTGGTGTGGTTCAGTTGGTTGGAGCATTATCCTGCAACTGAAAGTTTGCGGGTTCAATCTCCAGTCAGGGCACACACCTAGGTTGCAGGTTTGATCCCCCATCTGGGCGTGAGCACGTGCGACCCTGGGTTGGGACACATATGACCCCCAGTCTGGATGCTGATCCCCTGTCCGGGTATGTGCGGGAGGTAATAAGTTGTTGCTTCTCTCTCATTGGATGTTTTTCTTTCTCTCCCTTCCTCTCTCTTTAAAAGCAACAAGAAAAAAATGTACTCGGGTAAGGATACAAAAAAAAATCCAGTGGAACTTGCATTTAGAAGATCACCCTGGAAGAGTTCCTAAAGTGTTCCCTCATATATAAAAACACGTACAAAAATTGGTGTCTTCTTTTAGGGTGTGGTATTTTGGAAAGTTTATTGGAGCTTATTCTTAGGTATCTTGATCTAAAAACAATGAGTGAGTGTGATAATTGTAAGGACTGTTTACTATTACTTTGATGTTCTTCTCTCCAGGCACATGGTAGGATTGGACTTTCCCAAACCCTTGAAGTTAGGTTGGCCATGTGACTTGATTTGGTCAATAAAATGTGGGCAGATGTCGCTGAGATCTAGTGCATCAAATACTCCATTCACTTCTTCCTGCCTTAACAGTTCCAGATGGTAGAGTCTTTGTCAGATTATTCTGTAGTGAAGGTGACATGGAGCAGAGCCTGCTTTGTTTCCTCACCAGGTAATACATAATGGGCATGCACATAAGAGAGAAACAATTATTTATTTTTTTCCAATCATGAAATTGTGGGATTGTTTCTTACCGTGGTGTAATTGAGCTTATTCTGATAGAAAATTTGCTACAAGGAGCAGGGTACTAATATAGCAAGAAAATTATGATTTGTTATTGGCATGAAGAACCAAGTTATAGGCAGTGAAAAAATTGATATAAAGTCTGGAAAGATGACAACTCACATAAGGCAGTGGCAAAGAATTTGGTTAACTGTTGCCCACAGTAATTTGGAAGGCCTAATGAATTTGTAGCTCTAGTGAGAGAGACAGGAGAACAAAATCTTAGTAATGTCTGTTGGTTTCTGTTGGCTGCATTTGCCAAGGTTTATAAAAGACAAAATCAGAAGAGAATTAGCTGGACTCCAAGTAGGAGTTGATGGGAAATTTGAGACTTTGAAATTTGGGAAAGGCTGACTGATTTTAGGTTCTAAACAACAGAAAATAAATTCGACAGAGCCTTATGGTGATAAAAAAATGTTAAATCTGAGTCTTGCATGTGACCTTTCTGCCTACTGTTAAAAACCATTCAACTGATTATATTTCCTTGGCTATCACACCCTTACTACCCTCTGCAAGGACTGAGGTGCATCAGAATAAAGATCCAAATAAGATGTCTTAAAGGTGGCTGTGTGTGTGACTGTGACAGATAGAATCAAATAGATAAGAGGTTAAGCTGTTGCAAGAGATGCACATCCAAAAGAATCACTAGGTTGAACTAAAAGAGACTGTAACTATGAAAGACATAAAATGACCCTTGGTCCCCAAAGATTTAGGGCAGGAAGCTAAGCTATGCAGCCCTCAAGCAAAGCATATTCCCTACATCAGAATGCCTACATCAGAATGTCAAAGAGCATAATGTAAAAAGAAGCCAGGGGCCTTGGAGGACTATGGAATGTATTTAGGAAATAATGTCCCCCACACCCAGGGTAGACCTCATGGTTTTTGTCTAGGGGATTCCAGAATTGCAAAGACCAGTGTCCACCAGACCTCCCATTTTCCTTCACCCTTGTAAACTGGATATTTATGGGATAGATAACTTTTCTTATTACTTTATAAATTTCCAGAGTAAGAGTAGCTACATCTAAACCCCATTTAGTCACTATGTGTCACCTATTATTATGGACAAATTGTGTCCCCCCAAATTCAAATGTTGAAGCCTTAACTTCCAATGAGACTATATTTAGAGATAGGCCCTTTAAAAAGGTAATTAAGGCTAAATGAGGTCAAAAGGGCGGGGCCCTGATCCAACAGGACTGGTCTCATAGAAAGAGGAAGAAACACCAGGAATGTACACAGAGAAAAGTCCATGTGAGAATACCACAAGAAGGTAGTATCTTATAAGCCAAGAAGAGAGGCCTTGAGAGACACCAATCTTGCCAACACCTTGACCTTGGATGCCCAGCCTCCAGAACTGTGTGAAATAAATTTCTGTTATTTAAGCTACCCAATCTGTATAATTTTTTGTGCCAGCCCAAGCAGATTAATGCAGCTCCTGATGAAGAGACTACTGTGCATCACCCAGAATTACTTGATCTATGATTGGATGGAACTTTTGTCTCTTTTGGGTAGGAAATAAGTTAATTTTGTTTAAGGGAAGAGGACTAAGCTGATTATTTGGCAACTAGGGAGAGTTAGATTCCAGTTATTATTAGGACTCTAGCTATTCACCAATATTCTGGCATGGTAGGATTGTACATCTGTGACCCTTGAAGATAGGCATGGTCATGTGACTCACTTGTCCCATGAAATGTGAGTGGAAGTGACAGGTATTTCCTTTAGGCAGAATCCCTTAGAGCTAATGCGCAATTGGCCATCTCCCCTTCCTTCTGCCATAGCATCCATGATGTTTCAGATGGTACGAGTGTCTGTCAAACGGTGTCCCTGAATGCAAATGACGTGGAGCCGGGTCCCAGCCAATCAACAATAATCATGAGCATGGGTGAGACATAATGTTTTTAGCCATTGAGATTTTCAGGACTGTTTATTATTGTGACATAATCTCATTTATATCGATTGATCTAATCAGCGATAAAAGTGGGCAAAATTTCCAAAATTCTCATAGAATTGGATTGTGTAATATGATCAATCGATTACATATATTGCAGTATGTCCTTTATTAGATGAGGAAGTAGGGCCGACATCAGAAGATGCCCATTAATCACTGAGTTGTCCTTTGTATTCAAAGGTGATGCTACTGCATCACTGTTGGAAGAATATGTTTTAAGTTAATTTGTCAGTAGTGGTAATGGATTCTCTGAAAACCATGCACGCTTCTCCACTCAGCTGTCTCTAGGAAGGCAAGGGTTACGTGTACTCATCGATTAGAAGAAGCCTGGGCCTCAAACCCACATCAGTTCTGTTCACTTGGTGCTGCAGCAAATGGGCCTGAACAGTTGACAGCAAGAAGGCAGAATCATCAATGAATCTTCAGATCATGATTAGCTTAAAAATGCACCACAAACCAGGGACAGGGACAGGCAACCCACAGATTATAAACAAGATACAGTGAGTTCTCACTTAATGTCATCAATAGACTGTTAGAACTGCCGTGAAATAATGTATATTAAATCAGTTTTACCATAGGCTAATTGCTATAAACAAGAGTTAAGTTCCCATGGCATCTTATTAATGTTATATCAAAATGATGTTGAATGAAAAAATGTTATTCAAGGGCCAGCTGTATAGTGGCCTGAGGAATTCCTGTTGTATGCCTTTGTGAATAGTGAGATTTCCAAGGAACTTTCACCACATGCAATTCCAATAACTCATTGATAAACTCTAAGAATATTGTCTGGTGCATTACTATAATAGGGAGTTCACACTAGCTTAAAATATCCTATAAAATAGAATGAATTATTGTCTGATTGTTGTATGGTTGGGTGTTTGTTCTCTGACAGTACTTCAGAAAGCATATTCTTGAGTATGTGTGTACATATCAGAGAGAGAGGGAGAGAGAGAGAGAGAGAGAGAGAAATCTTGAACTCTTGGAAGGAATTACATTGTCCCTTTCTTCTGGAAGCTGTCTTCTGCCACATTTTCTTAATCCGTCATTTTGTGTGGTGTGACCCTTCCTCCTCTGCCCAGAACTGATTGATGCAGCGGAACTCTTGACCCAAACTGGGCCCTTCCCCAGGATTTTTGACCAAGGGCCTAGAGAATTGAGCCAGTCTCAGGTGGCAGAAGTCATAAGAGACAAAGCTTGGAGTTGCGGACAGAGTTGTCTTGCCCCTCTGGAAGGTCTGTGGTGAGAGAAGGAAGAATAAAGCAGGTGTGTAGAGGGGAAAAGATGGACACAGGGAAAGAGGCTTGGCAGTGTTCAGTGGCCTAGCTTCACATGGTCCTGTCCTTGAGGATCCCAAGACAACCCGGTATCTTGTGTATTAGTGTCTGGTGGATGCCGTAAGAAAGTGCCGTAGTCTGGGTGGCCTGGAAGAACAGAAATTTATTACATTAAAGTTCTGGAGGCTAGAAGTCCAAGATCAAGGTGTTGTCAGGACTGAGTCCTTCTGAGGGCTCTGAGAGAGGGAATCTGTTTCATGCTCCTCTCCTTGCTTCTGGGGATGGTGGCAATTCCTTGACTTGGAGATGCATAACTCCGGTTTCTCTCTCTGGGATCACATGGTATTCTCCCCTGCCTTTTCTCATTGTCATCTCGCTGTGGGTCTCTTCTCTGTCTGTTCTCTTGTTATGACACCAGTCATTTTGGGTTAGGGATCTATCCCCCTAATGACATAATCTTAACTTGATCACATCCGCAAAGACCCTGTTTCCAAATAAGGTCACATTCACAGGTGCTGGGGACAGAACTCAATCCATAACACCTTGTCTTATATTTTCTTCCTTAAGCTTCTTGGAAGTAATTTCTCTCTCTTGCAATTTCACTTGGATAATCAGAGAAGATTCCTAAGGCAGAACTTGAGGTCTGAAGGCAGAGTGAGGATGAGGGAAGGGCCACTGAAATGAATTATAGAAGGATTAATCAGCGTCAGGAGGAAATACTTGATTAGGATCTGAGTTACAAGAATGGCTTAAAGGAGAGGTAAGTGCAGCTGCTTATACTATTCGCTCCACAGTAAGATGCAATTAGCACTGTTGGGACTCTTGCAAAGCTTTGGAAGGCACAGAAATTCAACATAAAATGGCTTAAGTCAAAAAAGAGAGATGGAATTACTGACATCTGACTGGGAAGATTGGAGACATTATATATAAAGCAGAATAAAACACAACCATTGGTCTTTATGTGGACATATCAGGAAGTACCAGGAAATTTCTCTTTATCATTGTCTAGAAATTAATGATAGCAGTGATAACATTTTAAAAGGGGTCACCCAAACGTATTTGAACATATTGGTGTATGGCCAATTTTTATGCTGATATGACACTGAAATAATTACCAAAATCATACATAATACAAGTAAACAGTAAAAGTAGCTTTACTGTTGTGAGTGCATAAACAGTTTATTCTTGTATTATTATTTATTAACTATTGGTTTATTTTCCATATGAACAACTGTATACCTACTTTTGCCCCACCCTGTATTGCAGGGGTCTAATGAAAGAAGAAGGAATTTTTGCTGGAATAGTTAGAAAAGGATTCATGGAGGAGTTAAAGTAGCAACTGTATTTGGTGAATTGTGACTTGAAGCTGGAATTTTGGGGGCTAATTATATTGAACCCCAGTTTCAGTAGTGTTACTGGAATTCAAGTAGTCACTATTCAACGGAGGGCATCCCTTCTCACACTTCTAATCTCTAGACAAGGGTGAGAATGGTGGCAAATGTAAAACATGTAGATTTTATTCTCAAGTAGTCAAGGTACCCCCTTTTCTTTATTCTTTTTTAACTAGAGTAAAGGTCAGAGGACAGTCAAATCAATCTCTAGAATTTATCAACCAACAGACAGTAGCCACATCAGCTAAATATATAAAGCACATGATTCTGAAATTTAAGTAATCCTATATTAGAATAACACAAACTTTTAAAAAATTTTTTAAAAATTAATTAATTTATTTTTATTCAGTTACAATTGTCTGCATTTTCTCCCCTTCCCTCCACCCCACCCTGAATAACACAAACTTTTGAATCTCAGTACATTTCTACTTCATCTTTTGGGGTATAAGGAGAGAGCTTTAGAATCTAAATGGGTATAGATGGATATAGGAAATTAATTTCCAAAAAGGCAAAATAGACATTATTCCAAAGTATGCTAACAGAAAAGTCAAGTTCCCTATTTCTTTTTATTTATTTATTTAGAACATAAATAATTTTCCTATTTCTTTATATTTTTCCTACTTTACAATATTTTTATAAGTAACATGGATGATTTCAATAATAAAAAGACAAAATAACCCTAAGAACCCTGAAACACCAATCAAAAGAACCTATGCACCCCAATGTTCATAGCAGCACAATTTACAATAGCCAAGTACTGGAAGCAACCTAAGTGTCCATCAGCAAATGAGTGGATCAAAAAACTATGGTACATTTACACAATGGAATTCCACGCAGCAGAGAGAAAGAAGGAGCTTATACCCTTTGCAACAGCATGAATGGAACTGGAGAGAATTATGCTAAGTGAAATAAGCCAGGCGGTGAGGGACAAATGCCATATGAACTCACCTTTAACTGGAATATAATCAACAAAAGAAAGAAGCAAACAAAATATAACCAGAGACGTTGAAGTTAAGAACAATCTAACAATAGCCAGAGGGGAGTGGGGAGGGGACAGTGGGGAGACGGGATTACAGGAACTACTATAAAGGACACATGGACAAAATCAAGGGGGAGGCTAGAGGTGGGGGAGGGTGGTGGGATCGGCTGGGGTGGGGTGGAGGGATGGGGAGAAAAGGCAGACAACTGTAATTGAATAACAATAAAAATTATTAAAAAAATAAGATTGAAATTAAAAAAAGACAAAATAAAGGCAAAAAGACAAAATAATTGATACCCGATACCAAATAATTGATAAACAATAACAAATAATTTTTTGTTGTTGCTGTTGGTTCCCACCCTCAAAATGAGAGTAGGGGTTCCCTCTCTCTCTCTTTTTTAAGTTAAATTTTTGGGGGTGACATTTGTTAATACAATTATATAGCTTTCAGGTGTAAAATTCTATATTACAAGTTCCTTATTTCTAATTTGTTTTAAATTTCAGAAGAAATAAAAAAAACAGAAAGAAAGAAGGAAAGAAAACACAGTGTCTTGTTTGTTCACACCTCTCTGGCATTTCATAATGATTATGGTATCTTATCAACTAATTAATAGTTTAAAAAATATATGTACATGATAGAATATGCAAGAATAAAGAGGGTACTTGGGTAATGTAGCTCTATCTCCCTTTATGGATTGTCTAATTTTTCTTCAGGAGAACCCATGGTCACTGTTTTTTTATATATAGACCTGATGATATTCTGTGCATTTCTTTATTATTCAAATGGTAACATACAATATAAACTAATTTGAATTTTCTCACCTTGAAAATCGGTCCATATGAATCCATGAAGTGCTTTTTTTAATGGGAAGTAGACCTCTACCATACAAATGTATTGTGATGGTTTTAATCATACACCATTGATTTACTTTTAGATTGTTTTCAATTTTTCCTATTAGAAACGATGAATTTTCTGGGGGATGGTATATATATGATTTCAAACATGTGTAAGAGTATCGATAGGATAAATTCCTCAAGGATATATGTGTCAGACAGGTTGGTAGGAAAACCGAAGGCAGTCTATGTAGTTCTGGTGTTAAAGGTTTAATAAAGGGAGTGAGGGCTTAACCATCCTTGGCAAATCTGGGGCAGCAAAGATCAGGGAAGAAGTAAATGGAGTCTCAGCCAGAAGCACCTGAGTGGGTGATTCTTACAAGCCCGCTAGAAAACTGCTGTACTTTCCAGGACTCTCAAAGCTCTCAGTAAGGCTCAATGTGCAGGGCATTGTGGGTGGCTCTCAGGAGCTTGCCAGGGGCATCAACCTGTCTCTCATCTTCCAGTGTGTCTGGCAAATAATGGAGGCTTCTTTCTGCACCTTGCCTGCAAGGCTCCTCTTTGGAGGAGTAACTCAATCAGTTGGGATGCGGCTTCTGGGGAATGGGGGTCCTTGCTTTTCTTCTGTGATGCAGAGACTTTAGAAGGGGGTGGTGGTGATGAAGAGTTGACAACAGACAATTCAGTGCAAACAACCTGCAGAGAAGTGCTGGGTCAATGGGTAAGTGAACTTTAAATTTTAATTCACTGCTGGCTAATCGCTGCTCAAAGAGGTTGTACCAATTTACATTCCCCAGCCAAGAGGATAAAGGTTGAGAATGCCTCTTTCCTTCCACTCTTGCTGACACCATGGACTACATAAAAATTTTATGTTTGCTAAACTAATAATGGAAAATAATATTCAATTGTAGTTTGTAATTTATATTTTTACGTGATGAGATTGGGTATTTTTTGTAGTTTTAAAAGCCATTTTCCCCCCATGACCTGTCTGTTTATATCCTTTGCCCATTTTACATTATGTGGCTGTACTTTTCTAACTGATTTATAGGGCCCTTTGTCATAGTGCTGCAAGCATATATCACCAGTACTGCTAATTTTTTTTTTTGCCATGCAGAACATTTAATACTCTTTACTCAGATGGAAAAAAATGTTTTTATTTATAGCTTTTGAATTTTGTGTCACGCATAATAAGGCCTTCCTTACTTTGAGAACATAAGGAATTTGTCTATGTTTCCTTCTACAATATTTTTAGATTTTTAAAAATTTACATCTTTGACATATTTGTAATTTTTGTGTGACGAGTGTGTTACGTATCCAACTTAATATTTTCTATATGAATTAAAGGGACACAGAGGGCTCTAGGTGAAACTACGTTCTTTCCAATGATTTTTAGAAGTTACAATTTCCAAATGTCCCACCCATAGATTCTAGTAGTCCCTTGTCCAGATGGGCAGGCAGAGGACTGGGCAAGACTTTCCTAGTAGGGGCAATGCTGGAGGCAAGAGTGAGCTTGGTGTGTTCACAGCAGGGAGTAGAGTAGGAGAAGAAATAAGGTTGGCCCTTATAAGGGGGTAGTCATACTATGGAAGCCCCTCAATACCAGGCCAAGGCAACCAGGAACAGGCCTGTGAATAGAGATCTGCAGTCTTTGGGTTTTGGGAAGTTTGGCCTGCTAAAGGATTAGAGAGGTCAGATGACAGAGCAGGGGAGCCTGAGTGGAGGTGACTGTTATAGCCACAGGTTGAGCCCAGCACTTGTTGGGCATATTTTAGGGTTGAGTGGGAGGCTGAGGGCCAGGGGCAAGTTTCAGGGCAGGACTCTGAGTAATATCCCTGGAGCCAAAATGGAGCATCCCCAGGTACTTGGACATGTTGTGTTTTGCTTCTGCTTCTGAGTTGACCCTTGAGAATTGATAGCAGAAAGAGTTTCTTTATTGGTTGTTTACAATGTGCCAGTCTGTGGGTGAGTTTTAAATGTACCATCTCATTTAATCCCCACCTGCTATCATGCTCATTTCATAGAATAGGAAATTGAGGCTTAACGGGATCTATCAACTCACTCAGGTCACAGGTATTAAAAATGGTAGAACTGGGCTGCAGAAGAGTCTTTCTGACTCCAGAACTGGGGCTCTTAGCCACTTTCAAGTTATATCTCTGTGACTCAGCATCAACAAAAGGTTTTCATTGCTACTGGTTATGACCAAAGGGCAAATATTTATGTTCATATATACATTGTGCCATTTTAAGTTGGAAATGTACCTAGCCATTGGGATGTACAAAGAAGTAATTGTGGATTACTGACCTTCATTCTAGTCTAAGTGGGTACCTGCTTACATGGTGTCTGCATTCCTTTAAAGGGAAATGATGGCTTTCATGAGAGAGGAGGTTTAAAGCTAGGGCTACAGTTTGTTCCTTTTTGCCTTGCATGTTCTCTGCAGGGCACATGAAGCAGAGATTTGATTATTCTTCTGGAATGTGGGAGGAGAAAAGGTGGCTACTTTTAGTAATGTTTATCCTTCACATTAATTGCTATTTCTGTGCAGTTATTTGATAAGAAAACCAAAGTCCTGGAATTGACCATATTTATTATAAAAGGGAGGGATCTCGGTCTCTAGGCACTTTCCTAGCAGGCTAGTACTCTCTCCTTCACTAGCAGTGGTCTTCTGTGGTCTGGAGTGAAGGCTGGCTACGGGGCCATGCCGCCTGGACTGTGGTACAGGGTCCTGTGATTCGAAGGGCACCGTGCTTGAATTTGAATAATGCTCTGCTCTCACTGTCTTAAAATTCTTCATAGTTTTTGAACACGGAAATTTGCATTTTCATTTTGCACTGGGCCCCCCAAATTAAGTAGTTCCTGCCCCGAAACAATGTGTCAAGAGACACTTGTAGAGACTTGGGATAGAATACTTCATTGTCCTCCAGTTCTGTGCTTGCATCTTAAGAGTCAGTGATGAAATATCGGAAGCCCAGGTGCAAGGAGCAAATTTGGATAAGGTTTTGTGTAGGTTGCCACCCTCCATCTCTCTACAGGCAGCTCTCTAACCTTTGTGCTCTCTTCCTTGCTATAACCATCCACAACCTGCAATTAAAGTGGCAGAGCTGTTATTGAGAGAAATGAGAGAGCCAAGCTTGCAACTGGGACCTTTGCTCCAAATGTGCAGTTGCTTATCCTCTGAGAATCTGTGAGCCTGTCTCCTTGAGGTCTTGGTATCTTGTAATGTATCACACCTGCTCATGAACATTGGAGGCATCCCCAAGTGGATCCTGTTTCTCTCGCCAGCCTGGCACTGACATAGCACTTGGGTGTGTGGGTTTTGAAATTGGCTCATATTAAATCATTTGCAGAAGTCCAGGAGATAAAATATAAAATAAACTCACACCTGTGGAAGCAGAAATGCCTTAACTGATGTACTGCCTTTCCTTCTATGTATCCTCCTTCCTTCCCCCAGGGTTCCATAGAGCAAAGTTTAAAAACTGGCCAAGATCCATGTATGGTCCTCCTGGTGTTCATCAAAATCAAAGCTTACTAAATCTGAAGCATTTCATCTCAGAGCAGTTGCACAAATCACAAAAGTGTGAAAAATTCTGTATGAACAAAGGTACCGCAGAATATTGTAGTAGTTCAGAGGCACTACTCGGTGCAGTTTTTGTTCCTTCTGTAAGAAATTATTGTTTCTTCTCCCTGTTCTGTCTTTCTTTACCTCTCAGATGTTACCTTTCCAAACTCTCAACCAGCTCTTTTTTCCCCCAACTTTTATTTCAACTTTCCACAAGGTCAGATCTCTCAGATGTTTGCTTTGGTAAAAGACTGAAATTTTGCAGACTTTTCCCCAAGCTTTATTGAGATGTGATTGACATGAAGCATTGCGTAAGTTTAAGGTGTACAGTGTCTTCTGTGTCAGAAAATGATTACCAGCACAGGGTTGATTAGCACCCCCATCTCCTCATATAAACACCTTTTTGGGGGGTGGGGATACTTAAGATTTATTCTTTTATCAACTTTGAAGTATATAATATCAACCATAGTGGATTATAGTCACCATGCTATGCATTAGACCCCCAGAACTTACTCATCTTATAACTGGAAATTTGTGTCCTTCAATCAACATCTCCCCATTTCCCCTGCTCCCAGATGGCAACCACCATTGTATTCTCTGTTTCTATGACTTTGGCTTCTTTACATGCCACATATAAGTGAGATCATATGGCATTTGTCCTTCTCTCTCTGACTTACTTCCCTTAGCATAATGCCTTTAAGGTCCGTCCATCCTTCATCTACCATGTTGTTGGAAATGGCAGGATTTCCTTTATTATGGATGAATAACATTCCACTATATACACTGTATATATTTTATATTAACCAATACAGAAAGAAAAATACTTTCAAGCCTCTACTAACCATGAAACTGTGTGTTTGTGTAGGTTGTTTCCATACTTTCGCTATTGTAAATACTGCTGCAGTAAAGATGGGAGTGCAGATGTCTCTTCAAGATACTAATTTCATTTCCTTTGGGTATATACCCACAAGTGGGATTGTTGAATCATATGGTAGATCTATTTTTAATTTTTTGAGGGAGATCCATACTGTTCTGCATAATGGCTATACCAGTTCATATTCTGACCAACAGTGCTCAAGGCTTCCCGTTTTCTCCACAGCCTCACCAATACTCATCTCTTGTCTTTTTGATAATAGCCATTCCTAACAGGTGTGAGGTGATATTATTGTGGTTTTGATTTTCCTTTCCTTGATGATTAGTGATATTGAGCATCTTTTTATGTATCTGTTGGCCATTTTTATGTCTTCTTTGGAAATATATCTATTTGAGTCCTCAGCTTATTTTTAAATTGAATTATTTGTGTGTTTTTTGCTATGGAATTGTATGAGTTCCCTATATATCTTGGATGTTAACCTCTTATCAGATAGATGGTTTGCAAATATTTTCTCCCAATTCAAGGTTGGCTTTGCATTATGGTAATTGTTTCTTTTGTTGTTCAGAAGCTTTTCAGTTTGATGTAATCTCACTTGTTTATTTTTGCTTTTGTTGCTTGTGCTTTTCCTGTCATAGGAAAAAACTATTGCCAAGACCAATATCACAGAGTTTTTCCCCCCCTATGTCTTCTTCTAGGTGTTTTACAGTCTCAGTTCTTAGGTTTAAATTTTCAGTCCATTGAGTTAATTTTTGTGAGTGATGTAAGATAAGTGCCCAGTTTTATCCTTCTGCATGGGGTTATCCAGTTTTCTCAACAGTATTTATTGAAGAGACTATTCTTTCCTTATTGGGTATTATTGGCTTCCTTGTCACATATGAGTTCACTGTGTATGTGTAGCTTTATTTCTGGGCTGTTGATTCTCTTCCTGTGATCCATGTGTATATGTTTTTGCCAGCGTGATACAGTTTTGATTGCTCTGGCTTTGTAATAAAGTTTGAAATTAGGAGGTGTGATGTCTTTGACTTTGTTCTTCTTTCTCAAAAATGCTTTTCTATTTTGGGCCTTTTGTGGTTCCAGACAAATTTTAGGATTGTTTTTCTTATATTTCTGTAAAAAATGACATTGGAGTTTTGATAGGGATTGTACTGAATTTGTGGATCACTTTGGGTAGTATAGATATTTTAACAATTTTAACTTTCAATCCATTAACACATTCCTATTCACATAAGAAGTTTACCAAACTTAAGTAAATAATCACTGTATGAGCCTTTCTTGAATATTTAATCACTTTTTGTGGTAGCGTGAATAATCCTTAAGTTGCTGTTGTCAAAACAATTGGCTATTGATAATTTCCATTTAACAGCCCAGATTTTAATTTTAGCAGACATTGTCTGTAATTGTATCCTCAGTGTTTATTTCAGAGTACTTACTCTATTTTTTAAAAAACTCAACTCATCCAGCCTTCCCTTATGGTTCACTGTCTCGAGACTTTCAGATCTGAGGTGTTGCTGTTCCTAGTATTTTACAGGGACAGCAGTCCCATGTAAAACTCCACACACTGCCCCCCCGCCCCGACCTTCCATGTTCATGCTAGATGTGTCACATTTCCCATCTATGACTTTTCACTTTCACAAACTGCCCTTTACTGCTGCAAGTTCCACATTGTAATGAGAGGTAGCACACTAAAATACCATTTCTGAGTGAGCTGCTAACTACTGGGCTGTAATTGTATTCAACATTGACAGTTCAGCTAAAACTTTAACTATTTTATTCAACTTGAGAGGTATTTTTGTAGCTGATTATTCCTCTTTGTGTCTTTACCTAGAGCTTTTATTTCACAGTTCTATTTTGTACCACATTAGATATTTTTCCATCTATTTGCACAAAGCTAGATAAAAATGTTAAGGACGTAAGAGTCATATGTTAAACCAGGAATAGTATGGAATCAGAAATGCTATACTGCATCATTTTACTTTTTTAAAAAATAGATTTATTGCTATGGGAAAGATTCAGCACAAGGATATCATGGCTAATACAGTTATACCAAAATTTCAAACACTTTAAATTATGAAGCCAAAAACATCTTTCATATACTGACTGGAAATGAAAAGGAAAATATGTTCAGATAAATGCCCTGAAGTAGAAAAATAAATAGCAGCCACACAGATGAGAGCTGTCGCGCTTGTTATGTGTGTTAGCCTGGATGTCCTCCTGCTGAGAGTGGTTTCATCACTTTAGCCCCTCCACCCTCAGTGGTTTTCCGAGTACGCTTTGACCCAAGGGAAGTTAGGAAACTATGTGTAGAGCAGGGAGAATTTTACTCCAGGGGGAGGTGGGTAGAAAAAAAAACAAAAACAAAAGTGGGAAATAACAGAAGCCAGAACATTATTACAAAACAATTGACCCACCCTTAAATGAATAGTAATAATTAATTTGCATTTTCAGTGGATTATAAGCCCTCATTACTGCTGGAACATTAAGGCACAATGATAGCTTGGCTAAGTGGTTGATTAGAAAAGCCACATATCTATGTAGGTATAGAAAGCTCTATAAAATATACATACACCTATTACTTGAGGGGGTTTTTTGGTGGGGGCAGATTTTGGAGGCTTTTCATTTTCTACTTCACCCACACTTTATTTAATTTTTAAAATTCATAATGAACATGTATCTTCCTATTATCAGAAGAAAACCAAATATATAAAGCATAGATTCAGGAAGTAAGATTTTGCATTTTATCCCTAGAGCTCACCTAGGGGTGAATTGCTCTCAGAATTCCCTGTGGAGTGTTTCAACATAAGCATTCCTGTCTCCCTGCTCCCACTTCCCCAGTTTCACTGCTTGAGTAGCTCAGGGCACGCCCGGAGCCAAACCTGGTCATGACAGCATTCTATAAGGGGTACTGTGCGGAAGGCCTCACCCCCTCTGCACCCCAGGGCATCATTTAAATTATGCACTCATTGGAGAAATCAGACAGCTCGCTAGATCTTGTAGCCATCTTTTTCCCATCTCTGATGGGTTGGCTCAGGGTAGACCGCACCAGGGGAGATGATGATGGTGCAGGAAACCAAAAGGGCCAGATCATCCCCCACTTTGACAGCCCTGTAGGATGAGACATCAGGAAAGCACAGGGTGTCTTGCTCTCCTGCATATAACCTAATCTCAGGAATATCTTTTGCACTGTTTGCTGTCTCAGTAGTATACTGAAGTGGACTGAATTAATGCTTTCAATTCTAGTCAGTCTTAATACACTGGCTAGACTTTGTGGTCTGGCTTAGCTCCCAAAACCATGCCCAAATCAATCTCCATGACTAGGGGGGTGGAATAATCTATTTGACTTTGGCCAGTCAAGCACAAACCTTGAATGGGGATGGAGCAGAGCTGAGTGGTGGAGGGGAGGTTTGTGAAGACTTTTGAGATTTTATACCTTGAATAAATGGAAATAATGCTGAGGGAAGAAATTAGGGGTATCTACTTCATTCATGGGTATTTTCTAGATTATATGTAACCTACAGATGGCTTAACCAAATACTTGCAGACTTCAGTGTTTTCATTTGTTTTTCCTAGAACTGGTAGAATTCTGATAGCTCTGCTTCACAGGTTGCATTTGGGTTATTCAATTAATAACAGAGCCACACTTTGTTGTAGGCACTGGGGATACAAATACGGGTAAGTCTGTATTAGTTATGGTAACACCAGCTGCTGTAACAAAAAGACCTCAGACTAGAGAAGCTACACATATCAAAGTTTTGTTTCATTTCTTTCTCAGGGGAGCCTTTCAGGTTGGTTAGTGGCTCTGCTCCGTGTGGTCATTCAGGGACTTTGGCTGACAGTGACTGCAGTTTCCAACATGTGGCTTTGAAGGCCACCCTAATCTTGGCACTCAAGGCACTGTAAAAGGGGGAATGAATATGGGGGGGCATGCAAGGTTTCAGGGGCCAGGCCTGGAAGTGACACTCGTTGCTTCTGTTCACCTTCCTCCTTCCAAAGTCCCTGTCTGCACTCTCAGGATGTGCTCAGTTTGGCTGGGAAAGATCAGCACATGAACCAAAGAGGAGGAATCGGTCACAAGCAATACTTTTTCTGCCTCACATCCTGTACTATACAATTCCAAATTGCCCCAACACTGTGAACTGCTCACAGGAAAAGAGCTCTAAGCTGGAAACACAATACCTCCTGTTATGTGGAGCAAAAGCATATTTAAACCTTTTTTTTCAATATTTCTTATTTATTTATTTTTAGAGAGAGGGGAAGGGAGGAAAAGAAACAGTGTGTGGGTTGCCTCTCATTTGCCCCCTACTGGGTACCTGGCCTACAACCCAGGTATCTGCCCTGACTGAGAACCAAACCAGCGACCCTTCGGTTTGCAGGCTGGTGCTCAATCCACTGAGCCACACCAACCAGGCATATTAAAAAAATTTTATTCCCCTATATCTGTTTCTAGTAAGCGATTTCTTGTTATTAGTGATGCTGTTAAATTTTATTGACTTCATTGCAGTTCCTGGTCATTCTCAATCTATTCCTTGGAGAAAAACAAATAAATACAAACATTTATTGAAGGTGTATAATCTGCCAGGTTTATATTTCCACCTCCTTGCCAATGTAATTACAACACACCTGTGAAGAGGGATTATTAGTGTCATTTTACAGACATGGACGTGGAGGCTCAGAGAACTTAGGAAACGTCATTAAGTTCGTGTATTAATAGAGACAGAGCTGCATGTTTGCTAGGGTCACACTAGTGGCTGAATAAGTATACTTGTAAATATCAGGGCTGAACACAGACTTTAGCTTCTCACTCATGGGATAGCCCAACTGGGGGTTCCAAGTTGGTGGGTGACTCTTTTGTCCCCAGGGTCCTTCCGTCTTGTGGATCTGCTAGTCTCTAGGGCCTTGGAGTACCTACTTGGCTTCTACCTAAGCTCATGCCTTTTATTATTCTGGAATCTTACCTTTTCCTATGAATATGCACAGATGTGCCCACATGTGGTGATTTTTATATTTTCCTATTGCCTTGGTACTGTGATATGGTGCTATGCTATTAACTGCATTTAAAAAGCAAAGTTTGTAAAACATAATGTTGGCAATTTTTGTTTCCCCATTTTACTTAAAAAAAAAAACAGAGAAGCAATGCATTTTCAGACTGTCACCTATTAGCTTTACATTTCTCTTTAGCGTTTTTTCGGTACAAAGGCATTTCCCGACAGTGTCTGTGTTTTAGCACCACTCCCCTTCTCATTTCCCACCTTGGGAGTTTGCGTCTGTCAGTGTTTGGCAGATGTCTGGCTCAGACCTTCTCCCAAGGAGACTGGATGCGTCTCCGCTCTCCCGTGTTACTGCACAGGCTGCTAATGGTTCCTTAAATGGGTTCACCAAAATTCAGCTCTCAAGGCACCCCTGGCCTTTTCAAGTTTGTCAGTTGCAGAGCTGATATTTCTAGCACTTCCTAAGGCTTTCTGAACCTTGATCCACATTCAGGTGCTTATCATGGAGATCCTAGATTGGTTAAAAAAAAAATTCTACCTAGTTCTAGGATCAAGACTTTGAAAAGAAATGTCTATAAGTTACTGTTATCATTTTTTTCTTAGTGACCCACTTTGGGGCCCAAGATGAGGGGCCTAGGATTAAACAGCCATGAAGGATGAGAGAACAAGAGGCCGAAAGGTTAAAGGTAATCACCATGTCACGAGTGGTTCCCCGCCACTTGGCTCTATCTCAGGACCAGCCATCACCATACTTGTCCTCCAGTTACCAGTCACTACTTTCAAGAAATATGCTATTTCCCTGGACATTCACGAACCTTGGCTGCTGACCTTTCCGCAGCACTGGAGGGGTGCTGGGACACACACTAGCCTCCACTGATCTAACTCACTCCCACCCTTACCACCCCCACCAGAGGCAGAAGTCAGAGGCAGCCTAGGGCCATGTCTTTCTTGGACACTGGCTGAGCTCAGGGGTTCAAGTCTACCCATCCCTCTGTCTTGGCTTGGTCTTGAGTGTTCCCCGAGACTAATGAGAGGCTGGCTGTTCCCACCTGGGAAGAGCTTGGCCAGGGGACTTACCTTGCAAGGGCTTAGTGTGAAGTAGGTCTCAGAAGACTGCCATTGCCCCAGGGATTCCAAAAGTTGAACTGCAGGGTTGCTGAGATTTGAACAAAAGATATTTGATGACATGGACGTGTGTGTGTGTGTGTGTGTGTGTGTGTGTGTGTGAAGCAACGCTTAGCCTCTCGGTTTTGTTTTTAGTTGTTCTATAGAATACTTATAGTTTTAAGTCATGGATAGAAAGATATCACTAACTGTAAAACACATTTTCAATTTAATAACAGTATTTTTGTATGTGGGGAGGAAAACAAAGTCCTATTTGAAATGTGCAATTTAACTGCAACACTCATTTCAAATTTTAGAAATGATAAAATGCGATGAAATGGTAAAATGCTTTAGCTGAAGGACATATATTACAAGAAAATCTTTTGTAATTTTCTGCTTTAGACTAGAGCAAGACCTGCTCCTTGGGCAGTTCGAAAAGCATTGTCCCCACCCCCCAGGTTGGCTATCCCTTTGCCGGCAGTGTTTTTGGGTCTGCAATTATAGGAGCAGGCAGAAGCCAGCCGCTCATGCAGGGCCATTCGTGGCTGTACTTTCTTGCTGTTGTCTGTTCTGCCCCCCACCTAGCCAGCACTGAAACCTGCTGCTAGCCAGTGGACCCCTAGGGAGTGGATTAGCAGGAAGATAAATTCCCCTGTCCCTGCCTACATTTGAATGCTATTGTGGAACTGAATAGAATACAGATCACCCCCAAATTGAATTCTGTGTACCTGCTCTGCTAAGTAGAAAATTGCATATCAGCTGACAGTTCCTAGACTCAGCTCTGTCTAGACACAAGACTTGCCCAGTTTTTAATGTCCTTGGTCATTCAGGCATATGAAACTCGTTTGGCACAATCATTTCAGGGCATTTTGTTTGGGGTAAGTTTTCACTGCCTGCTGTCAACTCCTCTCTGTGTGCTACCCTCGGCAACGTGGCATTTACCTTTGTTTCAGCAATCGGCACCCTGATTTGGAACAGCTTGGGTTTAGGGACTGGTTTTCCTCTTAGTAATGAGTGTTTCTCATTAGTAACAGCAAACTGTTGGAGCTCAGTAAATGTATGTTAAATACATGAGTGCAGGGCGAACCAGCTGGGATGGAAACTTCTAAAGAGCCTTCTTATGTGGCCTTAGCTCTGAAGAGGGCCCATTGTCCCTCTCCTTATGTGTATGGCATGTGGTTAAGATGTCACTAATGTCTGTTGGTGTTTTGATGATTATTTTCTCCTTGATGAGACTCCTTATTAGGCCCTTTGTTTCCTCTAAACACTAGTGAGTGCATGTGCCATAGGAGCTGGGGGAGGCTGGTGGTGCCACTGTAGCTGTGGCACTTCTCTTCAGCCTCCAGGCAGCTGCATGGTTCAGCAAAGCAGGGATAAAGATGCCCATCACAGAGGGAAAATACATGGACATTAGCATTCAATCCAGGATCAATGCCAACTGTTGGCAGAATGGGTGGCTCCAGGCAAGGGATTATTTGGGGATCATCAGGAAGACCAAAGGTGGTTTCCTCACTGGTCCAACAGCATAACCACTTTCACCAACAGTACTTCAGTCCATTGAGGCTGAAGCCTTTTGTTTTCAAGGGTCCTAAGTAAAATACAGCTCCATTTCAGGGACATGTGTGTAGGGAGGGCATAAACTGAGTGTCAAAGAAATTAAAACAAAAAAATCTAGCCCTGGCTGGGTGGCTCAGTTGGTTAGAGCATTGTGCTGATACACCAGGGTTGTGGGTTCTGTCCCTGGTCAGGGCAGGTATAAGAATGCATGAATAAGTGGAACAACAAATCGATGTTTCTCTCTCTCTCAAATCAATTTAAAAAAACACAAAACCTAAATTTTGTTCTAAGATGGCTTTACCAAGAAGACTATTATATATACTTTTTGGTCTGTAGACTTGTGGCAAGAGCCTGGGAGCAGGGTGGGATGGGAACTGAGCTATGTGACTGGCAAGGGACAGAACCCCAAATAAGAGGCCCCACCCTTTGATGTTCTCTCTGAGTCCCATGATTTAGTTGGGCAATTCTCACTGCTTCCTCCAGGGGTGGTGTTCCCTGGGGGGCTACACAATGGAAACTGGGGGGAGCATGTGACAATGTTCCAGCCATTGTCACAGTTTTGCTGTGACAATGGCTGGGGGCTCTGCTAGCATTTAATGTGCACAGCCAAGGAGCCCTGTGTAGGGCGGCACTGCCATCAAAGGATTGCTTTGTGTCTCGTCACTTTTCACATGAGGTGGACATTTCACATGGGTGAAAATACTGTTTTCCATGTGCACAGATATGATGTACCCTAAATTTTCCAGGAAGACAACCACCATGTAAATCATTTTACTTGGAACTTTACCAACGATTGGAAAGTCACTTATGGTGGTTCAATTACCCGTGTAGGCCACCTCTGTCCATCTGCCTCAGTGGCTGTCATGTTCCAGGGACAGCAGTAGGCATCTGGCTGCAGCGTTACATCCTCTAGTGTTGCGTTCTCTGAGCATCTCTATGTGGAACTATGAGGGGGACCCCTCAAAACTAGAATTATCTTCTAGAGGACAGGCCCCTTGTAGTACAGGCTTGCCCTGCTAGGTGAGTGTTCTAAGAACACACCTGTATCAGTGTACCAGCTGGTGTTGTTGTGAGAGGCTGCGGTCAGCTTCAGTGAATTTTTTTTTGAAGACTCTTTCAATGAGTTTGCCTATTTCATGATGGGTGATTTACATGCACACCTGTCCACACTGTGATGATTGTTCAGCAGTTTTTTACCAAAAAGGGCATGACCCTTGTGCCTTACTCTCCCTATTCACCATATCTCACCCCAAGTGACTTTTTTTTGTTATTTACCCAGTTGAGAAAAGTCCTCAAAAGGAAATGTTTTTATGATGTAGAAGAGGTGAAACAAAAAATAGCAGAAACACTAAAAGGAAGCAAAATCAACAAGCTCAAAAACTGTTTTGAGCAGTGGAAAAAATGTCATTATAGGTGTATTTCATGAAATGGAAAGTACTTTGAAGGCTACTGAAATTTAAATATGCAAGAATAGATACATAAGTTTTTATAAATAAATTCCAGTTTTTTGGGGTCCCCTTCTCGTATATGTGTGTTTTACTACAAATTTATTTCCCCCTTTTACTACAGTTAGGCATTGCAATGTGTGGATTATTTTTTAAATTATGTTTATGTTAGGAGATACATGTGTATCTTTTTTCATTTTACCACCTTAACCATTTTAAATTGTACAATACGTAGTGTTGAGTATACATTCACACTATAGTGAAGCAGATCTCCAGAACTTTTTCATCTTACCAATCTGAAACTCTATACCCATTAAACCGCTCCCCATTCCTACCTTACCTCAGACCCTGGCAATCACCATCCTACTTTCCATTTCTATGAATTCAACCACTTTACATATCTCATTCAAGTGGAATTGTACGGAATTTGTCTTTTTGTGAATGGCTTATTTCACTTATCATAATGTCTTTAAGGGCTACCCAAGTTGTAGCATATGACAGCATTTCTTCCCCTTTTTAGGTAGAATAATATTCCATTGTATCTATAGACCACATTTTGTTTATCCATCATCTGTTGGTGGACACTTGGGTTGTTTCCACCTGTTGGCTATTGTAAATAATACTGTAATGAACATGGGTGTGCAGGTATCTCTTAGAGACCCTGCTTCCAATTCCTTTGGATATATAGCCAGAGGTGGTTGGGGTTTGGGGGCTTTTACGTGTTGTGGACTTTTTGGCCATATAGGTTATGACAACACAAGCTAATGCCTTCATTTGGTGCATTAAAAAGATAGAACATTCTGGGATGATGGGAAGTGATTGAACTTTCTGTTGATGGGTGTAGAAACAAGCCTGGCTGACCTGATTGCCCCAGGACCTCAGTCTCACGGTGTACTTGGTGAAGTCCCTTTTTGCCTTAACCCTGCACTCATTCTGAAGTTTCCCCACCTCGTCTTTGGATGTCCTCTCTGTGCTTTCACGTGGAAACCTATTACTGGAACTGACATGGGATGCATTTTGTAGTTGATGTTTTCTTGATAATCTTAGGTATAGATCCCCCAAACAAATATTTCTTTAATGTGTCATGGACCAAATACATATATAAAAACCCATTGCAGTATTTCACTTGAGATTATTGTTCAGATAATGATGGATTCCATTTTTTTTTAGTAGTATTTATGGCTATTCAATTAAATAGCCACCAAATGACCGGGAACCCACTGCTATTTCCGAATGTGGTATCTTGGTGTCTGTAGCTCACCATATGTTTGAAGTATGACATAATCCGTATGGAACACATTCAATTTGTTGCTTCCCAACTTCAATAGAAGCAGTTAAGTATGTCGCTTTCTAGACAAATTGTTAATGAAAAGGTAGCTGAACAATCATTTTCTTGTAATATGCAATTCTGTCTCCTTAAATACAGGAACCTGACAGAGCCATTCAGCGGTTAGTACCTTCTCTATACAACTGAACTCTCTCTGACCCCCTGCAACCAACAACTGGAGCAAAAAGAGAGAAGGAGGGACAAGTCAGCTAAAAATAAATACTCACCTGTAATATATATAGTCCTGAAAGGTGAATGGAATGTATATTTTA
The DNA here is from genome assembly GCF_022682495.2 of Desmodus rotundus. NCBI lineage: Eukaryota > Metazoa > Chordata > Mammalia > Chiroptera > Phyllostomidae > Desmodus > Desmodus rotundus. The sequence continues at coordinate 184,331,312 of NC_071387.1, read as the reverse complement.
CATTATTGTTTTCAGGTAATGTGTGAACGATTACCTTCTACTGCCAGATCCATTTCTATTGATTTTAAAGTATTTCATGATGTTGGTACAATGTTTGGAAAATGGTAGGACTGTCGGAAAGACTCAAAATTTAGAGTTCTGAGCTTTCTTCTCTTCTAGCACGAGTCAATGCTGCTGAGTACGGCATGGATGCACAATGGACCCCTTCTTCCCAGAGAGATACAAAGGAAGAAACAGAAAGTGGGCCATGTGTCTAAGCAAGCATGTGCTTTTACTTTACTTTATTCATTTAAAACAATTTTTGCAAGAATTTCTTGACTAAAATTGAGCAAAAACAACCTTACATTCCATTTGAAATACAAATAAAATGTTCTAACGATGTCTCCAGGAAAAGCATAGGATAGCAGTGGCTGGTATTGAGTGTTTGCTCTGTGCCATTCCATACCTGGTCATCTGCGTACCTCCCCGATCAAGGGTGGTTGGTCCGTAACGATCATCCCCATTTGATAGATGCAGAAGCATGGGTTGGAGAGGTTAGTTAACTTGCCTAAAATCACCCAGAAATTTTATGGTAGAGCCAACTTGTACACTGAAGAAGGCGAACTCTGGAGTGAAGACACTTAATTCTTACACCATGCGGCATGACAGCTGCAGATTGCTTCATAGTAACACCTCATAATTCAGACTAATTTGGGGACATGGGGAGGAGCAATCTGAATGACAGAATGTTTGAAAAGAAATGCGATCTTACACCTCCAGGGAGCTGTGCATAGAATAAATTAAATAAGGGTTTTGAAATTAAGCAAAGCAATATTGAAGATACTTTACTAAAAAAGGAGAAAGTCTGGTTTTTATAATAATAAAATTTTATTTTTAAGGTCTTGCTTTCATGATTCTAGTCCACATTTTCTCAAAGTACAAATGTAAACTATTTACATATTGATTAATGAACATCTGCAGTGCAGACCACATAAGTGCCCTGGGAAGGCAGAATCTTGGAGAGTGTAAACTCCAGGCTCAGGTCTGGCTTAAAAGGCCAGCACCATTGCTTGGTACCTATTTGGCGCTGGACAAATTTCTTGATTCCCAAAGCCTCTGGTTCCCCATCTGTAAGATGAGTCTGAGGATGGTATCAGCTTCCTAGCGTTGAGTGCTAGGTGCACTCGGTGAGGATTAGTTGGACATGTAGGTATTCAGACCTTAGCACAGGATCTGGAGCATAGAAGGTGCTCAGCTGATGTGAACTGTCATCGCTGGTACACAGAAACGAGGACTCGGGGTCTACAGGGAGAGCAGGAGACAAAGTTGCAACAACTTCTGTAGTGAATTAAATGTGTGTGATAATCCAGAAGGAAGTGGGTCTGGAAAGGTGTAATGTGTTCTGATCCCAGAGAGCCTCATGGAGCATTTGCGTTCCATTCTTTTGGTATTAGGGAGCATGGAAGATTCTTGAGACTGGGAATGAGAGGGTAGGATTTAGAGAGTGTGATTTGGTGGGGAGAAAACAGAGACTTTATCAGGAGGGGAACAAAGGGAAAGGAGATAGCAAGAGAGATGCTCACTGTGCCTTGTCAGGTTTGCTCAGGTGGGAGGGCAGGATGGCCGTGACTTGGAGGCTGTGGCTCACCAGACACCAGCCTGTTTCCACTACATAGGAGACCCCTTAACTCATGGGGGCTGATTCCCTGCTTACCAGGTAACCTCTCCCCAATTTACTCATAGACAGAATACAATGGCCACTTTAGACAGGAAGTTCAGGCCACTGAACAATTGTGTTTCTCATTGTGAATTGGTGAGTCTGGGTCTAATTTTATATGTCATTGCTTTGTTAGCATGAGTCAGCATCCCAGCTCCACACCCTCTGACAGGCTGCACAGATCAACCTTCTGGGCTGCCCAGCCAGAGGCCAGCCCCAGACCACAGAGAAGCCATCAAGGTAAATGGCACCCGTGGACATTCCTGGTGGCCAAGCTGCTTTCCCTTAGATATACCCCATTGCATCCAGCATGCCTTTTCCCCCCAATCACTATGCCAACTACCAGTTATCCCTACTTCTCTGGCTTTTCTCCGGAATTCCCGATGCGTGTTTCCACTTGTTCTTTAGGTAATCCTCACGTTGATACATGTTCAGTTGAGCTTGGCCCACTCATACCTTGTCAATAAAACCAACCTCAGGTCCATCGTCCCTGCTTGTGACTGGCAGCAGCACCTCCTCTCTTCACTTGTGACCTTGTTTTTATCCTCTTTGGGGAAACCTGAGTTCTGTCAAGGCCCATGACCCCTGATGATTTCTTCTGGGTTCAGCCTTGACGCCGACTGTGCTTGACTTTCGTCGGCTTTTCCTCTGGGCATTCCTTAAGGTCTTTAGGCCAGTCTTCCCCTTTGGGGGTCTCAGCTTCGGGCTCCTTTGACAAGACTACTGCCCAATGTTATGTCCTTACCACTGCTTCCCTGGGACCCATGCCAACTCCATGCCTGCAGCCTAATTTTCTTTAGTTTGACTTTGGACCTCGCCACATGGATCTCCAAAAGTCATGTCAAAAGTTAAAACTATTTTGATATCCCCTAGTCTGTTTTTCCTTTGATCTCTTCTTCCTCTCATTCATTTGGACACCAAACCCTTGGTGAATTCTCTTATTAAATATCACTCAAAGCCATCCACTGATCTCTGCCCTCCCTGCCATTGTCTTCACTTTGAACTTGGGTTTTTGCCCAAGTACAGCAACAGCCCTTTAGTGAGTGCCCTTGCCTTTGTTCTCTCTTTTCTACCCTATCACAATCATTCCCCATACCGCCTCTTTATAAAGTACACCTGTTATTATCCCTTCTTGCTATACAAAGAAACAACATTCAGAACAGCAACAAACAACCAAGCAACAAAACCAATGCAACCTATGGTGGCCCTCACTTGCCTGTAGGATGGACTCCTGCTTGATGTTAAAGGATGTTCATCATCTTCCCTGCACTTTCCAGCCTCTTCCGCTGTCTTACACGTCAGCCACATCATCTGCCACCATGCCTCTATTTCCTGAGAAAGTTGTGCCTTTGGGTGTTTGTTTTGTTTTTAAATGTATCTCTCTGCTTTTACACCTTTGAGGATGACATTTCTTTGCTTGTTGAATTCATGTTCACAAAGGCTTTGTCCAAACGGGCTCTGTGTTTTCATGATGATTGGAAGACACCAATATTCACGTTGTGTTGTGCTCATTTGTCTTCCTGTCGGCCTACGGAGATCTGAGCTGCTGGAGGGCAGGGCCTGTGCACGTCTGTGTTTGCACTGGTTCTTGGCACTGCGCACAGCCCTGCAATCCTTTATGAGCATGACAGCGAGGAGGGGGATGGAAGGAGGGACAGAGTTAAGGCTTGGGAAAGCGAATGGGTGGCAGTACTGCATGGGCAAGGCCATTAAGAAACTTAAGGAACAAGCACAATCAATGAGTTGTAACAGCTCAGAACTTTGTGATTGATTTATGTGCCATGGAACTTTGCTCTATTGCCAACAATTTTTGGAAAAGCCACAGTCTTAATGCTTAAGCACATTACTGTAATTCAACTCTCCATAAAGTAGTCTTTAAATGTTGTTTTGAGGTTGGGAAGTGCATTGCACATCAGTGACATGCTTAACTGTACAGCTGCAGCAAACAGGAATCTAGACCTATCTGTATGCAAATATGATGCTTCAAGTTCATTATTGTTATTAGGAAATGGAAAAACATCTAGAGCAGAAATAACAGTATATTTCCTTCTGCCTATGCTGTATTTTTGTCAATGGGGCTTCTGAAGGATTGTGCATTTACTAACCCATTAGAATGAGCGATTTTATATTATAATGTAAAATTAAAGAAATTTAAGGATCTACCTAGGCGGTATACTTGTTTAAACCTATATTAATGTCTCTATTGGTTATGTTGGCTAAGGTAGTGGTATATTATTGGAAAAGAACATGTTCCAGCCATGTGTATACTTTCTAAATCTCAATGTATTTATTTTCTGACAAGCACAGAACTTATTTTCTCCTCTCCTATCAAGAATATGAGACATAGGTTCGACATAACTATTCTGAAATGCAAAGCATACCATCAATTCTTTATTATTTTAACCATCTCATTCCTATTTTTTCATTCACCCCTTTCCTTCTGATGTACACTCTTGGCTTCTCCCACATCTTATGTTTCAGCACATCAATTTCTTGTCCTCCTCAAGTGATATTTACAGGGATACCTACCAGGGCCTCCCCTAGGTTGTGCAGGACTATTGGTAAATATTCTTTTGTGAGGCTCCACCCATCTTAACAATTTGATTGAAACATTGTTATAAAATATATGGGTCCATTGAGGCATACTGATTTATCAGTGAAGATTTAGAATAATGGGTGCTGAAGAGATACTTATGTCCCTATTTGTTCTCCAATCAATGCAAGTGAGGTTCTTCTTTCTTTCCAGGTACCATCTCTTCCTGTTCAGGTTAGGAACCATCTATTCATCATTTTTATTGCCAAAGGCACCATTCCCCAATAATTCCACATCTCCTACCTTGTCATTCATAACACCATAGCTTTTTAGAACCTGTTTGTACTGAAACAACACAGCTCATCTTGCCTCTGCAGTTCCCCAGCCTGTTTACTGAAGACTGGTTACACTATTACTTATGACCATGCACCATCCATCCGTCCATCCACACTGGTTTCCAGGGTCTCTCTCAAAGGTGGTTACTATGCTTTCTCAGTAATGAGCACAAATGCAAGTCTGAACCAGAGAACGCAGTCAAATGTGAATGGTCATATGTTTCTGGTCATGCTGAATGTCGTGATTTTATAGCATATAGGTAGAACAGCACATTTTCCAATCATGTCTTGAACTGTGTAGATCCTCATCACCACCCTCTTATGATATGAACTTTCTCAACGTGAATCACACCTTCACACAGCATCACCCAGGGCTGGGGTGAGAACAGTGGCCAGCTGGTGCAGGGAGTATCCATTCCTCATCCTGTGGGGCTTAAGTCTGACCCAGGAGAACACAACTATGAACTATTTCCACTGTATTTACTGTTACTTCTGTAAAAATGTCCATTTGTAGGTTTGTAGACAGCCTTCTTGAGTGATTCCACAGACAATTCATTAAGTATTCTCAGATAACTGGGAACCTTGACAAATTCTGAGTTGCCCAAGAGTCCTCTTCTCTGCCGGCCTGAATCACTCCCATCCCCCAATAGCAGAGGCTCAGGTGCACACAGTCTCTGCGTGAGGGATACTCTGTTCCAACCTGGCACTTCCTGTGACTATTTTTTTAAAATCACCGTACAGGTTTTTCCTCCCAGCAATTCCGAATTTGTGGACGCCCAGTGACCTATTTACAGACATGTAAACTAGTTTACAATGTGATTTAAACCCCAGGCCTGAGGGCATGTTCTGGGAAAGAGTTGGGTGAGGATGTCTTTCTGTCTGGTTTATGGCTTCCCTTACCCAGCAGCACTGCCTCTGCCCTTGGCCTTGCTGAGATTTTATAACCAGCACTCCTTTTGGGGCAGGCAGAGTGCCCTTGAGAGTCATCATAGAAAGGAAGGCAGCCCCGCTTTCTGGGTGTGCTGGATCTTTTCTGCTTGCCTGGATATAACAGTCATAAGCAAGACTCCGGTAAATAAATAGTCCAGTTCCCCCCGAAATTGCCTATGCTGGAATTTGTGCCTTTAAAAAAAACATGAATAATGATTGGGACAGAGCATTCTTTTATTTGAACCCAGATGATCTTAACTCAGATAGTAGACATGTGAGAAAGCCCAGTTAAGTGTATTCTCTGGGTTATAAATTCCTTTTCTCTCTAATGCCCCTGCCTTATCTGGAGATCCTCTTGGCTGAGCTTTCTTCTTTCATTTCTGTCTTCTTTATTCACTGTGTCCCTTCTTTTCTCAGATTTTACTAGCTCAGCAGCTGCAGCTGAATTGAGCCAAGAATATTTGGTCTGGGTAACAAAGAGACATGCAAGCTTTGCCTCTGTGGTCCTGCTCTCTCCAAGCACACTGGTCCCCTTATGTAACTCTGTCCTTTTCAGAATCAACTGTGCCACAGCTTGGTTTAAAAAAAAAAAGCAGTGGATGACAAAACAATTTCAAATGACAGGGTTTGTTCAGCTTTCGTTTGCTGCCCTTAAAACTGAGCACCTTACACAGCTCGCCCTCATTGTGTGTTCTTTGGCTGTGTCTTCAGGATACTTTAAAACTTATTATTATTTTTCAACAAGAAAACAGCATGACCAGATGAATTTTAAAATAGTGAGTTCACTTGAAATACCTTATCGACTAAGAAGTATTGTTGTTGGGGCCAGAAGTAATGGTGGTTCTGGCAAAATTACAAGGTAACTGGTCACTCACACAGCTCGCAACTCACGCTGGAAAGAAACATGATATGTGCCCTTTGGGGAGAGTTACGGAATTTTTCGTATAACCTAAATCTACCCTGGAAATTGTAATTGAACTTGAAAACACCTGAGGCTGTGGTTTCAGCTGTGCAGAGGAGTAAATAGAAGTCAAGTTCTGGGAATACAGGGTCAAGAGGAAACGGGAGAAAGCAGGGTAAAGAGATGACAGAGATAAGCCCACATCTTTCAGTTGTGATGATATAAAAATGAAATAAAATCAGACTGGAACAAAATAACTCTGAAAGTTTAAAAATTAATTTAAAAAGATAATGTAGCAATATTCATACAGATAAATTAGAACTCAAGATGAAAAGTATTAAGAAGGGCAGAGACAGACACTTCATGTTAATAAAAGTGAAAATGCACTAAGGAGATACAGCTTTGAAAATGTGTTCACCTAATACCACATGTTTGAAATCTTTACAGCAAAATTTCTTTGAATTATAAGGAGAAATTGAGAAGCCCAGAACTGAAGCGATTTTAACACACCCTAGCTCTAGCGGGCTGAATGGTGGCCCTAAGCATATGTTCATGTGCTGATTCTCAGAACCTCTAAGATTACCTTATTTGGAAAAAGATGTAATTAAGTTAGGAATCTGGAGATGAGGTCATCCTGGACTCTCCAGGTGGTCCCTAAATGCCCTTATTCTCTGTCACAAGTATCCTTATGACAGAGAAGTAGAGGAGACACACACGGAGCAGAGGGTGATAGGAAGACTGAGAGAGACTGGAGTGATGTGGTCTTGAGCCAAGGAAAGGGGCAGCCAGCAGGAGCTAGAAGGGGCGTCTCTCCTGGGGTCTCAGGAAGCAGTGTGGACCCGCGGACACTTTGATTTCGGACTATTGGCCTCCAGAACTGTGAGAGAATAACTGCCTGTTGTCTTAAGCCACTAAGTTTGTGGTGATTTGTTATGACAGCCACAGGAAATGAGTACAGGTCTCAAAAAGGACAGATCAAAGGAAAGAATAATAAAAACACCAGAGATTTGAAGAAGCTAACTAAATCCAACAGAGTATAGTCATTCTTTTTAAATACATAAGAAAATTTATAAAAATTAAGCATGTCCCAGGCAACAAAGAAATATCTGTAGTTTCCCAAAGTTGAAGTCATTGAGTCCTTACTCTTTGGGTGCAATGCAGTAAAAATAGTGCTTGCCAACAAAAAGATGGGCAGAATGTCCCTCTTACGGACACACCCTCTTATTTTGCCATCGTGTGTGGTCTCCCTTATCACAAGAGTAATAAACAAAACGTGTCCAATGACAAGGGCATTTCTGGTGGCCATTGGTTGGGGGGCATTGATATTACACATAGGTAAAATGTATGAAAATAGAAACTAAAAATGAGCTATAGATAAAATATGCAATATTTTAAAATAACTTATTTCTGTTTATTTATAATGGTACTGTATTAAACTTTTCTATACCATTTATTTTTGTTGTCATTAAAATATATGATGAAATTTTAATGATATCAATGTGATCAAATATGTTTTACTAAAAAATCTTATTACTCTATTGTGATGTACTTATCTGAAGTCTTGATTCTAAGTTTAGCTTATTTCCATGCGGGTCTTAGCTGAGAGTGAGATTTCACACGTGTAAGCACATCCAAGTGGCTGTGCTTCCTAAACCATGAAACTCATTTTTTTGACAGTGAAATTTAAAAAAAATCTATTTTGTCTTATGGTATTTTTTAATTACCATTTATTTGCCCTGTACCCTCTTCTACCTGCACTCACCCCACCCCTGCACTCACCACACAACAGTGCAAATTTTTACTGAACTTCGTCTATGTAACCATTTCAGTGCAACTTTTTTTAAAAAGTGAAAAATTACAAATTCAGTGAAAATGAAAAAGTTGTGGATTCATACTTAAAAATTCCATTAATACATTTCTAGGAAAAAGCTTATGTGTACATGCCAGGTTTTTTTTTTTTGTAGTGGCAAATATTAACATAAGAATTTCTGTTCTTAAGCCTAACTTCTGCAAATTTGTCATTGACTTTAAAAAATTTGTATCTTGGTATATTTATTTTCCATACATAATATAGCCAGCTTTGTTGATCTGTTTTCATTTGTAGGTGAAGAACACCTTTTATCGTTTCATCATACGAGGAAGGGAAAGTCGTGTTTCAGATGTTAGTGGAGATTTGACAAAGATTCATAAAAACCCCATTTTATGATAAATTCCAGAAACTAAGCTTATGTCTTTGATGGAACTCATGTTTAAAATTCCATCCACCAGTTATATAATTTAAAATATATGGAATAAAAATCCATCGAAAATATTCATTTTAAAATCTTTTAAACTGATTAGAGAATTCTGTTTTAAGTGTGCAGACTGAGAGTTTAATAGATAACATCTTAGCTTGTTTTGGGCATCAAAGTCATGTAATAATGGAAACATTTCCATTTATCTGTATTCAGAAGCTCTCTGCATAACATAACTCTCTTTTATACTCACATTAAAATGTTACTTTTACTTTGAAGGGACAGATGGAGGTGCCTGTTTTTTCAAACGTATTTGTATGATAACTCACTACTTGTCTTAAAAAAAGTCAAGCCAATTTGGAAAACATTGTTTTGGTGCAAGTAAAGTATAAGTAACCTCTTTATATTTGACAGCAGTTATAAGTATCTTGCCTTCACTGACAAATCTCTGTGAGGTAACAAAAGGTGTCTCTGGTCCCTTATTTCATTTCACGTTCTGCTACGTAAAGGAATATAATCTGCACATCTCAGTAACTGGGCAGGTGTAACTGGAATACACCACTGGTCCTGACATGGGGGTGCCACCGTGACCTCCCTATGGAGGCCACTGCCCCTCACTGCAGGTGACCTAGTGATTGGTCACCACATGGACCCGTGGGTGCCCCAGCATTCATCTGTATTTCAGACATTGGTTGTGTGGCCTTGAGCAAGTCACTCACTCTCTGGCCTCGGTTCTGTGAAATGGGGACAGTCACTGCCACAGTGCCTCATGGGGCTGCTGCATAGGTGAAGTAGAGCCGGTAAGGATCCAAGGCACCCCGACTGTTAGGCTTTCATGGCTGCTTAGAGACAAGAGAATATAATTACAGTAGGAGAGACAGTACAGAGAGCAGGGAGCACAGAGGCAGCAAAATCAACACTGGGCTGGGTGATGGGGGCCCTTTTGCCCCTTGGGGAATGTGGCATTTGACTGGGTTCTAAAGGGTGGGTTTGATTTAGTGGATGGGAATTGAGGAGAAGTGCCTTCCTGGTGGTGGAAGCAGTCTATGAAGGAATCAAGGTGGAGAATTTGGCTGCCCTTGACATTAGGGAGGCTGTCTGGATTGGAGGTGATTACAGGGTTGGGGAAGGTCATGGTCTCTCAACATAGGCTGGGATCACCCAAGGGGTCATAGTCCCCATGAGCATACGCCTGGCCCTTCCCCTCCTCCCACAGCATCCTTGCGCCTCATACATTCTGCTCAGTTGGGCTTAAGTCACTTCCTCCTTCCCCTTGCACCTGCCTTTTGGCTGTGCCCTTCAACTTGTCTGATTTGTTCTAGAAGGACTTAGCAGACTTGGTTACTTAGAAAGGGATGCTGAGTGATGATCTTTAAATTATTAATGATTTCAGCATTTTGTAATTAAAATGCTCATTTTCTGCATGAATTTTAAGCACATATATATCACAAATACAGACAGAATCTATTTTAATGAATAACATTAAAACACTCAGTTCTTAGTAATGAGGTTATTTCCATGTCTTGGCTAATAGTCCATATTTGATTCATTCATTTATTTATCCATTTACTCACAAAATATTTTTGCTCTCCTACTATGGGTAAAGTATTAATATGGATTTGCAAATTTAGCTTGCATAGATTACAGTGAAAAAATTACTTGTGCCTGAGTGGCACATAATTGCTCTTATGGGCCATGCCCTTTTGACTAGGTGCATCACGGTAATGCTCCATTTGAGCACCTGCATGCTGCTAAACAGTGCTGGCTACTAAGGAGAATGCTCTGGCGTGAAGGGGGATGTTTCCCAGGGCATGGCCAGGAGAGGCAAAGGGAGCAGTGAACTACTTTGTATAATCAAATCACAAGGATTTTGAGGTTTCTGAATCCATGAGGATGGAAGAGAGGATTTGGGATGCGCAATGAGGTCTTATGACGGTTTGTAATTTCAAAGATGGGTCCCCATAACATCTCCCATCAAACAGGCTCTTTTAACAAGAGGTAGAGTCTATGTCCTCTTCTACCTCCTTCCTTTCTCCCGCCTCCTACCTCCCTTTTTTCTTCCCTCCCGTTCTTTCATTCCTCCTTCCTTACATCTCTCTCTCCTTTTGTATATTAAATAAGGATTTCATGCATAGGATTAGAAAACCAAACAGAAAAGTAACAGCTCTTGCTCTGCCCTACTCACCCCAGTTCAGTTCTTCCAACAAAACTGCTTTCAGTTCTTTCTGTGTTTCAATCTTTTGGTGCTTAGGGCTTAGTCCCTAAACAAAGCACTTTCTGGGCTCTGTCTTCATTTGTCAACTCGCAACACCACCTATTGGCTTCCTGCTGAGAGAGACAAGGATTCAGACCTGCACCCTCACCCTCCTCCCCTTCACTACATCCCTTATTTAGTTCCACTTTTGTTTAACTGTGGAACTCTAAATAATATATTTAAACATCTAGCTCTTGTTACATCAGCTGGAGAAACCCACACACTTTGTCTCCCTCCTTTTCTTTCTCTTTCTCACCACAGATGTTTCATTATCGGGATTCAAAAGGAAGATTGAAACAGTTTATGCAGACTCCTCTGTGAGGGCTGCTCTGAATTGTCACTCTTCCAGCTAACAGTTGCGATGGAGGGGCCACTGGCTGCCAGATGCCAGGCAGCCTCTGATTTCCTGCGGTCTCTCCCCAGCTCGGTATTTTGGGGCCTGCTGAATAGGGTAGCTCCTTTTCAGCGGACCCTTTCCAGCTGTGGTGTGTCCTGTGCCTGTGACTCCCAGAGGGCTCCGTCTGACCCCTGCTCCACCTGCACTTACTCTCCCGGAGCGCCACCCAGCTGTTGCCAGGGATTGTGCCCCTCCATGGTCCTTGGTGGCAGACTGTTTCCTAGTCCCTGCATCTTCTGCCTTTCTTTATTTGCCTCCTCCTTTTGCTACAGCCCATCCTCGGGCAGTTTTCTAAGAAAGGGTGCACGGGAGAGAAGTTTTGTCATTTGTTTTCTGGTGCCGCTTTAACAGATCACCGCAAGATCCGCAGTTTAAAGCCACACCCATTTACTGCCTCACAGGTCTGGAGGGTAGTCCAAAATTAAGGCGTTAAAAGGTCTGCTTCCTTACTGGAGGCTCTGGGATGAACCCTCTTCTGGGCTCATTCCAGCTGTCAGCAGAATTTAGTTCAATGAGGGTGCAGGACTGAGGTACCTGTTTCCGTGGTGGCCTTGGGCTGGGGGAGGGGTGTGGTTTTCTCAGCCCCTACAAGGAGATAAAATAGAATTTCCTACTTCCAAGTGGAAAACATGAAAGCTCGGAGTAAGTGACTGGTCCAAGGTCACCTAGCCTGATTTGATGTGGGATGAGGTTGCTGCTACCTTGCTTGATTGGGCTGGGTCTCCATAAGCTTCTTGAAGCCACCCACATTCCCTGCTCCTGACCCTCTTTTTCCATCTTCAAGGCCAGCAGGGGCTGGTCGAGTCTGTCCCACACTTTGAATTCTGACTCCCTTCTGCCTTCCCACTCAAGAAAGTCCTCTGCTTTTAAGGGCCCATGTGATCAGACTGGGCCCACCTGGAAAATCTTCAGCTTCAAGTACTCTGACCTTAACCTTATCAGCAAAGTCCCTTTTGCCATGTGAGGTACATGTGCACAGGTTCCAAGAATCCGAGCGTGAACATCTTTAGGGGACATTATTCTGCCTACCACATTCTGCATGTCTAAAGAGATGTGCAATTTTGCCTTTACACCGGTGTTTGGCTATGCAATTCTAACACGAGAATCATTTTCTCTCTGCCTCTGAAGGCTGCTCTGGTCTTTGAATACTCATGTTTCGCAGAGGCAGGAGGTGCAGAAGTTGATTGACTCCCATATCATTTGGGCTTCCGTAGAAGGTCAGACCCAGGCTTGGGTGCAGTGGTCCATTTGCAGGTAGTCCCGGAGACAGTGAGGGCTAAGGAAGGGAGGTGGGAATCAGGGAAGCCAGTTAGTGAGCGGTCACCCCCATGGGCAGATGGAGCTGGTCCCACTGGGGCTCCCTGGGGGACCATGTATTTTTCCCCCTGGGAGCCATGTTGGCATGTGTCACCTGTTATCCTCCCTGTTGGGGGCGGGTCACGTGAGCAGTGTTCCCTGTGTTCAGGGTGAGCTCTCCAGTAGCAGGAGCAAGGCCTGGGGTTAAGCACATACACATTCGGTCAGGCTGAGATTCTGCATTTCTTTCTTTCCTTTTTTAAAACAATTTTATTGTTGTTCAAGTACAGTTTTTTGCCTTTTCTCCCCATCTCTCCCCCAAACCCCAGCCATTCCTACCTCTGTCCCCTGCTTCCACCCCCACTTGGTTATGTCCGTGTGTCCTTTACAGTTCTTCCTGAAAACCCTTCACCCTTTCTCCCCCATTACCTTCTCCCAGCCTCCCTCTGGTTACTGTGGATTCTGCATTTCCAACAAGCTCCGAGGAGATGCAGCCATTGAATCTCTTCTGAGGACCACCCTTTGAACAGCAAAGCCCTAGAAAACACGAAAACAAATCATTGGCAACCTCACATCACTGTGAGTAGAGCAAGATGCAGCGGAGCCTTGAGGTTTGATGGTCTTTTCAACTTTCTCTTTGCTTCTTTCAGCATCCCTGACTTCCAACTCTCACGTCGATAATGTCTCACAATAAGAAGCCCCGTGTGGCATCTTATTATGTGTCTGCCTTACCTGTTCATGCCCCTCTGGGACCAGGCTCACATTTGCCAGGGAGGTGTCAGATATGCCCATCCTGGGTTAGGTGCCCACTGCGCATCAGTCACCATAGAAAGGAGGTGGGGTATGTAGGCAATTGACATTCCTCTTGAAAACACGTGGTTGGAGTGAGGGACAAACAGTTTCTGGAGTCACAGAAGAACTTTCTCAGCAGAAGCAGGAAGGAGTGATGGGAAGAGTGTCTATCAGATGGGGTGTGTGTCTAACTGTAGCTCCAGGCCCCAGACAGCCTCAGGCAGGGGAGTTTTCTTAGGGCACTACTACAAGGGGGAGAGGAGGAAAACTGACTGCAGATTGGGAGTGACCCAAGCTTTGGCAAAGCACATAACAGTACTTCTGTTTTCTATAAAATTGACAGTAATTTCCTTGGCTTAAGTTAGACTCTGGCAGTGCTTTATAATCTTTACCGCCTCCTGGCAGGTGCAGGAAAGGGCAGCGTTGGTTCAGACACCGGGGCAAATGGAGGTGCTGCCCATGGCCAGGGTGTGAAGGGTCTGGTCTCTGGATGTTCTGGGCCTGAGGAGATGAAACAACTACCTGTCACCCATTGCCAAATGCCACTAGGCTGGCACCCTGCTTGGGAAGCTCTCTTCTCAAGGGCTGTTCTAGGTTCAAAATCATTATCTTCATTAAGAAAATCTCCACCCTGATATCAAACACTGCCTATTAGCAAGGCAGTAATGTATGTAGCCAAAATCATAAGGAAAGTGATAAGTAAGGAAAAGGTATGATAAGTATGCTACGTAAGGCAGAAGACGTATGACAAGTGTGATAAGTAAGACAGTAATGTATGCAGTCAGAGTCATAAGAAAAATGATGAGCAGCTTCACCATACAAAGAAGTATGATGACTACATACAACTCTTGTTAAAATTTTAGATTCATCATGGGTCCAAACACACATACCCTAGTGCTTTAATTTCCATTAAGTCTGCTTCATCTCAGCAAAAGTTAAACTACAATGCAGGGAGCCTCCTCCTTACTTCTGCCACTTACTGCATCTAAATGGCTTATTAAATGGAGAATGTTGCCTGTGCTCCACCCACCACAGAGGAGGAGATGATTCCCGTGGTTAGATGTGATATCTATTCATTGGTTTATAGATCCAGGACACCACAGAGAGTTCCACGAAACCACGTGGTACGGGAGGCCTGGAGTTTTATAGTAAATCAGAACCAGCTGGAAAAGGTTTCAAAGTGCCCCCGGACTGACGTCAATGCTTCAGAGAACACTTCTTTGCAAAGCACATATAGGTCTTGTAAGTGATCCCTTTTGTTTTAGTGGAGGTAGAGCTAAAAAGGATGAGTGTTCAGGTGCTAGCATCTTGTACCCCCATGTCTACAGAGTAAAATTTGTTCCCATTACGGGAGCAGGATAGGCTTTGGTCTTTGCAAGCTCTGGGTGAAAGTAGCTTTTCAGGGCAATGGAGGAACCAATGAAAAGTCACTATCTGTCAAAACTGCTGATCATCCCAAACCAAAGAGCAGGAATTGTCAGCTGCTAGTCAATGGAATGGTAGCCACAGGGTGAATGGAGTGAATAAATTACTAAGACTTGGGGAAAGGCTACAAAGCTTGAAATAAAAGGCAAAGCTTAAAAGTAAGAGGAAACTCCTTGCCCTCATCTCCTAATGTCCCCAGCCTTAAGAAGAGTAGCTGCAACATAGTGAGAGCTCAAGAAATATTTGCTGAAGGCGTAAATGAATGAACCCGAGTGTTCCTCTTTACCCTTTGTCCATGTCCTGGAAAAACATCCCCCCAAACAGAGAATAAAATCTAACTAGAGTCAAATTCAAGAACAAAATTGAACGTTAGAAATGTGAAACACTTTAAAATTGAGAAAAAGACAATGTGTAAAACAAAAGTAGTTTAAAAACTGCTTGATGAGGTAATGGAATGATCACCAGGTTGGAATGATGTAGTTCTCCACTACATCGTTCTAGACGGGATGTATGCCTCCACGAGGTGCTTTAAATTGGTAGAGAAGGGAAAGAATATTCAGTGAATGGAGTGGAAACAATTGGTACAGTAATAGGAAAAAATGTCATTGTGGGATGTCAGGTCATACCATACAAGTAAATAAAGTCCAGTTGTATTAAAAAGTTAAATGAAAAAGTGAGAAAAGTGGTGAGCTATAAGAAAATAGAATTGTGTACTTACTGAGTTCCTGGTGGGAGAACATTTTTGTTCAAACTTTTTTTGGATTAGTGAGGAAATTATATTTATAAGAAAAATTGAAAAATACACAGGCACTACACAGACCAGGCCCCCCCAATTCAGTGCCCCTCTCCTGCCCCCAGGGGAGCCACTGGTAGCTCCCCTTCCAGATTCTTTTGCTGTAAAAGGTATCACACCTTATAAATTACCCTGAGACTTGTAGCTCTCATTCAGCATTGTGCATGGGAGAGCTATCCATTTTAGTACACATTGATACATTGCTCTTCTTTTTTTTTTTTTTAGCTGCTCAGTGCAGGTTATGAAGACAAATAGGGCAGTATACCTTGAAAATCCTGGGGGAAAGTGACTTCACACAAGAATTACACTAGAATTCTATGCTGAAAATATCCATCAAGGTTGAGGGAAACTTAGAGACGTTTTCAGACATGCAAGAACACAATTTACTCTTCTGTGTTAGGGAGTTACTAAAGGGTGTGCACCAAGAGTAAGGAGCAAGCAGGCAACAAAGTGGATGAAAAATGCAAGTGACAGTGGAGCACCCAGAACCTTAACCTTGCTCAGTCCTGTGTTATGTTGTTATTGCTCTCTTTGTCTCCATGTCTTCCTGTTGCTGCCTCTTTCTCTATTTCTCTGTCTCTTTCTGGCTCTGCCTTTCTTTTTCTGTCTCTTTCTCCATCTCTCTCACCCCACTTCTCTTATCTCCTGCTTTATTCTTCAGAACCCTAACCCCTCATTTCAGGGTCTCTACAAAGCCCCTTTACTGTGTTATCCAAAGCAAATCATTCCTCTCTTTGTCCCCCTGGCCCACACTGGTTCTTCCTTGGGAAATCTCTTTTACTTTTATAAAGTCAAGTCCATCTATTTGAAATTCTCTTCCCCTGCTGCACTGTGTGGCCATTTAAAATTGTGCAGACATTTAAATCCAGCCCCTACCATCAAAAGTTACTCAGCCAAAAGAAATCCTTCTCTAAGTAAAAACCAACATTCAGATTTACTTTTTCCACTGTTTTTCTGTCTTTGAACTTATTAAATTTGGCTTTTTTCTTATAATTCTTCATGTAGCTTTCCTTGAGTTTACTTTGTGTTTGCTCAGTTTTTTGAGTTGGGTGCTTAACTCATTTATTTCCATTTATTCTTTGTTTTTCTTCTCTTTTTAATCAATAGAATCGAAGCATTTTCTGCTGATCTTTGCTCAGCTTTCTCCTGTGGATTCTTGCCTGCGACCATTTCATTATTGTTTTCTAGACATTATGTATTTCTCTTTGTTTATTCTCTTTGACTCAAGGATAATTTAAGGGCACTTTCCCTCTCCCAGGTCCTTTTGTGTTTTGATTTCATGTTCAGCTTCTAGTTTTATTGCGCGATGCTATCATGGAAAGTTTTCTGCCCTGTTATACTTTCTGGAGATTTTCTTTTTGACCTCACAGTGTTCAAGTTTTGTGACACTTACATGAGCACTTGAAGTGAAGGCATTTTCTCTCAGGGGGTGTGTGTAAATATAGGCATATGTGTGTTTGTGTATATATAAATCAGACCTACTTTATTAATTATGCTATTTAGGTCTTCTGAAATTTATTTTTGGCCTCTTTATGTATCACGGACAGAAGGAGATACACAGAGATTCAGAGCTATTATATCTTTTCTTTGAAATTTTACCATTTAATTTAATAAAGGGCCCATTTTTGTCTTTTTAAAAAAGGCTTTGCAGTCTGCATTCTTGAGTGATTTTAGGATCAGAAACCCTGCCCTTTTTTGGTTGCACTTGAGTTTTGAAACCTTTTATTCATAAAGACTGAAAAGTCTTTATGAAATATTTTGGTTTTTTTGCAATGGCTCTTATGTGCAGCTTAGAGTTGGATTTTGCTTTGGTATCAACCAACTCTCCCTTGTCCCTCCCTCCCACCTTTCCTTCCCTCCTTCCTTCCCTCATAGATCAGTGAAGCTCAGTAATTACTGGATACTCTGGTTTTTCTTCAGATCGTATAAATCTTTCGCCTTTTACTTATATTACTGGTACATTGGTTTCATCTTACTTTTTCATATTATTTTACATCTATTTTAAATTTTATGCATTTATATAAAGTTATCTACCAGGTGGTCTGTTTCCTCCAAAATCTTCCTGAAGTTTAGGGAAGTTTGTGTTTTTGTTCTAATGGTTACTCTTATAAAATTAACACCCTTGGCCCTCTATTACACAGCATATGTTTGTTCCTCTCAATAAAGTAATGATAAAGCCAGTGTGTGCTTCTTCACCCCTCCCCGACACCCAGTTCCAGTCAATAATAGCCATCTGTGTAGTATGAATCCTTGTGAGCTAGAAATGTTTGTACATCCCCCGCTCTGTCTGCCAGCTGCGATGACCTTTGTTGACTTCTGGCTCTTATAATTGAGGCAATTGGCGAACTTACTCTGCCTTCCCCTTCTCATCTCTTTCTTCTGCTGAGTTTTGTTTTTATATCACTTCTGAATTCTTGTGGCATATGCCATTTATTTCTGCTCTTTGACGCTAGTCCATACATTTGTCTATTTTATGTTAAATTTGTCTGATTTTCACCTTTAGGTTCTTTGCCATGTGGTTTTCCTAATTATCTTTTGGCCGGCTGACCTTGCCCTTTACTAGCTTTCTCAACAATGACTTGTGGTAACAATATGCCCTAATTTCTTGCTATTAAATACAAATGCACCCTTTATACTTGAAGGACAGGTCATACTTTTACTGTGAGAACTTCATAAATGTTGTTCCGTTGTCTTTGGTATTAAATGGTGAATAAATTTGAAACCAGATTGATTTGTGTGGAAATTTTTTCTTTTTTCAAAGTCCAGGGACTTTGCTATGATTAAGTCTCGATGTCAACCATTCCAAGGGCTGGTTTCCCTGGTACACAGTGGACCTTTTCAAACATGCAGATTACATTCTTCTCCTCCTCCTGTTTTTAAATTTCATGAACATTTTTATGAGTTATGTCATTAAATATTTACTTGGTTACATTGCTTTGGATTTCTTCAGCGATTCCAGTTACAGATATGTTGAATCGCCTTTGTCTGTCTTCCAGATCTACCATTTTCTAATTAAAAAAAACTTTCTTTACTTTTGTTTTATAATGTTTATTTTCCTCATTATTATTCTTTATATTTCTTAGTGAGTTTCCAGAGTATCTAGACTCATTTTTTGCTCCTTTCAATATTTATTCATTTATTCCTAGACCAGCTCATGTGTTATTTCTTTCTATTGAAAGACCGTATCTTTCCTAGGGTCCTGTGTTTCTGACCTTCCTTTATACAGATAATGGCCACACTGAATATTCTAAAATTCATGGTGAAATATTTAGTTAAATTTTTTCCCTACCCTGCCAGCGCTTTTTTTCTGGTGAGCATTCTTCATCACGATGCATCATGCTCCTCTTTTCTCCCACTATCTCCTAGGCCGCCTTGGTAGTAATGCCCCACTAATCCCTTTTCATTATTCATCATTGAATGCTCATATTTTCCTTCACCAGCTGGTAAGTGGTTCCTGCCTGGGGAGAGGGTAATTTGGGGTGAAGGTAGCTTTTCAGAGCAGACCGCTTCTTGCAAATACGGCTTTTTGTGTGATTTGTAATGTCAAACCTTCACTGCTTTTTTCAACCACACACCATCAAGGAGGGCTTTTGCCACTGGCTCTGCTACTCACTCTCCCACCTCTCTCAGCTACTGCTGTTCACAAGGGACCCTCCTGGTGTAGGAGGGGCGTCCTGGTGGCATTTACTGAGTTCTGGCAACACAGCATCTTCTTTTTACTTCTTTTCATGTGGCTTCTGCTCAGTTTTAGCTGCATTTGACAGTCTTTATGTGAATTTCAAAGTCCGTTGATTACATTTTTCTCCAAATTTCATTGAGAATTGGAGTTTCCTGTTGCTTTTATGATTTCTAGGAGAGGACAAGAGATGTAGACTTACATGTTCACACTGGAAGTCTGTCTATATTTTTTTAAACAACCTTTATGATTTCATTTTTGACATAAAACTAAACCCTCAGGCATTTACTTTTTTGTAAAAGATGAGGTTGAGTTCTGATAGATATTTTTTTAGTTGTCTCAATATCTTTCATTTAATAATCTGATTTTTTATTTGTTATTTGTTTTGAAATGGCATACTTATCATATGTTGCAATCTTTTATTCGCTCTTTTTTGGGGAGTGCTTTATTATCCCTGTTCCCCAGTTACTATTACCACTATATTTTAATACTGAATATTTATAATCTGCTTTTTATATCTACTTTTTCAGAATTTATCTACTATTTCTCCTAGTCTTCTAAATTTAATCCAGTAAGGTATATTTTGAATATCCCAAGTGGGGATACGATATGCATCATTTTCTGTGTTTGCTGAAATACGGAATTCTTTCAATAGTAGAGAGAGAAATTTTCTTCTATGAGGCTGATGTTCTGTAAAGCACAGCTTGGGAAATGCCATGCTAGCATTTTCACAGTAGACATCATGCTGACATCTAAAATGCTAAAGAAGTTGGTGTATTCCTATTTTTCTAATTTTTTAAAAAATAAGAAAAGAGATTACATTTATTGAGAAGAATCATTTTCCTCTCTTGACCTGCTAATATAATGAATTTATGTCCAGAATTTAATTCTCATGATGAGCCATCTTTACATTCCTATTACAAACTGTATGTGTTTAGGACATGTTATTATTTTGATATATTTCTATATTTGATATACTAGGATTTTTGCAGCTGTGTTTGTGCAATTAGTTTGCAGTTATCTTTATCATGTCTTGTTTTAGGTGGTTCAAACTTCTTAAAGTGAAATAGAACACTTTCTTTTTTCTTTTCTGAAACAGTTTAATTTGATAGAAATTATTAGTTGCTCATGAGTGAGTTCGAAGTAGCTTTCTGAGGAACTCACGTTGCCCCGCCTCCTTGGGGGCTGCTCTGCAGTGTGCCAGCCTTCGGGCAAAGTGGGCCTGTTCCAGGAACTGGAGTGGCGAGGGTGCTGAATCTTTCTAAACTTCCCAGTCACGGTGTAAACAAACAGGTACAGGAAGAGGGCCTACATTATAAGGTTGTTGAGACAACACAAGCAAAGCCTTAGCCAAGAGTACCTGATATTAGCAAATGCTGGATGAATGTTAGCCATTTTCTTACTCTTGATCTCTTCAGATTTGCTCCCTTTTCAGGAGTCAATTTTAGTAAATAAAATACGTCTAGACAATATCTTTTCACTTAACCTTTTCACTGAGAATTGAATACTTGATACCATACAGTCATTTTTGGTGTTTGTTTACGATTTTTAAAAGCATCTGTGGTTGTAGTTCCTTTCTAATTCTTAATAAAGTGTATTCATGGGTTTTTCCCCTAATTTTTCTCAATTAGTTTTGTCTGAGGTTTGTTTCTTTTCCTGGTCCTTTCAAATATTGGATTTATTTATCAATGGTGTTGTTTTTCTGGCTTTTATCTCATTAATTTTCTTGTTTTCAGTGTCATTTTTTAAATTCCTGCTTTCTCCGTTTGGCTATTGTTGATGTTTTTCTAGCTTCTAGAGGGCACTGCTTATTTCACTGATTCCTCCTTGTTTAGCAATAAAAACATGTGAAGTTAAAATTTTCTCTCTCAGTGCATAACATTTAATTAATATAAAGTAGGGTTCAACAAACTAAGGTTATGAGCCAAACGAGCCTATTTCCTGTTTTGATAAATAGCTCTATTGGAACACATCTATGTTCACTCATTTGTGTGTCTTTCATTCATATATATATATATGTATGTATATATATATATATATATATATATATATATATATATATATATATATATATATGGCTGTCATCACATGGCAGAGCTCAGTTACAACAGGACATACAGCCCACAAAACCTAAAACATTTAGTATGTAGCCCCTAACAGAAAAAGTTTGCTTTCTTCTGATATAAAGCATTCCATAGCTTTTGATATATGATTTTGTCATTAATTTTATTCTTTAAATAATCTAATTATAGTTCCCAAAAGTTATCTAGGAGAGTATCTTAATTTCCAAGTGGTTTAAATTTTGTTTATAGCTTTGTTAATTTCCAGTTTTATTGCATTTGGCCAGAGTATGTTTGCCTATATAACTTCTTCTTTTTCTTTTCTTTTAAAAAAGATTTACTGAGTTTCTATTTTATGGCCTAAATGTATGACCAGTTTCTGTACATGTTCCAAAGACATTGAAGAATGATGTGTATTCTGTATGGAAAACCAATTTGATATTATTGATCTTATTCATTATATTATTTGAATCCTAATTCTTTATTTGCCTATTGTCTATTTAAAGATTGAGAGCTACAAATAAAGCTGACTGTGGTTTTTGTTTATTCTTATGTTTCCTACAGCTCTAGTATGGCTTATTTTGATGCTAAGTTACTTAAAAACATCCACAGTGCAAACGTGGCAAAAGAACAGACTGGAAACACCTGTTTACTGGGGCTCATTCTTTGCCTGCTCCGGGGACTCCTGCCACCACTGACACACAGACAGGCCTGGCTGACTGCTGGATGAGGAGGGTCACATGGCTCGATTCCTACTGTTGGCCCTGCCGACAGTCAGCCAACCCCAGTTGCAGACCATGGCAGCCGAACACAAATGAACAGTGAACCCAGCTGAGACCATTAGAAGAACTGCCCAGTTGAGTCCAACCCAATAGAATAGTGAGCTAGATAAACGGTTGCTGCTTCAGGCTACTAAGTTCTGCATGCCTGGCTACATTGCAAAGATGAACATATTCTCTGTCAACTTTGCCTTTCATCAGTATGAACCAACTGTGTCCAATGAAAAAACCTTACTGTGTATCATTTTAACCCTACTGTTTTGCTCTTTAAATTGATATATTTAGGGGTCTATGTAAGGTGTGCTACATGTTGATATTCATACACATGGTGAAATGATTTACTACAGTCAAGCTAAGTAACATATCATCTCCTCACATAGTTATCTATTTTTGTGTGTGTGATGAGTGCACTTGAAGTCTACACTTTGTCTGGGAGCTGATGGTCTCAGTCCTACACCCACAAGTAATTGATTTCTGACAATAACCAGTGAGTTTGCAAGAAGATCCCAAGTCTCAGATGAGCTCTCAGTCCTGGCTGACCCTTTAGTTTAGCGTGATGTGACCCTGAAGAGAGGGCCTAGCTAGCCCATGCCAACATACCTGACCCATGGAGATTGTGGGGTAGTAAGGGAGTGTTGTTTTAGGCACTAAGTTTGTGGTTTTTGTTACACAATAATAGAAAGTAATTGCACCTCCATATTTCTAAATAAGGTGCTTACGTTGCCATTTGTGGAATTTTTGATTTTAGGCATCCTATTTGCTTCCTTCTCTGATGGGTGGAGAGTGAGTTCACTTACCACACTTGATCTCTCCCTGTTTCTACTCTATTGGAGTTTTACCAGTGGGCTGACCCCAAGCGTGAGTCTTAACTGAGCTTTGTAGCTCAAGGCCTTCTCAGTTTTATCTTTTACTGGTTGAGAAACAGTTTTATTTTCTAACCAGCAAATCCTGAATTTATGGCCTCTCCATGCTCTCTTTCAATTCTGCTTGCAAAATGGCCATTTCTCCTGTGAGCTTATTTCTTTCTTATTGTGCCTTGTCAAAAACAGCCATTATCAAACACCCAATGTTTCCAACATTCTGCTCCTCCACTTTGCTAAAACCAGAACTTCATTAGTTACACCCCGCCTTCTAAGTTATCACAAGTGACAGTTATATTAAGTGCTCCACGTTGCATAAAATACCTTTAATGTTAGTTTTCTCTCCACGTGCTGCTCTGCCTTACGGCCCCTGCACGTACGTTGTGTTTCGTTTCGGTGGGTCTCACTTCTTGTCAGTCTTTGCATTGTTCAGTGCTTCTGCCATGAAAACCAACACCGAAACCAGACAGCCAGACTTGTGGCTTACACTAACTAGGGTGTATTTCTGCTGAGGTGGTGGGGCTGGCTGTGGGTCTTCCCCATGGTTCTTCAATTCCAGGGTCAAGGCCAAAAGGGCAGCCCCTAACTTAGTTGCCTAAAAGTACATGGTGGTTGCAGCAATGAATCTTAAAACTTCTGCTTGAAAAGGTCACACGTTATGTCTGCTCACATTTTAATGGCCAAAAGAAGTCACGTGGCCATGCTTGTTATCAATGGGTCAGGCATGTGTAATACTCCCTTGGGGTAGGGGTTTGAGAGCAACAAGTAAATACCGTGGCCAGCCTTAACAGACTGGGAGAAGGTACTTGTAAGACACAGAACCAATGAATGATTAGTTTTTAGACTATTTAAGGAGCACCTGTAAGTCAATAATAAAAAAGGCAGAAAACCAAAGAAATATGGCAAAGGGCAATTCACAGAGGGGAAAGCTAAATGCTTGTAAGCATGTGGAAAGATGCTCAATCTCATTAGTAATCAGATAAATGCGTTAAATCAAGATCCACCCAACTGTCAAAAACTATGGATTTGGAAAAGAATCCAGTATTGACTTAAATGTGGGGAACTCTGTGTCCTGTGGGTGAGAGTGCAGACTGGAGCAGCTGCTCTGGAGCGTAACTTGGGAGGAATCCGTGGAATGGCATAGGCCCAGTGAAATGATAACTGTGTTCTGGATTTGAAAGAGCTAGCTCTCTGGGACGATCATCACATCATCTTTCCATTCCTCCCTCCCTCCTCTTCAGTAGCGGGGTGGTGAGCAGAATCCCATTCCAGCAGACTGTAAGATCAAGAGGGCGAGACCATGTCTGGTTTGCTCACTACTGAGTCCCCTGTACCGTGTATAGTGTTTAGCACAGTTAGCATGTGTTTGGTGAGTAAAGGCATGTTTTAAAAAATGTGTTTACCGTAGTAACTTGCCTCCTCTAGAGCAGAAGGTATGGATTTGATAGGGCATATTGTAGCATCTGAGTATTCCTTCGGACTGTTGCTTTGGACTGAGTTGTGTCCCCTCTGCCCAATTCATATATTAAAGCCTTAACCCCTAATGAGAGTATGTTTAAAGATGTGGCCTTTGAGGAGGTAATGAAGATTAAATGGGGTTGCCAGGGTGGGGCCCTAATCTGGTAGGGCTGGTGTCCTTATAAAAAAAGAAAGCCAAGAGATCTTTCTCTCCATGCTTGTGTAGAGATGAGACCATATGAGGATGGAGTGAGAAGGTGGCTGTCTACAAGCCAGGAAGAAAGCTCACACCATAAACCCTGGTGACACCTTGTTCTTGGGTTTCTGGCCTCCAGAATTGTGAGAGAAGAAATTTTTATTGTTTAAGCCTCCCAGTCTGTGGTATTTTGTCACAGCAGCTAAGCTGACTTGTCATATAGGATCTAATTTATCATCTGATATAAATCTGTATCATTTGGTTTAATTTGCACTTCCATACAGTGACTCATATAAGGGCAGAAAAACATCAGTCTGCTCACCTATTGTTCATAACTTACTCAAATAGAAATATATTTTGGGAAATTTTCTATTTGAGGTGGAAGGGAGTTCTGATAACACAAAGGCTACCAAGCAGCCTCAAGCAATAGTTTGAAATGTGTCACGAGCCAGGGGACGTCTATGAAAGGATCCACTCACACCAGTTTGTGGTTTTCTATACTGCCAGATTTATTAGGGGAGACCTCCCAAGAGAGTCACATGCAGGCTACACACAGGGATGGGGAGCTTATGTGATAGAAGTGAGCAGAAAGAGCATCCAGCACTAAGTCCCAGTCACTCGTGGCATCTACAGGTGGTTAGAGGCAGATGTCAGTTTCAGACCAGGTGGCTGCAGGGGCAGCACATGTCTGCTGGAGCAGAAGTTCATTGGGCTCTGAGCATGACCCATGGGGTGTCACGTACCCCATGGGGTACAGCCAAGCTCGTGCATGGGGTGGTTGGAGCTCTCAGTCCTTATAGCCCACAAGGGGCAGTGGTCCCATTGATATCTGTGTCCCTGACACAGAGGGGTATTCTAGGCCCCTCATGAGGGCATTCCCATTACACCCCATTACCTCAGTGTTGACATAGCACTTGACATAACTGTCATGACTGATGGTAACTCCATGTTGGATTGTCAAAGGTGTCCAAAAGGACTGCTCTACTCTAGCTCTATACAAAATGATTGAATAATTTTAAGGTATGTAGTTCTTTCTGAGCTGATATGGAGTTTTCAAATCACCTACTTCTTGTTGGTTTGAGGCATGGGACAGAAATTAGGTCACTAGGATAGGAAAACCAGGTTCACAATGGAGGATGCACCTGGACAGACTTCCAAAGATGCAGGAAGAGAACATAATGGCTTATAGAGCATGTGGTCCTACCCATGGTTGGGAGGTAGATTTATTGTCTAAGTGCTTTTATTTGTAGGATTTTAATTGACCTTTCCAACACGCTAGTAATGTAATTGGGGCAGGTGTTATTGTCCCTGTACTAGTTAGCTTTCTCTGTGTACCAGTCCACTCTGAGTTGCTGATTCTCATGGATGGTTCAGCAGGGCGGCTTTGCTCATTTCAGCTGCATTTGCTTGTGTGAATGGAAGTTGGTTTGACTTGGTTGGAGAGACTTCACTGGGATACTTGGCTCTGGTCACATGCCTCTCATCTTTGTCTGGGGCCTACCCAGGCATGTGCCTCCATTGTGTTGGCAGAAGCTCATGAAAGCAAGTGCAAATGGGCCAGACCTCTTGGCCTAGATTTGGAACCTATGCGCTCTTATTCCTGTTGACCAAAGTCACGTGTCAGAGTAGAAGAGAATTAACAAAGGTACTTAGCAGAAGGTGAGTCTACAAGAGGGGTGAAGGACCAGGTCGTTAGTGCATGAACACCACCCCAGTTTACAAGTGTGGAAACAAGGGCTTAGAGATGAAGTGGCTTCCTCAAGGTCTGCAGCTCCTTGGTGGTCAAGTTGCAATGAAAACCAGTGTCACTCATCTGTTTAATGTGTTCTTAAGTTACAAATATTACCCACATGGGAATGGTGCTTTTGTTATAGTTCCGTTATGAGGCCTGGGGGTAGTGAGTGCTTGAATAAATTCTCTGGAAAATAGATTTGGCTTTTTAAAAAGTGTTGGCTGTCAAAATCTGATTTCTTGGTTGAATGAAATGGCTTTGTTGTTCAGATCCTTTGGGTCTAAATATATTTTACATGAATTTATTTAAGAAATTGATTAAAATTCCCTCTCTATTTGGTGCTGTGGGTGGTGTAATTGGAAGTTTAGAGAGAAAAGACAGACATGGCTTTAAACGATTCACATACCTACCTACAATTTGTAGAAGGGTAACAAATAGGAGATTTTAGATAAAATAGCCTGCATCAGACTCTTTTTTAGGTTTAATTATCTTCAGTGTTTTCTAACATCAATGTCCATTGGGTCTTTTATCTGTTTACTTTGAAAAGCAAGCCCAAAGGGCTTCGGCTGCTTGTCATTCTTCCCCTCCACGATTTACAGCACACTGGGTCTAGGAGAAATTTCAGACCACGCACTGTCTTCGCCATGTCCCTCAAGGTGAATCCCGCTTGTCTTTCTATGTGTCTCTCACTGTCAGCAACAGAAATATTGATATGGGCAAGTTTCAGGTTGTTGTCAAATGTTTTTCACTCACTCAAAACCTATTAGGATCTCTGCTATAGAGGAATGTCTTCGGGGATTTGGGTCAAATCTTTGGCACAAGAACATCCTGAATGCACAGGATCTTACCTGGGGCAAGCATTCCATTTATAGCTAACAGACATAAGAAAAAACACTTGCAATTTTTGACTTAAAAGTAAATCTGAGCCTTATTGGGGATGGACCAGGCTGGGGGAATGGACTAGTGATAACGACATCTGTCACCCTCAGGTGTTCTGGGTTGAGGTGCTGGGAAGGGGTGGCTATTTTACACAGGGTGATCCCCGGGCAGTGATGGCAATGTGTTGGCTTCTGGACTTGTGGGCCTCCATGTCCCACTGGAGTGATCAGTTTTTTTTTTTTTTAATATATTTATTGATTATGCTATTACAGTTGTCCCATTTCCCCCCCACTCCACTCCATCCTGCCCACCCCCCTCCCTCCCACATTCCCCCCGCATAGTTCATGTCCATGGGTCATACTTATAAGTTCTTTGGCTTCTACATTTCCTACACTATTCTTACCCTCCCCCTGTCTATTTTCCACCTATCATCTATGCTACTTATTCTCTGAACCTTTCCCCCCCTCTCCCCCTCCCACTCCCCTATTGACAACCCTCCATGTGATCTCCATCTCTATGGTTCTGTTCCTGTTCTAGTTGTTTGCCTAGTTTGCTCTTGTTTTTGTTTTAGGTGTGGTCATTAATAACTGTGAGTTTGCTGTCATTTTTACTGTTCCTATTTTTGATCTTCTTTTTCTCAGGTAACTCCCTTTAACATTTCATATAATAAGGGCTTGGTGATGATGAGCTTCTTTAACTTGGCCTTATCTGAGAAGCACTTTATCTTCCCTTCCATTCTAAATGATAGCTTTGCTGGATACAGTAATCTTGGATGTAGGTCCTTGCGTTTAATCTTGGGTAATGTAATGATGATGTGCCTTGTTGTGTTCCTCCTTGGGTCCAGCTTCTTTGGGACTCTCTGAGCTTCCTGGACTTTCCGGAAGTCTATTTCCTTTGCCAGATCGGGGAAGTTCTCCATTATTTGTTCAAATAAGTTTTCAATTTTTTGTTCTTCCTCTTCTCCTTCTGGCACCCCTATAATTCGGATGTTGGAACGTTTCAAGGTGTCCTGGAGGTTTCTAAGCCTCTCTTCATTTTTCCAAGTTCTTGTTTCTTCATTCTTTTCTGGTTGGATGTTTGTTTCTTCCTTCTGGTCCATACCATTGATTTGAGCCCCAGTTTCCTTCTCATCACTATTGGTTCCCTGTACATTTTCCTTTGTTTCTCTTAGCATAGGCTTCATTTTTTCATCTGTTTTTCGAACAGATTCAACCAAGTCTGTGAGCATATTGATAACCAGTGCTTTGAACTGTGCATCCGATAGGTTGGCTATCTCTTCGTCACTTAGTTGTATTTTTTCTGGAGCTTTGAAGTGTTCTGTCATTTGGGCCATTTTTTTGTTTGTTTTTCTTGGCGCGTCTGTTACTTTAAGGGGCGGAGCCTTAGGTGTTCACCGGGCGGGGTAATGCTGGTCGCTGCACATTCACGCTGTACGTGAGGGAGGGGCCAAGTGGGAGCAATGGCGCCCGCCTCACTCTCCTCCGGCTTTCAATCTTTCACTCCGATACCCACAATCAACCTGGGCCACTCTGGTGTTGGTTCCCGAGTAAGTGGGCCTGTGCACACTCTAGGCCCCTGTGGGTCTCTGCAACAACCTCTCCTATGAGGCTGGGAGTCTCTCCTGCTGCTGCCCCAACCCCCAGGGGCGCTTTCAATCAGAGGTTTGAGGCTTTATTTCCCCGAGCTGGAGCCTTGGGTTGCGCGGTATGCTTCGCTCCCCACCGTTTGTCCGGTTTATCTGCGGGTGAATGTAATGCCACGGGGTGCTACCCGCCGCTCTGCCTGCCCCGTTCTCCGCCACTCTGAGTCCGGCCCTCTGGGTTTATCTGTGCAAATGTGGGGCCGCTGGGTCTGCTTGTGCTTGGACTGCCTGCCCCGGTCGTCCCACACTCCACCACAGCCACTCGAGTCCTCTCCACCCTGGTGCCTGTCTCCGCCCCTCCTACCGGTCTGGATGTATGTTTATTTTCTATTTCCTTGGTGTTGGTCCCCCTTGCTGTTCGATTCTCTGTCAGTTCTGGCTGTGCGAGGAGGCGCAGTGTGTCTACTTACGCCGCCATCTTGGTTCCTCGTGATCAGTTTCTTTTACTGGTCAAAGTTTTTAGTTCCAACCATGGCCAACCTTCACCATTTGGCTCTAGGGATCTGTGATTCTCTTTGTTCATTTCTACAAGGGCTTTATATCACAACCGCTACTCTAGTAATACTCACCATGGATATAATTGTAGGAAACTGGGGTGGGAGTGTATTGTAGCACAAGCTTGCCATTTGCCTCCTAAATTCTGAGTTTTTTCTTATCCTGTCCCCATTCTTTATTCTATTCCACTTCTACCCTCCCGCTGCTGGACAGGGGAGCTTTCTGTCTTATCTCTGTTTTTTTGTCTTGGGTTTAATGCTTGACCCATTTTTCCAACCATGACCTTCACTCCTGACAATGACTCTGACCATTCATCCTTATCTCTGCTGACTTTGGCTGCCTAGGTTACCCACCCCTACCTGACCAGCAGGGGACTCTCCTCACTCACTCCTCTAGTGAAGATAGTCTCACTAGACCCTAATGTGCTCAGGTCTGGTGAAGGGCAACTGGACATCTCTGATCTTTCCTGTGTCTAGAAAGCATTCTCGTCCAGGAAACTGTAACCCCAGCATTCTTTCTCAGCTGTCAGAACCTTTTTCGCATCTTGTTTTGCATTCACACCCCATAATCTGCACTCGTGGTCACCTGCGCATCTGTTCCGTGGGACTGATCACACTGCATTGCAGTTGTATGTGTTTACCACCAGTGATAATTTTCTTCAAGTTAGTGGTTAAAGTTGTTACTTACTGAATGCTTTTAATAAACTGTGATGATTAATTTTATGTATCAACTTGGCTAGTCCATGATACCCAGATTTTGTTAAATTATATTTTATTGTTTATACTATTATAGTTATCCCAATTTTCCCCCTTTGTCCCCTTCCACCCCACTCCCCCCCACCCCACACCCTCAGGCAATTCCCTCATCATTGTCCATGTCCATGGTTCATGCACATATGATCCCCAGATATTTGGTTAAACATGTCTGGATGTTACTGGAGAGATATTTTTTAGATAAGATTAAAATTTAAATCAGTAGATGAGTAAATCATTTAAATGAGTAAAGCATGTTAGTCTCTGTAATGTGGGTGAGCCTTATCTAACTGGTTGAAGGCATTAAGAGCCAAAAGACTGACCATCTCTGAGGAGGAGGGAATTGTGCCTCCAGACTGCCTTTGGACTCAGGCTGCGACCTCAATTCTTCTCTGGGTCTCCAGCCTGCCAGCCATAATCGCGTGAGCCAGTTCCTTGAAATAAATTTCTGTCTGTCTGTGTGCTTCTCTCTTTCTATGTCTCCTATATACACATACTATTGGTTATGTTTCCCTGAGAAGCCTGTCTAATACATGGACTAAGCACTGTACCATATGTGTATTATCTCATTTACCCCTCATGACAACCTCTTAAGGTGGGTATTATTATTCCTTTTTGTTAAGGGAACAAAATGAGTCACAGAAAATGTAAGGAACTTGACCAAGTTCAGAGATAAGACAAACTGGAATTGCTTCATGCTAAAGCCAATGATCTTAATACCATGACTACTACTCCCCTTTCTCATGGTGAATTTACAGCTTGCCCAGTGTTTGATACCTAGCAGGAGCCTGCTAAATACTTAAGCAAAGGAATGAAGCCACAGACTTCATTCCATATTGTTACTTCTTCCACTTATGTTTAAAAATGTTTACAAGCAGTATGTAAGACCTAAGATTTTATAATATCTTATCCATACAAATCTATAAAATCTTGATCCCCAAAATGTTGTGTCTTCATCTAGATAAACGTGATAAGAAATCAAATTGGAGAGGTCATGTATTATAACTCACCTGTGAGTTGTTAAATAGTATGCTTCATTACTGTCTTTAGGGTCCTAGAGAGTATTTTACTGGTGTCTTCCATCCCACCCAAGGGGATATGGTGGACTGGCACTCAATATCTATTCCAACTTCTTTCAGGAATGTGCTATCCTTACTGTGCTGCAGAATCCAGAAGGCCAAAAACCACATTGCCCACCTCCCTTGTAGCTCTGGTTGTGAATATGAGTTGGATTCCTGCCCTCAGAGGCTGTCTACTGAGATCTGGAAGTGCAGGTGCAGAGGGCCCCTCTTTTTGCGACTTTGGCTGTTGCTGCTGTCAAGGAGGGTCATGACAAAGATGAGGCTTTGCAGCAGGAACATTTCAGGAGCTGCCCTGGCCTCTGGGGGAAGGTGTGAATACCACAGCAACATTGGCAGCCAGCTCAGCATCCCAGCTTCACTTGTTTTGAAGGTGGGGCAACTTGGTGTTGCATTCATGTCCCTTGGTTGGAGCAAGAGGAGACAGTACTCCCTGTAGTGAGGCGTGCTGGGTGGATTTTCAAGTCCACATCTCTAACTGGGGCAGGGGTAGTGGCTCCCCTGGAGGCCAGTTTGGCATCTCATTCTGAGAGTGAATCCTGTAGTCCCAGATCCATCTCCCAAGCCTTCTGACAATTTTATAGGTACCTAGTTCCCAATATGAAGTTGCATTTTGCTTAAAATAGCCAGAGTGATTTCTGTTGGCTGTAAATGATCCCTGCCTGATGTGGCAGTCTAATAGTGGTAGGAATCTGTAGTTGATTTTTTGGTTAGCTGATTAGCAAATTTTCTAATTTTTGCTTCTATGTGCAGCTCAGATTGGTTCATGGTCATCTGCCAAGCTCATTGGAGAGAGGTGGGAACCAGAGGGAACTCAGGAAGAGAAATATCACCAAAGTGATCTGAATTTGAAAGGAACGTATCCGAGAGAATGACAGATATTGGGCTGGGTCCTTTCTTGGGGTATTTTCTCTGCATCTCATGGTCATTGATTACTTCTATCTTGAGATTTCACTCTATTGCTCTTTTTATTCCCAAATAATCTACATATTTTCTTTTTTAAAAAAGATTTTATTTATTCATTCTTAGAGAGAGGGGAAAGGGTGGGGAGGGAGAGAAACATTGATGTGTGGGATATACATTGATTGGTTGCCTTTTGTATGCCCCCAACTGGGACCCAGTCTGCAACCCAGGCATGTGCCCAGACCAGGAATGGAACCAGCAACCTTTCGATCCACAGGCCAATGCTCAATTCGCTGAGCCACACCAGCCAGGACTACGTATTTTCTTTTAAGTCAGTTAATTTGGAGCTCCGCCACATGAATACTTCTATGTAAGCCCCTTATTCTTACTTCTCAGTTTACAAGAAAATTGTCCCTATGCCAAAATCATGTATTTCCCTCTCGTGCCATTTCATTCCAGGGCAGCGTAAATGCTACTTTACCAATTTTACTCTAGCCACTTTTCAATTAAAAAAGGATTGGGGAAATCACTTTTAGATTAAAGAAGTGTCCTAGGATATCCTAAAAACTGAAATTTTAGCTCTAGAAGGGATGTTGGCCATCATGTGGAACTCTCTCCTCATTTTAAAGATGAGTAAACCAAGGGGCAGAGGGATGCACAGAAAAATGATACCAAATTCATGGGGCGACTGTTGGCAGGACTAGACTCAGAACATGGGGTGCTCCTCCCACCATACCACATGGCTGGGCTCATAGAAAAGGCTTCTGTTTGACCTATTTGTTTACTGTATGTCTGAGCATGAGCGCATAAATAAGGGGAAGATGAAATTTGTACTATCTGTTTTTTCTGCACGTACACGTATTAACTGGGATGACTTTTCTAAATAGAGTAGTGGTTTTCTAATCATAGCAAGTGGCATGTTTTATTTATTTTTAAGCAGAACTACTGTAATAATAAAGTTACACTTAGTACATAACCTTTGCTAAATATCTAATGTCAATGGTTAATTTTTAACTATCGATTTTGTGTTGATATTAATTATCATCATTTATTTAAAGAGCAGAGAGACATGTAAGATTTAAGAGAAGTCAAGTGTCATTATAGAAGGTCAAGGGCAAGTTGGCTCCCTGTGCTCTGATTTTGTGCTGAATGTACCAGAAGGCCTGTAGACCTGAGGTATCAGAGAAGGTAGCATTCCAAGGCAGTGACCACTGGACCCGCAGCAAGCCACTCATGGTTCAGTTGACTTTGTTGAATTTTTAGAAAATGTGAGTTTAATGAACTCCAGATGGGGAGATTATTAGTTCACTGTTTTAAGTCTTCTTTACAGAGCATGTGCAACAGCACTGCGTTATTCACGGTGAAACAGAACCAATAGGATGCATGTACATATAGAGAGAAACCAGTTAAAGGATCGGCTCACATGGTTGTGGAGGCTGACCAGTTCCAAGAGCTGCAGCTGGCAGACTGGAGGTCAGGAGAGTCAACGGAGAGCTTTCAGTCAGAAGGTCAGGAAGCCTGAGACACCAAGAAAGCAAATATTTCAGTTTGAGTGTGCAGGCAGGAGCAGATGATGTCCCAGCCTGAAGGCAGTTAGGTAGGAGGAGTTTTTCATATTTAAGAGAAGTTCAGTTTTTTTTAGCTCTATTCAGATCTTCAACTGATTGGATGAGACCCACCCACATTAGGAAAGACAATCTGCTTTAATCAGTCTACCAATTTGAATGTTAATCTCATTCAGTAACACCCTCACAAACACATCCAGAATAATCCTTGACAGATGTCTGGTTACCATGTGGCCCAGGGAAGTTGACATATAACATTACCCACCACAAGCAATGTATACAGTTGAGTTCATTGAAGGCTTCCTGATAATGCTGAATTTTCCAATGTCTAAATGTTTGCGTAGGTGGGATAACATTAGGATGGAGACTCAGGATTCTACCTGCCCATGAGAACAGTGATCAGGGCTTTGTGCCCCTTTCCGCTGAAGGATGCATGTGCTAATTCCATTTGTTACATTCAGCCCTGGATAAGATGCTGTAAAGAACACTAGAGAACAGGGCCCTGGTTTCAAGGAGTTTTCAGTCCTTTAGGGGTGACAAGACTAATACATATGACCCCAACAAAGAACAATTGAGCAATAACAATTGACAATGAAGGTGTTATGAGAAGGGAGAGAAGTCGGGGCTGGTCAGTGGTTTTCATGTCTCATGTCTCAGTGTCTGCAGAAATTTTTGAGTGTCACAGGTAGGCAGGGTGCTACTGGTATTTAAGGATGCTGTTAAACATTCTACAATGCACCTCTGTAGCAAAATTGTCTGACTCAAAATATCAATAATGCTAAGTTGGAGAAACCCTGGTATTGGCTTTATGGACAAGGTGAGATTGAATCTACTTTTCTATTTATTCATTCATTCTTGTATCAGTGCCTGCTATTCTCCAATATCAGTTTTGTCTTGGAGGTACAGTTGTGAATAACCAAAGTAGTGCAGTGGGTATGGGTCTTACAGTTTAAAGGGAAAAAATTAGGAAAAACTAAACTATGATGATTATTATGATGGGGAATATAGGCTGCCAAGGAAACACAACACAAAGAGATCCATTTAGCCAAAAGTTCAGAAAAATTCTCCCTTTAAAATACAACTGGAAGGTAAGTGGGAGCTGGTCCTCTAAGTAAAGTGTGAGTGGGTGTGTGTAGGAGTTGTGAGGAGGGAGAAGGAACTGTGTGAGGCAGGTGGAACAGCTTGTGCACATGTTTGGAGGTAAGTGAGAGGGTGGCACGTTAGTGGTCCTGCATGTCGAGGATGCAGAGAGAAGAGCAGAAAGGTGCAGCTAGAGACACAGCAGAACCTGCATCTAGGAGCACCTCGGGTTGAGCCAGGGGTTCAGGTTTCATCTTAAAGACAGTGGAAAACATTTAAGACTTTTAATGCCTTAAAGCAATGGAGTGATGGGATCGGACTGAAGGTTTGGAAAGTTCACTCACACTGCAGTGTGAAGGTGAGAGTGGAGGAAAGCAACATGGTGCAAGCGCACCATCAAGGCCGATGGGCTGGGAGGGGCAAGAGAGGATTTTGGACCATAGGATGGTGATGATGGGGATGGCCGAAGAAGGCAGACTTGAGAACTATTGAGGAGGTAGAATAAAGGGTACCTGATAGAAAGTGAGAGGAAGAAACCACAGGAGAGATCTGTGTTTCTGACCAAAACAGCCAGGTATTTGGGGTGGCATTTCCAGGATTCACTCTCCTTTGGTAGTAGCTGGAATAATGTGAATTATAACATGGAATCATGTTGAGTTCACTTTTGGATACATGAAGTTTGTGCTTCCTGAGAGATATTCAACTAGATATGCTGATTGGCCTGGAGACTTCTGGGCTGGAGGTAATCATTTGAGAGTCATATGATTGATGACACTGTGTAGAGTGAGGACAGAGGAAAAATATGCTATGAGATGGCAATATTAAGGACAAGTGGAAGATGAGGAGCTCGCGAAGGCTCCCAAAGGAAGAACCACAGCGGTGGAAGCCAAGCCAGAGGAGAGTGGTGATGGAGAAAGTTAGAAAGGATAACCTGGAGAAAAAGAGTAATGTATGTTGTCCCACTGACAGTGACTCAGACCATTCGTGTCTTGGGAATGTGGGGTCCTGGTGATCTTGAAACAGTAATCCAAATGGAGCGTTGCAGATGAAAGTCAGAATGGAGTGGACTAAAGGGAGGAGGAGAGCAGAGAGGAACTATAGAAATGGATGATGGATGAGCTGTAGTAGGGGATCACTCAAACAATTTTTAAAAAAGATTTTGTTTATTTACTTTTAGAGAGAGGGGAAGGGAAGGAGAAAGAGAGGGAGAGAAACATCAATGTGTGAGAGATACATTGATTGGTTACCTCCCACATGCCCCCAACTGGGGACCTGGCTCACAACACAAGCATGTGCCCTAGCCAGGAATCGAACCAGTGACCTTTTGGTTCTCAGGCTGGTGCTCCATCCACTGAGCCACACCAGCCAGGGCCTACAATTTAACAACTGGTATGGCATGGGCACTGATCCATCAGAGTGGCTGCAGGCTGGTGTCTTATGGAAACATTTTGATTGACACCATACCTGGATGTAGGTCTGATGGACATATTTTCCAAATAAAAAGGTAGGGTATCTTGTTTGGAACATATAGTCTGGAAAAGAAGATGATAAACCTGGGACATGTGGTTGATAAGTCACGGCCCACTCCTGGACGGATGGCAGTTCATTGGCTCACTTGGTATAGTGTATGAAGGAGTGCAAGTCCAAGATGATGTCAGGTTCATTAGAAGGTGAACTCAAGTAAGGTTTCTCAACAGTCACACCTGAAGGTATAAATATCTGTAACCTATTTGTGTAGCACTTCTGCAGAAATTTATTGGCTAAAGAGAATATAATGCACTGAAGAGATGAAGCTTTCTGTACATTTTAGATAATGTGTAAGTCTTATCCAGCAAGACTCTTCCATTAGTACAAAAAATAATGTTCTTTTTGAACAAGATGACTGTCACAAAGGAAAAATGTAGACAGTCAAGTGATTTATTTCCTCATCCATATTGAGTTTATTCATGGGGAGATTCACCTGGTGAACCAATAATTTTCTGGGCCACAAAAATCAGCAGGCATTTTTCTTCTTAGGAAATGCCTTTCTTCTTGTTTTTTACAGTGGGTTTCTTTTGGCTTAAAAAGCCTCTAAGTCTATAGCTTTGATACCAAGGAAAAGGTTTCTTTCAATTGCTATAACCTTTTTCAAAAGTGATCTGTTGGGATAAATGTTCTCATGCTGAGAATCAAGTCTTTATTCAATATCTATAGTAAGTAGGAAGAACAGGAAGCAGACCACTTTCCTGAGGAGGTTTAAGAAAAATTCAAGATCACAGACTGAAGAAAGGAACTCCTGTGATGGATCAAGTTTAAGAACTATACTTTAGGCAATTAAAAAAAGAGAAAGGAAAAGATAAACTTCCCTCTCGTGTCAGGTTGTGGATGACACTGGAACTGGGTGACAAGGACAGAACCAGGAACACAGGAACCAGCTAAGAGGAAGGGTTCTGGCAGATTATTTTTTCCTTTTGGGTTTACCAAGGGCCAAATTCATGGAGGCCAGTTTAGGCAGAGAGGTTTGGGCAGGCACAGGAATGGGTCTGGCTGGCAACCAGACTGCTGTGGGTTCAGGGTTAGAGCTGAACCCAAATAATTGAGGTCCTTGGATTTCTAGTTAGAGACATGAGGAACACCCCCTCCTCCCTGCATTGTGTCCTCAGTAGTGAGGCTCAAGGCCTCCGCTCAGGGGAGCAGGCAACCCCTCCTTCCCTGTGCCTGCAGCACCTTCATGTGTCTTCCCTGACTCGGCTGGACCTGCCTGCCCTCGTAAGGACTCTTGCCGTCTCTCTTGACTCTGATGTGAACTCATATTCATTTTTTGTTCTTGTTCTACCTCTTCTTGGCTTTTATTACGCACCTATGACTCTTGAACCCTGCCCTTGGCCAGGAACGATTTCTAGGTTTTCATAACTGCTTCTCACATATCAGTACCTTGAAATGGTATTTGTGTTAGAAACACGTTTCATCCCTTCCAGGTAGTGTGCGTAGTCCAGAAGGAGTGTCACAAATTCCAAACCTTCTGCAACATCTTACAAAGAAGGGATCTCTGTGGGGTTCAGGTATGTGAATGGGGATGGGCAGTGGAGGGGTGGGCTGTGGGCATGGGTTTTGTGATGGGTCCACATGTGTCAGGGTTGTAAGAAGCTAGGGAAATTCCTCGACAAGTGGAATAAGGGAAACTGAGACAAAGTAATCAAACAAGGTCAAATAATTTGAGCAACATAGAGACAGCTAATGAATCACAAGGTCTTCTCTTCCCTAACCAGGTACACGTAGGGGCAAGTGGTTTACACATTTCAGACCATCCTAGCACAGACTGACCTCGGTCATGATCCCTCTTTAATAATGTTCTTTAACAATAAAACTAACCAGAAAAGTAACCCTGATCCCTCTTTACACACATTTTGATGAGTCACCATAAGGAAGGATACACATGAAAAGCTAACGAATGCCGCATTTTGCCATGTATAATGCCCTCTGTGTATAATGCATGTGTACATTTTTGGCCCAAACTTTCAGGAAAAAAGTCTTTCATTTTAATTTTTAAATTCAATTGTTTATTTATGTTTAGAAACAAAGCCAATTATTGTATTCCAGGTTATTATTTTGCATACAGATATTGTTATTACTTTCTAGAGTTACACTTTTAACACATAAGCATAAATAAAAGAATTAAAAACATTCACATAGATACAGAATTAGTACTACCCACATAAAATGCGCATCCTTATTTTTCCCTAAAAATTTTGGGCAAAAAGAGCACATTATCCATGGCAAAATATGGTATTCTGTTAAGACCATCCCCTGAGACCTTGCCTATGATTCCAGCCTGCCAAAGAAAGACAAAAAGCCTCAAGACAAAGAATCCATGGCATGCTTTTGCTAGAGGATGCCTATCCCTTGTATCTCTGCTCTTTTTATCCTAAACTCTGAGGATCCCACGAGACTTGCCACCAACGGAGCACCAGGCAGTGGCAGCTCATCCTAGGCTTACCCCCTGAACCTGTCTCCATGGCCCCCTTTTCCTTTGATTTTTCTCTCCTGTTGCTTCTTTTACTTTAAGTCCTTCTTTGTTTCACTGTCCCTAACTTTAATAAACATACTCTCAAAATCACCTGGACTAGTGTTGCGAAATCTTTCCTACACAAAGTCAAGAACCCAAACACTACTGGTGGTCTTGAAGCAGACCAGCTCCGGGCCCAGTCCCTGTTCAGTAACATGTACACATGTCACATCCAGAGCTGCTTACTTTCCAAGGCAGAGACTGCTCCCCAATTACTTCCTTGCAGGAAGATGGGCTATGGGACTGGCAAGAGGTATGGGCAGAATTGATAAAACCATCCCATGCCAGTGTCTCGTCCTCTCTTCCCTGGCTGTGGCCACCTTGCTGGATGTGTTCTGGAGGGCATGTGTGGGGAAGCACTGCTGACCCACACCAGACCCATGGACAGCTGGGAACTTCATCAAAGCTGAACAGAGTGTTGTTTGTGCCTCCTGCAACCTCTCTATCTTAGGGTTCCAGCAGACAGTGGCCAGTGTGGCTCAGGCTGATGTTCTTTGGTGGCCACATACCAGCTCTCTGGGACCCTCATTTGATTACGTGTGCCATTTGCCTTTTTCATGAAATGCTATGTTTATATACACATTTCCCAGTGTAATGAA
The DNA here is from genome assembly GCF_022682495.2 of Desmodus rotundus. Taxonomy (NCBI): domain Eukaryota; kingdom Metazoa; phylum Chordata; class Mammalia; order Chiroptera; family Phyllostomidae; genus Desmodus; species Desmodus rotundus. The sequence continues at coordinate 184,291,926 of NC_071387.1, read as the reverse complement.
AGCAGGTCAGGATGGAGCCCAAGGCAATTTCTTCAGTGTAAAGGGGCTGCCCGGAGGACATGTTTTAAGTGAACATCAGGAAGTTCAGAAAATCCTGGAGCTGGACTTTATCCCCACCCACGCTTCTCCTTCTCCAACTTACAGACCCAGAATTCAGAGTCCTATTTGCCTCTAAAGGGGATTTTAGATTAGATGCAGCTTGGGGGAGAGTCAAACAGCTTTATATTTGGGGTTGGCTGCTTAACACAGAGGAATGACCAGGGAGAAGCACTTTCTTACTGAAACTGTTTTCTTGTCCCATCCATCTCCTTGTAGTATGACCTTGAACATGATCTCTTGGCTTTGGTGGATTTCCCCTTATGACTCCATGGGGTGGCTGCTGCTGTCCTTAGATTGAGTGGCTTCTCCAGAGCTGAGAAACTTGCCCTGTGTTTTCCCCTGTGAAGCTTACAGGCATGGGCACAGGCACAGCGAAAGGTTTCTGCTGTAAATGGACCTGCGCTGATTTGGTCATGCACACCTCCTGGGTTCTTTTTGGTCGATTTGACTAGCAGTGACAGAAGTTTGAAGCAGATGAAGACCAACTTGTCCCTTGACTTTTTGCAGCTTGGTTTTTGTGACAGCAACTCTGAAAACAGCTTTGGCCACACACAAGGTGTTTACTAAAGAGGTATTAATATGCCGGCAGGCCCCAAAGTACCCATCAACCTGTTCTGTGAGCTTAATGAAGTCCCAGCTCCTTCCCCTGAAGTGCTCAGGCTCCTCTGGGCAAAAAGCCTCGAGGCAAATGCCAAGACTATGGACACAAATGCTGTCACCCTGATAGCCAACATCAGGCAAACAAAATCCTCCAAGTTCAAGGCCCCAAGGGGAGTGTAGGCCTGTTATCACGTATTTTCCCTCAGAGAAAGAGTCCAGAGATTTCTTGTACCCTCTTCCTACAAGGGTGTGGACAATTTCTTGAATATTTTAGCCCATCCATATACCCTGAACACCTTTAATATCACCATGGAGAGCTCATTTCAAAGGTGAAGTCCAGCCCTGGAGATTGAGAACAGATGACACCAGGTGAGCAGAGCCTGTGCTTCCAGCTCCCTTTGTCATTGTGGGTGACGCCAATAGTAAGAGCAACAGCTGGTGTGTGGGGGCACTGTCCCTTACATTTATTGTCTCATTTAATCCTCACAATGACCTGGAAGAGTTGTCTTATTAGCCACATCTTTCAGATAAGGAAACCGACACGTCAGGAATTTCCAAGGTCTATATCTTATAAGTGCAGAGATACTGACCTAGAGCCTGAGCTCAGAGCATCTCTGCTGCCCACTGTGCTCGACCCAAAGCAAATGGTAGCCCCGCTGGTGAGAGCTGTGTCCAGCACGGCAGACTTCAGGAGCTGACTGAGAGTGTTCTCACTCTGGTGGCAGCTGGTCCCAATGATAACAGGCCAGTGTAGGGTACTTTGACATAGGAGGCTTAGTTACCTAGGTACCCGGAGTGGGTCTGTCCAGGTGGGAACGTGAGGGCTGGATTTAGGTCATCTCACAGCTTCCCCAAACCATGGTCCAGGCTTGTCCTCACAGTTGTCCCCCAGGTTGGTCCCACCCCCAGCTGACCATCCACGAGCTGTGGGCAGGGCCCTATCCTGAGCACTGGGAGCTTCCTTCAGGTCTGCCTGCATGGGTCTCCATGGCCTGCTGGATCACAGGATGTGGTCTGGACATGTCCTCTAAGGGCTCTCTTCTCTTTGCGTCACTCTTACAGATCCTGAGAAAGTCTTCATTTTTATGAGCTTCACCTTTCTTCTCTGGGTAATAACCATTTGTACCAGTGTATTTGATGAACTTCTGTTCACTGAAAATTTTCACTTAGCTCATCATTTATGAGTCTAGTACCAACACATGTGGCGTGATCCTATTGGTTGGGCAGTGGAACATGGTGACTGAGTGCCCAGGATCATGGTCCAACTCTCTCTTGGCCAATTCCTGGCTGTGTGGCTGTTGAGCAAGTTATCTGACTTCTCTGTGCTTCCGTTTCTTTATCTTAGGATACTGTTGTACTTGCCTCACAGGGTTGTTGGAGTATGAAATCAGTTCATCTGTGTATTTGCTCCCCAGCCAACTCAACTGAATGAATTGATGTTGAGCTCTTCTGTCCTGGAGTTCTTTTTGCTGACCACATGATTTGCTAGTTTGACACCGAAGGCTAACATGGGGACTCTTCCTTAAGTTGTGGAGGATTTGGGGAAGGTGCGTGGATGGGAAGAACCCTTTGAAAGTGGCCTGAAGCTATGCCTCAGCAGGAAACCCCAAATGCAGCCATTAATTTTCAAGCCATCGGTGATTGGCTTAGTTCTTACCATCTTTATCTGAGTTTTACTTTTTGTTAAGTACTGTTCATCAATTTTTGAATATCTAAGTTATTAGAGGTCATTCATTCAAGGCCCAATGTTGAAAGTAAAAGAGAAATCAAGAGGAACCCTGGGGCTTTGAAGGTTGTTCTTAACTCATGTCCACTTTCCACCTTTAAAAGCATTGACTTGACTTTTATAAAAGCCTGTAGAATAATCATTCCCTTAAATATTTTATATTGCATTTGGATGTGCATTTTTCAAGGATCATTTCTGTGACATTTTCTGGGGGTGTATTTCTTGGGGAATAAAATTAATACGTTTCGTTGATGCTCATACCAATTTATTGAGAACTATAAATAAGATAAAGATGCATCCCCGTCATTTGTACTAGAAAACAGAAGAATCAGAGGAACACCTTTGGAGGACAGGGCAAAGGATCAATAATACTCTTCAGATGATGCTGAGGCTGCCTGACGCTGTAATCTGTTATCTGATCCTTAGGTGAATTACTCTTCAGAATGGAAAACAGACATCCAATGGCCAAAGCACAGGCCCAAAACACAGTGCCCCAGGCCATACACTTCATTAAGGGCCGCTGAGTGACATAATCCAAATTTCCTACTTTTCCAGTCTCTACATGTCCCACAACTTCCTCAACTGTTCATGTAGATTACCTGGTAGCCAGATCACTCTGAGCGCTTCCCTGAGGCTGAGAATGACCCTTAGGAGGCAAGAAGTTCAGTCACTCTAACTGGAGTCTGTGCTATGCATGCAATGCTACCAGAAGTGATAGCAGAGAAACTGACTTGTTGCAGTCTCCCAGCAAGAAATCTATTCATGCAATGAATCTACAGAATATTGTAATGCTGCTGGGGGGAGGGGGGTTGATGAAAATGGCTTTCCTTGGGGAATGGCTAGGGTGGGATGGAATATACCAGAACCATAGAACAAAGTGTGCAACTTTAGGGCAAGTAAAGGCAGACAAGGGAAGCTGGAAGTTGAGAAGATGTTGGACAGGAAAGGCTGCTGGGAGGCAAAGGGGCCACAGCAGAGGCCCCGAAAGAAGCCAGCAGGTAACCAGGGTGTGGAAGAGGGCATGGTATCCATGGCAACAGGAGAGGCAGTAAGAGAAGAAAAGGCACTTAGGGAGACAATAGCTGGATGAGTGGCTTTGTCTGACCCTAGGAGCAGCCCCTGGGGGCAGGGAGGGAAGAGGTTAGACAGGGGCTGGACTCAGGCTGCAACCCTGGATCCCCAGGCAACCAGGCTGGAAGGCAGCAAGGAAGCAGTAGGTGATTTTGAAAATAAATCAAATCAGATATGAAATTCCTCAGAGGAACCCAATCTTCTAAAGAACTCTTGTAAATTCTTTTCAAAATGAAGAGAACCCTTTACCATGTAAATGCAGTGCAGAAAATAACTTTCAAATTTAATTACCTTACAAGTTTAGATTTTGTGTATTGCTTGTTTCCCTGAATTAGGTGAAGCACAACTCCACTTCTTTTATTCCATCACCACAATAATGCCATCCTGAAGAGAAGCCAGGTGTGGAGGGGAAGGGGAAAGTAAGTATTTAGTAGAGGAAAGAGCAGTGCTGCCAAGTACTTATTTTGAGTTTTGTCTTGGAAGTAAAAACAAGCCTTTTATTTCTTCTTTTCATTTTTATATCCATCTATGTAGGGTCCAAGTCACCTCTGAAATCTGGGACATTTTCTACTTGGAGTCTGGAATATAAAGAAGGATGTAGTGGTGATGGCTTATAAGCCTGAGACTCTGTTGGGTGGCCCTTGGGTGCCCTGCCAGCAGCCATCCTTTCTATTTCTTGCTCAAGAGATTCCCTATTTTCAAATCAGAGCTCAGAGTCTGCCTGGGAACCCTTCTTAACACTGAGCCCTTGGACAGTCACTCCCAACTGAATTTGCTCTCAGGTGGGACCAGCTGGCCCCCTGACTTGAGTGTAAGAGTGGTTCTTACACTCAGGTCAGGGGTCAGAAGCACCTGGAGGCCTTATTTCACTACAGAAACTGGGCCCCATCCCCTCTGATTTAATAGGTGGGGGCTGAGAATTTGCTGGTGATGGTGCTGGGTGGGGACCACCCTTTGAGAACCACCATCTTGGATTTTAGAATAATCTTCAATAGATGGCAGCTTACTTTTCCATTTTAATGAGCATCTGATGGGTGAAGAGAGCTACTGGTTAGAATTTTCTTACACTTCTTTGTTCACTTCCTTGTTCTCTGTAGCTCTTCCTTTTGATTTCTTAATTAGAATGTTTTGCAAACTTATGACGTTAAGTCAAGAAAATATAGTCCAGGATCACTCATTTTTTTTGACATTCCAGTGACTACATAGAACTTTAGGTGAACTATAAGTTAATGTTTTAGAATATGAAATGAGTGATTCTGAAACCAGAAAAGACACCGGAGTTCAGGCTGCCTGTCACTACCAGACCCAATAAGCAATGGCAGTGATTGAATCTTTATGGGATGGTCAGGGATCTGAGAAAATGGTGGGTTCATACCCTAACAGACCATCCTGTCTTTTCTTTCCAGGCCAAGGTTTTTATAGCAGGGAATAAACAAGGCGTGGTGAGGGGTTTTGAAATTCAGTGAGGAGTTAATCGGATTAAAAAACAAAGACCAACTCCAGCATTCTCACCCCGGGAGGTGGTCTTAAACTGTGCCCCAGGCCTGGGCCTTTAGCTCTGTCCTGGGCAGTGGTCATCTCACCCTGGAGTACAGTGGCTCAGATATCATCTTAAATTGCTTGCAGTCCTCCTGAGAAACAAAGGTAGGACTGCTTATGGTCTCCTGGAGTCAGGGTGGGTCACACCTTCAGTTCCTGGAACAAAGCTTTTATATACATTGATTACTAAGCTTATTAGCTATTACTTAAAATAAAATTTTCCAACTCTTAAGTTCCCTATCAATTTCAGAATATAAGAAGAGCTGGTAAGTTGCCAGAGGAGACCAAAGAAGAATGTGTTGGAAATTCATGGAAAGTCCCAATTTCACTCCAGGTTAAGGGTTTGTGCTTCTGGTGATGTCGCTGGTTATTGGGAGTTGAGGTAACATTTGCAAGAACGACAGAGGGTCACACTATTTGTTCCTGGATCTGCTGTGACAAAGTGCTGCAAACTGGGCATCTTAAACAACAGAATTTATTGTCTCACAGTTCTGGAGGCCGGAAGTTCGAGGTCAGAGTACCAGCAGAGCAGGTGCCTTCTGAGGCTGCGAGGGGGATCTGTGCCACCCCTCCCTGAGCTTTTGGGGGTGTGCTGGCAATCTTCGGTGTTCCTCGGCTAGTAGAAGCATCCGCTGCCTTCATTTTTTTTATTTCAAAAATTTTAACCCTGTCCTTTTTGCAGCTTAACTAAGGTATAGTTGGCTAATAAAGTTGTGAAATATTTAGAGTGCACAATGTGTTGATTTGATATACACAATGAAAGAATCCCCGCATTGAGTTAATTAACACATCTGTCATCTCCCACATTTACCCCCCACCCCTTTTTTTTGGTGAGAACATTTAAGTTCTTAGCGAACTTCAGTTTTACAGTACAGTATACCAACTACAGTCACTCTGTTATGCATGAGATCCTCAGACTTTATCACTTGTAACTGAAAGTCTGTAGCTTTTAACCAGCCTGTTCCTGTTGCTTCCACACCTCAGCCCCGGCAACTGCTTTTCTACTCTGTTTCTGAATTTGACTTTTTTAAAAAATGTGGCAGACAAGTGATTCCATGCTGAATTTGTCCTTCTCTGCTGCATGCATCTTCACATGTGTTCTCTCCGTGAGCATGTCTCTTGTGTCCATTTCCCCATGTGATGAGCACACCAGCCATACTGGATTAGGGCCTACCCTAGTGACATCATCTTGACTATTTACTGTGACCCAAATAAGGTCACATTGTGAGGCACTAGGTCCTCAACATTGAATTTTTGAGGAACTCAATTCAACCCCTAATAGAGACCCTCAGCTTAGTTATTGCTTAAGCCATTGGCCTGCAGGAGACCCGCCCACTATGAAGAGCCTGCAGGGGTCTCCAGAGGGCACCCAGGGGCTCTGGCACCCACCTCTCCTCTCAGTCTGGTGATCGGCCAAAGATTGCCATAGAACGCGTGTGGGGACGTGATCATAACCATAAATATCCTACTACATGGGAAACCCTGTTCCCTTCATGTTCTAGCTTTGTACTTTGAATTATTGAACTTTGAGGTTATTCCGTCTCAAACTGGAAGATCAATTACTAAGCCTGAAGGAGGCATTGCTTTAAAAGGGTAGATCTTGTTATAACTGATACTGCAAAGAAGAGATCCTCCTATCTCTGGGCTCTAAGACAAAGGCTTGACTCTTCTTTCTGAGACAAGACTTCTTCCAAGTGTCTGCTGGGGACAGTAAAAGTAGGAAATACAACAGTGTCAGTGAGGGTCTGCAGGCCTGCGACTATCTCAGCTACAGCCCTGATGCATGACAGGCCTGCCTACTTCCCTTACGTGGCTTGTACTTTGATCTGTGGAGCTCTGTGTTGGCTTCACGTGCTGAATCCTTCTCTGTATCTGTCCAGAGTATTACCTTGTTCATTAATATGTCACTAAAATTTAAAATTCCACCTTTCTGCTTCTCAGGTAATCATTGCAGACAGGTCTGAAGCACTCTGTGAAAAGCACATTTCTCAGCAGAACTGGATCCCACAGAATACTGGCAGGAAGTGAGCTTGGCTTTTAACTATTTGTGTTCCTGGGATAACTAATTTACGGGATACAAAGGTCTGCAGTGTCCTCACTTCTTCATAATTTCCTCTTTGTGGGGCTTCTTTTTGTTTCACTAATTTCTGACTCTGAGTTTCCCTGGACTCAGATACATAGCAAGTAAATCATTCCTTCCAGTGGTGAGGGGGAAACTAGCAGTAGATGGGAGAAAAATCATTTTGGTTTCTTCAGCACCTTTTCTCTGTTGTTTCATGATTGCCCCATTCTAGGGAGTGCTGTCACCTCTGGGCGCCCACTGGGTACAGATCAAAACTCCACAGTGGGGCCTGAAGACACGTGGCTTGAGATTCAGTGAGAAGTAGAGTTGTTGACATCTGGCTTCTGGCTTTTCTTTTTCCCTCTTTCACCAGATTATTACTTTCACTTTTCTTAACAGGTTCTTTACAAGAAATCCATAAGCTAAACAGAGTAAGGACATCTTCTCTACTCTTCTATTTTTACTTTCTGTAATGACTTGGGGAGCTCTGTATCGGCCCAGCCTTCTTTTATGAATCTTTCATGTATCATTCGGAAGCATGCTGAAAAGCACTCTTGTTTCGACCATGAGATCTATATACTATGGAAATAATGCTTCACAAAAGGATGCATACAAGCAACATGTGCAGGATGGATTTAGACTCAAGTCCGTTCAGAAAAGGTGACAGAAAAGACAGCACACAAGATTCTTACATCCAGGCACTCTAGTGACATGTCACTGAAGCAGGGTGCAGCCAAGAGGAGGGCCCTAAGAAGGGATTTGTAATGGGGTCCAGGACTCGGGGTGTCCAGGAAACATTAGAAAAACGTATATAGGATGTCCTCACCCCTACAGGCCTGAGCCAGGGGGGATGGGACACATGGAACAGGGCCATTCAGAGCTGTTTTGGGTAGCAACAGCTTTGTAGCTAACCCCTGGCAGTCATTTAACATATCTATAACCTTTAACTGGTTTCATGGATATGTTAAATAGCTGTGGCCCTGCTTTGAGCCAGGGAGATGGGAGTGGCTTCCACCCAAGATGGGACTGGGAAGCAACTCCCCCTGGTTACAGGGCCTGCGTGAGAGCTTGGAGATGATTGGCTCCAAGCCATGGGGCCACACCTGCCCAGACTTACTATGGCAGCCCAGTAAAGCTGGAAGAATACAGGGATGCTGGCAGGTGTAGCTGACTGTAGGAGGAGTCGGAAATGGGCTGCAAAGGAAGATGGGAACTGGGATTTAAACCTAGGCCCGGCAGCCATAGGTAAGAAGAGAGACCATGTGGCTCTGAAAGGAGAGAGACCATGTGGCTCTGAAGGGAAGAAGAGAGACCATGTGGCTCTGAAGAGAAGAAGAGACCATGTGGCTCTGAAGGGAAGGAGAGACCATGCGGCTCTGAAGTAAAGGAGAGACCACGTGGCTTCAAAGAGTAGGGAGGACCACAAGGTTTTAGGAGAGGAGAGAGACCACGCGGCTTCAAAGAGTAGGGAGGACCACAAGGTTATGGGGGAGAAAGAAGAGACCATGCAGCTCTGAAGGAAGGAGTGAACCACGAGGCTCTAAAGCAAGTAGATAGATAGAGGTCCATGTGGTTCTGAAGTAGGGAAAAGGACCACGCGGTTCTGAAGGAGAGTAAAGAGGACCACGAGGTTTTGGAGTGCTTCTTCTTGCCACGCGGCTTAGGCAGCAGGAGAGACTTTGCAGCCATAGAGAAAGGGGAGAAAGGACTCTTGCTGCTGGGCCATGAGAAGGTGCCACATGGCTTTGGATTAACTGGAGATCGCAGCAGCCACACAGCTGATGGTGCTGGGAGCCTGAATCACAGACTTCTACTTCTTTTCCTGAGACACGGTACCCCGGACTGGGCACAGGGAGAGGGAAGGACTGTGCATCTGTGGGTATTCTAGAGGACTTTAGTATCTTACTGAAGACATTAGGTCATTATTCTAAGTTTGTGTAACTTTTGAATAAACAATTCCTTTCCTTTTCACCAGTCTCTGGCATTGAGAGACGTCTTTCCTCTGGCGGCGGGCATTGCGAACCTAGCAGGTGGGCGTGGGGGAAGGAACCTCCAGAGACAGAAAGGCGGAATCCTTTCTGTAATAATTTATCGTGAACCACCCCCACCCTCTTCACGTGCTGAATCCTTCTCTGTATCTGTCCAGAGTATTACCTTGTTCATTAATATGTCACTAAAATTTAAAATTCCACCTTTCTGCTTCTCAGGTAATCATTGCAGACAGGTCTGAAGCACTCTGTGAAAAGCACATTTCTCAGCAGAACTGGATCCCACAGAATACTGGCAGGAAGTGAGCTTGGCTTTTAACTATTTGTGTTCCTGGGATAACTAATTTACGGGATACAAAGGTCTGCAGTGTCCTCACTTCTTCATAATTTCCTCTTTGTGGGGCTTCTTTTTGTTTCACTAATTTCTGACTCTGAGTTTCCCTGGACTCAGATACATAGCAAGTAAATCATTCCTTCCAGTGGTGAGGGGGAAACTAGCAGTAGATGGGAGAAAAATCATTTTGGTTTCTTCAGCACCTTTTCTCTGTTGTTTCATGATTGCCCCATTCTAGGGAGTGCTGTCACCTCTGGGCGCCCACTGGGTACAGATCAAAACTCCACAGTGGGGCCTGAAGACACGTGGCTTGAGATTCAGTGAGAAGTAGAGTTGTTGACATCTGGCTTCTGGCTTTTCTTTTTCCCTCTTTCACCAGATTATTACTTTCACTTTTCTTAACAGGTTCTTCACAAGAAATCCATAAGCTAAACAGAGTAAGGACATCTTCTCTACTCTTCTATTTTTACTTTCTGTAATGACTTGGGGAGCTCTGTATCGGCCCAGCCTTCTTTTATGAATCTTTCATGTATCATTCGGAAGCATGCTGAAAAGCACTCTTGTTTCGACCATGAGATCTATATACTATGGAAATAATGCTTCACAAAAGGATGCATACAAGCAACATGTGCAGGATGGATTTAGACTCAAGTCCGTTCAGAAAAGGTGACAGAAAAGACAGCACACAAGATTCTTACATCCAGGCACTCTAGTGACATGTCACCTCACCTTCACCTTCCTTGCTTTACTGCAGTGCTTGTTTTTATAAGAATTCTTTTCGGAAGTGTCCGTAAAAGTGTGGAAATAAATGAAGACCATCCAAATGAGAATGAGCACAGGCTGTTTATTCTTTACTTGCTATAACAAGGGGAGTTGGCCACACTCACTTGTGTTTGGCAGAGACTCATAGGCAGTCGGAAGAGTGGGGAGCTTCCTAGCAGAGAACTGGGAAGGCTCAGGGCTGCCCTGGGGAAGCTGGAGGGAGGGTAAGTAGAAGTGGGGCCTCCTGTGTGATTGGTTAGGGGAGCGCATTTGGTTTTCTTTGGTTGGCCCCACGTTGGAAGTGGGAGCAAAATTAGGAATGCTGTCAGTAACCAATCCAGTCCTGGACATTTTTGGTTCAATTGTTTATAGAAGTTATTGTTTAGCTTCCTGGATTGTCACTAGAGATAGTGGTCTGACTTCCCAGAAGTCTGACTTACAAAGAGCAGGCTGGCTTCCAGGGCTGGTGGTGGAGAAAATGGGTTGCAGGTTGTGGGTCAGAATTCTATTGCCATACACGGGGTGGGACAAAATAGATTTACAGTTGTTTATATGGAAAATAATATAATAATAAATAATATACAAGAATAAACTGTTTTGTGTACTCACAACTGTAAACCTACTTTTGCCCCACACTGTATATGATTTGGTCATTGTCTGTTTATATGTTCAGTCTCTCAAAAGTAATCATTAGCACTAGTTGTGCAAACTAACTTTGTTAACATACAACGATATACTGTTACTGAAAGGACCCCTCTTTTTTCTCCGGGGTCTAACCCCCCCACCTACTAGGTTCACCTTGCCTGCTGACAGGGAGAGAGGTTTCTCAATGCCAGAGATTGGTGAAAAGGAAAGGAATTATTTATTTAAAAGTTATAGAGATTTAGAGCAATGACTTAATGTCTTCATTAAAATACTAAAGTCCTTTAGAATACCCACAGATGCACACAGTCCTTCCTGCTCCCTCTGCCCAGTCCAGGGTACCGTATCTCAGGAAAAGAAGTAGAAGTCTGTGATTCAGGCTCCTGGCACCATCAGCTATGTCACTGCCACGATCTCCAGTTAATCCAAGACCATGTGGCACCTTCTCATGGCCCACAGGCAAGAGTCCTTTCACCCCTTCCCGGCAAAGTCTCTCTCCTGCTTCCTAAGCCACGTGGCAAAAGGGAGCATCCCAAAGCTGCGTGGTCCCCCTCTGGCATGGCTGCCAAGCCTGGATTTAAATCCCAGTGCCAGTCTTCCCCTGCAGCCCCATTTCCGACACCTCCCACAATCAGTTACACCTGCCAGCATTCCCTATCCTTCCAGCTTGACTGGGCTGCCACAGTAAATCCGGGCAGGTGTGGCCCCATGGCATGGAGCCAATCATCTCCAAGCTCTCACGTAGGTGCTGTAACCAGGGGGAGTTGCCTCCCAGTTACATCTTGGGTGGAAGTCACTTCCATCTCCCTGGCTCAAAGCATGGCCACAGCGATTTAACATATCTATGAAACCAGTTAAAGGTTATAGATATGTTAAATGACCATGCCAGGGGTTATCTGCAAAGCTGTTGCTGTACAAAACAGCTCTGAATGGCCCTGCTCCATGTGTTCCATCCCCCAGCTCAGACTGGGGGGTGAGGACATCCTATATATTTTTTTCTAATATTTCCTGGACACCCTGAGTTCTGGACCCCATTACAAATCCCTGTTTGGGACCCCCCCCTGGCTGCACCCTGTTACAATCAGATCACATTAAATATACGTAGAGTAAAATACAACCCACAGAAGTTCACACACAGGACCTAATCTGTTTACTCTTTAACAGCGAAGTTAGTCCAATCCCTGGAATGCATAATGTTAAAGAAATATACATATATTTATATAAAGTATAATTCTTAGAAATGAAAAATTTTAAGGGAAAGTAGTTTAAGTTGCTAATACACAAGTAATATAATGATAATTCAGTCATAAATTAATTTCAACACTGCTATTACTTTTAGATATTAATTTAAATGCCATTTAATTAATGTTCTGAGCCTGTTGGTTTTTTTATTTTTGTTTTTATTATTGATACTATTACAGATGTCCTCCATTCCTCCCCCTTCCCCTCCTCAACCAACCCCCATCTCTGTCTCCCCCCCCCCCCCCACATTGTTGTCTGTGCCCATGGACTTTGCATATATGCATATATGCACTTTGGCTAATCTCTTCCAGTCCCCCCATCCCCTTGTCCTAGCCTGTTAGTTTTAAGAGGAGTGACTTACTATGTTACTATAAGTATCTAGGGTTTTCTTGAAGGCCACATATACATAGGAGCCTAGGAAAGGCCACCCCCACCCTGACAGTAGGCATGCTGGTCCTTCCCTGTCTTCCACTTATTGAGCCATTCTTACTCTCCTGTAGAGGGTTACTTAATATTCACCCTTTGAAATCTCACATCACAGCTCCTGTGCATTGCCACAGGCCCAGACTATCTTGTCAAACATTACATTCTATAGTGAGTACTATGAAACAGCAGGTGGTACATTTTTAGCCACACACTCCCAACTCTAAATTGCATCTACTCTTCTTTTCCAAACTATACATCCTCCTCAAGTCTTGTGTGGCTAAGATTCTGTCTCAGGTCACTTACCAGCCAGCTGATTGGCTGCCTGACTTTGGGCCAGGTGGTCACTGGCCTGATGGAGTATTCACAGTGGAGGAGTGTGGGAGAGTACATTCAAGGTAATATCCTCCCTAACTTCCCTCTCCAAAGGGAATAGATCAAGAGATTCTGCTAGAATCTGCAATTCAGAAGGTGTCAGCACTGCATCATCCTGAGGAACATGTGCTCCAGGAAGGAGAAAAGAATAAAGGATATACTTCAGGTCTGGAAAACAAGCAGGGCAGATTCAGGCTCTGAGCTTGACAGGAGCTGATGTTCTCCGTACCATCGTTCCTGTTCTTTGTAAGATCATCGACAGAAACGACACAGGGAAAGAACTCTGGGGTCTCATCAAGTGGACTGAAGTGCACATGAAACATTAAAGAACTTTAAAAAGGGAGATTGCCCGCCTTTTGGCCTTTAAATTAAGGGGCATTTGAAACTTAAAGGGATGGACGTTAGAGATGAGGGACATTTTTCCATTTGTATGGATGACAGAAAAATTTGGGTTTGCTAGCTCTCTATAGAACCCTTGTTTATGGAGAATGATTTTTACATTCATATCTGGCTTGTTCTTTAAATCAGTCCATCAGGGCAGAACTTGTCCACATTTCAAGAGATCTGATACCTCGTCACACTTCAGTTCTAGTGCACTTGTGGCACCTTGTCATGGTCTCCACACTGCAACAGAAGAGGAAACCTACATTTTTCTGACAACTCATTCATATTTAAATCACTTCCTGAAACTTCCCTTGGCATAAGCCTCTCTTTGGTCATTGTAACACACAGTTTAAATGTAAATCCTAATGTTTATAACTGTTGGCCTCCTATAATGTATGTAGGATAATTGGGTGTGGGCTATGTTCTCATGACTTTTGGCAAATTAAGAGGCTACCTTAGAACCAGCTATAGGTAAGCACAGAAATTTCCAGATGGAGTCAATACGCTGTTCTCATCATGTGTGTTCTCCTCCCCCATTTGAATTGTGCTGCTGGTGGTGCCGGTGTTGGCAGCAGAAAGAAATATGATGTTTGGCTAATGACTTGAGAAGAGAAGGGAAGGACTCAGGGTCACCTGTGGCATATCCTGTTTTGAGCTGAGCCAAAGGAGATTAATGCTGTCACTTGCTTGATTACCATTGCCACTTGCCTGGCTTTCAACTTCAAAATGTATTTATTCTGAGGCAACAGCTCACATTGGAGTTGTCTTGTCCACATTTGTAACTCACCTTGTAAAATCCCATAGCAGTGGACCGACTGGACGGGGAGGCTGAGATGCTGCAAAGTCCTGCTTAGTTTTTGTTAGGTTTCCTGACAACGGCATTCAAAATAATGCTAACTTGCTTAAGCTTGAGTCTGCAAAGTAATTGGTGTTTTGTGTCTCAAGTTAAAGCTCTTTTTAGCAAAGAGATCTAGAGTGAGCATCCTTAAATCTACTTGGTTGTGTACATGCATTTATTCATGGGAGTGTCAGGAAATTTCTTGTTAAGATAATCTTCCTAGAGCATTATGGTAAGGGAAATAAGCCAGTCAGAGAAGGACAAGTACCATATGATTTAACTTATATGTGGAATCTAATGAATAAAGTAAACTAACAAAATAGAAACAGACTCACAGATACAGAGAATAGACTGACAGCTGGCAGGGGGAGGGGAGTTGGGGGGATGGGTGAAATGGTGAAGAGATTAAGCAAACAAAGAAACAAAAAACCTCATAGACACAGACAAGAGTGTGGTAACTATCAGAGGGAAAGGGGAGTGGAGGGAGATAGAACAGGGTGAAGGAGGGGTAAATGGTGATGGAAGGAGACTTGACTTAGGGTGATGAGCACACAATGCACTATACAGATGATGTATTATAGAATTGTACACCTGAAACCTATATAATTTTTTCACCAATGTCACCACAATAAATTCAATAAAATAAAAAAAAATAAAATTAAAATAGTACATCATTGTGACCATAGATCATTGTTGTATATCATTGGGACATTAATTAGCAATGTGTTCCTGTAGTCGGGGTGGGCACTGCATCACCCTGAGGAACATGTGCTCCAGGAAGAAGAAGAGAATCAAGGATGCACTTCAGGTCTGGAAAACGAGCAGGACAGATTCAGGCTCTGAGCTTGACAGGAGCTGATGTTCTCTGTTCTCTGTAAGATCATCGACAGAAAAGACACAGGGAAAGAACTCTGGGTTCTTTCCTAAGTACATCATTGTGATGTTAATCGTAATATGTTCCTATAGTTGGAAGTCATCAGCACTTGGGTTTTTAAATGCTCGATGTACTGCCTCACTTGGCTGGGAATTATGTGGGTTCAAGTGGCCTGCAGATAAAGCATGACTTTTACTAGTTACCATGAAAGTGTTTTCCATCCCATTTGTTCACAGGCTGAAATTTCCATACCTGAAGTCTGCAACAGTTCTGTGGACCCACTTTTCTTCCTGTGGGAGGCTGAGAACCTGGTAGGTCCCCGATCTTGGGAGCTGGGAGACCTGAGTTGCAACCCCAGCCCTGGCACTTACCAGGAACAATTATGTTTTATGCTCAAAGTGCACGTGGAAGAGCTGGAGTAAATGATAACTGCTATCATCGAATCATAGAATATGAATTTTTAAAGCCTTTGGATGCATAATGTCAATTTTCCTTCTAGAAAGGTTATGCCAATTTTACACTCCCACCATGCTTGTTCTGAAATTCACTGGATGTTATCATTTAAACAATCCTGCCCAGCCTATAGGAAAATTGTTCTGTTCTTGTAATATGTTTCCTTGATGCCTCATGAGGTTAAACACATTTTTATATGCTTATTGCCTTGGCTTTTTACTCTTTCTTTTTAAATTGCCTGTTAATGTGTATTGCAAGTTCCCTCATTCACTACATCTCCCTCAATATAATAACATAATAGTATAAATGATGAAGACATCATACTTCTTTTGGAAATTATAACAACATCAACATAGCTTATTTTAAAATTCTGGGACCAGAACATATTGCCTCGGCCCCACACTATTCCAATCTGTTTTTTTACATACAGGTTTCTTCTCAATCCTGTTTTTCTCTTTCAAGAGGGATTCCCTTTTCCTTCTTCTTTTTTGGCCATCTTGTCAAACTCTTCAATATTTCCCACTAAAATCACACCTTCCTGGCATTTTTGCAGAGTAGGATGGTCAACAGTTCTCTCCCCAGGCCAAAATCTGGGTGCCACCCCTCTCAGGCAGCCCCCACTCACTGAGGTCAGGCATCATGGTACAGATGGAATTGTTCCTTTGGTGGGAGCAGGAGCTCATGGGTGTTGAGAAGCCTTAATTCCTTCACTCATTTAGGGAATGTTAACTGAGGTACTGCTGTGCTCAAGCCCCATTCTGAGTGCTGTGAATATGGGTGTGAACAAAGCAGATAAAATTCCCTGTCTTCATAACTGTCACCCCCCAGTGTGAGGAGTCACCCAGCAAACAGGACTCAAAACGTATAGATGTCTGAAGAGGCTGTGTGCTCTGGAGAAGGCTTGGGGACAGTGCAGGGTAGGGAGGGGTGTTGTGCCTTTGTGTGGAACGGTCAGGGAAGGCCTCCATGAGAGGCTGGGACGTGCGGGAAATGAGGGAGGCAGCCCTGTGGATATCTGGGGAAAGAATGTTCGAGGGAGAGAGGGCAGCAGCAGCCGAAGCTCTGAGTGGGGCACCTGCAGGGCACAGCCAGGGAGGGTTAGGGAGTGAGCACTGGGAGTGGGGTCTGTGTGGTTGGCAGTGCCAGGGAACCAGCCTGTGGGGGACTCTGCTGGCCACTGCATGGGTGAGATGGTGCATTACTGGAAGATGAGCAAAAAGGGTGCTGTGATTTCACTTGCTTTTAAAGGGATGGCTTCGACTCCTGTGCTGAGATTAGACTTTGAGGGAAGAGACATGGCAAGGGTAGAAGCAGGGTGACCAGTTAGGAGGCTACCGCACTAATCCAGGCAAGGGGTGGTGGAGGCTGGGAGCAGGATAAAGCGATGAGTATGTGGGAAGTGCTCAGACTCTGCTTGGTAGTACCCAGGGACTTGCTGTTGGATTGAATGAGACGTGTGCATTAGTTTGCTAGGGTGACTGTAACAACGTGTCACAAACAGAGTGGCTTAACGTATTGTCTCACAGTTTTGGGGGCCACAAGCCCAAAATCAAGGTGTTGGCAGGGTTAGTTCTTTCTGCAGGCTGAGAAAGAGAATTTGTTCCATGCCTCTGTCCTGGATTCCTGGAATTTGTTAGCAATCACTGGCATTCCTTGGCCAAAGCATCACCCCGATCTATGACTTTATCCTCATGTGGTTTTCTCCCTGTGCGCCTGTGTTCAAATTTCCCCCACTTACAAGGACATATTGGATTTGGAGCCCACCCCACCTCAGAACCTCACCTGAACTTAGTACATCTGCAATGATCCTGTTTCTAAATAAGATCGAGTTCTGAGAGGCGGGGGTTAGTACTTCAACATATCTTTTAGGGCAGGAGAGGGGCAATTTAGTCCAGAAAGGCTGTGAGGAAATGAGATGAGTCAACGTTTAATCTAAGACTCCTGTTTTGATCAACTGAAAGAATGGAGTTGCCACGTTCTGAGATGGAAATCTGTAGGAGAAGCAGATCTTGGAAGGAAGATGAGGAATTGGGCTTTGGATGTTGAGTTTGAGACCCCAATGAAGCAACTATTCATTTGGGGCCCTGGGGTCAAGGTTCTCAATGTGTGGCCTCAATGTTGATCTCTTCACGGTGTCTGTGGGTGGGTCAGGGCCTTGCTGGAGGGCCAGCCCAGGCTGGTCCGGGTGGTCAGCAGCCTCCCCCGATGTGCCTAAAAAGAACGATCATTCTTGTGTACCACAGCTTTGCTTTTGCTCTTGAACTAAGCAGCTCAGATAAGAGCAGGAATCAAAAGACTTTTCAGTCTTAATTATTCACTGAGTAACTTATATCTGGTTCTAGCAATGAGCCACATACACAATTTCATTTGAAATCACTTTGAAATTCACTAGCCCCTTCCATTCCTTTTCTGTCACCTTGTCACTTCTTTGATGTGCATCTTCCTTTTCTTCAATATTCTACCATAAAGTCTTTTAACAATTGCCTGGGATTCTGATCTCTGCTTTCACCAGGAGATGAAACTGTCGAAGGTAGATGAGGTCTCCAAGTGCATGATTTTTCCTATACTGTTGTATAAATCAATGGAAACAGACCTAAAAACCCCAATGTGTCTAGAGTGATGATTCATGGTTCTGGTTACAACCTGCAGGTCTGCGGACCACAGGGTTCCAGGAGTACTTCTGCATTCAGATGGCGCTTTCCCCATTATTGCCAATTAAATTCACACTCATCTTTTCTAAGTTCCAGAATATCTTTCAAATAAAAGCAGAGAGAACTAAATATCATGCCAAACATAAAATCACCACAGAGCAGTTCATTAGTCTTTATCAGTAAGTTCCACTGAAGTTTGGCTACAAGTTCCCTCCCTTTAGCATGGTTTAGACAAGCAATGTCCCTGTGCCCAACTTGTGTTTTCTGGTGCTAGTACTTAGAGTGTGATCCCGAGTATATAAAATGTGAAAGACCTAAATTTAGTGATGTTTTTCCTGCTTGTCCTAATAAAGCTCCAACTCACAAGGGTGTTTTTAAAATCCAGCTGTCCTAAGTACTTTATCCTGCTTGACCGTGGGAAGGAACATTTTGGCTTGGAAAAGCACAAGGGCTGAACCAGAAAACCCTGTGAATTGCTTAGGAGGAAATGATTTCCCACGTTCCCGAAGAGAAGGACCCAGTGAAGTCCAAACTAACCCCTATGCACAGATGCAAACTTTTGTTTTATCGCTGGACCATCGGCGGTCTTCCACTCATATTCACCTGTTAGAATCATCCTCCATACATATTACTTTGGTATAACCAAATTTATCGTAACTCCATGGTTGTACAAGTAAAATGTTTTTTCTTCTCTCTTTTGTTGATTCCTAACAATTGCATAGCGGTCCGTGCAATCCAAATCTTGTAAAATGTGTTCACATTTGCTTTGTGACCCAGTATATTGTCACTTCTGTAAAAGTTTTTGTGTATGCTTCAGAAGAACGTGTATTTCCCATTTGGGGGTTGCACTGCCTTCAGATATGTACCTTAAATAAATCTTATTGGTTGTAGTGTTAATTATGTATGTCCACTGATCCATCAGTTGTTAAAAGGGGCATATGATTATTGATGTGAATTTTTCTCCTATAGTTCTGTCATTTTGGTTTTGTCTATTTTGAGTCTCTTGTCATATACAATTTTTAGGTTGTTATATATTTCTGGTAAATTAAAACTATTATTTTAACGGCATGTTTAAAAAGGCTTCTTACCTTTAGGTTGACATGTCTAATATATAAATTCTTGCATGTGTGTGTCTACATCTGTGTCTATTACCTGTGCATCATTTCATTGTCTATCCACCTATCTATCTTCCACCTAATTTATTGTGTAAAATGCCTAACGGAGTGACACCAGCTCTCTTTTCTTACTATTTTTCTGGTCTGCTTGCTATCTTTTTTCTTTGAACTTCCCTGTATCTTTTCATTATAGGGTTGCCTTTTGTAAACTCTATGCAGTTGGATGCTTTAATCCAATTTGACCACCTTTGTCTTTAAACTAGAACAGTTAGCCAGTCCGCTCACATTCCTGTCATAACATATACTTGGGTTAGGATCTGCCACATGCTTTCGTTCTTGGTTTGCGTTTCTCCCCCTCATCCCACGTTCCCTCACTGCTAGTTTACAGTCATTTTTAATTCTTTTAGTGCGTACTTTTGACATTTTAACCTGCACATTAAAGTTAATTCCTGGCTCTTTTTTTTTCCTTTGTTTTCCCTTTTCTTTTTTGCCTTTAGAGAAGGCTTTAGCTTTTTATGTGATTTCATTAATATGTTTAAAAGATGGTTTTATGTTTATCCAGCATTTTTAGTTGTGTCTGTGGCAGAGTTGGCCAGGGTACCCAATGTAGTCTTTCAGATCAGCTAAAATGAAAGCCCTGCATGGATTTTATTTTCTAATTTAAAATATAACTTTTACTTTTTATAAATGTAGTAAATAAACACCCTAGGAAGTTAGAAAATACATATAAATAAAAATAAGAAAACAAAAACATGTTATTCCTATTATTCAGAAATGATCACTTTTATTTAATGCCTTCGGGTTTATTGCTCTGTTTCCATGTGTGTGTGATATATGATACACCTACAGACACTGTTTAAAGCCAAAATGAGATCATAACTACCCCTGCTGGTAGTCAGGTGCTTTTATCAGTTAGCAATCGCCATCTTTCCATGTCCACACATTTGGATTTTACCTTGTAGGGACTGTCCCTATTCAAGTTTTTCCAGTTGTCTCCCAAACTGCTCGTGTAGTTGGTTTGCTCAAATCTGGCCCCAACTCAGGACCACCCACCAAACCTGGCTGTTGCACCCCTGAGCCTCGGGCACAGTTCCCTGTTCGTTTTCATGGTCTAGACATTTTGGGCTGGCCGGGCCAGCTTTCCTGCAAAATGTTCACTTTTTGGATTTGTCACATTTGTCTCTCAAGGATGTCATTTAACTTGATTCTCCCCCCACCTCAATTTCCTATTAACTAGAAGTTTGTTCTATAGGATTAACAGATTGAATTAAGAGATTTTTTTATTAGAAGTTATCATAGGTGATGTATACTTCATATTGCATTTGGGCACATAATATCTCATAACACCATTGGTGAGCTTGGCTACTAGGTCATGATATAACCACTTGATTCCTCCATGGTAAAATTACTAACGTTTGTTTTTGACACTAGCAAACAATCTGCGTGGTGCTACTTGGGCATTATATGACTCGCTAATTTCCATCGACTATTTACCCAGTGGTTTTAACTTCACTTGAACATCCTCCCCTGGGCCAACGGCTTCACAGGGACTTGCAAATGCCGACTTTCCAATTCTTTTGTTTCTTCTCAGCAGTATCTGACACTCTCCTATAAAGCAGAGCTTTCCTTCATCAACCAGATGAGTGACTTCTCTGAAATACCATATTTTACTGGGAAGGCTTGATAAAGGCTAACTTCTTTCATTTTAATTACCAACTTTCAAAGTAAGTTACAGCAGATTGTGAGGTAAGGAATTTTTCTTGATTTCTCTCTTTTGTGGTATTGTTTTGGACTCATCTGTTTTTATCGATTCATTATGTTTCAGTCCACTGTATTCAGTATTCTTTTTTGCTGCTCAGGCTGTCACAGTTCGGACGGTGGGGTCTTTAGGCATGCCAATGCTCAACACTGGAAAGAACGTTTTACATTTCATTAAAACGAAGGTAATCATTCATGTATGATGCATCACTTTATGCTCCATTGAAAAAATAAATCACAACCAATTTACATATGAATTGTCATTAATTATAAGATCAGTTCCGATTTTAGAGATGTTAAAATGTAACAAAAAAGTGAATCTTAGATTCAATACAATGTTTTATTTTAAAAATTCATGAGCTCATATTGATAATTTGAACTTAATTTTTTTAAATCCTCACCCAAAGATATATTTATCAATTTGAGAGAGAGAGGAAGGGAGAGACAAGATGTCATTGTTCCACTCTCCTTTGGGCTGAGCACCACCTACCTCTCCCCTTTCCTTCCTCTGTAGGACGTTATACTTCTTCTAAACCTTCCTGTCCATGCTGCATGGTGTACTTTCCCTCTCTCTTCTGGCTTCTACTACACT
This sequence comes from Desmodus rotundus, assembly GCF_022682495.2. NCBI lineage: Eukaryota > Metazoa > Chordata > Mammalia > Chiroptera > Phyllostomidae > Desmodus > Desmodus rotundus. Next base: position 184,270,398 of record NC_071387.1, on the reverse strand, counting down.
TGCTGATGTGCAATTTTTACAAAGATGCTCAGAGCCTGATAAGATGGGGTCAGGGAACATGCAGAACTTAGGTCTCTTCCTAGGGTGGGAGGAGTTTGTTCACTTCCAAGTTATCTAGGGCTGAGGACGAGGAGGTCCTGCTTCTGCCCGGGAGGGAATAAGACCTGTCGTATTCCAGTAACCTCAGAACAAAGCATCTTTGCTCTGCAAACATATCTACCTCCGTTCTTGTGTATTTTCTACTGTATTATTTGCTCTTATTTTCTGTTAAATATTTTTGGAGAAATATCAAACTTGAATCGGCTGAACTAAGAATAAAAGAAATCTGCATCGGGCTAGAGAGCTCAGGATGTCCCTTGAGACCATACGTTGTCCCAAAGTGGCCACCTCCAAGCTGGAAAATGCAAGTAGTTTGTGCAACTGAGACAAGGGTAGTGAGCAGAACGTCTAAGGGTGGGAGAGTTGTGCCTTCGTAACCCAGGGTGTTTCTTTATAGTGTACTATTTTGTACTCGTGTTACTGAATCTTTATCCCAAAAGCACAGGCAACGGAAGGCAGCCTAGAAATGTCCATGGGTATTTGCATCTGTTGACTTTGCACCTTGGTTCAACAAACCTGTCTTCTTGGGAGATTTAATATAATTCAACCTTCTAGATTGTGTGACTTGGTAAAGAAAATCCGACTACCAGAAGGATAGGATAACTTATGTTTTGGGGACTCTGGTTATTACTGAGACATCCTTGAAATTACATTGTTACTGCTTTTAAATATTAATTCCATTTCCTGAAAGAAGGAACTAAAGAATTCAAGCAATTCTAAAGCACATGGAGGGGAAACTAAGTTCTCGAGAGAAGACAATTGCTAGAAGGTGAAATACGCAGTTTGACAGCACGCACACATCACACTGTCATAAATGCTTCAGACAGCTTCACGTCAGACCGCAGGCTATGTTCTGACACAGTGTAGTGGTTTTGAAGACATGACGATTGATTAATGTAGTACTTACTGGGATAGTTTCTAAGAAATGAATTAGATTTCTTGAATCTGGATGTGGTTTAAGCTGAGCATTAACTATTTCGGTTCACTAGGGTAGCATGCGTTACACTGCAGCAATAATGGAATAAGACTCATTTTAGTGAGTTTAGATCCTGCATTTTGGGGACTATAAGATGCACTGGACCATAAGACGAGCCAGGTAAGCTACATTCGGAGTATAAGATGCACCCCCATTTTCCTCCCAAATTTGGGAGGGGGGAAGTGTGTCTTATAGTCTGAAAATACAGCCATTCAAATTCCGAGGTAAGTCTATTTGACTGGAATGGTTTCAGCAGGTCCCCTTAACCAAATTACTAGGTATCTGTAATAGAAACAGATTGGGGCAGCTGCTGAACTTACAGTAACATTTTAGTGGTCATTTCTAAGCCATTCCTTTTAAAAAAATATTTTATTGTTTATGTTATTACAGTTGTCCCAGTGTTTCCCACTTTGCCACCCTCCGCCCAGCGCCACCCCTCCAAATTCCCTCAAGCAATCCCCACACCATTGTCCATGTCCATGGTCATGCATATATGTTCTTTTTCTAATCCCTTCATCTTCCTTCAACCAGTCCCCTATGCCCCACTCCCCTCTGACGGCTGTCAGTCTGTTCCATGTTTCTTAGTCTGTTCCACATTTTGCTTGTTACTTTATTTCATTCATTAGATTCCTGTTATAAGTGAGATCATATATTTGTCTTTCACTGACTTTAAGCTGTCCCTTCTTGATGGAAGTCACTTCTTTCCTCTCATCTCACCATGAGGTCCGTATGGGTCCTGTGTGGGTCCCAACTCCCTGCAACAGCGATCCATTAAAGTGTAGGCGCTTGAGTTAAATGAGTGTTAGTAACTCACCTCATTAGCTCCAGTAATTGGTGGGGAGTGGCATTAACAGGTTACACCTGTTCTGGTTTGCTTAGCCTTTTCCAGTTTCAAAATGGAAAGTCCCACATCCTGGGGAACTTTCTCAGTCCCAGGCTAACTGGGGTGGTTGGTCATCCAATATTTAACCAAAGCTGGCCAGAGTTCTTCCCTAGGAGATTTGGACTGGAAATGGAGTCTTTGTATTTCTGGCCACAAAACTGTAACGATGGATGTCCAAAGTAGCTGGAAGCTCTGCTTCCGGTCTCACAACCCAGCTCCTCTGAAAGAGTAAAGTCCACTGTGGAGAACGAGATGGAAAGAGAGTCCTCAAATCGTTTGAGTTCCTAGTACCATCTCTCCCCACCTTTGGCAAGGACGATGTGCTGACTGTGAGCCAATGGGTCTCTCCCTTCCCCCCAGACTTTTCTTTTTTTTTGTTTTTACTCTTTCCCCACCCCCACATTTTTTATTGTTGTTCAACTACAGTTGTCTCCATTCCCCCCCACCACCACCACTCTGCCCACCCCAGCCATCCCTACTTCCCACCCTTGATCCTACCCTGCTTTGGTTTTGTCCATGTGTCCTTTATACATGTTCCTGAAAACCATTCCTCCCTTTTCCCCCGTTATCCCCTCCCACCTCCCCTCTGGTTACTGTCAGTTTGTTCTTAATTTCAATGTCTCTGGTTTTATTTTGCTTGCTTGTTTGTTTTGTTGATTAGGTTCCACTTATAGGTGAGATCATATGGTATTTGTCTTCACTGTCTGGCTTGTTTTACTTAGCATAATGCTCTCCAGTTCCATCCATGCTGTCACAAAGGGTAGGAGCCCCTTCTTTCTTTATGCTGCTGTGTAGTATTCCATCATGTAAATGTACCATGGTTTTTTGATCCATTCATTTACTGGTGGACACTTAGGTTGCTTCCAGCACTTGGCTATTGTAAATTGTGCTGCTATGAACATTGGGGTGCAGAGGTTCTTTTGGCTTGGTGTTTCAATCCCCCCGACTTTTCTAATTGGGTTTCTGTCAGTTGCAACCAAAGCATCCCAATATAAAATTTGCCCCTAGATAAGACCAGGAGTTTCTGACTTTTAATCTTTTTAGTTATAATTTTCCTCAGTTTTATAAAACTTACAAAACAAGAAGTAGAAGTGTTTTTAATAGTAGTTGAAATACAGGTTGGGAAGAATCTGAGAGGACTTGAAGGCTAATTTCACAGATAGGACAGAATTCCGTTCTACAAAACACCTGGAACAGTTTGGTATATAGCAGGTCCTCAAATGCCATTGTTTTGTTCCATGTGATTTTGTTATAAAATTGATGAGAAAAAAATTGATTCCTAACCAGGGCCACTGTCTGTGTGGAGTTTTCAAGTTCCCCCCTAGTCTGTGGCGGTTTTCCCCAGGAACTCTGTTTCCCTCCCGCATCCCAAAGATATGCACACAGGTAAACTGGCCTGTGTCATCCGGGAATGGCTGAGTGCGGGGGTGTGGGTGGCACTGCTATGGGAGGCGTCCTGTGCAGGGTGGGTCCTACCTTGAGCTCTGGCCACCCGCGCCCCTAAACTGGAATCAGCAGGTTGGAAAATCATTCTCTTCCTTCTTTTTATTAATCTTTCTTTTAAAAAATGGTTCTTAAATGTATGTATAGTTCAGGTTTATTTCAACATTTAACATTAGAAATATTTTGGGTCTTTATTCAGAAGTTTTGGTGATGTTTTTGTGACCAGAAACATGCCTTAGGAACTTACCTCTTGTTTATATCAAGTAATCTTTGATAAAATCGGTTACATTATATGTAGCTTTGCTTAAAGTCTCAGTTTGCAAGAACCTTTCAATGATGTTAAGTGAGGACTGTACTTCACTCTTCTATTCCTGTCATCAGTCCTGATTCCTCATGGCTTATAAGGCATCTCGCGTCTGTTGGACCGAGGGCCTGATGTGGGGCTTGGCACAAAGAGGTGTACTGCCCCTGTTACTGACTTCTGTTGAATGGATGCGTGTTTAACTGACCTTAACTCAATTGTGATGATCCCTTAATCTTAATGTCACAGCTGGGTTTTTGAAGAGAATCTTAGAAAATTCTATAGCCAGGTTGTTAAGGGGAACATCTTATAACTACAGTGTATCATGCACATTGTGTTACAGCACCAAACACATGTTGGCCATTTATGTTTTATAATTCTTATTTTAGATGTCTAAGAAAGAGGCTTTATTTGGACCTATGGTCATGGAGGGTGTATGACATCTGTCCACAGGTGCTCTTTGGAAAAATAAAATTTTCTGTTGTAACCTGGATCTTTCTGCTTTGTAAAAGAACTGTCTGTCCACTTAACCAAAACTGGCCAGCTGCCTACCCTGTGCTTAGACGTTAGAGGAGTTAGGAGCCTGCAGTCCCTGAGTCTAGGGTGTGGAAGGGGTTGTCGGCTGGACCCTTGCAGTTGCAAGAAACAGAATGTGCTATGCTAACTGCCTAAACTGGAGGCTTTTTGTCTGTGTAACAGAAAAAGTGGACTGAGCTCCCTAACTCCCTCATTGTTACACTGGCCTGGCTGCTCTCTCCAGCTCTCCCTCTGCGGTGTGACTTCTGTCCCAGAAAGGTGCCTCTCCCTCCCCGCACCCCCGCACCCCAGGTGGTGAGAGGCTTCCCAGCCAGAGTCTCCCTTCATCTTAGGATGGGGCAGGGGGATGGGGAAGGAAACAGATGGCTCCCTCCATGAGCCATTGCAGTCAGAGTCACCTTGTTGAGCCTTAGTTCTGATTTTCTGTGCGGATTCCCACCCCCAGCATCGCTGCCACTTTAGGGCTGTAATAGGCTGACGATTACCTTAGACTTGGGTCCCATCCTCCATCCTGGAGCCAGCGTGAGAACCCCAGAAGGTGTGAGAGTTTTCCCAAAAGGAGGAAAAAGGAGGCATGTTTGGTAGATGGAGAAACAATTAACAAATGTTTTCTACAAAGGGTATCCGGCTGAGTGCCTTCTGGGTGATGAAGACTTTTCCCACTGGAGTGTAAGCGGTGAAAGGCTGAACTATATCAGTGTAAAAGACTTTTTTTTTTGGATGACTGACTTGCTGCTCCTGTACTTAGGCTGTCCCACGCACTGAGGAGCGTGGATTTTTAAATCCACTTGTAGCTGGTGCTGCAGCTCCACAGAAGCCTCTCCCTGCCCTGTTGCCCTCCTGTTGCAGGGGTGCAGAAGAAAGGGGATGGGGGTGTTGTGCAAAAGATGGGCCCTCCCTGCCCCAGGTCTTCTGAGTCAGATTCTGGGAGGAGGATTCAGGGAGTTTAAAAGAAATGCCAGGTGATGGTGAAGGGTGGGAAGCGCCGCTAAGGTTGTCTTCTGTTGTCTAGCAGGGATGTCAAACTCGTTTTCACCGGGGGCCACACCAGCCTCGTGGTTGCCTTCAAAGGGCTGAATGTAACTTTAGGACTGTGTAAATGTAACTACTCCTTAACTAGGGGCTAGGAGCTCAGCGCTGCCGCTGGGTAGAAACAGGGTGTCGGGCCGGATAAAACAAGGTGGAGGGCTGCATTTGGCCCCCGGGCCTTGTGTTCGCCACCTGTGGTAGAGAGTCATTCCTCCTTGAAGCCTGGCGCCCCCCACCCCACCTCCCCAGCTGGCCCACTCATCGCTGTCCTGGTGGACGTTTTTAGCGGTCTCCTCCAATGCCAGCATGCGTGTGCTCACCTCTGTGTGCCGGCACTTTTCACCCCATGTTACCGTGTGTGACACCTGGCCACTTTCCTCACCAAGTTTTGAGGGGGGTGTGGTCAGGAACAATATCTTCTAAGTGCTGGGTTTTGTGACAGTGGAGAACAAGAGGAATTCTGAGAGGTGAGGGCGTGGTGAGGACCCGTCCCCTCTGCCCAAGGGGGCAGGTTCTCTTCACCCAGGGCTGTTGGAATGGCCACAGGCAGAAAGCATGAGAAATAACACTTCTATTTATTTTTCCAAGAAACCTTTTATTACTCTTTCTGGGTATGTTTATAAGGTATGTCATATACAGTGTGGTAGTACATGTATATAATTAATAAATACATAAATGTAGTTATATATTTGTACATATACTATATATATTGAAAATTCAATTTTTAATAATTTTTAAAAAGGATGGGGTGTGAGATGAAAAGTGATTGGAGACTATTGGGTTAGATCATTTTTTTTTCAATTCTTTGTAACAACCACCGCCCAAAGGTCTGTATTTTACACTGTGATCCTGCAAGTGTATGGGTGGGTGTTGTATCCATTGGGGGAACAGCTTGAAAAAATGGTGTTTATGAGGGATCCTGCAATGATTTCTGATACTTCCCATTCTAAGTCATTAAAAATACTCGTCTCACTCTTAACTCCTTAAATTGGTTTTGACCCTTGCCCTCCCGGGCCTCATCGTGTAGCTGGGGACACGTGGATGTGGACAGTGAGGGGCCTGCTTGCAGGAGGGTAGTTGATTTGGAGCCTTGAGCTCCGTCTCCTGAAGAGCCTGCGAAATGCAGGCCTCAGTCCTGGGAACCCTGAGACTCGTGGTGGGAGAAGCTGAGACAGTTTGACCTTGACCTTGTGAATGGTGAGGGATGGGCCTCTAGAAAAGGGGAGCGGAGGGCAGGAGTGGGTGAAAAGAGAGGACATTTGTGGGAGGACAGCTGCAAGATCGGTGTTTACTAAAAATAAAGCTAGCTAGGGAGGCCTGGGCCAGAGCATGCAGACGGTGAAAGTCAGGTGAAGGTCTTTTGGATAAGGTGGGAGGCGGTAATTTATCAGCCCTATTAAGCTGCATCAGCCTTACCATAGTCAGTCACCTGAAAACTTTTAGCACAGATTCCTGTGGGCTGAGTCTGTCCACCTAAATTAAGTGGGATCCCAAGCACACTGTTGGGGAGGAGTGCCCATTTTGCTTTATCCTTGTTTGGGGGTAAGGGCTGGGACGAAGACGATACTGCCCAGGCACTGTCAGGTGGGTAGGGATCCCAGGGGGTGTCTTTCCCAGCAAACAGCTCTGAGCCTTGAGGACTTGCCTGGGGATGCTGCGGGCTCCCAGTTACTCCTGACGTTGACGTTTTCCCTCCAACCAGAATGACTGGCAACTGAATCAAGACTAAAAGCTGTGTTTGATTTCTCGAAATTAATGCCCAGGTGTGACCTGCTTCTGCTCCCTCATCTACGGTTAGAAAAAAAGAAATCTGGTGATTGCCCAAAAATGACAGAAAGAGTTTTTTTTCACAAATTCCCGAAAGCCGCTCAATGACCTGCTTCGCTTTCAATCACTCCGTGCTGGGCCACTATTGTATTTGATGGGGATGCCTGGATGCTGTGACTTCCCTCTGGAAGCAGTCATATGAAAATAGTATTCCATTTTGGACTTGATGAGGGCCATAACTTTTAAGCAGACTTAAAATCATTTTGTAGTAGTAATTCTTGCATGGCGAACCATGTGCTTTCTGAAATAAAAGGCTCGACATGTAAAATTGGCTGTCGATAACCAGCCCTGGGAGGCTGGCAAGGGTGTTTGAGCGGGGTCTTAATGCTCTAGTTTTCATTAACTAGTCACCGTGGCAGGAGTTTATTAAAGTGCAAATCGGAAACTCTTGGTTAAAAGGTCTGGCTGTGATCCAATTAATATATTCATTTTTAATAGCGGGACCCCAGGCTAGGAAAAAAGCATTAACTCAGAAAGGTGTGTGTGAGTTCCATCTGGGTCCTAGCTCCTGCGTTTCCAGATTAACCTGGAACATTGCTGCCAGGCTTGGGCAGTGCCCTTGGGTTCACCTTTCACAACTCAGAGGCAGGCAGGGGAAGGCAGCAGCATGGGGTTTGCTCTTTTTGTAGTCTGGAGGATTTCCACCATCCCCAGGGTGGTGAGTTTCTTGCCAGTTGACTTGATCAGCCAGGGGAGGTAGAAAGTGTAGGGTGTATTGATTGTCTTTGACTTTTGAGAAATAAGACAAAGGTGCTTTTCTGCTGATGGCTAAAACTAATTTCAACACAGGCCCGCTGGGCTTTCAGCATCTTAAACAAAGCAATGCCTCAGGTCTCCTAGGAAATCAAATAGAATCTAAGAACAAAGAGAGACTCAACATGGGGAGAGCTCCTTTTCCTGTCCCAGGCTGATCTCACTTCTGTAAGTGAGACTTCTGATGCCAAGACCAAAGTTTTCCTTATTATTGTCTTTTTTGGAGACACGGGACTTGTGGGGTGATTGAGTTCTTGCCCAAGCCCACCTTGAAGCAGGACTTGATGTTTCTGAGGGTCCACCCTCCACACAGATTGATTTGAGTATGCGTTAACAAGAAAGGCATGTTTGGCTGCAGGTTTTCTTGGGGAGACCACTGGTGGAGAACATCCATCTCACTTCTACACAGCAGAAATGCAATCAGGTTCCCACTGGACACTGTGATCCCTGTCCACATCCTTCTCTGCAAGCTGCTCCCAACGTACCTTCTGAAGTTTCCCTCTATTTTCTGGATCCGCTTAGTTTTGGCTAGCAGCCTGCAGGCTCACTCAGCAAAGCCACAGCAGGCAGCTGAGCGGCTGCCATCTGTTCATGGCTTCTCCCTGCACCCCTCGGGTACCGGCTGGTTCATCTCCTCATCTGGCTCAGTCTGCGTCCTGAATCGCACTCCTCTTGTCGTCCTGCTTGTTGGGTTTCACACTCCAACTGTATTCTGCCTTTTTGGATATGGGGCTTATAACCAGAATGCCCTGGCTGCTTCCTAAAAAACTCTCGCCTTCCAACTTTAGGATGTGATCTGCCTTGCTACAAAGTTGGGGTCCTTGCGGACCAAGAGATCCTGTCAGCTTTGTTGGCAGTCCTGCTCTGATCCTGCCCCAGTCACCGGAATTGTCCTTTTACCTTGTTCTTGAGGCCAAGTTCCCACTCGTACCCAGTCTCACTGATGGGACCTGTGTTTTGTTCCTGGGCTTCATTTTTGCTATGATAATGCACCTGTTAACGCAGGTCTCCCAGCCTGCCTCCCTGCTTTGTCCTTGGAATGCTTTTCTAGATTCTTAAACTTCTCCCCGGTATTTGAAGATTTGCTACCAATAGCCCCTCCTCCCTGGTTCTGCCTGATTTCCCCTCCACCCTCCCATCATCGCCTTCTCCAGACCATGTGTGGTGGCAGAATAATACTCCTTTCCCCCAAGATGCCCATGTCCTAATCCCTGGAACTCATGGATATGTCAGGCTACATGCAAAAGGGGAATGATAGTTACAGATGTAGTTGAGGTTGCTCGTCAGTGTTGGGGAGAGGATGAGGGTTATCTGGGAAATCAGAATGATACCATCTTCAGGTCTTTAATAACTACATCTTCCAAGACCTTATTCCAAATAATGTTGCCTTCTGATTGTCTAGATGGACATATATTTGGGGGGACACCATTCAACCCATTGCATCATCTGACCAAAACAGAGAATACCAATGAGGAAGGGGTCCGGGAGAGAGTGACAAGCTTAACTTGTGCATGTAGCAGTGCCTGCAGAATATCCAGATGGAGAGTGTAGAAGGTCTCTGAGCTGGGAGCTCAGGGAGGGGGGTCTGGGTATCATTGCCTGGGTTTGGTAGCTGAGGGTAGGTAAGATCGTTCAAGGAGAGCATGTATAACAAGAAGAGCGGTGGGCTGAGAGTGGACCCTCAAGGAATGCCAACAATTAAGGAGAAGTAGAGGAGTCAGGGTCCACTAAGGATACCGAGAAGGAGTGGGAGGAAAACCATGACCCAGTGCTGTTACTGGGACAAGGGAATAGAGCATTCTGAGGAGAGCCCTCAAAGTCAAGGACAGCAGTGAAACTGTTCTAAGTTGTGTGGGCTGTCATATTTGTGTGGACTTGAATTGAAGAGCCCGTCCTTTTTATCCTGCTTTGCCTGGTGAGGCAGCTTGTTTGTTTCTATAGTGACAGTTATTAGTAATGGGCAACGCAATGGACAATGACTTGCTGTGAGTAGGCTGCCCTGAATTCTGGTTGTGGCATTTGAATTTCAAGATAATTACCTTAACTGGGTAGGGCAATACACTGAATAGATCTAATTTCCCCTTACGAACTTCTGTCTGCTCTAATGCTCTTAATTATCACAATTATAAGGTTGTTTGAGGGTAAAAAGTGACAGGAAACAAAATTGTAGGAAATTAGTTACAACAATATACAGTTTAGGGCAGAAAAGTGGGGGCAGATTTTGTGTCATTGTCTGAGACAAATTACTGGGCTGCACGGACCATTGATCTGAAGTGATATTTCTCATGCAGGTTCAAGGCAGCGATCTTGCATGCTCTGGCTTGATTGGTCATGGTTTGTTCCTTCAGTCCCAAATTAATTGGCAGGGTCTCAAGTGTTTTGTACATTCAGCTCTCTTTGAATTAAGTTTCCATAATCTTTAAGTTCATGGTACTTTCTCTTTCCCACTTAGGAAAGAACCAGAAATCTTGTTAATTCTGAAAGGTGGCTCTGTATATCAAAGGCTTTCTGCAAACCTTTTTTTGTTGGCTTTAGGTCTGAGTTTGATGCACCCAGAACTTAATTAAACTCATTGAGTGTATTTGTTGGGATAGGCTGGGTTTTGCTGTAGTAAGAAATAACCTTAGCATCTAAGTGACTTAACACTGGACTTTATTCTCACTCATACTTCATATCCAACATGGTAGGTAGATGGCTGTGCCCACGCAATCGTCAGGGGCACAGGGTGATACAGGCTACACCATTTTTTGATGGTGCCATCTGGAACACATGGCCTTGTAGGTGGTCAGCAGGGGAAGAGAGACTGGGGCTCTTTGCTACCTTAGTCAAGTCATTAGCCAGAAGCTAGTCTCATGGTGCCTCAGACCTCAAATGCAAGGGCCTGAAATGTGCGGTCTTCCATTGGCCAGAGTGGGAGGAGAATGGGATACTGCAATGGCTAGTAATGTCCACCAGGGATTGGTGTAGAGAGAGCATCAGTGATCCTTACATTTCAGCACCAGTTAGTGTTTAATGAACCCTCCCTCCTCCCAGCAATTCCTACTGGTTTTCCACAGTATCACTGGTTTGCCAGAGAATCCTGCCCAGGGAGCTACCCAGTTTGGGGTATGTATTTGCCAGACATGTTCGGAGTACCAAATGAGCCCATGGTACCTTGTCTGGAAACTTCCTTCCACAGAAGATGTAGGCTTATTTTTTTTTTAATCCGGTGACCCTGTACCCCAGTCATATTCTCTTTCTCATAATTACAACTGGATGACACAGAGGCTGTCATTAGTCATGGGTCTGGGCACCTGCTAAGCAGATCCAAGTTTCTGATTCTCAGTACCACACACCAGAAAGCCCCAGTGCTCATATGAGACAAAGTCCCCTGTCAGTTCCACTCCCTGGCCACATGTCCTTGCAGAAGAACTGGCCCACTGTGAAGTTTTCTGGAACAGGGCTCAGAAGCCAGTTCTCCATACTCCCTCTTTGGTTGTCTCTCAGTATTTTTCTTCTTATTCTGTTAATTTTCTAATTAATCGAAAAGATGATTTTTTTCACAAAATGTTTTTTTTGGTAAGGGAAAGATTTGATTAATGATGCTAGTTTATGAAATGATTTGAACTTCCTAAAAAGCATTGGCTTTCAGACCGAGAAGGGCCCCAGAGGTGACCACACCCACGCGACTCACAGGGTTTGCACCAGACCTCTCTGCAGTGATCTGTTTGGCTGTGAGTACGGTGTGTGACAGCCCCAGGTTTTCTGCTTTCCCAAGTGTGAGATTTGGGGGTTGGTCTTGATTACCTAAGAAGTGTCCAAACCCCTTATTTCCAAATTTCTGTGATTCTTTACAACGTGGGAGAGAGAAAGAGGAGTTGGGGAGTTTGCCCCAGACATAAACAGCTACTAAAAAAGTCGGGCCCCCACCTCAGAATTGTAAGTGCAGTGTGCTTGCAACATTCTAAGGAGTTAACTAGTTTAACTTTAAGACTTGACTCCTATCTGAGGCATTCATTTCATTGTTATTCAAAACACAACTCAAATCAATATTTGTCAGGTATAAAGGGCAACATGAGAAAAATGATTTTTCTAAAAGATCTCTGGACTCTCAGTACACGTCCTGATGAAGGCTATATTTAGAATACTCATGGGCTCCATTTGTTATGATGACATCTCTCTCTCCTTCTCTTTTATGGTGACCTTCATATTTATAATGGATACGTTTCCAATATTTCTATCTTAGTAGCACAACAATATAAACTCACCCATTTTTTTTTCCCCAGACAAGATGCCAAGATTTTGTCATGGGGAGTAAATGGCCCAGCTCATCTGGAATATTTGGGGGAGCCTGAGAGAAACAGAGCTGGGGGGCACGGTTGGGGGAAGACTGGAGATTGCTGGCTGGGGCGGTTGGGATTGGGACTGAATTGGAGAAGGGCACTGGGGGTATGAGTTTGATTTGGATTTCTCTGTACAGGAGGCCATAATAATTTGGACTTGTGACTGGGTGGTGGGAGGAATATGCAGTTCAATTTTATTTAAGTTGGCTCTTGAGAACACAGACTCAAAGGGTAACTAAGATTTTAGTGGTGATGTTTAACCCATGCTTAGGGAGACCCTACTTGAACCCCTTTCCAGCCATTTTCCTCCCCATCAATGGGGGAGTATGTGGGCAAAAAAGTAGTGACTGCCTTTAGTCCTTAGCCTACGTTGTAGACCTTGTACCGGGTATGAGGGCCCTGGCATTCCTTGTCCAAACAGCCCTGATCCAGCTTCCCAGACCTGTACTGGTGTCTGTCTTCCTTAGCTTTGTCCTGTGGAGAGTGGCCCACCCCACTGGTGCATTTGTCATCAGGTCCTATGGTGGCTGAGGTTTCTCTGGTTAAAAGAATAAGGTGTAGTTGGAGTGTAGATGTGAGGGCAGGGATATCCAAACACATACACATGAGCAACTTTGAGAAATTAAAGAAATTTTAAAGTTCAACCTGGCTTTTGAGGTCATTTGAAGGTATAATTGAGATGGTAGTAGAACAGAAAATAATTATTAAAAATTTGTTGGTTTGATGAATAACTTGTATCTATTTAGACACAAAACACTTGAGCCTCCACTGTACTCTGGTCTTGGGCCCTGAGAATGATGGGGGTGGGTCTCTGACTCAAAATACTTACAAAGGTAAAGGCATTTCAAATGACCTCTTACACTCTTTAAGTACCTGTTTGCATGTAAATAATTGATGTGTTTACCACATGTACTGTTAGTTAGTGACTAAATTTGATTCTTAAAGACCTCTCGATCAATGTATGTTTATCAGCCTATATGAGGCCTGTCCAGAAAGTATCCAGCCATGTGCTATGGAAAATAGAAACATTTATTGTAGCTCCAAGATACAACAAACATTGTACACAGGACAATGATGCCTCACTGCCCTTCAAAGTAGGCACCTCGGGACTTCGCACAGTTCTCCCAATTGCCATCAGCTGCCCCACTGTATCTTCCTGAATCTCATAGACAGTCTGAAATCTTTTCCCTTTCAAAGGTGATTTTAGTTTTGGGAAAAGCCAGAAGTCACAGGACACCAAACTGGGCTGTAGGGGGGCTGAGTCACCTGGGTGACTTGATGTTTTGCCAAGAAACTGCATGAGACCTGATGCATGAGTAGGCACATTGTCCTGAGGAAGGTGCCAATGACTTGTTGCCCATACCTACGGGCCCCTGAATCATCTGAATAGTTTCCATGGAGGAATGTTCAAGCTTAATGCAAAAATAATGCATTTGTTGCTCTGCTCACTCAGTCATTTTGAATGCTATGGCCACACAGTGCACATGCTCACTCAATAGCATCTACCAGTACAGTGAGGTTGTCATTGTTCACACGTGAGCATTCCAGTCCATTCTCCTTGGCTGCCAGGTTACATCAATGTCATGCAAACCATTCTCATTGTATTAACGATGGTTGGACTTTTTCCAGACAGTTTCTTTTTTAAAAATTAAATTTATTGGGGTGACATTGGTTAATAAGATTATATAAGTTTCAAGTGTATAATTCTGTGAATCATCATCTGTATATTGCATTGTGTGCCCACCAATCAAAGTCAAATTATCTTCTGTCACCATATATTTGACCCCCTTTACCCTTTACTACCCCCTAGCCCCCTTCCCTCTGGTAACCACCATGCTGTTGTCTGTGTCTATGAGTTTTTGTTTGTTTTTCTTGTTTGTTTATTTGTTGCTTTCAGTTTTATAGCCCACACATCAGTGAAATCATATGGTTTGTAAATTTTCTGTCTGGCTTATTTTGCTTAGCATGATATATCATCCTGAATAGTTCCTATCCAAACTCGAAAGTGGAATAGCCCCAAATAAGATAGACCAGATCCTCTTTGGCAGCCTGTGTTCTCACCCTTTCCTGTTGGCAGGATATTGTAGAAACTAGTACTTTGTGCACCAGGCTGACTCCTCTCTCAACTCCCCATTCCTTCTTCTCCCTGCCTCCCCAAACATCAGCTTCACTATCTTGTCTGAGTCCTGAGAATTCTCCCAAAATTTCATGGTAGGAGAAGGACAGTAAAGATGACAGCTGACACTGATGATGGGCCAAAGCTATAGAATTTGTGGGGCCTAAATCAAAATGAAAATACTGGACTCCTTGTTTAAAAATGACTAGGAATTTCAGATAATGACAGTGGTGTATTAAACCAAGTGTGGGGCCTTTAAGCATGGGGCCTTGTGACTGCCCAGATGACAAGCCCATGAAGCTTGTTGTGGATTAACTTTTTAATGCTCAGAGTAATATTTTGAGGTAGTACTACCCCCCTTTTACAGATGGGAATGCTGAGGTTCCTACAGAAGGATAAGAGTGATCAGTCTAAGGTCACAGGGTTAAAACACAGCACAGCTGAGTTTGGGATGCAGGTATTCTCAGTTCCAATATACGCAACCGGAACCCACACTTCCTCTCTGGGGATAGAGTGCTGACCCCACACCTGCAGCCAGCCTTAGTAAAATGCCTTCGTTAGGTGGCTGGACTCTTCCTCTGACGTTTTTCCTGTGGTGTTGCTAGGCTGCCTGTATTCTTTGCCCCTAGCACCACAGCCTCGGTTGTGAAACAAATCCCTAAAGCCAAGAATATGCTGACCTTCACCCTAGTAACTTATTGACTATCTATTCTTTTGTAATTTTAGCATACCCTCTGGGGAGTTCCCTCTCACCATACACATGCACACAAACCAGGAGGCTTAATAAGGTTTTAAACCAACAAAAATCGATCTTGTCTGTCCCAGAAGTGTTTACTGTTATGAAAATCAGATTTTCTCCATATCGTTATAGAAACAAAATTAGATTTCCTTTAAAATATTTCACCTATTTTTGCCCATTTATTTGCTTTTATGGTTCTTTTCTTCCATTAATCTAAATGTGTGAGATTTTATTCTAGATTGCTCCAGATTCCAAGCAGTTGTGATAAGCAAGAGTTTATTGTAATCCATTTTGATTCCCTTGATGTTTGAATAAACTCAACATGCAGCAAGAGGGTCACCATGCAGAAATGTCTTTGCCTGTTTTGTGAAAATGTACATCCTTTCCAATGAGTTTTGCCAAGAAGTTAATCTTAACATCAAGAAATATGGCTGGGCAAATGAAAAAAATGTGACATTTTGTCCTTTGGGAGGGCACCTCAGCAACACTCTCCTCAAATACTTGAAGCTAAGCCAGACTATTATTAGAGCAAATAATTGATTAATTTTTCAGCATTCATATCAGAAAACTTTTACGTTACATGTATCTCCTTTTTAATGAAGTTGGAATTTTGGGTAAGTCGCTCATTAGAATAATGACACTATTTGAGGCTCCTTTCCCATGACTAATTACAGGATAATAAGAGTATATTTTATACGTTCAAGTCCTTTTTTCCAGCTGCTCCAGTTTGCATGCTAAAGAGTATCTGTAAATTGGCTTGAAAGTTGAGGGAATGAAACCAGGAACAAGGATGGAAGGAGAAAGGAAATCTCCTTGGGAAAGGTTAAAATAAATTAAGTAGATCTGATTAGTAAAAGAAGACAGCTACATTGCAAGAAGATGTTAAATGTTTTGTACAAATCATTTCACGTTGATTAAACAGTACACTGTAATTTCTTTTCTAAATTGAATGGGCTACAGTGAAAAATGGTATTTGGCCCACCCTGAACAATAACTTCTCTCTGAAGACCTTTACTACAAACTGAGAATTTTAAATTAGAGGAAGGAATAACAATGCCTGGTGTCACTTAGCAAACATTATATGTTAGTAATAGAGACTCCAAATGGGTAAGTTTTGGGGCCACTTTCAAAATACAGATAAACTAATTACCTGGGGCCAAATTTAACAAATTTCCAAAAGTGGAACTTGTGCCAGTATCATTTTATTGATATATTTGTGCCAAGGAGAGAGATTTTCATGGTTATGACAACTTGTGACTTGGGTTGTGGTTCTTAAATCAGTGCCCCCTGGAAGTGGCTTTAACTTGGGAACGAGATGATGGTCAAGGGAGGTCAGAAACTGGATGGGTTCCCAGCTTCAGATGGTCAGTGGGGCCTTCACAGTTGTCTGCTGTTTTCTGTGGATGTAGGTGTCCTCCTAAGAGCAGAGGTGGGTGAAGGTTCTAGTTAGCATCCTCCAACCTCATTATCAAGTGTTGACAATGAAAGCAAGACTCAGAATGAGTTCAGTCAGCAAACAAACTTTGTTTAGCAAGGAGCAGAAAACCTGTCCTTGGAAGCTCAGGGAAGGCTCAGCTGTCTGCCCTTAGGCTCTCTGAAGGCCAAGACCACATATCAGAATCCTTAGCAATTTTGTGGAATCCAAGACCTAATGGGGTCATAAGCATAGTATCCAGACTACTGTACTCTGCTCATGCCTGGGCAGGGGTGCCTGGGACATATTTCTCACCAATTCACAGAACTTGAAACTGTTCACTTCACCAACAAAAAAATTATTTCTAACACCATCTGTGCTCATTACCAAACCCTCTGATAGAATCAGCCTGTGACAGTTGAAGGCTCTGCATTGTGGGCGTCTGAAAACGGTCTTTCAAATATGAAAGGACCACCCCAGAGAGCACTTTCCCAACTGGGGCATTTAAAATGTTGGAGAACCACTCCCTGGTTGTAGATTAAGCCTGCTTCAGGCACATGTGCGTATTCTACTGAGTCTTGGGTGCCATCACCTGTGAGACACACCACTGTTTTATGTATCCCTAAGAAAGAAGAGAAATCCTTCCAATAGAACTTACAGAGCTCATCACTTTAATTTTTTTTTTTTACTTATTGAAAGAGTCTTTTTAGGTTAGATTTAGATTTTCACTATATGTTGAGCATGTTTATAGATTAAGAAGAAAAAATATAGGTGAGGAATTGCTTCCAGTTTTCCTAACAAAGAAACAAAAATCCTACATATCCAAAATTTGACTTTTTTCAATGACTATCTTGACTTAAAAAGTCTTTGTTTCCCCTTAACCCAGTGCAGTTCTTATGCCATTAAGGACAGTGATGAGGTACCTTTTCTTGGAGTAACTAAAAGCCATTGGTGCTGGCTCTCACTTGGCTCTGTCATAATGCAGACTCCGCAGGGGTGAATCCAGGTGATATGGGGCCCTAAAGTTTAAAAAATTGGGGCAGGGATGCTTTAAAAAAAGAACATAAAATTGCAAATACAAAATTAGGTATATTCATGATTATTTGGAATAGGAAAAACAAATATTACAAAACATTACAAATTTGTGAAGTCAAATTTTACAACCAAAGCCTGTCAAATACCACACACATTTCTAAATACCAAAACAATAACACAAACACTGTCATAACTTGGCTGCTTGACTCCCCTCTGTGATGCTACTTCCCCTGCATTTTTTGGCAGCATACTCAGTGATTGCTGCAGTGTACTGAGACATGGAATAGTTACCAGACTGACTTATCGTTCAATGGGAGAAGCAGTCTTGTCCTGGGAACACTGGACTCTCTGGACCACTTCACTGCTCTGGTACGGTTTTGTGTGCATTTCATCTGAGGCTGCCAGAGTCTGTTAGGACAAGATGCTATAGTTACACTAAAAAGCCCTCTTGTGTGTTGGAATGTGTAAAACTCCACCCACAGACAGGTGTGTAGTACTTGTATTTTAAAGTGCTGTTACATGTTTGTCCTCTTAAAACAGAGGAATTCTAATAAGCTGTGTGATTTTCATAAAAAGGTATGGTTTGTTTCTAGTTGGTAACTAGAATTTCATTTCATTTTTGAGTTTCTCCAGAGATGAGCACTTCCACTTGCTTTGGGACCGAGGACAACAGTTTTTACCTTTGTTGGCTGGAGGAAATTTGCATAGACTAGCTCTTGGCTCTGTACATTTCCAGCCTTGTTTTTCCTCAAGCACTCCTCTGTTTGAGGTGTTGGAGCTGTATGAGTCTGCATCAGCTGCCATAACAAAACCCCACAGACAGGGCCACTGAAACAAGAGATTTATTCCTCATATTTATAGAGTTCGGAAGTGCAAGGTCAAGGTGTCACCAGGGTTGGTTTCTCCTGAAGCCTCTGTTCTTGGATTGCAGATTACTGTCTTCTTGCTGCATCCTCAGACGGCCTTTTCTCTGTGCATATTTACTGTTGGCACGTCTTCCTTTTTCTATAAAGGACGCTAGTCCTTCTAAATTATGGCCCCATTCTCATTTAACCTTCACTACCTCCTTAAAGGCTCTGTCTCTAAGTGTAGTTGCACTGAGGGCTATGGCTTCAGCCTAGGAATCTGCACAGGACACAATTCAGTCCATTACAGGGGCCACAGATATGTTTGGGTTGGAATACGACCTCCGGCCCTATACCTTAGTGCCGTGCGGGGTAAGGTGATGCAGTGCGTGCTGGGGAATACCTGGAAAACACCATTCCCATAATGAGATGGCTAGTGATGACTTTGTTAAACATCTAAGCGACCTTGAGCTATGAAAACGCCATCAAACCTCAACTACCAACAAAATGCCCTGTTTCTCCTGGTCAACTTCCCCATAAAAAGGGCCCCAAGAGCTGCAGCCACCTCACCACAACCGGACTTGAGGAGAAGCAAGGTGGGGACACCTCAGAGTACAAGGACACGCTTGTCTTCACCAGGATTGGTTAAGTCTTTTACCTTTGCAAGTTTTACTTATACAAGTACATTGTCGGGTGGCATCACAGGGCCTTGGTAGGTCCCACCCACACGAGGGGTCCCAAAGCTTAAGTTTTAGTAGTTTCGTGGTAAGTCCATCTCTGAGGACTAACACTTCTGATGCCAACTCTGGGAAAATTCTGAAACACACCCGATTCACCACACTCCAACTCCTCCCAGCAACCATTTGGCTTCCAGGGATTAAAAAGTATTCTACGTCACCTGCAGGATTTTCTTCTAAATGGCTAACTTCTAACCTGAAATGAAAAAAAAATTTTTTCAAGTGAAACATTTTATTTTGAGATAACTAGAGACTCGCATGCTGTTGTAGAAAATAATAGAGAAAGACCCTGCA